>NC_140586.1:380537541-381880415 GCF_964204655.1 Triturus cristatus | reverse complement strand
AGATCCTCCATGCATCAAACGCTTTAAAAAAAATGCTTTTTTTGGCCCTGGGGGTTCTTGTGGGACTCCCTAAGCAGGCCTAGGGGTCAGGGTGTTTCTACCCTGCCCCCTTTTCTTGTTTTTTGTGTTTGTTTTTTGTGTTTTACTGATTTCTTGTGCCAACACTTCTTGGTTTGAAGTGTTGACAGCCAATTAGAATGCAGCTCATGATCGGGAGGGTGCGCGGATCCTCCGCGCCTCTAAATATCAAAACTTTTATTTTTGATTTTCTCAGCAACTACTGAATGGATTTACACCATTTTTTAAAACGTTTTTTCTGAGCCAAGCAGTACCTTTTTGCCAAATTTGGGGTAAATCCGCTGTAGCCTTGCATAAAGTTGCATAAAGTTTCCTATGGGAAATTGATTTTTTCACTCTTATTTTTTAAATTTCTCAGCAACTACTGAACGGATTCACACCATTTAAAAAAAAGGTCTCTTTCTGAACAAAGGGCTACCATTTTGCCAAATTTTGTGTAATTCCGTTCAGCAGTTCGGGCTGTAGTCGTGTCTAAAGTTTCCTAAGGGAAATAACATGGAGAAAATGCGTTTTGGGACCCCCCTTTTTTCTCGGCCCCCGCTTGGTGAATCACCCCGAAACTTTCAGGATAGGAGCTGACCGGAGCGGGCAATACATTTAGAAAGTTTTGCGAAGATTCGTCAACCGGCGCCAAAGTTATTGGGAAAGGAATAAACGCTTTTTGAATAGCAACAAGGTCCTAACTATGACTACCTACTGCCGACCGCCAGTAGGTAATATATATATATTGTATATATATATATATATATATCCACGCTACACTCGCACCAGTGTCTCGCACTCTCGAACGGGTGCTGTGGGGCGGGGGGTGCACCGGCCAAATATCTACGCTTCAAGTCTTCCTTCTTTTAAGAAAAGACACAGCACTCGCGGGGTCGAGTCAAGATTTATTGTGACTCACAACGCTAAAAAACCAGACGCGTTTCGGGTATGCCTTTCTCAATGGTTGACAGGCATCACGGAAGCCGCCATATTTATAATACATTACATTGCCACCACTTCCGTACAACAACAACAACAAAGGACTAACATGTCCTTGTAATCATTAGCGCCATATAGTAACGGTTTATATAAAACGAAATAAAGTGAGCGTTCGTTGTACTCAACTACTGGTGATCACATTAGCTTGGTTTAAATAAACGCAAATTGTTTATGATTTTAGACAAGCAACATTTGTATTGAAATCTCGCCCATAATGGGCTACCATTCAAAGTCGATGTATATGATTTTCCTCACACGATCCATATCGACATAACGAGAAACCAATATTCATCAAATCATATCACAAGTCGTGTTGAAAATTATATATTGACAACATCAACTACTCCTATTTACATTATATCAGGTACGGATACCAATGTTAACTATGCTTGCCTGTATTCCCAAAAGCAATTTGCAAATAAATACAGCCCTGTATGGGCCAAGTCCCCCAAGCTACTCACCACCACATGAGAGTACACAATCCTACATTGATGCAGGAAAAGAAGGAAAAGAAGATAAAGAAGAAAGTGGAGGAAAGAGACTTTAGATAATCAAATACTAGGATACATTTCCCAATTCATTTATGTTATCTCTAACCATTTAAATAATTCAATCAGTTCATTAGAGCAGTGCAGTTAGATAATCAAATACTAGGATACATTTCCCGTTCATGTTATCTCTATCCATTTAAAAAAGGTTCAAACAGTTCATTAGAACAGTACAGTTCATACAATACACGTGAAATAAAGAACCCCTTACCCTAAATGTACGGTAAGTTCCTCATTCGTGTTAAGCCCCCCAGGGGTCTTGGTACCCAGATCTATAATATATCTTGATTCGAGTCTCCTCAGTCTTGCTATCCTATCCCCTCCTCTTATATTCGCCGGCACTTGATCTATTGCAAAAAAAGTTAATAAGTCACTATTGCAGTTATGATAAGTCTGAAAGTGTCTGGCTACGGGGTATGTCGCATCTCGATTTTTTATTGCTCTTGTATGCTCAAGTATGCGGATTTTCGTTTGGTGAATAGTGCTACCAATATATCTCAAGCCGCATGGGCACACAAGGCAGTAGACTGTATAGGGAGTACTACAGGTCAAGAATTTTCTAATGTATCTACAATTTTGGGTTCCAATGGCCTCATAGGTAAGAACCTTTTTTGAGTTTTTACAGGATTTGCACTTTCCACATGGATAAAAACCATGTGGTGCCTCACCAAATGGTTTGGGGACTTTACATACAAAATGGCTCTTAGTTAGAGTATCCCTAAATGCCCTAGCTCTTCTAAATGTGAGCATGGGTTGTCTAGGAATATCTGTCCCAATGATGGGATCGTTTCTCAGTAGTTTCCAGTTTTTCTTCAACAGCGTTCTTAACTCTCCCGATCCACTGGAGAAAGTTGTTATCATCCTAAACTGTTCTTTAATCTCTACAGTTTTTTTTGGTTTCAGGAGTTCATCCCTAGATTTCAGCTGAACTTTCTCAAGAGATTCACGTAATGATTGTTCATTGTAACCTCTGGTTTTGAATCTCTCTATGCTTTCTTCTGCATTAGATAAAAAGTCAACCTCATTGGTACAATTTCTTTTGATCCTAAGAAATTCCCCATAGGGGATACTTAATATCAATTTAGAAGGATGACTGCTGGTAAAGTGTAAAATTGAATTCCCAGCTGTTGTCTTGCGAAACAAGCGTGTGTTAATCTTGTTTACATCAATAAAGACTTCGAGATCCAGAAAGTTCACACTAACCGAACTAATCTCAGCTGTGAATTGGAGATTATATTGGTTATCATTTAGTATCTTCACGAACTGCAAAGCAGATTCTTGTGACCCTCTCCACACTATAAAGAGGTCGTCTATATACCTGTACCAGGCTACTATTTTTTGTGTCCATTCCTCATTGGTCGGCAGCCAGGCCACCTGCTCCTCCCACCAGCCCACGAAAAGATTCGCGTAGCTGGGGGCGAAGCAGGTGCCCATGGCTGTACCTGTTAGTTGTTTATAGTGCTGATCCTGGTATAGGAAAATGTTGTTCTCAAGACTGAAGGTAAGAAATTCTACCAGTATTTGATTATGCTTGGTGAATTTCGCCGAGCGGGTGTCCAAAAAGGACTTGACGGCTTTGATGCCATCACTATGCAAGATGTTTGTATATAGACTGGCTATATCCATAACTAGCATACAGTCGCCTGTGTGCCAGTTAATCTGTTCCACATGACTTAAAAAATCCTTCGTATCTTTCACATAGCTACGTAAGTTTTTCACAAAACCATTCAAGAAATTATCAATATACACAGACATATGTTCTAAAAGGCTGCCTTGCGAGCTCACTATTGGTCTCCCTGGAGGCTTTTTACTGTCTTTATGAACTTTAGGTAAATGATAGAAGCTTGGAGTTATTGGGTTCAAACATCTTAGGTACAAATATTCCTCAGTCTCCATCAACCCTAGTTCATACCATTTCTTCAATAATTGATGACACTTTGTTATGCTTTCTACATAGATTTTTTTATCGATTTTTTCAAAACAAACAGAATTAGATAGTTGTCGTAATGCCTCCTCATTATATGCCTCATAAGTTTGGAGCACTATATTCCCCCCCTTATCCGAGGGTTTCACAATAATGCTGGTATCGTTCTTGATGTTATCAATCGCCAGGATTTGTCCCTTAGTTAAGTTCGGTTTGTTATTTATGGGTTTTGTTCTTCGCTTCATAAGTTCCTTAGACACAGTCTCTACAAACATATCAATATTATCATTGGGCATCTGTAGTAAGAAGGTTGATGCCGGTTTGAAGGCGGTTTCTCCTCCCACTTGCTCTATTCCTGATAGTACCGATACATCACATGTCCTCATGTCCTCATTTTCCATGCCCAGATCTTTCAAAGTTTGCAGCGCTGGTAAATCTCGTCCTGTTATGATGTCCGTTATTTGTTCTGATTTACTCGCTGATGTTGCTTTCTTCGGTCTTAGCTTGTAGAATTTGTGTAATTTTAACTTCCTGGCGAATTTAAATAAGTCGATACGTGTCTGTGTGTATTCCAGATTTTTTCGTGGACAGAAATATAGTCCCAGCTTTAGAACTTCTTCTTCATTCTTTGTGAGCTTTTTCAGGGTCAAATTGATAATTGTAAGGTTGTCAGCCTTACCTTGATTTATTTCCATTTGTTGAACCTTTTGCTTCGAGTTGCGGGCGGTGAGAATTTGCTTTTTGCGCCACTCGCCTCCCCTCCTCGTTGGCCGCCTCTTGCATTTTCCGGTGGTTTGCCTCTTGCCCCCTTTTGCCAGGATTGCCTGATTAATTGGAATTCCTCGTGAAAAGGGGTCTTTTTTGCCATTGCCGAGCTCGCGGTATCTCTTTTATCAACATTTGTTTGTTCAGTTTCCGACACTTCCGATTCAGTGGTGTCCCCCTGTTTGCCCACAGATGGTAAACTCTTACTTTGTTCCAATGCTTGCCGTGGCGCTTCATATTTTTTCGCAAAGGTCAAAATTCTGCCCGATGCGTAATCGCGTTCATCACGTGCAAACTTTTCTTGCTTCCGCTGTCTGATTTTCCCTTCATACGCTTTTATTCTTTTGATCATTGCTGTTCGTAGTTCCTCCTGCTTCTTCTTATCATCATCCTTGTTGATTTCATTTTCAAGTTCATCTATGGCCTTGCGAGCCTTCTCATGGTCACTCCACGCAAACTTAATCAGAATCAAAAGCATTCCTTTGCAAGAGCCAGCTGTATATTCGGCCATTCTTCAATGAGCTGTGGGTCTGGGTTTTCATACGCCGGAACCGTATAAATCCGAAGACCCCTCGGTACTCTGTTAGCTTCCACATAATTCTGCAGGGAAGTCACTTCCCACCATTTACGGACTTCGCGTTCGTGGAGTCTCTCAAGGTTTAGAAATTTGGCTTTGAGTGTAGTTAACTCTCTCGTGTCACCAGAGTTGCTCGCCGTTGCATTAGGTGGTCTTTTTTTTAATACTTCCAAGGCTGCCTCTTGACGATCGGTATCACTATACATCGTCACGTGTTGTTACTTGTATCTGTTCTGTAAGCGATCCCCAGAGTCCCTGTTGAGCTTCTGGAGCCCTCTCGTTCTACCGACAGTCTGCACAGAGATATTTATCGTCGTCCCCTACCTGCAGGGGTCTTCATACGTTTCTTCCGATGGTACAATCCATGGCAGATGTCGGCGGTGCGTGACAAATCATATCCACGCTACACTCGCACCAGTGTCTCGCACTCTCGAACGGGTGCTGTGGGGCGGGGGGTGCACCCGCCAAATATCTACGCTTCAAGTCTTCCTTCTTTTAAGAAAAGACACAGCACTCGCGGGGTCGAGTCAAGATTTATTGTGACTCACAACGCTAAAAAACCAGACGCGTTTCGGGTATGCCTTTCTCAATGGTTTACAGGCATCACGGAAGCCGCCATATTTATAATACATTACATTGCCACCACTTCCGTACAACAACAACAACAAAGGACTAACATGTCCTTGTAATCATTAGCGCCATATTGTAACGGTTTATATAAAACGAAATGAAGTGAGCGTTCGTTGTACTCAACTACTGGTGATCACATTAGCTTGGTTTAAATAAACGCAAATTGTTTATGATTTTAGACAAGCAACATTTGTATTGAAATCTCGCCCATAATGGGCTACCATTCAAAGTCGATGTATATGATTTTCCTCACACGATCCATATCGACATAACGAGAAACCAATATTCATCAAATCATATCACAAGTCGTGTTGAAAATTATATATTGACAACATCAACTACTCCTATTTACATTATATCAGGTACGGATAGCAATGTTAACTATGCTTGCCTGTATTCCCAAAACAGGGGAACTGTGGGAGCCGATTATCGAAGTGTTTTCAAATTGCCTCTGACGAAGGAGCAAGAATGCTCTGAAACGCGTAAGGCAGGAGGACTTTAAAGATCGGATTAAGATGCCAGTTTCTTGAAATAAATGGTTTGTTTTACCCTAACTCGAGGAGTGCGTCCTTAATGCAGAACAGTTGTTGGAGGACATAAATACACGGTGGGTTCGACCGTGGAGGAGCGCACCGCCCTGAAGAAATCTTAAGGGTCCTACAGTTCTGAACTGTATCGGAATTGAAATCGGCACGAGTTATTTCAGAATGGTGAAACTGGAATGCTAATCTGAGGCCCACTGGAGGGCATAATTGTGTGTCCTTGAAAAGCTTTGAAAACACGTAAAATCCACTGGAGGATGACAAATGGCAAAAAAGTAAACCACAAGGTCCGACGTGCATCAGAATGAAATTTCAACAGGAAGGCACACCAGAGGCCAATAAAAGGAATGAGCACGTAGGGAACTGTGGGAGCCGATTATCGAAGTGTTTTCAAATTGCCTCTGACGAAGGAGCAAGAATGCTCTGAAACGCGTAAGGCAGGAGGACTTTAAAGATCGGATTAAGATGCCAGTTTCTTGAAATAAATGGTTTGTTTTACCCTAACTCGAGGAGTGCGTCCTTAATGCAGAACAGTTGTTGGAGGACATAAATACACGGTGGGTTCGACCGTGGAGGAGCGCACCGCCCTGAAGAAATCTTAAGGGTCCTACAGTT
This sequence comes from Triturus cristatus, assembly GCF_964204655.1. Classification (NCBI taxonomy): domain Eukaryota; kingdom Metazoa; phylum Chordata; class Amphibia; order Caudata; family Salamandridae; genus Triturus; species Triturus cristatus. The sequence goes on along the minus strand of NC_140586.1, from coordinate 381,873,755 downwards.
CTGAACTGTATCGGAATTGAAATCGGCACGAGTTATTTCAGAATGGTGAAACTGGAATGCTAATCTGAGGCCCACTGGAGGGCATAATTGCGTGTCCTTGAAAAGCTTTGAAAACACGTAAAATCCACTGGAGGATGACAAATGGCAAAAAAGTAAACCACAAGGTCCGACGTGCATCAGAATGAAATTTCAACAGGAAGGCACACCAGAGGCCAATAAAAGGAATGAGCACGTAGGGAACTGTGGGAGCCGATTATCGAAGTGTTTTCAAATTGCCTCTGACGAAGGAGCAAGAATGCTCTGAAACGCGTAAGGCAGGAGGACTTTAAAGATCGGATTAAGATGCCAGTTTCTTGAAATAAATGGTTTGTTTTACCCTAACTCGAGGAGTGCGTCCTTAATGCAGAACAGTTGTTGGAGGACATAAATACACGGTGGGTTCGACCGTGGAGGAGCGCACCGCCCTGAAGAAATCTTAAGGGTCCTACAGTTCTGAACTGTATCGGAATTGAAATCGGCACGAGTTATTTCAGAATGGTGAAACTGGAATGCTAATCTGAGGCCCACTGGAGGGCATAATTGTGTGTCCTTGAAAAGCTTTGAAAACACGTAAAATCCACTGGAGGATGACAAATGGCAAAAAAGTAAACCACAAGGTCCGACGTGCATCAGAATGAAATTTCAACAGGAAGGCACACCAGAGGCCAATAAAAGGAATGAGCACGTAGGGAACTGTGGGAGCCGATTATCGAAGTGTTTTCAAATTGCCTCTGACGAAGGAGCAAGAATGCTCTGAAACGCGTAAGGCAGGAGGACTTTAAAGATCGGATTAAGATGCCAGTTTCTTGAAATAAATGGTTTGTTTTACCCTAACTCGAGGAGTGCGTCCTTAATGCAGAACAGTTGTTGGAGGACATAAATACACGGTGGGTTCGACCGTGGAGGAGCGCACCGCCCTGAAGAAATCTTAAGGGTCCTACAGTTCTGAACTGTATCGGAATTGAAATCGGCACGAGTTATTTCAGAATGGTGAAACTGGAATGCTAATCTGAGGCCCACTGGAGGGCATAATTGTGTGTCCTTGAAAAGCTTTGAAAACACGTAAAATCCACTGGAGGATGACAAATGGCAAAAAAGTAAACCACAAGGTCCGACGTGCATCAGAATGAAATTTCAACAGGAAGGCACACCAGAGGCCAATAAAAGGAATGAGCACGTAGGGAACTGTGGGAGCCGATTATCGAAGTGTTTTCAAATTGCCTCTGACGAAGGAGCAAGAATGCTCTGAAACGCGTAAGGCAGGAGGACTTTAAAGATCGGATTAAGATGCCAGTTTCTTGAAATAAATGGTTTGTTTTACCCTAACTCGAGGAGTGCGTCCTTAATGCAGAACAGTTGTTGGAGGACATAAATACACGGTGGGTTCGACCGTGGAGGAGCGCACCGCCCTGAAGAAATCTTAAGGGTCCTACAGTTCTGAACTGTATCGGAATTGAAATCGGCACGAGTTATTTCAGAATGGTGAAACTGGAATGCTAATCTGAGGCCCACTGGAGGGCATAATTGTGTGTCCTTGAAAAGCTTTGAAAACACGTAAAATCCACTGGAGGATGACAAATGGCAAAAAAGTAAACCACAAGGTCCGACGTGCATCAGAATGAAATTTCAACAGGAAGGCACACCAGAGGCCAATAAAAGGAATGAGCACGTAGGGAACTGTGGGAGCCGATTATCGAAGTGTTTTCAAATTGCCTCTGACGAAGGAGCAAGAATGCTCTGAAACGCGTAAGGCAGGAGGACTTTAAAGATCGGATTAAGATGCCAGTTTCTTGAAATAAATGGTTTGTTTTACCCTAACTCGAGGAGTGCGTCCTTAATGCAGAACAGTTGTTGGAGGACATAAATACACGGTGGGTTCGACCGTGGAGGAGCGCACCGCCCTGAAGAAATCTTAAGGGTCCTACAGTTCTGAACTGTATCGGAATTGAAATCGGCACGAGTTATTTCAGAATGGTGAAACTGGAATGCTAATCTGAGGCCCACTGGAGGGCATAATTGTGTGTCCTTGAAAAGCTTTGAAAACACGTAAAATCCACTGGAGGATGACAAATGGCAAAAAAGTAAACCACAAGGTCCGACGTGCATCAGAATGAAATTTCAACAGGAAGGCACACCAGAGGCCAATAAAAGGAATGAGCACGTAGGGAACTGTGGGAGCCGATTATCGAAGTGTTTTCAAATTGCCTCTGACGAAGGAGCAAGAATGCTCTGAAACGCGTAAGGCAGGAGGACTTTAAAGATCGGATTAAGATGCCAGTTTCTTGAAATAAATGGTTTGTTTTACCCTAACTCGAGGAGTGCGTCCTTAATGCAGAACAGTTGTTGGAGGACATAAATACACGGTGGGTTCGACCGTGGAGGAGCGCACCGCCCTGAAGAAATCTTAAGGGTCCTACAGTTCTGAACTGTATCGGAATTGAAATCGGCACGAGTTATTTCAGAATGGTGAAACTGGAATGCTAATCTGAGGCCCACTGGAGGGCATAATTGTGTGTCCTTGAAAAGCTTTGAAAACACGTAAAATCCACTGGAGGATGACAAATGGCAAAAAAGTAAACCACAAGGTCCGACGTGCATCAGAATGAAATTTCAACAGGAAGGCACACCAGAGGCCAATAAAAGGAATGAGCACGTAGGGAACTGTGGGAGCCGATTATCGAAGTGTTTTCAAATTGCCTCTGACGAAGGAGCAAGAATGCTCTGAAACGCGTAAGGCAGGAGGACTTTAAAGATCGGATTAAGATGCCAGTTTCTTGAAATAAATGGTTTGTTTTACCCTAACTCGAGGAGTGCGTCCTTAATGCAGAACAGTTGTTGGAGGACATAAATACACGGTGGGTTCGACCGTGGAGGAGCGCACCGCCCTGAAGAAATCTTAAGGGTCCTACAGTTCTGAACTGTATCGGAATTGAAATCGGCACGAGTTATTTCAGAATGGTGAAACTGGAATGCTAATCTGAGGCCCACTGGAGGGCATAATTGTGTGTCCTTGAAAAGCTTTGAAAACACGTAAAATCCACTGGAGGATGACAAATGGCAAAAAAGTAAACCACAAGGTCCGACGTGCATCAGAATGAAATTTCAACAGGAAGGCACACCAGAGGCCAATAAAAGGAATGAGCACGTAGGGAACTGTGGGAGCCGATTATCGAAGTGTTTTCAAATTGCCTCTGACGAAGGAGCAAGAATGCTCTGAAACGCGTAAGGCAGGAGGACTTTAAAGATCGGATTAAGATGCCAGTTTCTTGAAATAAATGGTTTGTTTTACCCTAACTCGAGGAGTGCGTCCTTAATGCAGAACAGTTGTTGGAGGACATAAATACACGGTGGGTTCGACCGTGGAGGAGCGCACCGCCCTGAAGAAATCTTAAGGGTCCTACAGTTCTGAACTGTATCGGAATTGAAATCGGCACGAGTTATTTCAGAATGGTGAAACTGGAATGCTAATCTGAGGCCCACTGGAGGGCATAATTGTGTGTCCTTGAAAAGCTTTGAAAACACGTAAAATCCACTGGAGGATGACAAATGGCAAAAAAGTAAACCACAAGGTCCGACGTGCATCAGAATGAAATTTCAACAGGAAGGCACACCAGAGGCCAATAAAAGGAATGAGCACGTAGGGAACTGTGGGAGCCGATTATCGAAGTGTTTTCAAATTGCCTCTGACGAAGGAGCAAGAATGCTCTGAAACGCGTAAGGCAGGAGGACTTTAAAGATCGGATTAAGATGCCAGTTTCTTGAAATAAATGGTTTGTTTTACCCTAACTCGAGGAGTGCGTCCTTAATGCAGAACAGTTGTTGGAGGACATAAATACACGGTGGGTTCGACCGTGGAGGAGCGCACCGCCCTGAAGAAATCTTAAGGGTCCTACAGTTCTGAACTGTATCGGAATTGAAATCGGCACGAGTTATTTCAGAATGGTGAAACTGGAATGCTAATCTGAGGCCCACTGGAGGGCATAATTGTGTGTCCTTGAAAAGCTTTGAAAACACGTAAAATCCACTGGAGGATGACAAATGGCAAAAAAGTAAACCACAAGGTCCGACGTGCATCAGAATGAAATTTCAACAGGAAGGCACACCAGAGGCCAATAAAAGGAATGAGCACGTAGGGAACTGTGGGAGCCGATTATCGAAGTGTTTTCAAATTGCCTCTGACGAAGGAGCAAGAATGCTCTGAAACGCGTAAGGCAGGAGGACTTTAAAGATCGGATTAAGATGCCAGTTTCTTGAAATAAATGGTTTGTTTTACCCTAACTCGAGGAGTGCGTCCTTAATGCAGAACAGTTGTTGGAGGACATATATATATATATATATATATATATATATATATATATATATAGTGTGTGTGTGTGTGTGTGTATGTGTGTGTGAGTGGCTGAATGGGCGAGTGAGTATGTCAGCGACTGTATGGGTAAGTATGTGGCTGTGTGAGTGGTTGTATGGAGGAGTGAGTGGTTGTGTGAGTAGATGTCTGGATAGATGAGTATCTGTGTTGGTGACTGATTGCCTGTGTAAGTGGCTACATGGATGAGTGACTGGGACTGTAAGTAGGTGTATGGGTGAGTGACTGTTTGAGTGGGTCTATGGGTAAGTGAGTGGGTGTGTGAGTAGCTGTATTCATACAGTCAATGTATCTATGTGGTGGTTGTATAGGTGAGTGAGTGGGAGTGTGAGTGCTTGTATGGATGTGTGAATGGGTATATAAGTGGTTTTGTGGATGAGTGGATGGATGTGTGAGTGGCTGTATGGCTGAGTGAGTAGGTCTGTTAGTAGCTGTATGGATTAGTGGGTGGTTGTATGAGTGAGTGACTGGTTGTGTGTGTGGCTGCATAAGTGAGCAAGTTGATGTGTATCAGTAGTGCTATGGGTCTGTGAATGGGTATGTGAGTGGTTGTGTGAGTGGGTGTTTGAGAGGTTGTATAGGAGTGTTAGTGGGTGTCTGAGAGGTTCTCTGGATGATGTCATCAGTGAAGTCATCATTTATGTAATTTGAGATATAATCAGTGATGTCATGAGTGATGTAATATGTGAAGTCATAAGCAGCGCACTGCTGGGGCATAAGTTATAGTTAGCTCGGGTAACTAAAACTGCTGAATTTTTATGGTTTTGTATGAGCGAAATCTGAGCCTAATTATAACATCCCTGTAACCTTTGGTTTTTGCAGTGAATTTCTAAGGTTTTAAAATTCTTATTCCTTGCTATATGTCCCTGTAACCTTTGTTTTTTTCAGGGAATTTTGAAGGATTTTTTAATTTTATTTCCTAACTGTAACCTGTAACGTTTGTGAGTGAGTGTGTAATTGGCTCTATGGGTCTGTGAGTGAGTGTGTGACTGGCTGTATGGATCTGTACGTGGTGTACAAGTAGCTATGTGGGTGTGTGAGTGGGTCTGTGAGAAGCTTCCTAGGTTTGTGACTGGATGTATGCGTGGCTGTATGGGTCTGTGAGTGGGTGTGGGAGTGATTATGTAGGTGTGTGAGTATGTGTGAGTGGCTCTATGGGTGTATGAGTGGCTGTATGGGTTAGTGAATAGGTGTGTGAGTAACTGTATGGGTATGTGAGTGGGTGTCTGAGTGGCTGTGTGGGTCACTGAGTATCTGTGAGAGCAATCGTATGGTTGTGTCAGTGGAAGTGTGAGAGTCAGTGTGGTTGTGTCAATAGCTCTGTGAATGACTGGCCCAGACCTGAACCTCACCTGCCCCTTTATTGAACAAGAGACCACAGTTTTGCAGAAAAGGTATACCCAACAGGTATACCTTCTACTGGTTAATTAGTAAGTGCTACCTCGATGGGTAATAACTAGTGCATATTCTACACTACAGCTGCGTAATGGACCAGGAGGGAATGTCTCCAGCGGCCTTGTGTGTGTTTTGGCAATGTGATTGTTCCTCAAGCATTTTCATCCAGAAATCTGTGATAACATGAATCCTCCAACAGAGAAGACAACGAGACTACAAACAGGTGAATCATGCACCAAACAAGGCTACTTTCTGGTGCAAGTGCTTCTTTGTTTCATTGGAGATATCCTGATATTCATTGGTATCAAGACCGCATCATCAAAAGCAGTGGGAAATGCACAGGGGAGCCTTTTGGTAAGCTGCCAAACATCCTGATAAAAGGCAGGAAGACAATTGCATACTATTAAGGTGAACAAGGTGGGTCCAAATGGGCATGCCTCCAGGTGAGTTACCACATTTGCATACTCTTAGTAATTTAAAGGAAGAACTATGGACTCTGCTCTCACCAGCAGAGACCAAGAAAATTCCCACTCATCACAGTCACTATACATTGCGCTACGATAGATCAATGATGCATTCACCTCAACCAAGGTTTTCAGATAATTTTTCAATGTGGAATAGCTGAGAAAACACACTTGTTTTGCCTTCACTGAGCGCAGGAAGTTACGATTATTTGTCCTTTACAGAAGATGAGCTTCAACCAGGGCTCCTGCTATGTTTATATTTGTAAGTGCTTCCAGTTGAGGTTTAACTACTGTGAAATAAGCATTAGGGCCAACCGGGCCTGGCCAAAACTTAACAGGGAGAGGGCCAGCATGACCCCCCCTCCCCAGGTCTATTTCAACCCCAAAGTCCCCATTCCCACAGTCAAAACTTAATAGGATGAGGGGGGCTTCGTGACCCCCCACTCAGGGCTGATTTCAGCCTAAGAACCTCATCCCCTGGGGCCCATCTGGCTACCCTAGAGCCTACTTAGGGTACCTAGCATGCAATGTTTGGGACAGCAGTGGGAGCCCTCAATGTCCACACAGTCCCTGCTGGTTCCCCAGGTCCAGCTCCCACACATAGGGAGCAGCCAAAAATGCTGTTCCCTGTGCTGTGTGTGGGAGCAATTATTTCTTCTGTTTTCTTGCCCGCCTTACAGCAGGCAGGAAAACAGATGAAAAGCATGATCCCAATGAGTGGTAGTAGTTTTCTAGCCGTCAAAACTCCCACCAAGTAAGATCAAAGTGCTATGTCCCAGGGGTGGGCACCCCAGGACAAAGGGAGCTTGCCCTGGGAGGTGACAGTCCACAAGGCCATTAATGGCTCCAGGAGCCACGTGGCCACCCTCCCATTTTGCATTTGGGCCTGCCCTGGGGAGGTGATGGTCCATGGGGCCAAATATTGCCAGGGAGGTGGGCCACACGGTCCCCCCTTTAAAAAAAAATACTTTTGTGTCCCAGGGCGGTGGTCGTCTTCAGGGGCACTTAAGAACTAGGAGGGAGGTCCACATGGCCCCCTTCTTTTTTTAATTTAGAAGCCTTGGGGAGGTGGTGGTCCCTGGTGCCTTTAAACGCCTGATAAGGGGGGCCACGCAGCCCCCAGCTATTATAAATATGAACCCTGTGCAGGTGATGGTCCCCAGGGGTAAAACTGCTCTTTTCTACAATTTACGCTTGCCCCAGGACCTGGCCCAACAGGTGCTGATAGACAAATTATTTCTTTTTAAATATTGGTTTTTTGAATGTTTTTTTTATTTTTGCCACAAATTCGCGAATCCTCACGATTTCTCTGCAATTTTTTTTAATGTTTTCTTTTTGCCCTGGTGGAGTCCCTGGGGGACCCAGGCACCGGGCTAGAGGGTCAGGTTATTCCTACCCTGTCCCCTTTGCTATATTTTTACATTTTTGGGGGGACTCGGCTGAGTCTGAGTGCCAAAATGGCTTCCAACACTTCCTGGTTGACCGGTGGCATCCAATCAGATCTCTGCACGAGATTGTCAATATTCGCGAAGGTTTTGCACCTCTAGGTATACAAATTAGTTTTTTCTTTAATGTCTCCAAAACCACTGAACGTATTTACACCAAATAATAAACAGGGCTCTTTCTGGACCTACAGCTGCCTTTCTGACAAATTTGGTGTAATTCCGTCCAGCAGTTCGGGCTGTAGTCGTGTTCAAAATCCATATCGGAATTATAATAGAAAATGCACTTTTTTGACCCTCTGCCTGAAGAAACACCCCGAAACTTTCCACTGAAACCAGCTGGGCACTTTTTGGGAAAACCTTTTTGCAGATTCGTCATATGGCGCCAAAGATATAGACAAGTCAAAAAATGCTTTTCCTATGGAGACCAGGTCCTAAATACAACTATCTACTGGTGACCACCAGATATATATGAAGACAGATCAATCACCTTTCTGCCCCCCTTTCTCAGGTCCTTCACTTCATTCTTTCTCTTGCTCAGCAGGGCTCTGCTCTGTCCAATCTCAAGGGCTATCTTTGTGCTATTTCATCTTTTCTGTGGTTGCCTGACCAGCCATCCCTCTTCAAAATAACCTATTGCAAATAGGATTTTGCAAGGTGTGCAACATTTATTTCCATTTTCCCTTTTTTATTATACCTCAGTGGGACCTCAATCCTGTCCTTGGTGTCCTTATTTTCGCTTCTTTTAAGCCTTTACCCAATTTTCCTCTCAGCTCCTTACCATCAAGACGACTTTTCTCATGATGATAACATCTGCCCGGAGGGTCAGTGAGCTTTAGGCTTTATCATCCAAGCCGCCATACTTAAACATTTACACTGACAAACTGGTGCTTCATTCAAGAGCTTCCTTTCTACTAAAAATTTCCACTCCTTTTTACGGAGGCCAATCTATCTCTCTGCCTACGTTTTAAGCTCTGCCACATCTCTAAGGAAGAGGAGTGACTTTACCGTCTGGACCCAAAAAGAGGGTTGTCATTTTACCTTGACCGAACATGAGAGTTCCAGATGGGCGACCAACTCTTTGTGGGGTATGTCGGAGCTAAGGAGGGATGGGCTGTGCAGAAATGGACCATTTCCTGATGGATCATGCTCTGTATCAAAATCTCATATGCATTGGCCAAGAAGCAACCACATGAGGACTTGCGTGCTCATTCCACCCGAGCTAAATCTGCCACCACTGCATTAGTACGTGAAGTTCCGGTCCCTGATATCTGCCAGGCAGCAACGTGAGCTTCCTTCCACATTTTCGCAAAACACTGCTGCATGGACAGTCAGGTTCATCAGGATGGGCATTTTGCCAGTTCGGTCTTGCAGGACTTCCTCGTTTGAAATTGGCCCGCAGCACCACTTCCAGAGAGGCATCACTTGGGTGTTTATTCATAGGGTGAGGAATCTGTGGCTAGAAGTCTCTATCAGATGAACAAGTTACTTACCTTCTGTAAAGCCTTATCTGGTAGAGACTCTTATCTAGCCGCAGATTCCTTACTGATACACCCATCCTGCCCGGTTTGAGTGATTTCTAGGGACAGGACTGTTCCCCTTTCAGGGCCCTAGTTTTCCACACCAGTGGTCAGTGTTCTTCATGGCTCTGCACTCCTGGTGTGGAAAGTCGCAAAAATAAACGGACATCGGTGTGCTGGAGTGGTTTCTATGTAGGCACCATGCACGTCACTTCCAGTGCAGATGACCTGGACAATGCCACCTATTGGTGAGTAGGAGTACTGCTCAAGAAAAAAACTGATCCAGTCTCACGCCTGAAGATAATTCAAAAGGTAAGGAATCTACGGCATTATCAAAGTTAAGTAACTCGTTCAACACTTAAAGTCACTAATTCAACCTGATCTCAACCCACTGGTAGTGATGGTACTAAGCAGACTGGCTTAACTTAGGGAAATGTGTAAAGTATTTATGCAATACCAAAACAGTAATAAAGTCAAAACACCAAGTAATAAAAATCCCAAACTGAAGTAGAGGAATAGAGTAAAATGTAATAAGCAAAATGGCACCAAAATTTAAGAGAACCTGAGATGTGAGTTTAGGTGAAAATAGCACCAAGTGTCAATGGAAAGTCAGAGGTCGTGGTAGACTGGGAATTTGGTGTGATTTGAGGCCAACTGCGGTGGAGCTCGGGTCGGATGCACCAAGTTTATTGGTACTAGTGAAGTTTGAAAGTCGAAAAGTAGAAAAAAGTTTCTAAGTCCCACTTCAGAAAGGGAGTTTGTCACTTTTTTAGAAGAAAAATCCTCGCTGTTTGGGCGTCGCTATAACTGTAGCTGCTGCCAAGGGGCTGAATTCCGGCTACCTGAAGCAGGTTTGTCCCATTGATGAGCAGAAGTGTTTGAGATTCCTTGCTGAAAATGTTCTAATTCCCAACAGAGAATAGGAGTTTGTTCTTTTTTCGGAGGTGCATAGATCTCTGTGGGGGATAAAGCCATAATTCAGTCCAAAGCTGTGAAAGTGCCGGTTGGGTACTTACCTTGTGGGGTCCCACTGAAGCTCTGGAGCACTGGGGAAAAATATTCCAAATTGTTCTGGTGCCCGAATAACCACAGGAGTACATTTCTAAGAACACATTGACCTCACAGGAAGGTGCCTAGAAACTTCCATGGTGTCGGGCAGAGACCAACTGTCAAGTTTAGTCCAGGTTCATTTGCCACTGGTCAGCTGGGCAAAAGGAAAAAGGCCTCCTGCAGCTTGTAGTGTTCCTGTAGCCACACAAAGGGTCTGCCAACTGACCCTTGGAGTCCACTTCTATGTCTTGGGTACACGAAAGAGAAGGTATTTTCCTTCAGGGCTCCTCTAATGTCACAGACAGCAGGTCCAGTCCTCTTCTAATCTTCCACAGGTCCCGGTGAGGAGGATGCCTTGGGTTTCCAAGTGTATAATTGGCACTAGCTAGGGGGTGAGGTAAACGTTTTCAGGGGCTGGCCTATCTACTTTTTTTCAGTAGTTCCTATTTGCCCAACTGCAGACAGGCACAAAATAGTGTCAGGGCAATTCCAAGATGGTCAAAGTCTTCGGCTACATTAAGCCTGGGCACTGATAGCTGAGGGTGAGTAGGGGAGTGTGCTATGGAAATGTTGAGTATCCTCCCACATCTAAAACTAAAATCCAGCTTGAAGCAGGCCCTGGACCCACAACAAACAATGAGACTGAAGTAAGACAAAGAATAGTGCTTCAGAAACCAGACAGAAGGTTCTCAAGAATTATGATCCGATTCTGTTTCATCCCTTTCAAAGGTGCATCAGGTTTACACTTGCCTCAGGCTGACCTTTCAGGTAGGATTTAACGCCAACAGAAGGAGCAGTAGCCCTCACCTTAAATGTCCAGATGAGTTCAGTGGAGTCATAACTGCCCATTCAGATCAACCCGTCTATCAAAGTGGTCTTCTGTGTGGCTCCTGGAATACATTTTACACCTCATTAAGTGCTAAGTACTGGCTGGGCAGCAGCTAGACATGTAATGCAAATTAGTCTCCAGGAGCTTCAGAGAGGGTCAATGTAGCTTTTTAAAGGATTCCTTTGCTTGATACTTCCAGTTAATTTGAAGTTTTAATAACTGGTCCCAAACCAAAGATAGCAGTATTCATATTTTAATCTATGCTCCAGTTTTTTTGTACAGGACAGCCAGGCCTATCACAGTGAAACTAGCGTTTGGGTTCTTGTCACTGTAGCGACAGGGTGATATTAATTTTCTAGGTTTCCTACTTTCAAAATACCATGCATCCTACCTTGAGGGTTACAAAGCCTACAAAGAAGGAACTTTTTCATATTTGAAAGGGGGGTCTTTGCCTGTCAAAAAGTATTATTTTAACAAGTTGCATTGCAGGTTTTGTACTGTAGCAATCAGGTTGCAATGGTAGGCTGGACGCTAGCTTTTGCAGGCCACCCTGTGGATCACACAATAGATGCTGAAGTCCACAAGAGGCATTTAACTTCCAGACTCCTTGTGCATTTTTTAGACCATATAATAAGGGCTTATAGGCAAGTTAAACATGTCAATTAGGAATAAGGAATAAGCCAATTTAGCCATGTTGAAAAGGGAAGAAAAGGCACTTTACTCCTGCTTAGCAGAGGTAAAGTGTACAGAGTTCAGAAAACAGCAAAATAGTTTCCAGAAAAAAGTGAAAAAATCTGACATGACCATCAAGAAAAAGATTTCCTGACTGTCTATCTCTTTTTTTCACAACTGAAAAGATAAGTAGCAAGATGAGTAGCAAGATTTGACCTCGTGAACCCACAGAATGTAGTAACATCTCAGCAGCAAGTGCATTAGCCAAGTATATTATCTGACCTGATTACGACCGAGGAGTATCAGCCGCACTGTAATCTGAGCCACTGGAATTATGCAAAAGGTTTACTACCTTATGCAGCATAACACGGGATAGTATTACTTTACTATTTTGTCATTTGTTTTACGCATGTTCACACTGTCTTGAACAATATTTCATTACATTAGCCCCATTTTAAAACACAACACAATTACAGCAATAAGCAAATCAAAGTTGACCGGAAACCTTTGCCTTCCACTGTGAAGCAACATGTCACTGTGTTTTTAGGCATTTAATCTGTTTAAAATGGCTTTTTGTCAAATCTGTAAATGATGCATCAGATGATGGAGTATGTGGCAAATGTGACAAATCTATATTTAAGTGTAAAACGCAAAATGGGGACCAATAGCGCTTCACACCACCAGGAGTTTTACCTACCGCCGACACCGCCAGGAGTCACAGCATCCCGTGGGCCGCGACAAGAGCCCCTGCCTCCGCCTCTGCCAATAGCGCCGCCGCCACGGGACCACAATTACCGAGGTCCTTTGCGGCGGCGCAATCTGCTGACGTCACGGCAGCGCCCGGAGGTGCATTTAAGAACCGCTGAGGCCGGCGGAGCGGGGGGACCAATAGCGCTTCACACCACCAGGAGTTTTACCTACCGCTGACACCGCCAGGAGTCACAGCATCCCGTGGGCCGCGACAAGAGCCCCTGCCTCTGCCTCTGCCAATAGCGCCGCCGCCACGGGACCACAATTACCGAGGTCCTTTGCGGCGGCGCACTCTGCTGACGTCATGGCAGTGCCCGGAGGCGCATTTAAGAACTGCTGAGGCCGGCGGAGCGGGGGGGACCAATAGCACTTCACACCACCAGGAGTTTTACCTACCGCCGACACCGCCAGGAGTCACAGCATCCCCTGGGCCGCGACAAGAGCCCCTGCCTCCGCCTCTGCCAATAGCGCCGCCGCCACGGGACCACAATTACCGAGGTCCTTTGCGGCGGCACACTCTGCTGACGTCACGGCAGCGCCCGGAGGCGCATTTAAGAACCGCTGAGGCCGGCGGAGCGGGGGGGACCAATAGCGCTTCACACCACCAGGAGCTTTACCTACCGCCGACACCGCCAGGAGTCACAGCATCCCATGGGCTGCGACAAGAGCCCCTGCCTCCGCCTCTGCCAATAGCGCCGCCGCCACGGGACCAAATTTACCGAGGTCCTTTGCGCGGCACACTCTGCTGACGTCACAGCAGCGCCCAGAGGCGCATTTAAGAACCGCTGAGGCCCGCTTCGCGGGACGCGCTGGGCGAAGCCCGGGCAAAGGGCGGGCCGTCTGTGGCCGTCCGGGGCCAGAGGAGGCCGGGCCAGGACACCCCCCTTGGATTTGCTGTTCTCGACTAACTACGTGCCCAGGTGATCTTCAATCTCCCGACTGTGTGATCTGTTGGAACTGCTGTGTACTTTTGCTTTTGGGGGTGTTTTAAATAGCGCAATATGAATAGACGTAAGGGCGTGGTGGGGACACTTGATGCATTTAGGATTAGGGCAGAGAGCTTACTGACACATGAGATTGAGCTAACTGAGCGGCGTTTATCTTTAGATTTAATAACGGCTCAGCGGCGCTCTTCCCTTGAAGCCCTAACACAGGGAGACATCTTACATCACCGCCTCTCTGTGTCACCTACCCTACCTCCTATGTCTGTGACACCTTCTCCCCAACCCTCCCCCTTAGTTATTTCAGATTTACCCGCAGGTACTATCCCTAGTGGTCAAAAAGCTCGTACTAGATCACGTACCTCTAAAATAATTGTGGAGGCTAAAACTAGAGGCCCGCCGGCAAAACGGAAAAGGGGCCCCAATAATAAATTTAATTCTTATCGCTGCCCCGAAAACCTTAATAATGCTCCACTAAAAACATTTGTTGCTCCTAATACTGTGTCGGTTGGTACCCAAACCGATGATATTATTAATTTCCAAAGTAAGGATGACATTATGTTAGCCCTGGAGTCAGGCTTGAAAGCAATAGTTAGTCACTCTAAGGCTTTATTTGATAAAAACTTTGCCTCCTTACAGGAAAGACTCATACGCATGGAGCAACTGTTAATTCGGGAGTCAGCTTCTGATCCATTGGCTGTTAATCGTAGTTCTCTAACCACAACCACTTGTTTGCCGGGGGACTTCGTCAACCTAGGTCTTGGGATGGCCAATGCTAATAACAGAACCCAGTGCCCATCTAGTAGTTTATCACAACATCCCCCTGTGACTGTTCCTCCCCAAATATCGGACCACGAAGTGAGACCACTGCCCACAGCCCCAATGCCACCAAAGACTTTTCCTAATACCGAGACTTTGAACCTCTCCCCTGCGTCACACCCTTATGTGATAATTTTGGCTGGAGTTCCTTGTTTGTCAGGTGCAAAGAAGGAATCATGGGTGGATCTTCGCAACAAATGTGTGGACTGGTTGAGGAAACACAAGGGATTTGATCCGGCCAGATTACACGAAATCTTAATGGTGCGGAGAGTGGGATGGGTGGGTGCATCTGCCAAAAACATCACAGGGGATTGTATTGTTATAAATTTTTGCAGACCACATACTGTTCAGTCTTTAATGCGAACCCGTGAGTTATTGCCGGGCTTTAAGACGAATATATGTATGTTCACTCTTGGTTATTTTTACATACCCATTTCTAACAATAGTGAGCCCACGCCCACCGCCCTTCCTTTGGCGAATCGTTTCTTAGCTTTGTCTGATTTAGACGTCCCCGACTGACAACCAAGAACGAGTGCTGAATCTCCAGTTTCGTTACAGAATGAGGCCCCTGCTCTCCCCCTAGCATTTGTACCCGTCACTCCAAATAGTTTAGATAACCAATTAGAGTGTGTAGTATCAAGAGTAGGCACCTTAAATGTTTTAAATTGGAATGTAGCAGGCCTCCAACAAAGGCTTTGTGACCCTGGGTGGGTTAGTTTTATCCAGAGTTACGATATAATTATGTTACAGGAGACGTGGGCCACTGCAGATTTATACGTTAATGGGTTTCAGTGTCATAACACTTTTGCTACTAAATCCAGAATGGGCCGCCCTTCGGGAGGCTTATCTATCTGGATTAATATTTCTGTTGGAGGCACTACCAGGGTTATACCAACGAATAATCAGAATTTCCAGGCTATATTATTTAATCAGAAAATACGTTTTTTTCTGGTCAATTTTTATAATAACGATTTTAGCTCATCACCAAACATAAATTTTAGAAACCTTTTCAATTTTGTTACCACTCTGGAATCTAGGCCTGACTTTGATGATACTAGTGGCCTTGTGCTGGGAGGTGATTTTAATGCAAGACTTAATGCTGATTGCTCACCTATGAGGGATTGTAACCCGGCACCTGGGTGTCAAAGGGGTGTGGAATTAACTTCCTTTTTGAGCACACATAATCTGGAGAATGCCATGGACATAATGGTTAACTGTTTCCCAACAGCCTCCCTAGTGCCCACATTTAGAGGTAGAGATTGCTCATCAATAATTGACTATATTTTTATTTCTCCTGGGCTGGCCGATCGCATCAATAAGGCTATAGTAATTCCTATGCCTCAAGCGGATCACAACCCCATTAAGGTCTGCCTAAAAGCAATCCACCGCCCAGTATATAACAAGGAATGTGGTGCTAGGAACCTCTCCATTAGTTCAAATAACCTTAGATTAAAATGGAGGGGTATTAATGTTATGGGGACTTTCCAGACTCTGGTCAGAGATAACCTACCCCTTTTTCTCTCATGTCTGTCAGATGATTTAAATCCGAATCCTGTGGCAGTTGAGGATTTTGTTAAGATCTTCTCAGCTCTCCGTGCCCAGCTTATGACCCCGTCGCGCGCAACCACGGTGGACCAGGGATGGTTTGACCACGAGTGTTCTCTGGCCAACCGCGATTTACGGCGTGTTTTATCTTCCTGCCCGAGGAACTTGACTGATGTGAAAAATGCTAGGACTCGATATAAACTGGCCATTAGTAGAAGGAAGGAGGAGATCCTCGAGGAGCGTTGGGAGGTGTTAGTGCAAACCGCTGCCCGTGGAAGGGGGGATATCTTTTGGGCCGCGGTCAAAGATCTGTGCTGCTCAGGTCAGCTCTTGACCCCAATGGATTGTACCATTCCCGGAGCTGCCTGGGTGGACCATTTCTCTAAGATTTATGCGGTCCCATCCTCATCGACGGCCACTCCAACATTTAACCACTCTCCGTGGGTAGATATATCATTATCTGAGGTGGAAGAGGCCATCGCTCAGAGCGTGGGGAATAAAGCCCCAGGCTCAGATGGCCTTCCCATTGACATTATTAAAGCCTACCCTGATTTATGGGGCCCTCTCCAGTTGAACGTTTTTAAAAATGTAACTCTCACCTCTCCACCACCAACTTGGTCATCGAGTATAATAGCGCCTATTTTTAAAAAGGGTGATCAGTCCCAACCATCATGTTATAGGCCTATCTCCCTTATCGACAACACCCTACAAATTTTAGGCAGAGTACTGTATAATAAAATCCTGATATGGGCCGAGGATAACCATATTTTGGAGAGTTGCCAGCTGGGTTTTCGCAATAAGGTTGGCACTGCAGAGCAGTGCCATAACCTCAACCTTATTTTGGGCAAATATACCATTGCACGTAAATGCCCAATCTACCTTGCTTTTATGGATTTATCTACTGCCTTCGACCTTGTTAATAGGTCGCTGCTTTGGAGGGCCTTATTGAAATATGGCCTGGACGAATCTATGGTTCACTTCCTGGCTTATTTGCATAAAGATTTGAAGGCTTGTATTAGGATTGGCCACGGGGGCGAGGTGACTGAGATGGTAAGAGTCAATAGAGGGGTCAGACAGGGCTGCGTCCTAGCCCCTCTCCTATATATTTATCATTTATATCAACGGCCTACACAAACACCTGGTTTCCCTAACTGGCGATGTTCCTAAAATAAATGGTAACCATCTCCCCGCCCTGCTATATGCAGATGATGCGGTCCTTATGGGCCGCACCCCTAATGCATTACGCACTTTAGTGAATGGTTTTGTCGACCATATGGATTCCTTAGACTTAAAGACTAATTTTAAAAAATCCTTCGTAATGTCATGTGGCCCGAAGAAACGACATATTGGTAGCATTGTAGTGGGGACAGAGAGACTGGGGTCAACTAGCAGTTTCCCGTATTTGGGAGTGGTCTTTGCTGCGAACAACTCCTGGAGTGGGCATATTGCCCACTCCAGGGGTAAGTTCTCAAAGGCCATTAACTCAATCTTGAGCCTCCCCCGTCCCAAGAAGACCGGTGCGCTGGCTGCTACCTTAAAAATATATAAAGCCCAATGAGTCCCGGTTGCCACATACGGTGCTGAGGTCTGGGGAACTGCCAGATGTTCTTACATACTTGCTGAGGAAAATAGATTTTGCAGGAAACTCCTCTGTGCCCCCATTTCCTCCCCACACTACATATGCCATAAGGAATTGGGGTTGCATTTTATAGGGGATTTTATTCGTGCTCGCCCTGCTCTTTTTTGGCTGGCGATCTGGAAAAACCCTGCCGCCAAATTGACCAGGGACATTATTGAGGATTGCTTACGTTGTGACAAGGGCATGGCCATTCCTTGGCTCTCAGGGGTGCTGAGTGCCCTTCGCAGTGTGAATTTCCAAAATGTTTTCCTAAAACCTACCACCACTACGCTACCATCTAAATCTGAACTTAAAAAAGGACTTTATATGTTGTTCAGTGCCGAAAGGGCCGCGAGAGAGTCTATGAAACCTAGTGTCTCTAGATATCTAGCTCGCAATCTTTTAACTTACCCTACACCCAGTTATCTAACTCTCCCAATGAGTCACTGGGAGCGAGGCCTTATATTTCGCCTTAGGGCAGGTACCATTAAATATGCTCTTAGTTTTCCGTTATGGAACTATAATGATCAATGTGCTGAGCCATGCCCTTGTGATTGTCGGAGCGAGCAAACAATTTTACACTTTTTATTCTTCTGTAAATTTTATATCAAATATATTAAATGGTTTTTAACCCCGTATTTTAAAAAATTGAAACCAATCAGCCTGGAACTTGCATTTTCGATGATTTTGACCCTGGACGATCATGAACTTGTTTTTCGTATGAGCTCCTTCCTAAAAACTGTGGTTCGTGCCCGATTAACTATGTCTTAAAATTTGTATGGTTTGTTGTTTTTATTTTGTAAACAGCATCACATTGTGTATTTTGTAATGTTTACTGTATTCTGTGCTTTTATGGATTACTATTAATCCGAATAAAGTTTATTGACTTGACAAATCTATATTTAAGTGTAGAACGCAAAATGGGAGAATTGGCTGCATGAGAATAGAAGCACCTGTACCCCAAAGTGGGGTCTTTAAGTTCCTTCTAATTATATTAGCGAGCTCTACTTTCTGCGACCACCTCAAGAGACTAGCAATAGAACACGTTGCCAGTGCTGCCCTAAAATTGTTGACTGAGTTTCTTTGTGTAATAGGCACTTGCACTGTTTCTTCCCATTCCGTATCTGGGTTGTATTAGTGAAAGATGACACGTCTTTTCACTCAAGAAAAGTCAAAACTGCCAATATCAGTGTGTTTTTTCTCAACATAGTGCTATAAGCAGGGCCACTGGAATTATGCGGTTCTGCGGCTGCAGCATATTCCACATAATTATGTATTTGCTACATTTGTCACAATGCATCATCTGCTGCATAATTCTCAGATTTCAACAAAAGAAAATGTTGCTTCTATCTCAAACAGATCGAAAGTTACTAAAAACACAGCAAGATCTTGTGCTGTGTTGTGGTAGGCCCTTCACAAAAGGTAACTGGTCACCTTTCAATGGCCTAGTGCTGTATTTTGGTGTTAAAGTGGTATTAACTAGGTGTAAACTTTTCCAAGACAGCATTAACATGTAAAAATAAATGAAGTAATACGATCACAAAATGTGCCACATTACACCAAGTAATTTGTCCATCTTTGCGACATAGTTTAGTCAAAACATCATTTAGTTTTCCCCAGTCACATAATTCCAGTGGCCATGGCTAGGCCCATAAGTCAGGAAAAACGTCACAGCAAAAAGAAAATATAACTAACCACTTCTAAGATAGATATATATATTTACTGATTCTCTACTAATTTTCACCTCCTTCCCTTGCAACGTCAAAATCCTTCACACTGTTTTTGCCATAAAACTGTTTCATCTTTTAATTACTGTGTGTTGGTATTCTTGTGGTCTCATTATAGTAGGGTTGTCTCTGGTACCCCTTCTTTTTATACCTGCACACTAATAGCTACCTGCTATGGCCTCACTTGTCCCTGGGCACTTAAAGTAGCCTCAGGCATTTGCATAATGGATGAAAGTAGCACAGTTACACTTTGAGTGTAAGTCTGCAGGCCCGTGTGATTTTTTCATTAAGAAAAAGAACAGAATATGGGGCAAATCAACAACAACCGGCGATAATTATCTCTAAGCGCACTTAGCGCTAGGATAATTATCGCCGGCTAGCGTGAATTTTTATCGCTGAGATAGCGTGCTATTAGCAACGCTTATCTCAATAGTGATAAAAATCCTCACGCTAACAGGCTAACGTGAGATTATCGCTGGAAACCCAGCGATAATCTCACGTTAGCTTGTTGATAGGGACAGGCAAACTTAGCCATGATATCCTTCTTCCATAGGATATCATGGCTAAGTCTGAAAAATACCAGACGTAAAAAAGCAGCGTTAATCGCGGTTAGCGCTGCTTTTTTTGTCTCTAACAGGGTTAGCGACATCTTGATAATAGGAGAAATGTCGCTTAGCGACATTTCTCCTATTATTTTACTCTGGAACGCCCCCTTTGCATCTCATTAGAGATGCAAGGGGAAGCGTAGAGTAAAAGGGTGCTAACATGCAAATTTGCATGTTAGCACCCTGTTGTTGATAGGGCGCTAGTTTTAGCTCTCCTTTTTTGGCTTTTAAAGCCAAAAAAGCAGAGATAAAGCCCTTGTTAATATGCCCCCATGTTTTTCTGCTTGTGAATCAGGTGATCCTTGGAGCTATCCTGGTGGGTCTAGCCCACACTCTAGCATTGGGCCTAAATGTTTTAAACTGCGGTTCTCCATCTTCTCAGGATGTTGTTGTACGACTGCTCCAGTCACAGCTTTCCAGGCTTAACCGCGGAATAGTTTTATGAATTCCTTCTGCGGAAATATTTGAACATGCATTTCACGATTATACATCGTGAACTGCCAGCATCCTTGTGCAATAGCAAAAAACATGTTTCTCTTCTGTTTTTTCTACTGTAATATTACCCTCACCTTCCTCAGCAACCCAGTCCTTTCCAACTGGAAGTCAAAACTGTGCGTGTATGCACTTTGCAAGAAGCTTTTTTTTTCTTATTTATTTGCAGATTTACATAGCGCGAACTTGACCCGAAGGTATTGGAGCGCTTTACATGAGCACCAGTTACGTTTCGCATTCATTTTTGGTAGGCACGGGGATATTAAGTGATTTTTGCCCAGAATCACGTGATGTTGACCCGTGCCAAGGCTCGAACGTGATTCCCCATCTACCACGTCGGCAGCTCTGGCCGTAGGGCCACATCCCCTCCCCTCTCAATGAATGTGGCTGCTCGTGCTTTTTACAGCCTGAACACGGCCCCATCTGTCCCACATTAATTACTCTGTAATAATCTTACAGTAATGACCCACATCATTCAGCTAATTTTGTTTACCAAACTGCTTCATGCATAATCAACAGTCTACTGGCATGACGCTTGTAGCAGTTCTCAAGCTCGCTTGGATGCAAAGTGTCTGCCGCTCTGACAGATCCCCGCGTGCAATCACCGCTGCCGCCAACTCGCCTGCGAAGAGCTTTGATGCAAACTGACAAACAGCAAGATACTCTTTTAGAAGCCAGCTGTAAAATAGCACTTCCAGCTTTTATGTAGAAGATGAAAGTCGAGTCCAAACCACTCTCCAATCTACGAAGCAATATTGCGCCACTTTCATACCGAGAGCTGCAGCGCTGTGACAGCGGCCTGTGGTTAGCGCGGAGCAAGGGACGTGCGCATCAGATAGAAACGGGAAGGGAGATTAGGGATCCGAAAGGAAAAGCAAAAGAAAGAGGTAGAGCATGTGTTGAAGTAAGAAGGGAACAAAGCGTGGAGATACATAGACATGACTAATCTTTTACTCACCATTAATGACGTAAAGGTGATATAAATAAAATGGAATTTCTGCGCAGGTACTTGTTGCTTTTGTCACGTGCCTTCATTTTTTTACCCTCGTAATACTTTTAGGAGACTTCCTCATTCAATAAGTAGCTCTCCTAGAGAAATTCTACCAAAATATGCCATTTCCATGGGTGCCACGCATGAAGCATAGACAAGTAAAGAGAAAGGTCCAGAAATATCCCAGAATGAGGCTCTGTTGAGTGGCGTAGGCCATCCTAGAGATGCAAGAGTTTTAGGGGAAGCGGAGTACAGAAATAGGAGACGGACTCCAGTAGGACTTATTGAATTGGACACTGATTCTGAATAACGTGATGTAGATTAATCATGTAGGGACACAAACAAAGATAAATTACTTTCATTTGAGCGTATTGAAAATGATGATAGAGGGTTCTTGATCATGTGTCTGAACAGTTTGTACACCTTAAGGGTCAATTAGAAGGTCTTCTATCTCTCAATGGGACCTATAACCGAGTTACCGGTACACATCACAAATTGCACAGTCTGGGACCTAGTGTATTTCTTCAGGGGACTGCAGGTTCTGAAAGCTGCCTGTTGTTCTCTGGGTAAAACTAGGATTAAATGAGAAATGACTGGGGGTTTGGATGCAGAATTAAAAATGCATGCTATTTCCCATTAAGCCAGTGGAACATCCATGGACGTCAAATTCAGCAAAATGCCAGGGGTAGCTGAAGTGACATCACATACCCTTTGACATCACAATATGTGACATCACACATCCTTTCAGGTGATGACATCACATGACATTTGTCTCTGAAGGTAGTACAGAAATGACATTCCTGAAGGAAGCCTACAATAATGCAAGATCATTGAATTATTAATTAAGTAAAAATTAACTAACTCAGACAGAAGAGTTGTTTACTTGCTGCTCATGCATTACAAAGAGAGCTGAAGTATATTGATAACCTCACCAGGTCATGATGCAAAATTCTAGAAAATGATCATAGGCCCAAATAGAAACATAAGAGCCTGATTAGAACCTGACATACCCAAGTGACATCCGAAATGTCCGGGATTAACCATCAGATGCCCAACTACAGCTTAAGACCTGCAAGCATGCTCAATTAATATCTCTAAATGCCAGACAATCACAAAAATACCCAGAAATGCATCAGATTCCCTGTCACAACTATTGTATGCCGAGACACAATCATCTCACTTGGGCTTACATCATAAATTGCATTCACTTTATTGAGACATTCAGAGAGCTGTTATAATGCACAGCTATTTTATCCTACACAACCATTGAGATTTCCCACAAGGCACCTCAATCCTGACATACATAATTCATCAATTCACCAGTGCCAATACATATACAAAACAATTTCAATTTGCAGGTTAGCATTTTGCCTTGGTCTGCAAATACTGAGACCTAATGATTTCTCACACAGTATACACATGTAGTAAATTAATACATTTCATCAGAGTTCTCAGAGTACGCCTTGCAATTTGATTAGCAGTGAACCCTGAAATTACAGTAACAAAACACGCAGAGCAACTCAATATTGATTTGCTTCATGTACTAATTTATCAGTACAAACAGATATCTTATTGGATTTTAGACCTCCGCAACTTTATAACTTGCTTTTAGGCCACCTTTTTGTTGCATCCCCTGCCTTTTCTGCTTCTCTGCCTTTCTCCTAGTCTCCTTGCCTTTCAATCTCTCACTCTACGACTCTTTTTCTTTCTCTGACATTTTCCTTTCACTCACATTTTCCCCTCTCATTCATACGTTCCCAATTTTCTATTGTTCCTTGCTCTATACTCCGTTTTCCTCCTTTGCCCCACAATTCCTCATTTCTCTCATTTTCATCACGTGTTGTTCACTGCCAAGTTGGTGAGTCCTTTGCTGACATTCAGTCCCTGTAACCTCAGCCCTGAAGGGTCGGTCCCTCTTCCACATGATATATGATCCTATACCCTAGAGCAGATATAACCGTTGAAGGGGCCCATACAAATTTGTGGTCACTTGCAACATAATGAAAAGGTGAAGTCAACAACACAGGAGGTCACTCAGAAAATAGCTATGACATACGCAACAGCAGTCCAAACTTCACAACAGTTACTGCACAATTAGTGATCCGTTTCCTAAACACACAAAATAGGTACACCACAGGCAGGTGTGCAGGATTGCGCCAGACAACATACAGGTCACCCATGAGCATCAGTAATGTAAGATCCCCTCTTAGACATGGTGCAGGTTCAGTTCTGGCTGTGGAAGTGCAAAAGGTCACCATACAGAGCAGGTTCAGGAGCAGCATTGCAGGTTTCCATCACACCGAACACAAACCAGCATTGCAAGATTTACAGACACAAGAAGACGTGGTACAAGCAGCACCTGAGCATGTTTGCTTCACAAAATGAAAATACACAACTCAGGAAGCAGAAGTGACAGATTTCTTGGTGCGGAAAGATGCAGCGGGGGTAGCATTTGTGAGAGACATTTTAACATAAAACTGAAAGAGCATAAGAAGCATCGGTGCCTGCCTCTCTCTCATGAAATGTACAACATGGAACCCATCTTCCGTAAACATTCTTTATTGGCTTTTATCAAGCACACATAAAATACCCTAGAGGATCCCCACACTGCAAATACCCACAGCAGATGAGAACAAGAAAATAATGATCGCATAAATGAGAAATATTAGCAATCATATAATCCAAAGGGACTGTCTCGTCCCTGTCTTCTGCAGCAGACTCCCAACTAACAGTGCTTGTGCTGCCTATTGTACAGTCAGATCCACAAGACGGAAATGAATTAAAGTACAGAAAAGAAAATACAAGAGCAATGTCAGCAGCAAAACTAGGCAACCCCCACCAGTCGCATTCAGGAAACCAACTATCCTCCTACCAACCAACACCTCCGAAGCCAGCATCCCCCAACCACCAGATATTCCTGCAGGAGTAGCTAGGCATCTACAGTCCCCTTACACATGGTGTGGTGGAACCCCGGGTAATAGTGTGCAGTAAGGGTAGAGAACAGGGGCCTTGTCCACCAAGGGTGCCCTTGTTCTCGAGAGCATAGTAAACACTATGGCACTTGGAGAAGTCAAGTCCCCCAATCACCCTTCTTCTGTAAAGAACCCCTCTCCTGTAGAGCATATTGAGCACCTCTGACATCTGTTCCACCTCTTTCCTGTAAAGAAGTAATCTTCTCTAAAGTACCCCTCTCCTCTAAAGCTCCTCACCCTCCTTGAAACACCGATCGTCTGTAAAACACCCCTCTCCGCAAAGCACCTCCCTTGTCTAAATCACCCTTTCCAGTAAAGCGTCCTCTCCTTTGATGCCCCACACTTCTGTATGGCATCTCACTTACGTAAAGTACACCACCTGTAAAGTACACATCCTGTGAAGCACATTCCCTGTAAACAACTGATCTTGTGTAAAGCACACTTCTATTGTGAAAAAACTCTCTTTGGCAAAGCACCTCGGTTTTATGCAGCAATCTTTTCCAGAAAAGAACACTTTCCTGTAGAACACCCCTCTCCTGTAAAGGACATCTAGCTGGTAAACACATGTTGTGCAAAATATTGCTATCCTGTAAAGCACCTCTTATCTAAAATACCCATCACCTACAAAGCAACTCTTTCCTGTAAAGCACATCTACCAAGTAAGTCACATTTCTCGTAATGCACTTCTCCTGTTAAGCTCATGTTTTCGAAATAGCCCGTGCCTGTTTTACTGTAAAGCATGACTCCCGCAATGTACCTCCCTCCTGTAATTAATTGCCTACTGTAAAACACATTTTTCCATGGTGTACCTCCCCCCTTAACAAAAAAGAAACCTCTCTACAGTAATGCATTTCTGTCTGTAAAGCACAATTCTCATCAATAGCACTTCTTGTATTTCTTTTGTCTCACACCTGTGTTTCCAACTGGCTCAGTAGGATGCCATTCAATTAAATACGATAATAATAAAAACACCAATCCTAGTGTCTGGTGTGGGTAAAATTAGTTGTAGAGCTTTAAAAGCTCAAGAAAGATACTAGTGCAGTCACTCTCTCGGTCTTGCAGCAGGTGTGTAGCCATATTCAGGGCTTGCGCTTTAAACCACAGTGCTTCCAAGCCACGCAATGGCGCTAGGTCCGAGACTGTCCCCTTCCGATACCCCCTTTATTTACCTCTCAGTTCTAGTACAAGATGGTGGCCATTCTCACTGAACAGCAGCTGTAGGTATACTAGTGGAGTACCATTGCTTTCACATGGTCAGTGATTCTCTTGTGCATCAGTCTCTGACTGGGCTGTGCAGAGACGCTCTGGAGTCTTTATTCTGGGTGAGTCTTTATTCATAAGGGTGACCTATAGGAGCTCTCACATGCCCTCTGAGAGACTTCCTAGTTGTAACAGTTTTGTGACAAATGCACCTGATCACATACTTAACTGATGTGGCAGAACTGGAGAGGGAACTGGGACGGTTTCTTTCTGCAAGGTTCAACTTAAATATGTAATGGGGCCAGAATTGATGCTTTCCTAGTTTTATTTCAGCTGCAATATAGGTTAAAAAATGAAATCTTATTTGCTGTCTTTCATTACTTCGCTTCTACGTCACCTGTTACTTTTTCCCTGCAACAGATGATAGAGAATTTCCTAGAAAATTCCTTTAAAAAGCACAAGATATTAGTTAAAATACACTTCAGAGCAGACTCCGCTCCCTCCACCACTCTCTGTCCCGGTTGGTTTCCCTACCCTTTCTGAGCTCAAGGGTTTGCAAATCATGGTCTGATTTATTTAAACGGACGATTTAAAAATGATTCGCCAGCAGCAGCAACTTTCCGGCAGGGCCAGTCTTCAGGCCCCATTAACTATATATTTACGTCCTATTGGCATTTCAATCTTTTTCAGATTGTTGAGGTGGCAAAGTATGAGGGTAGTGACCATTGGGCAACTACTGCAGTTCTTGACTTGTGCGAGCCAGGGTCCGCTGACAGGGTATTGCCTCTTGGAATGTCCTATCCGCGTAGGCTCTCAACACGCTTGGACTCTATTCATATGCAACAGTTAGCCGCCCTCGAACTAGAGGAAAAGATTGATATCCCCCCAACTATGCTGATAATATAATTGTGCAGTACAATAAAATTGTATGCCAAATATTGGGTTGCATCACAGTAAACATAAGGGAGAAGGGTATGCGCACAGACCCTCGTCCCAATAGGGGGGGCTGATTTGATTCCGCATGCCAAGAGCTGAAGCGATTGGTGAGACAGAGAGCCAGGAGCGCTAGGTGCCAGCCAGGCTCTCTAGCCTCCCAGGAGCTGGCTAAGCTTAAACTCCAAGAGAAATGTCTTGTGCAGGAGAAAAAAGCTGCCTTCTACCACAATAAGTGGGAGGAGATGCAGGGAATTATCCTCTCCAAAGACCAGCAAAAGCTTTGGGCTAATGTTAACGAGTTTAGCGCTTCAAATAGGGGTACTCTTGTTTGTATGATCCCAGAAGAGCAGTGGGCTACTTATTTGACAGGCCTGTATAGGGGTTGTTCTGGTTCAGATAGATGCCAGAGATTTATTAGGCTAAAACTCCCCGTCACTTGGTTTTCAGTTAAGGAGGAAAAAGCTGTTATCGAGAGGAGTAAAGCTCTCCCGTGCTGCTCGCCTCGATAATATCCGAGTAGTAATAATCAAGATGAATAGTGTTTGGTGGGCCATAGTTTATTCCTCTCTGTTTAGCTGGATCGCTACGTCCGGCTTTTACCCTTCTTCTTGTAAGGGGTCTATAGTAAAACCTATTTTTAAAAAAGGGAGTGGTACAGACCCCAAACATTATAGGCTTATTAGCCTCCAGGATATTTCACTAAAGATTTTCTCTAAGATTATTTTATCCAAACTAGAAGACTGGGCCCTTAAATCTAAGAGAATACCAATAGAACAGCAGGGTTTCCGGGAGGGTCACTCCACTACAGATCATTGTTTTGCATTATGCGCCATTATCCGGAAGTCATTGAAAGTAAATCAAAGGCTGTGTTGTTGTTTTGTAGACTTCAGGACAGCTTTTGACTCTGTGGATAGGGATACCCTTTGAGGGAAATGTGTTGCCTGGGAGCTTCCATTAAATCCCATGAGTGTACTCCAATCCTTGCATTCTGGTATTTGAGCTCATGTGGAGCTAGACAAGTCAGGTCAGTTATCTCAAAGAATCTCCATCGAGAATGGCCTTCGGCAAGGGTGCGTTTTAGCTCCCCGGTGTTTTAGTTTATTTTAGCTGACCTTCCCGCCTTTGTCTCCCAATGCAAGTCTTTTTCCCCCAAAGTTGGGAAACATCATATTGACTGCTTGCTATGCGCAGATGATCTGGTATTACTGGACTGTACTCCAATTGGTCTGCAGAGGAATTTAGATGCTTTAGCAACTTATAGTAAGCAGAACAAGCTTTGCATCAATGTGGAAAAGACCGAACTTTTGGTTTTTGGGAAAAAAGCAAAGACATTCAGTTGGCACTTATTGGACTTGGCCCTTTTTGCAGGGTCATCCCAGAACTTTTTGCTTTCCTCCTGTATTTTTTCTTACCTGTTGTTGGTGGGTTTATGACTCTGGGCACTTTACCTCTGCTGATCAGTGCTAAAGTGCTTATGCTCTCTTTTGTAAAGTGTGTTATGGATTAGTGATTCCATGATGGGCTATTTGATTTACTTGTCAGACCCTAGTACAGTGCACCATGTGTGCCCAGGGCCTGTAAATCAAATGCTGCTGGTGGGCTTGCAGCACTGATTGCGCCACCCACAGAAGCAGCTTGTAAAATGTGGCTCAGGCCTGCCATTGCAGAGCCTGTGTGCAGTCTGGGACTGCCATGTCGACTTGGCAAGTGCACACACTTGCCAGTCCCCAAACCTTCCCTTTTCTGCATGTTAGTCACCCCTAAGGTAGGACCAAGGTACCCCTGTGGGCAGGGTGCATTGTATGTGAAAGGTAGGACATGCCCTGATGTGTGTGACAAGTCCTGATAGTGAAATACTGCCAATTTCGCTTTTCACTATTGCAAGACTATCTGTTCCCATAGGACGGAATGGGTAGTTTGTTTATAACATCTTGCAAACATAACTGACAATGGGTCACAAAACAGTCGAGGCAGACATAGGTATCCGTTACACATGCATTTACAGAGTCAGAGTGAATATAAATTCAAAAAGTCCACAAATAGATCCAGGATGTAATTCGGTTTTCATTATTTATTTTTCTTTCTTGTATTTTCCAAATGACATTACATAGACATAACAGCCGACACGTGTTTCGTCCATCCGGACTTTTTCAAGGCTGTGAACAAATAGATACAGACATACCAATTACAAAAAACATACATATACTATTATATATTATTTTAATGATTAAAACTGAAAGAACAGCATTAAAAATCTCATTTAAAAAAAGACTGATCCACATGAACTTATATTATATCAATTTATCCAGTCTTGACACTCGATTATCATGAGGGGCTAGTGTCATCCTATTCGTCTAAAAAGGTTAGATAGCTGATGCCGGGATTTGGCATGAAAAGTATAGAGCCACCACCAAATGAAACATCCTGGTCTTATTGGGGTTCAAGTCTAGCGCATATTTACATAGGGCCACCAAGTGTTCACATGATCAACACCCACAACTGACCTTCTTGAAACAAGTGTTTCCTCATGTATTAGTTTGATATGAAGTATCGTCCCTCCTGTTCTTTCTGGTGGATTCTTATTATTAGATACATCCGCAACCCATCTAAAATGGATATTGTTCCTATGACCTGTACAATTCTTCCATTCGTTGTTGATTGTTTAACGGCCAGAAAATCACCGTTTGCAGCAGGTAATGATACACCTGTATATTAAAAGACCCATAGTGTAAGACAAAAATATATACATTCCCTTCCTCTCTAATTGATGGCCATATTCAAGGCTAAAAACAACATTAATGGAACAGTCACTAAATAGTTACAATCGTGAGGTCACTGTAAGCACCAACTGCCCATTTTTCATTAATCCTCATGTTGTTATTTTAATGGTTGTAGGCAACGGGTTAATGTCAATACGAAATGTCTAGTCACAAAAAATCACTTATTGGTATCCACCATAGCAAAAAATTACTGTCAGCCCTGTTGCTATTTTGACATAAGTCATGTGGATCCTTAAATGTGTCCACCAAGACCCCTATATTGAACAAGCATTGTACTAACATTTTTGTTTCTAGGGCATACCTCAAATTCCACGATTATCCTAAATATTTATTTACCTCTCCCCGAAGAATGATAATTCCTTAAATGACAGGGTTGTTAGCCTGGTCCTTCTATCTTGAAACATTTATATACAGGTTTGTAATGTGGCATTTCCCAAGTTCTGATAACCCTTTGGTGTTTATATACTTTAATCGGCCCATTTAAAAAGAATCAAAATATTTTGTTACATGCTGTAATGTCTCCCTAAACATAGCGATATTTTTAACCGATGACAAACGTGTAACATTGACCTACAATTGTCGGTCCTCATTTTCAAAACACTCTTGCATAAATTCCCAGTTTTCCAAAGTACTCTATTTCCTGAATATACCGGATAGGATCAAAACCAATCCCCAGTCTCGGATAAGAGTCCAAACTATACCGGCACCTATTCGCGTCACCCTCATTAACTAATTTTTGTCCTGCTTCGTGATATATATTAACATCAGTTACTACAGATAAAGCAGTATCACCATACCTGACAGCTGAGTCAATAACCGCATCCGCACTTCCTCACGTTCGTACCGATACCTGGCCTGGAGTCTGTTTCACTGTTTTTATTGGGACAAGAACCGGCGTGGTAACGTGATACAACATGGAAAGCGAAAGCGGACGGAAACGTCTACACCTAATGTTGAACATCGCGCCATCTTGGAATGGTTACACACTATATGAATATACAAAGTGTGACCTGAATATTCTCTTTTCTTAGGACTCATTTGAGATTTAGTTTATACTATTCCATCATTTGCCACGTGTATTTTCTTTTGGTGAGTATTTCCCAATGCGCACTCAATGGGGACAACATCAGTCTATTTTTAACAAATGAATATTAGATATTCATGGTCATTTTAGTAATAATCCTAACCATTTTTAGTAGCATAGGCACACTTTCTTTTAGAAATTTATTTTTCAACATGCCCGCAAAATACCACCCTTGCTTATGAATATCTTTCAAACACAATTCATGGAACGAGCAGATTTCCATTGAAGCCCTATGGTTATTCTTATCCCTGGGATGGGAGAATGGTATCAATTTCCTGTTCCTTTATTATTTGTTAAAAATAGACTGATGTTGTCCCCATTGAGTGCGCATTGGGAAATACTCACCAAAAGAAAATACACGTGGCAAATGATGGAATAGTATAAACTAAATCTCAAATGAGTCCTAAGAAAAGAGAATATTCAGGTCACACTTTGTATATTCATATAGTGTGTAACCATTCCAAGATGGCGCGATGTTCAACATTAGGTGTAGACGTTTCCGTCCGCTTTCGCTTTCCATGTTGTATCACGTTACCACGCCGGTTCTTGTCCCAATAAAAACAGTGAAACAGACTCCAGGCCAGGTATCGGTACGAACGTGAGGAAGTGCGGATGCGGTTATTGACTCAGCTGTCAGGTATGGTGATACTGCTTTATCTGTAGTAACGGAGGTTAATATATATCACGAAGCAGGACAAAAATTAGTTAATGAGGGTGACGCGAATAGGTGCCGGTATAGTTTGGACTCTTATCCGAGACTGGGGATTGGTTTTGATCCTATCCGGTATATTCAGGAAATAGAGTACTTTGGAAAACTGGGAATTTATGCAAGAGTGTTTTGAAAATGAGGACCGACAATTGTAGGTCAATGTTACACGTTTGTCATCGGTTAAAAATATCGCTATGTTTAGGGAGACATTACAGCATGTAACAAAATATTTTGATTCTTTTTAAATGGGCCGATTAAAGTATATAAACACCAAAGGGTTATCAGAACTTGGGAAATGCCACATTACAAACCTGTATATAAATGTTTCAAGATAGAAGGACCAGGCTAACAACCCTGTCATTTAAGGAATTATCATTCTTAGGGGAGAGGTAAATAAATATTTAGGATAATCGTGGAATTTGAGGTATGCCCTAGAAACAAAAATGTTAGTACAATGCTTGTTCAATATAGGGGTCTTGGTGGACACATTTAAGGATCCACATGACTTATGTCAAAATAGTAACAGGGCTGACAGTAATTTTTTGCTATGGTGGATACCAATAAGTGATTTTTTGTGACTAGACATTTCGTATTGACATTAACCCGTTGCCTACAACCATTAAAATAACAACATGAGGATTAATGAAAAATGGGCAGTTGGTGCTTACAGTGACCTCATGATTGTAACTATTTAGTGACTGTTCAGGGGCGTGGCTTAGCAGCCGACGGGCATGGACGCGTGAGTGAAGAGCTCCGCATCCCGCCCGGAAAAAATCCTGTGACCAGTGGTGTCCCCGGCGTTCCGGAGCTTCTGGAGGGCTCCCCCCACCTGCTCTGTGCTGTTGGAGCGGACTGCTGGCCGGATTGGCGGCGCCGGAGACGGGGGCCGAGACTGCAACTGCGGCGGAGGCGGGTGGCTGACGGCCATCTTGGGCGGCCTGTGCGGTGACGGGCGACCGCGGCCCACAGTACGTTGGACGCCGGCCGGAAGTGCGGGAGCCCCGGCGGGCGCGGCCGGAAGTGCCGATCATCGGCAGGTAGAGGACAGCGCACGGCGGTGGACGCCCGCGGCGGGAGGCTAGCGGCTGCGGGTCAAGAACGTGCGCTGCTGCTGGGGGTTGCTCCCGAGGTGGAACGGCGGACCAAAAAGAGAGGAGCTGGACCTGCGGTGCCGGTGAGGCGGCCTGGAGTGGGAGCGGAGACAGAGTCGGAGGACGGCGGACCCTGTGCAGCTGAAAGGCGGACGGGGCCACGGGAGTAGCAGCTGGCCCTGTGGACGACGTTGAGGCGCAGAGCCCTCGGACCCAGGGTTGCGGGCGTCGGCCCTGGCGGAGTGCACAGCTGCTGGTGCGCAGTGGGGGCTTGAAGTCTCGTGGTGCCCCGAGGAGGACGGCAGAGCCGCCCCGGTGAGGGGCTTGACCGGTGGCGGAGCGAAGAGGGTCCCCGCGGCGGACGCTGGGAGCGCGGGGCCTGGGAGCTGCCAGCCGTCTTGCAAACGAGGCCTCGCGCCTGCCTGCAGGTACCGGGTGCGGGATCATGGGCAAGCCGCGCCCCAGGTTGGGAGGTGCCCCGACGGACCCCGCGGGGGATACTGTTGCGGGCCGAGAGGTCGGTCAGAATGCGGACGCGGCGGTGGGCCTCCAGCAGCAGCAGATGGATCAAATCCTCCTGGCCATAGCGGACACGAAGTCGGCGTTGCGGGCGGACATTGCCCAGGTGTCCACGGATCTGGGGCTGCTGCGGGCGGATCACCGGAAGCTCGTGGATAGGGTCAAAACTGCGGAGGACAAGCTGGATTCGCTGGCCCCGGCCCAGAAGGTGACAGAGACCCAGACGGCGGACCTCCTGCGGAGGGTAGTGGTCCTGGAAAAGAGGGCCGAGGACGCTGAAGGGCGTAGCCGCCGCAACAACATCCGAGTGGTGGGTCTGCCGGAGAAAATTGAAGGAGGTGACATGTTGGCCTTCCTGGAGACCTGGCTGCAGGAGGTGGTGGTACCGGAGGGGCTCACGCGGTTCTACACCTTGGAGAGGGCGCATAGGGTGCCTGCTCGGCCCCCGGACCCGGGCCGTCCGCCCCGGCCGGTGGTGGCCCGCCTGCTGCACTACAGAGACCGAGACATCATTTTACAGAGGGCTCGGACGCAGGGCCCGTTCCAGGTGCAGAATGTCCCGGTTTCAGTTTACCCGGATTACCCCATGGAGGTCCAGCGCAGACGCTCCTCTTTTCAGGCTGTGAAGAAGGCACTGCGGGACGAGGGGCTGCAGTACTCCTTGCTGTTCCCGGCGCGACTCCGAGTGATGCGGGATGGGGCGACGTCGTTCTTCACTGACCCTGCGGCGGCCTGGAGCTGGTTGGAGGCGACCGGAACCCGGGCGGCGGCGCACTCGGATGGAGGGAGGCCGATGGAGGCACTGGCCAAGACCCGCCGTAGCAGACGCAACAAGGCACGACAGGCAGGGGTCCGGTCGCCTGGTGCTTCCCAGACGGTGCTGGAACGGCGGGCTGCACTGCAGGCGGTATCGGAGATCTCCGGGGCGGTGGTCTCCCAGCTCAGCGAGGCATCGGGCTCCCAGAGGGGCACTGAGGACTCCCATTCTGATGGTGCTGAGGAGGAGGTGGAGGAGTTACCTGCTGTCACCCCTGGGACTGCTGATGAGTTGCTGGACGCTTGAAGGTTTGGGGGGCTGCCGGACCTCGGCTGGGAGTGCACAGATGGTGGGGAGCTGCTGGACAATGAGAGAGAGGCCTGGCGGGGTCCTGCGGGGTTGAGGGGCGGACTGCTCTGGAACGCTGCATGGTAGTTGGTCATGAGGAGCGTGATATGGGGGGGGTGGGGGGGCCTGAACGGAGGGGAGCGCCGGGGAACGACTGGCATTGACTGGGCAAGGATGCTTGAATGAGGACTGTTGTCAAGCCCGTCTGGCGGTGAGCCACCACCTCAACCTCACGGACGAAGTGAGACTCTGGTGGCTACCAGAGGGTTTGTTTATGGTTGGGGATAGTATTTGGATGGGTACCTACAGTTTAGCGCCTGTTCTGGGGAGGGGAGGGAGCTCGGGGAGTTGGGTAGTTATACGGTTTTTGGGGCTTGTCAGTGTGCCTCGGAGGTCCCGTACTGGGTGGTTGGTTCGACGATGGGATGGGGAACCCCCCTGAACTGAGATTTATGACTTGGAATGTGAGAGGGCTCACCTCAATGGTGAAGCGGCATAAAGTCCATGCGTACTTAGTGCGGAGAAGGGTACAGGTAGCATTCCTTCAGGAAACCCATTTGGACAAAGAAGAGGGGCAGGCGCTGCGTAGACGCTGGAGGGGCCAACTGTATTACACGACATTCTCGAAGTTTGCTCGGGGTGCCCTGATCTGGGTGAGGGCGGGAGTCCCTTTTCAGAATCTCAGGACGTTAGTGGATCCAGAGGGCAGGTTTGTGGCGGTGCAGGGGCGGCTGGATGGCAGGGATATAGCTTTGTGTAGTGTGTATGCCCCTAATGTTGATCAGGCCGCTTTTTTTTCCAGACTGTCGGGTCAACTGGCAGAGTATTTGACGGGGGCGGTGGTATTGGGGGGGGACTTCAACTCAGTGTTGGATGTAGAGTTGGACAGGTCTCATCCGCCCCTGGCACAGTCGGCGGTTTGCCGGGCGGCCAAAAGCAGGCGGGTCTGGCAAGATACTTGGGGCTTGGTAGATACGTGGCGTACCCATCACCCGCAGGACAGGGACTACTCCTTCTACTCGGCTCCACATGAGCTGCACGTCAGATTGGATAGTATATTGTGCTCGCCGGATGTTCAACCTTCGATGCGGCACAGTGAATATTTAGCCAGGACCGTGTCGGACCATAACCCATGCGTGGGGCTGCTGCAATGGTCTAGGCAGCGGCAGGCGATCCCTACGTGGCGCCTTAACCCCTTGCTGCTTGAAGACCCGGTGTTCCAGGCGGAGATTGGCGATTGTATGATGCAGTATTTCGGGCAGAACACAGGGACGGCGACAACCCGAGCGACGGAATGGGATGCGTTTAAGGCGGTTTTCCGGGGGGCTTGCATTTCCTCCACCACCGGGGTGAGGAGGGCCTTGTCGAAAGAGGTGGACGGAGCGGAGACACGGCTGCGGGAAGCGGAGCGGGCGTTTCAAGACGGGGACGGTGAAGTGGTCGGGGTTGTGGAGGCGCGGGAACGTGTGGCGGTCTCCATGGAACGGCTTCGTTGTCACGATCATAGAAATTATCTGGTCCGAGCGCATGCGGAAAGGGATGAGGTGGGTTCCCTTTTGGCGTGGTTGGCGAACCCGGCGGCGCGCGGTGACCCTATACTCCTACTGGAGGAGGAGGGGGGGGTCCCGGTTTATTCCCAGGTGGGGATTAATATGCGGTTTGCCAGCTATTATGCTGGGTTATACGATAGTACAATGCTGCAGGAACCCGAGGGCCTTGGTGATTTTCTGTTGGCAGCCCGCCTACCTCGGCTGGACTCAATCGCTGGGAAGGACATTGGGGGCGCGATCTCGCTGAGCGAAATCCGAATGGCCATTAAGCTCATGGCTCGTCGCAAGACCCCGGGGGCGGATGGCTTGCCTGTCGAGTTCTATGCGGCCTACCCGGAGCTGTTGGCGCAGCAGCTGCAGACCCTATATAGCGAGGCCTGGGAATTGGGACAGTTGCCTGCCTCTGCTCGGGAGGCGATCGTGATACCCTTGCTGAAACCCGGTGGCGAGGCGGGGGCTCGCACAGCATACCGCCCGCTTTCTATGCTGACGGTGGACTACAAGATCCTGAGTAGAATCTTGGCGTCACGCCTTTAGACCCACATGACCGCCTTGATTCACCCGGATCAGGCGGGCTTCATTCCTAGGCGCAGCACAGCCACCTCTATTCGCCGGTTGCTACGAGTGATGGAGCTGGACCGGGACGAATACCCGGAGGCCTACACACTGTCGGTCGACCTAGAAAAGGCCTTCGATAGTGTGGAGTGGCCGTATTTGTACCGAGTGTTGCGGGAATTCGGCTTAGGGGAGGACTTTGTCCGTTGGACCACCTTGTTGTATAGCGGGGCCACGGCCCGGGTGAAGACGGGGTCTACTATCTCGGCTTCCTACCAAGTGCGGAGGGGGACGAGACAGGGCTGTTCCCTCTCCCCCTTGTTGTTTGCGCTGGCGGTGGAACCACTGGCCGCTCACGCCCGACAGGGGGGTGCTTATTCCGGAGTTTCCCTGAGGGGGGACGCCCACTACATTTCCCTCTATGCAGATGACCTGCTGTTGTTTTTGAGGGACGCGACTGATGCGTTACGGGGCGCGACCGCGCTGTTGAAGGAGTTCGGCCGCATGTCCGGCCTGAAGGTCAATTGGGGTAAGACATGTCTGTTCCCATTGTCGCAGGGCGGCGGGACACCGCAGACGGCGGGCCATATCCGATGGGAGAGCAGCTGCTTGCGCTACCTGGGGGTTAACATTTATCATACCCAGGCAGATTTGTTGGAGGGGAATGTCGGCAGGGCGCTTCGGGGACTACGGGGTAGTATGGGATTTTGGAGTACGCTCCCGCTCTCCTGTGCCGGGAGGGTGGCGTTGCTGAAAATGGTGGTGCTGCCACGTCTTCTTTATTTTTTCCGCACGCTCCCTATCTGGATCCCGGCGCCATATTTTGCACGCTTACGGGCTCTTTCGACGGGGTTCATTTGGGGGTCGAGACGGCGTCGGGTGGCGCTGGCCACATTGCGAAGGCCACGAGCGGAGGGGGGCCTGGCAGCCCCCGACTTTGAATGGTACTATCTGGCGGCGCAGCTCCAGTGGCTTACGCAGGCGGTGGCCCGGGAGTATCGAGGCCCTGAGGGCCCACGGGACAGGTTGATCCCACGGCATGTGCTGGCCTTCATTGTTCTCCAGCAGCGACTGGATCTGCCTCAGCTGACCTTGGAGGAACGCACCCTCCGGCAGTGCTGGAATAGGTGCCAGAGGCGGGCAGGTATAGTCCGCCCATACGCTCCGGAAATCCCACTTGGGATGTGTACCGCGTTCCCGCATGGGGGAGATTGGTCGGGGCTAGCGATTTGGGAGGAGCTAGGGGTACAGATGGTAGGGGACCTCTACCGGGACGGTGCACTATTGTCTTTTCAGGAATTGCTGGAGGCCTATGGGCTCCCGCAGGGGGACTTCCTGCTCCATGCGGCTTTGGTGGCGAGCATTCAGAAGCATTGGAACATGGCTGCGGCGGGTTGTCAGTATGTCGTGATGGCAGCAGGGACGGCCAAAGCCATAACCTGCTTATACCGCAGACTATCGACGGAGGGTTTGCAACCACTGGCCGCCCTGCGAGAAAAATGGGAAAGGGACCTCGGGAAAGCGATACCGGAAACCACATGGTCTACGCTAGTGCGGAGGGCCTGGAAGGGGACTCGGAACGCACGATTCCAGCTCGTTCAGTTCTTCACATTACACAGGGCGTATATGACGCCGGCCAAGATCCTGCAATACTTTGGTGGAGCGCAATCTCCCTGCCCTCGATGTGGGGGAGAGGGGGTAGATTTTCGCCACATGTTTGATGAGTACAGGCCCCAGCTAGGCCCGCAGGACACAAGGGTTCGCTCTCCTGTAAAGAAACCTATAAGGAAGTTGGCACGGAAACTGCAAAGTACAAAGACACAATTTATTAACCCTTAAGGGTGGTCCTACAATCCATACAATACCCTTCAGTATTGCATAGAGTAGCACACAGAACTTGCATACACGGACCCCTTTTATACACAACAGAGGGGCTCATAAGTGGGAGGATACGACATGAGACGAAGAATGTTACCTTTTATGGACATTTGCAATACAAGATCGATATGTGGGCGGAGCTGACATACTCCTTGAGCCTGCGAAAACATGGTCAAGCAAGGACTAACTGATAACAGATGTGGTCAAGTCTGGGCATGCGCCAGACGGACAAAGGAACTATTTATAGACTGTTACTAGGCAGATTACAAGAGCAACTAACACAAAGATAAGACTCTTCTCGTGCTGAGCACGTGGAGACATGACAATACAAAATGGAGTCCAGACTTCAGTCAACATAACAAAGGGGCATGTATAAAGCAGAGGAATTCATGTCTTTAGTAAATGCTTAATCACATCGAAGTCGCAATTTACAACAGACGACCCTTTCAGCATTTACTGAAGACATCCGGCTTGTTAGAATAATCATCATATATATCAATTATCATCATCTCCTCTACTTCCTTAGCTAAATGTTTCTGATAAGTGACATTGGCAATAGCTTTCTTATCAGGGACACAAAATGATACACATAAGGAACAGAGCAAGGGGCCACATTGAACACAGATACAACAAGAAAACAGAACTGCTATAATTATACAGAGACCAGTTAAAACCTTCCAACCCCAAGCAGTGATCAATGCCCAAAACCATCCAGAAAAGGACCAAGTGCCGTTTTCTGTATGGATTTCAGCTGCAATTTTATGCAACCTGTTAATTGCATTATAGACTGAAGGTGTGTGGTCAGGAATAAACACACAGCAACTGCTTCCGATAATTTTACAAGCTCCACCTCGATCAGCTAACATAACATCTAACACCATACGATTCTGCAATGCCACAATTCTGGTAATCTGTAATTCTTCTGTAAGATTCCCAAGAGCAGCAGCGGTTTGGTTTGTCACAGCCTCTACCACTCGTGTTAATCTTCGAACTTTCCTACTATTTAGGGCAGTTCCAACGAAGAAAAACAGTCCTAAATTGAAGTCGATATACTGCTGCAAACTGGTGTCAGTCTGATCCACGTCATCAATTGATAGAGTACGTTTATACCTATTTACAGTCACATTATTTAACAACTTTAAATCCTTATGATAGGATGCAGGTGCCAGAAATACGGGAGGTAACAAGAATGATACATAGCATACTCCGGACCAACCGGCTGGCAAACGGTAATAACCTTTAGTTCCACACACAAAATACGTATTATGGGATGCTAAGAAAGTACTGTTATTCAATCCATCGATGTTTAATATGGTAATACAATCGCTAACACCGACAGGAATATAACCCACACTTTGGACACACAGGTCCGCTTGAGCTTGTGCCACTTGAATCACAAATTTGTCTTGTCCCACAGTGTCTCTGGTGTTCGTAAAAACATATGGAATCGATTCATTGTCTGGTTGATACTCTTCCCATTCCCAAATTGTCCCATTCGCTTGCGGATATCCATCTTTATCCTGATGACATTCTTTATTGAGTCTGAAGAGTAATCGTCCAACTGTGGGTTTCCGAGTGGCAAAAAGCAAAGTGTACCATGCTCTACAAGAGCCATTATGAGAGAAAGGAAGAGGTATGAATGGCGTTCCTCCTTTCTTCTGATGAGCTGGCATCATACCACATATCCA
Organism: Triturus cristatus; assembly: GCF_964204655.1. Lineage (NCBI taxonomy): Eukaryota > Metazoa > Chordata > Amphibia > Caudata > Salamandridae > Triturus > Triturus cristatus. The sequence continues at coordinate 381,834,423 of NC_140586.1, read as the reverse complement.
ACAGTTCGTAGCATTCGTGGCAACGTGGGTATGATGCAACATCTGGATGAAAGTGTTATTCAAATAAGATTGACGATGCTTCAATTCTTGATACGGAAGGGTATAGAAGTAGTGCTCCTCAGGCACTGGAGTGGTCAACACAAGTAACTCTCGAGCAGGAGTCACATCCTCCACAAACCATGTGGTTATCCCAACAATAGCTACTGTGAGCATAAAACCTGTTGCACAAAGGATCTTCTTTTTCTCCATGTCAGAATAGAGAATCAATATCTTCCTGAAACTAAAGGTTTGTCAGAACTCTTCCCCTTGGGCAGCGGTCGATTTCTTCACCAACGGGCCAAGACGGGTGTCACTACACTAATGCAGGGCTGATCCCCCACCCTTGCCTCACTGGCTCTCCGTTTCACTAACCCAAGGGCCGTTCTGACAACATGTCCCGATACTGAAGGATTCACTTGCTTGGCCTCAGATGATATCGCCTTCCTCCAGGAGTCGCGTGGTCCGGAAAGAGCTCCTCAGCGTCGTTCGATTCCACAGCACGGCCTTTCTCTGTGGTCAGAATCTCTCGTTGATCGGTCAGTACAGCGGGCTCCACCAATCCGGGCGGTACTTTGCGGCAGTGCAGGGAATGGATCCAATTCTTTCTATTGGAAACTCGCACAGCCGTCCTCGTTGCCAGTAAGACTTGCTCAGGGCCCACCCATCTCGGCTCCAGGCTGTTCGTCCTGTCGAAGATTTTCAGCATGACATAGTCTCCAGGCCGGAGACTATGTCCTTCGCCGGTGGACCGATCAGGGAGCGCCTCCCGGACCTGTTGATGAATGGAAACCAAGTTATCCGTTAACTGTGCTAGATAATCATTCATCATTACACAAGGTACATCATACACAGTCTTAGGTTTTGGTGGACCCCAAATATTCATTGGACGTCCAAAGACAATCTCATACGGTGTAAGACCGATTCGAGAGTGCGGTACCGACCTAATTGACAACAATGCCAGCGGTAAAGCATCTGGCCAAGTCAAAGACGTTGAAGCTTGAATTTTAGCGATCTTGAGCTTCAGTGTACCATTATACTTCTCGACTAGTCCTGCAGATTGAGGGTGGAATACTGCGTGGAACTTCTGGGTGATGCCTAGACCCTTCAGAACATACTTTATAACATCCGCTATAAAGTGGGGCCCGTTATCACTCCACAGAAGTCTACAAACGCCATATCGAGGGAAGAACTCCTTCAACAGCATCTTAGCGGTAGTCATTGCAGTATTGTCCTTCGTGGGGTATGCCTCAACCCATTTGCTAAAGGCACACACCACTACTAGAACATACTTCAAATTATTACAACGCTCCAGCTGGATGTAATCCATCTGCAAGACCTCAAAGGGTGCAGTAGGCGTTACGAACCCTCCTGCTGGGGTCCGAGTCCCCTTTCCTGGGTTGTACCTCAGGCAGATCATACAGGTCTGTACCACCCTCTTTGCCGTGCTAGCAATCTCTGGATGCTCCCAAACTTGGGTAAGCAATTTTACAATTGCGGAAGCTCCAACATGTGCTAGCCCATGTGCCATCTGAACCATAGGTTGTACAAAGGCTGTGGGTAATTTCCATCGATCCATCTGCTTATTTCTCCAGCAACCCTCATCATCCAATTCTCCCTCACTGGACCATTGCTCCCGTTCTTTATCAGAAGCGGTCCTCTGTATTTCTCGCACTTCTTCCTTCGCATCATGCCATCTTTCTACTTGTGACTTCACTACATACATGGCAGTAACACCGGGCTGCATCGCAGTCTCCCGCGCCACCCGGTCTGCTAACGCATTCCCTTCTCCAACTCTATCGACTACTTTCCTATGGGCGCTACATTTAATGATAGCAATTCTCTTCGGATATGTCAATGCAGTTAAAAGATTATGAACTAACTCCCCATGCATTATTTGTACTCCATGCGACGTTAAGAACCCTCTTTCCTTCCAGAGCAGGCCGAAATCGTGCGCTACTCCGAAGGCATAGCGGCTATCTGTATAAACATTCACACACAATCCTGTACTGAGCTCACATGCTCGTGTTAATGCTATCAGTTCCGCTGCTTGAGCTGATTTCTGTGGTATGCGTGCTGTCTCCACTATTGTTTGCAATGTGGTAATCGCATACGCTGCTGAAGTCGTACCATCTGGTAGCTTCAGGCATGACCCATCCACCCACAGTTCTCCATCTACATCTGAAAAGGGCGTATCCTGGAGATCAATACGACCCTTTGTTTGTTCCTCGGTCATAAGGATACAATCATGTGCTTCTCGTGCCTCAGACCGAGTCTCGGGGTATGGCAACAATGTGGCAGGATTTAACGTCACGCACCTCTTCAACGTAATATGAGGAGCCAAAAGCGTCAGCTCATATCCCGTTAAACGGGCACTGGTCAAATGCTGCGTCTTTGTCTGATTAAGCAGGGCATCAACAGCATGGGGGACTAATACCAACAGCTTATGAGATAACACAATTCCCTCGCTCTGGCGTATTGACACAGCTGTCGCCGCAACCGAGCGAAAACAACCAGGCAATGCTCGGGCAACAGGATCAAGTACAGCCGAAAAATATGCACAAGGGCGCTGCTTGTCGCCGTGCATCTGCACTAAAACTGATAATGCACATCCATCTTTCTCATGCACATACAGCGAAAAAGGCTTGGTATAATCAGGAGTCCCTAACACTGGTGCTGAACAGAGAGCCTGTCGCAGTTTTGGAAAGGCAGTGTCACACTCATTCGTCCAAGGAAGCGGGATAGGTGTATCTTTTGTCAAAAGAGCTAACAATGGCTTGGCTATGTACGAAAACCCTAATATCCACTGCCTACAAAAAGAAACAAGACCCAAAAATGCGCGCACGTCCTTCTGCGTGGACGGCGTCGGTGTATCCAGAATCACTTGAACACGATCTGGTGTGAGTGCACGTCCCTCCTTAGACAAAAGGTGACCTAAATAAGTCACCTTTGGTCTACAGAATTGCAACTTCTTCCGAGAGACTTTGTGATTGTGGGAAGCCAAAAAGGAAAGCAAAGACAACGTACTTGTTTCACACAACTCCGGAGTGTCAGCCGCCAGCAAGATGTCATCGACATATTGAATGAGGGCGACACCCTCGGGCAGAACAAAGGAGTCCAATTGTCTTTTCAAGGCTTGACTGTAAATGCTAGGGCTTTCCGTATAGCCCTGAGGGATTCTACAAAATCGGTAAGACCTATTATTTAGAGTGAAACCAAAAAGGTATCGACTATCGGGATGAATGGGAATTGAAAAGAAGGCATTTTTCAAATCAATAACTGAAAACATGGTCGCCGTAGGCGGGACCAAAGTAAGCAACGTTGTGATATCCGAAACCACTGGGTACTGAGGTATCACGATCTTGTTTACTTCTCTCAAATCAATGATAAACCGATAGACTTTGGCATCCGTATCCTTTTTCAGAATGGGTAGAATCGGGCTATTACAAACATTATAGGGAACTTCTTCCACCACTCCCACCTTAATCAAATCCTGCACAATCTGTATAAGAGCCTCTTCCCCCTCCTGCGAAATACGATACTGGGGAAGGCGTGGTAACACCGCCCCCTCCTGGACACTAATGTGAACAGGCGGAATCACCATCTGTCCCACATCAGTATCCGAGGTGGCCCACAGAGCACGAGGGAGGGCAGCTAACACAGCATCTTCTGTAACCACACACATCCGTTCAGACAAGGGGTAATTATCATTCAATATCACCCGCACTCCAGCAGGGGAACACCGGATCGTAGCTCTGAAGTGCTTCAGCATATCAAGGCCCATAATATTATCCGGCGTGTTCGGGGCTAACAAAAACGGACAGGGTGCAGAAAAGGAATTAACCTGAAATGTGAGGGGCTGCGAAAGAGGGCTTCGGGAGAGTGTTCCATCAAACCCTACCGATGTAACCATTAAGCCAGATGGGGGAGCCCTCGGAACCAGTTGTTTAGACAGCGCACTACGAGTCGCTCCTGTGTCCACTAGAAACTGATCAGTGGAGCCCAAAACCTCAGCTGATACGTAAGGACCCCTCTGATCAACTGGCACCTCAACTGATTCTAACCCCCATCCAACGCATTCCTATGCATGCTGAGAATCATGGTACTCAGAACGGTCAATCCCCGACACTTGATACTGATTTTGTCGATCAAAAACATTAGACCTATCTCGTTGCTGCCCAGCAAGGTCAAAACGAGCGTGATCATTAGGATTCCCTCTAAAATTCGAGAAACCCCCTCTACCTCTCGGGCCACCCTGAGTGTGTCCCTGACTGTGTCCCTGCCGTGAAGCATGCAACGCTGGGCATTCTCTGGCCCAGTGCCCCGATTGCTTACAATACGCACATTGATTCCTATTCAGATCAGATCGGCCCGAGGGAGGACCATAGAATCCTCCCCTACCTCTATTTACACCCCGTCGGGGCGGACCATATACCTGTGCCAACATCACCTTCGTTTTTAAATCCTTCGATTTCTTTTCCTCCTGCCCCTTCGCTTCTAGCTCCTGGCGCTCATAGTACTGAGCTATAGTCAGGAGGGCTGTCGGGGTCGTAGTGGACCAAGAACTTTCACTCGCTTTGAGGCGAGCTGCAATTGCCGGTAATAGATTCGCCACATATTTGTCAGCAAAAAGGTGCCGACCCGTATCATCCGTAAGAGACTGACCACTAAAATCATGGAACGTCTCCTCAAAGCGCGTAAAGAAATCTGCAACTGATTCATCGGCTTTCTGCTTACACGAGGCTAGCATATTCCAGTCAATCTTTTTAGGAGGAATGATGGTCTTCAACTTAGTCAGAATAGCAGCGGGGAGATCTAAGATAATCTGAGGTGGTTTCTGCGCGGGCTTTCTCTCCCTATCCTCATCCTCAAGTTCAGACCATCGAGCCTTAAAAGTGGCCACATCATCCACCTTCCGCACGGATCGCCACATATCTGGCGGTAGAATAAGCCCAAAGAACAAATCTATATCTGCTAAGGTCATAATACAAGAATTCAAGGCCCCCTCGACTTCTTCGTAAAAGGCCGCTGGATTCTTGCGGGGATCAGGCAACGCATTCTTTAATGCCATGACGTCAGCCCTGTGCCAGGGAGTATAAACCCAATTATACACAAAATATCCCTTAGCGTCGGCGGAGGTAATATCCGAGCTAGTCCCCGCTCCTTTAGGAGGAACATACAAAGGCGCCGCCTCGCGCATTGGTTTAGCATGCACTGGATCGCTCTTATCTGATTGAGAGGTGGATGAATGGCCGCCTCCAGTACGCGAATCCGACCGCTTTTCCTCCTCAAGATGTTGGCGCGCTTTCTCTTTAAGATCTGCTGCCGCATCCCGCAACGCAAACAGTCGCCGAACCGCCTCAGGCGCCTTAGAGGGAGAGAAAACACCATTACGCAATGCTTTAGAATCTAATACCACATCAGCAGGTTCAAAGACACTGGAATATTTCCGAAAGGCAGCAATCACTTCATCAGAAAAGTGTCCCAAGAAATACAACCTTTCTCTATCCTGCCACGACTCCCAAGAAGCCAACAGTTCATCAAGGGATAACTTGCCCTTACATGCACGATAGGAAAACTGTCGAAGCTCACCCATTCGCTCAGCCGATAACATGGACCGCGTGTCTACCTTACTCGAACCCGATCCAGAATCTTGTGGCCTCGGGGCAGACGCGCCAACATAAGGAGGCGGAGAACGATCTAATAAATAAAAATCATCGTCATGATTATTAAGGACAGGATAGAGTGGCTGACGAACAGCATATTGACCCGAGACTTGTAACCTATGTTCTTTCTCTTGTTTCTCCGTCTGTTCTCTTTCCTCCCGACGCTTTGCTTCCTGCGCTCTCACATGATCATTCTTTCGTTGCTCTTTATCAAACAGCGCTTTCTCGCGTTTCTCTCGCTCACGCACTTCCTTCACCCATAGTCGCACACATTCAAACATGTCTTGACGCGCACGCCGTTTACACATACACTGTTCCACATACTGAATCTTACGTATATCAAACGACCCATACAACGGCCACCGTAACTCAGGATCCTTCTTGGTATATTTCCTCCATACTGTGCTGTACATTATGGAGGAAAGACCATGCTTCACATACATATCCCTATTAGGAGTCCCCTCTGGGGGAGCTGGAGCAGATTCCTCGAGGTTGAACCGGTTTCCAAAGCAGCAGCACCACTTACGGAGTGCGCTAAAAGCAGGCATGCTCAAAAATAATGCAGAATATGCAGTATTATCAAAAATGGCACTTAAACGTTGTGCTGGTCAAAATTACACAATTCCGGAGAAATATCTCCACATTACCTGCCTATATGTGTTGCAACGCATATATTCTCACAATAATCAATACAAGATATGACCGGTCATCACAAATCAAACTCAAATAGCCAACCCAGGCTTCAAAAACTCGGAGCAAGTACCGTACAACGGTTCTTACCAATCAAGAGTCCAGATTCCAACTGCCAAGCTCCGAAATTCGCCCAAACGGCTGTCACGGCAGAACCGACAGAAGAGGTCTCAGTCGAGGACCGGCGCCACCCAGATGGTCAGCTCGGAAGGGAAGGAAGAAAAACCTCGGGATGCCAGGACTAAAGTGCCTCTGGCAGTGATCACATCCCCGGCAAAATTCCTCACCTTCGTCGCGACCAATCCTTCGAGCATCCGAGTCGCCGATGAGCCCCACGTGACGGGCGCCAATTGATGAGTACAGGCCCCAGCTAGGCCCGCAGGACACAAGGGTTCGCTCTCCTGTAAAGAAACCTATAAGGAAGTTGGCACGGAAACTGCAAAGTACAAAGACACAATTTATTAACCCTTAAGGGTGGTCCTACAATCCATACAATACCCTTCAGTATTGCATAGAGTAGCACACAGAACTTGCATACACGGACCCCTTTTATACACAACAGAGGGGCTCATAAGTGGGAGGATACGACATGAGACGAAGAATGTTACCTTTTATGGACATTTGCAATACAAGATCGATATGTGGGCGGAGCTGACATACTCCTTGAGCCCGCGAAAACATGGTCAAGCAAGGACTAACTGATAACAGATGTGGTCAAGTCTGGGCATGCGCCAGACGGACAAAGGAACTATTTATAGACTGTTACTAGGCAGATTACAAGAGCAACTAACACAAAGATAAGACTCTTCTCGTGCTGAGCACGTGGAGACATGACAATACAAAATGGAGTCCAGACTTCAGTCAACATAACAAAGGGGCATGTGTAAAGCAGAGGAATTCATGTCTTTAGTAAATGCTTAATCACATCGAAGTCGCAATTTACAACATGTTTTGGGCCTGTCCACAGCTAGGCGATTATTGGGCTGAGGTAGTAGATTGTCTGAACCAGGTGACGGACCGCTCCCTCACTCCGGAGATGGGGACATGCTTGTTGCTATGGTTTCCCCACACCCGCCGCACGAAGGTTACTAGTAGGTTCTATGATCTGGGGCTGATATTGGCTAAGAGAGAATTGACCCTGCACTGGAAATCCAGGGGGGGGCCCAGCTATATGCGGTGGAGGGCAGCCTTAGCGAGATGGGCGGGGGCGGAGGGTACGCTCCGGGTGCAGATGGCTCTGAGGGGTGATGATGAGAAAGCGTTAGCGACGGCGAGGGCATGGGAAGCGTTGGTAGTGGAGCTCCAGGGGCTGATGTCTGAGGTGGAAGAAGAGGGGAGCGCTTCGGAACGGCGTGAGGCGAGGGGAACTGGGGATTGAATTAGGCAGGAGATGAGAGCGGTCCCCTGACTAAGGCCAGAGGCCTGGCTACGAGGGACGATTTGCTTACGTAGAGAGGAGGTGAGCAACTGTAATTGAATTCCAGGGTTGGGGGGGCACATCGAGGGTGAACTGGGGGACAAGGGCACACTGACATAGGGGTGGGAGGGGGGGACGAGTTGGGATTGGGAGGGGAGCTGATCTTCCGACACGAGGGAACCCGTGCTGTAATGAACAGTTGTTATTGATTTGGAAACTAATAAAAATGTTTCAACAAAAAAAAAAAACTATTTAGTGACTGTTCCATTAATGTTGTTTTTAGCCTTGAATATGGCCATCAATTAGAGAGGAAGGGAATGTATATATTTTTGTCTTACACTATGGGTCTTTTAATATACAGGTGTATCATTACCTGCTGCAAACGGTGATTTTCTGGCCGTTAAACAATCAACAACGAATGGAAGAATTGTACAGGTCATAGGAACAATATCCATTTTAGATGGGTTGCGGATGTATCTAATAATAAGAATCCACCAGAAAGAACAGGAGGGACGATACTTCATATCAAACTAATACATGAGGAAACACTTGTTTCAAGAAGGTCAGTTGTGGGTGTTGATCATGTGAACACTTGGTGGCCCTATGTAAATATGCGCTAGACTTGAACCCCAATAAGACCAGGATGTTTCATTTGGTGGTGGCTCTATACTTTTCATGCCAAATCCCGGCATCAGCTATCTAACCTTTTTAGACGAATAGGATGACACTAGCCCCTCATGATAATCGAGTGTCAAGACTGGATAAATTGATATAATATAAGTTCATGTGGATCAGTCTTTTTTAAAATGAGATTTTTAATGCTGTCCTTTCAGTTTTAATCATTAAAATAATATATAATAGTATATGTATGTTTTTTGTAATTGGTATGTCTGTATCTATTTGTTCACAGACTTGAAAAAGTCCGGATGGACGAAACACGTGTCGGCTGTTATGTCTATGTAATGTCATTTGGAATATACAAGAAAGAAAAATAAATAATGAAAACCGAATTACATCCTGGATCTATTTGTGGACTTTTTGAATTTATATTCACTCTGACTCTGTAAATGCATGTGTAACGGATACCTATGTCTGCCTCGACCGTTTTGTGATTAATGGTGTGACCTTAGTTGAATACCTTTTGGTTTTCTCGACGGGTCAATTGTTCCTCCTAAAAGCAGAAGGGGTATCGGGTTTGAGAGCACTATAGGGTCCCTTTTCAAAGAGATTGTAAAGTTGTGGATGTGCATGTAATTCTAGCCTACTGCTGCTTAGGTGCATGTGAGTAAAGATAACTGACAATGGGAACAAGATAGAAAAGAAAAGTTTAGTATGCCTGAACTCAGAATGTTAAAGTGCATCTTTTGGTGAGGGTGATTTTTACATTCTGTGTTTAAAAATACCACTTTATAGAAAGTGGGTATTTTCTTGCCTAACCATCCAGTGTTCCTCTTCTAGGTTTGTGTATTGCATGTCTGGCTTTTGACTGACAGGGGCTGGAGAAGGGCAGTGGCTCCAGAAGTCTAATGAGTCAGGGCTTGGCTGAATAGACCTGGGTTGCATTTGGAGTAGGGGGAGGCGATTTCCTTTTCCCCTGAATGTGCCTGGTCTGCCTTCAACAATGCTGTCTCCACCTCCTGCCAGGAAGCTGAACAGGTTTTGGCTGGGTACAGACACTCTCTGCCTTCAGAGAACAAAGGCGTTTGTAGTATCAATATTAGGGCCCAGACCCCAGAACTTTAGGTTCCTTCTGGGAAATCAAGGGGAAACCTTTGTCAAGGAGAAGAGCCGGAGAAGCTGAGGAGGAATACTGCCCCTGTACTGTTTGCTGCCTGGGGTTGGTCTGCAGTGGCTACTTGCTGCCAAGGAAAGGAGAATAAGGACTTCGCTGTTTTGCTTTGTCACATGCTTGAAGAAAAGATCTCCAAGGGCTTGCAACTGAGCTTGCCTCCTGTTCTGAAGTCTCAGGAACACAAAGACTTCACCCCTTCTATCTGCTTGCATCTAGAGCTGCTGTTTTAGCTGCTACAGAAGGAAATTGCAACACCGATGCCGGCGAGCGACGCCGTACCCTGCACCGAAGTCGTGAACGCTGCTCCGACTTGAGACGTAGGCCTAACGCCAGCTGCTGTGGCACATCAATGCCAGCGAGCGACGCCGTAACTTGCCCGAAGCCATGAGCGCTGCTCCGACTTGCGACGTGGGCCCGTTGCCTGCTGCTGTGCCGCATCGACTACAAAGCCAACTTCGTCATCGCGGAGCCGATCCTCGACGTGGGTTTCCCTGAATCCATCGACATCGCGACATTGTAAGGAACAGTGGGTTCGGCGCCATAGTGATATCACCTCCCCGACGCAGTACGGAACAGTCATCTCACCTCCCCTGCGCTGCAGTAAGGAACAGAATCTACACCTCCCCTGGGGTCGCAAGGAACTGACGCTACGCAGCACCAACGAAGCAGCACCTCCCCGATGCCGTGAACCATCTTTGTTTTCATTGCTTTTCCAACATACTGTTCTTTGTGGGTCAGTTTGACTCCAGACCCAAAGCCACGCACCTCGCCATAGGGGATACTACGAATAAGGTGGTGAAGGTGGGATTTCTATCTGTCACGACGTCGTATAACTGAAAGTGGAGTTATTTGTTGCTACAACCTTGATTTAAGTGAATAACCTATTTTTAAGGATATTTGTGATACTGTAGTGTGGATTTTGTCATTTTTTTCTTCTTTTAAGTTTAGATAAAGATTATTTATTTTTCTAAACTGGTGTGGTGTCCATTTGTAGTGTTTTCACTGTATTACTGTATGTGTTCACAAATGCTTTACACACTGCCTCTGAGATAAGCCTGTCTGCTCGTGCCAAGCTACCAAGGGGGTGAGCAGGGGTTATTCTAGGAGTGTAACCCCTTACCCAGACTAGGAGCAAGGGCCCCTACTTGGACAAAGGCACCTACCTCTGCCAACTAGAGACCCCATTTCTAACAGAACTTAGATAGACGGGAGGTGGAGCAAGTTGATCAATATAAATATCTGGGTCTGACTTTTAGGAGGAACCTGAACTGAGACTCGCATCAGTATGATATTAAGCAGAAGACCCTATTGCAAGCCAGTTGCCTATGAAGATTTAATAGTAGTTTTGGGGAGCCTTCTCATATTCCACTATTAAAGGGTTATGAAGGGAAGATTCCCCTGCTGGGTCTGTATGGGGTAGAGGTCTTTTCCCTTGATCCGACATATAAAGGGGATAGATTAGAAGGGGCAGCACTTAGAAGGCTTTTATCTCTCCCCCAGGGCACTATGGTATAAGCAATAAGGAGATAGTGTGAGTTGGCTTCCTGGATCCTGATGGACTTTACTCGGGCCCTGAGATATTTTAACACACTCTCTGATGATGATGAAGTCTTCAAAGTTTCCAAATTGTGTTTGGTAGAGATCCAAGGTAGCGAAAGAAGATGGGCAAAGGATGCAAGAACCAGATTAATTGCCCTTAAGAACCTCCATACAGATAGTGGTACAATTACATCCTGGTACCCCTTCACAGGCAATCAGGTATTAAAAGTGTCTGTTGCCTTGGTGTTCGAATCCAACTACATATTTTACCTGAGCAACAAACAATCTATCAGCTTTTGACTCCCTACTCTGGGTCAGGATACTGTCTTTACCTATTTGTTGCAGCTACCAGATCCAGGGTTGCGAAATGAAATATTAAGGGTCAGGGTGGGATGTAACCCAATCTATTTATCCAGCCCAAAAAGGGCCTGGGTCCAGGAAAATAGTGGCCTCTGTCCCTGCCCCTTGAATGTCAAATGTTCCTTGCTGCATATATTATTGGGCTGTGTTTTTTATTCTGCAAATCGAATTAAGTTTTTAAGACCTCTGTTTTTTAGGTCTCGCCTACGCAGCGCGCATGCGCTGCGTAGGCAAAAGACCTTTAGCAATCGCTTTGGCTTTTCAGCCAAAAACGTGCACGTGTTCCATTGCCTTCAATGGCAACGCGTGCACGTCTGGCGATTTACTTGAGGGAGCGAGCGGCTGGTGCCATATGTTATCAATTATCGCGGCACCAGCCGCTCGCTCCCAAAAGTGAATCGCGCAGGCCCCCCCTCTCTCTCCTCCCACTGCTGCCGCGCGAGGCGCGCTTGTTTTACTTTGATGTGCTGCAGTCAATAACTGACATCATCAAAATTAATGGGATCCACACAGTGGTGGGTGTGTTCACCACACAGCTGAACAGGTGAGGGTGGAGCTGGCCGCATCAGAGGCCATGTCCTACATTTCCATTGTGCCTAGGAGTGTGCTGCAAGGCGTACTGTCTTCATCACTCCAGCAGCCTGCGGCTAAACTTACAGCCTCAGGTAACCCTCACCTCCCCCCAACTCCAGTCCTCTTCCCTGCCCCTCCTCCTCCCCGTCCACGTCCCTGCCCCAGGCGCATTAATTAATGGCTGCAGGGCCGGCTGAATTGAATTGCTGTTCTGAATACTGTAGATTTTCTGCGGAACTGAAACAGGTTTTACGTGGCTGCTGTCCTTTGTTTAATAAAACCGATCTACTTGTAGCTCAACTGGTCTTTCTTTGACTTGTAGCGCATTTATTCAATGACGCCTTTTCAAGTTTGCAGACCAGACCTTGGTGTGCACAGTAAGAGCTGCTTTAACAAGCAGCTTGGTTAGAATCTTCCCTGCAATGATTTGCAGAACCACGAAAAGTTCAAAATATCATTGAAGTCAATCGAAAGGAGTATAGTACATAAGCAAATCCACACTTTCAACTTACTGTGTCTTCCCAATGGCACTATCAAGGTTTAAAAAAAAAAGATGACACTGTCTTAGCAATGACACCAACAAGATTGTAAACAAGCATTTGCAATGCAAATAGGTCTCGCATTTGTGTGTTTAAACTATTGCCATTTGTAAATAACAATGCCTTTCATAAATGAACGACATTGCCATTTACAATGCCAATAGCTCAAACTCGCGTAATTGCGAGACCTATTGCATTGTAAATGCTTGTTTAAATATGGTACTCTCCATAGGGAGAAAGCTGTGGATCAGAAATGTGCTATTTAGATGTGGCAATTGGAATTGCTCAGTTGTCTCGGTCAGTTAGATAGAATTTTATGATGAATTATAATGTGAGGGGGTTGTCGGGTAGTAAGATGGTAATTTTATTGATTTTCATTGTTAACTGTGTTTTTAGAATGTTTTATAGACAATTATCCAAATAAACTTATCTTCTACCTAACTTTCCGAGCAGGATACAAACTGCAAACTACAATGTTCATTTGTAGCAAAGGAGGAGGGCGTCTGCTTCATGGTACTCCCAGCAGCAGAGGCCAGTTCATTCGAGCGCTGAATCTAAATAGGGCTGCAAGCCCTGTCTACCTTTTGCATATAATAATGTGCTGTACCTCTGCCTCCTCTGAGGCCAGCGGTCGCAAGAGGTGTGCTAGGAGTCATAGCTGCAACCCCTGGCGACTGGAAATGATGTCCATGGGAACATCAGGGTTTCACTTGTAATTCTCGTGAACTTTGTAATCAGCTCCTAAAAAAATGTGCATTCAGATTATTCCCATCCTATATTTGATGACAATCCTTGCAACACATCTACCCAAACATTAAAGTGGTGAAATATTGGGAAGATATCAAAAGGGTGAGGCAAATAGCAAATGGAAGCCAATGGTCAGCTTGTTGAGCTATACAGTCCAGTTGTCCAAAATCTTAACTTAGTGGAACATTTCATTCCATCCCAGTCTGGCAATGAGGTTCGCTGAAAGAAGGTACAGCCAAGGTATCGTAACTCTCGTAATAAAAATTTGGCTCTGGTGCAGTGAAAGGCCACTCTTCTTAAGGTCAGCCTGGAAATTTCTCCAATTGGTACTTAACATGTGGCTTCACCCAATGTTTTGTCGCTTGTCAAATACTTTACCAGTTCAGTTCATAAGTAGGCACCTTTGTAGCATTGGTTACTGCTCAAATTACCATCCATCGAGAAATGGCTGAGCATTAAATAAATTTGGATATTGCCAGAAGAGTAGGGCTGCATTAAAGACTTTTAACTGGCCTCCTGGTGGTTCTGGTCTGTGTCTCTGCAGTGTTCACATTCTTACCTATTAGTACCTCGTAAGATTAAACATTTGCAGCTTGTCACTCCAATTTACATTATAAACAACCATTTGTCACTCACAGGCATCTCTGTACATCTGTGCTCATGGTGTGTAGGGCTGTGGGAGAGACGTCAAGCTCTGACCACTCCAGGGACATACAACGTTCACAAGTCAAGGCTTCTAAATTCGTACGTTTCTAGCACTTCTTTAAACCAAGGCCAGTAGAGGCCAAAGTTGCTTTCTGATGTTGGAAAATCTGTTCAAGTCACCACATTATATTAGCACTTACATCAAGAGTTGCTATTGAGTTTCGGTAACACCTGCAGACAACTTTCACTCTTTGTTGGCAACAGACCTATAGAATCCAATAAAGAATTAGAGTGGACCTCGAGTCCACACTTTGTTCATGATTCGAAGGTTTTCTTTTCTATCTCAATACCCTGCTCCTAACTCAATGACTTTCCACATATTTGTTATTGGGCACCAAAAGAGCATTATCATCTCATTATATTTTGAATGGATTGGTTGTCTCTTTCCACTACTGATATCAGGACTATGCATTGAAGTGCACAAGGGACTATTTTCTCTCCATCTCTCCTTGTTCCCCCTCTTTTTTTTCTCCACTCTCTTTATTTAATAAGTAGCCCCGCTGGTGCCCATTTACCTCACTCTGTCTGCTTTTTGCAGCGGAATTTGCAGATGGACATCTTTGAATGGTTTTCAAAATAGTCCTCAGTGGCTGCCTGTGCATGCACAGCTCCCATGACCATCTTGAATGGGATTTTCTTAAAGCAAATACAAAGATATAGTGTGATGTCCACTGTGTGTGTGTGTGTGTGTGCATGTTTGTATATGCTTTCACGGTGGCCATCTTAAAATGTATTTTCAAAGAAAATCTGTTACAAGATAGCTACCATGTGTGCCCACACGCAACAGCCATTTCACAATGTTTTTTTTTAAACTTAAGAAATGCATTCCATGATTGTGGTACATCATGCGCATGCATGATGCAATAGGTCTGTGTACCAGTTTTATGAGCTAGACCTATTAGCTTTCTCAATGCTTCTTTTCAACAGAGTGGTTGTAAGAAATTGGATTATTATTTGGGAATTAACTTGAGTTCAATCACCTGGTAGCTACGGCATAGAACAGATAGGCTCACACTGGGGCTATGTAAAAATATTTATGCAGCATCAAAGTGGTAATAAAGTCGAAATGCAACACATTATAAATCCAAAACTGAATTAGAAGAATATAATCACATTTATTAAACAAAATGACACCAAAATGACATCCAATGAAAGGAACTGGAGAATTTCATTTTTTACATTTTAAATAGAAATAGCACCAAGAAGCGCAAAGACCACAAAGGAGCTTGGGTCGGATGCACCAACCAGGTGTATTCTGGTCAAAGATATTACCTGCTGACTTAAGTGCAAATCTACCACAAGAGTACACTTCTAAAGCCCCCCAAGACCTCCGGAGAGGCACTTGTAGACTCTCAGGGTGTCAGACAGAGACCAAACAGCAGGGTCCAGTCTGCGTCCAGTTGGCCAGAGACGTTTTAAGGCAGGGGCAAAGTGGGCTCTGGCCCAGGGCCCCAGACCTTCAGGGGCCCCCTGACAGACCCAGCTCTGTTCTGCAGTCTTGCCCTGATGACCTTGAATAACTCTTACACAGATTATTTCAAATACCGTTTTCCTTTGCTTTATTTTCCATGTGATTGATATGTGAGTGTCTATTATAGACATTTTGTAGAGAAAAGTTGTGTTTATGTGACATGCAACAGCCATAAACAAGTTATAAAATCAAATCAGAACCACACATATGAGAAATGGGAGAGTGTCACAGAGATTATTTGCAGTAATATTAGTGAGCAGCTGCTACGTTACAATATTGAAAACACACATCACCAGGGGCGTAGGAGACACTAAAATTCTGGGGGGGACAGGGACAACCTTCTGCACTTTCCAGTGACCCTATACAAATCACCGCCCGTTAAACAAATACAATCGCATACTTTCGGAGTGAAATATTTAGAAAAGCGGGCATGTAGTCACAGTTTGCATGTATGCTTTATTGTTATTTACATTCATATAGTAATGAGACCAAATGTTTAAAAAAAACAGATATATGAATCTTGCATCTTAATGCACAAAGCAAACAAAGGCCGCTGACTTAGGGTGGGGGCGTCGTGTTTGCAAGTGCATTAGGGTTTGAAAAGTACCTGCTGCTGCATTCCTGGTCTCCAGCAATTTTCAGGCAACAATAAAAATGTGAAGATAATTTTGGTGATTAATGTTCTTTTTTTTAGAGAGATCGTAGGCTTGTCTAGTGAAAGTTTTAATTCAATAGGTCAGTGAGTTACTGCTTTTGTCTGAGATATTCTTTTGGTATTTGAAGTTTATAAGTTAAAATCCTAACATTGAACAGTGAGCTATTAACCATCATCAAAGAGCTGCATAAAAACTTCACTGTATAGATTAGAACGTTGTGATTTTTCCCCAGTCTTTCCCTATCCTAATGTTGGAAAATGGGTTCATTAGGATAGAAATCAATTCTGATTATTGAAGAGAACCCCCCAACCATGGTGGTATGTTTTACATTCTGAGTTTGTGTTTCTCTAGTGTTGCAAAGCCGCCTTGGGCACTCCCCAACTTTTTGCTGACTGGTACTGGTGGTACCTGACTGACTGACCCTGGCCTCTGCCTAAACAGCCAGTGCTATTCTGAAAGAGGCACTTAAAAATACAGTGAAAACACCTACATACACTAGGGTGCACTATGGGTTAGGGTACCCCTATGATTGGCATGACCTCTCCTATAAGGCCCTAGTACATAATAGGGCAGGGGGATTAGAACTACTTTTAAGTCCCTAGAATATAATAGGGCATGGCAGTTTAGAGGCCAGCAGCCCTTTCTGCGCTTGCATGTGTGCACTGCTGAAGCCTGAGGTCAGTTTAAAAGTAGCCCTGTGTTATAGGGCTGCTTTTAAAATGCAAATTGTGCCCAAACTCGACTTTTGGGTTTGGGGAACTTACAAATTGATCAACTACAATGTTGGGGCAAAATTAAGTGGAAAAATGTTTTCCACTTAACTATGGCTGTATCATATTTTCCACATAATACATAATCTGCTGCATAATCTAACGATTTCCTCCAAAACAATTTTGTAGCTCAAACAGATCCCAAATTACTAAAATAAATGTGACTTGTGTTGCTGTGAAGTTTAGGGCCCTTTGCAAAGGTTAGTAAAGAAAACAATTCCTAAGAAAACAATTGGTCCCAGACACTCCTAATGACACTCAAATTAATACCTGTAGGAGAGTGTAGTATGCAATCAATTCATACAACCAAAAATGTATAATGTAAAGGCACATTCAACAGGGAAATCTCATAGATAAGAGGCCAACCAAAGTCAATTAAATTGCAAACATCAATTTATTTCCCGCTGAATCATATTCATAAAATGCAAACTTAGGGGCTGACTACGATGGCAGGCGGACTTCAGTACCACCGCCATCGAATCGGGGAATGGGACCGCTGGCCTTCCAGGTGGGGGCCCCACGATAGGCATTACAATGTGACTACCACTACGGTGTTCGCAGTGCCTATCTTTTACATTGCAGCAGGTGCTGCTGGCTGCATCATCCGCCGCAAAGTAAAAAAAAAAGGAACATGTTAAATATATCGGTGCCTGCCACATGGTGCAGTGATATGTTGTGGGGCATCATAGATGCCCCCCAGGACCCATGTCTGAGGGCCAGGGGTAAAGGGGCCTGCTACGGGCCCCCAATGTCCCTTTCGCCAGCATTTCCATGGCAGGTGAACCGCCATTGATAAGCTGGCGGGTAAGGGACATCGTAATCCCTGCTGCGGTGCATGGTAGGCACCACCAGCATTGTAGGAACCACAAGCCCCTCCACCACACCGGCGGGCTCAAGAAGCCCGTCGGGTGCGTGGTGGTTGGTCTTTCCGACCACCAGGTAACCACCCGCCATTGTAATATTGCGGGCTGTGATGCAGTCACCAATGGCGGTGGGACCGCCACCGACGGGGTGACGTGGCGGTCCCACTGCCATTATAATCACCCCCTAAGTTTGGTGTGCATGCAAATCCTACATTGCCAACCCCTGGCAAGTTGCACTGCTAGTGCTGGAAAAAGGCCAATGGAGGTACCAATGGGTGAGGTGGACTGGCCTCAAGGGTCTTGTGACCTCAGTGACAGATTCACTGTCGATCTAGGATGTGCTTCTTCATATGCCTGCCCGTAAGACTGGAAGTGAACTGCAGTATGGATTGTGGTGGACAGGTCCACCTGCGGGTGCTAAGACACCTGGGCTTCTAAGGTCTATCGGGCCTTCTAAGGTGTAGCATCAGAATAAGCTCTGTCAGGAGTGTGGTATGGTGAACTGGTCATGAAGGTCTGAACATGGTTCTCCAGTTCCAAATTCAGCAGCTCTGGCCAGAGTGCCACATTCTCTCCCACACTGAACAACATACTGCCCCACTGAGAGAAACTCGCACTGCCTTCAGCACAACTCAATTGTGCTGCGACTAAATTCAAATTATGCACTAGACAACAGTAAAATGCCGCCTGAAAAAAAATGAATAACACCCTAGAAAAAGCAAACACTCATAGGGAATGCAAGAATAAGCAAAGCATGTGAACTGTAATCAGAAAAAAACATGGTTACCTTAACGGTTTTAAACTCATTATTCAGAAATCAGTAAGTGATTTTGCCTGAAAAGTTCAAGACATGGCTACAGGACCAGGAAGGGACCCCTTTCAATGTCCATTGCTTATATCCTTTCAAAATGTATGCAGTTTGGTTTAAAAAAGACCACATCCCCAAACACAGAGCCACATTTTATATGCTAAAATAATTTAAAAGTTGAAAACGATCATATTAAACGTTTCCACTCTACCCATCAACCAGGTATTGCAGTCCCTTTAGGAATGGCGCACTTACCCACCCTGGGAAAACAATGTTGTTCAAGGAAAGAAGATAAAAAGAAAGTAGCGCTTCCACTGGCAAACTCTGTAAAGTGGCGCTAATGTGTGTGGGTGTAAATAACAGTCTGGCCTGTCTGCTGTCCACTCTGTATTGCTTTATTTAGGTATTTAACAATTTTTTCTCTCCATTCCGAGGTGTTTCTTTTCAATAGAAAACGGTCAGAAAATGAGGACATTTACAGCCAAAGTGTTCAGTCTTTTTTGGATCAATTTCACAGGGGAACAAATAAAGAAAAGGAGAGGCAAGAGAGAGTACCTTAAGAGCTGCCTCTTGAAATCAGCGCGTAAGCAGGAGCGAGACAGAGACAGAAAGAGATGGAGGAATAAAGAGAGGAGGGCAGCCGCCAGAGGCAGATCAGGAGGAGTGGACACGGTCCTTGCCATGAAGGAAAAGAGACAGCGTTTATTTTTTCTCCGTTCTCTGCCCTTCCCAGAACTGCTGAGCCTTCCTGCAGCATAACAAAAGGCAGAGGGCGGGTGGCCTCTGACTCCAGGCAGGTCAAGTGCAGGGCTATTAGGTAGCGCTTTCGCGTGCTAATGGCCCTGTGATAACAGCATTTGCTTCTTTAATTTACCGGAGTCCACTCCACAACACAACTGTGTATTATGTTGTGGTATTTTCACGTCGGACATTTTCTTTACATCCAGTCCACTGAACTGTGGGAGGATGAAATACCGAGTAGGCCCTGCCAGGGGGCGCAGGGAACATAACCTTCGTATCGCTATGGGTTCCTCAATGCGGTACAATGGGCGACCTTTGCGCAACGTGCCAGGCCACCCTGGGCACTACTTAGCTTGCAGATTGCCCTACCCAAGGCGGCAATCGATAGATCGTGCTCCTCGAACCTAAGAACGTGCTAATGCCGCTTATCCAAGGGAAGTCATTTTTTGATAAAAAATAAAGCCTGCTTCTTCAACCCCCATCCACTACAAGCCCATTTTCAGAGCGCTTACGGGGGCACCAGTTGCGTTGAAGGCAGACACATTCATTTTTTTTTTTTTTTTTTTTGACAAAGTAATTTAATTGAATTTCCAAAATGAATACATGGTGATCCTACAAAAGCTAGGAATGGTCTGCCAGGGGACGCTCTTCCGGTGACCTGCCCCCCACATGCGCGTATTCAACAGTCTGATTACGGTGTTCGAGCGAAGGAACTGCGCTACGTGGTTGCTGGGACCTTCGTTCCCTGCATGTGTCGTTCTGCATACGAAATATCTGGTGCTCTATGCTGGGCCCCAGTGCAGCCCAATTATTCACTTTCCCCAAACCATGCTCCGGGGTCACCCGGAGGTAGAATGGTATTGTACAGCTCACTGCCAACTTCGGGGAACAATTTGCGCTATATCAATGCTTAAATAAATAGAAACTTGTGCCATTTGAGGAAGGTTAAGCCGGCCCCTGCTGACACCTTCGACGGGTCCATTTCGTCTGGAAAGTACAGCCTGTCACTGCTACCGATATGCTTCACCGAGAATTCAACTGGTAGGGAGCTCATGTTTTCAGGCTTGTATATCGCACACACAGAGCGCTTCACTTGGGCACCATTTACATCACACAGACCTGTTCCTTTTGAACAAACAAACAACATGCCTTTATTGAATTTTTCTTATCGCATCGGCATTTGCGCCCTATGTGCCACTTTCTCGCCGTTCTAACGTATCACCCACGCGCCGGTCGGCTTGTTTACCCCGCAATGATACGTTCCCTGCCGACAGGATCGTGCTTCAGTACTTGCGCCTAGGGTGCCCTTATGGCCGGCGCTAGTGGTGCATTGCCACAGTGCCTTGCCCGGCTTAAGGGTTACCGCACCTCCCATCCCAACGGTGCTGTTGACTGATAGATGAGTATCAATAAAGTCAAAGGAAAAGGAATTGTGAGCAATCAGTACCCTAGTGGCCCTGCAAGCTCTGGTGGCACTTTAAAGTGTTTTATCGCAATTACGGTGTTGTATATTTATATAGCGCGAACTCGACCCTAAGGTATTGGAGCGCTTTACATGAGCACCGTATTTACATTACACATTCAGACATGGGGACAAACTTTTTTTTTTTTTTTGCACATTTATATAGCGCGAACACGACCCGAAGTTATCGGAGCGCTTTACATGAGCCCCGTATTTACATTACACATTCAGGCACGGGGAGATTTAGTGATTTGCCCAGAATCACAGGATGTGGACGCGACCTCGAGGCTCGAACTGTTTTCCGTCCCCTTCCGTAATTGCGTATGTGGCGCTTCCGTGGGTTGCCTTGAACCTCTGCAAATATATATATATATTTATTTTTTTTTGGTGCTAAGCCCGTCGAGGCCGAACAATTATTAACACAGCCGAGCCCACTGAGCCGCGGTACCAATCGGTGTTAAATTACTGGTGTGGTGAGAGGTGACCAACGAGCGCGCGGTGCCTTTCCTCAGGCCTGTCCTCATCTCCCATCGCAGGGATGCCCGCACATCCCCTCCACGAGGCGCTGGTGAATGTCACCTACTGCGTGCCCAAAACAAATTTTTTTTTTTTTTTTTTTTTTAGCCCACTGCAATCTCACACACATGGAGGTGCTGAGTGTGTTATCACAAGCCTGGAATGGCACCATTCTGCTACTCCGCTACTTGCGCTCGAGCTAGCGTTAATGATCTTCCCGTCGTGCATCGCGGCCCCGGGTGAGTTTTAATTAAACGCAGCATTTCTTCCTGGTTTTGGAAACCGGAGAAGCCCTTCAAGAATTTGTTTCCGGGTGGGGAAGGCGCCCTGCTATTTACTGTTTCGCTACTCCACCACATACCAATAGAAAAAGACGAGGCGAGATTATTATTCTAGGGGCGGTTACGCCATATGGTTTGTACTGTCATTGGCAGCACTGGCCGGGGCAATCGATGGTACAGGCCGTAGTGTCCTCCCGGAAAGGGCCCTGTGTAGGAAGGTGGATATCTGACTATGGTTACCCCCAAATTTTTGCCTAGTGTCTAGCTGGTTTTTCGACTTAGTTGGCCTGAGATCCTGCTATTCAGGATCTCAGCCTGCTGTTCTCTCTACTAAATTAAAACTATGCACCCTAGGTGCATAACCAATTGGAAGTGGATCACCCTGTCAGCCCCTGTACCAGTGTACACTAGGTACCCAGGGCATTGGTGTACCCAAGGCCTGCCAGGGGCTGAAGCATGTATTATGCCACCCCAGGCTTGGCCTAACAATCTGACACAACTGGCTGATCACTCAGCTGGGGTAAGTTGGTGTAATCACCTCTTACTTAGGTGTATACCTATACCTAACCTTAAATGGGACACCTGGTAACCTATAAGTCACTCCTATGGCAGGCCTTAACAATCCTGAAGGCAGAGTGCTTGGTTCCATGTGAGATGGTGCTCTGGCATGAGCTGAGCCTGTCTGCAGTGGTCGGAACAACTTCCTTCTACTGTTTCCAGATATCGTCATACCATATACTCTTAAGTGCATTATGAACCTCGCGGTTAAATGCTAACTTTGGTTTGGCTTTATCAAAACATGTCGAGTAAGGTGTCATACGAATTGGAATACTAACCCCTCGCCAATTCTGGCGACGGGGTTAGCATTCCACCCTTCTAGAGGGACACGACATGTACAGTACCTGAAACCCGGGTAAAATCAGACATAGCCTCAGCTCCACAAAATGGATGCTGCCACCACAGACACAAGTCTGCCCTCCTGCTGCTGGGAGTCCTTCCAGCTTGGGAGGTGTGGACAAAGGGTTTCCTGCCAGGGGAGGTGCATGCACCACCCCAGACAGGATTTTGTGTATTGGTCAGGTAGGGCTTGAAAGAAACCAGACATGCCTGTGGCTCACAAGGAGCCTCGGTGCATATGCCAGTTCAAACCAGTCCTGGGGCACACCAGTCCCGGGCCTGGGGCGAGCTGGACAAAGGATTGGGGGTGTAACCACCCCCCTTCCTGGTCCCACCCATAGGGAGGGACCTAGCAGGTAGTCCGGCCCCTAGAATCCGCTTAAAGGTAGGAGCTGTGTCCTAAGACTTCAGACATCCTGGAATCAACTTGAAATTAAGAAGAAGACGGGAACTTCGACATTCTGCTGCACAGAAGACTGAAGGAAATCTCCCCTGTGGTCAGGGAGTGACCACCTTGCTAACGCAAGCACCATCCAGCGAATCAATGTCTGCTTTGCCGCCGCCTCCCGCCGGAGCCCGAGCCCAGAGACTGACAAGATCTGGACCTCCAGACCTCTCACAGTCCGATCCACAGTCCCTGAAAAGAGGAGACCCGTGGAGGCACTGAGACACGTGGAGCCAGCCATCTTGAAACGACCACGACAAGCTGACAAGTGCAACAACCGAGGCTCCCTCCAAGTTGTGCTTTGGGATCTGAGAAGCCCAACCCTCGAGCAGCACTTGCACCAAAGGTGAGCCCTCCAGCATCTCCACGATCTGCGTGGGGTCCTTCTGCATTTTGCCACTCGATGTGCCTAACCGGTTGCTGGCCCGCTGGCTAGTAGCCATCTTGGCGACGAACTTTACAAAATACACCGCTGGTCTGGTTGCTCCAGACTGGCCCTTGCTCCCCTCCAAAGGAGCAGTCCTTCTGACCTTGCTGGTCAGAACCATCAGCTTATTTCATCTCCTACAACAATTGCTTTTGCCAAGGCTTGTTTGCTTCGATCAAGTCGCCGACACCGCCGACAGCGAGAGCCTGCGTGGGACAGCTCGTGAACCAACTCCTGGACGTCGTCGACCTCCAGGGACCACGTGGCTGCAGAGACAAGCTACACCTTTCTTCCTGTTTGCACCCGACATTGCCTGGTACCCACCTGGTGCCACACTGGTCACTGGATAGTGACTGTGAACACTGTCCCCTCTGCTTACAGGTCTTCAACATCTCCGATCCACTCTTGGATCCACTGCATCTCTCCCGGACCGACCGCCTGCAGCATCTTTGGCTTCAAGCTCCAAGGAACAGATAGAAGAAACCCGACGCACTTCGAGGCCTATGCACCCGCTTCCTGTGGGTGAGGTAAAGCTGGCACACCTGTGCCCAAGTGTAGTATTACATCTCTAGTGCCTGTGTTCCAAATCTTGAGTTCCTAGTCCATCCGGAAGATCCTTTTTGCAGTAACTTTGTACTTTTTACGCACCCATTGAAACCTATGGGAGCACGCGTGTGACTATTTGCTCTGCACACGCCACCCGTGGACCTCCTGGTCACTAACTGAAGTTAGCTCCTTGTAGGCCCAGCGATTCTAGAGGCCCTAGGCCTTTTCCCTTTTCTGTTCGTGGTACTTATACCACTATTTTAGTATATGGTTTGAGCGGCCACCAGGGCCTATCCATATAAAGTGCAACTTCTGTGTATTCTACTGTAATCTTGTTTGACGATTTATGCTCCTGTGCTCATAAAGAGACTAGGGGTTACTTTGAGAAATAAATACATATATATTTTGAACATATATCTGTGTGGTGTCCTTTCATTGGTATAAAAGGGGGTTGCATTTGGTAAAACAGCTGGCTTAACACGCTTCACGAGTTTAGCCTCAAAGACTGCTTAGCCTACGCTACCACTAGGGCAGCTAGTCCGAAAAGGTTGACTTACAACCACACCATAAGGGTTGCTTGGCATGGTACAAGGTGATCACTTTAACTAGTGAGCATCATATACCAGGCCAACTTCTCACATGGGTGAGCAGCGGTTGGATTTGAGCTTGCTGTGTTTTACCATTGTAATCTCTTGGTTACCAATTGAAAGATCACATAGGTACCTGTAGGTACATATAAAACAAGATTAGATATACATAAGTTCTACTGAACTTAGTTGTTGTAGAGCAAAGGGAGTAGCACACCCTGACTACAACTACTAGATAGGTTTAGTAGGTAAACCCAAGTGTAGGTACATTGCAACACATCCACCCACACTTAAGAGCAATGGCTGGGGCAGAGGGGTCCACTGTACCTATCTCTGTTGAGAGTGACCCCCAGAGGGCACCATCCATCTTTGCTACCCTCAATCAGAATGAGCTCAGGCATTTGGCAACTCTTAGAGGCCTTAAACAGCCCAAGAACCCTACCTCTGCTGAGCTCAGAGAACACTTGCAAAATGATGAAAATCAGAGAGAGCTCAAGAAAGCTTCCCAGTTAGCCCCCTTAGGGACAGGAACAGGAGGCCCCCCTTCTGAAGATGCTACAGAGGTACCCAGTTCCAATAGTCACCCCTTAGATGGCAATAATACCACAGAGGATGAGAGTGATAAAGGTGCTGATACAGAAAGTAGTGATGATGAAGGGAGAACTAGCCCAGTGCCAAGTGTTATACTTGGCCCAGCTAAACTAAGGCTATTGGGGACTGACAGTGGGTTTACCCCATTGGATCTCCCCAGTGGACTTAACCAGGGGCTTGGGAGACAAAGGAATCGCTCAGGTGACTCTAATGCTTCTCATGCCTCTAGAGGCTCTCAAGGTCACTCCAGGAAAAGGATGACCACCCCTCAGAGGAGGGAACATGAGGCCAGAATGCAGGAAGCCCAGCTGAGGATCAGGAAGCAGGAGCTAGAAGTAGCCCTGATGGAAGAAAAACTAAGGAAGGCTAGGCAACCTAGAGAGAGTGGGTCTATAACCAGTGGTGGCAGCATTGTCCCTAAGGACAAAGATAGAGTCTTTGATAATAGGAACCTGTCTAAGGTTGTGCCCCCCTACAAAAGTGGGGATGATATCCACGAATGGATAACTGCTCTTGAGAGAGCCTGCAAAGTACAGCAGGTTCCTGAAGACCAGTGGGCAGCAATCCTCTGGCTCTCCTTTGAAGGAAGAGGCAGAGACAGACTCCTCACTGTTAGGGAGGAGGATGTCAGAAATTACAGAGCCCTGAAGAGTGTCCTAGTTGATGGGTTAGGCTTAACCACTGAACAGTACAGGTTAATGTTCAGAGACACCCAGAAGACACAGACTCAGGACTGGTCTGAATATGTTGAATGTGCCACTAAGGCTTTGGAGGGTTGGTTGCTGGGAAGTAAGGTATCTGATTATACAGGATTGTACAATTTGATGATGAGAGAACAGATTTTAAGTAACTGTCAAAACCAGCTCCTCCATCAACACCTGGTAGACTCAGATTTGACCTCTCCCCAAGAATTGGGAAAGAGGGCAGATAAATGGGTCAGGACCAGGATCAGGCCTAAGAATCAGGGTGGTGACCAAAAGAAAGATACCACCAAACCTCAAGAGAAGGGTGGGGATAAAGCAAAAGAGAAATCTTCCTCAGGGCCCCAAAACTCCACACAGGGTGGTGGGTCCCAAGCTACCTCCTCTACCACAGGTAAAAAGCCTTACTGCCATGAGTGTAAAACTCCTGGGCATTGGAAAACTGACAGCAGTTGCCCAAGGGCTACAAACAAAACTGTTCCTCCAATTACTCCTGTCACACCACCTATTACTGTCAGCAGTAATCCCCCAGGTGGTGGGAGTGCCCCCAAAAATTTGGGTGGGTTTACTTGGGGAACACAGGGGGACCCTGGCTTAGCCAATTCCCCTGCAGCAGATACTCTTGTCTGTGATGGTGGCATGGGGTTTGCCAACTTCACTGCCTGTCCCAACACTTTGGGTAGGTACAGACAGGAGCCCTACATCAATGGTACAAAAGCTGAGGCCTACAGAGACACTGGAGCTAGCATCACAATGGTGGCCCATTGGCTAGTTCCCTCTGAGCAGCTTTTGCCTGGTTTCTCCTACCAGGTGACCAACATTGATGGCAAACAGAACAGTCATCCCATGGCAGAGGTATGTCTCAGCTGGGGAGGTGTCACTGGCCCTAAAAGGGTGGCAGTGTCCCCAACCTTGCCTGTAGACTGCTTACTGGGGAATGACTTAGAACTCTCAGCTTGGGCTGGAGTTGAACAAGACACCCATTCTAAAATGGTAGGCCTGTCACAAAAGGGTAGTTGGGTTGTGCCATTCACAACCCCTGTCCAAATAGATTTCCCCCCTGGAAAGGTTGGAAGGGCAGTGGTAGCCACAGCCCAGGCACAGACAAACTTCCCTGTAGAGACTGGCAGAGCTGTGACAGTCACAGCTCAAACACAAACTGAGTGCCCCCCTGAAAAGGTTGGCAAGGCTGTAATGGTCTCAGCCTATACTCAGACTGACATAGGTGTAGTGAAGCCTGAAACTATGGATCACTCCACACAAACAGAGAGTAGTGGGGAGGAAGAAAAGTCTCCCTCTCCCCAGACATTAGGAAAAAGTCAGCCTCCTCAGGGAGCTGACCTCACCCCTTGTGAAGGAACTGCCCCAGAGGTAGCCAGGCCTGGCCTGGCAGAGCCTCTGATGTCAGTGGCCCCTTCCAAGGTGGGACCCAGTCTGGTGCAGGTAGCCTGCCTCTCTCTACCCTGCCTCAGTCAGCCCAGGGCTGCAGAGGTCAGGGAGGCCAGTGGACCCCAAGAGGGCCCCTGTCCACAAGAACCCCCCCATCAAAAGAATGAGGATTTCCTGGCTAGTAGCCCTAGTCAGGTGATGGGTAAAAACATTCCTGAGGGATCTCCTTTACAGGTAGTTAGGTACCTCCCCCAGAGGGATTCTGTTGGGTACAGGCAAACATGGGACCTTAGGGCCCCAGACCTGACCTGTCCCTCCAGTAAGCCCACAAAAGGGACCCAGCCTCCAGCTTTAGGTAGCCAGAGGCTGACCCTGAGAGCACAGTGCAACTCAGTTAAGGAAAGAAAGGCATCCATGATGGAGGGGGATTGGAGGAAGCTGAGGCCTCACTTTGAGGACACTCACTTCAGTACTCCATCTCAACACCAGCCTTTTACTTTGCCAAGACGCACCAAAGGTAGAGATTCCCTATGGTGGAGACCCTCTGATACCCTTAGGGTGAGGGATTGCTTAGTGGACCATGAGACAGGGGGTAACCATGCCAGTGCTGGTTCCTCCTTATATGGCCACTTGGGCAATATAGGCTTACCTGGTCAAGGTCAGCCTTATCTCCCTTCGTTTGGGGGGGGTTGTGTAGGAAGGTGGATATCTGACTATGGTTACCCCCAAATTTTTGCCTAGTGTCTAGCTGGTTTTTCGACTTAGTTGGCCTGAGATCCTGCTATTCAGGATCTCAGCCTGCTGTTCTCTCTACTAAATTAAAACTATGCACCCTAGGTGCATAACCAATTGGAAGTGGATCACCCTGTCAGCCCCTGTACCAGTGTACACTAGGTACCCAGGGCATTGGTGTACCCAAGGCCTGCCAGGGGCTGAAGCATGTATTATGCCACCCCAGGCTTGGCCTAACAATCTGACACAACTGGCTGATCACTCAGCTGGGGTAAGTTGGTGTAATCACCTCTTACTTAGGTGTATACCTATACCAAACCTTAAATGGGACACCTGGTAACCTATAAGTCACTCCTATGGCAGGCCTTAACAATCCTGAAGGCAGAGTGCTTGGTTCCATGTGAGATGGTGCTCTGGCATGAGCTGAGCCTGTCTGCAGTGGTCGGAACAACTTCCTTCTACTGTTTACAGATATCGTCATACCATATACTCTTAAGTGCATTATGAACCTCGCGGTTAAATGCTAACTTTGGTTTGGCTTTATCAAAACATGTCGAGTAAGGTGTCATACGAATTGGAATACTAAGCCCTCGCCAATTCTGGCGACGGGGTTAGCATTCCACCCTTCTAGAGGGACACGACATGTACAGTACCTGAAACCCGGGTAAAATCAGACATAGCCTCAGCTCCACAAAATGGATGCTGCCACCACAGACACAAGTCTGCCCTCCTGCTGCTGGGAGTCCTTCCAGCTTGGGAGGTGTGGACAAAGGGTTTCCTGCCAGGGGAGGTGCATGCACCACCCCAGACAGGATTTTGTGTATTGGTCAGGTAGGGCTTGAAAGAAACCAGACATGCCTGTGGCTCACAAGGAGCCTCGGTGCATATGCCAGTTCAAACCGGTCCTGGGGCACACCAGTCCCGGGCCTGGGGCGAGCAGGACCAAGGATTGGGGGTGTAACCACCCCCCTTCCTGGTCCCACCCATAGGGAGGGACCTAGCAGGTAGTCCGGCCCCTAGAATCCGCTTAAAGGTAGGAGCTGTGTCCTAAGACTTCAGACATCCTGGAATCAACTTGAAATTAAGAAGAAGACGGGAACTTCGACATTCTGCTGCACAGAAGACTGAAGGAAATCTCCCCTGTGGTCAGGGAGTGACCACCTTGCTAACGCAAGCACCATCCAGCGAATCAACGTCTGCTTTGCCGCTGCCTCCCGCCGGAGCCCGAGCCCAGAGACTGACAAGACCTGGACCTCCAGACCTCTCACCGCCCGATCCACAGTCCCTGAAAAGAGGAGACCCGTGGAGGCACCGAGACACGTGGAGCCAGCCATCTTGAAACGACCATGACAAGCTGACAAGTGCAACAACCGAGGCTCCCTCCAAGTTGTGCTTTGGGATCTGAGAAGCCCAACCCTCGAGCAGCACCTGCACCAAAGGTGAGCCCTCCAGCATCTCCACGATCTGCGTGGGGCCCTTCTGCATTTTGCCACTCGACGCGCCTAACCGGTTGCTGGCCCGCTGGCTAGTAGCCATCTTGGCGACGAACTTTACAAAATACACCACTAGTCTGGTTGCTCCAGACTGGCCCTTGCTCCCCTCCAAAGGAGCAGTCCTTCTGACCTTGCTGGTCAGAACCATCAGCTTATTTCATCTCCT
The DNA here is from genome assembly GCF_964204655.1 of Triturus cristatus. Classification (NCBI taxonomy): domain Eukaryota; kingdom Metazoa; phylum Chordata; class Amphibia; order Caudata; family Salamandridae; genus Triturus; species Triturus cristatus. Next base: position 381,804,817 of record NC_140586.1, on the reverse strand, counting down.
ACAACAATTGCTTTTGCCAAGGCTTGTTTGCTTCGATCAAGTCGCCGACACCGCCGACAGCGAGAGCCTGCGTGGGACAGCTCGTGAACCAACTCCTGGACGTCGTCGACCTCCAGGGACCACGTGGCTGCAGAGACAAGCTACACCTTTCTTCCTGTTTGCACCCAACATTGCCTGGTACCCACCTGGTGCCACACTGGTCACTGGCTAGTGACTGTGAACACTGTCCCCTCTGTTTACAGGTCTTCAACATCTCCGATCCACTCTTGGATCCACTGCATCTCTCCCGGACCGACCGCCTGCAGCATCTTTGGCTTCAAGCTCCACGGAACAGATAGAAGAAACCCGACGCACTTCGAGGCCTATGCACCCGCTTCCTGTGGGTGAGGTAAAGCTGGCACACCTGTGCCCAAGTGTAGTATTACATCTCTAGTGCCTGTGTTCCAAATCTTGAGTTCCTAGTCCATCCGGAAGATCCTTTTTGCAGTAACTTTGTACTTTTTACGCACCCATTGAAACCTATGGGAGCACGCGTGTGACTATTTGCTCTGCACACGCCACCCGTGGACCTCCTGGTCACTAACTGAAGTTAGCTCCTTGTAGGCCCAGCGATTCTAGAGGCCCTAGGCCTTTTCCCTTTTCTGTTCGTGGTACTTATACCACTATTTTAGTATATGGTTTGAGCGGCCACCAGGGCCTATCCATATAAAGTGCAACTTCTGTGTATTCTACTGTAATCTTGTTTGACGATTTGTGCTCCTGTGCTCATAAAGAGACTAGGGGTTACTTTGAGAAATAAATACATATATATTTTGAATATATATCTGTGTGGTGTCCTTTCATTGGTATAAAAGGGGGTTGCATTTGGTAAAACAGCTGGCTTAACACGCTTCACGAGTTTAGCCTCAAAGACTGCTTAGCCTACGCTACCACTAGGGCAGCTAGTCCGAAAAGGTTGACTTACAACCACACCATAAGGGTTGCTTGGGATGGTACAAGGTGATCACTTTAACTAGTGAGCATCATATACCAGGCCAACTTCTCACACCCAGACACTTATATTTCTTCTCAAAATTACGCACAGTAAACACGTGTCAGGCAGACGCTGTGCGAGATAGCGCAAATGTTTCCACATAACAGCCCACCGCTCGCTGAGCCACCATCCTATAGTAACGCCAAATTTGCCTACACTTGCATAGCTCGCACATCGCCATTGCGCCATAGAACAAAGGCAGGGCAGGACAACTTATTACAACATTGCCATGGTGACCGGCAGAGACGCCGCCACTCCTCGCTCCTCGAGCCCTTACCCTGCCATCGCTTCCGGCGCTGCAAGCCTCGTCATACTGCCTGGGGAGCTGGGGGTTGTGTCCGCGTGTCTCGGCTTCGGTCCATACCCTCCCGACCTTCTGTGCCCCGGCAGGGGTGGGGACACTTCGGGCATGTCGTCCTCCGACACCTGGCACCTCCCGTTCTCTCCTGCTGGTTTGGATCCTTCATCGCCTGGGTCATGATGGTGGATACCGCAGCTGCTCCGAGTCGAAATCTTCCATTCGAAAGTCGTTGGCGCCGCTCCCCCAGCTCCCGTGACATGCAAGTGGGCTGCCACAGGGGGGAGCGTCATCTTATATCTCCCCTCCCTATTGTTCTTGGAAGGGAGAGGGGGGGGGCCTCAGGGCATTCTGCCCTGCGGCGCTTCCCGCTGGTGAGAACCAGTTCCTGTTCCTTGTCGGGCTCTGGCGGCCATTATGGCGCCGGCCCTCGAGCCCCCTGCGGGGGCGGCCTCTGCAAAATTCCTTTGTCCCCTCGTCCCCCACACCCTTGTCCCCCGTGTCCCCCCCACTCCAAAATCTGGGGGGATATATCCCCGCGTCCCCCACACTTCCTACGCCCATGCACATAACTATCCCTGAATATTACATGTAAATATCATTAGAATTTGGACGAGTGCGCATGTGCATTTTCAATGACCCAGCCAAAGAGGACATGAAAAAGCTGAAATTGGATCATGAATTCAAAACTGTTCCTAACAGGGGCCCCCAAAATATGCTTGGCCCAGGGCCCCCAAAATCCTTAAAATGTCCCTTCAGTTGGCACTGGTCAACTGAGGAGTTACAAGAAAACTCCTCATGTAGATTGCTGTGATTTCCAGCAACCAGGCAGTGGATACACAATACTCTTTTGGGCATCCTGTTCTCACCTTTTGAAATGTGTCCCAAGTGTTCAAAGTAAAACACCATCAGATTCGACACTCCTGAAGAATTTGATACTGTGATGTCAAATGAATGTTCACAGCATCACTGTGCATATTCAGTCAGGTTTAGATGGTCATCTCTGCCCATTCAGATCAACCTTTTGTTTGCTCCTGGAAGGCCTTTCAAACCCATTTACACATATTAAAGTGCCAATTACTGTCTGGCAGAAGTAGAAGAGCAAATGTGAATAGGCCTGTTAGAGCTTTAGGTGGGGAAAAGGTAACTTTCTAAATTTCTTGTCCTCAATATTGATAACACATCCAACCTCACTAATGAATTGGATTTTTAATAGCTTTTACAAATAGTTGTTTCTTTCTTCTAGCTGTTTCCTAACCAAAATACATGTTAGGTATGTATTGAAAGTGTTTGTCAATGTGGTTTTTAACTTATATGACTGCTTTGCATATGCTTAGGTGGTGAGATATGGTTTTTGTGCTTGCACATAGCTATATATACAGGGGGAACTTTGAGTTTACTTTAAGATGCAGAGAGCTATATATTTTTGGAGAGGTGGCTTGAAGGTGTACATCTATTAAGATATGATAACCAAGATCCTGGAGCGATCCTTAATAGGATCCAAAAGCAGGTACGGACCACAGCGTAGAAAATACATTCTTTTATTTTGTTTGCAGATTAAAGTGCATAGTGCATAATTCTATCAAGCGAGTGCTCAGCCTGACGCGTTTCGACTGCCCCACGGCAGTCTTGATCACATGACGCGCAGGAGCAATCAGTGAGTATATATAAGGTGACTAATCATAGACACGCTTAAAATTTGCCAAAACAATTACGGTTCAAACATAAACATAGGACTGTGAGTAAATGCACATACCAATACGTTCTCAAGCAATTTAGTATTTGTTATACATTACATAGTGAATACATCATTCTACGTTGATAGTTGTATAAATCTGAATGTCAAATAAGAACATAGTGTTCCTTTACGATATTTCACAACTAAAGAGCATCACATATGCAAGAATCACCTTATCATATATCTCCAACTATAAATTTTAGCACAGTGCATATTCGTTGAGATATATTAATTGCCAAAATTGCTTGTATACAAATTAAATTTAATGTAACCTATTACACATACCCATTGAACCATTTGGCGCATCTTGCGGTTATTCTAAAAAATTGTGCAAAACAGTGCAAACAAAGTGCTAATACTAAAGTGCATAATCATAACAGACTTATATATACAAAAATAATAAGTATGATTTACATTGCAGCTTATAATAGACGTTACAAATGTTTTCCCATGTTTCAATTAATTGGAGGTATGATGTTCATACGAGTATACACGTCACCATCTTCAGAACTGTTCTGGTTTATAGCGTCTAATGAGACAAGAAAATTGTATATTTTATAATAGAGTTAAAAGCAGACCTGAGATGTTATACTACTGTTCTGTCATACAATAACATATAGGTCTAAATAAAACCATATGTTAGCAGCCAAAGAATCACAAAAGTGCACAGATTTGATAAAATGATGTCTTAAAATTAGTAAAATCCAAGAACCTAAAACCGACAATAATTCCCACAAAAACCAGATAAAATCTAGAAAACCATAAAACCTGGCAAAAGTAGGGATAAAAAGCCAGTCTAAAAGCAACCCAGGACTTCACCAAACAATCAACATCACCAAAATTATTCATTAAAAAATTATTCATTATAGAAAGTTGTGCAAATCTTCATTGTTATTAAGCCCATTTGGCATTTTAGTATCTAGTAACATAAGGAATTCAGACTCCACTTGTCTCAGCCTTTTTTCCCTATTACCCCCTCTAATGTTTTTGGGTATTGCGCTGATAACATAGTAACTGAGGTCGTTGAGGTTATTGTTGTGTACTAACTTAAGATGTCGCGCTACAGGATAGGTAGGATCGGAATTGACCACTGCTCTAAGATGTTGTAAAATCCTGTTAAAAACTTGCAATTTTGTACTGCCAACATATAATAACTGGCAAGTACATTCTAAAATATAGATTGCATATTCAGTTCTGCAAGTAAAATGTCCTTTTATTTGAACTGGAATGGAACTGAAAGCTGTGACATATTCAGATACATTTTTCCCAAATTTACACGCGCGACAAGAACTACACTTAAAAAAACCATGTCTGGCTGTTAGCCAGGTGTTAGAAGTCAACACCTCAGGACTATTTTTTACTAGAGCATCCCTCATTGAGGGGGCCCTTCTAAATGTCAACAGAGGGAGTTCTGGCAGAATTTGTGACATAGTAATGTCTGTCCGAATTATTGGCCAATTTTTATATAAAATTCTGCGAATCTGTCTCTCTTGTTTACAATAGTTGGTTATCAGTCTGATGTTATCAATAGATTCAGAGACGATGGAGTTAGTATCAATGGTACTCTGCCTTGATGGTTCTTGGACCTCATGAGTGATAGGCTGCTGAGCATCCAGAGCGATGCTATTTGCCTTGTCTCGAGCTAGTTGCAAATCAGAAGCCTCATAACCCCTGTTTAAGAATTTTTCAAACGTTTCATTTTGACAAGTTTTAAGATCATCCTCATGGCTACAAATCCGTTTTGTTCTTAGAAATTCCCCATAGGGGATACTACGAATAAGGTGGTGAAGGTGGGAACTCTTTGCATGTAGTACAGAGTTCCCAGCTGTTGCTTTTCTATGCAATTTAGTGTGTAGTATACCTTCCCTAATGAAAATTTCAACGTCCAAGAATTGTACTTTTGTATTGCTTATATCAGAAGTAAATTTGAGATTCAATGTATTTTTGTTGATTTCTTCCACAAAGTTATTGGCTGACTCGATGGTACCTTTCCAAATTAAACAAACATCATCAATGAATCTCCACCAATGGAGAACATGTTGTTCAAACATAACCTTGTGGGTGACCCTCAAAACATGCTCCTCCCACCAGCCCACGTACAAACACGCATAGCTGGGGGAGAAGCATGCTCCCATGGCCACGCCGCGAAGTTGTTGGAAAACTTCCTTATTGAATAAGAAATAGTTGTTAGTCAAACAAGTGGTAATCATTTTTACAATCATTTTGTTATGTTCATACATGTGTATACTTCTTTTGTCTAGATAGAAACGGACTGCATTTGTACCATCACTATGGTTGATGCTGGTATACAGTGAACATATGTCCATCACTATTAGATAGCAGTCATTCTCCCATTTGACTTTCTTCAATTTAGTTAAGAAATGTCCAGTATCCCTAATATAAGAAGGCAAATTTTCCACAAATTCATGTAAAAAATAATCTACTTATTTCGACATAGCTTCTAGTAGACTTTTTTGTGCTGATATAATAGGTCTGCCTGGAACTGGTATTGTATTCTTATGCACTTTAGGGATAAGATATAAAATGGGAGTCATAGGATGATCATTCTTCAAAATATTGTATTAGTTTTTAGTTAGTAGACCCACTCGTTTCCATTGCAATAGTTCGGCAAATACATTCTCTTTGATTTGACGCAATTCTTGGAAGCTAGCTTTCCTGTAGCAACTGGCATCATTAAGATGGTGCCAGGCTTCCTCCATGTAGAGAGATCTGGGCCACAGGACAATATTTCCGCCCTTGTCAGCTTTGTTAATAATGATTTCTGTGTGTTTCTGCAATTTTTGGATGAGTTTAGTGGATTGAAGCTCTGAATAATTTTGACGTCTTCTCTGTTTCAGAACAGTGCAAATCAATTTTTTAAGGTCTACAATCATGCAATCACTAAACACATCGATCGCGTCCCGTGGCATCATAGGGATAAATGTAGAAGGAGGCTTAAATGGACTAATAGCTGGAATATTGCACATGATACCAGCTTCACGAAGATCTTCCTGTGTGGAGTTCCCTGTTGGGTTATTGTCATTCGCCAAAGAGTGTACGGCTAACATCGTGCCTACATCTGAAGCTTGCAGATTCGAACATAATCCTTGCACTGGTCTAGTTTGGGATGCAATATTCGCTGCGTTTCTAAGTTGGAAATGTTTTTTCAACTTTAATTTGCAAATAAATTTAAATACATCCACTCTCGTTTGCGTGTATTTAAAACAATTAGACGGACAAAATGACAAATCTATTAAGATATCACATATATGTTTACATGGTGCTCTATCTTCAGTAAGTACTTAGAGGGGTAACGTGTGGTAATGCAGACATCCTACAGATAATACATGGTTTTTCCGTTTCTGCAGTGAGACCGTATATCACGATGTAAAGTAATTACTTTGATATTCTGTGTAGCTAATCCAGTGGTTGCTGTTACTACACATGACAAATTCTACTGTGTAGTCTTCTGTAGGAAAGCAGTGAGAACTTGTATTAAAGAGCTTTTGCCAGTGCCAGCTTGACTGCTGACATACAACACTATAAGCTTGAATGACATGCCCGCACACTCTTTCTTTTCATGGAGGAATCCATGCTCAACTTTGTCTTTCACTTCCATATATATTTGCTCGTCATTTAGTTGTGCAACTATTTCAAATCAATAGTTTTCTATCTTGCTAGTTACATTGCAGTCTCCAGCTCATTCATTGCAATGGCAGCTTCATTCTCAAGTATTGGCTGTCTAAGAGAATCTTGACATAGAGGTCCTGAACTTTGGCTGCTTTGTGAACTCTTCTTAGCTATCTCTGCAGAAATTGCAATTTTCTGTTCAATTTCATCATGTAACATTTTCAAATAGTTAGGAAATACTGAATACTCAATGCTCTCCTCTGCAGCATTGAAAGAGTCTTCATAGCAGTCAAACTCTCCTAGCAATTCTGATTCATAACATCAAGGCTCAAAGAGCTACATAAATGCCAAAAAGAGGAACTCTCTTTTTTCAGCAGTCTGGCAACTCAGTTTTCTATGATTAATTAGACTGCCTTTGCTATATCGTACCAAACAACCATCACAACCAACCACTGCAAATGTACCTTCATCTACATTTTCTGTCACATTGTTTCTATATCTGCAGTTTGAAGTATTACATAAAGACTTACATTTTCAAGATGTAAACTCTTTTTTGGATGGTAGGTGTCCAGCATGTATGTTTTGACAAAATCTGTACCTTCTGGGTCAAATCCTGGAAGGCACAGAATTTCAGGAAAATACCTCACCACACTATTTCACATGCATGCTAGGCCTAGACTCACGCAAACAATTCCTCTCCACTTAGAGTACAAACTAGCTGAACTCAACCAGCCACAGCACTCATAAGATCTAATTTCCATATGTAAAAAGCATTTTTAAACTGCAGCTGTACAGTTTCTTTGTTAAAGACTTTTCAGCAGAAATCTCCTTCCACATATCCTTCATCTCCGTCTTTTCATATTTCGTTATGTTTGAAGTAACATAATGAGCAACAGCTAAGGTGTTGTATGCCACAAACTCCACATAGCATCTCACATTTTTAGAATAGCAGGATTGTAGTTGTTGATATATTTTGAAGCATCTGTTCTCTTCAGGTTGTAGGTGTTTTTGGGTGATTTTCGAGTTAGTGCATGTCTGACTGCAGACAAAAAACAGCTGACCCTTCCTTCGGAAAAAACAGGTCTTGGAAATCGAAAATGAGAAATGAGTGTAAAATTTTCCTTTCTCTCCGTACTTCCGCTGACAGTACTTCCCACATCTATGTGATTGAAAATGCACAACTTTCTGTTTTAGACCTTTTTCGTAACTTTCTTTTGGGATGGTACATCTAACATACTGCTCTATGAAAGAAAGTGCAGACTCATCTGTGTCTTTTCCAAATTTTGGAGCATCTTTAATCCACAGCAATATATGAATATGAGGAGCACCTCTCGCTTGGTACTCTTAACGCCAAAATAAATCAGTGACTTTTCCAAAAGGTGGATTTCTTTTGTTGCAGTTGAAGGCCAGCATGGCTTGAAATCTGTAGTTAAAATACTTCAATCATTTGCAGGATCTAAAGACCAAAGTTTTCCTGGTGTCTTCAGATTGATAACCAAGTTGCATCTCCTAGTTAGGAGCTGTCCCTCGTGCACAACTGTAAATCCCAACAGGAATGGGTAAACGTTTTAACGTGATGAATAGTATTCCAACTAAACAGTTTGTTCTTTGCTGTGATATTTATTTACATCAATGTATGATATTTCTTCATATCAAATTTCGTGCCTTTTTCTTCAAGCAACACTCAATATACTTTTAGTACATCAATCCCGATGCATTTCGGGCAACTCAGTGCCCTTCATCAGGGAAAAACATCTGTAATAGAAACAAATGGACAGCACTTACATGAAGAAGACACCTCATAGGAGTGTATGACAATGCAGTAAGGATATAAAACCTTATCTCCCACATCTATGGAAAAATAGAGTAACAGAGAGTCAAAAATTTAAAGACTGGTGGATGAAGTGATAACAGTGCGCATACAGGAACCAAGTGTTGAGCCCTGCTCAAGAAGACTGATAAAACGGCCTCAAAATCGGATGGTAGTTGTCTCTAAATATTCCACCATGAGTCATCGCTTCAAAAGTATCATTGACAAACACTGGTCAGTACTTGCTCTAGAACCTGATTTCAAGGAACTTTTTTTGAATAAACCGATTTTTGCTTATACAAGAGGTTCGTAATCTAAAAGAGATACTAACCATACCCATTGACAACACTCAACCTCTCTCCTACAAAGGCTTGCAACCATGTCACAACTGTAGCAACTGCCACAGCATAATTCAAGGCTCCATCATAACTCATCCTATGAAAGGCACGAACATCAAGTTAAAAGTTACAGCAACATGTAATATGTCCAATGTAATCTATTTGTTGAAATGCCCTTGTGGCTTGAGCTATGTAGGAACATAAAAGTAACATACGTACAAAAAAAACTAAGATCAGTGGTGGCAGCCCACTTCATAGACAAAAACACAACATCTGTCAGATGAAATTTCTTGTACTTGAAGTGGTAGACAGAAAAGAAGGAGTGGATAACAACAACAGGTTACTACAAAGAGAAAATCAATGGATTCGTTTTCTGAACACAATGAAGCCGCATGAACTTAATGATCGCATGGAATTGTTGTGTTATTTGTAATTCTGATTCTCCTATTGAACACTTCCTACTAAACACTTTGTCTTTTATCCGTGATCACTGTATGTCACCTCTTCATTTAGGTGCTTATAGTTTGATTGTCAACCTGACCATTTGCATTCTTTAACATGTATTATTTTCTACATTCACGTATATTTAAGGGATATGCTGTTTAATGCAGTCATGTCATATCATACTTGGTGTTGTAATACTTCTGACTAGATCGTTATGTGTAATTGCCATTATTGGTCATGTAGTACTTTGTCTAACCTTCGTGGTCACCTTTACCGATAACTGCGTACCCCACCTATGCGTTTGCATACGTCACAGTGAATATAGCAGTTTACTACATTAGTTGAACTCCATGTTAAGATGGCGCTCCATTACTGCACTCTTTCACTATCCCTTATATCGTGTCACATGATTAACCTCACCACACTGAACGGAAGTCACCGCCTACCATCACTATTGCTCTTAAGCTGTCGGAGACCGGCTGTGTCTCACTAACGTGGCCGAACCTTCACGCTGCATGCGCACGTTTACAGGAAGTTCGCAATTGTAAGTACGTTGTTCATAATAGACTAGTACTTCTGCACTTTAACTCCAGCGGAAGTCTTATAGATTAACTCAGAGTGATTTGCCTTTCAGGTAGCCGCGTACTGCACTCAAATCCTGTTTACATGGCTGCCTGCCCTGTACTAATTTACATGTGTTTTATCCACCATATCACCACTTTCTGTGATGCCCAGTTTTGGATACATGTCACGTTTATGTTTGATCTACTATCTTTTATCATTGTATAGTCAATTCACTCCAACAGGCACTTTTGACGCTTTAGAAATTTACCGGTCTATATTTTAATGCTACACGCTGGTGCGCGATGATAAATTGAATTGATTGGTTTTTTTTAAAACTCACCACTGCCAAGTGCATTCACCCAGAGGACGCTCTGACTACTAGAGCGCCCCAGCAACTTTCTGACTTCTCCCGGGGTCCCGATCACATGACTACCAGGAGGGGCTTAGGAAACCAGCAGCTATAAATGCTGCTTGCAAGCCCGTCTGTGCCTGTCCGCGCCCAGCCGGGCCCAGGCAGTATGCCCACTTACTCCAATACACCTCCTCAGAACTCAGAACGCTGCACACAGCTTCACTCGAGCCTGATGCTAAAACTCTGGTGCGCCTGCGGCAGCACAGCATCGGTCATTCACGAGAGTCCTTCCCAGAGGTCAGGCTGCCCACTGCTCAGGTCACCCAGCAACAAAAACAGGCAAACTCAGAACACAAAAACTTGTCAATCCTCTATCTCAACACACGCTCACTAGTAAAACACCAGTTAGAAATGTTTGACCTCCTCGACTCCGACAGACCAGATATTCTCCTGCTCACGGAAACTTGGTTAACCTCAGAATCCTCACCCGACATTCTAGCTGCCTTACCAAGCAAATACTATATTCTGCAAACTAACCATCCACCTGGCAAGACAGGCGGCGGAGTCGCAGCCATCATTAAAAAAAAATAGAATTTCTCTGCCCTCACCCCACTCAACCTCCCGGGCCACAGACAACGCTGTGATCAAACTCGAGTCAAAGCCAACCCCAATTATTTGTATACTTATCTATAGGCCCCCCAATACATGCTCCTGTTCCCCTACTTCCTGGGAGAACAAATAGCACCCCTAGTCACAGATTACACTAGTATTCTGCTGATAGGGGACTTCAACTATTGGGCTAATGACCCGCAAGGAGGGCCACACTCAACCGAGCTGACCAAATCACTTGAGTTCCTGAATTTCACCCAACAGATCTCCTCCCCCACACACACTAAAGATCATACTCAAGACCAACTCTGGACCACCAACCTGGTGGTCTCAGTTTTATCTATATTGCCCTGTGTCTGGTCCGATCACTATCTGGTAAAATGTGTCCTAAAACTCCCAAACTCTGGAAAAATAGCCACCCTGAAGGGCGGCACAGCGAGAAAATGGAACGCTATAGACAGCAATGAATTCATTAACACAGTGAGTAACACCGCACCCTGCCCCAAACACGGCATCAACCACCACGGGGAATCTTTCTCGAACTGGCTCCTAGCAGCCAGTAACACCCACACCCCACTCAAACAAATGAGACTCACCCGCCGGCATGAGGCCTAGAGGTGGTTCTCCCTCGACCTAAAAGCTCAAAAACGTTCCCTTCGTAAATTAGAAAGAAAATGGAGACAGAACTACTCACTAGAAGGAAAAGCCACTTACGTCAGGGCCATGAAGGAATACAAAAAAGCCATCTTCACAACAAAGGCAACTTACTTCTCCTCACGAATCTTCTACTCCAAAAATCAAGCCAAAGAAATCTTCACTATAGTTGACGAGCTGTCTAATCCAGAGAGAGTACTAAACAAACCCAAGCCATCTCAGGCCCTCTTGGATTCCCTGAATACCGACTTTATCGACAAAATAACCACCATTAAAGCTAGCATTCCCCCCAAGACCTTGCAAGGAACAGCCACACCCACCTTCAGGAACCCCCACTCTATGGATTCCTTCACCCCCATCGATATAGAGACCCTGAACGAACTGCTAGCTAAGGTCAGATCCGGCTCCCCTCTGGACCATTGCCCCCCTCACGTACTGAAAACGGCCTTCATGGCTTTCCCGGATCCAGCCCTTGCCCTCCTAAACCACTCCTTGGACCAAGGCTGTGTGCCCAATGTCTTCAAGGAAGCCATTGCAGTCCCCCTCCTTAAGAAACCAGGCGCAGATCCCCAGATACCAGCAAACTACCACCCCATCTCTTTACTCCCCTACATGGCCAAATTACTGGAAGCCCACGTGGCCAGATGCCTGTCTAACGTCTTAGAAAAGACAGGTTTCCTCGACCCCAGCCAAGCCAGCTTTCGACCATCACATTCCACAGAAACTGTGATCTTAGCAGCACTTGACTCCCTGCATGAAAAAGCGGATACAGGCACGCCCCAGGCCCTGGTGCTGCTTCATCTTTTGGCGGCCTTCGATACGGTCGACCATGACATCCTGGCCGATCGTGTCAACGAGGCAGGCATCCAGGGCCCAGCACTCAGCTGGATAAAATCCTTCCCAAAAACCGCACCCAGTCAGTCCGCACCGGCCTTTTCACCGCCCACAAACTAAAAACCACATGCGGGGTCCCACAGGGCTCATCTCGCTCCCCCCACCTGTTCAACCTCTACCTCCTCCCACTAATAAGTTCCCTGAAAGAAAGAAGAGTCACCATCTTTAACTACGCTGATGACCTCCAACTCCTGTTCAAGATTGACAACTCTGCCCAGTCAATCTCGGACTTCCAAGCTACCATGACATTCATTCGTTGAACCCCAGTAAAACTGAACTGATACTGAGGGGCATTGCACACAGACACTGGGGCCCACACTACTGGCCAAACAACCTAGGCCCCCCCACTCCCACCACCTCAGTAAAAAGCCTTGGGGTCACCATTAGCAAAGACCTGTCCCTTAAAGTGCACATAGGCACCGTGATCTCCACCTGCTTTCTGCAGCTACGTAAAATAAGGAAAATTAGCAGGCTATTATCTCAAACTGCGCTAGTCCAGGTCATGATAGCCTTGGTTCTATCTCGGCTTGACTATGCTAACACCACGTTCCTGGGACTCCGACTCGGCCTTACCAGGCGACTCCAACTGGTACAAAACCAAGCGGCAAGACTCATTTTCCAACAACCCAGGAGGCAACACGCCTCCCCTCTCCTCAGGAAACTGCACTGGCTCCCTATCCCCCAGCGCTGTGCCTTTAAAGTTGGCTGCCTGGTGTACAAATACCTAAACGGTCAAAGCCCTAAATTCATCGCCACCCACATCTCCCGTTATGCCCCCTCACGTGACCTCCACTCAGCCCATCTCCACCTCCTCACAGTGCCGACCTTTAAGCTGAAGTGTCAAGGGGGATGCCGGTTCGCGACCCTTGCCCCTCGACTATGGAACTCCATCCGCCTAGAAATTAGACTAAGCACGAACCTGATTAACTTCAGTAAGTCTCTCAAAACTTGGTTATTCACACGCGCCTATGAATGATCTGCCTCGGGCTGATGTTCCCCTTGCCTCCTTAGCGCCAAGAAAGCAACCGGTGAACGAGCGCTCTACAAAACATTGGTAACATAACATAACATAACAGCATATGATAGTCCAGATAAACCATTTTCAAATATCAGATGGAATATTTATGGAATATTTTGATGAAATCTAGGTTCTTCTGAATATAATCTGATTGATCTATACTCATCTGCTGGTATTTGCACTGGGTGGTCAACATACCCTCCGCCTACTCCAGTTGGAAAAAGTTGTAGAAAACAGCGAGCTTCAAAACTTTTCTCCCAGACACTCATTGAAGCTCCTTTAGCTTGTTTCATCTGGTTAAGTTCAATGGCATTCGCCATAACTTTTTTCGACTGCAGTAGATGGATACTATAGTGCTAATAGATTTCTTCAGATTTTGTTCAATGCACTTTTTCAAACTGTGCACTTGAAGGTAATATTTCTTCGTAATACACATTATTCTGTTTTAGATAGATTGTAGCATTCTTCACCTTATTCCTATGCACTAGTTCTTGCCAGACTTGTTCGTTTTTTGTGGGTACACCATTCACTAGAATAATAAACGGTTCATATATATTTCTCTATATACCCTCAGTTTCAACATTTAAAATGTAAAGGTAAGTACACAACTCTACCTCTAAGGCATTTCTGTAGCACAGTCGGTGGTTGTTTCCCTCCTCTTTGGTTCCATACAAACTATTGCTTGAAATGGGTGTATAGATAGTATCAACATTATTTCATAAACATTTAGATGCCGAAGTTCCTCTGATATTTCAACAAACTCTAACTTCTTATGTATTGCTCTGTCAGGCACTTTATTGTCCTATAATTTGTCATAGCTATACTTACATATGATCTGCCGAGTTGACATATTAAACTGTAAATGCACAGCCAATCCTTCCCACTTTTCACTGTTTTCCTGCTCACTTTTTGATAACACATCAACATTTTGTGTTTGGCCTTTGAATTGAGTGTACCGACAACATATAAAAACATAGGTTGGTTTCTCTGTAGAAACTGCATTAAACTTTACCTTTTCTCTTACAAAGTTATCAGTACTAAAATCTGTATTCTCTTCATCTACACCTGGACATACCAGCTCCTCATTTTCCCCAGACTCTACTTAAGGTTCAAAGAAACGGAATTGTATATCATCAGAAACGTTTTCAACCTCTGATACTGTACCATACAAAAGTGGTTTGCTCATTGCTCCGAAACACAGTGCTGGACTTTTGACAAAGTAAAGTCTTCTAATTAAATTTTTCATTTTTGAAAGATGAACAGCCACCATTCGGAAATGATGAAATGTGTTTGTGCATACTTTCTTGGACAGAAACGTCAGAGAATGTCCTTGTAAATTAGTATATTTCCTTACTTTGTACAGATCTAATACTTCCAATATTGCAATTTCCTGCTTTAGCTGAAAAATGAAATAGAAATGTTCTTAATATATCTATAGATTCCTGGTGAACACTACAAATAGTGCTACAGTCCCATTTATGTGCTGGGGCATGTCTACGCCTTCCTTGTACCTCTTCAGCTATCACTTCATCAACATTTCTAAGAACCATCTCTTCTTTTGTAATTGAATTACCATCTTTTACCTCATAGCATCGACCAGTTGTTTCAACTGCATGAACTAATGTGTTCTCTTGCATTTAAGTCTCTTCATTAAAGAAAGGCTCAGTACTAGATGTATCCTTCCATTCTTCTATGAAGATTTTACAAAAATTACTTTTAATAATAAGTCTTTTTCTATCTTTTTCTCTTCCTAGACAAGACTATTTTGCCCAGTGTTCTCATTCTCTTCAGCATTAAAATAAATAGTTTCCACTTCATAACAAATGATTTATCAACTACCCTCTCAATATGTTGTCTTTGCTTCAGTGTTTCCCTTCTCCTCTTATACTGCTTTAAGTTTCATACCAAATTCTGTATTACCCTACTGTGAAAGATTCTCATGCTAACTTCCTTACATTGATCCTGTTCTTGTTCAACTGATTGTTTTCTTCTTCCTTCTTCTTTCTGAGCTGACTTTAAATATCGCTTTTTATTAGCATGTTCTTGTAAATTTTCCATTTTCTACATACTAATTTTAGAAACTGCTTTGTTCTCTTACCAGCATTTTCCGCATTATGTACCTTTTCACCGTCAATTGTAAACAGAAAGTTCTGTTTCCTGTGTTTTATTCTTGTTTATATCTTTTTCAGTATTGTTAATCTTTTTTTAAATACAAGTAGATGTCTTAAAAAGCAAAACAAAATACATTACTTTTACATTACATACTATTAAATTATATACTATAAGCAATTACATACCAGTATATCTAGTTATGTCACTGTGTAACAGGCAGTGTAAATCTGCCACGTTGGATGTATAAGTGCATTGATGAGTTAGTGTTTGGATGAGTGATTTGCTGGGTGTGTTTTTGGGTGATGGAGTATGCAACTGTGTCCGTTACTGCTGGATACATAAGTTGTGTGTGTGTGTGTGTCTCTGTATGTGTAAGTACATCTGTCGGCATCTGACTGGCTTTGTGAGTGACTCTATGCTTTTCTACATAGGTATGTGAGTCGCAGTATGGGTGGGAGACTTGATGTATAATTGGACATATGGGTATGTAAGTGCATGTGCAACTCGTTCAAACTTCAAATTACATCTCTTACCTTTCAATCACATGGCACCCTGCCCCATGGCCTACTTACAGCTTAACTTAGGAGTGACATATATGTAGTAGAAGGGGAGTTTAAGGAATTGCAAGGGGTTTTAATAGCCAAGTCGGCCTGGTAGTAAAACAGAACACACAGGCTCCTCAGTAGTAGGCCCAGAACATGTTTAAAGGGATAGTTCTTTGGATGGGTGACTTGGTGTGTCAGTTCTTCAGTACATATCTGAATGAGTGTATCAGTCCTTCTGTGGGTGTGTCATTGTATATGTAAGTAACTATGTCAGCATATGACTAGCTCTCTTAGTAACTCTGTGTGGCAGTAAATGTGTATGGAAGTTGCTGTATGGATTTCTTACAGGCTGTATTAGTGAATTTTGGGGTATGTAACTGTGTGTGCAACTGGCTCTGTTACTACTGGATGTATAAGTGCTGTGTGGGTATGTGATTGAATGTTTAAGTGCTTCTGTCGCTGTCTGACTGAGTGTGAGCATCTCTGTATGGGTTTGTGAATATGTGTGAGAGTCTCTGTATGCGTTTTTGAATGGGTGTGACAGTGTCTGCATCGGTGTAAAAGTGGGTGTGAGAATCTTTGTACAGGTATGCGAGTGGCTGTGACAGGTGACAGTATCTGTATGGGTATGTGAATGTGTGTGTGAGAGTAAGATTGAGTATAAAAATATGTCATTTTTTTTCAAGCCGTACTAAATCTGTGGATCCCCACATAGTTACACGGGGGCTACGCTGAGTCCCACGAGGGATCCACGGATTTCACGAGTGGCCAAATAATTTTTTTTTTCACATTTTTGACCCCAGGACACATGCTCAGCCCTTTTTTATAGCATGCACATGGGGTCAGGAAACCTCTCACCTGACCCCTTCATTCAATTTGCAAACGAATTTTCAGCCCTGGGGACATACATACACCAAATATTTACCATCATCTTTTAGAATGATTCTAAATGCCTCCAATCTTGACAAAAGTTCAAGCAGAGGAATAAATTCAAGAAGTGATTGCCCAACAGAGCACAATTCAACCAAATCGGGCGTTTAGGGCTAAAATTGAAAACCATGTCTCGTTTCACAAACTGAAGCTTGCCCACTTGACCACATCTGAGATTAAAGTGAATCTGATACAAGGGCAAGGGACTACCTTTCCAAAGGAAATGTCACAGTGTTCTTGGTTCTGCCCAAATGTGTAATGCAGTGTTTATTTATAGGATATTTAGGCAAAGCAGTAGAGTTGATATTAGAGGCTTCTATTCCCATGGTTAAACGTATTTGTTGTAATCCACCCCTTGCACCTGTGCTGACATCACATCCAGCAGAAGTTGAAGATCCCTCTATGAGGCAATGGAGCAGTCGGACATGCTGACCTCCCAGCTTTTCATGATTGCATGAACCACGTTTTTACCGCAAAATCTGCTAAGGTACACGATTCCTACAATTTCATGTTAGGGCCCTGCAAAATTTTTGTCCGTGCTTTAGAGTTCTTTTCAAATGCAGGCTGTCGGCTCTTCGTCATGCATAGCCTCTTTCTGCCTGAAACCCTTCTCTAAGTAATGTCAGATAAGACAGTCCTCCACCACCAATCCACTGCTTTTGAATTTGACTGGGGAGTGCCAGGAAGCGTATACCTCCTTATTAAACATTGTCCAGAAGACCAGCACAGCTTTCCACTTGTAGCGTGCGTGCTGTGCTATATTTTATTTGTGTACACTTTTTTTTATTATGCAGAGTTTTATATAGCGCGAACTTGAACCGAATCCAATAAGGTATCAGAGCGCTTTACATGGCACCAGTTACGTTACATGAGGGGACACATTCATATTTTTTGTTACGCGTCATTACCGAGACTCGAACCCAGTTCCCCAGGTCCGAGGTCGAGCGCTCTAGCCGTTAGGCCAACTCCTCTCCCTACTTATTAGCAATAAAGCATTACCTCACGAGAGGAGAGAATGAGGAAGCCACCTTTTCTTTAGGATACTTTTGGTTGAATTCAGTGATTGCCAGGATTTCAGCGCTTGAACTACAGAATGAATGATGTGATCCTAGGTGCAATGCAGCTAGGTCTTTGAGTGTGGGGTGATGTAAACAGAGCAAAATGTTACTTTTGTTGGTTTTTCTACTTTCTCTCTACGTGCCTTTAAAAATGTATGTGACCTGGTGTAATGTAACTGATACTAACACTATAGAAAAACTTCAGAAAAATGTGCAAAGATGTAAAAAACAAAGCATTTACAAAAAATAAATACAAATACTCATTTACTGGCTGATGTTTACAAAGTGAAACCAGAAAACATAGATAACTCGCTGCATACCACTTAAATTGTGTGATCTTGGGCAAATATTTTAATTCAGTTAAGTTCATTTTCCATCATTTTCGCTTAATAAAGCACTTACAAATTTGTGAGCTCAGAATACCAGTTGTACAAAGCCCATTGTGTAATGTTTCTCTATAAGAATCTGGGACATGTAAAGGGTATACATGACAACGCTCTTGCCTCTTAGGCCACTAATGAAGCATGTTTAAAACCGATCACTTTTAATAAGTATTTCTTAGAGCAATGGTACAAATGATGCATTATTGTCAAAGCTTCCACGTCAAAACACTTTTGTTGAATTTTGAAGAGGTATTGACGTATTTTATGTGATGTTTGTTATATGATTTACATAAACATTTTCAGAGCCCGGCTTGTGATTGGGATCTAAGGTCTGAGCCAGACCATTAGCTCTGCTCTCTTGGGTTAATTTGTAAGATACTATGTATGTGTATATATTTATATAAGCCACTAACTGTTATAGAAGGAACTGCAAATATGCAATTTAATTTAAAATTGTAATATTCTGAGTGTACCATAGGCTGCTGCAAAATATGCAGAAGATAAAGGGCCAGATGTACTAAGAATGGATTTGGTAAAAGGGGTTGCAAATTGCACACCAACTTTAAAAGAATTAATTCTGTTTTTTGTGAACTGACCGCTAATAGGTTAATAGGTCTGTTTGCAAAAATCTGATTCACAGAGGGTCTCAATTCAATCTCCCTCATGAATATTGATGAGGTAGGTTACAAATTGTGACTCACTATGAATCCAGCCATCACAGGGAAGGTGGTGTGCTGAAATCAGCAGACCATCATGTCTCTGATTGCTTTTAGATAAAGCTTATTTTTAAATACAACCTGTTTTCCTTAAAGGAAAATTGGATGTGTTAAAAAAAAAAATTAACTTGTAAATAAATGTTTTTTAAGGGTAGGCAATGGTCTGTGAGACCCCTGCCTACTCCTAAAATTCAACATCCGGAAAAGGGTCCCTTCCAGATCCCTTCCTATTTGCCAATGCATGACCACTTCCTTTCAGTAGTTGGTAAAGTATTAATGTTTTGTGACCGAATTTGGCATTATAAAATCCCTTCTTGCAGTCATGAATAACCTGATTCTGCAAGTCGGACCCTTTGTGAACGCAGAAAGACTGTGTGCATTGGGTCCTTAGAGTTTAGCTAAAACAAGTGCTCTCAAAATATATATTTTAAGAATATGCAATCAGTCTGTTTTTTGCGCAGGCCCTGCTTATAAGTTTTCATTAGGACACCTCCAGAACTCAATTGGTAACTCCCTTACACCATTTCTCAAAAAGAAGAAATCTTTGTCATTAGAAGTCTCAAATTGCTGAAACAATAAAAGGCCTATACTGGCTCCCAAGTAGTCTTTAAATTAGCAGATGAACCAATCGCACACATTTACATTTCTTTCAGGTGCAGGCACCTTGGCAAGACGGCTTCTTGCTTATAAGATTTTGTTTACAAAAGTGTGTCATTGGAAGTGTGCATTACTGAGGGACAATAGTAGCATTAGCATCTCCCCTCCCCACCATCATTTTAAAATGTAACCACCAGCTGTCACATCTGCAAAGTCCAGCATTCTCATTTCAAATAAAATGTGAATAGACCACATATACAGATCACCATCCATCACAAGGCAAAAGGTTACATAACTACTCAATGTCACTAACCTGAGATGCCGCACAATTGCGGCACAAAATTGCAATAATGTGACGTAAAAGTTCCCTTTTTGTACCACAATTTCCAGGATGGTCTGTACGTGTTCATATGTCGCTGTGGTAGTCACCAACCTAAATCATATATGGGCACGGCAATTGAAAGAGAGGCTGCTGGTCCATGGTGTGTCATTGTGTCATTGGTTGCTGGGATTAGGGTTAGGACTACTGCTAGGGCGAGGGCCCCTATTGGACATAGAGATTAGGGTTTTGAACCTGATTGAGTGCTTGGACTAGGGCTCACATTGGCTGTAAGGTCATGGTCTCCTATTGTTTCTGGAAATTAGGGCTGGTGTTGTGATTGGATAGTGTTAGGGCTAGAGTTCCCATTGGCTGAAGGGGTCACCTGATTAATAGTGCTATAAAAGGCCAGGCCTAGAGCGTCTCAGTCCGGGCAGAGAGGCTAAGGGCGGAGAGGAAAAGGCCAGTTGCCTGTTTGAGCCTGTTCGAGACTAGGGCCAGAAATGGTGCGCATTTTCCCATACAGTAATACCCAGCCTACACAATTCACATCCACAAACATAGTAACACACTCACACCAAACGTACACCACACACAACCCTATGCACAAATCAATATCCCAGCGTACACTACAAAACCAACAAAAACACATCTATACACTCTTCTATCCCAACTACCACACATACCCATCATCACCTACAATCAATACACATTTCTATCCTATACCACTAACCAATCCACTCATCACTAACACACCATTCAACACCATACATAACTACATCCCATCCAGACACACGCTCCCTGCTCTAATTACTCCTAACAGACCACCTTTTATCACTAACAAACATATAATAAGCCTTCCATCATTTGTCCAACCAACACCCTCCTCTTCCTTCTACCATAATAACACAAACACATAACATATACACTGCATGACACCATACTTTCTAACTCTTGCAACAAACCAGTGTAAGACAAACACTCTTACCTCTACTTCATTCCCTCCTACACACAACATGCACTCTACTCATAAACACATCACCACCCCCTCTACCTTACAACCTCCTCTCACAAACAATAATATACAAACAGATCCATTGCATGAAACAAATACACCAGCACCCCTTTTCACTACTCCTCAAAAACAAAACATATCACACACACCAGCACAACAAGATCTTCAAAGCTTAACACCTCATAATACTTACCATCACAAAATCCAAACATACACCCACCTTTCAAACCACACAAAGAAACAAACTCCAATGCCAAGCTTTCTCTCTTCCACCACACCTAACACAGATACAGCAACACAGCAACTCTCTTCTAACTGCCTCTCATCAATTGGACAATTTAGAAACTTACTACATGACCCACATGCTGCACCACCACCCCTGACTCATACACCTTCCGCCCTAAACACACGCAAACAATGTAAGTGACGTGCCACACCTCACAACTTTGCTTCCCCATGTCTACTGCACAACAATGTTACACCACGAAAACAACTCAGCACACCAACTCACTCTCAAACACCTTCTCCTCCACATACACAAGCAGACCCATAAAAATGCTTTCTTAGCATGATGAGGAACATGATACAGAACAGCTACGCGATTGCTATCCTAATACAGCTAATGCTGGGACTAAAAACAAACCTGCTACAAACCCACACACTACTGATCACTCTTCTACACAACAAAGTCTTGCTATCACCAAAGCCCATTCTCTAAACTGTCTACTAATACATGCTCGATCCCTCTCTAAAAACAAACATCATATCTACGACCTTCTCACAGATGCAAAACCAGACATACTATTCATAACTTAATCATGGTTGGGAGATGATATGGCTCCAGTCCTGCATGAAGCCATTCCTCTAGGCTATCTAACGATCACCCAAAATTGTATAGGCAAAAAAGGAGGTGGTCTAGCTGTTGTGTTCAGACAAACATTACATATCACTAAAGTTGACAACATCACCATAAAGAATTGTGAGGCTCTTCTCAATCAGATGCAATCCTACACCCTCTTCCTTCTGTAACTTTCTGCTCCTTTGCAGACCTTCACCTAGCAAGGTGACTTTCCCAGACGCACTTCTAGACACAGTTTCAAACCTGATAAAAATACACTCCAACCTATGTGTTCTGGGTGACCTCAACATTTGGTTTGACAAACCCAATATGACCCATCCAAAATAAAAGTCACTGGCCTAGACGTACTGAACCTGCATCAGATTGTCCACAAACCAACACACATCGCTGAACATATCCTAGATGTCATTTTCGCTAATACCGAACTAGTTACCTTTGAAACTGTAACTCCGTACACATGGTCAGACCACCACTTGCTTGCTTTCCAACATAAAACAACACTAAGCGACTCACCTAAAACTACCTTACATCCATCCACCTATTGGCAGTGGAACAAACTCAGTTTGGAACACTTAGAAACACAACTAACACCCAGTACAAATCTTGAAACAATAAATTCTGTTAAAATACTATATGAGTGGCTACAGGAAGCTTTTGACATCCTGATACCACTCAAAACCACACAACAAAACAAAAGAAAAAAGTGCCTTGGAGAAACATAGAGATAAAAGACATAAAACAACAAATTAGAAAGCTGCAACGTACCAGGCTCAAAACAAACGCTAAACAAGACAAGCTTCACCTACACAAAATTAACAGATTATACAAGTCAGCTATCAAAAAAAACAAGAAAAGGTACTATTCATACAGAATTCAAAATGCCAAATGTGCAAATAAAGAATTCTATAAAATACTCAATGAATTTCACAAACCAAATTGCCTAGAAGGAACTTATCCTGTTACTCAAGATTTCACAGACAAACTGGAAAATCATTACACAGACAAAGCAGACACATTGGACTCATTCTTAAAACGGAAACAAAGAGCCAGCACTCACCCTTGTACAAAACAACAATCCAAAAATACACTAACCCAGCCTTTCCATTCCTTCCAACACATCTCACACGATTAATTTATGGACCTGGTAAAAGCAAGCAGGCCTGCTGGCAGCCCTTCTGACCCGTGTCTACCACAAACTTTCAAGACAATTCTTTTAACAACCTCCGCTGCCACTCCAGTAAGACGAATTATAAAGATTCCTTAACTACTGGAACATTTCCAAAAGAACTCAAAAAATCACACATACGCCCTTTGCTGAAGAAAACAAACTTGGACCCACTGAACCTTGACAACTACAGACCCATTTCAAATGGACCTTTACTGGGCAAAGAGAATGACATACTTTCAGACTTCCAAACAGGATTCCGTCCAGCAAGAGGCATTGAATCTGCCCTCCTTGCCATCTGGGATGACCTGAAGAATACAGCAGACCGCAATGGGGTTGCTGTGTTACTCCTCTTGGACCTCTCGGCTGCCTTTGACACAGTTGACCATGACACTCTGAAACAAAGACTCTATGAAGCCGGCATAGAGGGAACTGCTCTAGACTGGATCGCGTCCTACCTTCAAAACAGAACTAATGTCATCCATACCCCACCTTTCTCGTCCAAGTCATACTCCACAAAACCAGGGGTCCCTCAAGGCTCTATCATCTGACCCATGCTTTTCAACATCTACATGAAGTCATTACCAGTACTGATCAATCCATTTCACCTCACATGCTATAACTATGCAGATGACACACAAATACTCCTTCAGCTGGAATGCCCCAAAGACATTGTAAAATCCCAAATTTTCAGTTGTCCCAGAGCCGTGGATCAGTGGATGACTTGGAGCCAACTCAAATTGAATGCTTCCAAAATGGAAATACCCACGTGTGGCGATTGGAAACATTATGACCCACTTGCCGCCTGGCCTGATGAACTCGGATCACCGCCTAAAGTATCGAAAGAAGTAAGAAACCTCGGAATGACCATAGACTCCAAGCTATCGATGAATGCCAAAGTGGACAAACTAGCAAGATCAAACTTTTTCACTATAAAAACGCTGCGATTAATTTTACCTCATTTGGGATTTACACACAAGGTCCAAGCTACCATCTCCCTTGTTCTGTCCAAACTTGATTACGCCAATAGCCTCTACCATGGATCACCTTTAACTACCATGAAAAGACAACAACAGATTCAGAACTCGGCTGCCAGACTACTCTTGCATATCAAACTGCGAGACCACATCTCACCTGCCTTGAAAGCTCTACATTGGTTACCGGTTGCCAGAAGATCCACATTCAAGCTGCTTTGTATCACCCACAAAGCAATACATGGAATGGGACCTCTCTACATCAGGAATAAAATCACCAAACACATTCAACAAAGGAGCCTCTTCTCTAAAGGGGCACCTCACCTCTAAATGCCAAGATACAAAAGAAAACCTTGGGTGGCACATCCTTCTCTGTTCAGGCAGCCAAACTATGGAACTCTTTACCCCCCAACATAAGATCCACCGACAGCCACCTTATCTTCAGAATACTACTCAAGAATAGGCTGTTCCCCACAGAAGCACCAAGCGCAATTAGACATTCACTGCATATCCCTCTGTATATAAGCATTTACTTTCACTATAGATATGTACCTATCTTTGTGTATTCCTTTGTATAAACATGTAGAACAATTATGTTGTTAAAAAAAAAATAATAATAAATAAATTTAAAGTACAATAACACTTGAAAACCGGAGTTTATATGGTGCATCTTTGGTCTACATGTACTTGCTGCCATTGTGCATCTATGTACCTTCCATGTGCTTAGATTTGTGTGTTTTGTTACTTTTCTCCTGAAAAAGCATATCCAATTCACTACCCTATTTCTCATCCTGTACCTCTATCAATATCTTTAATTTACATATACTTACCTCCTTTATGCATCTATATACTTTCAATGTACTTATGGATCTATATATTTATCACTTTCTTCTAATTTAACATTTCCAATGCACTACCCTATTTCTCAGCCTATACTTCTCTCAATATATCTTCTAGCCCAACTTTCTGACTCATCTCAAACTTCTTTCTACTACCCTTTCCAATGCACTACCCTAATTCGCAGCCTATACATCTATCTATCTACATCCACTTTCTCATTTATCCCAAACCCGCTACCACTACTATGATCCCCAAACTAACCCTTGCTAGACTCTCCCCTACTCTACCCCTCCTTGCATCATCTGATACCTCTTTTACTATACCGATTCCCCAAAAACAAACCCTTCTAAACTCTTCCATCTGACTCTTCCCCTCCAAACCCTTTTTTACTCATCCAAAAGCCTCCTCTTACTGCTATAACCTCAAAAAAATGTTTTGCCAAATCCTTCAATCTTCTATCCCTCCACTATCCTTTTCAATCAAAATACCAGACTAACATGTTTATTTCCCAAATTCCATATTCCCCTATACTAATTCACCACTAATCCTTTATGGGTTCCAGAGTAGCAGGCTACTCGCCAATAAAGCATTTCAACACCCCATCAGGGTTACAAGCGCTATATAAATGCAAACCTTTTTCCCTTTCTACCCCTCCCCAACCCTTCCCAATCCAAATAACTGACTAACATATCCACCACTCAAATTATTTTCATGTTTCACCATACTAATTCAACACTAATCCTTATGGGTTCCAGAGCAGCATGCTACTCGACAAAAAAGCGCTTCAAAACCCCATCAGGGGTATCAAGCGCTATATAAATACAAAGCTCTTTCCCTCTTCTATCCATCCGCCTACCCTGCTCTATCCAAATAACTGAATAACATATCCACCACTCAAATTACTTCATATTTCACTATACTAATTTCTCAACACTAATCCTTTATGGGTTCAGGAGTAGCATGCTACTCGCCAGAAAAGCTCTTCAACACCCATCAGGGGTAACAGGTGCTATATGAATGCAAAACTTTCTCTCCCTTTCTATCCCTCTGCTATCCTTCTCACTCCAAATAACTGACTAATATCCACCACTCAAATTACTTTCATATTTCACCATACTAATTCATCACTAATCCTTCATGGGTATGCGGAGTAGCGTGCTACTCGCCAAGAAAGCGTTTCAACACCCCATCAGGGGTAACAAGCGCTATATAAATACAAACCTTTTTTCCTCCTCTATCCTTCTGCTATCCTTCTGAATCCAAATAACTGACTAACCTATCCACCACTTAAAATTACTTTCATTTTTCACTATACTAATTCAACAATAATCCCTTACGCGTTCCGGAGTAGCGTGCTACTCGCCGAATAAGTGCTTTTACGTCTCGTCAGGGGTAGTAAGTGCTATATAAATGCAATTACAATACAATACAAAACTATGGAGACCACACGTATCTCTCAGGACTTAAAATTCTTAATTCTCAATTGTGCACTCCATGCACAGAAACAAGCCTTCCTCCTCCTGCTGACTCAGGCTACAAAGGTTGTCCACCCACCAAGCATGAAGATTTATAGTGATTCATCTTAGTCAGACATGGATGGGGCGAAAGACTTGCACATTAAATTCTAATTAACTCTGGCTCCTTCCGAGTAAATGCACGTGCCTAGCAAAATATATTAGTGGCAGGAAAACGAATAACTAATTGTAAATTACAAATCAAATTGCCATAGGGCCGGTAATATTGTTCATTTTTCAGTCATTTTCGCCACGTGTAAACCTTCCCTCCCATAAACAGTGCAGTCCTTTGATGAGAGTAAAGTTTAAAAAAAATCTGATTTAAATTTCTGAGCTTTACCCCGGAACCCCATTCCCGTTACATGTGCCCCTAACGCCAGAATATGGAAACTCCAAAAGCAGAACATGTAAAGTAAACCCACAACGACAAAAGAACAGGAGAAAACGGTGCCTACTTGTGCAGCAGAATAGGAAAAAATAACCCCACAGTTAATTAAATGCAATTGTAACGTTGAGATGCTGTCTTGGACTTCCAATATAGAGATTACATTGCTTTTGAGTAAACATTACCGTGTGAAAAGGTCAGGCGCGTAGTAGAATTACCCTAGTTGTGAGGGCAAATGAAGTATTTGACAATCTTGTGTGATTGATGGAAAATGTTTTCGTTCCAGACCTATCTGCCGATACTGAAGCAGCTTGAGAGAAATTTGTAAATGAATGTGCCTCATTAATTCAGAAGAAAAATGCGTTTGCATTGATTTATACTACGACCTTGAAAATGTGCATGTTTGAAAGATAAGAGTGTTTTTCAAAGAAGTCACACTTTGCAGAATCGTTGAGTTTTAGCACAGAAATGTTCGTCGCTCAGAGCTGCCTCCATCCATGCTTTTCCTGTGCATTGCCAGGAGGGCAGTTTGTTCAGTGAATCCTTCTTTTATGCAAATACATTCACTTTGTATGCATCCTTGTAGCTGCGATCTATGCTGCAATTGGTTTTTGACATACACATTGGTAAATGCACATTGTGCCAGTATCTCTTCCCGGTTCATAGACTGTCTTCATTGGGCTGCTGTGTGTTATAAATGTTGTTTAAACTGTCCTGTGGGAAATGCTTCATTCCCTATAAGCAGTCATTCACACATGCTCTCATAAACGCTGTTGAAGCTATTTCTCAACGTTTCTCATATCATCTTATATAATGTTGTAGATTGAACAGGTGTACTATGAATATTTCATGGACCATCGTTGTAAAAGTCTGTTTTCCCACGCCAAATACTTACTAATAATATAAGTCTTGTGGAAGAAAGCAGGTCCAGTTCCATGTAGATGAGATAAGTAGGATTTATTTAAGTAAGATGTTCACAGGAGCAGCCTTCCTGCTGCTCAGCCAATCTTCCAACTGAGTCTCTCACTCACCAACATCCACAGCCACCTCACTTACCAACATTCCACCACCACAGTCACAATGGCTGAGCAGCAGGTATAACAGTAAGCAAACACACATTACTGTGATCACAAGATGAATGTTTATAATGAAAACGTTGGATCCATGTTGACCTCCGTGAAGGTCATTCTTCCAACCCCATCTAATACACATGGCTAAAGGGTTGCCAACGGGGGAAAACAGGGTAGATAATTTGAAATGACCCCATACAATTGAAAGTTATGATTGAAACCCATTGTAAATAATTATTCTGGATGCAATAACTATGACAGATTTAAGGCTTGCTTCCAAACGGCTGATTAAGTCTGGCACAGACACCTTTAGCCATGGTGCAGAGATTTTGCCATCAATGGACAGACAAAGAGGAAATTTGCCAACTCCGTCAGCCTTTGGTTTGGTTTTATTTACATTGACCACCCCACATCACAGCGATTAGTTGTCCCAACTGTCATTAATGACCTATGGAGTATTTTCGGTGTACTGGGATAAAGTTGTGTTGTAGGAGCAGAGGTTTATGAGGTTGCAGAGAGAGTGGTCACTTCTTATACCTATTTGTAGTCACTGGGTTCTACTTTCTCTGCATCACTGCACAGAGTTGGGACGTGTGGCATTGTTTTCAGACACATGGATGCACTCATCTAGGCCAGTTGTAGACAGTGCAGGTTTCCTCAGCAGAATCATAAGGCTAGTAACAAAAACAAGCACTAGTGCTTGCCAAGAAAATATACAGAAAATGCCCAGCAGTGTCTGCACAAGTATCAATTAATGGCACTACAGGACGTAAAGTGGTGGATGCTTTTCATTATCCAGTGAAAACCAGCATTGCCGTGGAAAGCTGACATTTTCACAGCCCAAAAACTACTTTACTTCACTTTGTGTCACTTTGTGTCAAGAGGGCATTACTGGGCCAAACTAACACAAACACCAAATGTTTTTCATATACATTTTAATTATACACATTTTTTCACATTTAAAAGCCACATAACTTTTTTGTAAGGCATTTTGATTGTCTGTCTTCACTTTCTTATTCTTGGTCAATTAATGGTGGTGCTGGAGCAGAGTTTTCAGTTTGAAAATTCTGGGGCTTTTGAAGCTCTGGCATGTCTATTCGTTGTACTAAAGTATTAATAATTAATAATTAATTATTTGTCTTGTGCAAGTGCGTTTATATTAATCAATCCGTTTGTTTTAACAAGAAAGAGTTACACGTGAGTGTGCTTAAATGTGCTGACTGATAATAACGCGTGTGTTAAATGTGTTTTCATGTTTAAACGTTGCTATGTGCTGTTTATTTTTGAGCACAAAACGCTTTCTGAATTAATGCTTTCCCATGTTGCAAGTGCTAGATAAATGCATACACATAAGGGTATTAGTGGGGTTAACACTGTTTAATCACTATGCTGTAGTAACGTTGTTTTTGTCTCTTTTAATTAAGATGGTCTATTAAGGCCTATGTAGGCCTGAGAAAGATGGCTAAATAGTGAGCCTGGCTGTGATTTTAATATGAAAACTGAGACGAGGGAGACCCCTGCTGGAAATGGTCCTGAAGCTAACTGACCATGGTCCTTGTCGAAAAATTTCCATGAGGACGGCAGCAGTTTTGGGAGATCTCCAAGAGAAGTGAAAGTGTCCTTGGCAGCCTTGGGAAACAAAGGAGCCTTAGAGAGAAGCTCTGAACTGTGGCTCGTTGGCCGAGGAGAAGCAGGATAATTGTGATACATGTTTTATTTTCTTGGTTCCTGTTCCGTAGTTTTCGTTATGTGTATTTTTCCTGAGCGGAGATTCTCAAATGTAGCAATGTTACATCCTTTCCTTCTCGCTCTGCTCAGCAAGTCCGGCGGACATTATAGTTTTTTCTATGTTCCCAATGTATCTTTCTATTGTTTAGAGACTATAAGATGTTAGCCTAGAGAGGGTCTTTTGCCACTTGCCATTTTGCCTTTGCCGCGTACCGAATCTGCGTTGCTGAGGATTGATGCTGAAGGGACTTCGTCTTGAGAGACATTTACCGAGAGACTTGTCCTGACCCGTTCTGACATTTAGCTAGAATAGGTAACTATGAGAAATGATTTACTCTGATTGATTTTCTTTGACTAATTTTAGATAAAGCAATATAATTTTAAACATGGTGTTGGATATTCTTTCTTGTCAATTATTGAGTTTGCATTATTGATTATTGTTGTATATTTTATATAGATTATGCTTAGGGACAGTCACAAAAACCAGGTCTTATCGACCTCGATATAGATGCAGGGTGTTTAGGAGTGTTTTCCTTCCACAGGTTTATTGCTGGTAGAGTATTTGAGCGTATGTTAGTGAAATGGGCCCTAGCGTATGATGTGTGCATGTGCGTGTAACTGTGAGATTACTCTATCCGTGGTAGTGGGAATATTGTACACACCCTGATCTCTATCAATTTCCTGGTAGCAGAGGATGGTTTTTGATGATTGTCTTGATTAGATAAGATTGTTTTTTATTGATTATTGATTATTGGTTCATGTTGGTATATGTACTAATACTATATGTTGGAGTCGTAATGTTGAGTTATATGTAGTGCTTCTGGAACTTGGAAGCTGTAGCAGTTCCGTAGTAGGGCAGAGGGAAGTAAATGCTGCTCTCGGGAAAGACGGAATTGTAAGGAATAACGTGTGACAATCGAAGTTGCGCGTCACATTGTCTGGGTTCGGAATCAGTGACATCGTCGTATGTTACTATTAGATATTTCTGGTATATAAGGAGTGTGTATGATAGTGAAGGTTATCTGTGAAACTCTGGTCTTAAGTCCCAGGGATCCGTAAGGATTTCCGTTAAAGCTTATCGCGGGAGGAGTAATAGATATTTTCTGAACTTGTTTGAAGAACTGGGCAAAGAAAGCTTGCTTAGTTAATGTATGTTATAATTCTGTAGTGGAGGAGATTGTCTGTTCTCGGGAAGCAGGATTCTGTGCGTATGTACTATATTTCTTTGTATGAATGTGCGTGAATGTTTGTACATTTAGTTGATTGTAAGACTCTTTGGACAAGTCCTAGAGGAAACAGTTAATGAATGTATGTTAGTAGGGCAGAGTAGAAGAAGTGCTACTGTGTCAATGAAAGGTTTCTTATGAAATAGACTCTCTTTACTATTCTGTGGTTAGCGAAGCAGACAATGGAGATGTTTTTATGTTGTAACTAATAGATTTTGTAGAAATTTTGACACGAAGTCTACTGAAAAGATTCTGTAAAGGAGGGGTAGACGAGTGACAGAAGACAAGAGACAAACTGCAGCAACTGTTGACGTCAGAAAGACCACGCTCTGATTGGGTGGCAGATCAGAATAGTGCTCGCGCTAGGATTGGTGCGTTAGTGTGAGCCGCGCAAGGATTGGAAGAGCTATCTAGTGACATAAACGTTCCAGGATTGGTGCGTTAGTGTGAGTCGCGCTGCAATTGGTTGAAAATTCGTATTGTATATTTATAATACGGAAAGAGTAGAGAGTTCTTTGTAAACGCTAAAATGTATTACCAAGAAGAGAAAAAGAAGAAAACATTTTTTGGTAAAGTTAAAAAGTGGTTTAGCAAGGATAAAGATGTTAAAACAAGAGAGGGCGAGTTGTTACCTCCACCGAAAACACCTGCATCCTTCATGGCTGCAAGACATGGGTTTCATACCTGTATATGGTTGGAGAATTGGGTTAGGTATACTAAAGAAGATGGTGTTCTAGCATTTCCAGAACATGGTTCATTTAATCTGGCCGTGTTGAGAAATTTACGGGAAAAGATGTTATGTCTTGACCCGAAGCCGAGACCTACACAGTTCGAGGCTTTAGTGGAATGGGAAGAAGAAGTACATGAGAGAGAGAAACAAAGATCTGGGGGGTACTATAGGTACATGTTTGGGAGGAGACATGATTGTGAGACTCATCATGATCGAATGAAAAGGTAGCGAGATGTTAGTATGTCAGAGGGATTATATCCGATGAGAACAGTTGAAGGAGGAGCAGAAAGGGTTCCTGAGTCAGAAATAAGAAAATATGGCGTTAATGAGTATGAGGATGAGGTCTTAAATGACATGATTTACAAAAGACCACCTCCATATAGACCAGAACCGGACAAAAGTACACCAGTTGTTTCTCCGATAAGAGATACAGTTTGTGTTAGTGAGACAGAAAATGAGACACCTGAAGTGAGAAGTGATCATTACCTTGATGAGAATGCCAGACAATTAGCCAGAACTACAACAGAGTTGACTGAGAAGATTAGGGAGTTAACGAAAAATCTAGAAGCTGTTACGGTGCCTGTAACAATAGGTCCAGTTATGCCTGTGTTTGACAAACAGAGAGCAGGTGAGAATGGACTGGTGATTCCATATGTTGGGAATAATCTGACAAATTCAGTTGGTCCTTCAGGAGATTCAGGCAAAAGAGCAGAAAGAAATGACCTGAGACAATCAAGACATGACACATGTAGTGAAATATTGGATGCTAGTGAGGCTAGTTGTTCAGGGATGCCAATTTTAGAACCGCAAAAGAGAGTGGTTCCAGTGAGAAAAACTGCTGAAATAACAGTTGATGATTTGAATGATTGGATGAAGGTTCTACAGAAAAAGGATAAAGATTCACAAGTAATTGATGTAGCTAAGTTACGTGTAGAACTAGAAGAGCTTGTCACAGGGACAGTTCCAACAGAGATTCTGAAGAGTCATCATGATGGTGAACTAATGTTTATGTGTAAGAGTGTTACCTGGAGAGCAAGGAATACACGTGACAGGCTAAGAGCAATAGCAAATGAACAGGGAGTCGACATTGATAAAGTGAAAGCTTTACAGAGAACTTACAGGATGGATTTTACAGAGAAGGACATTGAAAATTTGAATGCTACTGGTAGAACAGGACAGATTAAGGAAATGGTAGCATTATTGCATAGATGGGGTGATGTTGAAAAGTGGAAGGATAGGTGGTACAAGAAAAGAGATGAGACTGAAGATAGAACAACTTATTCAGCATTTCCAGTGAGAGAAAAGGAGAAACCAGTGGATAATTATCCTATGAGAGAAATACCTGGAGGAGGATATGTACATGTTCCATGGACCAGACAGGATATTTTATCATTTACGAATGATTTCCCTCGATTGAGAGAAAAGCCCGTCGAGTGGTATAGGCAGGTAGATAGGTTTGTGAAATTGTCAAAAGTGCTGTGGGTTGACCTGAATAGTCTGTTTGATATAATTGTTCCAGCAGACATGTGGACTGAGTGTAAAATAGTTGTGAGTTGGCCTACTGAGGAATATCCAAGAGACCCAAGAACAGGGGCACCAGATCCAGAAGTAATGAGGACGTATGATCAGGTGATGGTATACCTGAAGAGTAAAGTACCTTCAAAAGAGACAGACTGGGTAGATCGAACACAACAGGAAGCGAAAGAATCAGTTCATGCTTTTTATGAGAGGCTGATACTGGCATTTAAACAATTCAGTGGAGATGAACACCTGGGTGACAAAGATTTGAGTCACTTTGTATACAGATTTGTATATGGCCTTAGACCTGAAATTGGTGAGAGAGTTCGTGAGCACACAGTGGATTGGCAGAGTAAGAAAGTAGATGAGATCCTGAGACATGCAAAATACTTCAGTGATGAAATTGAAGCAAAACAGAGAAAGCTGAAAGAGAAAGCAATGTGGGCACAAGTGAAAGTTGCGGAGAGACAGGAAGCACAGTTAGTGGAACAGGCGAATAATCCAGGAAATAATGCAGGGAATAGACCAAGATATGCAGGAAAAGGAAAAGGAAGTCTTGAGGAAGCGAAGAAAAAGTTCCCTTGTCACAACTGTGGCCAATTGGGGCATTGGAGATCGGAGTGTCCTAATCCACCATTAGTGAGTAATGAGAGTAAACCTTTAAATCAACAGGTGCAGAACCAAAACGAAGGAAATAATCAACAGCAGCAACAACAGAAAGTTGTGAGACAGCAGAGTCAAGAGCCAAAACCGCCCTTGCCGCAGAATAGAGGGTTACAAAAGTATAATCAGGATTCAGGATTCTACAATGATGAGCAGGTAAACAAACCAAGACGTTCTAACAAAGTACAGCAGTACTTGTTAAAGAGTGAAGGGAGTGAGTCTGAGGGTGATTATTGACGGTGCCGAGGAGAGGAAGAAGAGTGCATACTTGGTGCAACTCTAGAAATAGACCAGGCAGGACCATTTGTGGATGGGAAAATAAATGAGGAGAGTGTTACTTTTTTGGTAGACACAGGTGCGACAAGATCAACTGTCAGGTCAACAGATGTTAGAAATCTTCCTCTCTCGGATGAAGCAATCCAAGTAGTTGGTGTAGCCAATACACAAATCAAAACACGTCTTACTGAACCTGTAAGAGTACAAATAGGGACATTTTCAGAAATGCACAGATTCATTGTCTGTGACACGAGTCCAGTGAACCTATTGGGTAGGGACTTGTTGTGCAAGATGAACTGCACAATTTTTTGTACACCGGATGGAATAGCCTTTGAGACACCAGATGAAGATGCTTTGTACCGAGTGACTCTAGAAAATAGAGAAAGTGAGTTAATTGGTGCATTTGCTGTGTTTAATCCGGAGGATTTGCCTCAAGAGCTGAGAGACACAGTGAAAAGGACAGTTTGGGATTTTACTGGAGAGGATGTGGGATTGATGAATAATGTAGATCCAGTGAAAATTGCAGTAAAAGAGGGAATCACATATCCTAACATTCCTCAATACAAAATGACACCAGAAATAATTGAAGGGATAACTCCTATAATTGAGAAAATGATTCAGCAAGGAGTCCTGAGAGAACTACTGAGTAGTCTGTGTAATTCACCGATAATGGGATTAAAAAAGCCCAATGGGAAATTTAGGATCGTACAGGATTTGAGAAAAGTTAATCAAATTGTGGTGGCATGTTGTCCTATTGTGCCAAATCCATCAGTGATCCTGTATCAAATTCCACATGATGCTAAGTGGTATACAGTGATTGATTTGTGTCATGCGTTCTTTTCAATTCCATTGCATCATGATAGCCAGCCGATTTTTGCATTTAGGTTTGGCCAGCGTATTTTAGCATGGTGTCGAATCCCACAGGGGTATACGGAAAGTCCTTCGATATTCAATCAGTTATTGAAGAAATCGTTGGAAAGTTTGATCATGCCTGAAAATTCAGTGCTAGTGCAGTACATTGATGACCTACTGGTGGCATCAAAAACACGTGAAGCTTGTGAAGTAGATACCATAGCTTTACTGAATCATCTGGCAGATGGAGGGTTAAAGGTATCTCCAGCCAAATTACAGTTTTGCAAGAAAGAGGTTAATTATCTTGGACACAATATTGAAAAAGGTCTGAGAAAAGTGACTACTGACAGGATCAGAATAATCAGAGAAATGAAAGCTCCAAAGACCCAGAGAGAAGTGAGAATGTTCCTGGGTATGGTGGGTTATTGTCGTCAGTGGATAATTAACTTTTCCCTGATAGCAAAGCCACTGATTAAACTGACAAAAAGTGAGATGATGGATCCATTGGATCTAGATGCAGAACAAATGGCAGCATTTGAAGAGCTCAAAAGTAAAATGTGTGAGGCTCCAGCTTTGGGTATGCCTGACTATGAAAAAGAATTTGAGCTGTACTGCAGTGAAAGAAATGGATGTGCACTTTCAGTGTTAATTCAGAAACATGGATTACTGAGAAGGCCTATTGCGTACTTCTCATCGACACTTGACCCTGTAGCTGTGGGTTTACCAGGTTGTCTGAAATCTGTGGCTGCAACATGCAGGAGCCTGGAACAGAGTGAAGGAATCATAATGGGATATCCTGTAAGGGTATTTGTACCTCACAATGTGGCAATTCTTTTGACAAGAAGCAGAACTCAGTACATGTCACATAGTCGATTGACCAAATATGAAAAAGTGATTCTGGGAGCATCAAATGTGACTCTTGAGAGATGTGTGAATGTGAATCCAGCGACGCTTTTGCCAGACATTGAAAATGTGGGTGTGAAAATGGAAGATGATCATGACTGTTTGGATGTGCTTGAGTACTGTACAAAACCAAGACCAGACATAAGAGATCTACCCTTGAATGAGAGTGATCATGTGTTGTTTGTGGATGGATCATGCCTGAGAAATGATGATGGTGTGTTATGTGCAGCATATGCGGTATGCAAAGTTTCAGAGGTCATGGAAGCATCACCATTGAAAGGGGTGAAATCTGCGCAAGTTGCTGAATTGATAGCATTGACAAAAGCTTGCGAAATTGGGAGAGATTTGAGGACGACTGTGTTGATTGATAGTCAGTATGGATTTGGAGTGGTGCATGATTTTGGCCAACTTTGGCTACAAAGAGGTTTCTTGACATCGAGTGGAACTCCAATAAAGAATGCTGAAATGATTGGTAAATTGCTTGAGGCGATACAGCTGCCTAAGGAGTTAGCAGTTGTAAAATGTGCTGCCCATGGTCTAGGGGAGGATTTTATAACGGTCGGAAACAGATATGCCAATGATGTTGCGCAATACTGTGCCAAGACGAATCAGTCCATCAACAGGGACAGAGAAGGGGAAATGTCTTTTCTCTCTGTGATGTTTACTAATGTCCTAGAGACCTGGGATGAAGTGAAACAGTTGCAAGATGAGGCAGGAGAGGAAGAGAAAAAGGATTGGATTAAGGCAGGATGTGCTCCAAGAGAAACAGACCATGTTTGGGTCTACAGAGATGGCAGACCAGTGATGCCCAACTCCATCTTGTCGTCAATGGCAAGAATGTATCATGGCCAGGGACATTTGGGGAGGGACGCGATGGTTAGGTCGTTCAAGCAGACCTGGTACAATGCAAAGTTCAGGACAATTGCAGAAAGCATCTGTCAGAGGTGTTTAGTTTGTCAGCAATTTAACACTGGGAAAAAGACAGTGGTGAGTCTGGGAACAATAGGCAGAGAAGGTGGTCCTTTTACAAGAATGCAGATTGATTTCATTGAAATGCCCCAAGTAAACAGACTGAGGTATGTTCTAGTGGTAGTCTGTTTGTTTTCAAGGTGGGTGGAAGCTTACCCGACTAGAAGAAATGATGGATTAACAGTGGCAAAGTTACTGTTAAGGGAGTTGATTCCTAGGTACGGGTTTCCAGTAACAGTTGAGTCTGATAGAGGTAGACACTTTCAAAATGAGCTCATAGGTTTGATTTGTGAAGCATTGAAAATACAGCAGAAGCTACATTGTGCATACCGACCAGAGGCTTCTGGTGTGGTTGAGCAGATTAATGGCACAATCAAGAATAGGATTGGAAAAATGTGCTTAGCCACTGGCATGAAATGGCCAGATGTTTTGCCTCTAGTTCTGATGACAATGAGATCTACTCCAGATAGGACTACTGGTTTGAGTCCGCACGAGATAATCATGGGACGTGCTATGCGCCATGCATTCGTGCCTGTCAATAAGTTGGTGACAATAACTGATGACATGATTTTGGATTACTGTAAAGGCCTGGCTGACGCAGTTCATTCTGTGTTTCACCAGGTTGGAGAAGAAGCTACCACACTTGAGAAGAAGCAAGCCCATGATCTGAGTCCAGGAGACTGGGTGAGGATAAAAGTTCACAGAAGAAGAAATTGCTTGATTCCAAGGTGGGGAAGGCCGAGACAAGTTATTCTGACTACGACGACTGCAGTAAAGTGTGCTGGAGTGAAGCACTGGGTACATGCAAGTCATACTCTGAGAGTTCCAAACCCAAAAGAAGGGACTGGTAAAGAGTATTTTGAAGAGTCAGATTCCAGCGATGATGAAGATACAGAATCAGTGGGGAAAGAAGTAGGAAGAGCTTCGAATGAACCACTGCGAGTATCAGAAAGGAGATCAAATTCTGTAAAAGAGCCTGAGGTTTCAAACAGCAGCGAAGGAAAAAGAAAAGAAAAGAGAAATAACACAGAGACTACTCCTGAATCAGAGGAGGAGGAGATTGAAGAACCACTTGAGATTATACTTGAAGAAGTAGGGTCAGAAAAAGATAGAGAGGGACAGATTGCGGAAGACCCCCGAGGAGGTGTAGGGAACATTTTTGATGAGCCAGGTGAAGGGACAAGTAGACAGCAAGAAGATTGCGTGTCGGAGACCCGAGGAGGGACAGGAGTAGGGAAGTCTCAAACAGTGGTGAAAAAATCTGTGGAAAAGAAGAGAGCTGCTGGAAAACGGAAACAAGAGGCACTTGAAACAGATGATGAGGATGAACAAACAGAGGGTCGAGTTCTGAGAAAGAGAACTTGGATTGGAGAAAGAAGTAATAAAGAAATAAAGCCGAAAAAGGTGTTAAGAGGAGACCGTTGGCCTAACAACAGAGTTAAGAGGCTGAGATACAAAATAATAAGAGCAAATACATCGAAAGCTGAACAAGTGAATGAGGTTTCGAGTCAAAGTTCAAAAGCTGAAGGAGAAGAATCAAAGGAGTCAAACGAACCAGTGGAAATAAAAAGAGTAAGAAGACCCAACCAAAAGTACAGATCACCGGAATGGTCTTATGTGGCACTGTCTGAAGGAGGAAAAGAAGAAGCAGTGACTCGAGATAATCCGGAAGAGATCTTGAGAGAAGTGGTTGAGGAAGATACTGGTGAAATTCTGAAAGTACTCTTGACTGACATTGGAGAAGAGTCGAGTACTGAGGATTTTGATGTTGGAGATCTGATACAATTTGATGTTGAAGAAATTGAAGTGAAGAATGACAAGTATCCAAACTGAATAAAGAAGGATTCACTTGGATTAAGTGAACGGAGAGATCATTTGGATAAACTGAAAAACTGAAGAATTGCTGAAGAATTGAAATTGAAAAGTTCAAACAGTAGTGGAGTAGTAGAGGCTAAACTAAAATGGCTAACATAGAGGATAATAGAAACAGATGTGCCTTCCTTAAGAGGTGGTGTAGGATGTGCTGCTGCTGTACTGGATTATTAATGCTTCTATGGGGTGTTTTAGTTTTATTAGTTACTTTTAAAGTAGAGTTTGGAATGCATATAGAAAATGTGACAAATGTAGAGAAGAATTCACAAAAAGTAGTTCCAATTAGAATTAGTAATACTTACATACACAAAGATAGGTCAATTAATAACTTTTCTAGTAATGTTTTTTCGAAACTGTTATATGAATATGTGAAGACAATGGAAGTAAGGGATTGCTACGTCTGTATGCAATTACCTGCATCCGTCTCAGAGGGTGTTACTTATCATCATTTACCAGCTACATATGGTATTTCCTGTAGTATTTTAAGTAGTGTTTTTTATTTGTTAGGGAAAGTAGATTATAAGATGTCTAACAGAGATAGTATTTTTGGGCACTTGCCAATGAACAAAGAGCTGAATCCAGCTAAAGAAGCTAACACTTTTGGTGAGATTTTTATTGAAGAAAAAGGATTAACATTAGATTACATTTTTAAGAATAATTTAACTTGCAGTTTGAAAGGAGAGGAGAAAGCTTTCCTGGATATGGTAGAAGAAAGGAGATTGAACATGCATGAAAAAGCAGGAAAATATAAAGTGAGTGAGACAATTTGGGACATTGAGATGGGAAAAGAGTTGAAGAATGGGGCTAGTCCAAATTTAGCTCTAGATGCACCACAGAAGGGTAAACTTTGTATTACAAGAAGGAAATCCCAATATGATACATATTTTGTCGGGACTAGTGAGTGCCATGATACATACTTCATTGCAACAGGTTGGGGTTTCAGAGGTGGAGAAGATACAATTTTTCCAGGAGTATATTATGTTTGTGGGAATAAGGCTTATTACAAGTTGCCTGACCATTGGTATGGCACATGTTATGTGGGCCTAGTTTTTCCAAAGATTTTTCATATAGATAAAGTAACAGATGTAGAAGATGTTAACTTACTAATGCGTTTTAAGAGAGAAACTTGGTCTGAAATAGTGGGTGATATTTTTGGGGTTTTGATTCCAGCAGTGGGAATTTCTTTGAATGCTTATGGAATTCGGAAACTGTCTACAGTGGTTGATCGCTTATCGACAAATACCGCTGGAGGGTTTCTTTTGGTGAATACGGAATTAAGTGCCGTACGTGCCATGTCTATGCAAAATCGACTTGCCCTTGATATTCTATTGGCAAAGGAGGGTGGAGTCTGTGGAATGCTGAAAGTTCAACATTGTTGCACTTACATTCCAGACGAAAGCAGAGACCTAAAGGTCTATATCAAAAATATTACTGATTTGCATGAAGAATTAGTACCACTTGAAGCTGAGAGTTTGTGGACTAAAATAGCTAATAAAATGATAGCTGTTAAGGATTTTATTGCAAAGATAGGTAGTACTATTATAGGTAGAATATTGTTTCCCTTGTCTTGTATAATTGTGGCTTTATTAATAATAAGATTGGTGTGTGTGTGTTGTAAAAACAGGGGAGGGAGGAAGAAATTGAATAAAGAAAAGAAAAACAAGAGGTTGAAGAGAGAACCTCAAGAAATTGAATTAGAAGAATTGAGGGAGAGTGTTTACTTAGAGACAAAAAGGGATGATGAAAGAGTGACTGGTGTTTAATGTTGTGTAAAGGGGAAAAGACATTTCTGATTTCTCCTAAAATGGGACTACATTTTCACTAATTTTTTTTTGGGGGTTTATTTGGTGATAAAATCACCAAAGGGGGGATTGCTGGAGCAGAGTTTTCAGTTTGAAAATTCTGGGGCTTTTGAAGCTCGGGCATGTCTATTCGTTGTACTAAAGTATTAATAATTAATAATTAATTATTTGTCTTGTGCAAGTGCGTTTATATTAATCAATCCGTTTGTTATAACAAGAAAGAGTTACACGTGAGTGTGCTTAAATGTGCTGACTGATAATAACGCGTGTGTTAAATGTGTTTTCATGTTTAAACGTTGCTATGTGCTGTTTATTTTTGAGCACAAAACGCTTTCTGAATGAATGCTTTCCCATGTTGCAAGTGCTAGATAAATGCATACACATAAGGGTATTAGTGGGGTTAACACTGTTTAATCACTATGCTGTAGTAACGTTGTTTTTGTCTCTTTTAATTAAGATGGTCTATTAAGGCCTATGTAGGCCTGAGAAAGATGGCTAAATAGTGAGCCTGGCTGTGATTTTAATATGAAAACTGAGACGAGGGAGACCCCTGCTGGAAATGGTCCTGAAGCTAACTGACCATGGTCCTTGTCGAAAACTTTCCATGAGGACGGCAGCAGTTTTGGGAGATCTCCAAGAGAAGTGAAAGTGTCCTTGGCAGCCTTGGGAAACAAAGGAGCCTTAGAGAGAAGCTCTGAACTGTGGCTCGTTGGCCGAGGAGAAGCAGGATAATTGTGATACATGTTTTATTTTCTTGGTTCCTGTTCCGTAGTTTTCGTTATGTGTATTTTTCCTGAGCGGAGATTCTCAAATGTAGCAATGTTACATCCTTTCCTTCTCGCTCTGCTCAGCAAGTCCGGCGGACATTATAGTTTTTTCTATGTTCCCAATGTATCTTTCTAATGTTTAGAGACTATAAGATGTTAGCCTAGAGAGGGTCTTTTGCCACTTGCCATT
This sequence comes from Triturus cristatus, assembly GCF_964204655.1. NCBI lineage: Eukaryota > Metazoa > Chordata > Amphibia > Caudata > Salamandridae > Triturus > Triturus cristatus. Next base: position 381,763,457 of record NC_140586.1, on the reverse strand, counting down.
TTGCCTTTGCCGCGTACCGAATCTGCGTTGCTGAGGATTGATGCTGAAGGGACTTCGTCTTGAGAGACATTTACCAAGAGACTTGTCCTGACCCGTTCTGACATTTAGCTAGAATAGGTAACTATGAGAAATGATTTACTCTGATTGATTTTCTCTGACTAATTTTAGATAAAGCAATATAATTTTAAACATGGTGTTGGATATTCTTTCTTGTCAATTATTGAGTTTGCATTATTGATTATTGTTGTATATTTTGTATAGATTATGCTTAGGGACAGTCACAAAAACCAGGTCTTATCGACCTCGATATAGATGCAGGGTGTTTAGGAGTGTTTTCCTTCCACAGGTTTATTGCTGGTAGAGTATTTGAGCGTATGTTAGTGAAATGGGCCCTAGGGTATGATGTGTGCATGTGCGTGTAACTGTGAGATTACTCTATCCGTGGTAGTGGGAATATTGTACACACCCTGATCTCTATCAGTGGATTAAGGTATTTTGTTTGTCTTCACTTTTAACGCTAGGTAGACGTCCAAGGTCAGTGAAAAACATACCGTATTTTATGTGTAATTTTTCAGCACTTATTACATAAATGGGCCAGTTGATGGATCGGAACTGTGTGAGTCTTTAATCATGCAAACCCAGAGAATTCACTAAAGAAAATCCACACCAGCCAGGGTTCAAAGTACAAACCATGAAGGTTTATTTACAATTCAAGAAATGCATACAGAAGGAAAAAGGCAGTGGCTAATCAATCAGTTCAAAAAGCTTAAATGGAAATAAATCAGCATTGGCAGTGGAAGCTGAGCCCTTTAATCAATAGACAAAACTGTTACAGTCTAGCACGAAATATAATAAGAATCAAAGAGCATTTATCATAAGAACTGCTCAATAAACAGGACAGAAGAACATGAAAACCATATATCAGTTCTGATTAATGAAGGGCTTGACATGAAGTCTGCTTCTAAAGGAGCCAGGGGAAATCTCTGACTCCTCTCCCAAAGGGTGATGTTTTATACACGTTTAAACAAAGAAACTGTACAGTCACTGTGGTTGAACATAAAAGTTACATTGAGTTAACCAACAGTAAAACAGAAAACACATCTCCTGATATATTTACTTTTACTCTACAGCTCTTGAATAATCTTGTATTATGCCCTACAGTCCAAAACAAAAGCATATTAAAAAATATCAACAGCAGCTTTATTTAACCAAAGGAAATGACCTTCAATAATATGCAGGTGGAAATCCATCCTCTTCTGGAATATCATGAACAGAAAATAATACATTTAAAAAAGTTGGTGTCAGCAAAACAATAGAGCAAACTGAATTTCTTACTGTTAATATGATTCTGAATGTCGCATTTGAGGCATCACAGAGCAGAGCAGAGAAAAAGAAAACCTGACAGTGTCTGACACTTCACCACACAGATATTTTTGAAGTGAAATTGAAAACAGGACTAGGCTTACCCATGTCAAGTAGAAAAATATGTTATATTAAACACAGTAAAAATATTGCATTCACGTCTCTCTAGTATTAATTAAAAGTACAGAATAATCAGTTATGGAATTTGCTTCCATTCTTGTTTTAGAAGTATAATAAGTGAGCAATGTAACTGCAAGGGACGCCAAGTGCCAATACAAATGGCATTCCTTGGGCAACTGCCCTTTAATGGAACCATGATAATGTCAGCATTAGTAAATAAAATGTTCATAGTACCTGTAAAGGAAACACTGCAGTATAATAATGCTGGCAGTTTTGTGGAGACAATAGGTACTCGGCTATTTCACAATATAAATCTGCTGTTTTGACATTCATAAGACAACTACCATTAGCAAATGCATTCATAAAATTGCCATTCTTCAGATTTGCGGTGCAATGAATTGTGTTATTACAATGCCAGCAAATGTGTTCAAAGATCAAACCTGAGTTGTAATGCACTTAATTGACTGTTGATTAAGGGGCACATGTAGGACCGTTTTAGTGGTCACAAAGGCAAAATCAGGCTGTTTGTGATGGCTAAAATGGTTTGTGCAATGTACCAACCCTATTTTGCGAGTCGGAAATCTATTGCTGACATGCAAAATAGGGTTTGCGAGTCGCTATTAGGAAGGGATGTGCCAAGGCCGTCTCTTCTTAATAGCAAGTTGCAAAGGCATATACGATTGTTTTGCAACCGGAATGTGGTTGCAAAACAATCTCAGTTTCCCCGCCTTCTTCAAGTAGGTGGTAAGCCAATCGCAAACGGAAAGTGGTCCCCAGGGGACTTCTTCCCCTCAGTGGCTGGCAGCAAAAACGTTTTTTAAGAGCAAGCAGTGGTCTCATGGACCAATGCCTACTCTAAAAAAATTAAACAGAAATGTTTTATTTTCCTTTTTGAAACACATGCCATTTTCCTTGAAGTAAAACGAGCTGCATTTAGTTGCTTTATGTAAAAGCAAACACAGACATGGCTGGACCCAGCAGACCACCATGCCAGTGTTAATAGCCATTCCCAAAGGGTCACAAATTGCGACCTGCCTCATGAATATTGATGAGACAGGTTCATTGCGAACCCATTGGGAATCGCTAATGTCCCTGAGACATATTAGTACATTTCATTTTGCAGGTCTCTAATTGGGAGCCATGAACAAAAGCAATTAGAGAATTGCAAAATTAAATCGTCAAACATGTGGCCCTGAGTGTGCACTGTTTTAAATAAAATTTGCTACGCCCATAGCCTATTGGAATAAAATAAGCCAAATAGGCACCCCAGGGCCCCTTTTAAAAGTAGAAAGCACTGCTCTGGTCTGCGCCGTTATGCACACTTAACTGGGTGCACTGGGTGCACTGGGTACACTGGACGCAGCACGACACAAAGCAGTGTATTACAATCAGCCCAAATTTAGTAATGCCAGAGCTAGCATGACTTAAAGCAATGCAAAGAGGTGCTGCATGCAATTTACTAACTAGCGCGAACATTGTTTTGCAAAGCAAAATTGAAATTTCATAACACAAACTGCTTTGCTCCACTTTGTGCCCTTTTGCATGAAAGGGACCAGGGTAGATCAATGCAAACATATAGTTTTTCATGCAAAGCCCAATCTAGTTAAATAGCCAGTCTGACCTTGATGTAAAAAAATAACTCCTATCTGAAGAAGATACACACTGGGGTATTTCTCAAAAGAATTATGGTGTCCACCCCCAGTAAAACCAACTTGATGCAAAGGAACAGAGAACAGTTTTTCCCTTTGAAAAGGTCACCTTTCAAGCACCAAGAGCCAGATGTACAACTGTTTTTAGCGGTTGCAAATGGAAAATTGGGCCATTTGCAACCACTAAAAAGGGTTGTAGCATGTACAAACCCTATTTTGCTAGTTGGTAACTGTTAGACCTGGCACCATTGGCGTGGGTCTCCCTTCCATTTTTTTTTGCTGTTGCCTCCTGTGCTTTTGCTGGTCTAGATGGTTTGGGCACTTTCCCACTGTTGTTCAGTGCCACAGTGCAAGTGCTCCCTTTTGTGAATTGTTGTTATGGATTAGTGATTCCATGATTGGCTATTTGATTTACTTGTCAGACCCTAGTACAGTGCGCCATGTGTGCCCAGGGCCTGTAAATCAAATGCTGCTGATGAACTTGTAGCACTGATTGTGCTACCCTCAGAAGCAGCTTGTAAAATGTGGCTCAGACCTGCCATTGCAGAGCCTGAGTGCAGTCTGGGACTGCCAAGTCGACTTGGCAAGTGGACACACATGCCAGTCCCCAAACCTTCCTTTTTCTGCATGTTAGTCACCCCTAAGGTAGGCCCAAGGTACCCCTGTGGGCAGGGTGCATTGTATGTGAAAGTTAGGATATGCCCTGATGTATGAGGCATGTCCTGATAGTGAAATACTGCCAATTTCGCTTTTCACTATTGCAAGGCTATCTGTTCCCATAGGACAGAATGGGTAGTTTGTTTATAACATCTTGTAAACATAACTGACCCTGGGAACAAGATGGAAAAGAAAAGTTTAGTACACCTGAACTCAGAATGTTAAAGTGCATCTTTTGATGAGGGTGATTTTTATATTCTGTATTTGAAAATACCACTTTTAGAAAGTGGGTATTTTCTTGCCTAACCATGCAGTGGGCCTCTGCTAGGTTTGTGTATTGCATGTCTGGCTTTTGACTGACAGGGGCTGGAGAAGAGCAGTGGCTCCAGAAGTCTAATGAGTCAGGGCTGGGCTAAATAGACCTGGGTTGCATTTGGAGTGGGGGAGGAGATTTTCTTTTCACTTGAATGGGCCTGGTCTGCCTTCAACAATGCTGTCCCCACCTCCTGCCAGAAAACTGCACCAGTGAAGACAGAACTGGTTTTGGCTGGGTACAGACACTCTCTGCCTTCGGAGAACAAAGGATTTTGTAATATAAATATTGGGGCCTAGACCCCAGACCTTTAGATCACTTCTGGGAAATCAAGAGGAAACCTTAGCCAAGGAGAAGAGCTGGAGAAGCTGAGGAGGAATACTGCCCCTGTGCTGTTTGCTGTCCGGGGTTGGCTTGCAGTGGCTGCTTGCTGCCAAGGAAAGGAGAAAAGGGATTTTGCTGTTTTGCTTGGTCAGCTGCTTGAAGAAAAGATCTCCAAGTGCTTGAAACTGAGCTTGCCCTCTGTTCTGAAGTCTCAGGAACACAAAGACTTCACCCCTTCTGTCTCCTTTCATCTGGAACTGCTGTTTCAGCTACTACAGAAGGAAATTGCAACACCGACGCCGGCGAGCGATGCTGTAACCTGCACCGAAGCCACGAGCGCTGATCCGACTTGGGACGTAGGCCCGACACCTGCTGCCATGCCGCATAGACTCCGAAGCTGACTTCATAATCGCGGAACCGATCCTCAACGTGGGTGACTCCCAAATCCATCGACAGCGCACCGTCGTAAGGAACAGAGGCTTTGGCACCATCGTGACGTCACCTCCCTGACGCAGTAAGGAACAGTCGTCTCGCCTCCCCTGTGCTGCAGTAAGGAACAGAGGCTTCACCTCCCCTGGGGTCGTAAGGAACCGACGTCACGCTGCGCCACCAAAGCATCGCCTCCCCGATGCCGTGAACTGTCTTTGATTTTCATCGTTTCCAACGTACTGTTCTTTGTGGGCCTGGCACCGCGCACCTCGAGGTCGGCGCCATACTTTGTAATTTACACCGGTCACGACTCCGTAATAACTCCAAGTGGAGTTATTGGTTGCTACAAGATTTATTTGAGTGAATAACCTATTTTAAGGATATTTTTGATACTGTATTGTGGATTTTTGTTGTTTGGTCTTGTTTTGGGTTTAGATAAAGATTACTTATTTTTCTAAAATAGTGTGGTGTCCATTTGTAGGGTTTTCACTGTGTTACTGTATGTGTTCACAAATGCTTTACACACTGCCTCTGAGATAAGACTGTCTGCTCGTGCAACGCTACCAAGGGGGTGAGCAGGGGTTATTTTTGGAGTGTATACCCCTTACCCTGACTAGAAGCAAGGGCCCTTATTTGGACAAAGGTACCTACCTCTGCCAACTAGAGACCCCCATTTCTAACAGTAACCTACTACCGACTCGCAAATTAGGGTTTGCGAGTCGCTATTAGGAAGGGGCATGCCAAGAGCGTCCCTCGCAAAACAATCGCAGTTTCCACAAATTATATATTGGTGGTAAGCCAGTCACAAACGGGAAGGGGTCGCCAGGGACCCATTCCCCTTTGTGATTGGCAGCGAAAATATTTTTTTTTAGCGGACAGTGGTCCCACAGACCATTGCCTGCCCTTAAAAAATGAAAAGAGAACATTACATTTTTTTCTTTTAAATGCATCTGGTTTTCCTTTAAGGAAAACCAGCTGCATTTGAAAAAAAAGTTGTTGATTTATTCAAAAAGCAAACAAAGACATGGTGGTCAGCTGTCCCCAGCAGGCCACCATCCCTGTGATTGTAGCCCATTTCTAATGGGTCGCAAATTTCAACCTGCCTTATGAATATAGATGAGGCAGGTCATTTGCGACCCATTAGGAATCACTAAATGCGTCTAAGACACATTAGTACATTCCATTTTGCGAGTCGCAAACAATCAAAATGTGTGACCCGCAGAATGGAATTGTTTTACATCTTGCCCCAAGTACCTTATGCACAGGATAGTAGATAGCATACGCCACAATGCATTACCTTGCATCTCTTTGAATCATACTAGCGCCGGCTCAAAACCTTTGTAAATCTGGCCCTTATTGTAAGACTGCCCGGGAAGCTGCCATTGAAAGAGCACATTAAGAGGGTTTCCCCAACCAGTGAAAAGATACTGCTGTTATGCCTAATGGTGGGAAATAAGGTGCCTTGAAAGGAGCTGGATCGTAAATAATGGTTTCCTTTTTCTTCTGTCCATTACCGCATACAGTATGGGGGCAATGGGTGAGCCCATTTCATTCATTGGCTAACTTCATTGTGAGTGAGGGCAATCAGCACTTTCCCAAAGTTCACATCCGCACAAATTAGTTCCCTTCACTACCAGGGACTGCTATGGCAAAGTGTGCTTTCTGGACAAAAATATTTTTGCTTTTAGCCAATGTTTATTTTTTTTATATTGATGTGGGCCATACAGCTCCTAGAAAATAAAGTTTGACAAAAACCAGGAAAAAACAAAACAAGCATTGACAAAGTCAAAAGGCTGTCAGCCAGTGCTAGACCTTTAGGCTGTGTTAATTCTTTCTGTTTTTTTAGATTCTGCTCCCTGGTTTGGAAATCTGCCCCAGGTGCTGCTTTCTGTTTGGGTGGCATATTAATGGGGCAATTTCCAAGACGTTTTGAAATTGTTTGCATTTTTCATCAAAAGCAAGCTACATGATGCTAGGTGACTGTCTAGATCTTCCATCGTTTTCTGAGCGCTAGAACAGCCTCTGCCTCGCAGCGCTAGAAGCAATGTCAAGACTCTTGCCAGAAAAATAGCTCTGCAGTTTGCCCAGCTTCCAGTAGGCATCTTTTGAGTAATTTGCAGTCAGCAGAACACAATCCAGTGGGCGAGACCACCTCAAACGTTAGTTATAACTCCATAATTAAATACAAATGATTTAATGATTTAAGGTGGTTTATATTTAAAGCCCAAACATACAAACATAGGTGTGGTGTCTGCTATATAGACGTTAAAGAAAAGCAATCCTCAGTGAGTTGCTTCTGTGAGTAGCTGGCAAAGGTTTGAAATACGGCTAATAAGCAAAACTGCCATTTGATCAGGTTTCAACTAAATGTTATACCCTAAAGTGTCATTTGTGTATGTCTGTCTTCGAAAATATTTTTACGCGTCTCCATGACCCTGTGCACGCATTAGTGGGCTAATCACTGCTATTTTCCCTGGGCGCCTTTTAATTACATACAAGAAAATGTAACATTTTAAAATATATTTATGTTAATGTCTTTCGCTAATGGAAAGGAGCCCCAGGGGAGAAGGCCATTGCAGATAGACGAACGTTGCAAGCATTTTAATGACAGTAATCTGGGCTTCTAAGATGCACCAACCAATTGATCATGTTTCTGTGCTGAGCAACCCTTCCATGACAAATATTCAACAGTTTCCATATGTGTGATTTCATACAGCGTACTGAAAATGTATCCAAATTTTTTTTAAATTTTTTTTTATTCAGTTTTCGTGCACGAGGGAAAACTACAACAATCTTTTAGAAGTATGCAGGTCACACATTCAGTCCATTAGTGAAATCGAGCCCTGGGGGAGCAGGTCACATTCCGTAACTATAAAATACATCGAATTGAGCAATATATATTAAAAGTAACGTACAACTCTACAACATCTAAAAGCCCCTAGGTGAACTGTATCAATAAGCACTCGGTACAATAAATCTATCTAATTTAGGTCGCTTCTCCTTATTCCTGTTTATTGTCTCGATATGATCGCAGAGGTATCCATGTGCTACGGTGTCTGGTCTGTGGGACCCGTAGATCTCCAAAGGCTTTGCCCCCCTCTCTGCTAGTAGCTACAATGGCAGCCAGCCCGCGATTTTAGGGGTGACCTTTCATCCAGGAGTGCAGCATTTGTCTTTTCGCCAGCAATGGCAGCACAGTCTCCTGGACGGTTCGGGGAGCAGCTTGACACATCCCAGCAGTATGACTATGACAAAAAGTGTACATTCTACTCTGGATTCAATAATATAATCAATAAGTTATGTCACTTCCTCCCAGTACCGCCAGCTTGGGTAGCATTCCGAAGATAAGTGGAAAATTACAGCTGGATCATACGTAGCTCTCACACACTTATGATTTATCCGGGTCTATTCTATACAAATAACTGGGGGAACAGTACAATCTGTAATATATTTAAACTATAACAGTGTGTGTCTATAATTAATTGATATTAACTTAGTTTAGGTGTAGCAATATTTCCATGGGTTTGGGGTAATATCCACCCCAAGTCATTTTTCCATTTGTCAAGTGCCTTATAATTAGGGTGTGTGTATAATTCTGTATTTAGTGTATACAATCTGGGCACCGTTTCCTCACATCAGGTAGCATGATTAATTAAGCAAATGGTGAGAAGTCTGTGAACTCCTCCGGAAAAGAGGGCCACCCGGTCGAAGCGGCATGACAGATACGCATATTGTCAAAGTCATCTATAGCAGTCATGGTGCCTTCTTTAAACGGCTCAAGCATAAAAAATTTCCCATTAACAAACAATTGTCCTATACTTCTCAATGCAGCCTCTGTAGTCTGGCTATCACTCCGCCATCTACTGTGGGGGGAAGGCTGAGGTTAATATTAGGGGCAGGAGGTACGGTGGACATAGTTGGATCCACCATGCTCGGTCTGCCATAGATCGAAGGGACTGCAGGAATAACGCACAGTTTGGATTGTATGTATAGGCTTCTGGAGTTTCCTCGTCAGAAAGGTATGGAACTCTTTTTTCTCCACTTGGTCTCTTTCTATTGGGACATGAGGCGCGTGACAACCTAGCCAAAACTAGAACGCCACATAGTGACATAGTGCCACATGATAATAGTGTTTAAGATCAGGAATGGCAAAGACACCCCTCTCAAATGGCAATGTGAGTGCCTCCATATTCAGTCTTGGGTTACGTCCCCCCAGATCAATCTGGTCAAAGATGTGTTTATTGTAAGGAAGAATGCTCTTCCCAAAATTCATGGTAACAACAGCATTCTAATTAGCCCAATGGATGATGGAAGCACTATCCATCTCTCGATCTTTGTTAACACTAGTGATCATGGGTCCATAATTCTTCTGTATCACCTGTCTCCCTTCTCTGTGTAGTTTAATTCCATGGGTATTTAACAGAGTTATTGCACTATTGAAAGGGTGTAGTGTCTTCAGGGTTAGTAATGACAGAACCCCTTAGACTCATTATGGACTCCATAGAGCTGTGGCTTAAGAGTTAGAGTGGAATACAATAAAGGCTGATTTAGAATGTTGAGTTTGCAGTTACACGCAGATTAATAAAGATGTGTATTACTAAGCTCTGTGTCTCGTGTAGTTATTGGTTTGTACCCAGGCTGGGCAGGATGCAACAAATGGAAACAAGATAGGGCATAAGTAACCTGAAGATCGACAGTGCTCTCCCAGAGAGTTTGACATGGTCCAAGCACACTGCTCTTGCATGCCACGTGTGCCGTCGTCGAGGTATGCAACCAACGCTTAATGCATGTGGAATTAAAGAGCAGCTCCAGTTGCTATGAAGTAGTTGAAGATAACCAAAGCATTGAAGAGAATCTACTCATCCTTGGTCAGCAACTTGCTGGTCAGGCCATACATTAAGGTACCATGCTGCCAGCCAAGATAAGGTCACACATTATACGGAGCGATACTGTCAAAGGTAGATATGCACAGATATAGAAAAGAAGCTCTAAGGAATGCAGTAGTCAAATACAAATAAAATACAGAAAGAGCTGGCTGATGAAACAATTAAAAGGAAAGCATACTCTCTTTGCACTTACCAGAGCCTGATAAGTGGAGCTCTATGAAGTCAGCATTGGACGAAGAGATCCAAGAAGAGGCACAAGGGTTGTGCTTACTCAGCTGTCCAATGCATGAGTGACACATCACAAAGCTGCCAGATGGCAGCTCAGAACAACTCCAGAGGTATCCAGAAAGTGAACGGCTCTGATGAAGACCAAGAAGGAGGTCACAGTACCACAAACTGTCCAGGACGATCCGAAGGCTGATCCAGTGCAGGGCCTCAGAGATAGTGCAGATGGTACAGGTCCTAGTGGACATCAGACAATTCTGAAAGCGCTCCAACCTCAATGTCAATCACTCCCGTAAATGGTTACAATGATGCCACCTCCGAAATCACCACCACCTTTCGATACTGCCAAAAGGCAAAATATTGGCAATAGATGGATTGTTTGGCTAGAGAAATTTGATGATTTCATTGATGCACTTGAAGAGACAGACAACAAAATGATTATCAAGTAACTCAAAAACCTTTCAGGTGATGGTGTCAAAGAAGTCAAAAAGAAAATGCTGCGAACTGACGAAGAAGTCACATACAGTCAGAATAAACAAGCTTTGAATCTCAAGTTTAATCCAAAGCTCAATGTTGATTACGAACAAAACATTTTCAGTCAAGAATGACTAAAAGTTGATGAAACCATTGATGAATTTGTAGAGAGACTCGACACACTCAACAAAGACTGTAAGTTCAATGTTTAATGATGAAGAAGCTATATGTCTTAGAGTTATTGATGGATGCTTGTCAGAATAATTCGTACAACGAATACTGAGAGAAACCTTTCGTCTGGAGCGAGTGTTAATGGTTGCCCGAGCTGAACAGTGTCTGGATGGACAGGCAGCTGACATGGGGACCTGAGGTTCCCAGAATGAATTAGTCATGAGTATGAAAAGAAAGCCAAGGCAAAAGACTGCAGGACCATAAACACTCATAGACCTGATTATGCAGGTCATATTCCACTTTCTTTTCTAGGACTGGTAGTGGGAGGTAACTGCCTCTACCCAACTGCTGGTCTAAATAATTTACCCAGTCTTATCCAGTCCTAAATGCCCAAAAAATGTTTGTTTTTTCAGATAAACAACAGTTTGTCAGTCACCTCCTTACACATATATCCCCTACTAAAAAGGTGGATAAAAAACAACAAAAAATTGTGTGAAGGTGAGAAAGTTCCTCACATGCGCTACACCAGAGGAGCGATTGGTAGGTTCTCACCAGTTTTGCCCACGTTTCTCATCAGTGGTAACTTTCTCACCTATAGAGAAGAAAAAGTGTGCAGCACAGAGATTAGCGGTGAACATAATATGTGTATCAACAAAGAGAAAAAGTCATCATCACACAGTTCTTCTATGTCAGTATCAAGGGAAAGTGAAGAAGATGGTTGTTAGAAATGGGGGTCTCTAGTTGGCAATGGTTTGCTTTGTCCAAGTAGGGATCCTCCTTCCTAGTCAGGGTAAGGGGGTACACTTCTAAGTTAACCCCTGCTCACCCCCTTGGTAGCTTGACACAAGCAGACAGGCTTATCTCAGAGACAGTGTATAAAGCATTTGTGCACACATACAGTAATACAGTGGAAACACTACAAATGGACACCACGCAAGTTTAGGAAAATAAGTAATCTTTATCAGAACCAAACAAGACCAAAACAACAAATATCCACAATGCAATAATCAAAATATGACTTTCAAAGAGGTAGAAGCAGTTCTGTTCCAAGCAAAATGCAGATGCAACACTTTTCACACAAAGTACCTTGGATGCGTCAAAATCATAAACAAAAACAGCCACAGGGAAGGTGATGAGTCGGTTCCTTAAGCGCAGGGAAGGTGATGCCTCGGTTCCTTACGCCAGAGGAGGTGACGCGTCGGTTCCTTACTGCCACGCAGGGGAGGTGATGCATTGGTTCCTTACTTAAGGGGAGGTGATGCATCAGTTTATTACTGTTCGGGGAGGTGATGCATCGGTTTCTTACTGCGGCCTCAGCATTGATGTTGATTTGGCACCCCGGTCCGATGCATGAGGATCAGGGATGCGTCGGCTCTCGATGCTGCGGCGGCAACTCCAGACGTAGTCCCATGATGTGTTGGTTCTTGTAGCTGCCCAAAAGGGCCTGCGTCAGAACCGGTGTGGGGATCTCCAACTCCATAGATCGAGGCACTCGATGCGGCCTGTGTCGATTTCTCCAGTGGCGGGTAGACGCTGCGTCGGTTTCTTCGACAATGCATCGGAAATAGGTGCGATGCATCGCGCTTCGCGACATTGCTTTACTTTTCCAGCTCCCAACAGAAGGAACAACCTCCAGAGGCCCAGTACAGCAACAGGCGGCTCTTGGCAGGTCAGAACTCCCAGCAAGGAAGTTCAGGGGAGCTGGGGGTGAAGTCTTTGTATCCCTGAAACTTCAAAAACAGCAGGGGATACAGCAAAGGCCTTGTCCTTTCCTAGGCAGAAACAGCCACTACAGGCCAACCCCAGAGAGCACACATCAAAGGGGCAGTACTTCTCCTCAGTTTCTTCAGCTCTTCTCTTTGGCACAAGTTCCTCTTGAATCCCAGAAGTAATCTTTGAAGTCTTTTCTATCCCTGAGACTTCCAACAGGAAGCAAGCTCTACTTCAAGCCCTTGGAGAAAAATCTACCAGCAGGCTGATGAAAGCACCGTCCAGCCCTTTTCCTGCCCAAGACAGAAGCATCCACTGCAGGTCAACCCCAACTTCACACAACACAGGGGCAGTACTCCTCCAGCTTTCCCGTTCTTCTGTGGTCTGGGCCTCACTTTTTATAGCAAAAGTTCCTTTGGTCTCTGGTGCAGACAGTATTGTCCAAGGCAGACCAGATCCATTCAGGTGTGAAAGAATTCTCCTCCCCCTACTCTGAATGCAGCCCATGTCTATTCAGCCCAGCCCTGACTCATCCAGGAAAGGCAGGACACACCTCAACTCCCCCCCTGAGTGGCTATCAGAGAGAATGCACATCACCAGCCACTGTCATTCATAAGCCAGCCAGTCAATCCACAAACCAACTGATACACACAGGATGGCTAAGCAAGAAAATACCCACTTTCTAAAAGTGGTATTTTCAAACACACAATATAAAAATCATCTTTACTAAAAGATACATTGTTATATTCTGAGTTCAAGCATACGAAACAATCTTGTCCCAATAATAATAATAATAAATATAAATGAGAAGTTATATTTATAAGATGTTATAAATAAACTCCAATTCTATCCTATGGGACAGATAGCCTTTCATAGGTGAAAAATTAAATTGGCAGTATTTCACTATCAGGACATGACACACATATCAGGGCATGTCCTACCTTTCACATACACTGCACCCTGCTCACGTGGGTACCTTGGGCCTACCTCAGGGGTCACTCACATGTAAGAAAAGGGAAGGTTAGGGCCTGGCAAGTGGGTGCACTTGCCAGGTCGACATGGCAGTACCAAACCGTGCACAGACACTGGGGTGGCAGGTTTGAGTTACATTTACAGGATGCTCATGTGTGTGGCACAATCAGTGCTGCAGGTCCACTAGCAGCATTTGATTTGCAGGCCCTGGGCACACAGAGTGCAATGTACTAGCAACTTAGCAGTAAATCAAATATGCCAATCATGGAATCACCAATCTATCATAACAAGTTACAGGGAGAGAATATGCACTTTAGCATTGATTAGCAGTGGGAAAGAGCCCACAGTCATAAAACCTACAAAAACAGGTCAGAAACAGAAGGCCATAAAGCCTAAAGGTCTGAAGATAAACCCGCTGGACAAACCAGGTCTAACAGTGGTTGTGCCACACCAATATTTACCTCAGAAAAGTGTGCGCATATGGGACTGGCTGCATGTGAAGAAAAATGTCAGTTAAATAAAAGTCAACATGTCAAAGCATCAAAGACATTCAAACATTGTCTGAAGATTACCCTGAAAGTGAATGGTTGTTTGACACCTTTCATCATCGACAGTGATGCTTCGATAAACATTATGCCTGTGGGTAGATAAATTGTCTCTATTACTGTATCCTACGCCATCGAAAACTAAAGTGTATACATGGGCTGCATCAACACCCTTAAAAAGTCAAGGTTCAGTTGTAACAACGAGAAATACAAGAAAACAAAGGTGCAAGCACCCATCGATATGCTTCAAGGTACAGCATCAAGTGCCTGTCAACTCAGTTTCCACATAGCTGTTAATATGGGACTGATTTGATACTTCTCCTCATAACTCTTCAGCTCCTCTCCTTGGCAAAGGTTCCTCTTGAGTCCAGAAGTGATCTAAATTTCTAGGGTTTAAGGTCTACTACTTATAACCCATTTTGTATTTGTTCTCTTTAAGCAAGGGTCTCTGAGCCCAGTCCAAACCACTTCTGTCCTTATTTTACAGGCCCTGACACACTCAGTGCACTTTAATCAGGACTTACCAGTAAATCAAATATGCCAATCAAGGAGAACCATTTGTAATACCAATTTACACAGGGAGCACTTGCAATTTGACACTGATAAGCAGTGGCCAAGTTCCCAAAGCATCTAAGCCAGCAAAAACAAAATCCAGGGCAGCATCACAAATTCAGGAGGTAGAGGAAAAAGTCTGGGGAAACCACGCCAAAGATGCCAAGTCTAACAAGGATCTAGTGCTCACATGTCAGATGGGGAAGAAAATCTGATGCCCCATTTGATGAAGAACCTTTTCAAGGGGTGTCTACCAAGGAACACTTGGTGACTGCCCAGTGTCTGGGACGTCTATTACCAGAGACTCTTCTCAATTTCAGCATGTAACTCATTGTTCATCAGATTTACATGTTGAAGGAGAGACTGATTCTGAAGCACCAGTAACTGCTTTTGCCTCTCCACTGTCAACACAGATCCTGGATATTGATGGTGACAGCTCTCAGTTTCCAATGGCAAGATCAGGTCACACAAATAAAGTACCAAAAATATCGATTGAAGAGATTTAATCGCATATATATATCAGTCCTGGGGGGCCATGGCGAGCTGTAAGTTGGGGAATTAATTATCTTTCAATACTGAGGGTCCCTGAGGGCCAACTAGCCCAACAGGAATATCCAGTATGCACCAGGGAGCTGCGTTGCAGACAGGTGTTCAGAGGTCACACCCCTTTTTACACCTCCCTGCAGCGCAGCTCTGTGGCGCTTACTGGTGGTACCTATTGGGCTAGTTTGAGCCTAGGGACCCGTAGGATTCAAGGGGACTCTCAACTTAGAACGGCCACAGGGTGCATTTACACAGTGGTGAAGAGAGAGGACGGGGCCTGAGGTGATGTGTGCAAATACGCCCTGTGGCGCACTTCCAGGAGGCGCACTGCATGGCGTTGCAGAGAGGTGGTGCAGGCCGGGCCCCTTTTTACACCTCTCTGCAATGGCGCTTACTGGAGGTACCTAGTGGGCTAATTTCCACCTAGGGACCCTCAGGATTCAAGGGGACTTAATATCCCAACTTAAAATGGCCACAGGGCGTGTTTACACAGTGGGGAAGGGAGGGGATGGGGCCTGAGGTGACGTGTGCAAACACGCCCTATGGCGCGTTTTAAGTTGGGGAAAAAATTCCCCTTCAATCCTGAGGGCCCCTGGGGGCTAACTAGCCCACCAGGTGCTTCCAGTAAGTGCCACTGCACTCCATTGCAGAGAGGTGGTCCAGGCCATGCCACTTTTTACACCTCTCTGCAACGCAGCTCTATGGTGCTCACTGGAGGTACCTAGTGGGCTATTTGGACCCTAGGGACCCTCAGGATTCAAATGACCTTAATCTCCCAACTTAAAACGGACACAGGACGTGTTTACACAGTGGTGAAGGGAAGGGACGGGGCCTGATCTGACATGTGCAAACACGCCCTGTGACGCGTTTTAAGTTGGGGAAATAATTCCCCTTCAATCCTGAGGGCCCATGGGGGCCAACTAGTCCACGAGGTGCTTCCAGTAAGCGCCACTGCGCTGCGTTGCAGAGAGGTGGTCCAGGCCATGCCCATTTTTACACCTCTCTGCAACGCAGCTCTCTGGCGCTAACTGGAGATACCTGGTGGGCTAGGTGTTACCCAAGGGACACTCAGGATTCAAGGGGACTTTATCCACCAAATTAAAACGGCCACAGGGCGTGTTTACACACGTCAGCTCAGCCCCCCTCCTTTCACCAATGTGCAAACGCGCCCTGTGGCGCATTTGAAGAGGTAGTTTTAATCCCCCTGCCCTATTATATACTAGGGGCTTACAGAGGAGGTCATGCTAATAACAGGGGTACCCCAACGCATAGTGTTCCCTAGTGTATGTAGGTGTTTTAACTGTATTCTAAGTGTCTTTTTGCATAGCACTGGCTCTAGGACTGGTTAGTCAGAGTCAGTTACCACCAGTACCCATCTGACAAAGTTAAGGGTACAGGATGATTTTGCAACAAGGCCTCTTTCTGCTCCTCTGTTTGTTCTTTCTGCATGTCTTCCTTCTTCGTGCACTTTTCTTCGTCTTTGAGGACTTCTGTTGCTTCTTTCTGCATTTCTTTTTCTTCTTTCTGTGTGTTTTTCTTCTTTCTTCACATGTCCTACCTCTGTAAGCATAGTTAGAAACTAGCATTTAAGACACCTTAGAAATTAACTGAAAAAACCATAGGTTTCAGGCACGTTATAGTTACAAATTAGTATTTAAAAAACCATTGAAAATTACTGAAAAAACTATAGGTTTCAGGCACGTTATAGTTAGGAAATAGCATTTAAAAAACCTTAGAAATTCACTGAAAAAACCATAGGTTTCAGAGGTGTTATAGTTAGTTGGACTTTTCACTAGTATAAAACCATTGAAATTCCCCCGTTATAGTGATGTCACCAGTGATGTCACTGACCATGTCATGAGTGATGTAATATGTGACGTCATCAGCAGTGCATTGCGGGCGCGCGAGTTATAGTTAGCTAAACTAACTTTAACGGGGGAATTTCTATAGTTTTATATGAGTCAAATGTCCAACTAACTATAACGTCCCTGAAACCTATGGTGTTTTTAGTGATTTTCAAAGGATTTTTAAATGCTAATTCCTAACTATAATGTCTGTAAAACCTCTGGTTTTTTCAGTGAATTTCGAAGCTTTTCTAAATGTTAATTTCATATTTTAATATTTATAAAACCTATATTTTTTCTATTTGTTTTGTAATATTTTGGAACTCTATCATCCTTTTTGTTTAACTTTAAAAATTATGTCATGTTTTATATCTTCAAAAAAAAATATGTATATCTGTTTTTTGTTTTTTTTTTAGAAAACTGGAGTCCCGTACCGGTAGTGTACCAAGCTCCATCAGCATGCGAATCCTATCCGCCATGTTGCTAAACTGATAAATGATGCGCATTTTGTATCCAACTGGTTCGTGGCACCGTGTCCCATGTAACATCATATACGTATGAGGTCGCGCCAACTGCTACTTTGATATGCAATGGGTACGTAGTACCAAGTAGGGGTGGGCGGAATTTGCGTAATCGCGTTACGCAAATCTCCGCGAAACGGTAAAAAATCTCCGCGAACATGCAGAAATTTCGCGAACACGCGGAATAGCTTGTTCGCGATACTTTTTTCCTGTTCGCGATCGCTGTTTGCATGCTCGGGGTGAAATATCTCACGAACACGCATATTGAGAACGCGAACAAGCAAAAAATTTCGCGAAGTTGCGGAACGTAGATTTTTTTGCAATTTCGCGTTCTCCGCGGAACGCGAAATTACCCAAATTTCGCAAATTCCGCGAACGGAACGGAATTTGCCGCCCAGGCCTAGTACCAAGCCGCGTGTTACGTCATGTACGTATGGGGTCACGCCTGCTGCGCATTGCGTATGCGACGAGTGCACACTGCCAGGCTCTGTGTTACATCACAGACGTATGGTGTCGCGCCGGGTATGCCATTCCCTCTTTTTTTTAATGTCTCAAAACTATATCTAAAAAAGTTTAAAGTGTATATGAGAGCAAGCGATAATCTAAAATATTTTAAACATTTATATATTTCTAACTTTAATAAACGTATATTATGGTAAATATATTTTCTCAAAATCGCGTCGGGTGCGGCCTCCTTGCGCACTCAGTGCGTGATTGCCATGTGACCTTAAAAAAAAGCATTTGATTGGTTCATAACATTTCCCATTGTAACAGTTGGAGGACCCCACCCATTTTAGTTATTCTCTCTACAGAGTTGGATGAGCGTTGGATGAGAGAGCTTTTTTGAAAAGTATTTTGCTGTGTACACATATCTTATACTACACACAACATGCAACGATCATCTTGATCAATATTAAAGGTCTGTACAGTAGCCTTCCACGTGTGATGGCCATGCATCTGAAACGTTACATCAAAAATCAAATGTGTGTTACACGATGCCCCTGGTGTGTGTGTGTGTGTGCGCATTATTGTGCTGCCTTTCAGCCTGGGTATTGGTGGCTCGAAGGTGTATCATCAGCCACGGGCAGAGTGCACATCCTAGATCACATGTGACAAACAGTAAAGAGAAATGTTTAGATTTGTGTTGCAGTATGCTCTGTTGTCAGGCTTCACCAGTATAGTATTGTATCATATGTGAGACTTTCAGATTCGCGTTTGACATGCATTGCTTGACAGTAATGAGCATTATCACTGTGTATGACGTAGCCTCACTGCTGATCTTCCCTCCATCCAAGCACATTCACATGTGTGTGCTTCGCAATAGCAACACTTTCAATAATACCGCACACCATTGACATGCGTGTCTGCGCATATCCACAAGCTTGACAACGACATTTGATGTTGGCCATTCAATGTTTTCGGACAGCATCTCATTAGCGAGAGTTGCCGCCCTCCCGGTACATGCTACATTAATGTAAATTGTGGATTGTGCGACGTCAAAACTGCAACAGGGACACACACATAAGTACACTTCCTGGCCAGGCAGGACCTGAACTACGCCCAGGTCCCCGGAATAATTATTCACACCCCTACACTAGCCTGGTGTACGCAAGCCCAGCCCACTTTTCGTACATATAAATAGGATAACGACGACGCCACATGTCCCACTTCTTCCACACTGCCTCAGGGGATATGGCCGCATCCACGTCGCATATCACAATGCGCAATTAAAAAAAGGGATCCATGAGGTGTACACCATCCTCGCAATCAAAACTCACTTTGAATTGTGAACCCTGCTGGCCGTCGTGTTTGGACACACAACAATGACAGCAGGTGAGCAGTGGGGCCTGGGTGCACAGGGGCTGCAATTGAGCGCTGTGCTGTGGGAGGGGTGTGGTGCATCATCCTGGGTGCACAGGGGCGAACAAGCGATGTTGCCGTGCGTAATGATGTGATCTCTGACCTCATTTTAAGGACCTGCTGGACCGTACTGTAGGCCTGAGCCTGCGGACAGCGCTTCCCTACAGACACGTGGTGTTGGCTTTTGGGGCACTGTAGTGAGCTGATTACTAAGTGTACATGCACGCAGGCTTGCGCCACTGCAGTACACGTGCACATTAGGCTTCTAGCATGCGCTCTGTACTTTTGTATGTGAACGTTGGCATAACATATTATTATTATTTAATCTTGTGTATTCTCGTACACTCCAACTCCTCTTTGAACCACGCTTACCACTAACAGTTGGTAGATCGTACTTCAAGAAGGAAGGATGCACTCAACTGATGTTCTCTATTAAGCTTGAAATAAACCTTCATTCTCCTCAAGACGTTTCCAGCATTATATTATTTCTCCATTTTCAGACACTGAGTTACTTGCACCAAAATCGGCGGAGCAGGTGCTCAGCCCGTGATGATGACCTGGGCATTCTGATGCCTTCCATCGCGGTAGCAAGACACCGTCCCTGACCGGAGACCTGCTGTGCCACCCTAAAAGAGGCTCGCACCGGCACACCGTTGTACACACCGGTGGTGGCAGGTTAGTAGTGAAGCCTCGGTGCGCAGGAGCTGCAATTGAGCACAGTGCGGTGGAAGGGGCTGGGGTGCAGCAGCCTGGGTGCACAGGTGCAGGCAAGCGATACTGCCGTAGATAATTATGTAATCTCTGGCCTCATTCATATCTCTGTTTCATTTTAAGGACTTGCTGGACCGCACTCTTTCTCGTGAACCCCAGCATCCCACACACACAGGTGACGGGAGGAGAACAGTGAGGGCTGGGTGCAGTAGGCCGACGCTCTGTCTCCTTCTCCCTCTGTTCTTTTGACTCTCCCTTCCCTTCTCCCTTCCACCCAATCGCTCCCTGTCCCATTCTCACTTTCTTCCTTTCATTCTGACTACCTTTCTTTTTCTCTTGGACCTGGCACATATGCTTATGTTTCTTTTTTGTCTTGCAGGTTTTGTACGCTGCTTCCGGAGGAGTCCCACCCACTTATTTCATGTTATACTATTGTTTCTTCGAATAAAGTTGTGTTTACATTTATTTGTGTTGTTTTAATAAAGGTTATTTTTTTTACCAATAAATAAGTGAGTGTATGGGTCTTCTTTTTCTGACAACACTTGTCTGTAGTATATTGTGAAAATCGGCCGTTGATAGGAGGTTATGAGGGAAAACATTTGTAATTTTGCGGTGCACCTACCAAATATAAACTAACAGACTATTACATAAATGAAGCCTGGGTAATTCTACAACTGCAAGGGTTCTATGAGTGTATCACTTTATAGCACCATGAGTACTGCCCAATAAGGCACTGCCTAGGGCCACCGAGGCTCCAGGGACTGGTGAGGCCCACCCTGCATATTTAAGTAAAGCCCCGGAGGGTGGCGATCCCCGGACTTGAGTTGGCCATGAAGCCCCCCCGAACAATTAGTAAACAATACCCGGGGAGGTGGTGAACCCCTAGGCTGTGAAACATCTCTGTGTCCTTCCGCGCCTAATTTACATGTGAGATTAAGGTCCCCAGTGCTACAGAAACCCCGCAATATAATAATAGGATTGGCCCCGGAACATTACCCACCAGGGGCTCATCTCATTTAAATGAACGGGTGAGACCCCGCTTCATTTGTTTTTCTCCATTTTCTCCATCCGGCTCCGCTTTATTGAAGCGATATGAGGTTTTCCTCCTCTCACTTCAATGAGGCAAACAAAGATTTGCTATCACAGGGTGGAAGCCATGCTCCCGCCCTGTAATAGCAAACATAAATGTCCCACGGATGCACACCCCAGGACATTGTATGAGCTGCGTCTGGGAGGTGGCGCTCCATAGGGCCATGATGTATTGGTTACTGCATAACTACAGGATTAGTATAAACACATACTACCACTACTTGCAGACGTGTAGTACAGCCACCAGAGTGTTGTGAAGAGGCAGAGGAAGCCCAAAATCAAAAAATATAAATCCTACCAGAGGTCAGATGACATAGTTTGATGAGCCGACGACCCTGGAATGAGTAGAAACAGCTTCACGAAGAAAACGGGGCTTCAGCAGAACGCAAGGAAGTTCGAAATATTGGTGAGTGCTGCCTTCTTTTTACCTTCTCCCACTCGTCGCCAAATTTATGTAGTGAAGAGGCAGACAGCAGTGGATCTGATAAGTAGATTTATTGCAGGAAAATAAGACAGCTTAAACAGCCACCAACAGGAGCAGACAGCAAGGCAACCGTCTTCTCCAGCACCGTGTACAAACTCCCCAAGATTCCCCTTATGACAGCCCTACATTCTAACATTACATACTTACATTCTAGTAGCATTACATACTAACATTCTACTATGACTTACATTGGAATACTACACAGAGCACATGACTTTACAGCAATGAGCTCATGGTTTCATCCACGAGTCTTGAGACCGGTAGGGGTGAGTAGTTCACTTCCCACTCCCTCTATTGTGTAAACACAAACTAGCACTACTTCCACAGGTATGCTACAGCGCCCAAAGCACATCACTTTACAGCAATAAGCTCACGGTTTAGGCTCACGGTTTAATCCCCGAGTCTTCAGACCAGTAGGGGTGAGTAGTTCGCTTCCCACTCCCTGTATAGTATAAACGCATAGTAACACTACTTACACAGTCATACTACAGCAGCCAGTATGCTACAGCACCCACAGCCCATCACTTTACAGCAATCAACTCAGTTTGATCCCCGAGTCTTCACACCGTTAGGCGTGAGTACTTCGTTTCCCACTTCCAGTATAGTATAAACTCACGGTAGGGGTCAGTAGTTCGCTTCCCACTCCCTGTATGGTATAAACACCTACTAACACTACAGAAACCCCGCAATATAATAATAGGATTGGCCCCGGAACATTACCCACCAGGGGCTCATCTCATTTAAATGAACGGGTGAGACCCCGCTTCATTTTTATATGTGAACGTTGGCATAACATATTATAAATTTGTTTAAGCCAGTGGATGAAGTGGGGGAAAAGGTAGGAGAACTGAGGGGCGGAGAATCAGAGGGCAGGAATAACCCGAGGACCGGATAAGTGGGCGGAGTCAGAGGTGTTGGCAGAATGTGCAAAACATCCCAATTTTTTCTACTTGTTTGACATTTCACTGACCAGTTAGTTACAGCCTATTATGTTATTAAATTCAACCAATGGATATACGTGATTTTTTAAAGCTTAATATCAGTTATTGACATTAAAATACATTCAAAAAGTGGGATATGTTTTCAATCACAGAATGTCCCACATCTGCATAAAAGGAAAAGCACAAGCTATTTGTCTCCGAGCCATAGCGTTCTGACATCAGCAGTTCTCCTCTCTTTTTTTTCCTCAGCAGCAGTTCAAACATAAATGGCAAAATATGCTAGTTTGTAAATGTTTTCTATATAATTATGGCTCTGCTATATTTGACACATAATACATCATCTGCTGCATAATCTGACAATTTTAACTAATAATATGTTTGTAGCTGAAACTGATCAAAAGTTACTAAACAATTTGACTTATGTTGCTGCAAAGTGGACAGCCCTTTGCAAAGGTTGACTGATCACCATTCATGCTCCCTCCTCTCTCATTCTGTCTATCAGCGCCAGGAAGCTTTGGCGTCAGTGCGCTCTACAAATTGCACCTAAGATAAGATAAGATAAGATAAGATCACCTCTCTCACTGCTGCATTTGTATGTTACACTAGTACTAATGAGGCAACATTTTTCCAGAGACTGTTAGCATGTGTAAAAATGTCAAAATAATAAAGTATCAGAAAGTATATTGCATTACACTGCACCCTTTTTTTCCTGAATAATGTAGTCAACGCTGCGGCATAATTTTGACCTCCATTGCTGCATAATTCCAATGGCCCCAAAGCAGGCAGCACATGTTAAAAGTGCTTGTGCATGAAGCAGAGAGACTGTGAAGTTTGCAAACATAGAGAGATATGTACAAGTGAAGTGGCGGAGTGAGGTGTTAACCGTCATGGCTTAACGCCTCACTCAGGCACTTCAGAAACGCAAGGCTGCAACATATTTACAACGACATGGTGCCACCTTGCGTTTCCCCATGCGCTGGTGATACACTTAGCAGTGTATTGCCAATGCAAGCACCCTTGCACCATAGTGCAAGGGTGTCTGCGTGCAGGGGAGGATTGTTTATGTGTAGGAAGGTGTCCCTTTCTGCACGTAAACAATCCTAAAATGCCCTTTTGTGACTGTTATGTGTGCTGCTTGATGCAGCACATATGAAAGTCACAAAATGGCATGTTTTTACATACTGTTTATGTACAGGAAGGGGGAACCTTCCTGTACATAAACAATTCATGGCATTTTGCTTTTTCCATGTGTGCTGCATAAGGCAGCACACATGGAAAAAGCAAATACGAGGAGAAATGAAGCATTTCTCCTTGTTTCGCCAAGTTAAGACCAGGTTTTCCCTGGTCCTAATTTTAGTGCTGCCTTCTATGCACGCTGCCCTTGTACATAGGGGGCAGCGTCAACATGAATGTGTGTTGCGGTGGAACGCCCACCGCAACACCCACTGCCCACCCCTTTCACGTTAACCATTGCGTGAAAGGGGGCCTTATTTACAAGGCAGCGTTGAGCCACATTAAGTGGCTTAACGCTGCTTTATAAATAAGGGGAAGCCCCTATCACCACCACAACGTCTGAAAAATTGACGTTGTGGTGGCAATAGGGGCTTGTACATATGCCCTTTAGTTTGGTGTGCATGCAAATCCTGCATTGTCGATCCCTGGTAAGTTGCAGCTACTACTGCTGAAACAAGGCCAATGGAGGTACCAAAGTGTGAGGCATACTGGTCCCAAGGACAGGGCCGGCTTTAGTGCTGGTGACACCCTGTGCAACAATGCTTGTTGTGCCCCTCAATGACCACCTCCACCACGGATTCCCTCACTACTACTAACAGTGCCTCTCAAGTCTCCATAACCACCCTCTCTCACATGCATTGAATTTGATTTACAGCATCACTGAAACCAGTGTAAGGTGTCCGAGCACTTTACATTGGGAAAGAGCCTTTACAACGCGATTGTTACATCGCATTATGTTTACAACACGGTTGTTACAGCGACCGCGTTGTTACAACACAATGCATTTACAACACAAGTTATTAGATCGACTTGTTCTAGTTGGCGCTCCAACCTAAGGAATAGTATAATTTACCATACCAACACCTTCCCTACTGTTGGGCAGGGTGGAGTTGGAATAGTAAATTATACTATTCCTAATGTTGGACCAAGTCGAACTAATGACTTGCGTTGTAAAGGTATCGAGTTCTAACAATGCAGCCATTGTAACGACTGCGTTGTAATGGAATGTGATGTAACAGCACGCGTTGTAGCGGATCACTGACGAAATATCGAGAAGAAGAATATCGAATTGCCAAAATATCGAAGGAAATATATAGAATGCCAAAATATGGAAGCCCTATCTCCAAACAGGTAAGTACAAAAATATAGAATCCAAAATATCGTTGTAAAAAATATAGTTATTCACAATATCGAATTATTTTAAACGTCTTAAAATTAATGTAAAATTAATTAAATAAAACATATAATTAACTGAAACATACTTAAAAATACTTAAATTACTTTAAAATTAATAAATAATTAATGTAAGTAAAAAAACAATAATAATACATATATATTAACCTAATAGTAATTTTAAAAAATGCAATATTTTTTGTGTAGGATAGTGGGCGGGTAAAATTTACTATTACCACTCCTGTAAGTGCAATAGTAGGGAAAACATTGGATAGCGGGAGGGTAAAAATTACTATTCCCACTCCAGAGAGTGCAACAGTAGGGAAAGCGTTGGATAGCAGGAGGGTAAAAATTAGTATTCCCACTCCAGACAGTGCGATAATAGGGAAAGCATTGGATAGCGTAGGGGTAAAAATTAATATTCACACTCCAGAGAGTGCAACAGTAGGGAAAGCGTTGGATAGCGGGAGGGTAAAATTTACTATTCCCACTCCAGTGAGTTCAACAGTAGGGAAAGCATTGTATAGCATAGGGGTAAAAATGACTGTTCCCACTCCAAAGAGTGCAACAGTAGGGAAAGCGTTGGATAGCGGGAGGGCAAAATTTACTATTCCCACTCCAGTGAGTGCAACAGTAGGGAAAACGTCAGATGGCGTAGGGGTAAAAATGACTATTCCCACTCCAAAGAGTGCAACAGGAGGGAAAGCGTTGGATAGCGTAGGGGTAAAAATTACTATTCCCACTCCAGAGAGTGCAACAGTAGGGAAAACGTTGGATACCGTAGGGGTAAAAATTACTATTCCCACTCCAAAGAGTGCAACAGTAGGGAAAGCGTTGGATAGCGTAGGGGTAAAAATTACTATTCCCACTCCAGTGAGTGCAACTGTAGGGTAAGCGTTGGATAGCGTAGGGGTAAAAATTACTATTCCCACTCCAGAGAGTGCAACAGTAGGGAAAGCGTTGGATAGCGTTGGGGTAAAAATTACTATTCCCACTCCAAAGAGTGCAACAGTAGGGAAAGCGTTGGATAGCGTTGGGGTAAAAATTACTATTCTCACTCCAAAGAGTGCAACAGTAGGGAAAGCGTTGGATAGCGTAGGGGTAAAAATTACTATTCCCACTCCAGAGAGTGCAACAGTAGGGAAAGCGTTGGATAGCGGGAGGGTAAAAATTACTATTCCCACTCCAAAGAGTGCAACAGTAGGGAAAGCGTTGGATAGCGTTGGGGTAAAAATTACTATTCCCACTCCAAAGAGTGCAACAGTAGGGAAAGCGTTGGATAGCGTAGGGGTAAAAATTACTATTCCCACTCCAGTGAGTGCAACTCTAGGGTAAGCGTTGGATACCGTAGGGGTAAAAATTATTATTCCCACTCCAGTGAGTGCAATAGTAGGGAAAGCGTTGGATAGCGTAGGGGTAACAATTACTATTCCCACTCCAGTGAGTGCAATAGTAGGGAAAATGATAATGTAATATTTTATTAAAAATAAATTAATTATTAATACCAAATAAAAATATTAAAATTAATTACCAATCACACAATATTTAATAATTAATTTATTATAAATACCAATGTTTTTATTAATAACCTATTAATAATTAATTAACAACCAATTAATTTTAAATACCAACAATTTATAAATAGAATTTATATCAATTAATAATTAATTAAGAATAAATTAATTAGCAATATACAACAATTATTTCAATAATTAATTATTTACAATTAAATTAATTCCCACCATATTCCCCTATAAACCCACAACCCGCTACAATCAATAATTAATTATTTACAATTAAATTAATTCCCACCATATTCCCCTATAAACCCACATCCCGCTACAAATAATAAATTAATACAATTAACATAATTATCAATTAAACAATTAATACTAATTAATTACCAATTAATACAAATTATTTACCAATTAATAATTAATCAACAACCAATTAATTTTCAATACCAATTAATAATTACCTAATAACAATTAAATTACTTTCCACCCTATTCCCCTATAAACCCACAACCCGCTACAGAAGTAAAACACAAAATTAAATTAAAAATAATTAATAATTCCTAAAAATTATTATTTAATGTACTATAATTAAATTACTTCCCACCCTAATCCCCTATAAACCCACAACCCGCTACGGAATTAAATTACACAAAAATTAAATAACAGAAAATTCATTACTTTAAAAATATTCAAACATACATTCCAAAATTTATACATACTTTTAACACATATACTAACACTTAAAACACTATAAAAAAATCGATATTTTTAACAACTATATTATGACTGTCGATATTACTTACTTATATATTATTTAAATCGATATTTTATTTCTTACCTGATTTTCGATATTCTTCACCACTATATTTTCGCAATTCGATATTCTGTCCATTCTATATTAAAAACTCGAGATTCTGTCCTGTCAATATTTTGAATTCGATATTATGTCTGTTTACCGTTGTAGCATGCTATATTCCTTTACATCACACACATTACACAGATACAATCAATCATATGTCTGTAAATCACTGTATAGGAAATTTTACACAAGGTGTAGGAGTCACATGACAACCATACTAGTAGGCAGTATAATTTAATAGTGATTGGTCTGGAGAAGAACAAACTCAGAATTTAAAACGTAATACCAAGGTTGGGAGTTGATTTATATCCAAATAAACACTTTTTGCAACATTAGGATAATCAAAGGCTGGGGGGGAAACATAACGCTCTAATTTATACCTTGCAGTTTGCATGCAGCTCTTAAATGACAGTTAATAGCTCACTGTTCTATGTTAGTATTTTAACTTATAAACTGCAAGTAACAAAAGGATCTCTCTGACAAAAGCAGTAACCGACGGACCTAATTAACTTTTGTGCACTTTGTGATCTGAATGGTACATATCCTTTGCAGCGGACACATTAACCCTCTGTGCTACCTTTCAACGAGTCAAAACTTCCACTATACAAAACTCTGACCTCTCTCTAGAAGAACATTAATCACCGGAGTTCTCATGGCATTTTTATTGTTGCCAAAAATTGCTGGAGGAAAGGAAGGAGGCAGCAAGTGCATTTAAAACCATAATATACTTGCAAACATGATGGCCCCACCTGAAGTCAGTGCCCGGAGCGATCGCACCACCCTAGAGCCGCCTAACTCAAAGGTCCTGTGACCTCAGTGATAGAGTCACTGTTTCTCTAGGATGTGCTACTTCGTAGACCTAGCTGCAAGACTGGAGGTGAACTTCAGTATGGATTGTGGTGGACAGGCCTTCAAGTTTAGCCCACACTTGCAACAGTTAGGGTCCACCTGCTGGTGCTCCAGGGTTTCTAAGGTCATGCGGACCTTCTAAGGTCTAGCATGGGAATGTGCTACCTCAGGAGAGTGGTCTGGGGGACTGGTCATGAAGGCTGAACCTGGTTCCCCAGTTCCAAATTCGGCAGCTCTGACCATAGTGCCACATCCTCTCCCCACTGAACACCATACTGCCCCACTGAGAGAAACTCGCAATAACGTCAACTACAACACAATTGTGCCCCGATATAAACACCTGGATGCGACTCAATTCAAATTTCCGACTGGACAAGAGCAATGTGCTGCCTGAAAAAAAAGTAACCTCTTGGAAAAAGCAAACACTCAAGGGAATGCAAGATTAAAGAACAACATAGTTACCTTAACTGTTTTATATACTCGTTATTCAGAAATCAATTAATGATTTTGTCTGAAAAGTTAAGGACATGACTACAGGGCCTGGAAGGGACCCGTTTAAATGTTCATTGCTTCTATCCTTACAGAACGTGAGCAGTATGGTTTAAAAGGACCACATCCCTGAACACATTAACCAGGAATTGTAGTACCTCCAGGAATTGTGCACTTCCCCACCTGGGGAAAACGATGTTGTTCAAAGAACGACGAGAAAATGAAAATGTCGCTTCACTGGCAAACTCAAAAAAGTGGCGCTAATGTGTTTAGGTGTGAAGAAAAAAAACAATCTGGCTATTTTGTGACAACTTTGTCGTGCTTTATTTATTAATTTATTTTTCAGATTTTGACCCTTTTATTTCTCTCCATCCAGAGGCTGCACTTTGGAATAGAGAAATGTCAGAAAAAGACTACCTTTCTAGCAAAAGTATTTTTCTGTTTTAGATCCATTTCACATGGGAACAAATACAAGAGCAGAGGAAGGAGAGGGTGAGAACTGTAGCTTGAAGTCACAGTTTTCAGTAAGAGGGGAGGAGCGAGACAGAAAGAGAGAGAATATTGGGAAAAAGGTAGGGGGCAGATGACAGCAGCTAAGCAGAAATGGACACTGTCCTTGTCTTCTCTGGGCATGAAGGAAAAGACAGAGTCCTTTTCCTTCTCTGCTCATCCAACCCCGCACATCGAACCTTATCTGTAGGCTATTTCAGCTGTCCTGTGACACATGTTTTAAGAAAAGAAGTATGGGTACGGAATCGATTGAATTTAAAAAGTAGGGGCACGCTGTGACCTGCCAATCCCACCCACTTCGATCCCTGGCCTGATGGCGTATACCCCTGCTGGGGAGGACACTAAAAAGAGGAACCTAATTACCAGTTTACGAGCTGCGTCAGTCAATGGAAACATCTCAGCTATCAATCAACTAATAGAAATTCTCAACACTGCCCTATAAAGCGTTATTTCGGAAATCAGTGGGTCCAAATATGTCTCAGGATCTTTATGAAGAGCATTACATCATCTGCATTTTGGGAAAGAATTATGCGCTTATGTGTAAATGTAATTCCTCTATGCGGATGTTCTCTGTGCAGGCAAGTCATGAGGGACTCCTATGCGGGGGAAATAGGAGGGGGGACTTATGTCAGCAAGAGCCATCTGGAGTTATGTGATACTAAAGTTTAGGCACCACTTCCATTTACCCTGTGAGAAACTCAACACACAGTATACTGATCGTGCAGCCCGGCATCTAAGGTACGCTCTTGTGGGTTCAGAGTTTATATCATTCCACTCAGTCTAAGAGTGGCTCTCTCCCTCAGTTTGTCAATCATTCGCTGAGTTTGAAATTCTCTGAGAGTCTGGCCCACCTGCTTTTTTGGAAATTTTAAGGCTGTTTTTGGGTTAGCATAGTTATGCACTCAGAACCTGATTCACATATGTAAAATTACACTTTTGTGTAAGTTTATGTTTGTATGCTATTCACAAAGGGATTTACAAGTAGTATCTCTAAAAGTGCTCAGTCTCCGCACATAAAAAGATAGGTCTTTATATGTGTGGAGAATCCACACTCGTAAATTTACTACACGTAAATACCATTGTGAATAACATACCACCGTAAACTTACACGAAAGTTTACCTTTGTGAATCAGGCTCTCTGTCATTGTGTTGGACATGTAGCTGTCAGGTAAACCATAGCATGTTTAATATTTTTTGATCACACAATCTTCTTTGTCTCTGTGAATGCCCTCCTGCCCTCTTGCAATTAAAGGGCCTTCTTTCTAGCTAGTCTCTTTACCATATCCCGATTGCAGTAATTCAACAACCAGGCGGAGATCGGTCGAGTGGGAGACTAGAGTGGCAGCTAGGTCTTAGTGATTTGTGAGCCCTTTCATCAATATACCAAAAACATTCACTGCCATGCAGCAAAACTAGAAGGGCTTCCATAAATGGCTCAGGTTTTCCGATTTTGGTGGTCTCAGGGAGGCCAAACAAGGATATATTTTCCTGCAGGATCTTGATTCAAGGTCATCGTTCTTTGCTGTTATCCGCTCTGTGCATTGTACTGTAGCTTTAGTGGTTCAGTTTCATTTCAGTGCTGAACTCCTATTCTCTGCTTCATTTGAATGATCTTCATGTTTGTCAGGACTCTCTTTCACCAGGTCCATTCTTACTGTAACATGGTGGATTAAGGAATCTTTTTCTTTTAAGCTGGTCTTCATTTCCAGGCGAATTTCAAGTTACGTCTCTGCCTCACTTAGTAGCAGACATGTTCATGGTGATGCAACGGGTCGAGATTTGAATCCCCACTGTCACATCTGATCAAAACAGAGCTTGCTCTGTTTAGTATCTGTTTTCCCCATGTCACAACTGGCTGCAGCAATCAGCTTATGATGGCCAGGAAAGAGGGGGGCTATGCTCTCGGATTAAGATTACCTTATGTACATGTCTTCATAGAATGAGAGCATGGAGGAAGTTCTCACCAGTACTGTGGTATAAACCGCTGTCTCTCTTAACCTGCGCTGCGTGGTCAGGTCTTCGCCTCACAAGATCATCACTGATCCCAGGACCATAGGGCACGGCCTTGCCTCCAGGAAACATGAGCAGAATGGTATGAAGGGTATTAA
Source organism: Triturus cristatus (assembly GCF_964204655.1). NCBI lineage: Eukaryota > Metazoa > Chordata > Amphibia > Caudata > Salamandridae > Triturus > Triturus cristatus. The sequence continues at coordinate 381,732,337 of NC_140586.1, read as the reverse complement.
TGGCCGGGCATAGCAGCACAGCCTTTTAATATCATCATTGAGAATGCAATGGACTGTACTTAAAACTGTGAAACTACCAGCAAGAGGCGCAGACCTAACACAGATTTTGAATAAAGAAGAGCTCAAACTCATTATTCGCTTGGACACTATTAGGAATGGTTTGAACAGAAATGAGGACCGGACAACCTTAATCTAATTTTGCTGCTTGTTCTTCCACCTTAAATGTCCTTGCATCCAAATCTGCATTAATGGTTGCTTCCAATTATGTTTTCCTCCTGAGTCTTTGAATGTAAATGTCAAAATATGAATACTACATGTCACTCCGCACCTTGCACTTTCTCACCTAAGATGGCTGCCAGTGTTTCCCTGAGTAACCCTGAATGCGCTTTCCCGAGCGTCTAACCACGCTCCAAACTGCCCACTCATATCTACCGTCTTGCGGGCTCCACCCACCAGCGATCCTGCTCATTCCGAACTTGAACACCAACGGTAATACCTCGCTCACAGCTCCCCTTCTGATACACCCCCGCTACTCGTTCCTTCACTCCTCTGACTCTGATCTCCCCTGTTTAGGCTTTCCTTATGATTTGCAAGTTGCCGAGAACCGCCACGGACACCTCATTGGATTTATTTAATTATTTTTCCACCGGCGCCGCAATCCGCCCTCGAACTGGCTTATTCCTTTTCAGCAATGGGTTCTATCTGTCATCTACATAGCTAGGTGAGTTATTGCCGACATGAGCTTTCCCTCCAATCCCGACCACTTGACTTCCGTATTCCTCTTATCCTTCCAGCTACCACAGCCCTAGTCCTTAACCCTCGGATCCCCCATCCCCTGCACTCGCCATCCAGGTGAGTTTTCATTGCGCCTACTAGATCCCCCAGACCCCATGTACCATTCACCACCTTGGTAATTCTGCATTCCGGAGACCTGGCTATCTTTTAGAATTCACCGCCTGCCACATAACTTTCCAATTTCCGCAGAGCGCTACACATGCAGCACGCTTCTCATCCGGGGTAATTCACTTTTTAAACTCACTAAGGCTAGATCTCTATCACGCACCTCTCGCTCATTGTCTACGGATTATAATAAACGGTTCTCACGTTTCAAGTATTCCATCTCTGTGCCCTCACACAGGAACTCTGCCTACTATTCCCCTGTCATCTGACGGGTCCACTCTGTCCTCCCCCGGTCTTCCATCACTGATCTTCTAGTCATGTGAAATCTTTAATGTCCCATTCACCCTAACGCTGTGCTTCACAAGTATGAATACATGTTCTCTGTGTAATCATGTACCCTTACCGCAAATTGTTTTTTAACCACACTATCTTATAGTTTATCTCTACCATAGGAGGCTATGTGTCAATATTCTCTCACTTCTTTTAATGATGCCAATGTTTTTGCTGACTGCCTCTTCCCCCCTCCCCCCCCCCCGTTTTCCCAAATCCTTTCACAGGCAGTGTTTTCAGGCTTGTTATAACTCTCGTCCTGATGATGATCTATGTATCTTGTTATAGATCGAAACGTCGTCGACTCTTTAAACAGCGTGCACGTTAAACACATATGTTAAAACCAGTGCATCACTGTTTACTTCTTAAAAGCTTGCCCCTTATATCTGCATTGGCGATGAGCTTGTTTGTTTTGCCTGAAAAAATGTCTACATATATGTGATTGTCTGTATGTTTTGTTTGTCGAAGGATACAGGACTGTGTCCTACTCTATTACGCTCTGTTTGAATGTAAATTATAATGGTTAAAATATTAAATCTGTATGGCTGGCTGGACATCTTGACTTAATATAGTACTGATTCTGGTCTATATTCATTACTTCCTTATTTATATATGTTTGAAGGACCAATTGTTTTCCATAAATAGTAACTACCCAAGGTCCTTCCTACCTTGCGGGTTCCCTTGTTTAAAATAAACAGACTTAAGCAGGATTGGGGGCTTTGGGGGGATGTTTTTAACTGACATGCCCTTTTTGTTCTGATATAGCTCAGCATTTGGGAGACATTACCTGGCCTGCTTGTGGAATTGTTGTGCATAAGAATCATCTGACAATCCAGTCTAATGCATTTATTTAGATAAACGTAACACTGGGTCAGGATTAGACCGAGCTTTGGGCAAATAGGCAGTTAAGAGGCAAGGTTTCAGAATCATACAGGTCTCTTAGCACCATGGCGATCTATAACCTAATACCAGTAAGATGACTGAGATGATTGAGTGCCTTCTGCAAAGAGCTGCGATTAAGTTGTAGAGCCCAGGTGAATTTTGGAATGGCTGATAAACTGGGTAGTTAGACGTGTCTAGGAACCTGTAAAAGAAAATTCAATTTGTGGTGTAGCATTTATACATTTTCAATAATAATATCCTAAAATCTTTCTATTTCATTAGGTGGTGGAGTGCTCTCAATACAACTCATGTGTAAGGCATCTGACTTGTTTTGTTCATTTAGCAGATTATCATCAAAGAGACATATGGCCGTCTATCAGACCATTTGTAAATGCTAGTTTATCAAGCATTTGCAATGCAATAGGTCTCGCATTTGCGCAAGTTTGAGCTATTGGCATTGTAAATGACAATGCCTTTTATTTATGCGTTTAAAAACCTGCAAGCTGTGCGTAAACAAGCCCTTTGTACTTATAGTCCATGCTTATGAGAAGCAAGGCTGGCAGTCTCTTTTACTGCCAGCCTTGCTTCTTGTAAGCAAGGACTATACGTTCAAAGTGCGTGTTTATGCACCGCTTGCAGGTTTTAAAAACAAATGAATAAAAGGCATTGTCATTTACAATGCCAATTGCTCCAACTCTTGCAAATGCGAGACCTATTGCATTGCAAATGCTTGTTAAATATAGGAATTATCGTGGCTCCTTTCCAGGTGGCAGGTATTTGGGTTCTGCTCATGATAGTATGGGCAACGTGATTTAGATAAGGAGCCCAAATAGCGGGTTCTGATTTAAAAAGGTTTGCAGGGATCCTATCTGGCCCAGGAGTCTTAGCCACTTTCTGCGAACAGATAGCACCATTTATTTCAACCAAGGAAAAAAAACCTGCATCATCGTCTGACTCTCACACAGTAGGGTTGCTTATTGCTAAAGGGTCAGTGTCTAACTCTCCAGGATTCAAGTTGGTATGAATAGGAGAACCAGGGGTGTCAACACTATAGAGTACTTGGAAGTTTCTAACCCAGTCCTGGGGTAATATGTTATTCTCTGGTCTCATTCCACTCGTTTTTGCTTCATGACTAATCATGTCACAAAAGACTGCCTGATTCTCGGACCAAACAGCATTCAGGGTATCATCACAAACAGAAGTATCCCAAAATATTTTAGCCTCTTTTTGGACTACTTTATAGTTAGCTCTGGCAGTCTTGATTTAAAATGAAGAGCCACTTTTGATATCTTTAGTTAGAAGATACATAGCTGTCCTGGAAGTCTTATTGTACCTTGTTGGGTTAATGGGTGGAGGCATACTCGGCTTAAGGTGAGGTTTGGTAAAGAATACATTTAGCATTCCCCATTAGGATGTAACCGCACACAGTGTGGTCACAAACTTCCATTTTTCAATAGGAACTTGTGCAGCGGGCTTAACCCTCCCGCAGCACAAGCTCCCATTGAAACTGGAAGTTTGTACACTTCCCTGCACCATGCGGCAGGCACCTTATGGTGCCTGCCACACAGTGCAGGAATGTTGAGGACAGGCCTAAATGCAGAGGGCCAAGGGACCCTACTAGGGGCCCCTAAAGACACTTTCCGACAGCCCTGTCATGTCGGAAAGCCCTACATGAAAAAGCTGTCGAAAAGTGCCTACATAACGACAGGCTCTTTAAGCCCTTTGGAACCGAGTATGATTCCCCAACCGGTTGAAACTCTGACCGCCTCCATCCTAATGTGGCGGTCAGAGTTTAAACCTACGATGTTGGTAGGAAAGCGTCCGACCAGTGGTCGGATGCTTCCCGGCTGACATCGTAATTAGGCCCTTAGAGTGCAAAGCCATAACAGTGTGTGGGGAGGAGTCGAGCGCGGCAAAAACAGACAAAGTACGACCCAGACAATAGAACAATTGGGCACAGGTGCCTTCATTGTTGGCGACCTAATCCCATCTTGCGTTTCCTCGATTATTAGTAACAGATAGATCCACAGTCGGCATTTGTGACTGCTAAACTGAAGGATCAGATTTGCCCTGGAGGCTGAGAAGCAAAGGAAAGTGGTCACTTTCATACTGTTGAATAATTTCCATGTCAATGAGAGGCAGTTTGGCCAGTGCAACCCTCAGATAGCAACATAGGCAAAGGCCTTTAATTTATAAAACCACCTTGGCCAGGGGTGGTATGCATGGGCCTGGAGTTTGCAAAATGCCCCACATTTGATCTTTCTCAGCACCAATGTCCTTTAAGTGAGCTCAGGGCTCAAAACTTATATTAATGTCCCCTCCCACAATAACAGTGGCCACTTTACCAGACCTTTCGATGCAATCTCCCAGTACTGTTAAAAATGGATACCCCGGCGACTTTAGTACACTTCTATGGGAAACATTGTACAGGAACAGTTTTTTCTCGTTCCAGGATGAAACTTCTAAATCAAGTAAGTCAGGGGAGTCAATAGGTAGGTTCACATGGCAACCCAGGGCAATGCTAAACCATATAGCAAGTCCCCCCAATGACCTGCCAGCCTGGGACCTTTGAGTACCCACAAAAAATGCCTTAAATCCTTGCCTATGGGATAACTCTATTTCCCAGATTTCTTGGAACACAATAATATCACCATTATCAATAAAAAAAAATCTTTTGAGTCTTTTCTACTCCTTAGTCCCACTATATTCCAAGAGACTAATAATAAAATTACTAGATTTATTCATGGACATGGTCTGGGTTCTCTGCTGGGATTTATCAGTCTCCCTGCGGGTTAAACACAGCAAAATGTGCATGAGCAATACTTTTAGAACAGGACAGGGCATATGGGTTTGGCCAGGGAGTGTAAGTGACTGAGTTACAGCAGTAGTGTTAGAGTCTTGAGCAGTCCCCAATCTAAGTTTTACTTTAGCTCTTGCAGGTCTGGTAGGAGCACAATTCCTTATAGGCTCCAGTCAACCGACAAGGTACATGGGAGATAACATATGGGGTTGATCAATCATCTGCAGGGAGGGTATATGGGTTTTGAACTGACTCTTGGACTTAGGTGGTGGAGAGGTTTGGGCTTCTAATGATAGTAAGCCAATTACAATAGAAGGGTGTGTAAATATCAACTGAACAAAGTCTGAATTAATGGCTGGAGATGATAGTCCTGTAACCCAAAGGATGTCTGAGTGGATTACACTGTGGCACTTCCAGATGTCTCTAATCCAATGGATAACTTTATTGGTTAGGGAAGCCTTGTTTTCTCTGAAATGTGCCTAGAGCCTAAGGATGCCTGTCATATAGAAGGTCCTGGTATGAGGGGAAGTATCAGTGTTTGGGCCCACACTCAAGTGGCTTCGCAAGCAGCATATGGGTTGGATAAAAGTAATGGATGTCTGATTCTTAGCTGTAGTGGATTTAGTACAGGGATATAGACGCTCCATACCAGGTGGAGGATTTGTATCTCTTAATCTCTTTTACTGGTTGGAATCCAGGTGGGTCCACATTGGAGAATGAAGATTTTTGTTGGTTATTAATAGGAGAGTGCAGTGAAAATTCCTATTACTCTGGACTTCGAGGCACTCCTGGTCACTTTAGCACTTGTCAAGAGCGGGTCGCCTAGAGATTCTGACCCCCCAAGATCCTGAAACAGGTGGCTGAATCAGTTGGTTCAACTAACTTAGACTTGGTCAACTCCTCGTTATCCGCAAGTGTGGTCCCCCTCCTGTGGGAAAAAGCAATGGTGAAATCCATCCTGAAAAAACCTAGTTAGGACCCAGATTGTCTTGGTAACTACCGACCTATCTCGCTCCTCCCAAGGATCAGCAAAATAGTGGAGAAGCATGTCAACTCAGCGCTCTTCATGTACCTGGAATCTCATAACCTTCTCCACTCTTCTCAAAACGGCTTTTGCCCGATGCCAGAAAGTTCCTTGATGCAGGAGGCTCCTCTGCTGTGATTCTTTTAGATCTCAGCGCAGCTTTCGAAACGGTTAATCACCGTATTCTGGTCCAACGACTCAGAAATCTGGGGGTGTCCGGAGTAGCCCTAACTTGGCTGCAATCTTTCCTGGAGGAAAGATCTTTCCAGATATTTGAGGGTGAGGCTATCTCGAAGTCTATGTCTCTCCACTGTGGGGTACCCCAGGGATCGTCCCTGAGCCCTACTCTTCTTAATGTTTATATGGCTCCTCTTGCGGACATCGTCTTTCCCTTTGGAGTACATATTGTGACCTACGCTGATGATACCCAACTGGTCGTTGCACTGAATCACCCAGACAAGGCCTCCATCTGTCTTTGCCCCTGGCTTGAAGAAGTAGCCAAATGGAAGAGACACTCACATCTAAAACTGGATGGTGAGAAGACTGAGCTCATGCTCCTTGGCAACCCTTCTCTTTTTATAGCAGGTACCTTGAGGGCAGCATGTATGGGCCCCGCTCCTGCCCCTAAGCCAGAGCTAAAGAGCTTGGGGTTTTGGTTGGACCACAACCTTAGATTCAAAGTCCAGGCCAGGAAGGTTGTGGCCTCCTGCTTTGGCATCATAAGGATGCTTCATAAAGAGCGCCCTCTACTTCCCTTCCAGGCAAGAAAGCTTACAGTCCAGGCTCTTGATCTTTCACGCCTGGACTACGGGAATGCCCTATACCTTGGGGCTCCAAACTCGGTCCTCGTCAAGCTCCAAACAGTGCATAATTGTGCTGCAAGGATTCTCATGGGGACTCCGAACCGGCAGTCTGCAAAACCGGTCGTGGAATCCCTTCATTGCCTCCCAGTACAGGAGAAAGTCTACTTCAAGGCCTTATGCATTTCCCTTAAGATGATAGGAGGAAAAGGACCTGCGATCATTTCATCGTTGGTCCATGCCTATCGAGCGAATAGGGCGCCGCACTCTGACGGACTAGACCTGGCCGTTGTCCCCAGAATTAAAAGGGCTAGAAGCGGTAGCCCGCTATTCTCGTACAACGCCGCCAAATTATGGAACTCCCTCCCTCTGTATTTATGAAAGGAACCCAATCACATGGCCTTTCGTAAGCTGCTGAAAACATGGCTCTTTCCTTAGTGATTTTTAGGCTTCAGCTTTACCGCTTCAGCGCTGGGACGCCTACGGGTAGCTACCCGCTCTTTAAGTGCTGCTTCATTCATTCATTCCCTCATGGGGTACAGAGGTTCCAGGGTGACTTCTCTTTGAATACAGGAAAGTAAATTATTTGACAAAGGGTCAAGTTGGGTAATTTCCCCCCTGTAAATTGTGAAAGACCTCATCCTATCTCACAACCTGCCTTCGTGGGCCCTAGTTGAAGAGACTCCATCAATTAATATACCTTGGTTCTTAAATCCTTGATTTCTGCCCTCATGATACTAATAATTTCCCAAAGGTGTTTTATTTGTTCTCTAGTCTCATCTGCCACTTCTGGTTGCACGTTGTTAGCAGGTCTCAACTTAGGTTTGATAATAGATTCTTCACTTGGATCCAGAGATAGAAAATTATTTGAACAGATTATCGTGGGTTCTAGTGGGATTTGAGATTTGGTTTGGGGACATAACTGGCTGAATAATTCAGTAGTGTCCTTGGGAACAGGTACCTGGATAGACAAAACGGGGGGTTCAGTAGAACTGAAGGGTTTATTTTTAGTTCCCTTTTTGTTAAATAGAGGGACTACTTTGTTTTTTATTTTTTTGATTTTGCATCTGGTATAATCGGGACATCAGGACACAGAATTTCTTCTACTCCTTAGATAAGGTCATCAATGTCATGTAAGGCATAGTTCTTTTGGGACAAGACAGGGACTTTCTTTCTAATAGGTTCACCTGAATGTTTTTCATTACACTTCCTTTTCCTGGTTCTTTTTTGGTTAAAACCCCTTAATTACTAACGTAAGGTTATGCACGATTACACTTCGAATAGATTAAAATATGTTAAAAAAAACAATATGAGATAAACCTTAAAAAACATTTGAATGAATGCGCAATACAACACATCATGTAGTGTGTGCTACAATCGCATTAGAACTCACTTGGACAATCAGTGTCAGTAGCATACATATAAAACTTGAGAGAAATCCAATGGGAGGGTGAAAGGCCCAGAGGTGTTCTTGTATCAAAGTTTCAAAGTTCAGCCCCCCCCCCCACACTGCAGCTCTGGAAAAAGCTGCTTGGGCCATGGCAAAGGGCCTTACATTGCCCCCTTACTAAGGGGACTAAGTACTGTTCAAGTTTTTCCCTTGGACCACTTCAAGCACCAGAAGATGCCCCAGCAAACAGTCTTGGACAATGGTACAGGCCAGCTAGCAGAACAAAACAGAGATATCACCCCACAGCTGCACCCTGGGCCTGGTGGTTGTCCCAATATATATTAAATCCCAACCGTAAAAGTTTGGTCACTGAGCATACACTTTAGGGTCCTTCCTTTTAGTTTTAGCTTCCCAAGTATATTGGGCAACAATCCTCACCAAAACATAAGGCGGGCAATGGGATGCAGAGAACAAAATGGAATTTCAAGCGATAAGTAACCAATGAGCCTGCGCACACCCAACAATCCCTCGTTCAAGTTCAAACACAGCGTAAAACAGGGACTCGCCCCAAGAGGAGCCTGAAAGAAGATGTAGACATAGAAGAGATGCAAAAAGTAAGCTTCTGTAAATCAATGTGGAATAATAGAGTGGAAGGTAATGCCTAATTAGAGAGCCAAGGGGTTTGGCCCTGCCCTAGCTCTTCCTGTTGCTGATAGACTCACGACGGGCAACCCTTATCCGAGGGTTCGCTTGGGTGCTGCCCGCACACAGTACACACGGCGGGTTATTTGATTGCGCTTTATAGCACTTGCAGGTGATGTCTATGAGAGGGGCCTCCTCCTTAGTCCCCAAGGTGTCCAGGGATGCGTAATCTCCCAATGCCGCCACTAGTGTGTCTTCCGCAGCAGGTTATTTGACTGCTTTATAGCGCCTGCAGGTGATGCCGATCAGAGGGGCTTCCTCCTCAGCTGCCGAGGTGTCCTGGGATGCGTAGTCACCCGATGCCGCCACTGGTGCCCTACAATCTAGGAGCCATCATGGCTCCAGGATTATTGTAGTGAAGTAAATGATGTTCAGGTCCACGTAGGTTCTTGTAGGAGTAAGTATTTATTTAGTAGATGGTACAAGGCATAAAGATGTTAGAAGGATGGAAATAAAAACCCACCAGGAGCTGTCTCCTTACAGCTCAGCCCCAAGCTCCCAACTGAATTCACAGAGCTAGGAACCCAACATTCTAATGTGTCATCATGAATATCAACATTCCACATGGTGACAACAGAGGATGAGCAAAACAGGATGAGTAGCAATCACTACACATATTCCCCTTTTATATTTTTATAAAAAACAACTAAAATGTACAATGTACACATAGCATCAGAAAGAGGATACACAGAGTACGATAGGAAACATCACGAGAAAGGAGAATTACAATGGCAGGAAGGAAACAGTGTTAAGAAGAAGGAAAATCGGAAAAATAGAAATGGAGAATAGAAGATACGCTGAGATAATAGAAGAATAGAAGATAAGCGAAGAAGAAAGAACATAAAGAAGGAGATAAGAGATGGAACATATAGGAGATAGAAGGAGATAGAACACATCTTCTCCCTGAAAAATAATAGAAAAGAAAAGGAAATCACACAGTAAAGAGGATAAAAGACAGCAAAATTAAGAAGACGACATAAGGTTTAGAGTTACATCCAAAACACAACTGTTGGCCAGACAGGAGTGGAGATGAAAACCAACGAACGTCAGAAACAACAGCAGAAATAACAGCTAGAATAAAGGAAGAAAAAGTACTCCTGATAGAAGAATAAATGAAGCTTAAGAATAACAACAACGGAGTACGAACTTAAATAGAAGAAAACCTCAATTGCCAGGAAATTTCATGAAATAACACCTTTGCGCAAAGGAGAAAACTGGCATACGAATAGAATAAAATCATAGAGCTCTTGAAAATCATAAAAAGGTTTTGTGCACAGAACCTGAAATTAACATTAGAAACCTGTATATGTAAATAACGTACGTACTTTCATCAGCAATACAGAAATATGAAATATTTCATTATAACAGCAGAAATGCGAAATGAATCATAAAATTGGAATTAGAACCCAATATTAAAGCTTGAGATCACATTTTTAAAGAATAGTAACGTGTACCAAATTCATTCACAAAAATATGAATAATAGAAAATGAAGGCACGCTCAAAAATTATGCATGAATAAAACATTGAACACCACTAATAATTAAAGCACTATGGTAGTTCATAATAATTAATAAGCAATAAAATTGAACACCTATCGTAAATGCAAATGAAATACATTCCTGAAAGCTAATAGGGCAAACATAGAAAGAACAGAAATTTTCCATTTCTTTCGTTCATAATATTGTTTGTGGAAAAACTTGAACTTATAAAGCCCCAAGGAAATGTACGAAAAGTAAACTGAATAAAGGAATATAGCACCTCAATATATAAATATGAACATCAAAAATGGCTCCAAATAAGAGGTTAGAATGCTCAGCTAAGAGCCAACAGGAATTTTGCAGAGATGAATAAAATGATCTGCATAATTCATCAAGTAACAATAATCAATCACACAAAAATTATAAAGATCAGACCATCAAGAGCACAGTTAGTAAATAAGAAAAACAATGTAAGGCTGACAAAGATTTCAAACATTCGAAAATAAAATAATAAAAGTAGTCACCGTTGTCACTGTTGTATAATTGTCACCATTGTATAATGCTCAGGAAAAGGTCCCTCTTTGACTCATCCGAGACCGCAGTAAAATGATAAATCCAACTGCTTATGAAAGTGGTTAGCATGAAACGCGATTGGCAAGAAGCATTTCGTGTCATAATCAGGAAGGAAAGCGCCAATCTCAAAATGGCGGCACGTTTCGTGCATCGTGTCGGGTGGCTGCAGGCACGAACTTGCACCAAACTTAAACGTGCAGCAGACTTGACGTGGAAGGAGCGTCTTGAAGAAGAAGACATCGAAACAACGTCACAGAGGTCCGTGGAGGGAGCATAATGAAATATGCACGAGGAGCAACTTTTAAACATGAAAGGCTCGAGCTGGTTTCAACGAACTTCACAGGTAGGACAGTTAATATTATTATTATTTTTTTTTACATGTAATTCGCAACGTTTTAAAAAGAACACAGAAAAAGGGCCAATACATTATGCTGATCGGGGAACAACCTTTACAACGCAACTTTTACAACGCACTGCCATTACAACGAAACTGTTACAACGCAAATGCATTGACAACGCATGCCATTACAACGCAAGTCTTTACATCAACTTGCACTAGATGGCGTGCTAACATTAAAAATAGTGTAGTTTACTATCCAAACACCTTCCCTACTGTTACGTGGACTGGAGTTAGAATAGTAAATTACACTTTTTTAATGTTAGCACGCCATCTAGTGCAAGTCGATGTAAAGACTTGCGTTGTAAAGACTTGCGTTGTCACTGCATTTGCGTTGTAAAAATTTCGTTGTAACAGCATGCGTTGTAAAAGCATGCGTTGTAACATCATACATCCATGCTGATCCAACTGGCCACTTTCAAAGTTGGATGTTTGACAAACTTGAAACGTGCTCCATAACTTTGCTTGGAAACATTGATGGAGTTAAGAAATCTCCAACACATTTGCTTAGCGAGCATACAACACCGGGGCTTGAACTTTGCTACAAACGGTGTGCATGTCTCCTTGTGCCGAAATGTCCATAAGGATTTCAAATGCTCATCACAATAGATTTTGTATATGTGTAAAGCAGGCAAAAGTAAAAGCAGTAAGTTGCTGAGGTCACACAGGTAAAATAGGAACAGCATGGTCGGCGTTAAAGTGAAGGACATTTGCATTGAAATTGAAACAAAGCAAATTAAATCACTGGGACACATGAAGCAAGCACTGGTGACTGTGAAATGGGAGGCATATTCTCCGAAAGTAGCATAGAAAGTCACAAAGATTTGGAGAGGAACTGGAAGTCAGGAAATTATACTTTATAGAACCAGCCTCAAAAAGTAGCAGGAAGTTAAAGCTGGACTGTATAGCAGGGACTGGCTTGTTGAGATGAGGGCGATCAGTATGGTGAAATGGTCACTGGTGTTTTTTTTTAGCATGCCAGTATGCTAGGAAGTCAATTGAAGAAATTAAAACTTAAATGGTTACCTTGTTGAAGAAAGTCCATTTGTTGTTGCTTGAAATTTAAAGTAAGAATAAAGTTGAAGTGCCCAAATCGTCGCCAATTCTGTAGTGAAGTAAATGAGGATCATGGTCCACGTAGGTTCTTGTAGGAATAAGTATTTATTTAGTAGATGGCACAAGGTATAAAGATGTTAGAAGGATGGAAATAAAAACCCACCAGGAGCTGTCTCCTTACAGCTCAGCCCCAAGCTCCCAACTGAATTCACAGAGCTAGGAACCCAACATTCTAATGTGTCATCATGAATTTCAACATTCCACATGGTGACAGCAGAGGATGAGCAAGACAGGATGAGTAGCAATCACTACAATTATGCTTCTAATCATACAACACAAACAAATGATTTTTTTTTTATAACTTCTACATGAATAGCCTCAAGTGATAAGCAAGAATTCAAAAAACGGATAGGCTTTTATTTAATTGGTGAGAAAAAGGCTCGTTGCAACAAGTCAACAGGCTCACCTAAGCCCATTATCCTTAAATGATAGGCGTAAATTGTCATTAGAAGATACACACACATATGGCATAGGTATTGCAAATGAAGCTGTTAACAAAGTATGAGCCCCATATCCCAATCTAACACCTCACATGCAAGTAGGCAATTGGTCATTTTCAAAGAAATAAATATATAATCTATTACCAAAATACTAAAACACTCAAGGTACGTAGGAATGACCTTAAAAGAGGAAATATCAGTCTCCAGAGTATTGACAAAACCCCGCTCTTTTATACATTTTAAAAGAGCCCATCCCCAGAAATCAGATGGCATTATGAATATGATACTGTCCAAGCTATCACCAGAGCTAAGATTATCAGAAAATAACTGTGCAAGTTTGGCATTAAAGCCCTCACATGAAATTTGTAGCCGTAAAATATGACTTGACCGAGTTACATAAGTCACCACACAAACTAAACAGACCTAATATAATTACAATTAGCCAACTGCGAAAATATGTCGTTATAAAAATGAATTAAATAAAAATAAAAGTTACGGTTTCATTAAATACAGAACACTTGAATTCCAGTGTGATTAACAACAAAGGAGTGATGTTTCTATTTAATGCTAACTTCCGGATAGAAAGACCTCACTTAGCTCTATCTACATTTAAAGAGAGTGCAGGCGTTGACTAACAGATGTAACCATCACAAAGTACCTCAGTAACAGCCACGTGTCCTGAATGGCTAATAATACTTTAATTGATTAATAAACTTCAGCTAATCACACACTTTAATTTTGGATTCAATTCCTGTGATATTCCATCGAGCCATACTGGCCGAAATCAATTTCAAAAATACAAATCATAATCAACAGCTTGGGGGATAACTGCATGGCCAGCTACACAAATAATATGAAGAAACAAGGTTAACACCTAGCTGCCCGGTTCTCACATTCAAGCAGCAACTTTCTTGCATAAATCCCTTTTTTAAGTAAAGTAGTGAAGTTAGGATTCCTAACTATACCACTCCTAAACTGAGAAAAATCCTAACTTTACTATTCCCAAATGCCTTTTGTTAATACCGAAAGTCATAAAGTTAGGATTTTTCTCAGTTAAGGGGTAGTAAAGTTAGTATTCCTAACTATACTACTCCTAAATGCCTTTTGTGAATACCGAAAGTCATAAAGTTAGGATTGATCTTAGTTTGGGAGCAGTAAAGTTAGAAATCCTATCTTTACTACTCCTAAATGCCTTTTGTGAATACTGGATTTTGTCTCAGATTAGTTCTGTGAATCGGCCCCTATAACAGCACCTAATTTCGAACGTAGGCCTACTGTAGAGCCAAATATAAGTCAATTTCCATGAGAGTATTAAGACATTTGCCAAGAGATGTGATTTTTCTCTCAGGCACATTGGGAGGGAGAGCTGTTAACAAACGAGGCAGTGTTTGAAGAAATATCCAACACAGGATGTGTTTGATTGACGTACTGGACAACAGAGATCAATCCATAAGTCGTACATGTGTAGATAACACTGTTGATGGAGTAGTGGCATTAAACACCTGCAGCACACTCTACAAGACAGTCTATAGTAGAGCCCTCAGATAGAGTTGTTGTGTAACCCACCCTGGCAATGCCTGCATTTTTGTGCTGTTCCATCTTGAAAGGAAACTTTAAACGGGGTGGACCCTATAAGCGCTCAGGACCCTCCTACTCCGCCTGAGATGCCGATGTGAATTACAAGCCCTGTGTCACTGGCCCACATGAAGCACCAACAATGTATCAGGCTTACAGAACTCAATCTTGATCTCAGAGTGCACACGTTCTTATAGAATGCCCTATGTGATAATGCTGGAGCAGGGTTTTCTGTCAAAACCCGAACATCAACTTATATTTTTAAATGTCATAATTAAAATTACTAATAAATAATTACTAGATATTAATTTTGTTGAAGTTTCTGACTAATCAACCTTACTAATGAAAGAATTACACGTGGGGATGCATTTGTGTTGCTTTATTAATACGTGAACTAAGTTGGTGAGCAAATTAATAAAATGAGTGTTGCTAAAGTGCTATTTGTTTCGTGTTTGCACTTTAAAATAACGTGCTTTAATGCTTCTTTATGTCGCAGATGGCTAGATAATTACATACACATAAGGGTATTAGTGGAAATTAAAACTGTATAATCATTACGATGTAGTAACGTTGTTTTGTGTATCTTTTAATTAAGATTGTCCATTCTGGCCTAGTCAAAGATGGCCGACATTTACAGCCTGCATTTGAGTAGCTGAAATACGAAGAGAGGCCTCGCTGAATATGGATGAAATCCTGACTTCGGCCTCTGTCTGTATTAAAAGTTTCCGTGAGGACAGCAGCTCCGGGCTTGTTGCCAGTTGTCACCAGATATCCTTGGAAGAGTAAAAGGCCACAATGAACTTTGATAAACTTGCGGTGGCTTCACTATGATTCCGAGGAAGAGCATTCAGTGATGTTACATTTTTTAGTTTGAGCTTCCTTCTTCCGTGTTTTTATTTTTGAGATTTTCGAGAGCGGAGGTTTTTTCTAATGTTGCGAGTCAACATCCTTTCCTGCTCGCTCTGCTCAACGGCTCAACGGACGTCTAGAGTTTGTTTGTAACTTTTAATATGTTAGTTTTCCTATAAATATTGTTAGACTAGAGAGGGTCTAAGGCCACTTCTTCCCGAACCTATGCTCGAGAGGATGGTTTTGATTATTGTCTTGATCTGATAGATTGCTTGTACATAGGCTTTTGGATTTATTGGTTTATTGATTGATGTGGATTCATGTACTAACATTATATGTTGAAGTTGTCGTATTGAGTTCTATGTAGTGTGTACGGCTTCTGGAACGAAGGGAGCTGGTGACGGTTCCGTAGTAGGGCAGAGGGAAGTGAGTGCTGCTCTCGGGAAAGACGGGATTGTTGGCCCTGTACGTATGCAGGGAAAAGCGTGTGACAATTGAAGTTGCGCGTCGCATTGTCTGGGTTCGGAATCAGTGACATCGCCGTGTGTTACTATTAGAGACATATTTTCTGTATAAGAGGAGTGTGTATGGTAGCGAAGGTTATCTGTGAAACTCTGGTCTTAAGTCCCAGGGATCCGTAAGGTTCGCCGTTAAAGCTTATCGCTGGAGAAGTAATAGGTATTCTCTGAGCTTGTTTGAAGGACTGGCAGAGGTAAGCGCTGCTTGGTTAACGTGTGTTATAATTCTGTAGTAGGACAGACTGTTTGCTGTTCTCGGGAAAGGCAGGATTCTGTGAGGATGTGCTACATTTTCTGGTGTGAAAGTGCGTTAATGTATGAGCATTTAGTTAATTGTGAGACTCTTTGGGGCATTCTTAGAGGAAACAGTTATTGGATGCATGTTAGAAGGGCAGAGTAGAGGGACGTGCTACTGTGTCAACGAGAGTAATAATTCCGTAGTGGAGCAGAGGTAAGCGCTGTTCTAGAGAGAAGCGGGATTCTTGTGAGAAAGACTTTTCTTTACTATTCTATGGTTAGCGAAGCAGACAATGGAGATGTTTATATGTTGTAACTAATAGATTTTGTAGAATCTGAAACAGAGTCTACTGAGAAGACTTTGTAAAGGAGGGATGGACGAGTGACAGAAGACAGAGTAGAAGCGACTGCAGCGACTACTGACGTCAGACAGACCGCGCTGTGATTGGGCAGTGGATTAGAACAGTGCTCGCGCTGTGGTTGGTGCGTTGGTGTGAGCCACGCAGGGATTGGAAGGAGTACAGGGTGACGTAGACGCTCCAGGATTGGTGCGTTGGTGTAAGTCGCGCTGTTATTGGACAAAAGATCGTACAGTTGCGGAAAAGGACTAGAGGGTTGTAGTAAACACGAAAAATGTATTACCAAACGGAGGAAAAGAAAAATAAATCCTTGTTCGGTAAAATTAAAAGGTGGTTCGACAAGGATAAGGACATAATAACTAGGAAAGGCGAATTGCTACCTCCGACAAGAACTCCTGCATCCTTCATGGTTGCGAAATATGGGTATCATACCTGTATCTGGTTAGACAATTGGGCTAAGTACACTAAAGAGGATGGTGTTTTAGCGTTCCCGGAACATGGTTCATTTAATTTGGCCGTGTTGAGAAATTTACGGGAAAAGATGATGTGTCTAGAGCCTAGACCAAGGCCGACACAGTTTGAGGCATTGGTGGAATGGGAAGATGAGGTGCATGAGCGAGAAAAGCAGAGGAGTGGAGGCAATTATAGGTATATTTTTGGGAGGAAATATGATCGTGAAACTCATCATGATCGAATGAGGAGATGGCGAGATGCTAGTATGTCAGAGGGATTATATCCTATGAGAACTGTTGAAGAAGCAGAAGGGAGGAAACGTGCAGAAAAGGTACCTAGTACAGAATTGAGGAGGTATGGGGCTAATGATTATGAGGATGAAGTCTTGGATGACATGATTTACAAGAGACCACCTCCATATAGACCAGAACCAGAAGTGAGAACACCAGTTGCTACTCCAATAAGAGATACTTTGCAGATCATTAAAACAGAAGTTGTGACACCTGATTTGAAAATTGGTAGCTCTTTCACGGAAAGAGAGAGAGAGAGAGAGCGAGAGAGAGAGAGTGTAATCGGGGATGAGAAAACAAGAGAGTTAGCAAGAACAACATCTGAGTTGACACAAAAGATCAGGGAATTAACGAAGAATCTAGAGGCTGTTACAGTGCCTGTAACCATAGGTCCGATTATGCCTATTTTTGATAAACAAAGAATGGGTGAAAATGGTTTGACAGTTCCATAGGAAATGGTTTGGTTGGTTCTTCGGGAGAGTCAGGAATAAGGATGGAAGAAAATAATTTGAGACAGCTGAGACATGACACATGTGGTGGAGGGTCAGATGTACAGCCTAATTCAGGATTGAATACTGGTTGTTTAGAAAGATCAATTTTAGAACCACAGAGGATGGCAGAACAAGTGAGTACAGTGAAAAGATCTACAGAAATAACAGCTGAGGATTTGAATGATTGGTTGAAAGTTCTCCAAAAGAAAGATAAAGATTCACAGGCAGTGGATGTAGCCAGGTTGCGCATAGAACTGAAGGAACTCATAGCAGGGACAATTCCTACAGAGATGTTGAAAAATCATCATGATGGAGAGTTGTTATTTATGTGTAAGAGTATTACCTGGAGGGCTAAAAGTACACATGACCGGTTGAAAGGAATAGCGAGTGAAATGGGAGTTGATATGGATAAGGTGAAAGCTTTGCAGAAGCCTTACAGGGTGGATTTCTCCGACAAGGACATTGAGAATCTAAATGATATTGGCAGAACAGGGCAGATTAAGGAGATGATTTCCTTATTGATTGCGAAAATGGGGTGATGTGGAAAAATGGAAGGATAGGTGGTACAAGAAAAGGGAAGATTCAGTGGACAGGACTTACTCAGCATTTCCCATGAGAGAAAAGGAAAAAACAGTGGATGCTTATCCTATGAGAGAGATTCCTGGAGGAGGATATGTACATGTCCCATGGACTAGACAGGATATTTTATCATTTACGAATGATTTCCCTCGATTAAGAAAAAAGCCCGTCGAGTGGTATAGGCAGGTAGATAGGTTTGTGAAAATGTCAAAAGTGCTGTGGATTGATCTGAATAGTCTGTTTGATATAATTGTTCCAGCAGACTTGTGGGCAGAGTGCAAAATAGTTGTAGATTGGCCTGCTAAGGAGTATCCAAGAGGTCAGAAAACAGGAGCACCAGACCCGGAGGTCATGAAGAAGTACGAGCAGGTTATTGTGTTTCTGAAGAATAAGGTACCCCCTAAGGAGACAGACTGGGTTAAGATAGATCGGACACATCAGGAAGCAAAGGAATCAGTTCATGCTTTTTATGAAAGGCTGATACTGGGTTTTAAACAGTTTAGTGGAGATGAACACCTGGGTGATAAGGATTTGAGTCATTTTGTATACAGATTTGTATATGGCTTGAGACTTGAAATCAGTGAAAGGATTCGAGAGCACACAGTTGATTGGCAGAGTAAAAAGATTGACGAAATCTTGAGACATGCGAAGTACTTCAGTGATGAGATTGAGGCAAAACAAAGAAAGCTGAAAGAGAAAGCAATGTGGGCACAGGTGAAAGTTGCTGAAAGACAAGAAGCACAGCTGGTGGAACAAGCAAATAATCCAGGAAATAGGCCCAGATATGGTGCAGGAAAAGGAAAGGGGAATTTAGAAGAGGCCAAGAAGAAATTCCCATGTCACAACTGTGGACAATTGGGGCATTGGAGATCCGAGTGTACCAATCCACCATTAGTGAGTAATGAGAATAAATCATTGAATCAACAGGTGCAGAACGAGGGGTGTAATCATCAGCAGCAACAGCAGAAGGTTGTCAGACAGCAGAGTCAAGAGCCAAAACCGCCCTTGCCGCAGAATAGAGGGTCCCAGAAGTATAACCAGGACTCAGGATTCTACAATGATGAGCAGGTAAACAAACCGAGACGTACTAACCCGGTACAGCAGTACTGGTTAAAGAATGAGGGGAGTGAGTCTGAAGGGGACTACTGACGGTGCCGAAGAGAGGAGGAAGAGTGCATACTTGGTGCAACTCTAGAAATAGACCAGGCAGGACCATTTGTAGATGGGAAAATAAATGGGGAAAGTGTTACTTTTTTGGTAGACACAGGAGCGACGAGATCAACTGTCAGGTCAGCAGATATAAGAAATCTTCCTCTCTCGGACGAAGCAATCCAAGTGGTTGGTGTAGCCAATACACAGATTAAAACTCGTCTTACTGAACCAGTAAGGGTAAGAATAGGGAAATTTTCAGACATGCACAGATTTGTAGTCTGCGACACTAGTCCAGTGAACTTGTTAGGTAGGGACTTATTGTGTAAAATGAATTGCACAATTTTTTGTACTCCGGATGGAATAGCTTTTGAGACACCAGATGAGGATGTCTTGTACAGGATGACTCTAGATAATAGAGAAAGTGATATTGTTGGGACATGTGCTGTATTTAATCCAGATGACTTGCCTCAGGAGTTGAGAAATACAGTAAAAGCAGCAGTTTGGGATTTTACTGGAGAAGATGTGGGATTGATGAATAATGTAGATCCAGTCAAGATTTCAGTGAAAGAGGGAATCACTTATCCAAATATCCCACAGTACAGATTGACACCAGAGATAATTGAGGGAATAACCCCTATAATTGACAAGATGATTCAACAGGGTGTTTTGAGAGAGTTACTGAGTAGCCCATGTAATTCACCGATAATGGGGCTGAAGAAACCTAATGGGAAGTTCAGGATTGTACAAGATTTGAGAAAGATTAACAAAATTGTGGTAGCATGCTGTCCCATTGTGCCAAATCCGTCAGTGATTTTGTATCAGATTCCTCATGATGCTGAATGGTACACGGTGATTGATTTGTGTCATGCTTTCGTTTCAATTCCATTGCATCATGACAGCCAGCCGATTTTTGCATTTCGATTAGGACAGCGTATTTTGGCATGGTGCCGTATCCCACAGGGGTATACAGAGAGTCCATCAATATTCAATCAGTTGTTAAAGAAGTCTTTGGAAAGTCTGATCATGCCTGAGAGTTCGGTACTAGTACAGTATATCAATGACCTACTTGTGGCATCAAAGACACATGAAGCTTGTGAAGTAGATACCATAGCTTTACTGAATCATCTGGCAGATGAAGGGTTAAAGGTATCTCCAGCCAAATTGCAGTTTTGCAAGAAAGAAGTACATTATCTTGGACACAATATTGAAAAAGGTCTGAGAAAAGTGACCAATGACAGGATCAAAATTATCAGAGGAATGAGAGCCCCAATGACCCAGAGAGAAGTGAGAATGTTTCTGGGAATGGTGGGTTATTGTCGTCAGTGGATAAGTAATTTCTCCCTGATAGCAAAGCCACTGATTAAGTTGACCAAAAGTGAAGTGAAAGACCCATTGGAACTGGATGCAGAACAAAAGGCAGCATTTGAAGAATTGAAGAGCAGAATGTGTGAAGCTCCTGCTTTGGGAATGCCAGACTATGAGAAGGAGTTTGAATTGTACTGTAGTGAGAGAAATGGATGTGCACTTTCGGTGCTAATCCAGAAACATGGACGACTGAGAAGGCCAATTGCATACTTCTCATCAACACTTGACCTAGTGGCTGTGGGTTTGCCAGGTTGCCTGAAAGCAGTAGCTGCTACATGCAGAAGCTTGGAACAGAGTGAGGGTATAATAATGGGATATCCTGTAGGGGTATTTGTACCTCATGATGTGGCAATTCTTTTGACAAGAAGCAGGACTCAATATATGTCACATAGTCGGCTGACTAAATATGAGAAAATCATTCTGGGAGCATCAAATGTGACTCTTGAGAGATGTGTGAATGTGAATCCAGCGACACTCTTGCCAGATGCTGAAAATGTGAGTGTGAGAGATGATGTTGATCATGATTGCTTGGATGTGCTTGATTACTGTACAAAACCGAGACCAGACATAAGAGATCTGCCACTACCTGAGAGTGATCATGTGTTGTTTGTGGATGGATCATGTCTGAGAACTGATGATGGTGTGCTGAGTGCAGCATATGCGGTGTGCAAAGTTTCAGAGGTTATGGAAGCTTCGTCTTTGAAAGGAGTAAGGTCTGCTCAAGTAGCTGAATTGGTGGCATTGACAAAAGCTTGCAAGATTGGGAAGAATTTGAGAGTGACTGTGATGACTGATAGTCAGTATGGATTTGGAGTGGTTCATGATTTTGGCCAACTTTGGCTACAGAGAGGTTTCTTGATGTCGAGTGGGACTCCTATAAAGAATGCTGAGGTGATTGGAAAGTTGCTTGAGGCGATACAGCTGCCTAAAGAACTAGCAGTTGTAAAATGTGCTGCTCATGGACAAGGAGATGATTTTGTTACTCTTGGTAATCGTTTTGCAAATGACATAGCACAGTATTGTGCAAAGAACGATCATTCGATTAACAAGGGACGAGAAAGGGAAATGTCTTTTTGTTCTGTGATGTTTACTAATGTCCTGGAAACATGGGATGAGGTGAAACAGTTGCAGGATGAAGCAGGAGATGAGGAAATGAGGGATTGGATCAAAGCAGGTTGTGCACCAAGAGAGAAAGATCATGTTTGGATCTATAGAGATGGAAGACCAGTTATGCCTAACTCAATGCTGTCAACAATGGCAAGAATGTATCATGGCCAGGGACATCTGGGGAGGGACGCTATGATTAGGTCTTTTAAACAAACCTGGTACAATGCAAAGTTCAGGTTGATTGCAGAGAGCATCTGTCAGAGATGTTTGATTTGTCAGCAGTTCAATACTGGAAAGAAAACAGGGGTGAGCCTAGGAACAATAGGCAGAGAAGGAGGTCCTTTTACCAGAATGCAAATAGATTTCATTGAGATGCCTCAGGTCAATAGATTGAGGTATGTTCTAGTGGTAGTCTGTTTGTTCTCAAGATGGGTAGAAGCTTATCCGACTAGGAGAAATGATGGAATAACAGTGGCAAAGTTGCTGTTAAGAGAGTTGATTCCTAGGTACGGGTTCCCAGTGACAATTGAGTCAGACAGAGGGGGAAACTTCTACAATGAGCTCATGGGTTTGATTTGTGAAGCATTGAGCATACAGCAGAAGCTACATTGTGCATACAGGCCAGAGGCTTCTTGTGTTGTTGAACAGATGAATGGCACAATCAAAAACAGAATTGGTAAGATGTGTTTAGCCACTGGAATGAAATGGCCTGATGTCTTGCCTCTAGTGCTAATGACTATTAGGTCTACTCCAGATAGAACTACAGGGTTGAGTCCACATGAAATATTGATGGGACGAGCAATGAGACATGCATTCGTGCCTGTCAACAAATTGATGACAATAACTAATGACATGATTTTGGATTACTGTAAAGGCCTGGCTGACGCAGTTCATTCTGTGTTTCACCAGGTTGGAGGAGACGCCACCACACTTGAAAAGAAGCAAGCCCATGATCTGAGTCCAGGGGACTGGGTGAGGATAAAAGTGCACAGAAGAAGAAATTGCTTGGTTCCGAGGTGGGGAAGGCCAAGACAAGTCATTCTGACTACGACGACTGCTGTGAAGTGTGCTGGTGTGAAGAACTGGGTTCATGCGAGTCATACTCTGAGAGTTCCAAATCCAAAGGATGGGACTGGGAAAGAGTATTTTGAAGAGTCAGATTCCAGTGATGATCCAGACACTGAAACAGTGAGAAGAAAAAAGAATCCTGAAAGGGGGGAAGAGTTGGAAAGAGAGTCAGGTGATTCTTTTTTCTTACCAAGAGAGGCTTCGAGAGAAACATTGAGAGCTTCAGAGGAGAGTTCAGATTCTGTAAGAGTGCCTGAAGTTGTTCCAACAAGCAGTGGAGAAAATAAAGGAGGAAAGAGGAAAGGAAAGAGCAATTCCACAGAGACTATACCTGAGTCAGATGAAGAGGTTGAAGATCCACCTGAGATTATTTCTGAAGAAGTAGGGTCAGAAGAAGATAGAGAGGGACAGATTGCGGAAGACCCCCGAGGAGGTGTAGGGAACATTCCTTATAAGCTAGGTGAAGGGACAAGTAGACAGCAAGAAGATTGCGTGTCGGAGACCCGAGGAGGGACAGTAGTAGGGAAATCTCAATCGGTGGAGAAGAAGTCTGTGGAGCAAAAGAAAATTGTTGAGGAACAAGAGGCAAACGAGACAGAATCAGATGAGAGTGAGAATGGAAAATCAGAGGGTCGAGTTCTGAGAAAGAGAACTTGGATCGGAGAAAGAAATAATAAAGAAGTGAGACCGAAAAGGAGTGTAAAAGGAGATCTTTGGCCTAACAAGATAAAAAGGCTGAGGTACAGACTGACACGAGCAAGTTCAAGTTCATCGAAAGTTGAACAGGTGAACGAGGTGTCGAGTCAGAATCAAGCAAAGGGTGAAAAACAAAAGGAATCAAAAGAGCCAGAAGAGATCAAGAGAATCAGAAAGCCTAACCAGAAGTATAGGTCACCGGAATGGACGTATGTGGCACTGTCTGAAGAAGAAGAGGCAGAGAGTCAAGGAAATCCAGAGGGGACCTTACGTGAAGTGGTTGAGGAGGAGAAAACTGTTGGAGTCCTGAAAGTTATCTTGACTGATATTGGAGAAGAGTCAGATGCTCAGGATATTGAAGATCTGATACAATTTGATGTTGCTGAAGAAGAAGTAAAAAGTGATGAAAATCCAAATTGAGTGAACTGAAGGAGTCACTTGGAGAAGAGTGGAAAAGAAGAGTTTTAAAGATTAGCAGATTGAAATAATCTAGTGTTTTAGAGATTCAGTAGTGGAGTAGAGGAGGCTAAATCAAAAGACACTGCCAAAGTAGTAAAATGGCTAACACAGAAAATAATCAAAGTAGATGTACCTTCTTGAAAAGATGGTGTAGAATGTGCTGCTGCTGTACGGGATTATTAATGCTACTATGGAGTGTACTTGCTTTATTGGTTACTTTTAGAGTGACAATAGACACTTTTGGAATACATACTGAGAATATGACTAACATAGGGAAGAGTTCACAGAAAATAGTGCCAACTAGAATTAGTAACATTTACATACATAAAGATAGATCGATTAATGATTTTTCTAGCAATGTTTTTTCAAAATTGTTGTATGAATACGTAAAGACGATGAAAGTGAGGGATTGCTACGTCTGTATGCAATTGCCTGCATCCGTTTCAGAGGGAGTTACTTATCATCATCTTCCAGCTACGTATGGGATTTCATGTAGTGTGCTAAGTAGTGTTTTTTATCTGTTAGGGAAAATAGATTATGAGATGTCTAATAAAGATAACATTTTTCGGCAATTGCCTATGAATAAGAAACTGAATCCTGCAAAAGAAGCTAACATTTTTGGTGAGATTTTTATTGAAACAGAAGAATTAACATTAGATTATATTTTTAGAAACAATTTAACTTGCAGTTTGAAAGAAGAAGAAAAAGCTTTCCTGGATATGGTAGAGAAAAGGAGAGTGAGCATGCATGAAAAGGCAGGAGAATATAAGATGAGTGAGACGGTGTGGGACATTGAGATGGGAAAGGAGTTGAAGAATGGGGCCAGTCCAACTTTGGCTTTAGATGCACCACAGAAGGGTAAACTATGAATTACTAGAAGGAAATCCCAATATGATAATTATTTTGTTGGGACTAGTGAGTGTCATGATACATACTTTATTGCAACAGGATGGGGATTCAAGGGAGGAGAGGATCCAGTTTTCCCGGGAGTGTATTATATTTGTGGGAATAAGGCTTATTACAGGTTGCCTGACCATTGGTATGGCACATGTTATGTTGGTCTGGTCTTTCGAAAGATTTTTCATATAGATAAGATAGAGGATGTAGAACAAATTAATTTACTAACACGCTTTAAGAGAGAAACCTGGTCGGAAATTGTAGGAGATATTTTTGGAGCTTTGATTCCAGCAGTGTGGATTTCATTAAATGCGTATGGAATTCGGAGGGTGTCAACAGTGGTGGATCGCTTATCGACAAGCACCGCTGGAGGGTTTCTATTGGTGAATACGGAGATGGTTGCCTTACGCGCCATGTCTATGCAAAATCGACTTGCCCTTGATATTCTATTGGCCAAAGAGGGTGGAGTCTGTGGAATGCTGAAGGTTCAACATTGTTGCACTTACGTTCCTGACGAAAGTAAAGATCTAAAGATCTATATCAAAAATATAACTGATTTGCATGAAGAACTAGTACCACTGGAAGCTGAAAGTATCTGGACTAAAATGGCTAATAAGATGATTGCTGTTAAGAACTTTATAGCTAAAATAGGTAATACCATAATTGGTAAGATATTGTTTCCTTTGACATGTGTGATTGTTGTTTTATTGATACTTAGATTAGGGTGTTTGTGTTGTAAAAACAGGGGAGGGAAAAATAAAATAATGAGAGGGATAATTGAAAAGAAGCAATAGAGGTCAAAGAGAGACCCACAAGAAATAGAATTAGAAGAATTTAGGGAGAGTGTATATCTGGATTCGAAGAGAGATGATGAAAGAGAGTCTGGTGTGTAATGTTGTGTATAAAAGACATTTCAATTTCTCCTAAGAAATGGGGACTACATTTTTTTTTTGGGGTTGGTTTTTGTGGTGATTATATATCACCAAAGGGGGGATTGCTGGAGCAGGGTTTTTTGTCAAAACCCGAACATCAGCTTATATTTTTAAATGTCATAATTAAAATTACTAATAAATAATTACTAGATATTAATTTTGTTGAAGTTTCTGACTAATCAACCTTACTAATGAAAGAATTACACGTGGGGATGCATTTGTGTTGCTTTATTAATACGTGAACTAAGTTGGTGAGCAAATTAATAAAATGAGTGTTGCTAAAGTGCTATTTGTTTCGTGTTTGCGCTTTAAAATAACCTGCTTTAATGCTTCTTTATGTCGCAGATGGCTAGATAATTACATACACATAAGGGTATTAGTGGGAATTAACACTGTATAATCATTACGATGTAGTAACGTTGTTTTGTGTTTAATTAAGATTGTCCATTCTGGCCTAGTCAAAGATGGCCGACATTTACAGCCTGCATTCGAGTAGCTGAAATACGAAGAGAGGCCTCGCTGAATATGGATGAAATCCTGACTTCGGCCTCTGTCTGTATTAAAAGTTTCCGTGAGGACAGCAGCTCCGGGCTTGTTGCCAGTTGTCACCAGATATCCTTGGAAGAGTAAAAGGCCACAATGAACTTTGATAAACTTGCGGTGGCTTCACTATGATTCCGAGGAAGAGCATTCATGGATGTTACATTTTTTAGTTTGAGCTTCCTTCTTCCGTGTTTTTATTTTTGAGATTTTCGAGAGCGGAGGTTTTTTCTAATGTTGCGAGTCAACATCCTTTCCTGCTCGCTCTGCTCAACGGCTCAACGGACGTCTAGAGTTTGTTTGTAACTTTTAATATGTTAGTTTTCCTATAAATATTGTTAGACTAGAGAGGGTCTAAGGCCACTTCTTCCCGAACCTATGCTCGAGAGGATCGACGCTGATTGAGAGGACGGCGACTCGGGAGACTTTACCGAGAGACCTGTCCTGACCTAATTACGACATTTAGCTAGAATAGGTAATTATGAGAATAATGATTTTGCTATTGATTGACTTTCCATTTGAACTAATTTAGATAAAATAACCTTTTGTTTGAATCACAGTGTCGGGTGGTTATTTCTTTGTCATTTATTGAATTTTCAAATATGTTTTATTGTTTAAATCATGACTCAAGACGTAACAATTAGGTCGCATTGACCTCAGTTTAGATGCAGATAGGTTTAGGAGTTCTCTCGTATATCCAGTGTGAATAGAGTAATAGAATGAATATTATTGTGATGGGCCCTAGCGTATGATGAGTGTATGTGCGTGTGACTGTGGAATTACTCTGTCCGTGGAAGTAGGGAGAATTTGTATGCTCTGATCTGCAGCAATAATTGATGTGCTTAGGTCTGGTGTTAAGATTTTTCCTAGTTGCAGAGTGGTAGGAAGAAGTGAGGAGTGATTAAAAAAACATTCTGGAATCCTCGTCTAGGCATTGAAGATCATCCATCCATCTTATCGGCCCACTCCTATGAATATCAGATAGGCCTATCATGCTAGAGCAACAGAAAGAACAGGTGTGGATCACTGGAAGTACTAACTTAAGGCATTGGGCTCACAAAACATTTTTGAGTGGTGCTAATACATGTCCTTGATGGTGAAAAAGACAGTGCTTGGTGCAATCCACTTTTGCCCCCGTATTTTGAAAGAAGATTTTTGGAGGGGGGTAATGTGTGACTATAATGTTTGTGCAGATTTGTTATGTTGTGTTTTGTTGTAAAGGCGATGCATTGCATTGCTTTTGTGCTGGATTATTGTATTGAACTGCTGTTGTGTTTAGTATGGCTGTTGTGCTCTGTTATGTTTATGTTGCATTCTTATTTCGTCATTGTACTGCATTGTGTTTTTTTTATTTTTGAACTATCAAGATATGTGCCACATTACTTTGAAGTTCTGGGGACAAACAACCATTTACCACTGCCTAAGCTGGTAAAATACCACTGCTAAAGCTCTTCAACTATTTCAGAATCTAGTCAATTCAAAACTGCAGCAGAGGCCTATCTTAAACTAGCATGACATAGGCTCTTGAGTAACAATTTAGAAGCTTCAGAGCTGCAGTTTTGAGTCTCATAGAAGAACGACCACCTTGGTTTCTATTCCACTCACCTGCATGGATCCCATGCACACAGACAAACAATGCCTCTGGAAATAGCATGGGTTCACTTTGGCAGGGTCTCGACCCTATGCGCTGTCCTGCAGGTTTCCTTACAGAACGGCCACTCAATACAAAGTCAGTATTTTTGCAGCATAAGCCACCCAATGTCAACTCGCAAGGCCTACAATTACTTAAAACCTAACAAGCATTGACACATTTTGATAAACAGCATGGTCAAAAGTAAAAAAACATCCAATTACATTGCCACAGCAGCCGTGTCATTTTCTATATGCACACATGCCTCATTTTGCAGGCAAGCCTACAAAATGACATGGGACATTTTTAGGTCTCGCCTAGCGATGCAGCACGTATGTGCTGCCATCGCTTTGCGAGGCATGTAGTATACACTGTAGTGTGGAAGCTTTGTGGAAGTTCCGCCCACTCTCTACCCATTGGCTTTTATCTTAAGTGCTGCCTTCCGATTGGTTTGAGGCTTGTTAGTCTCTCTTCAGTCATCATTTGTATCCTTCCACGGCTACTGGCCCCTTTACTCCTAACACTATTTTCTTTTAGGTCTCGCCTAGCGATGCAGCACGAATGCGAAGCCATCGCTTTGCGAGGCATGCAGTATACACTGTAGTGTGAAAGCTTCGTAGAAGCTCCGCCTACTTTCTGCCCATTGGCTTTTGTCTTAAATGCTGCCTTCCGATTGGTTTGAGACTTGTTAGTCCCTCCTCAGTCATCATTTGTTTCCTTTCCCGGCTACTGGCCCCTTTACTCCTAACACTACTTTCTTCCCTGTCTCCCCCACCAGATCCCTCCTCGCCCCCTCCCTCAGTCTGTGACTTCTCGCCCCCCGCACCCCTACTCCCGTTCGTGTCTTTTTGTGTCTTCAATGCAATAGGACTCATGTAAATCACGACCTGCTTTGTTTATGTTAAGCGTGCAGTGCGCACTTTCACTTTCTAAGCAGCCGGACAATCGAGCCGGTGCTGTTTGTGTCTTCAATGCAATAGGACTCGTGTAAAGGAACCGGGAGGGCAACCCATTGTTTAGCACCTTTGCCACCGCGCCCCACCATTGCAGTCAAAGGACGGCCCTGCTGAGAGACCGGAGGCAAAAGAGTCGACCTCCGAACAATCAGCCAGTGCCGCCGGTCCGCTGAGACAGCTGTGACCCAAAACGCCTGCTCCGAAAATCCTCACATGTTTAGTAACTCGAGGACTGGCTGCGGGAGAGGTTAGAGTGGTGGATTCACTTGGACACAATCTTGCCTGCATACTATGCCTCAGAGTAAAGTTGATTGATTGATTGAAACATAGACTAGGAATATGATGGAATTGAGAAATATGAAAGATAAAATACCAGTAACAACATCCATTGGTGCGCTGCGCATTGACTTTTCAATAGCACATTGTCAGCATTTTTGCTCACTGTTATCTTTGATATGCTTATGATGCTATGTCTGTGCCCTGGGATCTCTCCATATCACCAATCATTTTTACTTCTGGAACCCCAATTTTGTGAATCAACAAGATCTGAAATGATTTTTCATACGCGGTGATGTCTCCCTGCCAACAGAACACATTGGCTTTCTTGCAAAGGCAAGGTGTTTGAAAACAGCGCGAGGCCAGATGATTGTAGAGGGCCCCCTTGCAGTCCATGGGGGGGAGGGGTGGAGGCTAAGATTTTGTTACCTCACTGACGCATTGGTGTAACTTGGAGCAGCATGCATGCTGTGTTCATCGCACATTATTCCTCTGTGGTGTCACCCAACACAGACGGCAGAAGATTTACGGGCATATTTGAGTTAGCACTTATTCTATGACTTAATAACACACTCAGCAAAGACCTCCGCGTGTGATATTTAGCAGTATAAGCTCGCAATTTCCACGTCACTCATAACAAGATGTTTAGATTTCCGAATGCTTGGGGTGCTTTACTGTACAGAGCTACCAGTGCAAGTTTTAATTCTGAAGTTTGCAGAAAGGGTTCCATGACCCCACTGTGCAAAATGTAAGAGCATTTACAGGTTAGAACATTATTTTAACTGCGCAATTTCTCGTATGGCTTGGAGTTCAAGCCGCTCATGCATATAGATGCCTTAAATGTATACAAACAGAAAACTCTGGAGGTGTTTAAGCCAGACCTAATGTCGTTGCCAGTGCTTGTTCAACCTTGACATTCCAGCTAAGGTTAGCCCGATCTCAAACCATATCAAGTTTTGCAGATCATATTTGTTTCGCAGATCATGTTTCAAGTTCGGCTCGTGTATTTCTGGAGTACAGAACACGCTTCTGTTTCAGTCTAGCTATTGCTCATGATCAGTTTCAGTTTCATACCACACTGTTCATTACCTCCACATTCCGCTGCTGCTCCACGTCCCTGAAAAAGCAACACAAGCATTTGCAAAGCTAGCTGGTCCCACTTATGCTGCCAGCCTTTTGACTTTGTCAATGCATTAGCTTTGTCAAAGCATATTGGTTTTTCTAAAACTTTATTGTTTTGGACTAACAGTTACCTTAACCCCTTTCCACGGCGCCCCACTGAGAACAAATGCTCTCTTCATCGTCCCTGACAAAGCAACACAAGCATTTGCAAAGCTAGTTGGTCCGACTTATGCTGCCAGCCTTTTGACTTTGTCAATGCATTAGCTTTGTCAATGCATATTGGTTTTTGTAAAACTTTATTGTTTGGGACTAACAGTTACCTTAACCCCTTTCCATGGCGCCCCTCTGAGAACAAATGCTCCTTTCATCCGGTTATAGCAGTTGTGTAAGGCTAAATGAGAAGAGTTAATATAGCACCCAGGATAATGTGCTGCATGGCTAAATACTTTTAAGATCCTAAAGGCGAGACCATTGCATTGCAAATGCTTGTTTTACTTACCAATCTGAGTTGGTTGGATCATAAATATGAAAAAAATTGAAAATAAGTAGAGCTACTGTTCTTTTTTTAAGGAACAGAAGTCAGTGGAAATGTGCGGTAGTTCTCCCCCACTAAAGCAAAATGCTTCTGGGCGTGGAAGCAATGGAGGAGTGAGTGAACGAAACAACAGCGAGTGGGCTGATGGAAGGGAAAAGCAGCATAAATGTGAGCAGTAGAAGAACAGTAGCTAGACAATAGTGAAAGGTCAAAACCCTGGACAGAAGGGGCCTCCACGATCCCGAGGATCTGCTTGATGCAGCTGCAGTGGACCAAAGGTACCCAGGCATCCAGAACTACGGTGTAGGTCATCCATGGAATTGTTATCCAAGTGATGAACCGGAAGTGACTCGGTAATTACAGCCTCCCCCACATCCTTCCTCCCTCCACAGCCTGTGTGCCCGAAAGATACTACGAGGCCCGAATTGTAGTGAGGTGAAAACAAAAGAAGACTCTTTCTTAGAAAAATCGAAAACCGTTGATGTTGTGAATTTGAACGTGAGAAAAAAAGGCCTACAGGGAAGACAAAGCATTAGAACGCTCGAAATTAAATGACGGGAAATAAGACTCAAACAAAAGTAATTTTAAAAGACATATCTAGGATAGGGAAACAGGTACGGGGGAATAAAGAAAACAAGGGGGCATCTGAATCAGCGCAGAGAGAGCACTAGTAAAGGGCCTGCGCACGGCATGCCTTTCGGGGTGAACGAGAATCGAATTTTATGTAACATTGTTTTGAAATATTCTACTCTTCTCTCCCACTAGATCCATCCCAGCTGCTCTCTGTGGGAGATCTGTGATAAACCGTTCTGGTACATTGGCGTTTTCTTGCTTTAAATTACAGTGAATCAGATTGAAGCCATCAGAGTGGCAGCTCACAGCTTTCTTGCAGTAGCAGTAGCCTGACATAAGACAACAGTAAAGGACACACGGGTCTGACTTCGTGATAGACGAAGAATAACGGATGAGATGCCATCTTTTTTTTACATTTTCACTGAAATGTACCATGTTTGAGGAAACGTGCTCAGAAGGTTGATGTTCAGTCAGCTCTTATAGGATGTGTTGCAGTCTGGTCGTATGTATGTTTGTGGTGTTTGGGTTATACAATTGTGTGTTCAGTATCAGGTGGGTATTATTGCAATGTTGCTTCGGTATTTGATGCATTTATGCTATTTTGATGATTATTGTTCAGTCTATAGTTACTGACTTTTAAGGTTCGATCTTATGTTAATCTGTGTCCAGTTTCAAGTGGTGTTCTTTACCCCTTACACAGCTATCCGTGCACCCACATGTAACATTCTTATGAGCGCCTTGCGCCACTTTTGCCTCACTTTTCCCATGTTAAAAGTGACGCAAAAGTGGCGCAAGGGGCTCATAAATCTGCCCCATTGGACCCAACGTTGGCGAATTGCACTCTGATATACATACAAAAAAAAAAGTTATCAAACAGACAACCACCACACTAAAGACGAAAACCTTCACACAATGCAGTAAAGTATCCATGTACTGGGGAGAGAATATGGCCTAATGGCTAGGGCGTTGGATCTCGAAGCTGGGCAACCGGGTTCGATATCTCGAAGCTGGGCGACCGGGTTCGAGTCTCGGCAGGGACGCTCAACATTCTGTGATTCTAGACAAATCACTGAGGGGCACATCAGCAAGGTCTTTATCTCTGCTTTAAAAGCCAGAAGAGCGGAGATAAAACCATAGCCCTATCAGCAAGAGGGTGCTAACATGCATATTCGCATGTTAGCACCCTTTTTCACTACGCCTACCTTTGCATCTCTAATGAGATGCAAAGTGGGCGTTCCTGACATTCACTACATGTCAGAACATCCATAACGTGGCTTCGCGCTATCAGCAAGGATGCCCTAGCATTTTAGCAGACGTTAATTTTTGGAGAAAACTGCTGTTTTCTCCAAAAACTAACGTCTGCTAAAATCTTGACTTAGCCACCCCTAACATAGGGGGTGGATTCTGCTGATACGACCACAGGGTCGTATAAGCAAGTTTATCGCCGTTTTGCAGGGAACATCGCTGGAAAATCAACGATGTTCCCTGCAAAGCGGCGATTTCCCCGCTATTGCAGGAATTTTTATCGCCTTGCAGATACGCGTTGCTATTAACGCGATATCTCCGCGATAAAAACCTGCGATAGCGGGCATTAGGAAAAGGAGCGCTAAGCACGCTTTGCGATAGTTATCGCAAAGCGTTGCTAATATGCCCCTGAATCTCCCTGTGCCTAACAAGAATGAATGTGTCCCTCTGTAACATAACTGGTGCTCATGTAAAGCGCTCTGATGCCGCGCTATATAAAAGTCCACACACAATATCGCCAGCAAGTGCGCACAGTCTACCTCTCTCGCGAACCTGATTATTGTACATTAGGAATGCACTCAGGAAATATTCCCACCATATGCACTAATGCCCCTCTTTGAAGAACAAAATACAACTAAGAAGACAAGATAAAGTTCTATTCTTTAATTACACTAATACTCAAAGTACGGCCCACGGTCCGCATGTGGCCCTCCTGAGTTATACATGTGCCCCACAGGTCAACAGCAGCACTGGTTCTGCTAATTACTTGACTCAGCATTAATGTTCAGAAATGTGGTAAATAAACGTGCACTCATTTATTTACAGGTTAACTGAAGTTAAAGAAACAAAGAAACTAAGGTGCCCTGCACCACTTAACTTTCAGAACATCTTCATTTTTAAAGACATCTTGCAACAAGTGTGCAATAAAATGATAGTCTTTTCAAAATTCAAAAAGTGTATTTCATTAACATGCAGAAGCGTTTCACCTTAGTACATCAAATTATATCAGGGCATTGAGATATATTTTTAAAGTGATAAGTTTCAAACATAAATGTAAAAATATCCATGGTTCCTTCACTCCACCCTAACAACAATGCGAATAGAGAATAAGAGGCAAGTCAGTTATGTGCACACCCTGGCTGGCCTGCGTTGCTTTTATACATGGACTACATTACAGCGTAATAAATAAAACACAAAAGGTTATCTGTAGCGCACATCCCAAAGCCATGTATTTCTAGGTCCTCTTAAATGTTATAATGAAAAATAAAGATGAAAAGTGAAATTAAACAATTGCCCGGGAATCACACAATTTGGTCAAGTGGGGAAGCCAGCATTGAGACTAGGTTTTCTGGTTTCACATTTAGCAATTCATCCACTATATGTACATTCTTCATGTCCCCTATGCCCACCTTGCATACCCCCCCTGACTGCCAACATGCGGCGCCACCATCACAACACAGACCAAACATTTTGGCCCCTGGAAAAATGTTTGCGAGTACATATACTCTAACTTACGCTTAGTGATTCTTCCAGGTACACAATGATCAAATGACAGGTCCCGGGTGCAATTGTTGTTACAACACTGTAATTTTGCATAATCTCTGGAATTATGCATTTTGAAAATTATTTAAAAGCATCCAAGATGACACCATTATGCCACCTCACATACACAAATCATCCATTTGGGGGGAAAAAGCTATCATAGGAGCATGAGAACAACGCAACTGAGACACAGCAACAACATGATCAACCTGAAAGTGAGCAGCTTTTGTTTACCGCGGGCACAAATAAAATAAAGCCATCTTGTGTTATGTTAGACCTGTCATTCTTAAGGTGGTCTTTACCCCAACATTTTGCTTTTAGCCTCTCATTTTTGCTGATTCTATTTGTTGGCCTCAGGACTGCTAACCAGTACTAAAGTGCATGTGCTCTCCCCTAAACATAATGACATACCTGGCATATTTGTTGTACTGGTAAGTCCCTTCTAAAGGGGCATACCATATACTCAGGGCCTCTACTTCAAATGCTACTAGAAGGTCGGAGCCCTGATTGTGCCATCCACAGAAGCAGCCTTTCAAACCAGTCTCAGACGTGCCACTGCAGTGCCTGTGTGTGCAGTTTGCTGCCACTTCGACTTGGCATTTAAAACTACTTGCCAAGCCTTAAACTCCACTTTTATTACATATAGGTTGCCCCTAAGGTAGGCCCTAAGTAACCCTAAAGGCAGGGTGCTATGTGAGTAAAAGGTAGGGCATATACCTTTATGTTTTACATGTCCTGGGAGTGACAAACAGCCTATATTCTTTCATTGACCAACATTGGGAATTCCTTAATACACTTATAAGCTCAAATTCCTGATCAGAGAAGAGTGGCTTTTTCATGTTTCATATGTTTGGAATTGTAATGATAAATTCTCCTTACTTGTGAAGTTGGATTTAACATTACTGTTTTAGAAATACCACTTTTGGAAAGTGGACATTTCTCTGTACATACTGCTCTTTCTGCCTGACAGCCTGTCTCCAAAATACTTCTAAGTTGGGTGACAGATAAACTTTGTGCATTACCTCCAGACAGCCACAAACACAGGACGATGAGGCTCATCAGCATTCTGATGGGTCTTCCTGGGCAGGGAGGAATGAGAGGGGCTGACACATACACTTCAATAGATAGTGTGCTGTCCGCACACAAAGCACTGATTTACACCCCAGGGTTAGCCTGACAGGGAGAACTTGGTTGAAAGGGATCCTTGTGCACTTCAGAGAGTTATTTTGAAGTCACCCACAAATCAAAGGCACTATTGGGTATAAGTACTGGGTCTCTGACCCCCTAAAATCAGGCTATTCTGGATCTTGAACTGAACCTCTGTCAGAAGGACTGCTGTACTGCGTAAAGGGCTCAACTGGCCTGCTTTTCTGTTTGCTGGGCTGCTGCCTGCTGCTTCCTGACTCTGCCTCCCCTCCAAGTGATCTCCTAGGGTTTGCTGGATTGCCTCCTGTTTTCTGAAGTCTCAGGGAGACAAAAGACTTCCTACAATTCTGCTGATGCTGCTGGATTCTGCCTTCTGTGAGTCCTACCCTTGCTTGAGGTGCCCACTGCATGCTCTGGGTGTCAGAAGTGGGATCTGCAGCTGTTTTCCTTAAAACCCGACGCATTGCATCAGATGCGTAAGATATTCCGGCGCACGGTCCTTTGACGCAGAGGCGGCCCAACGACAGAGGATTTGCAGCCTGTGCGGCTCAATGACAACACTCTGTACTGCTCGGCGACAATGCATTGCATTCACTTCAAGGGAGCTCAGCACTGATGCAGGACCCACTTTGCACGGCTCGAAAATGACACAGTAGACTCTCGACATCGACAAAAGCTCCATCCAAGGTATTTTTTCAGCACAACCTGTATGAGTCCTGTAGCCAGCCTGCCATCAATCGGGGTTGACCTGAACATTGGATTTGCACCGGTCCCTCATGACGTCAAGTAACCTTTTGACTGCTAGTGACTTATAAGCACATTTTTGCATTTCATCCATAACAAAATCATATCTCAACTTCTACTGATTGGAGTTTTGTTGTTTTAGTCTTATTTTGCTCAGATACATATACATTTTTTTCTCAACCTTTGTGGAGTCTGTTTTGTGTGTATTCATTGTGTTACTCTTTGTGTGTGTGTGTGTTGCACAAATACTTTACACATTACCTTTACAAATAAGCCTGACTGCTTTATGCCAAGCTACCAGAGGGTGAGCACAGGTTATCTTATCATGTATGTAGCTTACCCTGATTAGAGTATTGGTTCCTGCCTGAGTACCTACCTCAACTAACCAGGAATCCCATGTCTAACACTGGTGATCAGATATGAATATAGGACTTGCGTTTGTGCAATACCATATAGTAACTAATTGTTCACTACAACTCTATACTGAGACCAATTTGAGCCTTTTTCAATTCTCCCTTTTCTGACATCTGTTGTTTTTTTTCCCCAAGTCCTTTTGCCTAAGTACCATTTTTCTCTGCAACATCAGTGGTTCTACCTGCAAGATAGAATTTGAGCTGGCTAACCTGGAAGCATGCATAGCGGTTCAGCTCAAGGGGTTCTGCCAGGAGAGAGAGGCATGCCAAGACATTTCCGGGCAATCGTTGTGCGTTATAAGTCACTTCATTCATTCATCCATTCATTCATTCATTCATTCCACAAGGGAAGCGCTAAGAAGGCAGACCTTCTGAAAGCCTACAGAGCATGGGCAGAGTCTCACCAAGAAGGATTCGTGTCTGAGGAAAGATCAGAGCAGGACCCTACAGTGGGTCTTGACATGCAGCCTCTGGTGGGGAGGAGAAATTTTCTCCCAGTACTGGCAGTCCACTCTAGAGCAGGCAGTAATGTGTCTTCAAGGAGCCTTTCCTCTGAGGAGCTGGTGGACAGGAGGGAGGAAACTAAGGCTAGAGCTTGCCAAGATGGAGGAGGACAAGGAGCAGACCCTTGCCCTTGGAAGCTTGAGAAGTACCAAGCCCTTGAGGGGAAGAGGCTAGCCATAGAGGTAAAAAAGATGGCCCATGAGATAAGCCTCAGAAAGCTGGATATTAGAGCCTTCCAAGTGGGGTCCAGCAACAGCAATATTGGTGGCATCATACCTGCAGTGTCTGCACATGAGTCCAAATTCCATATCCCAAAAGATGGTGCCTGGTTACAATGTGGTTGACAGCCTACGAAGTGGCTTTGAAACTGCACTGGGCCCCAGAGGTGTCCTTGGGTTATAGTCTTTTGCAGTACATGCCCACGTTGGGTAGGGACACACTGCTTACACTAGAGGTGGGGGACCAGACCAACTACACTGCCAGGACCATTTTAGTCAGGAAGTTCGGGTTGACACCTGAGAAGTACAGAATGGTTCAGGCTTGTCACAAGCTCTCTACCCAAACATGGGTGGATTGTCTGGATTATGCTCATAAAGCACAGACGGGCGGGGTGAGGGGCACCAAAGTAAATGATTGTGAAGGGATGTACAACTTGTTTCTGAAGGAGCACGTTCTTGATACTTGTTTTCCAGAGCTGTGCCAACACTTACTACACATCAAGCTTCCTAATGCCAGGAAGCTTGCTGAGGAGGCGGATATCTGGGTCAGCACCAGAGTGTCCAAAAAGGTATCTGAGGGAGACCCTCAAAAGAGTGGTCAGGGTCCCAGCCAGAAGGAGGGGGGGGAGATAAAAAGACTGAAGGATGAAGGAAGTGGAGCTTAAGGCTCATGTGGAGATGATAGAGTTACCTGATTGGACCTGTGCCACAACAAGGCCCATGGCTGCCCTGGAAAGGAATCAAGAATGGCTGGAGCCTGGAATAATAGCCTAGCCAGCTGCTAAGAAAGGGAAAGGCAAAGGGTGTGGTAAACCAACCCCTAAATGTACCTCAAGTGAGATGGGTAGGGCACCTGTGTTGGCTGCCTCGGAGTCCATTGAAGAGGACATTGTATCCCTTGGTGACCGGCCTGAGCTTGCTGGATGACTTGTGGAAGGAGGACCCACCAAGGAGGAGTACTGTAGGGCACAGAGGGAGTGCCCAACCCTAGTGGGCATGAGGCAACAGGCTGAAGCCCAAGCAGCAAGTGATGCATTTGGTAGCCACCACATACACTGGGAAGACAACTTCCTGTACAATGAACCTAAGGCTCCTGGGCATGGGACCTCAAGGGCCCTAGTGGTCCACCAATGCTCTAGGGTCTTTCTATTGGAGCTGGCTCAAGAAATTCGCTGGGCAGGGCACCTAGGCCAAGACAAGACCATTGCAAGGGTTGTCCTCCACCTCTATTGGCATTGGATCAATAATTCCTCAGATGTGTTCTGTAGGACTTGTGTTACCTGCCAGGCCAGCGGAATGACAGGGCAGAGGCTTAAAGCCCCCCTCAAACTCTTGCCTGTTGCAAGCACCCCCTTTGATAGGGTGGGCATCCACATTGTAGGGCCTATGGATCCCCAGACTGCATCAGGCAATAGGTTCATCCTGGTTCTGGTGGATCATGCCCCTGGTGGGGATTTTTACCTAAGTGGGTTTCCAAAAGGAGGTTGAGTCTGACAGGGGCACAAACTTTATGTTTGTGTATATGCAGTCGATGTGGAAGGAGTGTGCGGTTGACATACAGGTTCTCCACCGCTTACCATCCATAAATATCAATGGGTTTGTTGTGATGTTCAACAAGACCCTGAAAGGCATGATCAGAGGTCTGCCTGAGGCATTGACAAAAAAGTGAGATTTCCTCCTACTATGCCTGTTGTTCACTTAAAGAGAGGTGCTACAGAGAACATTGGGTTTCAGCCAAT
This sequence comes from Triturus cristatus, assembly GCF_964204655.1. NCBI lineage: Eukaryota > Metazoa > Chordata > Amphibia > Caudata > Salamandridae > Triturus > Triturus cristatus. The sequence goes on along the minus strand of NC_140586.1, from coordinate 381,693,294 downwards.
TTGAGCTGTTGTATGGGCACCCAGTAAGATGGATTCTGAGTCTGGTGAATGAAGGGTGGGAGCAAGCTCCCATAAAGGTACCACAGGATGTTGTGAGCTACATGCCAGCCTTCAGAAGCCAGATGTGTAAGTTATGGAAGCATGCTTCCAGTAACCTTGAAGCTACCCAGGAAGGCATGAAGTAGTGGTATAACAAAGATTCTGCCACAGTGGAATTTTAATCTGATCAAAAAGTTTGGGGGATGGAGCCGGTAGAACCCAGGGCCCTTCAAGACTGCTGGAATACACCATATGAAATGACTGAAAGAAGGTATGAGGCCACTTACCTGGTGGTCCTCAAGACCCCTAGCCCATAGGGTGCTGCATGTAAATCACCTCACACCTCACTTGGAGAGGTCTGAGCCCACCATGCTGTTGATGACTGATGGAAAAGAGAAAAGAGGAGAGTCAACCTCTCTCTGACCACTTGGACTTGAAGGCAAAAGATGGGCAGAGAAGGAGTAATCCTTTTCCCCACTCTAACTCCTGACCAACAGTGAGACTGCAACCAAGTATTTGGACAATACTCTTCTCCGTTCTCCCTTGTCCTTGGGACTACCCACCTGTGTACCCATGATATAGACACAGGGGACAATCTCAATCAATCAATCAATCACATAATTTGTAAAGCGCACTACATTCCCATGAGGGTTTCAAGGCGCTGAGGGGGGAGCTGCTGCTATTGGTCGAAGAGCCAGGTCTTGAGTTATCTCCTGTAGGTCAGAAGGTCTTCGGTTAGTCGCAGGTAGAGGGGGAGGGTGTTCCCGGTCTTGGCGGCGCAATGGGAGAAGGACCTACCTCCGGAAGAAGTTCTCTGGATGCGTGGGACCGTGGCCAGGGCGTGGTCAGCGGAGCGGAGTTTCCTGTTGGGTACGTAGAAGGAGAGTCGACTGTTGAGATAGGCTGGGCCGGTTTTGTCGAGTGTCTTGTGTGCGTGGATCAGGAGCTTGAAGGAGATTCTTTTGTCGACGGGGAGCCAGTGCAGGCTCCTCAGGTGGGGGGTGATGTGGTCGCGGCGTGGGATGTCGAAGATCAGGCGTGCCGAGGCGTTCTGGATTCTCTGTAGTCTGTTGATGAGCTTGGACGAGGCTCCGGCGTAGAGGGCATCTCCGTAGTCAGTCTGTCTCCCTGTTAAGAATAAACCTTACATGTTGTCAGATAAAGTGAGGTCCAACATTAAGGCTGATGTGCCCAAAATGCTGGAGTTGCAAGTAAAAGAATCCTCCAGTAGCCACTGGTTCAGTCCTGTGGTTCTGGTACCAAAAGCTGCCCCAGCGGGCACCACACCTGAATTGAGGTTCTGTGTGGATTACAGGATGCTATATTCTGTACACTTCAATAGGTAGTGTCCTTTCCACACACAAAACACTGATTTACCCCCAGAGTTAGCCTGGCAGATAAGACTGGGTTAAAAGGGATCATTGTACACTTCTGAGAGGTCTTTTGAAGTCACCCTCTAGATCACAGGCACTTCTGGGTGTAAGTACTGGGTCTCTGACACCCTAAAATCAGACACTTCTGGATCTTGAACTGAACTTCTGTCAGAAGGACTGCTGTGCTTCCTAAAGGACTCAACTGGACTGCTTTTTCTGGAAGGACTGCTTTTCTGCATGTTGCCCTACTGCCAGCTTCTCTCTACCTCTGCTGGATGGACTCTGCCTCCCCTCCAAGTGATCTCCAAAGGCTTTCTGGCTTGCCACTTGTTTTCTGAAGTTTCAGGGACACAAAATACATCCTACAATTCTGCTGGTGCTCTTGGACTCTGCCTTCTGTGAAACCTACCCACGCCTGAGGTGCCCCTCAAAGCTCTGGGCCTCAAAAGTGGATTCTGCAGCTATCTTATTCGAAATTGTATCTACTGTGTGATAAATTCTTCTGCATCACACTTAGACGCCGACACGGAGGCTGCGCGACAAAAGTGGTTCCACAACCTGTGCGGCTCAACAACGACACTCTGCACGGCGTGACAATGACATATTACATTAATTACAAGGGAGCTCGACTCTGTACCCCCTTTCTCCGGCTTGGCGGCGATGAAACAGTGGACTCTTGATGTCGACAAAAGTTCCATCAAAGCTATTTCTTCAGCGGGACCTGACTGGGGTCCTGTTGCCAGCCTCTTATCGAATAGGGTCAGCCTGAATTTTTGATTTGCACTTCTCCCTCATGACCTCAAGGAACCTTTTGACTGCTAGTCACTCATAAGCACTATTTTTGCATTTAATCTTTAAAAATTCATATCTCAACTTCTACTGATTGGATGTTTGCCTTTTTGGCCCTATATTGCTCAGATAAATATTCTCTATTTTACTAAACTTTGGTGTATTCATTGTTACTGTGTCTTTGTGTTACACAAACTATTTACACATTGCCTTTGTAGATAAGCCTGCCTGCTCTGTGCCAAGCATCCAGAGGGTGAGCAAAGGCTATCATATTGTGTATCTAGATAACCCTGACTAGTGCGGTGGTTCCTGCCTTGCCTGGGTGCATATCTCAGCTAACCAAGAATCCCATTTCTAACATGCTAACTATCTTATTCACGCAGACTGTTCTGGGAAATTTTGAGTGTGAAATGCATCCTTTTTGTATTAATTTATTTTCTTGGGTTAAACAGAGGAAGTGCGGTAGAGAGTGAGGCTACTTTACATAGAGTATGAACTTCTTCTGCTTGTTCTGAAGACTCCTCCCTGTGCTTTGTCCAGCCCTTGGATTTTTGGGATTAGGATCCTGGGGGAAAATCATTACTCTGCCTTTATATGTTGTCTCCAGGCCTTGGAAGTTGGAATAATAAAAACAAATTTAAAAATGAAGTAAGCTCAGTGCCATTCTTTGCAAAATATTTGTGTTGGCAGGCAGCACATTTTATGTTCCTTTTTTGTTTTGTTTTTCATTTTGTTTGTGTCCTATAGCCTGGATTTCAAGTTAGGGGGCTGCAGGCAAATCCATGTGAGATTAATGGAAAAATGATATTTTTGGATGGTGGAAGCCTGAACAATTTTGTCTTCTTACTGTGTGTATTTACTTTTTGGAGATTAGCCTGCTGTGGGCCTTGAATGCACTTTTAAGGTATATTTCACATTCCCACTGCTTGTGTGCTAAAGACATTTTTATCATTTTAGTGTCCTGTGGATGTCCTTGTACTCCTGCCAAGTTTAGATTGTGGTTTTTTTGCCTAAATGTGCCTGTGATGGCTAGGTTTGGGATGACTTCTGGGGTCCAGGGCCATGCAGCCAGACATTTTTATATGTTCTTCCCAATGTGCATGCCCACCATTTTCTCTGTGTGTGTCTGTCTGTTTGTGTCAGGCAGTTGATTAACTGTTTTTCTTCAACTTTTAAAATTATTTTTGCAGTTATAGTTGTTGCCTTGTGCTGTTTGTGTCTGGGGCATTTTAAAGTTGATTACATTTGTTTCTCACTATTTCTATTTTCCATTGCTGTTATTTTATTTATGGTTTTGTTTGGATTTTCTTTTACATCATTGATGCTGCTTTACTGGTGGTTTTACTAAAGCCCACCGATTGGCCCATTCACATTTCAGGTGTATAATTATGTAATCCTTTCTTTTCCTTGCAATCCTACAAGTTTTTGATTGAGGAGGGGGCTGTAGTGGTCTCAGGACCCACCATTTTGTGGGACCAATGTGTTTCTTGTGGTTGGCCATTTCCTCTTTGTTCTTCATACCTTCTTCTTTGTTGGCCACGTGGTGTGAACACCATTGTTTGGAGCCAGTTGTGTGTGTGTGTGTGTGTGTGTGTTTGTGTGTGTTTGAGAGAGAGAGAGAGAGAGAGAGAGAGAGAGAGAGTGGAAAGAAGAAAACATGAAAGAAAGAGACCAGAAAGGAGCAGGGCTTTTTTGCCAGAACTGCTTTTCGTTTCTAGTCTTGTCTAGACTGGCTATATGCATACGTTAGTTTACTCGAAAACAAGGTTGTTGTAGCTGTGGCTTGCTTTTGAAATGCTTCTCTCTCAAGAAAGCATTTCATTTGCCCTTCTGCAGCATAGGCATACTTTTAAAGATTTGTGAAATCACTTAAACTGCAACAAGACTATGAACTCCGTAACAGAAGGCAATGCATGTGAAAAGCTGCAAAAATGTGTTTTCAATTTGCTGCCTCATAAAGACAACCCATCCCCACTAAACCTCACTACCATTGCTGAGAAGAGGATACCAATGACAGCAAACAAAATATTACATCAAAAAAATTAAATCGCCTGTACTAGCCGAAAGCTATTTAAACACTGGGCGCATAGCTACCGTGTTAGTCCACCAGGAGAAGCTTTCATACATCTTCTGGAAAATAATCAAATTTCATGTAATGCATCAAGCATTTTCAAAACTGTTGACATCCTCCTTTTATCACTTCTCTTCTACTTTGTTGTCCTAGTCAACTTTCTTCAAAAGGACCTGGGGGCATTCTTACTATTAGTTCACACAACGCAGCACAGCAAAGACTCTTTCTGCACTGCGTTGCATGAAATGGATGGAGTAGAAACTTTCCACATTTAGAATGATATGAAGATTTTCTGCTCTCTCCTTGCTATGGCACACTGTGCACTGCTTAGCGTTAGCGCAGGAACCCTTGCCCCATAGTGCAAGGGTGTCTGTGGTACAGGCAGGATAGTGTTTGTGCAGGAAGAAAAACCATCCAACAGAAAACAATCCAAAGAAGAAGTAATGAGAAGATATAAAGATATTTTGGCACAAACCCAGGTTTACAGCATTTGCAAATCTGGGTTTGCATCAAAATACATGGGTGGAAGCTCCACCCATGTAGTGCCTAAGCCAACACAAAGTAACACATGGTAGTGCAGCATGTGGCTTTGAGTGGCTTAGTATTTGCCAAAATTGATTTTGCTTAGTGGCGACAACTTAAAAGTGATACAAAATCAAAGTAAATCTGGGCCCTGATGTTTAGTTGCAGAAAAGTACGGATGCCCACCTACTCTGTTCCTGCAATTGATTATAGCAGAACAGCACCTAGAGACATCCAGCTTAATCTGGAAGCTACATATGCTTTCTTGTTATTTTTATATGATAAGATGAGGAGAGATGCTAAAGGTCTCGCCTTCATTAAAACTACATAAACAAGAGGGACCCTAAAAGTCTCATCTTCATTTAGATTAGGCTCCCTGGGTATCTGTACACATAGCTGAGTTTGCATCAAAATTCCTTTAAAACAAATATGTTTTTTTTAAAAATGTTAAGTATGATAATTTCAGTTGTTTTAATAGTTCTTTGTGTGTTCCAAAAGGTACATGATTCTCATCTACCACCATGAAATTATGAAACTGTGAGTTTTGTAAACCATACCTTTTGTCTGCATGATTTGGAACCATCATACACGTGTTCTGACATCTGGAAGACACACTGCAGCAAGGGATCTAATGTTGATTGGTCTGCAGCTCCCTTTCAGAATTTACACTGTGGATTGAACAAGATGGCTTCTCCAATTTACCGTCAGTTGAACGGTGGCAAGACAGTACCAGCTCTAAAATGACCCTTGCCCAAGGTTAAGATGACAGAAACAGTAGAGTTTATTGTATTTTAGTCCATTATTACATTTGTGCAGCACTATATGATATTAGCGCGGGCTCAAAGCTTGGTCCTGCATGGTGAGATAAGATGTGCCCTTTTTTGTAACTCATGACTGGGAGATTGTATGTTTACGATATAACCTATGTTGGAAGCATTGTGTATCACGCATTAGGGATGAAGGAATGTTCCAGTTGTGTTTCTGCACACTTGGTGCTGCACTGAAGTAAATCAGTGAAGCAGAAAGGTAAAGTGAGGTGCCTTTATAAACACATAGGTGGATATTCTCAAGGACTTCTCGCCGAGTTAGCGGCACTTTATCGCAGCCAAAGTGGCAATAAATGTATCGCCCTATTCACAAGCTGGTGCTAACAGCCGATATCACCAGTTTTCCTGTGATAGCAGCCGCAAAAAACATCGCCACGGACGACACCGGCAACTAATGCTAATGATATGCAGAGTAGGCATTCCCGTGCAAAAAGCTGCAACAACACCACTTCACAACATTCTCAACGATCAGCCAGATCAGCGATAAGATCCCAAAACATGCGTTAAGGCACAGTAGCAGCAGGGATTTAACACCTGCTCTTACCTGGTGTTAAGTCGGACGACAACCTGCACCATAAAAGGGAACCCAGCCCAGAGTCACACCTGAATAACAACAGATGCCATGGAGCTACTGATCATGCAGCTCGGAGCCCCAAGAGGGCCACAACACCCACCACCACCACCCCCAGGCCCACCCCCCCCAGATACCCCCCACCCCCCGTACTACCACAGAGGCAGCGCAGACAAAGACAACGGACCTTCAGAAAACGCACCAGCCCCACAGACTTAACACCAGAGAATGTCATTGCCCACTACAGGCTCAAAAGGACAACCATCCTCCGCATTTTGACCATCATTGCCCACAGACTGACGGTATCAATACAGCGGACAACCAACATCCCTCCGCAGACAAAGCTGCTGGCTGTGCTGCACCTCTGGTACCTTCCAACCAACAATCGCCAGAGTCGGAGGAGTCTCACAGCCAGCCCTATCAAAGTTCCTCACACATGTCTTGGATGCCATCATCAGCTTGATACCCCAGCACCTTCACTTCCCCCACACTGCACAGGAACAGCTGGAGACCAAGCAAGGCTTCTATGCCATAGCTGGCTTCCCACACGTTTTGGGGGGGCAATTGACTGCACACAAGTACTCCTCGTGCCCCCTGCCGCCACTGCACACAATTACCGCAACAGGAAGCACACGCATTCCATCAATGTGCAGGCAAGTGTGGACCACCTGGGACTCTTCACCAATGTCGTCGCCAACTGCCCAGGCAGTGTGCATGATTCCTTCATCTTCCGACAGTCCATCATCAACCAGCGCTTTCAGGATGGCACCTATGGGAATGCATTGCTCATTGGTAAGTACCAAATGAACACACCACACACCTCAACTCCACAATCATGCAACTCACAACTCTTGGAATGCACATTTTACAAACTCACATACAACATGCCAAACAACATGCCCACCTACCACACACGACAGCACAACTTACTGTGGTAACCTGGGCTAGCCATGTACACAAGCCATCAACAGCATGGCACCTCAGCCACACAATAGCAGAATGTGGGGAGAGGGGGGAACCAGGCATGTGCGAAGGAGGCAAGTGATCCATGAATGAGAATGTACACAATGCCAAGTGTGGTGTGGATTTGCTGGCCAGACTGCAGTACGCAGACCACAGACATGTCCATGTCCATGTTTTTGGAGTATAGTGGACAGTGGACACAACCATGTCACCTCAGCCAGTGGGGAAGATCGCAGAAATGTAGCTTGTTACGTACCCCCCCCGTAAGCGTGAGCGGGGTGGGCTGGCCCACTCCGCTCACGCGTGGTAGGGGTGTGAATAAAAAGCACGTTGCTCTGGGCATGGTTCTCTTCCGGAATGGCCAACGTGTCTGCCAGGGCAGCGCCTCTCACCCCGCCAGAAGGCCGACGCCGTGAGCTGTGGTGCCGGCGATCCTGTGCGTCTGCTGCACCCCAGGCCACTGGTCCCCAGACCCGTCTTGGCCGCCCCTGGGCACCCAGGCCTCACTGCTCACCTGCCGACACCGGCGTGTGTCAAAGAGGGCCCACCACATGCCGGTGCAAGCTCTAAGCCCGAGGCCCATGACCTTGGCAACCTCCTCAGACCATCGCTGGCCTCTGCGACACAGGCCCGCAGCACTCCTTTCTCGTTGACGTATTCCACTGCTGCCTTTGGCCTACACTGCGGTCTAGTAGGTCACACATTTGAAACTGAGTCTTGATATCATGATGGCCGAGTTCATATGTTAATGAGATGTTTGATATCACTGTACTCCCTTCGATGTTGGTCCAGCAACTCTGTGCATAGCATTCCAACGACACGTGTCTGTGGTCTCTTGCTGACTACTTCCTTCGACCTACACTGCAGTCAAGTAGGTCACACATTTGGAACTGAGTCTTGATTTTTCAATGGCCAAGTTCATATCATTGTACACAATGAGAGGAGTAAGAGGAAGATGTGGTTCAGTCCGGAGGAAAAAAGGATCATCGTTATGGAGGTGATCGTACACTACCAACAAATGCTCTGGTGCCACTAACTTTGTGCATCGCAAGTCAACGACATGTGGCTGTGGGACCCTGCTGACCGCTGCCTCCGGCCTACACTGCGGTCAAGTAGGTCACACATTTGGAACGGAGCCTTGCTTTCTTTATGGCAGAATTTATATCATTGTACAGGCCTCGTCGCAGACTGTATCCCCTTTCAGCTCTGGTGCCACTAACTCTGTGCCCCAAAATTCATGGACACTCTCTGGTTGAACTTTGGTGACAACTGAGTATATGGCCAGGGGGTTGTCTTCATCATCATGTAGCTGATACTGACTTGGTGTTAAGAATGAGTCCCTGGAAGAAAACAGTCCACTGTCCCCCGAAACACTCTGCGACATTCACCTTGGACATCGATGAGGACCCGCTCAGCTCTGGTGGCCCTACCTCGGTCGACCGCAAGTTACCGTCCCATGGTGGTATGCCTGTGCCGGCCGCAGTGCATCCCGGGCCACTAACTCTGTGCAGCTCAAGCAATGGACTCTTGCTGTTTGAACTTTGAACTTCTGATTGTCTGATCACTGTTGTAGTTGTTGCCAGCACCAACCACTCCCTGAGGGCTGGCTTACACTCACCCCACAACCATCCAGCAAAGGCGTCACTGGACATGTGACCCTGGCAATAAAAGGGGCCAGGTGCACGTGCCCATAGCCAGTTCCACAAACTATCTATCTCCATCCGTGTGGTCATTATGTATGCATGAGAACCCCGGGCCAAACCACATAACATTGTGCTGTGTATAGCGGAAGCAACCATGTCACCTCAGGCAGTGGGGTAGACCTGGGACATGTAGCTGTGTCGTACCCCCCTGTAAGCATAATCGGAGTGGACTGGCGTACGACAGTCCAGCATAGGGGTGTGGTTAATCAACCCTGGGCTCTGGGTGTGGTTAAGCTTTGGCCTTGCCAAGGAAGTAACTAATGCGTGTGTCTCTGTTGTATCGTCGGTGCCACCCGTCCCGCAATGGACAATGTTGCAATATAGCATGCCCCCGGAGTTCGTGCTCAGCCGAAGGGGTAAATGAGGGAGCGCAAGCCCGCTTGGGATCTGGGATCATACATGCCAACTGTTGTGTGTGTCGCTATTACTGCAGCATAAACCAAAAGTCTACCCTCAACCGCATCACGAGTTCAGCCAGCCAGGAACTCTACATCTGTGTCTGCCCTATCCTTACCATAGGCCTACACACGTGGCCGCCCACCTTCAATGCACAACATCAAAGTGTCGTTGTCAGGCTTGTGGACATCCGCAGACAGGCATGACAAGGGTGTGCCTTAGGAGTGCAAGTGATGCAACTGCGCTGGGCACACTAGTAAATAGGCTCAGGGGGAGGGAGGAGCAGCAGTGAAGCTACGTAATACACATTGATGCCGCTCATTTGCTACAAGCAGTACATGTCTAACAGGAAACACTAAGTCACACATATCACACACCAATGAACCAGTGAGCCTGCCAACACATCATGCAGAACCAACTATTGACTCATGTCTCTCTGCACTGTTACAGGTGACCAAGGATATGCACTCTGCCCTTGGATGATGACACCCCTCCGAGCCCCGAACACACAGGCCCAGAGGTACTACAATGTGGCCCACAAACGCACCAGGGGCATCGTGGAACGCACATTTGGCGTGTTAAAGTCACGTTTCAGGTGCCTGGACATTACAGGTGGAAGGCTCCTGTAAAGCCCATACATCGTGTGCAAGATGATCGTTGCATGTTGTGTGTTGCACAACATATGTGTACGCACCAATGTCCCATGGCTACAAGTGCCAGATGCACTGGATGATGATGAGGAAGATGAGGCAGGTGGACCACACCCCACTGCAGTTGCAGCAGGAATAGCCCGTTGGAACACCATCATTGACAATTTCTTAACATGAGCACGTCACATTGTCACAGTCCTTAGCAATCATGGGACAGTACAAAATTACCACAGGCACAGTATGTGCAAATAAATTCATTCTAACACACATTCCCTGAGTGCATGTCACTTCCCTGTACAAGCACATTACCCTGACAAGTGAAATTGCAACATGTAGTGCTAACAATCTCAAGAATTGAAAATAGATGGTGGGTGTGTCACCTCTGTACAGAGAGGCTGTTTGGGGTGTCACGTATTCGTAATGCCATTTCTGTGTGTCAAAAATAGTACGGAATCCCACTCATCAGCATTTCACATATGTCCCAAATCATTACATATAGGCTGTCATTTGTGACCTACAATTGAAAACAGGGCTTCTTTTGGGGTCAGATATGTACCACCATAATGCAGGGATGCACCCTGTGACTCACGTCCCACAACACGGGCAACATGGACGTAAGGGGGAATCACTGCCCCTACATTCATCCATGCTTTCATACTTGATTAATCATAGACATGACACATCTGTGTGTATTAGAATGTATTATTCACGTTCAGTGGAGTGTTGAAGCTGTCTTAGTACTGGGCCATGCAGACAACACTTTACAATGTTGCCCCGTGGAGGGCCAGCCAGAGTCCTTTAGGGATTGACAAGTTACTCGGAAGGGGAAGAGTCCAGTCAGCAGGCTGATTGCTGTGTCATTGCTTTGCAAACTACTTATGGCAGTCCATGTCGAGGTGCAAGGTTAGTGTTGCAGAGTGTAAAGGGGGACAGTGGAAGGTGTTATTCGAGGGCATGATGCAGAGGGCAGAACCAAGCAGAAGGAAGCCATATGGCAGATATGAATGCTACTGCTTCCTACTTACCACTAAGGCAGATTCATCCTCATCTCCGGCCTCTGACATTTCATGTGCCTCACATGTGGGTGGTGGTGTTTGGTCTGCAGCACTGTGTGACACTGACACATCAGGGGCCGGAGACGTGGATGTAGAAGTAGCAGAAGCATTCATCTGCGCAATGTCTTGTGGCATCACTCCCATGATGAGGATCTGCAGGGCATGGAAGATCCCATCTACAGCTTTCTCATGTGCAGCCGTGGTAGCCATTCTTTGCGCCTGTATCTGCACCATGTTCTCCATGACCCTCTTTATGTTTCTCAAATCAAGGATGACAACGCTGTAGCCACTCTGACTAGACAGTTGTTGTTGTCTCCGAGTCATGACTCCAGCAACAACAGCCATGGATTGTTGGAGGGCATGGGGCAGACTGTGGGTGTCCATTAGGGAGTGTAAGTGGTCCCTGATGGGACTTAGACACCCACATATGGCATCTAGTTTGGCTGCCATGAGTTCGAACCCCACCGCACCTGTTCAGCCAGCTCCTTCTGGCAGTCTAACACATGGCGTTGGAACGCCATGTGTTCTTCGGTGAGGTGCTGGGAGCCAGACGTGATGGTGTTTGCTTCCTGCTGTGTGGTCTGTGCAGGGGATGGGCTCACCTCGATGGTGCTGGGCTGACCTGCTACTGGAGGTGGGGTGCGGAGGCTGTCCATGAACCGTTGGAGTTTGTCTTGGTCAATGTTCTGGGTGTCATCTCCATCATCATTAACGTGATGTAGGGTCTGCTCTGCAGGAGGTGTTGATGGTCCCTCTGCAATGTGAAGGGGAGATACAGTTTCACAGTGTGTTCCAGGTATGTTGACGCTTTGGCGAAGCTTACATACAGACTGCAGGATGATGTACATTGTGAGTGTTTGTGGGGAGATGCCTATTTGATACGGGACAGTGGACATTTGTACTCATCAGGGATGTGAGGTTGTACTCGTACATTGTCATCTCACAGTTTCCTGTTATGCCAGATGTGATTGGCCATTTTGGACACACATGCGGCACCAGTTGTGTCCTGTGTTCTGTTGTGAAAGTGTTGCAGTTTGTACCAAATTGTTGTTAATGTTGATGTGCTCTTATTCTTATGTGTGTGTGCTGCATTGTGGGTGAGTCGCTCCTGCAGCTCTGATTTGGCTGCCCCTTATCCCTTTCAGGCAGTGTGCCTTTGACTTCTGTGCTTCTACAGTGCTGAGATGTAGCGGACTTGGATGAATTGGGCTCTTGGTCGAGTTGTGACTCTGGGGCATGGTTTGTCCGCAGATGTGTTGTTGACGTCAGGGGTTGTTTGTGCACGTGGATGTGTCAGAGTGTGACCTGCTCCTTTCCGGATGTGGTCCACACTCAGCCACCTCAGTGTCGTGGCATGCACAATGTCATGATGATTGGACTGCAGCCATGCTAATCATCATGTAGTGTCACTTGCAGTGTCAGTGTGGCTCACAAACACACATCTTTGCTGGGTTTCACACGTGTGCATGTGTTGGTGGTGGGATTGGTGATGTGTGGGGTGGGACCCCTTTGAGGACATGAGGTACGGGGCCTACTAGGTGTTTGTATGTGTGCTGCAGTGTGCCACGGGGATCAGGGATATGATCCAGAGTCAATGTGGGTGTCTAGTGTACTCTACTTAATCGTGCATGAGTGCCATTGTGCCCATCTTCCCCTGTCCCCCCAGTCCCTGGTCGGTACTCACCCTGTTGATGTTGTGTCACGTCATGTTGAGCAGTGTCTGGATCCACAACTCCTGGCACCATATCCCGACTGATGACTCTGGCCACCATTTTCTCCATGTCATCCAGCTCCTGGTGCCGCTGGATCCCCACCTCCAATGAGCGTTGCTGCTTTCATGTTGGTATCGAGTTTTTTCTTGGTTTTGCCCTTCACATCATTCCAGCGCCTCTTGACCTCTTCCATTGTCCTCCTCAATGCTGCAACTGCATTCACATGGTCCAAGATAGTCTGCCATATGTGCGTCTTTGTTGCCAATGACACGTTGGAGGTGACGAACAGTTGTTGGTAGTGTTCTATCACCTCTGTGACGATGATCCTGTTTTCCTGTGGACTGAACTGCGTCTTCCTCTTCCTCTTCTCCTTGGCCTTTCCCGACCCCGAGGTTCCTTGCTAGTCATCTGGGGGGCATGGTGCTACGCAGTTTATTTTTTTTTGCCTTTTATGTTGTTCTGCTTTTATAGTGCATTTTCCCCCATGACGCGTGGGAATTGCAGGCCTGTCGCTGGTTATCGCTGATTTTTGTATCACAATTGGCCACATCAAAACTTTCGTGTTTCGCGCTTTTTCGGCGTCGCGTGAATTTTAACACGGCCATTTGGCACGTTATCATGAGACTATCGCATGGTGCCGCCAGGTTGAGAATACAACGTTATCACTGCGTAATTTTCCCATGATAGACTGCGATGTGCAAAGTTGCGTTAAGCTAATTTTGGAATAATTATCACACATTATTGAGAATATCCCCCATATTGTATCCCACATTGGTTCTATTCTTGGATCAATCATTGTCAGTTTATTTGCACTGTCTATGTTCAGGGGTACTCTTGGTTTGGAGAGAGTTTTAGGCATGCAACATGGAGGCCATCTTGGAAGTACAAAAAACACACTTACATGATGACTGCCTTTTTCCATTACACCATATAGTGTAACACAATGTGGCAGTTTTGGCGAAAGTATTATAAGTAGACGTCCAAGATGGCTAGGCCCCATTATTGGCTTTGCCAATTCTGACTCAATTAAAGAAGCATTGGCAAAGCACGGCATTTTGGCTTTGACAATGCTTGTGTTTGTGGCAAAGTGAGGTAGATTGGCTTTGCCAATGTTTGTATTTATATACAGTCACTATTTGGCCGCTCCTTATTGGTGTGTCCCGATAGAACACTAAATAACAACCAACTCCTGCTCCTACTTACATTGCCTACAACTATTCTTTTCCTTTTCGGCCCCTTTCTTATTCAAGTCTTTATACTGCTGTCCCACAAGCATTGTAATCCCCAAAAAGTGCATTCACTACCCCTCTGTGTCAGACTTACACGTTTCTCTTTCACACCGCATCTTCTCTTGAGTTTTTCCAGACAATTGTCACACGTTTGTTTATGTTCTAATACCCACTGTACAAATATTAATTAGAAATTCAGTATGTATCGGTACCCTGTGCTTAATTTGTAAATGAATGAGTGCCAGTAGCCCAAAGCTCTGCTCAGAAGCCCACGGCAAGTGATATTAAATGCTGTGCGCCGAATACCAAGGTGGCATAGTCTAGAATCCACCTCAGGCCTCTCTAATCCCCTACCAGATGTTCACTCCCCCTTTAACTCACTCTTGCAGGTTCCTGCTTTTTGTGACGGAATTCCATCTTTCTCTTCCTCCTTTTTTCCACTTTGTGTGCTTTCCCCTCACTTGCTCCGGCAAATGTCTGATGAGAAAACAAACATAAGTGCTGGGTCCCCACAAATGAGTGCTGGTGGCCCCCACCGGCTCAAATTAAGCATGGACTGTACCAAAACTGGGATGCTAATTACAGTACTGGATCATAAAAATATAATTTTAAAAATGCAATCAAATAAAAAAGTGGAATGACTCTGGTGCTGCCAGTAAGACGACCGAGGCATTTTTGTTAGATGCGTTTGTTAATCTACTGAATTTGTATAAAATCAGCCAGTGTAAGTGGATATGTCTGCTGACGCATTAAACAAAGAGCCCTGAGATCTCTGGCCAGCCGTTTTACTGTATCTCTCCATGTGGCCGATGCGCGGCACTCGGAGCCTGTACAGACAGCTTCCAATAAAGAGCACTGGAAGAGGCTCCTCGGTCGCTCTTGGACATGCAGAGACACCCCCAGAGGTCGGCCATCTGATTGTGAGGAGTGTTTTTTTTTAGCACGGCCACACAGCTCCTCACCAAGGGTTCCATTGTCATAGGACGAGCATTATACAAAGAGGCAGAATAAAAATGCCTTCACCTTTTGAAAGGGTAAGAATACACTGGGACTCCTTTGTGGCCAGCATGAAGGTCATTTTCCAAATACATTATGAGTTTGTACATCCCGCATTTTTTTTTTACTGCTTGACATTATTGACAGACTATTTGTCGCCTAACCCTCATACACCATAATGTTTGAATGCTTCTTCATGCGTGTTTTCGCTAACGTTACCAATAAGTCAGAGTTCTGATTCTGGATACTTTTGTTGATGCTCAGTGATTTGAGAAGATCATGTGTCATCAAGTGACTATACTTATTGCACTTGTGTTGGAGGAGGTGTTGCTGAACATTGATGTACCTCAAACATGGAGGATGGTAAAGTTCTCAGAACAAAATCGCTTTAAAATATTTAATTTATAGGGTTTGCTGTCACCTGTCTCCTCCCTTTAAAGCCTTTAGTGCTCCCAAAGGGCTCGGAATGCTGCCGCTTGAAGTCACCATGCAACCTCAAAATGCCTCTGTTTGAAAAGTTGACAGACAACAGGTATCTGTGGAACCATGGGAAGTGTTATTTCTTTAGTCCACACGCACCTTGTTCCGAACAAACCCTTACATGGATGTTCCATGCATCTGCTGATTGCATCTCCTGTTTGCACTAGTTTCTTTACTAGGTGCAAACTAAAAAAAAACAACAAGGAATGGCAAAACCTTTAGGGTTTATTGGCTTTGCCAATGTTTTAGCCATTATGTACAGCATCCCCTATATTCTGCCCCATTGGCTAAAACAAACAAGCATTGGCATAGTCAATAGGTCTCGCCTTTGGGACCTTATAAGTATTTAGTTATGCAGCACAATATCCTTGGTGCAACAACATCAACTGTTGCATGGCTAAACACTTATAAGGTCCCAAAGGCGAGACCTATTGGCTATGCCAATACTTGTTTAATTGGGTCAAGAGTACGAGGGACACCTGCGCTAAACCACTCACTATAGGGAGGCACTGCACAATGTTTTGGGCTTTGCAGGAAGTGGATCACTTGGTTGTTTCAGAAATGTTCGTATCTTGGTGGGGCAGATAGGTTTGTTAAATTTTGTTGTCCTTCCCTCAGTCCGTTACCACCAACACAGCACCTGAAGTCAAATTATTTGCATACAAATTATGGTTCCAGGAGATGTTCTCCAATACTACACCTGGAAGTTTTCCTGACTTGCAACAGTATAACCAAACTTGAGGGTTTTGTTTGGATAAAGTGGAACAAGGTTCTGTATTTTAAGTTCAAGCATCGCATTTTACATTTCAAATGTTTTACTTTTCAGCGGGGTGCTTTGTCTAGTCACAGAAAACAAGGGTGCAGTTGCCAAAATTGGGTTGAAGACGAGATACACTTATTGTCCCTTTGTCCAATTTATGCCTTCCAGATGTCAAAATGGCTCCGGCAACTGTGGAGAGCCCTAGGCATCCAGAACCTGAGGTTGGAACTGGACCTAGAAAAAAACTTACATTTTAAGAACTTTGATGTTCGCAGTGTCACATTATCTGATATCTCCAAGGACAATCAGATGCTGTTTTATTGATCAATGACAACTATGTTTTTATAAAGTGTGTGTGTCTATAAATTTTCTTCACATTGTGTTTTATTGTATTTTAAAGTTTTATGGGTTGTAGCCTATACCGACTTACCACATTTGGATTTAGGGGAGAGGAGTTGGCCTAACAGCTAGGGCGCTCAACCTCGGACCTGGGAAGCTAGGTTCGAGTCTCAGTAATGACGCTGAACATCCTGTGATTCTGGGCAAATCACTTAATCTCCCCGTGCCTAACAAAAACTGAATGTGTGTCCTCATGTAACGTAACTGGTGCTATGTAAAGCACTCTGATACCTGATTCAGGTCAATTTTGCGCTATATAAAACTCTGCGCTGCGTAGGCGAGACCTAAAAAAGGAGCTATTACACAGCGAGCAATTCATTTTATAGGTGGATGCACCATTCGTGTGCGTGCCTACTAAATGATGCAAGTTTTTTTTTTATTACTAAGCTGGATTGGTAAATAGAAGAAATAAGCAGTGCAAAATAATTTTTCTAAAAGTTCAGGTAGGACTAGCAACACTGATGGCATGGGCGGGGGAAACAACAAGGAGGGTATGGGTGGCAGGAAGCAGTACTAAGGGAGCAGATGGGCTAAGCAACACAAAGCAGAGGACAGAAGTAACATGGAGAGGGTGGGTGGAGAAGCAACAGAGAGAGAGTGAAACGTGGAGGGGCGGGGAGCAGCATACAGGCAAGAATACAATATGGGAGGAGCAATACACAAGGGTGTATGCTACATGGAGGGGGTGGGGAAAGAAACATGGGTGGTAGAGAGTAACACAAAAGTTATGCAGCGCAGTGCTACAAGCCATCTTGCTGTGCTTAGCTGAGTCATTAAGAAAGTACAAGGATGCATTGTATTTACAGCAATACAACAGATCCATATGCTTTACTCTCAGCAAGCGCACAGTTGGCTGCCTAGCACTAACATAGGCACCCTTGCACCATGGTGCAAGGGTGCCTGCATTGCAGGGATGATTGCTTTTGTACAGCAAGGGACACCTTCCTGTACAAAAAAAATAACTGATGGCATTTTGCTCCTTCTAAGTGTGCAGCAGAATGCAGCACACATTGAAAGAGGAAGTAACAAGGATAAATAAAGATATTTCTCCTCGCTGCACCACTTACGAAACCTTCTTATTCTGGTAATGCGTCAGTTTCTGAGGGTTTCGAGCGGGAATACCCACAGCAAAACCCATGGAACGCCGCTTTTATGCAGAGTAATGCGTGAAAGAGGGCCATATTTACAAGGCCATGGAAAGCCTTTATGTGGCCTTGTAAATATGGGCCATCACACTGCGCCTCCTGAGTGTCACAAAAATGATACTCCGGCGGTATAAAAGCACTGCAGGGGCATTGTAAATATGCTCCATAGTGTGGCTGGGGCAATAAGTACACGTGGGAAACCGATGGAAAACACATTCACTCTCATTGAATGCTTAACTCAAAAGAAAAAAATAGTTCTTGAAAAGCAAACAGTGGAAGTAAACAAGTAATGCATCCATCCTCCATGGGAGAGACAAATACTAGAAGAGGAAGGAAAAGAGCACATAAGCTAATGAATGAAAAGCAAGCAATTTAGAGGGACAGTAAAGCCAACCAATGGTAACCAATGGGTGGACTCAAAGCCCACTATAAGCTGGCAATAGGTCTTTTTACCAGCCCAGCAGTCAGCTTGCTCGAGACCTAAACGGTGACAGTAGAATCCTTTTTATAAAAGTTATTTTGTTTTTCAGATTTCTTTAAGCAGGAAATTACAATCAACTGTGATGCACAATACCATAGTGGAGATTCAGCCAGGGTTAAAAACAATTCATGACACCATATTAAAGTGTGTAAATAGGCCCATTAAATGTATCTTTACTGCCAGGCAAAGATTCATATTTTATAAAAGCAAGAAAGAAGTAATAATTTCTACATACAAATGTCAACATTATACACCACTAGTTTGCATATTGAAGTCAACCATCATAGTAAGCAATTTTTTTTCATTAGCTTCAAAGCAGAGATTGATGCCATATTCTTTCAAAAGCTTTGATTCAGTAAAACTGCAGAAGATCTTCTCAGTTTCAGCTCTTTACGCCCTACTACTCTGCTCAGGGAGATTTGGAATGGTAATGTGCCAATCCTGAGTCCCAGAATCAGAAATGGTGAACAATTTCTACACTTCCACATGAAATTTACTCATACAGAAATGATGCAAAGATGATGGCCTATTCACAGTCCAAATTCTGGGTTAGGGGTCAGTTTTTGGGCATTCCTGGGTGCACTTGCTTGTAAAATGTGGTGCACTTGTATGTTTGTGGGGATTCACCAGTAAATTTGCAGGTAGTATCTTACCTTGGAAATGTTTGCAGATTAACTCCTATCTAAGACATTATTAAGTGTCTGCGCAGGATAGGAACTTTTGTATATGACCATATTTTGTGTGGTATTCTCATAGATGTTTGCCTTCTTAAACTGTACTTGTTTTTGTTGTCCATAGAACTCTGCACATTTTACTCCTGCCAACCAGTGGTAAAATGCTTGCGCTCTTTCTTTTAACTATGGTAACATTAGCATACACCTAATTGGCACATGTAATTTGCTTATAAATACCTAATATATGGTACTGCAGGTACTTAGGACCTGAAAATTACATGTTACAAGTGATCGTCAACACTCATTGTTCCACCAACTAAGTAGCACTGTTTCACATGTCTGCAGGCCTGCTCTGTGCATTTAGTTTTAAAATGCCATTTCGACCTGGCAAACTAAACCTTTTGCCAGGCCTAAACCATCCTTTATAGTACTTATTGGTTGCACCTAAGGTGGACCCTAAATGCCCATAGGGGAGTGTATATGGTATTTAAAAAGTAGGACATGTATATTTCATGGTTTACATGTTCTAGCAGTAAAAAACAAAAACGTTTTCCACTGAAGTATGGATGGCTCTTCCACTGGTTTACATTACAACATCTTATAATGCTTAAATTCAATCTAGAAGCAGCTAGAAAAATGATTCAATGACACTTTTTAATAGTAACTTAAAATCCAAATGAATGATAAAGTCGGATTTTAAATTACTATTTTGAAAATGACACTTTTAGAAAGTTATCATTTTCCAGCCTTCACCAAATGTGCCTTTCTGCCAGTGTCCATGGTCTCTGGACTGATGAATGGTTCCCCTGTTGCGAGATGTGAATTGCTCCCAGACAGTGGACAAAAGGCTTGGGTGTGGAGAGGTGTTTCCTACTTAAGAAGGATGGCACGGAGAGCCGTGCCCAGCCCCTTTCTGAGCTTTAAATGATGCCTACCTTATCACTGGCAGATATAGCTCACACCTGACCTGCCTTCCTTTGCCTTCCTTGTCAGCTTGGCTCCAGACCCAGTGATAAGGGGAGCTGTCCCTGTACTGGTTTGGAATGGCCACAATGAAGGGTTTGTCCATTTCCATAGCCACACCTCTGGGAGGGCACAGGGAGTTCTTGCCAGGGGAAGAAGGGTTCTGCCATGTAGGTTTTAGAGACAGAGGGGTATTGTGGGATAGCTTACAGTAAAATGCACAGGAAGTGCTACTAAAGTGGGTAGGGTGACTACTGAGAACGTGTACTGTATTGGCTAAGGAGTGGCCAGTTTCCCTCACCCACAAGCTGGCACTGGGCATAAGAACAGCAACCCCAGTACCCTCCTGAGAACACTCAGGGAGCTGTGAAGAATCAGAATGACTGATCTGCTGTCTGAAGAATCTGAAGGAAGACTGGACCTGCTTGCCCTGAAACCAGGACCTCAGAAGTGACAACAAGTTTCAGTTGGCCAACCTGTTTGAGCTATAGTGACACAACACGCTTCCAGAGGACTTTCCTGAAACTGCAGAATTCCAATTAGACCTGCATTTGACCATGCTGCTGGCCTCTAGTGGAGTGTGTCTTGAACCCTAAGTGCTGTGCCAAGGTACTGGACCCCTGGCTGAAATACAAGCCAATATTTTAGAAGAGGAAAGAGAGAGATTATAAAAAAATAATCAAATAAAGTATTTTCCTCACTAACTTATATGGAAGCAGAGGCAATTTCAGGTGGCAGACAGTCAAAATGGAGCTCTTTTTTGCTTAAAGAATCAGGAGTCCCCCACCTGAATTGAGTCTATTGGCATGTATGAGCTGGTGTCAAAGTGTGATCCTCCTGAGGTTACCTGGAACCTGGGATTTAACAACGTTTTGCAAACTTTCTGCTCTGAGAACCAACGGGGGACTGGCACCAACCTGTGAAGCCGATCCAACGAAGGTGCATTGCTGTTGTGCAAAAGATTCAGGTCACTCCCTCTGCAGTCCTGCTCCCAGCAGCAAATCTGACCCAGTGGCACTTTGTGGAAAAAGTGTCCAACTCATGGGGCCCTCTTCAGCCACAGCCTACAGCTTTGCCCATTGGAAAAATCCAAGTTTCAAAAAAGTGACTAAGTCCGAAGGTAGGAATCTTCACCAGACAAAGAAGGGAAAAGTATCTGGCTGGCAGGGGACCTTGTCTGGGTGTAAATTTCAAAATTCTACCCTTTGGAGCTTTCCCGCCAAAAGCCAACAGCTTCACCGGGACCTCGTCCAGAGACTATCCGGTGACATAGAGCCCTCTTCGGCCATTGCCTGTTGCCTAGCCCTGCGGAGGATTTTTGACGAGCATTCCAGGTAAAACATTTCACCAGGGCAAGCATGGTCCTTGTACCCAAACCATCTTCCATCGCGGTGGGTCTTAAAAGTTATCAAGCCTCAGGCACAAGCAGATGAGTGTGGCTCACACATATTGGTTTTTGGTGCTTTTTTAAACCTTAACCTTTAAACATTCTTAACTCTGGCTTTACCTATTGGAATTTTGCAGTTTGGTGTCTTTTATTGTTTAAAATATTCAATTTTTTTGTAAATTGGCTTGGGATTTTTCTTCTGTTGTGTTTTCATGTTATTATTGTTTGAGTACTGCATAAATACTTTACACATTACGTCGAAGGCAAGCCTGACTCCTTTTGTGCCAAGTTACTCTAGGGTTAAGCACATATTTTTTTAAGGACTTGTCTAGTTTACCCTGACAAAGAATATGATTATTGTTTGAGGTGGGTCCTCACCCCCACCTCAACTAATACTCCAATTTCTAACAGGAATGGAATACTGTAAATAGCTGGTGTCAGAGGGAGGTAGAGCTGCATGCTGCGAACTTGGAACTAATGTACGGCTAAACCATCCTACTACAATAAATAATGGATTCCACGTAGATATGTAGAAGGAAGTGGTGACTATTGAAGCTGTGTAAATTTGACAGGATTTATGGGGCAGTGAAAAGTGTGAAGCTGGTCCTTTAGGTGATAGAAACTAGGGTGGCTGTGTCTGTGATTGAGCTAATGAAACTATATTATCGCAGAATTGGATACTTTCAAGAGCTGTGCATTTTTAAAAGTTGGACCCACAACTGTAACTCCTGCACAATCTTTGAAGAAGCAATTCTTTAGTTCTTAGGGGTGCCTTTGGTGTTGTCCACAGATTCCCTACTAGACAAAATGGAGGGAAATTGGAGAGAGCCTGGCAGAGCCGGCACAGTGTTCAAAGCAACATGGAGAAAACAATTCTGGGTGGAATACAGCTGGTGTGACAGAGAGCTGACTGTTGGACTTGGCCCTTTTTTCAGGGTTATCCCCAAATGTTATGCCTTCCTCCTGTAATTCTTCTGATCTGTTTTTGGTGGCTTGAGGGTTCTCGGCACTTTACCATTGCTAATCAGTGCTAAAGTGCATGTGCTCTCTCCTTGAAAATTGGTATGATTGGTTTACACCTGTTTGACATATTTAATCTACCTGTAAGTCCCTTGTACAGTGGTATCCCACATACCCAAGGACTGAAAATTAAACGCTATTGGTGGGCCTGCAGCATTGCTTGCGCCAACCACAAAAGTAGCCTTTCAAACCAGTCTCAGGCCTGCCACTGCAGGGTGTGTGCGCGCAGTTTACTGCCACATTGACCTGGCATTTAGAGGTACTTGCCAAGCCTGAAAGTCCCTTTTTACTACATATAGGTCACCCCTGAGGTAGGCCCTAGGTAGCCCTATGGGCAAGGTGCTGTGTAGGTAAAAGGTAGGACATTTGCCTTTATTGTGTGTGTGGCATGTCCTGGTAGTGACAAACACCCAATTTAATTTTCACTACAGTGAGTGCTACTTCTCTCATAGGTTAGCATTGGAAATTCCCTTATGTGTCTGTAAGTGGTAATTTCTGATCTGAAAGGTTTAGTGTTGCCATGTTTTGTATGTTTGGAATAGTGGTGATAATTCTTGGTTATTGGTGTGGGCGTAGTTTTCATTGCTATTGTATAAATGCCCTGTTTTAGAAAGTGGGCATTTCTATGTGCTTGTGACTCTTTGTGCTTTGCAGCTTGACTCCACTCAACGTCTAGGACAGAGTGACAGCTAGGCATTGTGCATACTTTCCAGACAGCTATCACACAGGGGGGTTGGGTTGTAACAGGGTTACATCTGCATACTAAATGGTCTTCCTTGGCTAGGAGAGAGGGAGGCGTGGTGAATCTAAACATTTGTATAGGCTGTGTCCTGACTTCACACAAAGGGCTTGTTTATTGTTTACCCCTACTCTATGTCTGGAGCAAGAGCTGGGTTGAAAGGTGGTGTTGTGCACTTCTAAGGTTCTTTTGAAGTTACCTCCACATCAAAGACATTTTGAGCATAAATACAGGGGCTCTGACGCCATGATTTTAGACACTGCGTGGGACTTGTAACCAGATGTTGCTGGCTGTACATGCTGCACCAAAGGGCTGCTGTGCTGTCAGAAAAGATCATAACTTGGACTATTTTTGTTCTGTTGTGCTGACCTGCTTGCTTGTTTGGCTGCTATAGATTCTGCCACTTTGCTAATCCCAGTGTGCAGGTCTGCTGCCTGCCTGTGCCTCGTGCTCCACAGTGTTCTCAAGGGACTGGTGGCTGCCCCTCCCTGCTCCCGTGGAGTCTGGAAGACATCCAGTGGTAGCCAAAACTGGCCATGAGACGCCAAGCCCAGCTGCCTATTACCTTCAAGTTCAGCACATGGTAAGTGCCTCGTAAGGCCCTGTGTTTTCTCCCAGCATGTGGGGAGAGCCTGACTAGGGAAACTGGCACCCTTTGTTGAATGGTGGCATTAGTGCATGTTGAGTGCTTCTCCTTCGGTGCCCCAGAATCTTTGGTAGACTCATTGTTTCCCGGCACCATCTCTCTCTCTCTCTCCCCCTCTTTCTCTCCCTCTCTCTCTCTGCAGAGAGAGAGATAGGCAGCCGCCCACAGCGAGGGTAGACCCCAGAAAGGAGTGCCTTCGTGAAGACTGAAGCGCAGTGCAGTGACCCTAGTTCCCCCCCCTGAGAACCATATAGTAGTGTGACAACCCTGCTACCAGCATGGCTTTTAAATGGGGTATGGACTCTGTAGGGGCAGTGCAACTGACTCGTGGCCAAGGCAGGGACATGTTGAGCTTCCCTGCCCCATTGACCGCACACTCGCTAGCGCTGCTAGCTCTGGGTCCACAGTTGTTATACCTAGGACGTGTTAGGTGGCAACACGCATACTCGTGAGATTAATCGCACCCATTCCAGAGGGGCAAGTCTTGAATCTCCCGCCATTCCTTCACTGGGGTAGGCGGCAGTGACTTTATTAGTACACAGAGAGCGACCTGACAAGGTTGCCCAGCCGAATCTTGCTGTGTGGTGCACCTGTCTCCCCGTGTTTACTCCTACCTTGGGGGCATTTGTCCTGCAGACTTGGGAGTAAATTCTCTGGAGAGGACCCCGAAACAATGCAGGCAGTGGTACAAGCAAAGTGTTACAGACCTTACCGTATATTGATAATAAGAGTGCAGGTGCTCCTGCACTCTATGTTGGTAATCTGAGATTTCTGCATAATACCTAATAGGAGCATTGTGTCCTGTAGCCTGATGGATGAGGTTGTCGGTATTTATATGTAGAATGTGTTGTTTTGGTGGCTCATTTATGTTCTGCATCTACCCACTGCATTTTGGTGCCCCAATGTATTGATGTGTGTCATTTTAGGCCTGGTACTGTTCAGGATAGAGAATACTATTTAAGGTGACTGCCTAATAAGCAGTGATTTTTTTTCATGATGCTTGCAACGTATAAGCTTTTTGTTCACATATTGCACGCATTGGGCTGTTTTGACAATTGCCAATTGGCAAAGTAATCACTGACTTCTGATATTTTGGTCAATGGTTTATGTATAATATATTTTATATACTATTGTGTGGAGTCTTTTTAATGGTGTATTTATTGTGTCACTGCTGTGAGTGGGTTGCACAAACGCTTTACACATTGCTTCTGGGATACACCTGACTGCTGTGGCCAAGCTGCCAAGGCGGTGATCAGGGGTTAGCTTAGGTGTGTAGCTCCCTTACCCTGACTAAGAGTGGTGGGTTCTGCCTAGCTTAGCGGCATACCCTAGCCAACCAGAAACCCAATTTCTAACATTCCTTTATCTGTGAGGATTTTAGGGATAATATATTAAATAGGCCAATCCATACAAAGTCGATGATATTAGGTGAGAGCCAGGGTAAGTAGTGTGGATCAGGGAGTTTATCTATGATTGGTGCTTTACTTAATGGGCTTTGAATTTATTCTATTCATATGGCTGCAAAGTCTTTATGCAATATTTAGTCAATTTAAATTTTGAGCTTCCCGTCTGGTAGGAAGCATAGGTCTAAGAAATAGCTATATAGTGGTTATTAATTTTACTTCACATTGTTTGTCTTACTTGAATAAACAAATTCAGAACTAAATGTGTACTTGCATGAAATTTATGCATGTGGAATAGGTATTTGTTGAATTCATTAAGCAAAAAAATGCCTACAACTTTGAGTACTCCTGGAAAATTTGTGGCTATCACAGATTGTAAATATCATGAAAGGCAGAAGTTTAATCCAAACATATATGTCGCTGCTGTGTTGCAGCAAATACTGTAAACTGTGAACTTAAGAGTTTATTATCTTCCTCTAAAATTGCTGCATCATAAGTGAGAGGCTGATGAAATATTTAAATATTAAAATTGTGCATCACTAAAAGCTCATCGGTCTCCAAGTGTTCAAGACAAAGGGACTAGATAAACATTAAGGATGAACTTAGAGATGCACTTTGAGGTGCACTGAATCTGCAATACCTTCTTCATGCAGATTGAGTGTTGAGTGTATTCCAATTCAGAGCTCCAAGAAATGAGAAGTATTTTCAGCCAAGAAATATAATTTTTTTCCAGCTGCCTCTTATAGAATGTTAAAGGACTGGGTGACTGGTACTTTCGGATTTTGATAGTTGTGCTCCAAAGTTAATATTTTGTTCTCTAGAAGGTAAGCAGGGAAGCTTAGAATGCATTTGCTTGCAAGGGCCCATGTTGAGGTGTGTGAAATGGGTTATGGAATTGTTGAACCTGCTGGTGAACTTCCTGTGCACTCTTCCCTAACATTCATGGCTGTACTCTTCCTTCACAGCTGGCATAGTTGAGGATAGTTGTGGCCAGGTGGGATTAATTTAGGATGGGATCTCATTTTCAAAATTATCTGATGTAAAATTGGCTGGGAAATCTCAGTTGTGTCCAATGAAGATGGAAGTGAGAAACAGAGAGCTTACCTTAGATGAAGAGAGTGTTCTAAGGTTGTGTGTTGCACCTTCCAGATGTAGTTTTCAGTCATTTGTAAATGTCAGTCTGTTGAGGTGCACCAAGTTCCGTTGAACTTACACGAGTGTGTCAGTGTTTAGACCACTGTGGTTACAAATTGAGTCAGTGATTTAACAATTTTGTCATTTGTGGTTTCCCTTTTAGTAGATCCCTCTGATCCTGTGCAGCAAAAATAATGGAAGTGTTTCAGGACCAAAATATGCATTTTGACTTCAGTGTGTATCTAGGAAATACTGAATGCTTCTGTTGTGAGTGCATCGGGGGACTGAGTAGTAGATTTATGAGCAATCGTCTGCCGCTCTGGTCTCAACTTATGATCTTCTTACTAGCTTCAACTCATCTCACCTTGTCTACTTCTATTTGGACACATTCCAATTCTAGTTCCTTCTAACTCAAAGCACTGGAACACTCATCCGCTCTCTGTCCATTCTGTTTCTGCTCTACACTCCTTGTTTTCTCATCTAAAATTACACTTCACTATAATTCTTCTAGCTCCTATGGAAATACTATTGTCTTTTGAATTGGCTTGTACTTTTCACCTACCATAAATCCCTTTGGTAAAGGTTCTTTATAAATCAATTCAATGAAAAAATAATATTGAGTACATCCCAGCATGGTGCTTAAATTCAGAAGTGCTCTGGTGTGATACCTCACATCATGTACAGAAACAGGTTAAGAATATTACCTGATTTTCATGGCCATGAGTAGCAGAACTAGTAAAGGAGTGGTTCACATGTGAAGTGTGGTGGTAATAGGTAATCAGATAATCGATTCACAAACCTATTCACAAAATGAGCTTTAAAATGAAATAGTCGATGTAAAAATTCACAGATAAATAGCATTATCACAACAATCTACCAGCAAATTTATTTTTGGGGATCCATTAAAATCCATACCAAAATGTAGGTATTGCATTAAAAATGTGTTGGAGAACAAAGTATCTAAAGAAGATAGAGAAAGTTGGAAATTATGCAAATATTTTACTAAGCTTTCAGCAATGCAGGAAAGGAAGAAAAACAAACCAATCCTACACAAGAATACAGTTATACCTACTTTCTTAAGGGGCCCTATAAGTCTGTGGAAGTACAAATTGTTTATGCTGAGTGGGGACCCAGACATCAGGCAGTGGTGAATGGTCCTGTAAACAAAACAACGTTGTGGAGCAAACCTGCACAAATGCAAAGCCTCGATATGCTGTTTTGGCTAGCAAGTACTCAGGGTAAAGAGATATTGGGGTGAAATAATGCTTTACGTGCCAGCTGCTACTGTTGGCAGCCCCGGTATGACGTGGTGTCTACAGATCAGTACTCTTTCCAGTTCACTGTTTATACGCTTTCAATGGTCTTCAAAATGTTTTTTTTATAGGTAACACTCCCCAAATACATCCTCATGTGAGATGTGCAGCTTATACATCCATCATGCAGGAACCACTTGCCCATGTCATGACCCTTACTGTGGTCTACAGCATAAGAGGACTCAGCCCCTGGCTCAAAGGAGGGTCTGCATCCAACAGCCTTCAAGTCATTGTTTTTCTATATCAGTTCTACTCCTCCAGTGGGCTGGAGCTGTTCCTCAGTCTATTTGTGAAGATAGTATCTCTGATGCCCTCCATATGTTCCCCTCAGTCTTTGATCCCACTCACATAGCTTCATTGGTGTCTTGAGATATTGCAGGGATCCCAGCCTCAGTGATGTCTTCCCCCTCAATCCTTGATCCCCCTCATATCACTTCTCTCAACATCCTGGTTTCTCGTCTAATCCAGATTCAAGCAGCATCTTCTTGTGAATTGCCCTGGATTTCCTCTCCCAAAGGCGTATACAATTTTTGACTTCCTGTCATTATCCCACCATGATTGTGGAAAGAACTCATTGAATCTCTCTTATGGATCAATCATGCTTCCCATTCTTACTAGCTCACCAGTGGAAGGAGCAATCACAAATCCACTGATTGGCCCTTATGTCTTGGATAGAGTATTAAAGCATATTCCTACCAGTTTTAGTAGGATACAACAAATGTGTTGCAACAAAAGCAAAAGTGTTTGACCATGGTTTACAAGACAACACAATGGACCTTTAAAATGTCAATTCCACCTCCACTATCAAGTTTTGACTTGCAGTTATGTTTTTTCACTGTTTAACCACTAGCCTGCCATCTAACACAACATATCAATGATTGTAAGAAATTAAATTATTGTTGAGAGGGGTGGAATCCCTCTTCAAGCAATGGCCATAATTCTTGCCAGGGTGAACCACAAAATGTCACTAAGCTAACCTTTGCTTAAACCTCTGGTAGCTTGGCACAAAAGCAGTCTCGCTTAACTTAGAGGCAATGTGTAAAGTTTTTTATGCAACACACAAACAGTAAGAAAGTAAAAACAAAACACAAGACATATCCCACATACATTCAGAAAAAATGAGCACATTTTAACAATTAAAATGACATCAAAACAAATTACATTTAATCAGTAGAACCAGTGTTATGAATTAGGAAAGCTTTTTGCTACAAACAGCTCCAAAAAAAAACAAAGAGCCACCATCAGATTTCTGGTCACACGGACTGGGGTCAAGTCACAAGAAGGCCAACCTCCATGCAGCACTGCTCGGATACAGTCACTATGATTGCCCTGGTCAAGAGTTATCCTAAGACTTAGAAGAAATTCAGAAGATTTATTGGAGAAGGTAGAAGCCTCAGCAGGGCCAAGCAGCAGGCTGTAGCCAAGAGGAGCTACTGGAAGTAGTCTCTGTAAAGTGATCGGCCATGGTGGAAAAAGCTCTGGGCAGAAAAAGCTGGATTCTAAGGCTTAGAGATTGTTGTCGTTGTCGATAGACTGCTGGTTGTTTTTGAACCCAATGAAGATTTCTACCTTCGAACATAGAGGTTTTTCAGGAGCTCAGAGTCACCTAGCCGGACAAGGCTGCAAGCTGTAGCCGAAGAGAGCTCCATGAGGATGAATATTGTTGTCTCGAAGTACAGCTGATGAGGGTTTGCTGCTGCTGAAGAGAAGAACGTAGCTGGAGCTGTGGCAAAGTCAATCAGACCAGCAATGCACCTTTGTCAGATCATCTTGAGGTAGGTTGTGGTCTCCTGTCAGTTCTCAGAGCAGTTTTTGCAGAAAGATGCTCTAAGTCTCAGGCTCTGATTTTGGGTAGGACAAGACCACTCTAGCACCATGCCAAGGGTCTAGGACCTGGGAGGGAGCACAAGTTGGGACTTGGATTCACACTAGCAGGCACCAGAAGCAGCAGGAAGGTAGATTGCAGGTCACTTTGGCTTGTTGTATCCCTGTAGCTCACACAAGAGGCTAGGCTGTGAGTCCTTGGAGTACTCTAATGTTCTAGGTTTCAAGCAGCAAGTCCAGTCTTCCTTCCTCAAGCTTCCTCAGGCACCAGGGAAGCAGCACAGTCCTTCCAGCACCAGGGCAGCAGGACAGTCCCCCCAGCAGCAGGGTGGCAGGACTTTCCTTCTTCTGAGTCTTTCACAGGTCCAGAAGTGTTCTGATTTGGGGTCTGAGAATGCCTGAACTTATCCCCAGTGCCAGACTTTGTGTGGGGGGCAGCACCTGGCCCATCCCCTTCCTAAGTTTGGCTCCCAAATGTCTAGGGGCACAAAAGGCTATTGTCTGTTTACTTTGGCTGTGCAGGAGACAAAGCCCTTTGAAGTGTAAGCTGGGCTGGGTAAAGCTCCACCCCAGCCATCCTGGCCAGATGGCCCAGCATGTCCACGCCTATTCTTCTTTGTGTCACTATCTTGGAGGAGTACACAACCCAGAACAGCAGATTCATATGACCTGGGCTACTGGCAGAAAGTGAAAGTGGATTAGGGCACAAAAATTCCAACTTTCTAGAAGTCTCATTTTACAATTGTAACTTAACAACCAACCAATTAAAGAAGATTACAAAATACAATTCAGTAGAGACCAAGTATTTTTTCCCAAGCCGAAGTTAGCACTTATTAAATGTAAATCTTTCAGAGAGGTAGGTCTTAAGATAGTGAAAAACATAATTAAGAGTTTTTCACTACCAGAATAACTTAAAGCCTCATTTTTGAATTCCATAGACCACCATTCACCAGATACTTACAGGTAAATTAAATGTGCCAATTAGGTGTAGGCCAATTTTGCCACGTGTTATGGAGAAGGCACAAGCACGTGATCATTTGTTAGCAGTGGTAAAGTGCACAGGGTCCAAAAGCACAAAAAAATTAATTCAGCAAAATAGGAGGGGTGAAGGCAAAATGTTTGGGGGACTACCAACCAAGGGTGTGGGGTCTCACTCTGATCATTACTAAGCCCGTATTTTCGCTATGTTTCTGTTCACAGCCTTGATAAAGTTACTTTACAGTAACGAAACACGTGTCGGCTGTCTTTTGCTACCTTACAACCGGGCTGTCCTTGATTGTTCTCAACCGTCAACGTTCGATAAGTTCCAGGACTGGGACTTCGTCTTTGACCTATGCATCGGCTTACAGTGTGCTCAGTGAAAAACACTATCAATTAATACAGAAAATGTGTTTTGTACTGGGAAATTAATACTGAAAATTCATTTTGTACTTGGAATCAAATACACTGTATTTGGTTGTGTTTGGAGTGGTTCCACAAAAAGTAATACTGAAAATTCATTTTGTACTTGGAATCGAATACGCTGTTTTTAGTTATGTTTGGAGTGGTTCCACAAAAGGAAAATCAGTCTTTGGATTGCTTAACATTAAACACCTTGTACAAGAATATATGTGCTAGTGATGTTCTCTCTTTCTGAACAAATTGTACTTTACCTTTGCTTTTTTGTCTAATTGACAAAATAAGAAAATTACTTAATATATATGACTTAAAATAGCCATTCCTGTCATACTTACCTTGAAATTATCATATTCCTTTTTGACCATCAGAGTGCCGAGGTACAATTCTCTTTAAAATCTAACTCTGATCATGTTGTCTTGTCTAGCCATGGTCTCATTTTACACTCTGTAAGCCAGACAGTGAAATGCTTGTTTGAGCAGTGTCACATACTTTATGTTATTTCTAAAACATTTATATTTAGCACATTTACAAATCATGAAACCTAATTAAATATAAAGCTATAAACAGGGTTAGCAGTTTCGACTGATAACTTATTGTGAAATTTGGTGGTGTTGTCCTGTGTTTTCCTAACATTTTCACAGTTGGGGCATATTTACAATTAAATGGCGGAGCGCGGTGTTACTCCAAAGTTGGTAATGCCGTGCTTCGACAGTGTCAAAACGCAGGGATGCACCGTATTTACACAAATACGGCACACCCCTAAATTTCCGTTAGCATTGGCAATGAAAAAGCTACTAGCACTAGGATACCTGTGCTGCAAGAGCGATTGTTTATAAGCAGGAAGGGACACGTTCCTGTTCATAAACAATCTTAACAGGCGATTTGCTTTACACATGTGTGCTGCAGAATGCAGCACACATGGAAAGAGCAATACATGAGGAGAAATGAAACATTTCTCCTTGTATCACCTGTTTAAGACCAGGTATTTCCTGGTCTTATTTCTGGCTCTGCCTCATACCTTGTAAATATGGGGCAGTGTTAAAAAGGAATGGGTGTTGCGGCAGAACCCCCACTGCAACACCCATTGCACACCCCTTTCATGCTAAGTGCTGCATGAATAAGGACATTATTTTCAAGGCGGTGTTAAGCCACATTAAGTGGCTTAACTCTGCCTTATAAATAAGGCAAAATACTTAACACCACCAGAAGATGTCAAAAAGTTATGTTCTGGTGACGCTAACTCCTTGTAAATATGCCCCTCAGTATCATACAGCCACCCACCCACCCACCAACAATATATGCAAACTAACCTTGATTGTCTAGTATTTACAAAATACACAGTTATTGATGTTGTTGCAGTGCATGTACAACCTGAATGTATCATTTAAAGGAACAATGTTGGAGGGTGAATTGTCTCCCTTTAGGCAGAATGTATGGTGGAGTTCTGCTTCACTTTGCTAAACACGTCTGTATTTTGCATTGATTTTATCTACCTCTGTTAAGCTCTGTCTGTTTTTCAGTCTCTCTCTCTTTCTCGCATATATGCTCACTGCCGCTCATACCCTTTCTGTACTCTGCCTGATTTCAAGATAAATAATGGCCCAAGTCTTCATCCAACTAGAATTTTGGTACAACACAATACCTGCTCACATTTCATGATAATTCACATATTCCCTTTGTTGGACTTGGCCCTTCTGGCAGGTTCACCCCTGAACTTTTTTTGCTTTTTATTGGTGACTTGGTGTGGTGATTTTTGGTTTCTGCGCACTTTCCCTGTGTCCCAGGGTAAAGTGCGTGCGCACTCTGAGTGCATGTGGTGAGATAGGCCTGCACTCCCATAGGAATGCATGGGGAATGTATGTGTCCCTAGTAGTTCCTGATGCGTGGGGTGTGCAGGCCCGAGTTTGGTATGTGCGGACTCGTGTGATTGAATGCTGCGCGATGATGTGTGCGGCGTGCATGTACCTAGTATGGAAGTGCCACTTCTAGAAGTGGGCACTTCGGTGTGAAGTGTAAAATGTGTGGCTTGTCTGGCGATTGGCTGGTGGAGGTCATGTGACGGACTAGGGAAATCCCCAGGGTCAGGAGGAGTCACCCAGTGGTGAATGGGGAGTTTAGCATACTGATGGCTGGGGAGGAGTACACCTGGGTCCTGAATAGGACAGGGCTTTCCCCACACAATGCTGGCTCCGGCCCCTGTGGTGCGTCTGATGACCCTGGCCTGCCCAGTGAATAGGGAGAGGGGCTGAGCAAAACAAAGTGCTCAGGAACCTGTTGTAACTGGTTCGCCCCTTCCTCGCACCTTCAGACAAAGACTTTTACTGTATAAAAAGGGGCTGTGTCCCCTTACAATTGGTTCTCTTCCAGGATCCTGAGGGGGGCTGCTGCTGCTGGAGGCCAGGAGGAACCGCCACTTTGGACTGCCTTCCTGCCTGGAGGGCCCAGTGTGCTGGCCCCTGGCCCAGCCTTGCCCCCTGCCCACCTTCCTAAGGACTTTGCTGGACTTTGTGGTAATTCTCCCCTAAAGCGCTGGGAGCGCTTTATTTGTGTCCCCAAGTGCCTGGAGGCGCCTTTATTTTACATATAGCGCTAGGAGCGCTTTATTGGATGCCCCAGCGCGTTTAGAGCGCTCCTGTGTCGCCTCTTTCCAAACGAGGGAATCCCCGGCGTAGGGATTCCCCCCCTCGTGCTATTTAAATCGGCGGGTGCCCACCCCGCATTGTGGTGTGCCCGTGGGTGTCCACCCCGCTAATTTGTTTATTTTACGGCGGGTGCCCACCCCGCCGTATATCGCATCTACAGAGGGAGCCTACCCCTCGTTGCCGCTGAGAAAGTCACCGCCGCGGCCCTTGTGCAAACAGGAAGCCAGGCAAGTCTTGTGGTGACGTGGGCGGGGCCTCGTCTCAACCCAGAAGCAGACGGGAGGCCACCCCGCGCTCCGGTGCCGCCAGAAGAGGTGCCCCGGTGAAGACTGCAGGGAGTGAGCCCCGCAGACCGAGTTCCGCCTGCGCCACCTCTCCCCCAGCCGGTGAGTAAATACAGGGAGTCCGGGTGGGGAGAGGCGGGTGCAGAGCGGCCCCGCTTCCAGAGGCTGCTCCAACGGGACCACAGCGTTGGTCCCCGAGCGCGAGTGGCGCTCCTACGAAGATGGCCTAAATTGTTTCAGAGTCCGTAGGGACTCTAGTTTCTGGGGGCAAGGATTCGTCACAGAGCCTCACAAGCTCCCATGGGCCCGCATTAGTTTCCTTGAGCGCTGGTGCGCTCCAACGGTCCCACATTGCCGGTAGAGCCTGCGAGGCTCCAACGTTCCTGGGGGCATGATTATTTGAGAGCCCGCGAGGCTCCAACCTATGCGGGGGCAGATCATTGAGCGCAGAGGTCGCTCCAACGTCGGGGGCAATACGTTAATAGAGCCCTGACAGGCTCTAGGGGGCATATTTGTTTCAGAGCCTAGAAGGCTCCAACGGCTGAAATACTTGTGAAGAAGGGCACAGTGGTGCCCACGCTCCTTCTCCCAGTTGCCCAGCACTTAGTGGGCAACTGCTACGTGTAGGTTGTGCTTTGTGCGCCCTGGTTTGCGCAGCCTGCGCAGGCGCGCCCTGACTTTTCTGGACACAGGGCGTCCTTGCCCCTTCAAGGCCAGTTGGCCTAGGGACTGCCACAGGTTGTGGCTAATGTGAGTTTGGCGCTATTCTTCCTAACCTGCACCTCTGAATGTGTTTATGCGTCATGTGCCTTGCTCTACACCTCTGAATGTGATGCATCATGTGTAATGTGCGTTTACCCCTATAGGTATTGTGATACTTAGGTGGTTGTTTTCTTCCTAGTACAGGTGGTACTAGTGAGGTCCTGATTCCCTGCGCAATATTTTCCTAAGGTGGTTAGGGTTGCGTAGGTGGTACTTACCTAATACCAGTAGTTACTGGTTGTGTGCTATATATGTTATTTTGTGCTACAGTAATTTTATATCCTATGTTCTAAGTGCTAATTTCTACAAAGTGCTAATTCCTGACAGTGGTCCATGTGGCCCTGTCCCCTGTATATATAATCCCTTGTAAATTCTGCCCGTGCCTGTTGGCACATTGTAAAGTGTGTGTTTTTAACTAATGTGTTTGGTATAATACAAAGGTAATTTTTATATAATACCTTGTGTGGAGTTTCTTTTGTGGTGGGCCTTGGGTGTTGTTGCTGGGTGCGCGCGCAAACGCTTTACACATCGCCTCAGAGATAAGCCTGACTGCTCGTGCCAAGCTACCAAGGGGGTGAGCAGGGGTTATCTTTGGCATGTAACTCCCCAGCCCTGACTAGAGTGGTGGTTTCTGCCTGGCTTTGGCGCAAGCCTCAGCCAACCAGAAATCCCATTTCTAACATTGGTGATCAGCGGTGGGATGTGGACTTGCGTTTGCGCTGTACCGCAGCAGCAGCTGGCTGCACTGCAAAACTCTGCATTTAGATAAATCACATGGTATAGGGATTATTGTTTTAAGTTTGTTTTTAATTGCCATTTCTTTGGAAATGTGTTTTTGTGCACTGTGAGTTAGGTGTCCCTAGCTCGGGAGGGTAGATCATCCCCCCCCAAGTGCATTGTGTTTTCTGGATTCACCAGAGGGTGGGATCCAGTGGTGGCAGCGTAATAGTGTCCAGTACATTTGTCCCCCGCCCTGCGCCCAGAGTTGGTACCTGTGTCACGTGGTGGTCAGGTTGAGGAATCAGGGGTGGTAGAAACTGCCTTACCAGTCCGAGGGGAGGGTTGTGTGTGGATGAATGGTGTGTGGCACTAGGCAAGTGAGTGTGAGTTCTCTGGGATAGAGAGCTTGCTGAATCCTTTGTGAATTGTGTACTCCTGTTAAGCTCAGACCCCTAGGTTCCCTGTGTGATCTTTTCTCTAGAACGTCTGCCAGAATGGAGCCTGCTTTTGATCCCAGTGATCTAGTTTATTACAGTATGCAGGAGTTGGAAAGGTTCTGTAGAGAGAGAAACATAGGGGTGAGAGAGTCAGACACTGTGTACGAACTGAGGAACCACATGATTGGATGGCAAGCAGGTGAATGGGAACGTGAGCGCAGTGAGGAAGAAAGGGCCCGGGCCTCACACCTGGAGGGTGGTGGGTCTGTGGGGAGCCCTGAAGATTCAGAAGAAGATGACAGTACCTGGACGCCAGTAGAGAGTGAGGACCCGATAGGTAGGGAGTCCCTTGCTGGGTCCAGCATAGGAGATAGCACCTCATCCCTTTCCCTGTCCCCTGAGCATAGTGGTAGTTTTCTGGATTCCCAAGTGAGGGTGGAGTCCAGTGGTGGCAGCGATATAAAGTGCAGTACAGAGAGTCCCAGTCCCAGTTCCCCGAGTGTGGTACCTTGTTCCCGAGAGGAGGAATGTAGGTTGAAGTTCAGGGGCAGTAAGAAGCTGTCTCACCAGTCTTTGGAGGAGGCTGTGGAGGAATGTCATGATGCCCTGGTGGACTGGCTGGTGTTTAACCCGGAGCAGGATTTGGATGGAGTACTCAATATGATTATCAAAGAGCAGATGCTCAGTAGTTGTTATCCCGGGTTGCGCCAACACCTGTTGAGGTATGGCTCTTTTTGTCCATGGAAACTTGCAGAGGAAGCAGAGCGCTGGGAAAGGGCCAGAGGTCCTCTAGAGTCATTAGTGAGTGATTCCAACAATAGTGGGTCAGAGATCCTCCAGCCCAGCGTGGTGGAGGAGGCTCAGTGTAG
The DNA here is from genome assembly GCF_964204655.1 of Triturus cristatus. Classification (NCBI taxonomy): domain Eukaryota; kingdom Metazoa; phylum Chordata; class Amphibia; order Caudata; family Salamandridae; genus Triturus; species Triturus cristatus. The sequence goes on along the minus strand of NC_140586.1, from coordinate 381,656,918 downwards.
CCCAGCTAGGTCCCAGGATAGCGAGGAGGGTGTAGGGGCTTACTGCCTGGCTCAGTGGAGCGGGAGTAAGGGGGTGACCGAGGGTCCCCAGATGCCCGAAACCCTGCCTCAGGACTTGGATGGTTTCATGAGGGAACACTAAGTTGGGGACCTAGGCTGTCCTGTTAGTCCACTTGAGGAAGATCTCTTAGTGAGTAGAGGACCTGGAGCGCCTGTAAACAGGGCTCCTGTGGTTCTGGAGTCTGGCAGTACCGCTCCAGTAGGGAGGGTACAGGAGTCCAGCGTGAGGAGTGATCGGGGGATGAGTTCCCCAGTGGAAGAGCCTGTGGGTCAGGGACTACCCAGTTGGGCTAGGATCCTGTGTAGTGACCAGGGTGGCACCACTTCTGTTCTGGGGGATCTCCGCGCACTGTCAGGTGGACAGGGGACAGAAGATCAGCGCCAGACAGACAGTCGCTCGACATATGTGTCATTTGATAGCCTCAGGGGGATGGAGTGTAAATCCCCCAAAGTCCTGGAGTGCCAGGCAATTATTCCACCAAAGGTTCTAGGCCGGAGGTTGGAAGGCCAGGTTCGGGGTCAGCCTGACCTGAAGGGTGGGACGTCTGTAACCAGCGTCCCGACCGGTTCTTCTTCCAGAGGGGTATAAAGATAGAATATCGACGGGAAAATATCGACTAGCATTAATATCGTGGTAAGAATATCGACTGTGAAAAATATCGTAATAGAAAATATCTTTTTAAAAAATATTGTTTCGTGAGAATGACAAAAATATCGTCATAAAAAAATATCGATGAACAGAATATCGTTTATCAAAATGTCGTTTCATATAATATCGACAGAAAAATATAAGTTGTTATAAAATTTATAAAAAAATATGTATTATGTTTTTAAAAAACTTACAAAACTCCTACTAGTAATAATATGTGTTAAAAAATATTTTCTACAAAAGAATTGTTAAAATTTTAGTAGCGGGTTATTGGTATTATAGGGGATAAGGGTGGGTAGTAATTTAAAATTTGGTTTTTAAAAAATGTATAAAATATAAACAAATTAGAAAATATTTAAGAAATCCAAATTTTAATTTGAAATTTCGAATTCTTCACGAAATTAAATTTGTAATTAAATTTTATAATTTCAAATAAAAATTTTAGGAGCGGGTTTTTGGTATTATAGGGGATTAGGGTGGGTAGTAATTTAAAAATGTAGTGTTTAAAAATTGTATAAAATATTAATAAATTAGAAATTTATAATGAAATCAAATGTTAACCTCGAAATTTAAAATTTTACACGAAATTTATTTTTTAATATTAATAAAAAATATTAAATTAATATTGAAGAAGCGTTATTTTGGTATTATAGGGGAATAGGGTCTAAAAAATAATTTAGATAGAAAAATTTATTTTGTTTACTAACCTGCACATTTCCTGACTTATGTTGGATTGGAGTTAGAATAGTAATTTATTATAGTTTACTATCCAGCACTTTCCCTGAGTTATGTTATGTTTGGAGTTAGAATAGTAATTTATTATGGTTTACTATCCAGCACTTTCCCTGACTTATGTTGGATTGGAGTTAGAATAGTAATTTATTATGGTTTACTATCCAGCACTTTCCCTGACTTATGTTGGATTGGAGTTAGAATAGCAATTTATTATGGTTTACTATCCAGCACTTTCCCTGACTTATGTTGGATTGGAGTTAGAATAGTAATTTGTTATGGTTTACTATCCAGCACTTTCCCTGACTTATGTTGGATTGGAGTTAGAATAGTAATTTGTTATGGTTTACTATCCAGCACTTTCCCTGAGTTATGTTATGTTTGGAGTTAGAATAGTAATTTATTATGGTTTACTATCCAGCACTTTCCCTGACTTATGTTGGATTGGAGTTAGAATAGTAATTTATTATGGTTTACTATCCAGCACTTTCCCTGACTTATGTTGGATTGGAGTTAGAATAGTAATTTATTATGGTTTACTATCCAGCACTTTCCCTGACTTATGTTATGTTTGGAGTTAGAATCGTAATTTATTATGGTTTACTATCCAGCACTTTCCCTGACTTATGTTGGATTGGAGTTAGAATAGTAATTTATTATGGTTTACTATCGAGCACTTTCCCTGAGTTATGTTATGTTTGGAGTTAGAATAGTAATTTATTATGGTTTACTATCCAGCACTTTCCCTGACTTATGTTGGATTGGAGTTAGAATAGTAATTTATTATGGTTTACTATCCAGAACTTTCCCTGACTTATGTTGGATTGGAGTTAGATTAGTAAGTTATTATGGTTTACTATCCAGCACTTTCCCTGAGTTATGTTATGTTTGGAGTTAGAATAGTAATTTATTATGGTTTACTATCCAGCACTTTCCCTGACTTATGTTGGATTGGAGTTAGAATAGTAATTTATTATGGTTTACTATCCAGAACTTTCCCTGAGTTTACAATTTATTTTTGATCAAAAGGGTATTTAGTCCTCTGTAACGCGTAGACCCTCGGTTTGAGTCGTCACATACTGTAACTACATATTCTGTGGGAAAGTTATGTCAATCCTGGCTGCGATATTCCACCTTAGCATCTGTCAAAGTTCATTTATCGAAGTTACATGACAAAATAGATTTGAATTATTTTGTTAAAGGTCCTGTGGGTGGCAGAACCAAAAGGTGGGCGTATGCTATTTACAACGAAGTGTGGAAATTTTCGCAAATTGAGGCGGCTTCAAGATTGAGAGCTATTGACCAAGCAAACATGGAAAAGGTTTTAGCCGTTATAGATAACAGCATTAGCACTCTCTCTTCCAGAATTTATACATTAGATAATATTGTTTCGTCAGTTGTTGATATTGTGCATGATGATATGTCTGTGTTATATAATGGTCAAAACCAGTTGCGTTCTGTTATGCAGTTTGCATGGACATTGCAGACGTTAAAGGCAGGGAGGGTCCTTGGGTTGTCTGCTGCAATAATGTTCTCTTTTCACCCCCGCACGGGCGGCTGGATGTTTCCATCTGGCCTTCGATTTCAACCTTGAAAGCAGAGTTCAACAAGTTGAGCAGAATAAGAGCTGTATTGTCCCAAAAAGAGGTGTCATTGACTTCCTCTCGTGAAACATTTGTCCTTCACGTTGCTAATACGCGCACTGAGGTACAGGCGGTTTTGAATACTGACCTCCCCCTACATTTCGGAGCTTTGATCCTAACTATTTTCAATGCCTCGTCCACGACCGGCCTGGCTCATTTTTTTAAACTTGTAGGCTCAGGCCTCGTGACCTCTTTCCAAACTATTTTTGGTGTGATTCCGGCATTTTTTCATTCGATTTTCTCGAGCATCTTTGGAGGTGTTCCGCTGCTTCTGGCGCTGGTGGCAGGTGTGCTGCTTTTACTTTTCATACTACGGAATGGCTGCTGTTTCTGTGCCACACGAGCACCTGTCCCGTCTGCATCTTCTTCGTGATAGGATGCTTGACTTTTATGGTACTCTGCCATTGGCGACTTTAAGCCTGGCATATGGATTATCCTTCAGGTATTCCTACTTCACCTGCGTGCAACCTGTATTTCACTGCCTGGATTGTCCCTTTGAATGGCCTCTGGATTTGTGCTTGACCAACACGGTGTCTCCGGTGCCGGATTTCGATCGACTGATGAGGCCCTTAGTGTCTCACGAGTTGGCCTGTTCTGGTGTCCGGATTATGGCTTGTGGTGTGGCGCATGGTATCCTGGGTAATTGGGACATATCAACGGCTGCCTACGACTTCTTGGCTATGAGCTATTTAGAGGAACATTCCGGTTGCCCTCTGATTGTGCTAGAGGCTCCGATGGTTGAAGAACACGTATGTTCCTTTTCTTTAATTAATTGGATGGCTGAGACTTTTAGTGGCCCTGCAAACGATTTTTTGTTGGAAGCAGTTGCCACGTATGCTGCCTATACATTCATGGATTAACTGAACTATCCTCCTTTGCGCCTGTGCTACTGGACAGCAACCTAGCGCAGCATTCATTTTTTTTTTCTAATCATTGTGTTACTTATAGTATTTGGATGATAGTAGTTGTTAATATATGAAGTAAATTGTACATTTACTTAGCAAGTTTAAATAATTTTTGTCAGCTATCTAAGTAGACATGGATAAGGTAGTTAATAAATGTTTTTACATGTAAGTTTCTGGTCGTTGTTGATAAGTTCAACATGTTCTTTTTTCACTCTAAAGAAGAACACTTTTTAATTTAGGGAGTTTATCTACTTTATGCTAAGTTCGAATGAAAAAAGCAATGGGATTTTACTTACTTCAAGTGTAGTATGACGTTTTGTAGTTGTAGTCGTAGGTTTGTATTTTCTTCTCTCAGCAAGGTAACCGTTTTTCTCCAAGTTTGGCCCAAAAATGGTAAATTACGTTAAGTGTATAATTGTTTTTATATTAGTGAGTTAATTAATGGTAGCTTTTGATTGGTTCAATTAGTGAAATTTCAAAATCATTGGTCGAGAACGTTATTTTGAATTAGAAAACCGTTAAATAATTATATGTGTGAATAGTTTTGTAAAGTAAAATAGTTAAAAAAGTGTGTAAAATAAAAGAATAGTGCATATCGAGTTGGTAATAAAAAGACGATATTTTTTGTATATTTCTATAAGCAGATAGGTCGTCGATGTTAGTGTAGTCGATATATATGTCTAAGGTCATGTTATTTAAAATAAAGTCGATCATGTAGTAGTCGATATTTATGTTGTCGATATTAGTGTGAACGATATTAGGGTTGTCGATAAAAAAAAATCGATATTTGTGTGAATCCTTGATTAAGTATAGGATGACGATATTAATGTAAGCGATATTTTTGTGACGATATTTATTTCTGACGATATTTATGTTAACGATATTCCATCATGGAACCTTCCAGAGGTACCACCCCAGTTGGTAGGGAGCAGGGCTCTGGAAGGGGGTGCAGAGGGTGGGAGAGCCCACCTCTGGCCCCGGTACAACCTAAGGGGTTAAACCCTGGGTTGGAATGGCGTTCTAGGTGTACCCCTCGCCAGAGGAGGAGGAACCCTAGGAGAAGAGGTAGGGGGAGGAGAGCCTTCCCTGAGACTCCTGGTCCGCCTGAGGGTGTAGACCCTAGGCTGGAGAACCAGTGGCAGTCTAGTCCTGTCTTGCAGAGAGGAAGAGTGGAGAATGGCCGCTATGTGCCAGGGGTTACTACCCCCCACTCTGTGAGTAGGCAAGGACCGGTGGCACCTGGGTGGCCTAGGGCCTGGTCCTGGCCGCGGACAGCTTGGGAGTACCAGTGGGGTAGCCCAGTTGGTCCAGACAGTGGTGTTAGAAAAAATTCCATGGGTTCACCGTGGCGTAGAACCGGAGGGTATCCCTGCAGTTGCGGGCCCGCGTCCGTGTTCTATCGCCCCAAGCAGGGAAGTCCATCACGGTGGTGATTGGTCTGCCCTGCGTTTTGGCTGGAAGGGGGTTGTGTTGGACTTGGCCCTTCTGGCAGGTTCACCCCTGGACTTTTTGGCTTTTTATTGGTGACTTGGTGTGGTAATTTTTTTGGTTTCTGCGCACTTTCCCTGTGTCCCAGGGTAAAGCGCGTGCGCACTCTGAGTGCATGTGGTGAGATAGGCCTGCCCTCCCATAGGAATGCATGGGGAATGTATGTGTCCCTAGTAGTTCCTGATGCGTGGGGTGTGCAGGCCCGAGTTTGGTATGTGCGGACTCGTGTGATTGAATGCTGCGCGATGATGTGTGCGACGTGCATGTACCTAGTATGGAAGTGCCACTTCTAGAAGTGGGCACTTCGGTGTGCAGTGTAAAATGTGTGGCTTGTCTGGCGATTGGCTGGTGGAGGTCATGTGACGGACTAGGGAAATCCCCAGGGTCAGGAGGAGTCACCCAGTGGTGAATGGGGAGTTTAGCATACTGATGGCTGGGGAGGAGTACACCTGGGTCCTGAATAGGACAGGGCTTTCCCCACACAATGCTGGCTCCGGCCCCTGTGGTCTGATGACCCTGGCCTGCCCAGTGAATAGGGAGAGGGGCTGAGCAAAACAAAGTGCTCAGGAACCTGTTGTAACTGGTTCGCCACTTCCCTGCACCTTCAGACAAAGACTTTTACTGTATAAAAAGGGGCTGTGTCCCCTTACAATTGGTTCTCTTCCAGGATCCTGAGGGGGGCTGCTGCTGCTGGAGGCCAGGAGGTACCGCCACTTTGGACTGCCTTCCTGCCTGGAGGGCCCAGTGAGCTGGCCCCTGGCCCAGCCTTGCCTCCTGCCCACCTTCCTAAGGACTTTGCTGGACTTTGTGGTAATTCTCCCCTAAAGCGCTGGGAGCGCTTTATTTGTGTCCCCAAGTGCCTGGAGGCGCCTTTATTTTACATATAGCGCTAGGAGCGCTTTATTGGATGCCCCAGCGCGTTTAAAGCGCTCCTGTGTCGCCTCTTTCCAAACGAGGGAATCCCCGGCATAGGGATTCCCCCCCCCTCGTGTTATTTAAATCGGCGGGTGCCCACCCCGCATTGTGGTGTGCCCGTGGGTGTCCACCCCGCTAATTTGTTTATTTTACGGCGGGTGCCCACCCCGCCGTATATCGCATCTACAGAGGGAGCCTACCCCTCGTTGCCGCTGAGAAAGTCACCGCCGCGGCCCTTGTGCAAACAGGAAGCCAGGCAAGTCTTGTGGTGACGTGGGCGGGGCCTCGTCTCAACCCGGAAGCAGACGGGAGGCCACCCCGCGCTCCAGTGCCGCCAGAAGAGGTGCCCCGGTGAAGACTGCAGGGAGCGAGCCCCGCAGACCGAGTTCCGCCTGCGCCACCTCTCCCCCAGCCGGTTAGTAAATACAGGGAGTCCGGGTGGGGAGAGGCGGGTGCAGAGCGGCCCCGCTTCCAGAGGCCGCTCCAACGGGACCACAGCGTTGGTCCCCGAGCGCGAGTGCCGCTCCTACGAAGACGGCCTAAATTGTTTCAGAGTCCGTAGGGACTCTAGTTTCTGGGGGCAAGGATTCGTCACAGAGCCTCACAAGCTCCCACGGGGCCCGCATTGCCGGTAGAGCCTGTGAGGCTCCAACGTTCCTGGGGGCATGATTATTTGAGAGCCCGCGAGGCTCCAACCTATGCGGGGGCAGATCATTGAGCGCAGAGGTCGCTCCAACGCCGGGGGCAATACGTTAATAGAGCCCTGACAGGCTCTAGGGGGCATATTTGTTTCAGAGCCTAGAAGGCTCCAACGGCTGAAATACTTGTGAAAAAGGGCACAGTGGTGCCCACGCTCCTTCTCCCAGTTGCCCAGCACTTAGTGGGCAACTGCTACGTGTAGGTTGTGCTTTGTGCGCCCTGGTTTGCGCAGCCTGCGCAGGCGCGCCCTGACTTTTCTGGACACAGGGCGTCCTTGCCCCTTCAAGGCCAGTTGGCCTAGGGACTGCCACAGGTTGTGGCTAATGTGAGTTTGGCGCTATTCTTCCTAACCTGCAACTCTGAATGTGTTTATGCGTCATGTGCCTTGCTCTACACCTCTGAATGTGATGCATCATGTGTAATGTGCGTTTACCCCTATAGGTATTGTGATACTTAGGTGGTTGTTTTCTTCCTAGTACAGGTGGTACTAGTGAGGTCCTGATTCCCTGCGCAATATTTTCCTAAGGTGGTTAGGGTTGCGTAGGTGGTACTTACCTAATACCAGTAGTTACTGGTTGTGTGCTATATATGTTATTTTGTGCTACAGTAATTTTATATCCTATGTTCTAAGTGCTAATTTCTACAAAGTGCTAATTCCTGACAGTGGTCCATGTGGCCCTGTCCCCTGTATATATAATCCCTTGTAAATTCTGCCCGTGCCTGTTGGCACATTGTAAAGTGTGTGTTTTTATCTAATGTGTTTGGTATAATACAAAGGTTATTTTTATATAATACCTTGTGTGGAGTTTCTTTTGTGGTGGGCCTTGGGTGTTGTTGCTGGGTGCGCGCGCAAACGCTTTACGCATCGCCTCAGAGATAAGCCTGACTGCTCGTGCCAAGCTACCAAGGGGGTGAGCATGGGTTATCTTTGGCGTGTAACTCCCCAGCCCTGACTAGAGTGGTGGTTTCTGCCTGGCTTTGGCGCAAGCCTCAGCCAACCAGAAATCCCATTTCTAACATTGGTGATCAGCGGTGGGATGTGGACTTGCGTTTGCGCTGTACCGCAACAGCAGCTGGCTGCACTGCAAAACTCTGCATTTAGATAAATCACATGGTATAGGGATTATTGTTTTAAGTTTGTTTTTAATTGCCATTTCTTTGGAAATGTGTTTTTGTGCACTGTGAGTTAGGTGTCCCTAGCTCGGGAGGGTAGATCATCCCCCCCAAGTGCATTGTGTTTTCTGGATTCACCAGAGGGTGGGATCCAGTGGTGGCAGCGTAATAGTGTCCAGTACATTTGTCCCCCGCCCGGCGCCCAGAGTTGGTACCTGTGTCACGTGGTGGTCAGGTTGAGGAATCAGGGGTGGTAGAAACTGCCTTACCAGTCCGAGGGGAGGGTTGTGTGTGGATGAATGGTGTGTGGCACTAGGCAAGTGAGTGTGAGTTCTCTGGGATAGAGAGCTTGCTGAATCCTTTGTGAATTGTGTACTCCTGTTAAGCTCAGACCCCTAGGTTCCCTGTGTGATCTTTTCTCTAGAACGTCTGCCAGAATGGAGCCTGCTTTTGATCCCAGTGATCTAGTTTATTACAGTATGCAGGAGTTGGAAAGGTTCTGTAGAGAGAGAAACATAGGGGTGAGAGAGTCAGACACTGTGTACGAACTGAGGAACCACATGATTGGATGGCAAGCAGGTGAATGGGAACGTGAGCGCAGTGAGGAAGAAAGGGCCCGGGCCTCACACCTGGAGGGTGGTGGGTCTGTGGGGAGCCCTGAAGATTCAGAAGAAGATGACAGTACCTGGACGCCAGTAGAGAGTGAGGACCCCATAGGTAGGGAGTCCCTTGCTGGGTCCAGCGTAGGAGATAGCGCCTCATCCCTTTCCCTGTCCCCTGAGCATAGTGGTAGTTTTCTGGATTCCCCAGTGAGGGTGGAGTCCAGTGGTGGCAGCGATATAAAGTGCAGTACAGAGAGTCCCAGTCCCAGTTCCCCGAGTGTGGTACCTTGTTCCCGAGAGGAGGAATGTAGGTTGAAGTTCAGGGGCAGTAAGAAGCTGTCTCACCAGTCTTTGGAGGAGGCTGTGGAGGAATGTCATGATGCCCTGGTGGACTGGCTGGTGTTTAACCCGGAGCAGGATTTGGATGGAGTACTCAATATGATTATCAAAGAGCAGATGCTCAGTAGTTGTTATCCCGGGTTGCGCCAACACCTGTTGAGGTATGGCTCTTTTTGTCCATGGAAACTTGCAGAGGAAGCAGAGCGCTGGGAAAGGGCCAGAGGTCCTCTAGAGTCATTAGTGAGTGATTCCAACAATAGTGGGTCAGAGATCCTCCAGCCCAGCGTGGTGGAGGAGGCTCAGTGTAGCCCAGCTAGGTCCCAGGATAGCGAGGAGGGTGTAGGGGCTTACTGCCTGGCTCAGTGGAGCGGGAGTAAGGGGGTGACCGAGGGTCCCCAGATGCCCGAAACCCTGCCTCAGGACTTGGATGGTTTCATGAGGGAACACTAAGTTGGGGACCTAGGCTGTCCTGTTAGTCCACTTGAGGAAGATCTCTTAGTGAGTAGAGGACCTGGAGCGCCTGTAAACAGGGCTCCTGTGGTTCTGGAGTCTGGCAGTACCGCTCCGGTAGGGAGGGTACAGGAGTCCAGCGTGAGGAGTGATTGGGGGATGAGTTCCCCAGTGGAAGAGCCTGTGGGTCAGGGACTACCCAGTTGGGCTAGGATCCTGTGTAGTGACCAGGGTGGCACCACTTCTGTTCTGGGGGATCTCCGCGCACTGTCAGGTGGACAGGGGACGGGAGATCAGCGCCAGGCAGACAGTCACTCGACATATGTGTCATTTGATAGCCTCAGGGGGATGGAGTGTAAATCCCCCAAAGTCCTGGAGTGCCAGGCAATTATTCCACCAAAGGTTCTAGGCCGGAGGTTGGAAGGCCAGGTTCGGGGTCAGCCTGACCTGAAGGGTGGGACGTCTGTAACCAGCGTCCCGACCGGTTCTTCTTCCAGAGGTACCGCCGCAGTTGGTAGGGAGCAGGGCTCTGGAAGGGGGTGCAGAGGGTGGGAGAGCCCACCTCTGGCCCCGGTACAACCTGAGGGTTAAATCCCTGGGTTGGAATGGCGTTCTAGGTGTACCCCTCGCCAGAGGAGGAGGAACCCTAGGAGAAGAGGTAGGGGGAGGAGAGCCTTCCCTGAGACTCCTGGTTCGCCTGAGGGTGTAGACCCTAGGCTGGAGAACCAGTGGCAGTCTAGTCCTGTCTTGCAGAGAGGAAGAGTGGAGAATGGCCGCTATGTGCCAGGGGTTACTACCCCCCTCTCTGTGATTAGGCAAGGACCGGTGGCACCTGGGTGGCTTAGGGCCTGGTCCTGGCCGCGGACAGCTTGGGAGTACCAGTGGGGTAGCCCAGTTGGTCCAGACAGTGGTGTTAGAAAAAATTCCATGGGTTCACCGTGGCGTAGAACCGGAGGGTGTCCCTGCAGTTGCGGGCCCGCGTCCGTGTTCTATCGCCCCAAGCAGGGAAGTCCATCAGGTGCCCCGGTGAAGACTGCAGGGAGCGAGCCCCGCAGACCGAGTTCCGCCTGCGCCACCTCTCCCCCAGCCGGTGAGTAAATACAGGGAGTCCGGGTGGGGAGAGGCGGGTGCAGAGCGGCCCCGCTTCCAGAGGCCGCTCCAACGGGACCACAGCGTTGGTCCCCGAGTGCAAGTGGCGCTCCTACGAAGACGGCCTAAATTGTTTCAGAGTCCGTAGGGACTCTAGTTTCTGGGGGCAAGGATTCGTCACAGAGCCTCACAAGCTCCCACGGGGCCCGCATTGCCGGTAGAGCCTGCGAGGCTCCAACGTTCCTGGGGGCATGATTATTTGAGAGCCCGCGAGGCTCCAACCTATGCGGGGGCAGATCATTGAGCGCAGAGGTCGCTCCAACGTCGGGGGCAATACGTTAATAGAGCCCTGACAGGCTCTAGGGGGCATATTTGTTTCAGAGCCTAGAAGGCTCCAACGGCTGAAATACTTGTGAAAAAGGGCACAGTGGTGCCCACGCTCCTTCTCCCAGTTGCCCAGTACTTAGTGGGCAACTGCTACATGTAGGTTGTGCTTTGTGCGCCCTGGTTTGCGCAGCCTGCGCAGGCGCGCCCTGACTTTTCTGGACACAGGGCGTCCTTGCCCCTTCAAGGCCAGTTGGCCTAGGGACTGCCACAGGTTGTGGCTAATGTGAGTTTGGCGCTATTCTTCCTAACCTGCACCTCTGAATGTGTTTATGCGTCATGTGCCTTGCTCTACACCTCTGAATGTGATGCATCATGTGTAATGTGCGTTTACCCCTATAGGTATTGTGATACTTAGGTGGTTGTTTTCTTCCTAGTACAGGTGGTACTAGTGAGGTCCTGATTCCCTGCGCAATATTTTCCTAAGGTGGTTAGGGTTGCGTAGGTGGTACTTACCTAATACCAGTAGTTACTGGTTGTGTGCTATATATGTTATTTTGTGCTACAGTAATTTTATATCCTATGTTCTAAGTGCTAATTTCTACAAAGTGCTAATTCCTGACAGTGGTCCATGTGGCCCTGTCCCCTGTATATATAATCCCTTGTAAATTCTGCCCGTGCCTGTTGGCACATTGTAAAGTGTGTGTTTTCATCTAATGTGTTTGGTATAATACAAAGGTTATTTTTATATAATACCTTGTGTGGAGTTTCTTTTATGGTGGGCCTTGGGTGTTGTTGCTGGGTGCGCGCGCAAACGCTTTACACATCGCCTCAGAGATAAGCGTGACTGCTCGTGCCAAGCTACCAAGGGGGTGAGCAGGGGTTATCTTTGGCGTGTAACTCCCCAGCCCTGACTAGAGTGGTGGTTTCTGCCTGGCTTTGGTGCAAGCCTCAGCCAACCAGAAATCCCATTTCTAACACCCTTCTAAATGTTGCATAAATTGTCAAGCTTGTCCCTCCTGCTTACAAGATTATACCTTGTGAACCTTACTTTCTTTAAGTTTAATAACTTTTTTATGACAAGCATACAATAGTATTACACAGCAAATAGGCACACAGTAAAACTGTTGACGCAAGTTTTATTCACTAACAAAATGCTTTTATTAATAATGTGTAAAGCTTACATTTAAGTAACACACATGCTAAATGCAAATTTATAGTGGGTAATTATCCTTAAATATTATAGGCCCGTAAATTCATAAAAGTGTTGATTTAAGTTAGCCTAACTGTTGTGTCATGTTAACTGAAAAATAATACATTAAGACTGAAAGATCTGTTTTTCACATTGAATAGTTTGCACACAATATTTTTCTCTATGTTTTAAATGTTGTATTTTAACTGTTAGTAAATAGACACTTGTTTTGTATTAGACAACTGATAGTGAGTTCTCAACGGGGGAAGAGGAGGTAACCAGAAAAATGATTCATGGAAAGAGCTGCCTGGACCGCAAAATTTCAACGATGTAACTTTTCAAAGTTTAATGTCTGAAAGTCTATTGTGACTGTATGGCAACGTGCGGGGTGTGTCTGTTCCCAGGAGTTTACTGAAATTCTATGTGAAAAATGTAATGTTGCAACATAGAATATTGTGTGTTTATATTAGTGTGTGTTCCTAGAGTAGCAGCTAGATTCCTAGATTCCTTGATTCCATCCCCAATTTTCTGTCTGTAGACACAGTTTTGAGTTTCTGATGCCTTTCTTCATGAGAGGTTGCCTTACTTAGATTTTGATGAATTGTCTGCTAAAATTTTATTTGAGTTGAGAATACTTTCCAGCTTATTATGCAAAGGCTTTATGCTTGCACATTGATTCTCTCTTCAGTACTTTTGATTGGGTTTCTGAACTGACACCTTTTCCTTTACTCATTATTTCAATTTAGTTTAGGCTAGGGAATTTTCGTTTATGGAACATGCTAAATGTATTTTACTATATTAACTGTGAGTCTAAAGAAAATGCTGTTCTATTTTTTTATCAAATATCGATTGATGGATGATATTACGTTTTAATGCTGAAATCAGAAGATTAATACCTAATAAAGAAACAGATGAAAGACTAAAATAATTCAAAATAAAACCCTTTAACTCACACTAATTCTCTTTATTGACTGAACTAAAATACTTGTATGATTTATGGATATGAAGATGATTGCTCCTTACCTCTCCTTGTTGACGAACAAAGGTCCATATGGCCAGTGGCAGAGGTGATTTAATGAATATACGTGAAGACTTAGATATATTGAAAACCCCGCTCCCTCAAAAGGAGCAAATTTAGTACCAGCAAATGATAACCTCAGTGATGTCAAAATACAAACTATAGTTCAAGAGTATAAGAACCAAGAAGAAAGGATGAAAAGGGAAAGTAAGAAAGGAAAAGGCAGAGAGGAGAATATAGATAATGGGTTGAACTGGTCAATGTAATAACTTAATAGAAATGTAATAAAAGGCATGCATAATATGTTATTCCTAACCTTATTTAAGTTATTTACAGCACAATGAGTTTCAACTCTATGGTTATCACATATATGCTTCCACCAAGCCTGAAAGGAAATTTAGTAGCATTTTTCCAAGAAGATGTTATTTGTCTAAATGCAATGAAAGTGAGAGGATCCAACAATTTTACATTATATGTACTATTATCACGATAAGATGGTATATGGAACTTAAGAAAATATTTTCAAAGGAAAATGGTAAATTAATATGAAGAATCTTGGAGCATTGAAATTATACTAATTTCCAAAATGCATTAAAATACTTACAATGAAATAACATGTGACGAATTGCATCTTCCTCATTTCTTTTATGTTTGAAAAGCTTTATTGGCATTTAATAGAGTACCAACATATCAGCAGCATAAGAAGAAATAACCATAGAAATAAAATAAGTAAGTTTGCTGATATCTATAAAAGAAGCATAAAAGCCCTTTTTTGGGGGGTTTATATGTACGAGGGAAGGAAAAGAAGGAGTGGAAGGGAAAGCAGTGGGAGGAGGGAAGGAGAGAATAGGGAGTACTAACATTATGAAATAGAAAAATAAAGCAAAAGAAGGCATACTAGGTTACATACCATACATAAGCAAAAATAATTTGTCAAGGAAATCAAAATGTATAGCAATTTAACAACCTAGAACATAAAGAAACAGAGATAATATCATTCAAGGAGGTTTGAAATTTTCAGAGGTTAAGCATGAGACGTTCTTTAGTGCAATTCGGTCTAAATAGATGGTGAGAGGCAACCAGAATAAATCTCTATTAAATACTGGCTTATACAGGGAGGCGAAAGCAACGTCCCGTCTGTGGAAATGACATAGGGTATTCCACCAATGTTGTATGGACAGTTTTGTGAGGGTTTTCCAGTTGAGTGAGATGTGCTGAAAGGCGAGAGCAAGCATGAGATCAAAAAGACCATGAGTATATGGGGGAAGCTCTAAAGAGTCAGAAAGACTACCAGCAAAGAGTAGTGAAATAGAATAAGGAATGGAAATAGTGAACATACGAGAAATGTATAACCAGACTTTCTCCCAAAAGTCAGAAACCGAAGGGCAGAGAAAGAGAGGATGTAGGAGATCAGCATTAGAAGAGCCACAAGTCCAACAGTTAGAGTTAGTAGAAGAAGAAAAACGAGCTAAAGAAACAGGGGAGAGTTTAAGTCTGTGGTTAAGAAAAAACATAGATTGAGTAAGAGAGGCAGAGCGAGAAATCTTTAAAGATCTGGTCCAAAGTTTATCCCAAAAGGCAATAGACCATTCGCATCCCAGATCCAATTCCCAAGAAAGTTCCAGTTCAGATTTAACGCGATCTGGATTAGGAGCTAAAAAGAATTTGTATATAAGAGAAGGTTTGTGAAAAGTATGGAGTATTTTAAGGAGAGAGTTTTGGACAACAGATAAGGGAGAGGTGGGAAGAGAATAATAAATGTCAATGATGATTGTCATAAGTGTAGTGAACTTTTGAATAAAGGAACGAGGGCAATGGAATAAGGATTGAAATTGAGGAAAAGAGTAAGGAGAGACACCGTCGAAAAGATGGTTAACCCATATAATACCTTTTAATCTCCATGCCTTCCAGAAAATGGGCCTGTTATTTAAGAGGATAAGCGATTTATGCCAAATAGGGGACTCTAAGAAAGATTCGCGAGAAATAACAATAGGGCGGACCAAAGGTTTCAATAAGGAACAGGTATGTCTAAATAAGGGAAGAGAGGTTTGAGAGGTTTTGGTAGAAAAGCGAATAACTTCATTGAAAGAATGGGGGAGTAATAAGATTTGTTCAATGAGGAGCCAAAGAGGAGTAAAGGGGGAGGGGTCCGATATAAGCCATTTTGAGGCTTGGCGAAGTGAGAAGGATTTATGTTAAATGCGAAAATTCGGGAAGTTCATGCCACCGTTGGACTTTGGTTTGCGAAGATAGGATAAAGCAATTCTGGATTTTTTATTCTTCCAAAGAAATCTATAAAGACATGAGTCAATACGCTTGAAATAGAGAGCAGGAATGTGAACAGGAAGCATGGAGAGGATGTAAATTAAAATTGGAGCAATCATCATTTTAATCGAATCTAAACGACCCCACCAAGAGAGAAAAAGAGGGTTCCAGGAAGAGGTTAGTGTCTCGATACGAGATAAGGCTGAAGACATATTCAATTTGATGGAAGAGGTGATGGAATTAGAAAACCGAATGCCTAGGTATTTAATCTTTGAACTATTCCACGCAAATCCAGTAGAAGAGAAGGAGTGGGGGAAACAGAATTTTGTGAGAGGAAGAATTTCAGTCTTGTCTGAGGCAATTTAATAACCAGAAACTTGTGAAAAGGATTCGAATTCAGATAATAAAGGGGGAATAGAGGTTTCAGGGGAAGAAATAAATAAAAGAATATCGTCTGCATATGCAGAAAGTTTCAGCTGATGATCGCCATAAGGAAAGCCGGAAATGGAATCATTGTTATGGATAGAAGTCAAAAAGGGTTCAAGGGCTAAAACGAAAAGAAGAGGGGATAAAGGACAGCCTTGTCGAACGCCACGTAGAAGAGGAAAATAGGAAGAGACATGACCATTAACTAAAACCGAAGCTTTCGGAGCAGAGTATAGTAAGGAAATGAGTGATATAAATTTAGGACCAAAACCATGCCAATGTAACGATGCAAACAAAAAAGACCAATCTACTCTATCAAAAGCTTTCTCTGCATCGACTGAGATAGCGGCCAAAGCAGTGTAGAGGGAAGGAGCTTTATTTAAGACATTGAGAAAAAGCCGAGAATTGTCGGAAGTTAATCTACCCTTAACAAAACCACATTGTTCTTTACCAATAAGATGGGGCATGAGGGGATCTAAACGCATTGCCAGCAGCTTAGCAAATAATTTATAATCAACATTAACAAGGGAGATCGGATGGTAAGTTTTTACAGTAGTGAGAATCACGACCATCTTTAGGAATGAGGCAAATAGTGGCTTCCTGAAAGGTACCCTCCGTCATCCCAGTTGAGTAAAATGATTAGAAAAGTGATAAAAGTTTGGGGAGTAATAGATCAGAAAAATGTAAATAAAATTCAGCAGAAAATCCATCTGGACCAGGCGTTTTCCCTTTAGTAAGGGAGCTTAAGGCAGTGGAGAGTTCTTTGAGTGAAAGATCTTTTTCAAGATCAAAAAAATTAAGATGGGAAGTAGAAGGAATAGGAAGTTTATCAAGATAAGTCTGAATGAGAGAAGAGGAAGGAGGAGAGTCTGGTGTATAGAGGTTCTGATAAAAAAGTTTACATTTATTAAGTATTTCCTGATCTTTATGCAGAAGGGAGTTATTGGAAGAGTAAATAGAATCTATAAGCGTACGCTCTTTACGAGATTTGAGATAATTTGCTAAGAGTTTCCCTGTCTTGTTACAACCACCATAAAAACGAGCACTACTGCGGAGGAGCACTGATGAAGCATTGTCAGTAGTAGATTTGTTGAACTCAATCTTAGCTCATAGCAATTCAGGTGAAATAGAGTTTTTTGAGGAAGTATAAAATTCATGCTCCAAATGCTTAATATGTGCTAAAGTGGATTTCTGCTTTTGAAGAAAACGTCTCTTTTTCCTAGAAACAAAATCTATGATGAATCCTCTTGCCGTAGCCTTAAAGGAATCTCAGATGATATGGGGGGAGGAATTTGAGTCGGAATTGAGCTCGAAGAATTCCTTAGCAAAAGAGCGAAAGGAGGAGGAGAAAAGAGGATCAGTAAGTAGGGAATCATTAAAACACCAGCGAGAGGACTTTAGACGGGGAGGAAGTAAATCAATGTCTGTAACAACTGGGGCATAATCAGAAATAACTATGGGTTCAATAGAGGAAGACAGCAAATTTTGATACAAGGATTGAGAAAGAAAGATATAATCTAGGCGAGAAAAGGGAAGCATGAGGAGGAGAAAAGAAAGAATAATCAAGAGTGTCAGGGTGAGAAAGTCTCCAGGAGTCCATGAGATGTGTTTGAGAGATGGTATCCATAAATTCTTTGTGAGTTTTATGCGGAGTGAAACGGACTGTGGATTTACGGTCAAGAAACGGGTCAACAATTTGGTTGCAGTCACCACCTAGAATGAAGAAGTCATCTCGAAATTGAATACATTTTTGTGTGATCAAAGGCCAAAAGGTACAATCAGGTTGTGTAGGACCATAAATGTTGTAAACAGTTAAAGGAACAGAATTAATTAACATCTTCGCTGGAACCCATCTACCTGCTGTGTCATTTTCTTGTGATAAAACTTTACATTTCAATTTTTTATGACATAGAATGACAACACCATTTTTTTTATTGGTAGACGGAGAGAATAAGACCGTACCCACCCAGCTTCTTTTTAACTTAAGTGATTCAATTTCTGTAAGATGATTTTCCTGCAAGAGAACTATATCGGGGTTATACGAGGCAAGGTGGGAAAGGATTCTCTGTCTTTTAATAGGATTGATAAAACCCTTTACATTCCAGGAGATAACTTTGAATGTAAAACATTAAAAATGTAAAAGATTTATACAAAACCAAGTAAGCAATATTATAGAGATATAATGATAGAAGAAAAAGAAGCAAATACCAGTAGGGAAAGAAAAAACAAGGAGGGGAGAGGAGGGGGACAATTAGATGAGTAGAAAAGGATGGTAGAGCCAATAACGGATAGGAAAAAGGAAGGAGGAGAGGAGAAATGGAGAGGAAAAAGAAAACCAAGGAGAGACAGTACATATCCAATAAGGATGACTGAAGGAACATACCTGAAGGGGACAAAAAGAAACACAACTGGGGCAAGGACGACACACGAAAAGATGAACCAGCCGAAACCTGGAGAGTCCGGACCACTTCAGGACTAGGAAGGGAAGGAAAACAAACCCTATGCATTGGGAATAGGTGGACAAACCTATAAGGATGTATAAAAGGGATACATTAAACATCAAATATACAAAGGGAGTTGCATAATACAGACCAACAGACATATAAAAGCAATGAAGAGTAATAATTAAGCAACAATGGACTAACATTAAACTAACAGAGATATAAAAGCAATGAAGAGTAATATTTAAGCAACCTTGGACTAACATTAAACTAACAGAGAGAGAAGAGAAAAAAAAATTAAATAATTAAATATGAGGATGGAAGAGCATTAAATAGACAATTAATAAACCATTAGAATGAACGACTAAAGCTAAGTCATACTGGAAACATTTTAGAAATTTTCTTCACCAAAACAACAGAAGGAATAAGAAAAATCTTAACATGAACCCTGTAAAGGAGAAAGACCAATGTGATTAGCCGTTAGAAGAGCCAGCAGTATCCACAACGTTGGTAGTGTGGATGTGAATAAAATTCTTAAGTTCCGCAGGATCTTGAAAAGACCAGGTTTGGTTTTGAAAAGTCACCTTAAAAATGCACGGATGGAAAAGGCCATAACGAGCGCCAAAAGAGCGGAGAGGTTGACGAAGATTAAGGAATTCCTTTCTTCTGGTTGCTGTAGCATTAGAAACATCCTGAGAAAGGAACACCCTCTGACCGAGCCAGGAAATTTGTCGTTTGGCTCTAGCTGCAGACAGAACTGAAAGTAAATCAGTAAACATCAAAAATAGAATGATGACACCTCTCGGTTTAACTGTAGAAGCAGAAAGTGAAGGCCGAGGACCAAGTCTGTGAGCTCTCTGGATACTGAGGGACATAGAAGAGGGCATGTCCAAGAGTTTCGGCAAAAAAGAGGAAAAAAAGGAGACAGGATCATCACCTTCTAAAGCTTCAGGAAGCCCATAAATGCGTAGGTTATTCCTCCTATTTCTATTTTCTAAATCCTCAGTGTGTTGTTGGAGGTTACGAACCTCTTTTTCTAAAGAAGAAAGTCTCTGAGAATCTCCTTGAACTACTGAAAATCGTTGTTCCATAGAGGATATTCTACTTTCCATTGTAGACCATTTTTCCTCAAGTAATTGCATTTTGTTGTTTGTTTCTACTACAAATAAGCGCAAAGCGTGAATTTCTTCCAGCGGCAGTTCCCTGGAAATAGGAGATGATGATTTGTCAGGAGAGAGAGGATCGTGTTTCAGACGTTTAGAAGACACAGATGGTGACAACAGTTTATTAGTGGTAGATTGTGAAGCAGAATTGCGATTGGAAGCTACTCCAGGCAAATTACTGTGCACAGAACCGCATTGCCGGTGCGCGTCTAAAATGGCGGACGCAGCTGAGGGGAAAGCATCTGCGGCATAAAAAGATACAAGCGGAGCGCGCTTTGCAGAAGAAAGCAGCTCACCAGAACCCTCACATATTCTGGTGACAGCAGGGAACGTTTCCGACAATTATTGGTGTGAGAAAACACACCTCCGAGTCATGAACAGGTCCCGATGTGACGGAGCTACTCCGTCAGGCGGCCATCTTGATTGGCGCCGTAGTCACGCCCCCATCTTCCTCATTTCTATATGACCAGCAAAAAATTTGGAACAGATTATCAAATGTTGAAATATTCACTGAAGTAAACAGCAATCTGTTATAAATGAAAAAAGTGATTGGGTGATATTGGCTGATTTAGAGCTCTTGATTACCTTAAACTAAATCTTGTCCAAGTCTTTGGGTCAAATTCAGGCTGAAGGTCTTGTTGCCATAAGAACCTTAAGTTCATCAGGGCTTGTGAAGATTCATATAGAGCGTAACAACCCTTGGCATATTGCCATTCCACAGTAAGGGCCAAAATGTATATTTTGGCGAAAAGGGTACTCCACTGCAACGGCAAAAGAGTACCCTTTCTGTCAACATAATGGTCCACCCACCCAATTTAAATGTGAGCAGGCATCTGGTGTGGTTACATCCCTCTGATGGCCTGGCAGAGTAAGGGCTGTCGGAGGTTGGCCTGTATGTCCACCCACCTAATTTTCATGGGCTGATATAGAGCTCAGTTTTCACTGCCCGTCACTGCCAGGAAATCCCTGAGGGAGGGCAGTGAAAATTGCAAAAATGCCCCCCTTGGCATGGGCAATACCTCCCATGGCAATAGGAACCTCTTTTTTTTTTTCAAATGCAAAATCCCACTTTGGGGTTCTGTTTATGAAAATAAAATAAACATTCTACCTTTACCATACTGCAAAGTTACAATACATTGGCAGGGACCACCTTGATGGTGTTTCCTGTCAATGGTTGAAATGTACGCTAGCCTGCCGGACATTTCAAAATTTGATCTTTAGGATCTCGGCCAGGTTAGTGGAGTAATTTACAATGTCACCTTGGGAGAACACCGCCTGGCCTCCAAAATATAAACGGGGTCCTAAATGAGGAAGGCTTCTTAGTAATACATTATTTGAAGAAGATACACCAAATGACCTAGCTAGATCAGCAGAGAGGTATTCTCTCATCAATAAATACTCTCACAGAAACATCTCAGGCAACATATAAGTTATCTCTTAATTTTTCTTGAGCGAGGAACCATCCCATATTTTATGTACCCAGGAAATGCCCTTTTCTTTCCAATGTTTCTAACAGAAGGAGTTGTTATGGATTTGTAAGTATATGATAATCCAAACTAGAGAAGAGTGAAAGTAACTAACCAGGGAGTTATCAATAAAAATATATATACAGTTATTATAATGTGTATATTTTAATGAAAGACATTTTTGATGACGTTGCCAATTAGCCATATGAACAATTTCCTTTAAAATAAAATGAGGGAAGAACACATGCTGACTCTTTCCCCATGTGGGTACTGGAGAATCATCATGGTGAAATAATATTATACCTGTTTGTCTAATAATAAAGGAAGTGTGATATGATGAAAAACAAGGGTGTCTAACCTCACCTTCAGTGTTAGGTTTCCTAAGATTTATTAAAGAATTTCGAGGAAATCAGTTGTTCCATAAAACGTTTGAACAAACACTATCCAACAGTCTAAAAACATACTTTGGAATTTTAAAAGACAGCATTAAAAGAGAAAAAAGTATATTTGGAAAAACCATCATGATGATCAAGTCTACCCCGCCACGAAAGTGAGAGTGGGGGCCAAACTGATAATAAATCGTGTAGTTTGGATTTTAGATATAAAGCATTTAGCTGAAGCGTTTTCTTGAGTGTAGGTGCTGGGTATTTAATCTAATTTAAATGGAAACATTTCCTGAAATACGTTAAAAAAATCCATTTAGCGATCCCTGAAGAGACTGAAAAGAGAACACTTGCCCGTTAATCTCAGAATGAAGAATCCATTCAGGAAAAGGGTAACTTTGGAATGGGTGAGTGAAATGCTTAAATGATGCCCACAAGTGTTTAAATGGGTGGAAATGCCAGCAAACTGCACACATTTGGAAGTAAAACTTGGGCTACAGGTTGAGGGCTCACATAATCAATGCACTCACCGGCAGCGGACTCCCCTCCAAATGCAGGCAGGAGCAGAGTGGAGGACGTACTGTCAGACAGCTAAAAGCTTGAAATTGCGGATTCTACCTTGATATAGTAGTTTAATGGCACAGAGCAGAGGTGCGTAGGCCCTGGCTGGAATGGACTGAGTATCATGATACCGAGAAGGGCTCAAATAAAGAAAATGGGAACTTAAAACAATATCTTTTAAGATAATTATTGATTAGTAATGTCAAGGTGAGTAAAGGACTTTGGCTGTGAGCATCAAGAAAAGAGGAACTGTTCCTACTGAATGATAATATAAGGTTTATAGCATAATGACTGACTGACTACAAAATGCTTTCCATCAGCCCATTTCTTGCAGGCCTGAAGACAACCCTAGATGCGTGTCTTTTTCATGTTTGGCTGCTGTTAATTAAGGATAGAAAGGATTTGCCTAATAGGAGCCTCCAGTCTTGCAATACAGATCTAAACATCAAAAAATAGATGCATATGAAGAGGCTTATCTAGTCATTAATTATTTTTTTTCTCTAATTTTTTTTTTCTCTAAATCAAACGTTTTGAAATAAACCCTCTTCTTTACATTTAAACTGTGTACTTATCTCTTCAAATCAAGAACGACGGGCATTAGAACAATGCATTTCTGCATGATTGTATTTTAATTGTTGTCCAACCTGTCTGCCTTTATATGCCCTCCCAAGTGACACCGAGGTGTATTAAAGAGGTATGAAGGTGACCCAGATTCTGCTTAACAGATGTTTGCTAACATTTTAGAGTTGTAGAAGCTATTCCCATTTATCATAAAATGTTATCATTCTTAGATTTCTACGTAAAGGCCGGATTCTAGGGTGTTTTAGGGTGAGTGCATATACAGGAATGTATTCAAAAAAGTTTGATGCAGTGGCACTTCAGCACCACAAGAGAAACACTAGCGGAGCGGTGTAAACAGGAATGGGACTATATGACAGGAATGATCTTGATGCATGACATATCACTGTATTGCCAATGAGGCCTGTCTGTTGCTCTGCGTGGACAGTTATTCATCCATTTTTGCGTACTAATGGCACATTAACCTTCTAAATGCTTATGTTGCTTCACTATCTTTAATCCCTTTACTGCTGATGCTTTTCCACCTCAGTGCTGAGGCCTTTTTTGGCTATTTGGGGTTCTTCACACTTGTTACTCAATAACTTTTTTCCACATGAGGAGTCCATGCAAAATTTGCGTCCTTTTGTCCACCATCTTCGGGATTCTAAACGTGCACAGATTTTGTGTGTTCCTCTGGAGGGGACCTAAAAAAAGCCTAAATATAGCAAACGTTTGGAGAAAATGGGAAAAAGTGTTCTGCATAAAGTGCCTGATTTTTCCTAAAAATGGCATCAATTAAAGATTTGCTGTGCTAAAATCAACATCTTTCAGGAAAGCTATTTTTTACCACAGTTTTGGCATTTTTCTAAGAGGTAGTCCATTTTTTCGAATTTTTCTGCTTTCATCCTACTTCCAGTTCGTGGTGGAAATAGATCTGAAACCAAAAGGTGATGGTGGAAAGCTATACCTTTCAGAAAAGTTGACAAAATTCTCAATTTAGCAAGGGGTAATTTGTGTAGATCCCTCAAGGTGGTGTTAAAGAAATTAACTGTTGAAATGTAAATATATTGAAAATGAGTAGGGAAAAACTCATTTGTGACAACATTCTCCTCTGTAACTTCTTGTCACAATGGCCATTTTACATTAGCTATAAGCCATTACATCTGCTAGACCCTTCTGGTTGCGGGCTATATAGGGTTTGAAGGTTCTCTAAGAACTCGAGGTACCCAGAGCCAGCAAATGAGCTGCACCTTTCAGTGGTTTTTCATTGAGTACATAGTATATTGCAATTCATATTGTAAAATATAAAAAGTGAAAAATGGCTATGAATGAAAACTATGTATTTCTGAAATGTACACCAGATGCTTAGCTTCGAAGCAATAGTTATTTGCACATCACTGAATTTGTGGGTACATCTGCTAGCATGTGATCTAAAGGGCTTTTTGCAAAATGTCTTCTTTCTTACATACTGCAAATGCAAATGTTCTACTATTCTGTGTTTCCACATGTCTCCCAGTAATAATGGTATCCCACTTGTGTGGCTGGACAACAAAATATACCTCAAAACTCAACCTAGAAACATCATATTTTACCCAGCAGAATATATGCTTTTTGTGCAATGTGAGTAGTTGCAGATTTTAGGCACTAGTTCACCTGCCACCCAGGCAAACCTACAACACTGAGACATTTTGGGAAACTAGACACCTGGTGACGCCAGGGTGGTTTGATATGCATGGCTCTCACCAGTTTTCTTTTACTCAAGAGTCTTTGCAAACCTCAAACTTTGGCTAAAACACACATTTTCCTCACATTTATGTGAGGAAAATTCCTAGAGCCAGCAGGGAGCCACAAATTTCCTACCACCCAGCATTCCCCAAAGTCTCATGATGAAATTGTACCTGGCTTGTGTGGGTAGGCCTAGTGCCCATGACAGGAAAGTGCCTAAAACGCAACATGGTCACATGATATGGCCACAAACAAACTAGGGAAAATGGGAGTCCCTAGGGGTGGATTGAGGGTGTTTACCCAAAATCAACCCATATGAGACAGAATGGGCACTAGACAGGGGGAAAAATTGGCCTATAATAAAGAAAGTGTTAATTGTGCTAAGGATCAGATTGTCGATAAACACACCAACCCTTTTTTATATGGCATATAAAAAACTCTCTAGTGTCTAGTGGCCTCTCTGCCCCCCTATGGGCAGATTGTAAGTAAAGACCTACTGTCTATTCCTGGGGGAGCAGAAAGACTGGTAGGATCATTTTGGAGGTGGCAGCTCAGCCAGAAACCTAGGTGGACTGCCCCCACCCCTTGCAGAAATAAAAAAATCTCTCTGGTATCAAATGGGCTTTCTGTACCACTCGAGGGACAGATTGGAGGTAAGGGCCTCCAGTCTGCCCCAGGGGGAAGAACGTTTGTTGGGGTCATTTTGCATGTGGGGGGGCTCGGTCTGATTTGAGCCTAGCCGCTCTACCACTTGATATAGTCAACAACAAAAAATCCCTGACGTCTAGTGGCATTTCTGCCCCTGTGCCAGCAGATTAAGGAGTAAAAACCCACAAATTGACCCCCTAGTCTGTTTATGCATTCTATGCGGCATGGGGGCGAGCATGTGTGGGTTGGTGCCCCCACCACTAAGTATATGAGTGAACACCTCCATTCGGCCCCAGAGTGGGCAGAAAGACAAATGAGGCTTGGGGCAGGGGGACCATAGGCCCATGGCTGGGGCGGCTCTCTCCCCACATAAAAACTGCAAAGAAAAATACCATGGTGCCTAGTGGTCTTTCTGCCCCCCTGAGGTGGCATATTGGGGGTGAACACCACCATCTGTCCCCCAGGGAGTCAGATAGTTTAATGAGGTAGGGTGACAGGAGCACAGACCCATACCCAGGCGGGGCACTCGCCCCACAAAAAATGGTACAAAGGAAAATACCCTGGTGTCTAGTGGGCCTTTTGCCGCCAGGGGACAGATGAGGGTGAACCCTCCACCAGCCCCCCAGGGATGGCAGAAAGACTAATGTGGCTTGGGGAAAAGGGGGAACACAGGCCCATGTCCATGGGGGCCGCTACACCTCGCAATCCTATTCCTTGGTGCCTAGTGGGTGGGCCCCATCTTGGGGATCGCCCTCCTGTGGTAACCCCAAACAGGGGTCCACTAGGGAGAGTTATCATTGGAAAAGGGAGATTCTCCCCTTTGCAATGATTCTGAAATATGCCCCCCGAGCACCGACTCAGTGAAAGTGAACTAAGCTCATTTCACTTTCACTTTGAGTGGAAATTATGCCACTGTGCATTTTGACAAAAATAAAGACTGCTCTTTCCCAGCACCTCAACCTGAAGAATAAAAAGAAACTCTTGGATGCAAGCACCAGAGGGTCCTTTAGAGCCTACAGCAGCATCTGCGAATGACTGACTGATGCACTAAGGGGGAGCGTGGGCATCAGCCATTGGGCAACACCCACACTTAAAAGTTTAACAACAGCCTCTCTGTTGCCCAACACAGGTGATAAAACAGCATTCATCATTCTAGTATTTGTTTTATTTTACAAGTGGTGCCGTCACATGTAGATCAACCACAAAACCTTAGCAAGCAGCATGAGCTGAGCGACAGCATCATGATCCTCTCCTACCTCACCCTGATAACATTACTCCTCCTGGTGACCCATTCCTGCCATAAAACATGACTCTTGGACTGAGCGAGGCTTTCTATTTCTCATGCTTCCATGCTTCGTTAAAACCCTGCATTGAAAAGTAATACTGACCTATTCATTCGGATTTGTCAAAGTCCTTCCACATACTGCACAGCTCCATGCCCAAAAAACAGTACTCCAGACTTCATCCAACTCCATGCTCCAGATTGTGCCAGGCAGCCAAAATAGTCTAGTCCTGGTTGCATTCTGACTGGATGTTGGAAATCTTTTGTGTGGTATTCCCCAGATTTTTACCTTCTGTAACTAAACCCCTTTTTGTGGGCACAAGGATTCTGAGCACTTGCTAACCAGTGCGTGTGCTTTACCTTACTGACATTGTAAAATTGGCATCCACCTAATTGGCACATGTATTCACTTGTACATCGCTAGTGTATGGTGCTGTATATACACAGGGTCTGTAAATGAAATCTACAAGTAGACTGTAGCACTCATTGTGCCACCCACTAAAGTAGCACTGAAAACCATGTTTCGGACCTGCCATTGGAGCCAGTAGTGCTGTTCAGTCACCCCAAGGATAGGCAATAAATGTCAATAGGGCAGAGTGCATTGTATTTAAAAAGTAGGACGTGTACTTAAGTTTTACAAGTCCTAGCAGTGAAAATCCTCCAAAGTTGGTTCTCCCATAAAAAAGCATTAGGTTGCATTATAACTCCTTATAATGCATAATTACTGTTTGGCACAGTTGCAGGGATTCAGCAGAGAAACAGAATTATGCCAGGACCACAGGACTTCTGAATGGGAGGACTATTTCAATACACCACATTAGCCCCTGTGAGCCCAAATACTGACTAGCTCATAATACCTCACTTACTGGCACATGCATCAACAATGCCATTTGCGATTCCTTATTAGCGAAAAATAAGGATTCGCTAATAAGGAATAGCAAAAGGCTATGCATGTAGAAATCGCTTACAAAATAGCGATTTCTAAACATTCCTTAATTGCGACTCGCGAATTGCGAGTCGTAATTAAGGAATACCTCCCCATTTATTCCTATGGGCCTAGAGGCCCATAGGAATGAATAGGAAGACTTTCTCGATTTGCGATTCTCAATTAGAGAATCGCAAATTGCTCATGCAATTTCAAGGGTGTCAAAAGGACACCCTGTTACACCCCTGAAATCTGCATATGAGTACATCTTGCACACACACATGCCCTAAGGGCATGTGTGTGTGTGAAATGGAACTTTGAAAAATGCACTTTAGTGCATTTTTTAAAGTTTAAACAAATTACCATGAAGTTCAACTTCATGGTAATTTGCTCCCCCTATTAGCGAAATCGCTAATATTTTTACTTTAATGCATTGCATTTAAGGAATCTCAATTTGAGATTCCTTCAATGCAATCGCAATTTAATTAATCGCAATTTAGAGATTACTTAAATTGCGATTTTTGCATTTGGGATGATGCATCCCGAATGCAAAAATACCGGTCGCAATGGGGCAGATTCTGAGAATCTGCCCGTTTGCGACCGGTTTTTGCTTTGATGCATGTGGGCCTTACTCTCCTAACTTTCCAGAGAGGCAAGTGAATTGGCATCTCAGAACACAATGCCAGTCCTCACTGGAACGCAGGAAAATAGTTCAGTCCCTTTCGTGTTTCGGATTCCTGCATCATCCACAATAAAACAAAGAGAGGCGCGTGGAAAGTTTATAAGATTTATTAATTCTGTTGTGCTATAAATCAACAGAATACTGAACAGGGCCAGCAGGCTGTATGGAATGAAAAACCCTTCATTGATAAAACAAATCGTTTGCTACTCTAATCTCCCTATGTTTAAATAATACGTGAGCTCAGTAATTAACTAAAAAGATCTGTGGAATTAAAGCCCGGCCAAGTACCTTGTAATGATTCGGTGTTCTGCATCTCAGAGTGTGCAATGCAGAGGTGCAAGGTGCACGGCCTTCATTCTCGGCAAAAAATCCTCCTCTGACTTTCAAAGGGCAACTCCCGTGTATATGATTTATAGGTGCTCTGAGAAAAACAGCATCTGAATTCTAGTGGTGTGTCTATCAAGCGTTAAGTAGCTAACCGATCACCGGGAAAATGAAAGCACAGTGTTTGTTTGACCTTGTATGATTTGTGCAGGTTGAGTCTCATGCAGCTGAACTAAATAACAAACATGCACCCATTATTAATGAAATAAAATCCCAGTGAAGAAATAAAATGTGCAACGTGTGCAAACGAAAGGCAGCTAGTTACCTGCACCAAAGTTAACATAAGGAAACATCTGTGGGACCTGAAAATGTTTAGGGACTCATTGGAATACAAAATTAAAATCCAAACTAATGATCAAGTCAGATTTTAAAATGCTATTTTGAAAATGCCACTTTTAGAAAGTTGGCATTTCCCTTGCCTAAGCCAAATGTACCGTTCTGCCAGTGCCCAGGGTCACCTGTTAATGGCTCACCAGGTGCATGATGTGCAGTCCTCCCAGACAGTGGACAAAAAGCCATGGTGTGAAGAGGTGAGGGTCTTACTGATAGGATGGCTAGGTGGGAGCTGTGCCTCTGCCCTGGTTGCACACCAAAGGGTAGCCTGGGGCCTCTACCCTGCCCATTCTGACTACAGAAAAGGCCTGTCCTGTCCCTAGCAGATGCAACTCACACCTGGGCCTGCCTGCCCTTTGTTTTACTAGCCAAGCTGGAGTAATAATCAGGGGAAAAGGAAGAACTAATCAGAACTATTTTTAGAGTTAGACAAAGGGATGTCCCCCACCTATAGGCTGTCACTTGACATAAAAATGTCATCCCAAGAATCCAAAATCAGAACACTCCTGGACGTTTGAAGACTCAGAAGAATTACATTCTAAACAAAAACTGACTGCCTCACACGGCTAGCTAACTAAAGGATATCTCATTAAAGATCTAAGACAGTGGTTCCCAAACTTTTGACTCCCGAGGACCCCATTGAGTCACTACTGGAAGCCGGGGACCCCCAAGCAATCTGTACTATTTAAATTTCAAACATTTACACAGTCATTCACAAAAAATACACAAAGAAGTGCACACCAAACAAATACTTGAATTACTAAAGATGTTATTATTTTATATTGAGAATGTTTGCAAAAATCAAACATTTTTAATGGTATGGGAAGGTTGGTGCTACATCTTGGCGACTAACTTTTCAATGTTTGGTTTTATTTCGCGGTGTGAGGCTCCTACTCCTGCCATGGCCAGACTGGAAACCCAAAGCAGGCCTGGTAAATGTTGTCAGACCAGTCCCGGTACGGTGCACACCAAGTGCAGTGAGTGAGCCTGACCATTACAAAAGGGGATTTGGAGGCCTCTCCCCCAAGAACATTAGGGAAAAAAGGTGCATTCTACAACACATTTGTCATTATATATTGAATTGTATTACATACTGTGCACCAGGATATTACAATCTGTGTTGGGGCTCTTCAATGATTCCCTCACTATCACCCTCCAACGGTGACTCTTATCTCTTCATAGACCGTCTGTCAAATGTATTTCATTTGTTTCATAGCACCTCTCACACCAGTGTAGGGTGTCATAGCACTTTTCACCACATACATAAAGAAACAATGAATCATACGTGTGTAAATCGCTGTATAGAGAATGTTACATTAGATAATGAGGACTTCAAGGTGTAGGATTCACATGTCATACATACTGGTAGGCTTTCCTTAAGAGCGCTTGGTCTGGAGAAGCACAAACTCAGGATTCAGAACATAACACAGTGTTTAGCATTGACTTTAATAATAAGGATATATTTATACCCAAACGACTGGGAAAAAAAACATAACTTGCTGACTTGTGCCATACAGTTTGCATGCAGCTCTTTGATGACAGTTTACAGCACACTATGCTAGATTACGATTGTAACTTATTAACTTCACAGTGCCAACAGACTCTCAATGACAAAAGCAGTTAATCACTGAGCTATGCACATAAAATAATGTTTTTGAAATGCATGGTACACGTTCTTTGCAGCAGTCATATTCACCCTCTGCGCTACCTTAGATGACTCAAAGATTCCACTGGACAAAACTCCCATCTCTCTCTAAAAAGTACATTAATCACCAGAGTATTCTTGACACTTTTATTGTTGCCATAAAACTGCTGATTGTATAATTAACTTTGCAGTCCTTTTACAGCTGCTGCCTGCGGACTCCCTGGGAATGTGTCACAGACCCCTGGGGGTCTGCAGACCACAGTTTGGGTACCACTGATCTAAGGCACTAATGAGTCACAATTGATCCTTGTGATTCAAAGAGAGATAATACACTTCAGAAACTTTTATATAAAAAAACCATTTTTATTATCATTTGTAATTTAAAGAGCACAGCGTTACCTAGCAGGCATCTTGGTGCTATTTGCGAACCACAGAGGAAAAACCTGGGGTCATTCTTGACCACTTATAACTACTTTGGGAGCAGACAAGTTTTTAGGCTTCTCCTAAAACTGAGTAGATTATCATCCAATCTGAGGAGGGTGGGCAGCTTGTTCCAAAGTTGTGCTGCCCTAACTTTAAAGGCTCCCCATTCTATCATGGTTTTCTTAAACCTTTGTATACAGACAAGATTAGCTGAGGCAGACCTCAGTTTCCTTGCAGGTTTGTCGTGGATGAATGTGTCCTGTAGGGGTTTCGGCCCTATGCCATTCAAGGCTTTGTGAACTAAGCACATAGCCTTGAAGATGCTCCTTTCCCTCACTGGCAACCAGTGGAGTTCTTTTAAGGTATTTTTGTTTGCGCTAGTTTGGCGGCCATCACCTGTATTCTGTACAGTTTTTTAAACTGATAGTCTGGAATTCCCAGTAGGTGGGTATTGCAATACTCAACCCTGCTTAATATCGTGCTCTGTACAATCAGCTTTCTTGCTGGCTGTGGGAGTAGAGGTACAATATTTCTCAGGTTTCTCAAAAGTCAGCGGCAAGTAGCCATTGACCTATTGACCTGAGCTTCCACACAAAATGTATTGTCTACTATTACTCCCAACTTTCGCACTGAATGGGCTGTAGTCAGATCCTTGTCTTTCGTCCATGGCCAGAAATGGTTTGGAAGTTGACCTAGAACCTTGCTGTTTGAACAGCATAGGAATTCTGTTTTACTTCCATTACATTTTAATATGTTACTATAAAGCCATTTTGCCATCCCTATTAGACAGGCGTGAAATGTGCCCATCTGGCCCATCTGGCCAGCGTCATCTTTATCTATTGATATTATCAATTGGGTGTTATCCGCATAGTTGATGAAAGGCCACCCAAATGAATTGATCGATGTTAGCAGTGGGCGTGAATACACATTGAATAGAATGGGGCTTAGCGCAGAGCCCTGTGGCACCCCGTTCAAGGTTTCTTTAAACTTTGATTTAAAAGGTCAGAGGACAACTGCTTGATATCTCTCTGACAGGAAGGATTCAATCCACTTTAGGAATAAACATTCTACCCCTGTCGCCTTTAGTATATTGAGTAGTATCTCATGGTAGTATCTCATGGTTGATGGTGTCGAACGTTGCAGATAGGTCTAACAGAATTAGGATAACCGTCTGTCCCCCGTCAACCCGCCTCCGCAATTCATCTGTTGCTAAAATTAGGGCTAATTCTGTGCCATGTGCTGGGCTAAAAGCCATCTGCTTAGATTTGAGAAGGTTGTTTGCTTCCAAGAAATTCAACAGTATTTTACTCACCAATCTTGATTGCATATGGAAGCTGGGAGATTGGGCGAAAGTTACTAGGGTCCTGAGCATCCGCTTGCGGTTTCTTCAGTAAGAGAGTGATCAATGCCTTCCTCCAGGCAGATGGTACCGACCCTATTGCTACGAATTGGTTGCCGATTTTCCATATCCTGTGTGGTATTGGGTATAGGATTTGTGAAGTGGACTAAAGGCCACTGTAAATCACCTCTAAGGGATTTGGGTTGACATTGTTTTTTGTTTGCAATGCGGCTATTTGTTTTTAACTCTTGATACGCTGCATATATGTTCCAGGCTTAAGGTCTACTGGGAACATGTTTTTTCACTTCAGAATTGGATTCTTCTGTATATTCGGCCACCATAAGTACAGGCATTGCGACTCTTGCACTATTGAGCCGATTTACATGGTTGTGTCACAGTTTTTGAGCACTAAAGCTTTTGTATATGTTCGTAAATAGATCAAATGCTGAGTCTGGCGGCCTGTTAATCATACGTTTCGAGGTTCCACTGTATACAGGCGGTTTCCCTGCCGAATTAGCATTAGAACAACAGAACACTAATTGGTTCTATAGAGGTGACTTCATATCTACATATGACTTTGACTTGAAATACTAAGCACTGTAAAGCACTATATGGTGATCGTAATACTCTCTGAGCTATGGGTCATATGTTAACACTGCCTTTCTTCATTACTTTCTTATTTTTCATATATATACTTACCTCTTCTGCGGATTGTTTGAAGATATAGGTATGATCAAGTGAAACGTTTAGTTTTTTATGCTTCTACAATACTTAGCCTAGTGCCTATAGCATTGTTAACTCATGATCTATCTCTTATGATTAGGTTTGGATAATAGAACAAGGAATAATCTGCTCTTGGAATTGTTGTAAAAACTTTTTTCTACATATTATTGGTGAGTTTTCAATACACATGGGCACCCCTAGGGTGGTGGGTTCTGGTTCCTTGTTAAAAAAGTTCCAATGACTTTTCACAGTTTTACCTCTTGTCAGGTCAGTAGGGACTCTTTAACCTTTGCACTTAGCCTATCTCACTCTAGTGGCACAAGTAAATCACAATCTCTTCTCTTACATTGTCTATTTCCCCGTCCACTTTTTTCTCACCTCCTAAAATATCAGTTTCTAAAGAACAACAGAAAATTCACGGTTCTCATTTCTCGAGGGTTTTTCCTGACACCCTAACTAGACTAAGGCTTGAAAATCATGATATCATAAATAGCTACAAGGTTTATTTTGTTCTTGTTGTTGTAGCCCTGGAGAAGTCGAAGGGTGATGACCCAATGACGAAACACGTGTTGGCTATGGCGACATCTATCACCAGGTTGTGACTGTATCAACCACCAACAAAACTGCAATGATTGTATTACTGAATGTGATTATCATGAGACATAAAGTTAAAACTTGGAATTAAAGAAGATTTTCAACCACTACACATTTTCGAACTCCTGGACATTATTGTTGTTGCTCAGGATAAAGACTGATTGTTACTTATAATTTTTGGGCCTTATCAGTCACAACATTTTTTGGAGGAACGTGGGTGGCTGTTTCTTCTTTATCCATGTGAGCATTTAAAGGAATACAAGAAATTCTGCTTTCTTTATGGTTGTTCGCAGAATTTAACCCAGCCACGCTCTTCTTTTAGATAAGTTTGATATCAGGTCTAAAAGGGTTTGGAGCCCAGTTGCCTGGCTCCCTAGGGGTCTATAGCAGAGGATTCCTGACATAACTACCCCTCCTTTTCTTTTTAGAGAGAATCCAAATATTTCCATGCAAAGGATTTCCTCCACTGGCAATGTTACCATTTCACATCTATCTTTAAAGATGATTGCAACACCCCACTTCTTTTATGTGTTCTAGGTTGATTTATCACCTTTTAACCTGGCAGGCAGGTGAATCTTAGGTCCACTTCTATGTCCTTAGGGATCCAGGTCTCGGTTATAAACATTACATCCCATTCATTAGTTTCAAGTAGGAGGTATAGCTCTTATGCATGCTTTACCAGCGAGTGTGCATTGATAAGACCGCACTGAAGGGTTCTCTCTTTAGACCCGAAATCCTGGGAGCTCATCTCCCTTCTGTAATCTTTGCTCTGATAACTTACTACCCTTATCCCCTTATCTGCATACTCAGCCATAGGGTTTGATTCCCTTAATTCCTTAGCAGAGTATGCTAATCTTGGATGAGGTAGCAGGATTTCTGGCATGAAACCAGCAGCATGGCTGGCGCTGGTCACTTGATGCTGGATGCTGACGGGTGCCTTTGGCACGCCTTCAGCGCAAATCAATTTACAGAACAAATGTTGGTAATGTCCCTTGGGATTACAAAAGTATACATGAAAAGCAATAAAGAAAAATAGGCAATGCTTTTACATAATAGTAGACATGGACAATCACTGAAAAATTCCAATACTCACACCCCAAGTGCATTCATGCTTTCAGTCAGACTCATACATCACACTCAACTGCATTCATATCCCATCACATCAACTAGCATATAATAAAAAATAATAAAATCAACAGCAGTTTTGGGACTACCAAGGACCGACAAGCAAGTACCATTTCATATTCAGTTTTTTACATAGTATGACCTTGTCAGAAGTGACCAGATACCCACAGTTGCCACTTCACGCATTTTGGCACGATTTTTATCAAAAACATTTAAATCTCATATTTCTGGTTTTAGCGTTTGGATTTTTGTTGCTTTGGTATCATTTTATTAATTAAAATGTATTTTTCTAGACGTGTTTGGGATTCCTCTTGTATTGAGTTTTCACTTTATTACTTTTTGAGAACTGCATGAATACTTTACAAATTGCCTCAAGTGTTAAGCCTGAATGCTTTGGTGCCAAGCTACTGGAAGTTTAAGCACAGGTTTATGTAGTGAATTTTGTAGTTTGTCCTGACAAGGATTGTGATTATTATTTGAGGTGGGTTCTTCATCCCCTCAACTAATATTCCAATTTCTTACACTGTGCCTTCGCATGGATTGCAGCGTTGTGATTGGTCAGGGGAACCTGGGTGCCTACCAATCACAACGCTGCATTGCAGAGTTGTGATTGGTCAGGGGAGCCTTGCTGTTGTTCCTGGCTTCCTGTCCCATGAGGAGAGAGCAGGGTCAAGGAACAGAGATGCGGCCGAGGGAACGGCGGCAAGGTAAATGTGTATGTTTTGTTGTTGATTTTCCCTTATGCTACCTCTTGCCCATGGCACCTGCCTCCACCCCCCCCTGCTCCCGTCCCGCCACCTACGAGTAATGCTGGCCACTACTGCACGCATCAAAGAGCTCCACTGGCTCCCAATCCATGAATGAGAACTCTTCAAACTCCTCATGCACACATACAAAGCCATGCACAACAGTGGAACAACATAACGGCACACACTTCCACAAACCTACCAGAAACCTCAGCTCAGTCAGACACTTACTTGCACCGACGCCCTGCACATGCAGAATCAGATCTGGGCATCCTGCCTTCTCCTACTTCGCTTCTACTGCCTGGAGTGACCCGGCCCAGACATCAGAGCCTCCTCCCCAGTTCTTTAATTCCTCACAAAGAAAATACCTGGCTCTTCACCTAGCCCTGGCCCTGGCTTGGCCCATCCAGCTCCTGCTTCAATGCCAAGATACCCTTCCTGGTGCGTTGTGCACTATACAAATACACAAAACATAACATCTTCTTTGTTTTCCATACAATAAATATGATATTTCCAGACCACAGAGGCTATTGCAGCAAATCCATTGCTCCAGGCTCTTTCCCTACATGAAATCAACAGCTTTGTCGATCCATTCCCTTCCTTTCCAATGGAACACTCCGAGCTCTTTATAGTTCCAAACATCGTCATTCAAGAATGTATGGCTCATACAACTAGAGCGGACACAGCAGTGTCCCGGGGATGCCTCTTCCCCTAATTACAAAAGAAAGAGACAAAAGCCTTCTCGGCCCAATCAATGGCCGCTGTCCAGGCGGATCTGACCTCTCGTGGTGTCGATTGATATGTTGTAGTAATGAAAGCCTCCGTACCTGACAGGTTGCATACTGGCACTCAGATACTAATCCAGGTGACACATGCATGTTCCACCTGCAGCAGGCTGCTGGCGCTGCGGATTATTGATTGCTTCGGAAACATGCGCTTTGTTTGTTTCCATTGCACCTGCTTGTT
Organism: Triturus cristatus; assembly: GCF_964204655.1. NCBI lineage: Eukaryota > Metazoa > Chordata > Amphibia > Caudata > Salamandridae > Triturus > Triturus cristatus. The sequence continues at coordinate 381,620,897 of NC_140586.1, read as the reverse complement.
TTGCTGTCGCGGGGAGGCAGAGCGGGCCTCCTGCCAAATGTTGTCTCCTTAAGCCTTTGATTACAGAAATATTTTGCTGACGTGTAAAGTTCAATTCATCAGTGTTCGACATGCGCAGGCCTAACAGCATTAGCAATCTGTTCTGCTGGTGACACAACTCTGAAACAGAAATGAATGTAAATCTTTTTTTCCACACAAGGGGGCTACATCGACAAACGGTAATTACTATTAAAACATTTAATGCAATTCTTCGGGAGATATATTTTTCTTAACCTGCTTTTAATAAACCACAACTTCTCCCTCCATCATTGCTTCTGTTCTGCTTCTAAACTCAGCGGTGCCACTTCTATTGCTCTTCTTACCACTGGAGTAGCGCTGCACTGTGTTTTCGGTAGTAGGGTGAGATGAGTCTATATGACACAGTACAGACTGGAGGCTATTGTACGTCGCAGGATGAGCCAGGCCACTGTAATGTTGGAGAGAATCAGTTTTTGCAGTCCGTTCTCCCTATTTCTGGAATCTCAGCTTCAAAAGATGTTCAAACAACTATTGTCAAGCCCAGTGTGTCTAATTTTTTTTTTAAACAATGAAACTGACATTATAATATCCATCAAAGGCTGCACTAAGCAGTTTCCCTATACAGGCTTCAGCACCTTGGATAGTTACTAGAGACCCCTCGAGTTAGTCACAAGTGTTTTCTGCAGGCTGCAGTACCATAAGCTGTTACTAGAGATCCATAGCATACCTTTTGGTTTTGACATAAAATTGCCACCTTAGGGCAGGCGTACAATATATGCGCTCCAAGGGTGAAGATAGGTTAAATATGGTATGTTAGGTGTGGTTGTTTATGTATGGCATGAGAGCGAGGCTTGGTATGGTAAGTTCAATATGATAGGTGTGGTATGTTAGGTGTGGTCAGTAGGTGACTATAGTTAGGTTAGGTATGTAGGAAGGTTAGGGAGGAAGGTATGGTTATGTGCGGTTAGGTATAGTAGGTAGATATGATGGGCTAGGCATGATAGTTAAGTTATGCTAGGGAATGTATTGTAGGTATGATATGTAGATAGATATAGAACCTATAGTATGTAGGCGTGATAGGTAAGCATGGCAGGTATGATAGCTAGGTAGGGATGGTAGGTAAGTAGGTATGGTAGGCTTCATAGGTGGGGGAGGTAGTTATGATAGGCTAGGTAAAATAGGCTAGACATACTAGTTAGGTTTGATAGGTATGAAAGGTATGGTGGGTTAGTCAGGGAAGGTTTTGTAGTTTAGGTTAAGTTGGTTAAATATGGTACGTAGCTGCTGATGACAGACAAAAATCCATCCTGATACATACATGTCCAGAGATACAAGCAGGTGTAGTGTGAACGTGATAAATGGTTTTCAACTGGGGAGTAAATTAATGTGACTGCAGGCCATATTTATGTACGGGTTGCTTCGCTTTTGCACTATGCAACGGGGTGCATGTGCGATGTTACCCTAAAATGCAATTTTTCAAGCTACGCAAGGCCACCTTGCGTGGCACTGAGTGGATTGATAAATACAGGGTAACGTAGTGCCATGCAAATTGATGCGTTGCGTTACTCTGCCCCAGGGAGGCGTTCCATGGGTGGTGTGTGGGAGTTCCTACGCAGCACCCATGGATTTTGACACATTCACAGATTTACTGTTACTGGTAGACCCGGGGAGGCGTGAAAATGCTATGCCTTCCCAGGAGAGGCATAGTGAGGAGAAATATCTTTGTTTCTTCTAATTGTTTCATCTTTCTGTGTGTGCTGCATTCTGCAAAAAAATAATACTACTTACAATGCAGGCACCCTTACACCATGCTGCAAGAGTGCCTACACTGTTGGTAGGCAGCACATTGTGAGCCAGTGCTGGAAATAGGCAGGAATACGCCATATTGTGTTAAAAATTGCCCATTATTGCCCTTTCTCTGTTCCGCACTGCAGCGCAGCAAGGTGACTGGTGCTCTGCGCTGCACTGTGCCATGCTACTTAGATATGCCCCTATTTTCATGTACCGTCTTTTGCATATTTCATCTGGGCAAACTGGTGCTGTTATGCCAAGGAGTGTACTTGCCTCTCCCTTTGACTGTGAGCTTCTTCTTGGAATCATTAGTCTGATGAGCCTATGTGGATGCACTGGCATTCTTGAGTGATACTTAACTTGAGAGACATTAATAAGCTTTTCAATAGGGCTGGGCAGAGCTCACAGAGTTTCACTCCATGTAATTCCACAGAGTTACCAAAAAACGTTGAAAAATTCCATGGAGTTCCGCGGAGTTCCACGAGCAGGCAGAGTATTACTTGTCCACCCCTAAGTTTAGTTTTTAGGGCTGGAAATGGCCTATGATTTTTTACAAGCTGTCAGAGGATTTAATTATGCTTGAAACACTTGGATAATTTGCAAGCCTGGAAGTTCAAACACATGAAACTGCAGAGGAGCCACTAATCCCAGTTTACGGTTACTGGAAAGAAAACCAGGAGGCGCGTACTACGCAAGATGTCTTATATGCATTACACTGTCCGTGTCAAAATGCCATGGCTCACTGCTCTCCACCTTACCAGGTGCAGCAGTACATTGGTGTCAGGCAGCAGGTAGTGCAGCTCAGGGAGCAGGCGGCTCTGCAAGGGTGGCTGGGGCTGGAGGACTATGCTGTCAGGGGCTTGGCAGATTTGGCAGTTGATACACCCACAGCCGATGTCCTATCTACAACACCCCACTCGAACAGGTTCTTCATAATAGTCAGTCCCAACATAGAGAAAGGACTACACTCTTCAGCGCCTGCGCCCACCTCCAGGGCTAATGAAGCAGCCATATTAGAGGTGTAACATTCCTGTTAAATATGGACCTACAGTAGTCCAAAAATTAAAATATTAGTCCTGCAGTCTGCAGGTGCCAGAGCCCAGAACGCCATATTGCAACAAACCTTGTGCTAAGAAGATCGCAGGGCATCTCACGACCTCTTCTGAGTGTGCATTTGAATCTCTCTGCTAACTAGCCCAAGTGCTCCCATGACCCTCGGTCAGTCGCTTCCCATGTGTGTTGCTGTGTTTACACTCCAGCGAACAGCTTTCTAGAGGGCAGCACGGTGAAGTGACTGCCGGAAAGGACTGGAGGACAGCCTTCGGGTTAAAGAAGAGATCTATTGCTGGGATAAGTTTTTGTGAAGATACTCCCTGCTGAGACAGGGTAGGTGTGGGAAGTGCACAGAACACACCAGGAAGAAGTCCTGCTAGGGTCTAGAGGAATGTTTGGCACCAGTTGCCTTCTCGCTGCAGGAAGCAGCAGAGAGGAGAGAAAGCCGAGGCAAAGCCGCCCTCCCTTCTCCACCACCGCACTGTGAGAGGGTGAACCTGGTGTCAAGGGTCTCTGGGGGAAGGCGACAGCTGGTGGGACCAAATGGCATTCTGGTTGCTTGGGTTCATTCTGTCTTGGGGGTGAGGGGCATCTGTTGAGGGCATGGCTGCCGCGAGCATTACTAGCCTCCCGGCGCTACCCGAGGATGGGAACAGCAGCACCTTCACAGTTTACACCCTGCGGAGCAAAAGAGCCCAAGAGTCTATACTGCAAGAACAGTGTTTTTTTTCACCGGATCAACTGTCACCACATCAACCCAGACAGCAGGGTGGATGGAGCCCAGAAGAGCGACCCCTACAGTAAATACAGGCCTGACAACAACTATCCCTACAGGTACCCTGCAGCACCAAAACCTTTATACCTGCATCAGCACCTATTCTCACTTGCACTGTGAGAAATTTGCCCTTCCAGCGCTGTCATTGCTAGGAGTGAGCAGCGTGCGCTGGATAACTCCTCTCCACCGGTGGTTGACTGAGATTTTGCTGAATTCCAGGCTCCTAGTGTAGTGCGGAGTTGCAAAACTCTGCAAACTCGACCGCCAGAGCAGAGTTTGTCACCCACCCCTACTCTTCAAGCACCCTAAACTAACCTACTATTCTCTGCTACAGATGGAAAAAATCCCAAAACCCGTGTCCAGAGATGCAAGTGCTGACTATGTTAACACGTGGCAAACACTCTTCAAATTGAGAATACATTAATGTGAATGTATTCATGTACTGCATCTACCTTAACGAATCGGGGCAAACAGGTGTTGATTTGCCAAGCAGTGTTCCTCCCTCCCCTGTTGACTGTGAGCTCCTCCTTGGAGTTTTTAGGCTGACATGCCTATGTGGAAATTGTGCTTGGGAGGTGGTACTTAACCTATGAGAAAGCGCGCAGCATTTCAAGCACTCAAACTAACGTATTACTCTGCTGAAGAAGGACAAAAATCCAGAAACTAATGTTTCCAGGGATACTCCTGCCCTTTGGGAGGGTAACTAACCCAAGACAATAAACAGCATTTAAAGCTCCGTCAAATTGACCTATTATCCTCTAAGAATGGCAGACAACCATCCAGAAAAACATGCACCCGAAAATATAATCACCAACTTGTGAGCAAATCAAAGTGATTGTATTAATATAACACAATGCATTGGGCAAACTGGTGCTGCTTTGTCAAGCATTGTGATTCCCTACTTCATTGAATACGGTGGATAGGCATGGCAGGTAAGTACTGTAAGTATGGCAAGTAAGTAGGCATGATAGGTTATTGATGTTTGGTAGGTTAGAATAAGTAGGAAGATATGGTAGGGTGGAAATTGTAGAATAGGTATGGTATAGTAGACATGGAAGCTAGGTATGGTGGTTAGGTATGGTAGGCAGGTTATGGTGGCTACAATATTGTAAGTATGTTAGATATAGAAGATAGGTATGATAGGTTGCATATGGTGAAATTGGCTTGGCATGTATGGTAAGTAGATATGATTGGTTAGGTATTTTAGGTTAAGTGATGTAGGGAGGATATGTGTGCTGGGTACGTTATTATTGATAAGTTATGCATGGTAGGAATGAAAGACAGGGTAGGCTAGTTATAGTAGAAATTGTGGGTTAGGTAACATATGGTAAGCATGGTAAGCATGGTACATAGGTAAGATAGGTCTTGTAGTTAGGTAAAGTAGCTAGGTATTATAGGTGGGTTTGGTAGGTAGGACAGGTTAGGTAAGGTAGGTAAGTATGGTAGGTAGGTTAGGTAGGTAGGTTAGGTATGGTATGTTATATATGGTGGCTAGGTAAGGTGGGTATGGCAAGTTGGTATTGTAAGTTAGGTATTGTATGTAGTATTGTATGTATCATAGTTTAGGTATGGGACCACATGATAACATGTTGCTTGATATTTAAAAGTTTGCAGTATTATACCATTATCCTTTCATCCACCTTAAGAAGCACAAGTACTGTTATTAATAAAGCACACTTTTTTGCCTACAAAACATGCATACATTATGTAAGTTCTATAAACTTGTTGTTCCATTAATCAATGTATAATATAACAATTCCAGTCTGGAAGGTGAATAAAAGAATGTTTTATTAGTACTAATCCATGTAGGTGCCTATTATTATTATTTTTGTTTTATTGTTATTATTATTATTAGTACTAATACTACTACTAATATTAATAATATTAATAATAATAATAATAATCTTCTTCATAACAATAATTCCTTTTGACGATCAGGCTACACTAGTAGAGATAAGTTGTACCCTTTGACGAAGAGTGTTATCACATCAAGACAGACGTTGAAGTTTATGTTAAACGTGATGATTGCCTCGTAAGCCCTTTTGACAATGGGCCATTATTCCTGCTGCAGCTTTAAGAAAGTCTGCAAGCACATATTTAGTTTGTGAGCAAAAGACTTGTAAATCCTGAAACAGTGTCATGATAGCTAAGTAAAACAAATTAGTACTCAGAGGCAATTATTGCATAGCACTGTACCTTTATTATATGATAGGCTCAGACAGCCAAACAGCAAGCAGTAAAGTCATAAACCAGAAGTTAAAATGTTGATGTGCCTCCAGAATAAATATGTCAAGGAGCACAAACTGGGCCTTAATTTATGGCTGAATATGATGGCCATCGGCAGTTTAGGAATAGATTAACTTGATTACGTCACCAAATGGGACGATGTAACCATTTCCAACATGTCATGGCCTTGATGGACACCTCATCCAAACAAAGGCTGGGAGGCCTGGCCCAAAGCCTGCATTCAACTTATACTTCTTCATACTTATTGTTTTTATTGTATATTTAATTGATTTTGCATATACAGCAATAAGGACCTTTATGTTTCTTTTCAATGTATCAAAGACAAGAGCTCTTACACAAGATGCTAAAGCTGTCTGCAGCAAGACCCAAAAGGGTGATAACCGTCACACACGTGGTTCGTAGTTGATTTTCTTCTCACCATCACCATGTGTGCTTGGTAGGCTCCCTTGAGCGTTATATGTGTCCCTAATTATTAGATCATACATTGTACAGGGCTGAAAGGATGTAATTACATTTTATACGCCTCATGAGTGAGATTGATCAAGGAGACATCATTGATTAACAATGTGTATGGGATGGTTAATGTGGTAAATAAAGTGGTCCAGACTCGGTGAGTAAAATAGAAGATCCTTTATTTTAGTGCGGAGGTAGGCGAGAGCGGACTCTTCCAAGCAGGAGACAGAAGTCCAACTGCCTTGGAACAGAACGTCAACTCTAGGAGAAACATAGAACAAGAATGTGAAAGGATTATTACATCAAAGCATTCTACAAAGACTAGACCATGTACTACACATCTTCTTCCTTTCCAATGACAAAAACTAGAAACTCATCAAAGAAGAAAAAAGGAAAAGGATGGGGTGAGGTGGGAATAAACAATAGAAAACAGGTTAACAAACAAAATCCTTAAGATACATGGGTGGCTTGCGGCACCTGAGAGAGCGGAACGAACCAATGCTCTCTGAGCTGGGAATAAAAGTTTAGTTACCACTTACAGGAATGAGAGAATCACCCCCACCCAGAGCAGTACCTGAAACTCCAGGGAGAGTGGCATCCACTGGATCCTGAGCTAACACATAGCCACTATTACTGAGTGACCCCACGTGCTTGCTTTGCTCATTATGGCGACTGTTCTTGTATAGAGCTACACTCACCATTGTTTAAGATGACGCAGTGCTCAAGGACTTTTTGGACAGTGAAAGGTCCTTTAAACTTGGAGAAGCCTCTCTCAATCCTGCCAGTTTTGATCTTAACTTGATCGCCTATGCTAAAGTGACAGCCATTATTCACCGGTTTCTGTGGTGCAAACTGTACCTCACGTAAGTTGACTAACGGTTTTATCCAAGGAGGAACTAATTTAGTACCAGGGGACCTGAACCTCATCAATTCAAAAGGAGATTTTTCACCATGAAGGTGTGGAGTGGAACGATAAGCCCAAAGCATCTCATTAACCATTTGTACAACACAACCATTAGCCAAGGCCATTTGAATGATCCTTTTGACCACCTTATTAGCCCTCTCGCTCAAGCCGTTCCCCTGAGGGAGGTGCGGTGGTGGGATATTCCACAACTTATTAAGAAGGTTTGCATTTCTTTAGAAACTAACTGTGTGCCATTGTCTGTAATGTGAACAGAGGGGATACCCGCATCTTTGAAAAGTTTTCTCAAAAACTTTATTGTGCTCTCGGTGGTAATGTTGTTGGTAAATTCAACCACCAGCCATTTGGAATAAACATCCACCAAGACAATACCAAACCTGTCAAACTCATGCAATTCACCCATGGGGCTGATGAAATCCAGGTGACCAGTTCGGTAATGTTGGGGAGTGGAAAAGTATCAGTAACAACACACTGGTTCAAGGAGCGCATGTCAACACAGAATCTCAACTTGCCATCTGCCATCTTAGTAATTACAACAGGAGAAATCCAAGGAGAAGCTTCTACCGGCTCTATCACTCCTGTGTCAAGCATCTCTTTGATGAGATTTTTAATCTCGTCTTTTACTACGATGGGTAAATGCCTGACTTTATGTTGAACAGGAATCGAGTCTTTTTTGAGTAGTATGCGATGAGCATACTGTTGAAGTTCAAGAAAGAAAAGCAGACTCCAGAGCCCTTTAAGTTGACCCAGTTCTTCTCTGAAGACTACATGTGCTTCTTCGAGAATGCTGTCCAGATGCTTATCTTATGACCATGATTTGTATGGGTGCCTCGGGTTGACTATGGTGTGTAGGTCATATTGGTGTACCCACCCTAAAATAGCTGGGCCAAGGTCAGGTACATATATTTTGCCAAGAATGTTTCTGTGAGAGAAAGAAATGTGAGCCTCAAAATACCCAAGTACGTCAATAGGCTCACCCTGATAACCACCAGGAGAAATGTCTTTGGGAAGAAGTGGTCTGTTGCCCCACTTCTCATTAAAGAGACATTTGGGAATGATGGTGAATTTAGGCCCAGTATCAACCATTAAAGAGACATTGCAACCATCAATGGAGAAAATAGCCTTGGGCCTATTTTTTCTCCTGTCATCTTCACTTTTTACATCATCAGAATTGATAACTAAAATCTTATCACCGTCACATTCATCACCCATCTCAACATCATGTACAGTAGCAATACTAGGGTGAAATTTGCTTCTACATACTCGAGCATAATGGCCGATACGGACGCATTTAAGACATTCCTGCTTGGAAGCGAAATAAAACTTGGAGTCAGAGGTGTGTGCGTTGCTGCCACACCTATTACACATTATATTAGTAACAAACATCTGGTTGGCGCTCACAGGTTTAGAGATAAAGGGTTTCTTCACAATTTTTTTTTTTTTTTTAATTACAGCAATGGTGCCAGAGACGTCAACATCATGGCAGAAGTCACGATGCTCCTGTGAAGAAATTTCATTCATGTCAGGGTTGGGATTTCTTTTCTCTAACTACTTCATGCAGCCTTCGGATTCCTCCACTACCTTAGCAGGGTCAATGGCAGTCTTGAGGTTGGGGTTCTTTGCCGCCGATAAATGCTCCTGGATTTTCTTTGTTGTTGCATTGGATGATGAGTTGATCTCTAATCAACTCATCAGTCATGGCTCCAAATTTGCACTTTATAGACATTTCTCTCAGTCTTGAGATAAACTCCTCAATAGACTCACCTGTTTTTTGATGTTGGGTGTAAAACTTGTACCTATTCATTACTACGTTCTCCTCTTTGGCATATCTCACTTCTAACCTACAAACAGCCTCTTTGTAGTCATCGGGCATGGCTTGGCCATTAGCTTGGAGTGCTTGGGGAAGGTAGCAAAAAAACGCTGTCCTTCTTTATCTAATGTGCTCAAAAGTAGGGCTTTCTTCCTCTTGGCTGAAAAGTCTTGAACATCTATGGCATCTAAATAATTTTCAAACATGAGGATCAAGTCCTCCCAAGGAATACTAGGTGGACCAGGATGTGCTAAGAAATTGGGGGGGTGAAACAACAGAAACATGAGAATCAGCCATAATGAGGAAGAGGTTCAAAAGGTTTGAAAGATTATAACCAGAGGTAAAAAATGCCAACATTTGTCTGTGATACAGTACACAGTAGGAGTCGAGAAGGCAACTGATTAGGGATACTTGAGGAAAATGCCCAAAATGAACTACAATGTATAGCATAGTAAGCGTATGTTTCGCTGTAGAAAGGGTGAAGAAACACTAAAAATTGTAGGAGTTCACAGAAGTAAACAAGCAGCAGGAGGCGTGTATATCACCGTGGAGGAGCAAATATATGTTCAAAAGATGTGCAACACAATATACAATAGGCGTGTATATCGATGAGGAGAAAAGACAGGGTGCCAAACAGTACCTTAAACAATCCTGAAGGAGGAGCGAGACACCACTCCAAGTTTATCGCTGTGACTCGTATGTCGGGTGGAATTTGCGCTCACGGTTGAGGAAGCTCGTCAGTTGCTATGGGGATGAAGAAACACAAGACCAAAGAGGATGTATGACGTTACAACGCATACTTTTACAACGCATGCACTTACAACGCAATTTTTACAACACAACATCCACTACAACGCATTCCATTACATCGCATGACACTACAACGCATCTTTAAAAACTACCTTTACAACGCATTCCATTACATCGCATACTACCTTTACAACGCATACCATTACAACGCATAATATTACATTGCATTTAAGGTAAGTATTGAATAGTATAGGGGTAAAAATTACTATTCTAACTCCAGGGGGTGCAACAGTAGGATAAGTGTTGGATAGTATAGGGGTAAAAATAACTATTCTAACTCCAGGGGGTTCAACAGTAGGGTAAGTGTTGGATAGTATAGGGGTAAAAATTACTATTCTAACTCCAGGGGGTGCAACAGTAGGGTAAGTGTTGGATAGTATAGGGGTAAAAATTACTATTCTAACTCCAGGGGGTGCAACAGTAGGGAAAGTGTTGGATAGTATAGTGGTAAAAATTACTATTCTAACTCCAGGGGGTGCAACAGTAGGGTAAGTGTTGGATAGTATAGGGGTAAAAATTACTATTCTAACTCCAGGGGGTGCAACAGTAGGGTAAGTGTTGGATAGTATAGGGGTAAAAATTACTATTCTAACTCCAGGGGGTGCAACAGTAGGGTAAGTGTTGGATAGTATAGGGGTAAAAATTACTATTCTAACTCCAGGGGGTGCAACAGTAGGGTAAGTGTTGGCTAGTATAGGGGTAAAAATTACTATTCTAACTCCAGGGGGTGCAACAGTAGGGTAAGTGTTGGATAGTGTAGTGTAATATTATGTGTTGTAATGGTATGCGTTGTAAAGGTAGTATGCGATGTAATGGAATGCGTTGTAAAGGTAGTTTTTAAAAATGCGTTGTAGTGTCATGCGATGTAATGGAATGCGTTGTAGTGGATGTTGCGTTGTAAAAATTGCGTTGTAAGTGTAGTGCGTTGTAAAAGTTGCATTGTAAAGGTTGTTCCCCGACCAAAGATGACCGCCGACGTCCTCAGCTGGCGTGTTGCGTCGCAGCGTAGTGCAAGTGAGGAAAGAGCACGCAAATACATTCTGCGCCGTACAGGGCATTGCCAGGATACAATTGTAGACATGGTCGTCAAGGAAACATGGACGCCGAAGCACTGAAGATGCGTCACGTAGCAAGGACTGGGTTGCGTTACGTTTGGTGAGTTGAGCCGATACGTCACAGGAGAGAAGTCGCAGGAATGAGGAACTGCACCAAAGCGATTTACCAGGCCATGGAGGAACCAAAACTGCTGTCCACTCTCGCCGAAGTCTTCGTGTACTGCTTACCTCTGCTCCGCTCTGCTCCCGGTACGCTGAACAGGGCTCAACCAGGAGAATGACGAAGGATCTGCACGCTGGGCTCGTTGAGGATCATTGCCAAGATGTGGTAAATAAGCAGGAGACAAGAGTCTAACTGTCTTGGAACAGAACATCAACTCGAAGAGAAACATAGAACAGAAATGTGAAAGGATTATTACATCAAAGCATTCTACAGAGACTAGACCATGTACTACAGTTAACATACTATTAATATTATTGTTACTGCCCTGCTACATGGTTAGAAGCCAATGGGATTATAAACAAATGTTTGCATGAGGTTAAGGGACAGTTTAGGAAATTCAATCACGTATGTCTGTCATCCCTTTGGCGTATCCCTCCAAGTAAAGCTATTTACCGCCATTATCTCTTAGGCAGGCCAATTGCCCCTGCACGGGGGTAAAAAGGGGACTAGGTTACATGAGCAAACTATCGGAATTCGGCACTTAAACTTGCCTGACCCTCCAGTTAGATGATCTGGAAACAAATATCTGGTCAGAACGGAATTTGTCAGTGTCAAATGTCAGCTATTGTTAGTTCACAAGCAAATAAACCGCATGGGCTTACCAGATACTGACCACTGTGCATGACTCAGACAGACACAAACTTCAATAGAGTTTGAAGAACAGCGTTCCATGCCTGTACTGCAGATTAATACTTTCCACACTTGTTCTCCATCCAGTTAATGTGAGTATGAAGCTCTGTTGCACTGCTGACATGTGAAGCAAACAGCAAACCTGCCACAACCTGTCAAACCTCGGCCTAGTGCTTCCTCCTTTATAAAGAAAAAATCACAGAGGCATCCATAAGAAGGAGACAAACTACAAATGTAGGATGTGATGCACATTTTTTTCTATGTATGGGAATTGTCTGCACACATAGATTTCCACCTACTTCTACGTAGAGATCTGGATGATGTTTACCAATTCCATCTCCACATTGTAAGAGAATTATGAGTCTCCCCCCTGACACGAGGGGGTGTAGTCTCCTACTACTGTAATTTTGACTGCCAATTTACTAATAGTAACTTTGCTGTCAGACTTTTTCATAATATATGTCAAAATCTCCGCTAGTGGGGTGCAGAACTCCAAATGGAAGAGAATATGTAAATACTCTATACTTGACCCAAATCACAGACATGCATCGATACATCCCATGCACTGGGACTATGTGAGCCTGTGGACAATAGGAACCATTTACATCCTCTAGGCCACAGACCACAAAACTCAAACAGAAGAGGCACTTCATTGAAACAAGCATTGGCATATCCAATAGGTCTCACCTTTTGGACCTAATAAGAGTTTAGCCATGCAGATCATTAACTTGGGTAGTTCAATTATAGATTAATTCCTAAATATGTGTAGGGCTGCTCAAGCCCAAATAGTATCCATTCACAAAAAACATATTGTACACAAAATAATGTGTATGCCACATTGCAGGCACATGTCTTGTATCCCTCAGTTTGCACTACTGTCAGTAGCCCCTGGGACATCAGAGCTATACTTCGTTTACATACATCTTTGTAGCACGAGAGACAGCAGAGCTACCCCACAAGTATCAAAGTTCTCATTGATGTTTGAGTCAACAGAGATCTACATCAGGTTGCACTGCTTGGATCAAAGCCTTAGACAGAAGAGCTACCTCATTGGTGCACATCTCCCAGTAATGTTTCAGGCAGCAGAGCAATCAATTGGGTTACATTGATTTGATTAATGCCTGAGCCAGTGCATACTGTAAGACCGTCCAGAGCTCTGATGAACATTTGGGACAGCAGAACTTCCTCTTAGGTCACACAGATGTGGGCAAAGTCATGGGTAGCACAGCTGTTTCTTAGCATGCATACGTCTAAGTAGTAATTATGATAACAGAGTCCGCCCCTCAGGTAACACACCTATGTAAGGCCTGTGACAAGAGAGCTACTCCTGGGGTCACAATGCACTCTGTGACTGCCAAGACTGAAGAGCTATCCCTCAGTTTCCATTGCCATCATGAACAACTGAGAGAGGAGAGCAATACTTAATTTACACACATGTAGGTAGTACGAGAGTCAGCAGAACTACCCTAAATGCGTCACAGCTCTCAATGTCTGCGTATCCACAGATCTACCTCAGGATACACTGCTCTCATCAAGGCCTTCGATAAAAGTGTATTCTATCGTTGCACATGTCTCAGCAATGCTAAAAACAGCAGAGCTATTGACTGTGCCACATCACTCTCATTAATGTCTGAGACAGGAGAGTTCTATCAGAGGCCCCAAAGCTGTCGTCAACAGTTGGGACAGCAAAGCTACTCCACAGGTTACATGGATTTATGGTTCCAGCGAGACCTGTCCTTCGCAGACAAGCATGCATATGCAAAGATAAGCGTCAGGGTACACAGCTCTCACTAGGCCATAAAACCTCAGTGCTATACCAATGATTACTCTCAGACTACACACCTATGAGTGAGGGTTGAGATAGCAAAGCAGTCCCTCAAGCAAAACAGTTCTCATATGTGAAGCGCTCAGAGACAGATAAAGCTTGTGTTTCTTCAGGTAACACACCACACGCTCAATGGTTAGATTCTAGAAGCCTTCACAAGGCGGTTACACACCTTGCACTCAATGGTTAGACTCTTGAAACATCCACAAGGTGACCCATTTGCCGTTAATGCCTAAGACAGCAGAGCTGCCTGTTAACCTTTGCCAGGACTATCGAAAGTAATCAATTTTGCATCCACAAATGTTTTCCACATAATTATGGAATTGGCCCATTCCTACATGATCTGCTGCATAATCTGCGGATTTTAACAAAACATATTTCTAGCTCAAAAGGAGTAAAAGTTTCTAAAATGTGGGGACACCAGAAGGGATGGCCCTTCACATAGGTTGACTGGTCACATCTCAATTTCTTATTGTTGTATTGAAGAGTTAAACTGGTACAAATTAGTTGAAATCTGTGTACTGGCATTGGTGCAAGTGTGCACAAATGACAAAATAATGAATTAAAGCTATCAAAAAATTCCTGCACAAATTACACATGATCTGGCCTCAGATGTCAGAGCTAGCCTGTGTTAGATTAACAATCTCTCAGTATCGAGTGAACAGCAAACCTAGCTACAGCACTCAGGCCTTAGACAGCAGAGCTATCTGTAATGTTCAGTGGCTCCAACTGACATCATCTTCGTCTCAACATTCAAAATGATTCCATTCAAGTCAATCAGACCTGCTTTGTCGACACTTAATATTGTTAATAACCTTTCGTCACTGCTTGAGGGAAGGCGGTTCTGAGCATTAAGCACCCTGTGAGAAAGAACAGTCCTATGCTGCTGCTCATGGAAACCTCTCACGTCTGGAGTATCAGCGCCTGTGAAGCACGTTAATGTTACCTCAGGAATTCAAGCCTCTTTGAAGTATGTTAATCTCACTTTTTGCATATCCCAGTACAGTGATGTTTGAGTGTGGAAACAGTAAGCACACGCACACACATTAAACAATCAGACACACACGTAAAGGCCCACACAAAACCCACACAGGCACACGCAAACATAAAGACCCCTGTCACAACTTACTCGATACAACTCCACTCAAAACATACATTTATTTTAACCTTTAAGATTGTAACCTTTAAGAGTACATCTGAAAAGGAAATCAACAGATAAAACTATTTTGACTTGGCAGAGGCTCAGAAAATACCCTTGACTATAGTGGCAGTGGATGCAGCCAAAGTCTTTGACCAGGTACACTGGCCTTATTTATGGGAGGCTTTGCGAAGCTTTGGTTTTCCACAGAATATGGTAACGGTGGTCTAGACTTTATATCATGGTCCTAAAGCCAGAGTTTTGATAAACGAGAGGCTGTCAGACTGGTTTGAAATTTTTAGAGGAACAAGGCATGGTTGCCCCCTTTCCCCGCTCCTCTTTAATATATAAATTGAGCCTTTAGCTAATTTGATCAGGGTGGATATGGCTATTCTTCCCTTTACATTCCACACTTTTGAAGCTAATGTAGGGCTCTATGCAGACGACCTGCTGCTCTAAACAAGTAATCCGCAAGACACAATCCCAAACTTGATGAGGAAGGCAGATGTCTTCGGCCACATTTCTGGGTACAAAGTGAACTCAGGGAAAACTGAGATTATGGATTGGAATCAGGAGGTGGCAAGTAGTGGGGCGAAGAACCAAATAAGATACTTGGGAGTCCAAATAACACAGAATATCGAAGATACTATAAAAGTAAATTGGAAGAAAGTTAGTCAAGAAGTTATAGGTTTGCTTTCTAAATGGGCAAATTTACCACTCAATAGTTACGGTAGGGTTAATCTCATAAAAATGATTCTTTTGCCAAAAGTGACATTTTTGTTTAATACTATCCCGTTGACCTTCCAAAAGAAAGATATAGCAAAACTTCAGGGAAGAATAGGAAGTTTTATTTGGGCAGCAAAAGGTCCAAGGATTTCCTGGAAAATATTACGTAGACGACTTGAAATTGGAGGACTGGCATTACCAGACATACTTGCATATTTTTATGCTTTTCAGTTTAAGAATGTTTGTACCCTTGCTAACAAAGTTGACAAATCAACGATAGGTGCACTCTTTGAAGCATTATTGAAAGATGTACCTCAAAGTCAAATTGGTTTTCTTTTTGAATATGGGGACCCTACATTGTTTTCAAAAGTGAGGCTTAAGATTTTAAAGTCAGCACTGAAAACATGGATGTCTGTGCGAAGGACTTTAAGACTCCCATTTTTCATCATGGGCATCAATTTGGGATTCTCCCAGTACGCCGGAGTGCTTGAGAGACCAATTAAGTCAACCTTTGAAAACTGGAGGCATCCGCTGTTGGGCAGACCTTAAGGTCGGTATTACCTTGATCAGTTGGGAAGCATTGAGAAATTGTACTAACGGTTTGCTTACAAGGTTCAAATACTATCAACTAAGCTCTTGGTGGGCAACGCAAGATTGGGCAGAGTTTGAGGATTCTAAATTTGACCAAGTAATGTGAGCCGGTCAGTGGAGTAAGGAAACATCGTTTTGGTATTGGGCCTTTGTGGAGACAGGTGGACAGATTAAGAACGAAATCTTGAAATTGTGGGGCGAAGAGTTAGAAAATCGGGACTTGATGCAAATGTAGAATAATTCATATATCACGTTACAAAAAGTAGTAAAATCAGCACCACTAAAACAAAATCACCTGTTCACCACATACAGGGTGTATTGGTTTCCTGTAAAACTCTCCAAGGTCACAGGTAACATATATACCTGTCCCAGGTGCATGCAAGTGGAGGCTGACGATACACATATGTTTATGTCATGTTCAAAAACAGTCCCTTTCTGGAATGCGATTAGTGTTTCTCTAGGAGAAATCATTGGGATATAACTAAAAGTAACAGTATGTTGAATTTTTTTGGGGCTAAGTTTGGATCAAGAATTGCAAATTTCTGTTGTCGAATCCAGATTTTTGTTTTATGTTGTTTTGCTGGCAAGACGGGAGATTTGTAAATTATGAAAATCCGAGAACCCTCCGGTCTTTTCAGAATGCCTTAGGAACATTATATATATTAGTGAATCTGATATGGCGTGTGATCAAAAAAGCAGAGAGAAAGTTTGGGTTCCGTTGATAAAGTGGAGAGAAAAGGTAACGTGAGTCCTATGATTATGCCATCTACTCTGTTGGCCATATTATCTCCTGTTTTCCAGCAGGCCCATTTAGTATTTGGAGATGGAATTGGAAACAGTTGTATACTTGTGGGCTATTACTCTTGGGTGTCGCTCTATGGTCCACGGTCAGGTTCCCCACGGCACGACCTAGAGGGACTAGAGTATAACCCATCAAGATATTTGGCAAAATGAGGACAAAAAAATAAAAACAGATAAAACTATTTAGAGGCAAGAGCTGGGAAGTGCCAATGCTTCTGTCTTCTGCCCAGTCTAAAATGCAAAGTGTTTTCATCTCATTCTTACACCAAGACTACGTGCTATCAAAGACAAGTCTGAATATGATCACAGCAACCTTGACGCAATACACTGAAAAATGACACTTTGTACTTAGGAGTGCTGTAAGCCCACACAGAGCAAATGGTTACAGAAATGTGTTAAAGATAGGTACATTTGGTCATTGTGTGACTTCAGCAAATACATTTATAGTTGGTCTTGATGTCAACAAGGCTTCAACCCAAAAATATATATTTTATAACACCATTAAAATTCGTTCACATGACATACTTTTTTTGTGAAGCAGGGGTCACATCACTTCATAAAACGTAAATTTGCATTTCATAATACTTCAAACCTACAAGCTGCCACATCAACACTATGTTGACTATAAGTAAATTAACACTTTGGCATGATGTCAACATTGCCCAAAAGATTACCTTTAAATTATGAGGTCGTATCAAGGTTTTATGCTGTCAGAAAAATTATTGTTTGACAACATTTATTGACAGTTGACCCTCTAGTCATACGTCCTGTGCTGTTTAAACGATGTTGTCACTTTCTACAAATACTGCAAACATGCACACATATGTAATATACGTCCGTGTGATGCCAAAGCTGTCCGAACTCATTAAACTTGTTTGTATATGCAGGATACAACGTTGCCACAACTCATAAACACACGTTTAGTCTTTGTCAGTGCATGAATATCCATCACAACCATAAAGTTTGCCCTTTTAATGACACTGAAAGTATGACCACATAGAAAAGTAATCTGTATTCTTTCACATCAGCATTTCTGCTCATTAAACAAGTTTGGAGGGTTGGGAAGGGAACAGAGGGGCATATCAGCAACAACCGGCGATAATTATCGCTAAGCGCACTTAGCGCTAGGATAATTATCGCCGGCTAGCGTGGATTTTTATCGCTGAGATAGCGTGCTATTAGCAACACTTATCTCAAAAGCGATAAAAATCCTAGCGCTAACTGCCAAACGTGTGATTATCTCTGGAAACCCAGCAATAATCCCACGAAATTTGGCGATAGGTTGCTGATAGGGCTTCACATACTTTGCCATGATATCCACCTTCTATAGGATATCATGGCTAAGTCAGTTTCAAAGCAGGCGTAAGGAAAGTAGCGATAACAGAGGTTATTGCTACTTTTCTTGACGCTATGCTGATTTGCGTGAGGCTTGATAATAGGAGAAATGACGCTTAGCGACATTTTTCCCGTTATCCTGGGAGGAACGCCCACATTGCATCTCATTAGAGATGCAAACATGGGCGTTAGGAATTCAGGCGCTAAGGCAAGATTTCACGCAATAGTGTGACCTTGCTGATATAGCTATGCACCATGGACAAATGTTGAATGGGAGGAGATTTAAAAAGCAGCAACACTGCCAGCTGTGCATCAGGGGAAAATGTTCGAGTCACGGCGTCGACTCAACAATCGATTTTGGCAAATCACTCAATTTACCCGTTCCTAATGTAAACAAATAACTGGCGCTCATGTAAAGCGCTCCAATACTTTACAGTTAGCGCTAATAAATCATTGTAAAACATACCGAAGACACAAGCAGGGGGCTCATGTGAGCCAGCCAACCCAGTTGCTGCTAACATTTAAGGAATTCAGGTGCTGCACTGAGTGCAGGCAAGAGTCAGCTATAAACAAACCAGATGGGAGGAGGGAGGAGAGGCCATAACAGCTGTAGTGTGATGGCCAACACAAACATCCTCTTAATGAAATCACAGGGAAGCACCTCAGCACATAGTGGAGGGGCATTTTCCACAAATGCACCAATAATAAGCAAGCATTTTAAAATGCCACACATAACAACTAATAGGAATTGGGAGGAGTGCTAAACACCCATACAGAGATACAACAGGTCGAGGCTCGACCTAAAAAGACAGATCTTGAAGTTATCTTTGTTATTTATCACTGCAAGAAACGACATGGTCTTCCTTCATACACCATCAGTGAAGCAGACACACCTAGCATGTAGCAGAGGCTAGTGAACTCTGTCATTGCATTGGGAGTGGAAGTATGCATTGTGGGGTAAGTCAAGAACAATTGACAGAATGAATGCCGGCGGATGAAGGAGTTTACCCTGGTTCAAGAAGAGAAGGCTCCCATCTCCATTCTTGCTTGCAACCCCCACTCCCGAGTCCACCCCACTGTTCAACTTGACCTGCTATGCGACCTGCCTGTTCCAGGGAAAATAATGAACTCCCATAGATTAAATGTATCACTTTAATCCACACTTGTCTCACGCTCTTTCCCCTTTAACGCCCCCACATATAGTTACATACCTTACACTTTTCACTCACACAGATTTTTACAATCCAAAATGTAGTTCAAGTTGTAATTAAATAGGCTAATCTTTATACCGTCTTTTCTTTTTAAACAGTCCTCATTTCAGTTCCATTGGTGCTACTTGCTGGAGCAACAGTGTCATCTACAGTTGAAGGGAAACAACCAGATTATACATCCAAATGTATCCCAACCACGCCTACCAGTTTACCTTACCTATGTCTATGATCTAGTCCTTTGTGTAATCTGTTTTTATATCCATCATCACTGATATGATTGTCTCTTTGTTATATATGTTTATGTTACATGTATCCAGCATATACTTTCGTTGATAATCAGTAGCCTTATAATGTGATGAATCTTATCATGACCGCTTATGTTTTGCAGGTCCTGTGTTCTGTCCATTCCTCCACTTACTCTTATGACCCAAAGGATACGCAGAGATCTGGATTTTCCAGACAATAGCTAGATGGCAAATTCTTGTAAGCCTTTAACAAGATAATTTACAATACTTTATACTCTGACTTAATTCCCTTAAACCACATATCTGGTTTGTTATTTTTGAAGTGCAGCTATATATGCCTGCAACCAATATATAAAGTTGCTAAATAAAACATTTCTGGTGAGTATAGATATGTTTTCATAACTATCCTCTTTTGGCATCCATTTCAATATTGCTAACATCAGTTCAATGTTTTTCAAATGTCTTAAAACCTTAATAATTTGCAGACTGTATTTGCTTGTGTCCAATAATAACAACTTCATCCAACTAGCTTTGATCCAAACATCATTATTCTATGTGCATTCCTGACGTTTTTATATACACTGACACTAAGCATGTATTCTAATATTTTATTTATGTAATGAATTCTATCTATACATCGTCATTGATCCAGTGCTCATCATGTGAACACCACAGACCACACATCAGACATTAGGGGTATCCTAGACAACTCCTATGGATTGCAGGGCATGGCCTAATCCTGTCCTTTGAGAAAATCTGTTTTTTCAGTAACAATACACTGTGAGGGGAGATATTCAACAAACGGGGGAGAAACTATGCAAAATCAGCCCTCAGCAGGAAGCCATACCAAGGTTGCTAGAAATATTGACCAGTGTCTTGGATAAGATTAAGCGACCTATTCAAGTCATGCTAGAGGGAACAGCCCACAACACACAAGTTCCTGTCATGATCTGAAGGGCCAAAACATATGCTTCCAGTCAACATGAGCACACCACCAACTTGTAAGGCCCACCATACCCCGAAAACCCAAAGAACAACCTTGGAATCCCCTAGCACAACAACAGCGTCCAGGGGGTCCAATATGGCATAGCCAGAGCCATTGAACCCACCCCTTCACCCTGACTCTCCCCAGGCCAGATCAGCAACCACCAAAATTATAAACATTTGTACCAAACCTTCACTACCTCATACTTATATAAAACCAAACACAAATGTTATACCCACCCATCCAAATCCTGTATATTGCTTTATTTGGTACCTTTGTAAATAAATATTACTTTTACCTACCATTCATAACAACATCAATAAACCGGTGTGTTTACTTGTGTTTCTATGTGTTTAAAAAGGTATTATATGAAAAATGTTACAATAATGTGCTTCACATTCTGCATTGTGGCACATTGTCCAGTACAGAAACACATACATCAACATGCATCACCACTCATTCAGGAAAGAATTTCAACACATCCTAGTTCCTCACAAGATATTTTATGGTGTTTTGTTAAAATTCAATAAATCTTCTTATTTGAAAATATGAAATATGGAATTCACCTTTGTGAATTGAGCACCAAGGGCCATATGTAGGTAGCCTAATACCGGTCGGTAACGGCCAATTTTCGGTAAAAATCCCGTTACCGACCGGTATTCAGGCTTTTGGTATGTAGGGGGGACATTTCAGGATTCGGTAATTTACAGAATCGGTAAAATTACCGAATCGGTAATTTTAGCGATTCGGTAAATACCGAATCCTGAAATGAGATGTAGGGGGAGTGTGTGGGTGTTGTGTGGATTCGTTATTTACCACCAACTAAAAGTTGGTGGTAAATGACGAATGGCTTAGAAAAAGCATTTTTTGGCACTTAGAAGTGTGCAATGTGGCAGACATACATGCCCTTAGGGCATGTATGTGTGCCACATGTGCACACATGCAGGAATCAGGGGTGCAACAGGGTGTCACTGTGACACCCTTCCACCCTTGATTGTGCTCCCCCCATTACCGAATCGGTATTTACCGATTCGGTAATGGTAACTGGCTTCCCATTGATTCCTATGGGCCTCCTGGCCCATAGGAATCAATAGGAAGCCAGTTACCATTACCGAATCGGTAAATACCGATTCTAAATTACCGACCAATTCCGATTCGGTAATTTTTACCGACTGATTACCTACATAGCATTTACCACTTCATAAATACCGAATCGGTAAAATTCGGTATTTATGAAGTGGTAAATGTTAGGCTACCTACATAAGGCCCTATGTAACAGGGATATTCATATCAGACCTGTTGGGAAAGCTCAATAGAATTAGCTCCTATTCGCCGCACTTAGGTCAGCTACAACTTTCTCACCTTGCCTATGCAGACAACATCGTCTTCTTTAGTCTAAGGTTGGTCTGATCAGATTACTAATCGAACTTTCTGAGTTTTGTTTGCCAACAAGTTGGAAATCAACATATCAAAATCAAAACCAATGCTTATTACAAACCGGTTAGCCCCACAATATCAAATCTGGCTAGAAGGCAAACTATTGGAGAACGTATCCAGCTATAAGTATTTGGGATAATATATAGATAACAAGTTATCCCATCGTGAGCAGACAAACTACATGACACAGCGAGCTGGTGCCTTAACATTTGCCATCATGTCGCTGGCAAAGGAACTGGGGGGACCATCACTAAGGCCGTTGCTCTTGGTGATAGCCGCCAAAACCCTGCTAACCCTAACTTACGCTAGCGCTGCTATGTATGGGAAATATTCAGTGATTCTTAATAACCTAATAACAAGCATTTATAAAAAGGTTCTTCAAGTTTCCACAACCGCCTCGCCAGGGCAAATGCGCCTAGAATTCGAGTTAATGAAAGAAATACTGGGTATACTATATACGTTTATTAAAGTCTGGTACCGGATAAAAAACCTAGAGTAAAATAGCCTCAACGAAGCACTATGGTCAGAACTGGAAATGGATCGCAGGTCAATCAATTCCGATACAGCGCACTTAAAGCAACCTGTACCAATGATCTCTGGAATAAAACATTCAAGTTAGCAATTAACAAAAATGTCATTCTTTGATATTGGATAAAAGCATTTTCTTCCGAAGATCTCACTCATGGACAGTGACTAACAAATATAAAGTCCTTAAATCGTCAGCCTACCTAGATTCTAAATTCTCTAGCCACATAAAAAGACAATTGATGGCATTGCGGTTTGGGATGTTCCCTACATTGGCAGACGCACTGCACTGGAAGCACACAGATGCCATCTTTGCTGCAGTCAAAAAGAAGACTTCATTCATCTTATATGTCACTGAAAGAAATTACAACCAGCATAACTCACTTTTTTAAGGAGAGCTTTCTTGGACAGAGGAATACGTTCCTGTAGAACTGCATTTATTAGAGGCATGGACTCATCCGCCCCCCCCCCCTCCCAATGAACTGCAAACTGATAACGCTTTTACGTGCTCACAATCAAGCTGTGAAAGCAGAAGTACCTCTATGAGGCAACCTTAACAGGGGGGAAATGTCATTCTACCCTCTTGTGTAAAATCGCTACTGCAAGGAGAAGGAGACTCCACAGTCGGTCAACACCGATTACTATTAAAACACTGGATTCCCTTTAGCGGTATTGCCAGGACAATTCTGTTAGTTAAAGGACTAAGAGACTCACAGATGTAACTCATAGCTGGCCAGAAAGTAATTAATCTGACTGACACCCCAAATGCTCAGTTTTTTAACAAATGCACTTTACTTGTATTTTAGCATGCTCAGCTAGTAAAACAAGGAATCAAGAGCAAAGTAAGTTAGACACGTGGTACACATTGATTTCAAAATCAAATTAGTTCACATCAGTTGCTTTTTATACACTGCATGATACATTTTTATTCTGTAAAATGTTGAAACTATTTTACATTGCTGAATGAAGGATGTTGATTTACGTAAAATTGTTATGGTTTTAAGTAACAAAAAAGAATGTTGATTTATGTAAAATTGTTATGGTTTTAAGTAACTAAACAATAAAATGTATTACTTACTTTATTACTTAAAAAAAAAACAGGGATACTCAGGAAGGAGGAAGCTGGGAACAAGCACTGACTGCAGCGGGATAAGCAATGCACTGGACTATGCAGTTCCAAATCTAGAAAAAAAGTGGCTGAGTTAGTACCAGTGTTTAGTTGGTAAAAAAATAAGGAGCATATTTACAAAGAAGTGGCGAAGAGTGTTGTTAAGCCAAGAAGGCTAACGACACGCTTTGTCACTATCGAAACGCAGGGCTGCACCATATTTACTGGAAAACTGTGTGGCCCTGCGTTTCCCCCTGCACTTTAGCTGCCTAGCGCCAATGCAGGCACACTTGCACCATAGTGCAAGGGTGCCTGTGTTGAGGGAAAGATTGTTTATGTGCAGGAAGGTCCCTTGCACATAAACAATCTTTAAATGCTGTTTTGTAACTTCTATGTGTGCTGCTTAATGCAGCACACATAGAAGTTGCAAAACTGCATTTTTTTTTCAAATGATTGTTTATGTGCAGGAAGGGAGACCTTCCTACACATAAACAATCATTGGCATGTTGCTGATTCTATGTGTGCTGCACAAAGCAGCACACACAGAAACAGCAAAAACGAGGAGAAATAAAGCATGTTTCCTCGTTTCACCTGTTTAAGACCAGGTTTTCCCTGCTCTTAATTTTAGTGCTGCCTCCTATTTACGCTGCCCTTGTAAATAGGGGGTAGCTTCAAATTCAATAGGTGACGCGGTGGAACACACACCATAACACCCATTGCCCGCCACTTGAACGTTAAGTGTAGTGTGAAAGGGGGCCTTATTCACAAGGCAGCATTAAGACACGTTAAGTGGCCATGTTAAGTGGCTTAACACTGAAAGGGACATTGTGGTGGTGATAGGGTATTGTAAATATGCTCCTAAGTGCCTGGGCTCTCGTCAGGATACCATTGTAGCTTGAACCACACATTGCCCCTGCCATGCTGCCAATGATAGTAACGACACAACATCTAACCATCACACTCCTGCAAGTGTGACAATTCGGATTATTTCAGGCATCCAAAACAATGAGAATGGCTCGGGCATTAAGTAATAGTTATTTTTAATGCATATTCAATCAATAATAAACTGTTGTTGAGGTCATCTCTAAATTAGCCATACACTGCCACTTTGCGGCAGACTGTCTCAGGTTTCTGTGTTGAAAATTATGTGTGGTTGTCGAGCACCGGAAACCACCAGCTCAAATTAAGCACTGGTTAGTGCACAGAGCTAATCATCCCTGCAAGAGCTGCCTTCTCACTCTAGGAAAGAAGGAATCACCACCTAAGTTCCTGCTAATGTATGTGCTCAGGGTCCTGCTTACACTCCGTCTTTGTACTATTCATAGAAAGAGTGAAAGTGCACAGAATGCAGAAGGCACTTGTCACTAGCCAGGTGGGTATTGCCATTATCTTCCCAACATCTGAAAGGGTTGTGGTAAGTCTAAATTGTATGACCTGAAACAACTCCCCTCATGCTGGTGGCAGTTGACAGGCCCAAAAAAGCTCAACTGAGGACAGTGGAGGAATGTCCTCTCTGGATGTATGAAGTTTAGTACCAGGATGGAGTGCTCCCAGCAGCAGACACTTCACTGCTGACCACATGTGGTTGGCTGGGAGATGGACCTGCTAACACACCCAGCTTTTAAGTGGATACAGGCAACAAATGTTTAATAAAATATTTAGTTATCATAACTTAATATAATTGTTTAACATTAATAACAGTACAATTGCCCACTTTCCAAAGTCCTGAGTTAAGTGCTGGAATGGCTGAATATGGTCCAGTCTCTTAACTTTCCACAGACTCAGGGGGGTGTGGTGGGATAAAGGTGGTGCCTGATCTTGTGCCGCCAACCTCAATTTCTGCTGTCAGCCTTGGGTTTGCGCAGCTATAGACCCACGTCTAATAGGAGAACATCAATCAATGCAGATACGGCTGCTTGTACTATGCTTTCTAATTGTGGGCAGAGAGTATGGCAGTCGGGAGGGAGGGTATCAAGAATGGGCATCTAATTATGCCAGGTATTTAAATTATTTGCAATTACTGGGCCAGAGAGGGGATCACCTTAGTTGGAAAGCAGCATAGATGCCAGGTACAATTTGTATTGGGGTGAAAGACATTTTTGTTAAGGTGATGGACAGCAAGTTAGAGCTAATGTGGAAACAGCTCAAGGATGGTGGAAGAGTGGTGTATTACTCCCCATGACTCCTCTACTGCAACTTTTTAGATACCCTATTCTGATAGTGAAAGTGTTTGAAGACAGGGGAAGAGGGATGCTATTTTTATGTATCTATATGGATGTATTGGTTGTACTTAACCCTACTTGTGGCCCAATCCAATATTTGTGTACTGTTGTCATCAAATTAGGCGTGGGGGGTGTGGGACGGGTAGGGAAAGGGCAGTGCCACTAGAACTACATGGAAGAGCTAAATTAGACTACAGGGTCATCTTAATAAATGATGTACAAGAAACGGAACACTATGTGGCATAATACTTAATATTCTGTGGTAATATAACTTTGCTATATGGTCTTTTTAACAAAGTTTAATGCAGTATGGGGAAATGTTTCACCACCCATTGAGATGAAAGGTTTGCACGTTGCACACCAGTTTCATTCAAATATTTATTCCACACTGTAGGTTGAAAAAGAACTTCAGATACTCATTAGACGCCTACATCAGGGCCTGTCAATTCAGGATTATTATGGCCCCTCAGGGGGATACTTCCCTCACATTAACTCTACCAGAGGCGTTGGGCAGGGGTGCATTTTGTCTACCTTCCTTTTTCTGCTCTACGTAAATGAGATAAACAAAAACATCAGGTGGATAAAGTGAAGGATATACCGCATATGGGAACACAATCGGTATGCAGACGATGTGTTACTTCTTGCCCACACCGCTAACTGCCTACAGGTCCTATTAGGTGACTCTTGTACTTATATAGATGAGTTGGACTTGCAGGTAAGTTGCGATAAATCCATTGCCCCATTCACAAGCTGGTGTTAATAGCCCACACAAAAAAGTAGCAGTTGCACACCATGATATATCCGTTTTTCATATTTCTCAATGTTTCTCATTTTATTCCTGTTTGCGTGCAGACTGGGTTAAACGTTCCTCGCCTCCTTGCATGTGCGTGAACTCAAATAACAATTTGCAGCTACGTTGTGCTGCAAGCCCAATTGCACAGATTTAAAGAGTCAACTTACAACTTTTTCATTTTCATCATGTTTATTCCATATTTATCCAATTTTTCCAATTTAACTTTCTTAATCACGATAACACTGTCCATAGTCCAATTTGTTTCACATAAGGCAGTTGTGCCAATCCTGGCCTCTTACCACATCACGTATGGACTTAAATTCATGTTTACAGCTTCAAATCTCATTCCCAATGCATTTCGGGCTCTTTTTATGCCCTTCATCAGGGGCAGCTGTTTGATTCTAAAAATAATATAAACCCATGTTAATCTTCTGTGTTTCAACTCTATCATGATTTTACATGAATACATTCAGCCATGGTACAATCGATACATTGAACATAACACTACCCAATTCCCACTGAAATGGTTTCAAAAATGAAAAAACAAAATAGTTTCAAAGATGAAAAAACGAAAAATCCCTCAGTGTTTTCATAATATGCTAACATCGCAAGAGTTTACTGCAAGCGGAGACCTCCCCCACTCCATCCTCGATGTTCAACCTGCCATTCTACCCGCATTGCTAAATAAACGCTCGACTTGCCTGGTGTTCTCAACATTAACCTTGTGCTGAAATAAACTCAAACCCCTGCTGAAAACTAAAGTTAATTACAAATTAACATCGTGACCTCTCTCAATTCCGTTTCTGGTTAAAAAAGGGGTTACCTGTTTGTAATTCAAAAATCGTTCTAACTGCTCAGTGTTCTCCTTTTTTAATATCTGCCGTTAAACCCAGACTTCTCCTGAATGCGCAGTTTAAACATTGCCTTGATGCAAATTCAACCAATAGCGGTGATTCAATCTAATTGGATTACTTCCAGCTGAACATTGCGAGATATGATTCACCCTAGACATCAAAACCAGGTTCCTCCCTCATAACCTCCATAACTACATCTCCCACAAGTCTTTACGACGGAAACAGCCATATCATAAAATAAAACCATGCAATGAAAACCAAATAGTGAAACCAAAATCATGTCGTCAACCCTTCTGTCTTTTATAATAATGTGTCAGCACATTGTGTAACATGCCCGATCTTAAAGTACAGTCATTTGTACCAATGCAATAAATTAAAACATTATGCATCTTTGTTTGGTTCAATTTTACGAGTGTTCATGTAGTATCTCCGTTAAACTAGATGCTTGTTGAAACTCAAGAAAACAGTCCATAGATCCATATTTTTATCTCCATTTCCATGAATTGAGGCAGCGTTATTCGTGAAGGTGTTACATGATAAGTTCGTCTTCCTATTTGTCAATTGTTAGTGTTGGATGCAACACTGCTGTTGAGGCAAGAAATTCATTGACACTACACAAAAAAGTAGCAGTTGCACACCATGATATATCCGTTTTTCATATTTCTCAATGTTTCTCAATTTATTCCTGTTTGCGTGCAGACTGGGTTAAACGTTCCTCGCCTCCTTGCATGTGCGTAAACTCAAATAACAATTTGCAGCTACGTTGTGCTGCAAGCCCAATTGCACAGCTTTAAAGAGTCAAATTACAACTTTTTCATTTTCATCATGTTTATTCCATATTTATCCAATTTTTCCAATTTAACTTTCTTAATCACGATAACACTGTCCATAGTCCAATTTGTTTCACATAAGGCAGTTGTGCCAATCCAGGCCTCTTACCACATCACGTATGGACTTAAATTCATGTTTACAGCTTAAAATCTCATTCCCAATGCATTTCGGGCTATTTTTATGCCCTTCGTCAGGGTGAGCTGTTTGAATCTAAAAATAACATAAACCCATGTTAATCTTCTGTGTTTCAACGCTATCATGATTTTACATGAATACATTCAGCCATGGTACAATCGATACGTTGAACATAACACTACCCAATTCCCACTGAAATGGTTTCAAAAATGAAAAAACAAAATAGTTTCAAAAATGAAAAAACAAAAAATCCCTCAGTGTTTTCATAATATGCTAACATCGCAAGAGTTTACTGCAAGCGGAGACCTCCCCCACTCCATCCTCGATGTTCAACCTGCCATTCTACCCGCATTGCTAAATAAACGCTCGACTTGCCTGGTGATCTCAACATTAACCTAGTGCTGAAATAAACTCAAACCCCTGTTGAAAACTAAAGTTAATTACAAATTAACATCGTGTCCTCTCTCAATTCCATTTCTGGTTAAAAAAGGGGTTACCTGTTTGCAATTCAAAAATCGTTCTAACTGCTCAGTGTTCTCCTTTTTTAATATCTGCTGTTAAACCCAGACTTCTCCTGAATGCACAGTTTCAACATTGCCTCGATGCTGATTCAACCAATAGCGGTGATTCAGTCTAATTGCATTACTTCCAGCTGAACATTGCGAGATCTGATTTGCCCTAGACATCAAAACCAGGTTTCACTGGAGCCACTCTGAGCAGACAGCAGTTCTACTCTCCGCGTCATGACTCCAGCGATGTCAGTCAGGGCTTGTTGGAGACAATGGGGCGGACATAGACACCCAAGGATGGCATTCAGTTTGGCAGCCGTGAGTTTGAACCCAACTTGCACCTGCTCAGCCATCTCCCTCTGGCCCTCCAGCACACGGCATTGGAAGGCCATTTGTTGTTCCTGGGGGACTTGGGATGGTGCCGGGGCTGTGGGTGCCTCCTGCTGGGTGGTTTGGGTGGTGGGTGGGGTCTCCTCGATGTAGCTGGGCTGCCCTGATCCTGGAGGTGAGTCGTGGATGAGGTCAATTATGTCTAGGAGGGCTTGTGCATCAATGCTGGTGTTGTCCTCCTCATCATCAGTGAAGAGTGGCTGGAACTGCTGTGCAGTTCGTGTTGTTGATGCCCCTGCAATGTGAAGGGGAGATGGTGTATTACAATGTGTCCACATGTATGTAGCCGCATGGTACAGGTTGACATTCTGACAGCATGGCATTGTACATTGTGACAGTCTGTGGGTCTGGGCGAGGTGCCAGGGTCATTGTGGGTGTTTACTATTCCCTGCTTGATTGTGCATGTGTGCCATCGTGGCCATCTCCACCCATCCCCCCAGTACCTCACTCACCCTGTTGCAGTTGTGTTGTGTCCTGTCGAGCAGTGTCCGGTCCCCCGACTCTAGCCACAGTATCCACACTGATGACTGTCGACACCAGCTCCTCCATATCATCCAGCACCAGCTGTGGTGCTGGACCCCCACCTCCGGTCTGCATTGCTGCCTTCTGGTTGGCGGAGAGTTTCTCCTTGTCTTCCGCTTGATGTCATTCCATCGCCTCTTGACCTCGTCCACTGTCCGCTTGTGCTCTCTGACGGCATTCACCTTGTCGACGATGTCCCGCCAAATTGCAGTTTTGGTGCCCAATGACACGTTGGAGTTGACGAAGAGTTGTTGGTGGTGTTCCATCACCTCCGTGACTATGATCCTGTTCGCCTGCGGACTGAACTTCGTCTTCCTCATCTTCTTGTTCTTGCCCTTCCCTGTCCCTGATGTCCCGGGCTGGTCGTCCGGGGTACTTGTGGGGTTGCGCTCGTCCTCTGCACCTGCTCCGGCTGCCTCCATGGTGCTTGGGTGTAGGACAGTTTGGGTGTGGGTGTTTTTTCTACTTTTATGGTGAATTTTTTGGCCTGTCAGGTGTTTGTTGCAGGCTTGGCGCTGCTTATCGCTGATTTCCTCATCGCGCTTTGGCCCATCGCATGTTTTTTGGTGTTGTGGTTTGTGTTTTTATCTCTGTCGTGGTGATTGTATTGCGGACATTGTCCATGGTGTTGGCGGACTATCGCATGGTACCGCCTTGGTGTGAATTCCACGTTGACACAGGGTTATTTTCCCGCGATGGGCTGCAATATTGGAAGTTGTGTTACACTACTCTTGCGGTAGTTATCACACGTTCTTGTGAATATCCCCCTAAAACTTTTAACTATTTAGGAATTTTTTTTAGGTCATCCTTTAACTGGACTTCATATTTACTTAAGATGCCAACAATTGAAAAGGAACTTTGAGGTCATTTTTAGATTGAAACACAAAGTAAGGTATAAACTGATTAAAGAGATGCTGTGCCTATATAAACGTTAATGCCGGAGTCTATGGCGCCGGGCTTTGGGGTTATAGCAATGAGGGAGTGCTATAGCTTGTGGAAAATCATTTAACTCACAGATTGTTGTCACCTACTGGTGGAACTTCCACTTTTATATGTCATGAGGAGCTAGGATTACCATATCTGGAGAATCAAATTGGGCTTGTCCTCTATTACTCTGGATCAAGTGCTGGGGATCCGTGGAGGCGGGTCTCGTAAGAACCTGCATTTCCAACTACTTGTCTCTTGATAGGGCAGATAAGATTCCTTGGTGCACATATATGGGGAAAATCTTTCAGATCATAGGTCTTATAGATCGATATAGTGACCCACTTAAGATCATGCTCAAACATAAAGATGTAGCCGAGCAGAAGTATCTACATTTCTGCTTGAATAAGAGATTGGAGTTGGCTGAGAAAAAGGAGTCAATAGTAAGATATGCGTAGGTATCACACTAGGAATATGGAACCCTATTTAGTTTGGTTTCAGAATCCTTCTGGCCATTTTTATCTTACCCTTTTTAGATTAGGCACATTGCACTTTAAGTTAGCCTTTCCCCATCAAGACCATTGGTAGCACAACTTACCTCCTTGCCACTGTGATAATGCCACTTAGCAAAGCACAAGTCATCTCATCCTGTTTTTCACTCAGTACGCAGCACCCCAGTCCATCTTTCTTGTCCCTCTTTTGAGTAACACCAATTTGAGACAGTACAAGGAGGGGATTAGCTTTTTGCAGTGCCTTGGCTCAATAGAGATCTGCATTGCTATTTTAAACTCTGACACAGGCTGCGATGTCAGGCACTGTCATCCTCCCAATCTGGAGGCTGAAGGTAATCTCAGCTCCTGGCTCAGGTTCCCCCAACACCCCTCGGACACCACACACTATGTAGCGCAAGCACAGGTCTCCTTGGTTGCAAGCACGGGTCCCTCGGACTCTGCATTCTTCCCCCGCACTCTTCGAACTTCTCACGTCCCTGCACCTCAGATGGCCGGTGATCTTCGTGCACACACTTCTCTTCCACAGCAAGATGATGGTGTATGTCAGTACGGTCCTTGTCCCAACACGATCACTTCAACCTCCCATGGCCTTTGAAGATACGATCAGTCCAAAAGGCCACCGTTGAAATGCACAGGCCCTCTCTAAATGTTGCCCTGTCTGCCATCCTACCCCAGGAGGTTTGATCACAATATTTAGTGGGGCCAAGATCCTGCCTCTTGGAATAAAGGTGCCAATTCCACCCCTTTGTAACCACCACAGAAAGGCCCTTCGGAGTCAGAGGTCCACAGTTTTCCGTGAACTCCTATTTAATGGCCTTCTGTCAGGAATGCACAGATGCAACTATCCTCCAAAGCACCCAGTTGTGAATTATTAGACAGGCCACCAGGCACACATAGAAATGCCCACTTTCCCAAAGTGACATTTTGTTCTGCTTGGGTTTTCGGATCAGATAGAACCCGCTCATCAGAGCCTCACTAACCCAGCCAGAACGTTACCCCCTCCCTAGAACCTATTTACAATCCTGCAACCACATATATCTATCACCTAAGGACAGGGGATTCCTACTATGCATACCAAGACCTCACAATCGGCGGCCTCGCGATCCCATACGGATCCAGACCTTTCTGCCCATACGACAGTATCACAAGTGGCGGCCTCACGGTCCCATACGAACCCAGACCTCTCTACCCAGACGGCAGTCTCAACACAATCGGCGGCCTCGCGATCCCATACGGATCCAGACCTCTCTGCCCATACGACAGTATCACAAGTGGCGGCCTCGCGGTCCCATACGAACCCAGACCTCTCTGCCCATACGACAGTATCACAAGTGGCGGCCTCGCGGTCCCATACGAACCCAGACCTCTCTGCCCATACGACAGTATCAGCACAATCGGCGGCCTCGCGCTCCCCTACGAATCCAGACCTCTCTGCCCATACGACAGTATCACAAGTGGCGGCCTCGCGGTCCCATACGAACCCAGACCTCTCTGCCCATACGACAGTATCAGCACAATCGGCGGCCTCGCGATCCCATACGAATCCAGACCTCTCTGCCCATACGACAGTATCACAAGTGGCGGCCTCACGGTCCCATACGAACCCAGACCTCTCTGCCCATACGACAGTATCAGCACAATCGGCGGCCTCGCGATCCCCTACGAATCCAGACCTCTCTGCCCATACGACAGTATCACAAGTGGCGGCCTCGCGGTCCCATACGAACCCAGACCTCTCTGCCCATACGACAGTATCAGCACAATCGGCGGCCTCGCGATCCCCTACGAATCCAGACCTCTCTACCTAGACGGCAGTCTCATACGACAGTTCATCCTATGATCACCATAACATACAAAAAGGGAATCAGTCGCACTATTCATCAGATCACACAAGGATTGCCAGTTCGGGCATAGCCTGTTCTCAGGTTCGAGGGGCTCCTCTTTCCTTTATTCAGTTACCACTTACCTGATCAGGGTTAACATCTGTTCATGTAGCCACAGCTGACTAGAAGTATAGGCTACCCTCTTATACAAGAACACGCATCACATGTTGGTTCACTACAAACTGGATACTTTATTACTCATTACATACACAATCACATAACATTACGATATAACACATAACCTGCAAAGAAAAGTGAAAGATTAAGTTGTACACTCTAATAAGAAAGGGTCGACATCACCTTAGTGGAATGTAGCCTGCACTCAGTGGTCATCTAGGCTCCCCTCTCGTCTGTGCCTCGGCTCGCCTGGAATCACCCTTCTCCGAGTCACTGGGACCTCTTCCTTATCGGCTACTCTCTCCTCTCTGGCTATTCTGTTAGGAAAGCATCTGTCTCTCGGTTCTTCTCCGCCTTCAAGATGGCGTCTGTCTTCCCTGGAATAAGTAGTAGCTTTACTGCTAACGGCTAGATGCCGCCTACGGACTGAACATGTAACTGCCTCAGACTTTCACTAATATAGAGGTGCATTTCCTCATGGAAAATTCCGGCCCGTAACCTGCCGCCCACCAAATTCTTGTACCTCCCCGTACCAAGGACACGTTCCCAGCCGGCCGGCCTGATGTAGTGTCTTCGGCATGAAGAAAAATACAATCCTTCGATAAGGGCCGGCCTGAACCGGTTCTCTCCAAGCGAATAACACCTCATAACTAAAACATTACTCTTGACCTAGAAGAATCCCAAGCTGCCGGAGCAGAAAGAAAGATGGAGTCTCTCGCGTTTGAGGCCTACCAGGCCTGAATTCAGCACAGCTCCATGAAATACCCTCACTACAGGACAGGTTATCCCTAATACTAACAAATCTATCCCCTAGGCTATGTGTGCAAGCCCTGATCTATGGGGAAGAGCACAGAATCATGTCGAAGTGCCTAGTAAATAGGCTCCATTCACTACTCTAACCCTTAGGCTTGAATGGTAAGAGACTGAAGTCACATTCAATCACTTGTTAACACAAGAAGGCCGGGAAAATCGAGCAGAACATTTCACCCTTGACTTCAGTCTATTATACATTCATTAAACAGAACTAATATCTGTGGAAGAATAATATGAAACAAGACTAACTGATCTATGTCTAGTACCAGGTGTGCAGAATTGAAGTAGTGAAGGAATACACTGAATAAAGCAACAGATAGAAATCAAAATGGCGATAGCAATCAGAATACCTCCTAATATTTGACGTAACAAATGCAAATCAGGTAACCAATTAAAGAGCCAGTCAAACCAGCCCTGGTCAATGTGTTTTCTAACTTCTTCTGTCAAGTCATGTAATTTGTCAATGTGAACCTGAATGGATTTTGTATGATCCGACAAGTTAAAACAACAAAGACCCTCAAAATCAGAACAATTGTGTCCATGTTTAAGCAAAAGATAATCAATGGCCGCTCGATTTTGTAAGATAGCCCTTCGTTCACCCTGGGCGTCTAATAGCATGTCAGACAGGATTGTAGAAGTATGATTGATGGATTTTACCATCCAGCAGGCCATTTTCCCAATAGATTTGGCATTATAAACTGCCAAAGCAGGAACACCAACAATTGAAACAGCCAGGCTAAGGTATTCAGACTTGGAATATAAATGCAAAGATGAGTCACAATCCTCCGGTAACCTCACTGTATCTCGGATCACACGAGAGTTGGCATTTGGATGTGACGAGAACATGAGTAAGCTCAGTCTAGTAATGGCACAAGGGCCTCCAGAAATATTTGCGGGGATATATGGCCAGGAAGTATTACCACATGAGAAAAGCCATCCGGCAGGTAATAACATCGTGCGATAGTGACTGGGGGTAACTACCATACTCTTGCAAGTCATGTTATTCTGAACAGAAGTACATGTTTTCGGTGTCCTTTGAAAGCACAAAGTTCGTTCATGAGCGGTTAATGAAGTGGCACCTTTCAATTTTAAACGCATACATTCAGAAATCGCACTAGGATCACAAGTAAGGAAAAACATAAATCACCTTGTGTGATATTATAGGTAACTATTTGGGACTGGACAAGCGGTATCGGTCTGACAGTACAGTACACAAGGGGCAATACTCATGGGCAGCGAAATCGCCCAGAAGAACATTGGGGCGAGCATTTGTTATATTAAAAATATGAGTCAGAGTCTCCAATGAAGCAGGGACAGCAACCAAACAAGTTGCCAATATATCAGTTACCGATCTCATCGGTGTCAAGCAGAAATGAGGGGTCTTCGTCACTTGCTTGGCCAATGTAACCCAAAAGTTTGGCGACGAATCCCACGCAGCGAAGGAACGCAACACTCGGGTTCTCAACTCAGCCCGGGTTGATGGGATCCCTCCTCTCTCGTCGTACCATCCCAAAAGGAGTCCAACGCCGACACATCCTGCAGCAACAGTCCAAAGAATGATCTGAAAAAGAATCAAATACAGGCATTATTCATTCTCGTAAGTAACATTTGTCAGCCGGGACTGCTTCCCAGCTATCTTTCCCTGGTCTCATAACTAAAATGGTGTTGTCTTGACCGGTTGCAATCACTTCTGCTTGTTCAGGGGGATTCTTAGGCGACTGCACCCAAACTCTGGCCCCAGGATTATCTGTGGAGCCAAAACCTTTCTGGCCTCGTACAGTTAGCAACGTTGGGGCAGTGCCTTTTGTAATCTCACCACTGAAAACAGGCATTATCAGCAATTGAGCCACTCGGTCAGTTTTATGTATCAGTAAGTCAATCTCACTGCTATTCAGCAGGAGCACCTTAATCTCTCCCTGATAATCACTATCAATTATTCCTCCAAGCACCTGAATGCCTTTTACAGCCAGCCCCGATCTAGGGGCAATTAATCCGAAATTTCCAGGTGGTATCTGAACACCAACACCTGTTTCAATGATGACTCGATCTTTACTTTTTATAATGGTGTCATCCATGGCATGCAAGTCTAAACCTGCCGACCCTGGGGTCGCTCTGCATGGAGCCAAAGCTCCGGGAGTAATCTCCCAGTACATCACAGTCTCTCTGATCTCATTGGGTTTAGCATTAACATTCGGAGGAAACAAACGCATAAGTGGGGATTCAGCATTTAGAAAAGGACGGTTATTCAAAATCAATAGCGCTTGAGGCAAAAAATCTCGCCAATTCTTATACTTGTCATCTGTTAATTTGCGCAGTTGGTCTTTTAGCAGGCCATTCAACCTCTCCACAAGACCCGAGGCCTGTGGATAATATGGTATATGAAACACCCATTCAATATTGTTTTCCACACAGAATTCCTGTACCAATCTTCCACGAAAATGGGATGCATTATCAGATTGAATTTGGAATGGCACACCATAATACATCATAATCAATTCCAATGTTTTAATAGTATTCAATTGGCTAGCTTGCTTACAGGGAAGGGCCACCAACAGGCCACTGTATGTATCAACAATGGTGCAAACATATTGACAATTCCTACTCATAGGAAGTGGACCAATGTAATCAATCTGCCAAATCTGAGCGGGCAATTTCCCGCGATGTAAATGACCTTTAACAATTTGGGGCACTTTGCGCTGCCTGATATGCTGACAAATGGGACAATGTAGAATAACATTTTTAATTAAATCTAGGGGAATATAAATTCCTCGATCAGCAGCCCACCTGCTAGTGGCTTTTTCTCCAAAGTGTCCTGCTTTCTGGTGGGCCCATTTCGCCAATCCCGCAATATCAGAATCTTGCGTGTCCACCACTGCCTCAGCAATTTTAGATTTCTCATCTGCAATGTTATGAAAGAATTTGTCAAGAGAGTCTATTGGGGTATGAGCATCCACATGGAAGATTGTAACAGTATTCTGCGGGAGCATTTCCCAAATCTCCTGCCATAATTATTTTCCCCACAATTCTTTAGAATGGATTTTCCAACTATGGGAATGCCAAGTCGGTAACCAAACTGCCAGTCCATTGGCAGTAGACCAAGAATCGGTAAAAATATGACATGAGCCAGGTAACTCTTGTTTCAGAACTTGATAAACAGCATAGAGTTCAGCAAATTGACTGCTCTTACCCTCACCAGTTGTACTCAGCAATTTTTGTGTGATCGGATTATAGGACACTGCCTTCCAATGCCGTTTCGTCCCTATGAACCTTGCTGAACCATCCGTAAACCAGACATGGTTTCTGTCCTCTGCGGACAAATCATCAAAAGGTTTACCCCACTTAACAGGAGATTCCTGTACTAAAGGTACGGAACATTCACTCTCAGTTTCAGTTGATGGCGCCCGTGCCACCTGCTCATGCAAAGATGCAACTCCTTTTTGTCCCACACGTGCCCTGTCTTGTATATACCATTTCCATTTAATCACACTCGCCTCTTGAGCGTGTCCAATTCGGTGAGTTTTCGGCGAACTCATAACCCACTGCATGATAGGAATTTCAGGTCGCAAAACTATATCATGTCCCAAAGTCAATTGCTCGGTATCCACCAGAGCCCAATAACATGCAAGTAGCTGTTTCTCAAAAGGTGTATAACGCTCACCAGCATCAGGTAACTTTTTGGTCCAGAAACCTAACGGTACTCTACTCTTGCCTTGTTTCTGCCACAAACTCCAATTCGCATAAAGGCCTTGTACAGACACATTCAAATCCACATCACCATCACATACAGGCCATAAATCCAGAGCATGCTGAATTGCTTCTTTTGCCAGACTGAACGCATCTTGCTGTGGTTTACCCCATTCAAATGCATTCTTTTTACGAGTGACCTGGTACAAAGGGGCCAATATTTGACTCAAATGAGGAATATGCTGGCACCAAAATCCAAACAAACCAATGAAGCTTTGGGCTTCTTTCCTATTTCTCGGAACTGCAAAATCAAGAATTTTCTGTTTAACCTGAGGGATCACTTCTCGGTGCCCTTCATGCCAATTAATACCCCAAAATTTCACAGCCTGGGACGGACCTTGTAATTTATCCGGGTTGATTTCCCAACCTTTCTCACGCAAGCACTCAATGACTCTATCCATTTGGGTCTGAACTTCCTCTTGTGATTCACCTTGGATCAAAATATCATCAATATAGTGACATATCTGAATTTGTGGATGAACTGGTACCTCAGCCAGATGCTCTGCCACCAGCCGGTGACATATCGTAGGACTATGCACATAGCCCTGAGGAAGACTTCTAAACGTCATCTGACGCCCGTTCCACGTAAAACTGAATTGTTCCTGACACTCAGGGGCAATCGGAATCGAAAAGAAAGCATTAGCAATATCAATGGACGCATACCATGTACCTGGATGTTTCTGGATTCTTTCAATTAGGGTAATAACATCCGGTACTGCAACAGTCAAAGAGGGTGTGTGTCTATTCAATTCTCGATAATCAACAGTCATGCGCCAAGAATTATCACTCTTACGTACAGGCCAAACAGGATTATTCCAAGCAGAAGTAACTGGGGTTATAACTCCTGCATCCACCAACTCCTGAATAGTGGTACTAATCTCTTCATGACCACCTGGAATACGATACTGCTTCTGACGAACCACTTTTGTCGCCTGGGGAACTTTTATGGGGGGCATTCTTAAACGACCAACCCGTACAGGCCTGGACGATATATAATGTTTAGTTCCAAATTGGTAACATCCATCATCTAAGTGCAAAGTCATTCCTTTCAAAATATCAATTCCAATTATGAATTCTAAGAGTGGCACCACTAATACAGAGTATTCTTTTCTAGGAATTCTACCTATTCTCATTTCAAGTAAGGTTTGAACTGCGGGAGTTTCCTTTCCACCTAATCCGGTAATTGTAAAAGGCTGACCTTTAAACTTCTTTGATTTTCCATGAATAAGAGTGGCCTCCGCTCCTGTATCTACCAATGCTCGGGCCCTTTGGATATTACGATGTCTCCAATAAATATCAATATCTACATAGGGTCTATTATCTCTGTGAGCCCATCTGTGTACTGGAGCTTGACCTATTTCCTAGTCCTTTTTATTATGTTCTGTGTACCAGGATAAATCAGGATAAAGACTCTCACGGTTCCTAGGTATCGATACCTCCTGTTCATATCCATCTCCATTACGAAATGGATTACTGTTCCCTGCATTGTACTGCGGGTTTCGATCGGCCAATATGTGTCGATCCTCTCTCCTTCTCAACTCAGGGGATTGATCCCTATCATCTCTACGTCTGCTGTTAACATAATCATCTCTCCCCCTCTCTCTTTCCCCCTCTCTCTCCCTGTCTCTCTCACGACGGGGGGACAAATCACGCGCATAACGTCGATCATCACGACGATCAGAGCGCCCACGGCGGTCGTCATCACCGCTACCGTCAGAAAAACCACGATCACACTCAGTTGTTCGAACATGCCGGGCACCCTCCTTTCGATCCAAGCCACGTTTGCGAAACATTTCCCACAAACGAGAAGTAGTCTCACCATCAATGTCCTCCTTTCGCACACCATCGGCCTTAAGACCAAAAAACATATCACGTCTAGTAAGTTTATTGTCACCAGGAGTACGAGTGTCAGGCCGGGATTGCCGTTCAGGTTTAAACCACTCACCCAACTCACCGAGTTGGCGTACCGATTCCAGCACCACAGATAACATGTTACCAGTCTGATTAATCAATAAAGTCATCATGACCTGCGTATAAGCAACAGGGGAAGAACGAATAATACGATTCCGCACAGAAGATGTCAAGAAACCATCAAGCAACCGGTCAGCAGTATTCAGAAAAATTGCCGTTTTCATCACCTCCTCTTTGAGACGTTGCGCAGCATCGCGCAAAGTATACCACGGTTTGTCATTCAGAGGCCAGTCAGACTCAGTAGGATATTTTTGATTACAACCCTCAGTCGCCAATTGAAGCAAAGAAATTTGACCACCACCATTAAAGTTACGAAAATGATCCTGTACAGTAGAATCCGAACTCAAGGAACAAAACTTCAAACAATCGCCAGCATCCAACATAATGCCAGCAGCGCCCAGTTCATAAAGGCGCACCATCCATGTGAGCAAGGGCTCACCAACTCGCTGCCGAAATCGCTGCAAAATATCACTAATTTCTTGTTGAGTAAAATCCTCCAAAGAGTCTAAAGCAATACCATTCGGAGCACCGGGAGCCTGCTGCACCTTCCGTCGAAAAACTGTATGCGCCGAGACCGCGGGATGAGCATCACAAGGAGCTCGACCAGTACACGTAGAGGAACAATCAGTGGAAGAAGCATCGACCCCGCTCGAAGGACGAGCGCAATCACGGGGTGCACCATCAGAGGCGCAAGAAGCAGATTTACAAGCACGGCCGGAGCGAGAGGACTCGCGCTTGGCAGACTCCTCACCCGAGGAAGGAGAATCATTCGAGTTCCAGATATTACCATCCCATTCATCAGGATTCCAATCCAGTCCGGCTTTCGCCACGACCAGACGGACCTTCCGCGTCGAAACCCGACCACGCCGATTCTTGTATTTATAACGAGCAATCCGCACAGCCGCCCTCTCGGCAATAGTTTGGTACGTCTCAAGTTTATCAGCAAGCAACTTATTTTGACACCGCAACAAAGTATGAGCATTCTGAATCTCAACAAAGTTCGCTTCCAAATCCTTATGCAAGTTCTGCAACTTCAACAACCTCTCATGGAGAATCCTGTACGCAGACAGAACAATCCAACCTCTGCGCCCTAAAACGGGAAGCTCATCACCCTTAGATACCGGCGCCTTCTGTAATCACATTAGCCGGCTCCGCCAGCTCCAAAAAAGAATTCCAATTCTCATTCAAACCAGTAGAATCAGCCCACTCACGGGCTAAGGCTTCATAAGGCGTTGAATCCCAGCCGGGAATATCAACGGGCAACTTAAAAGTAGATTTCGTCTTTCTAGAAAACATCTTTGAAAAGAAAGAAAAAGAAAAAGAGAAAAAGAAAAAGAAGAAAGAGAAAAGAAAACTACACGCAGGTAGATACAAATAATATACAAACAAAACCACGCACGCGCCGAAGGCAAACACGATACAACCACAACGCACACAGGTTTCGTAAACGGTTCGTGACGCCAAATGTTCTGCTTGGGTTTTCGGATCAGATAGAACCCGCTCATCAGAGCCTCACTAACCCAGCCAGAACGTTACCCCCTCCCTAGAACCTATTTACAATCCTGCAACCACATATATCTATCACCTAAGGACAGGGGATTCCTACTATGCATACCAAGTCCTCACAATCGGCGGCCTCGCGATCCCATACGGATCCAGACCTTTCTGCCCACACGACAGTATCACAAGTGGCGGCCTCACGGTCCCATACGAACCCAGACCTCTCTACCCAGACGGCAGTCTCAACACAATCGGCGGCCTCGCGATCCCATACGGATCCAGACCTCTCTGCCCATACGACAGTATCACAAGTGGCGGCCTCGCGGTCCCATATGAACCCAGACCTCTCTGCCCATACGACAGTATCACAAGTGGCGGCCTCGCGGTCCCATACGAACCCAGACCTCTCTGCCCATACGACAGTATCAGCACAATCGGCGGCCTCGCGATCCCCTACGAATCCAGACCTCTCTGCCCATACGACAGTATCACAAGTGGCGGCCTCGCGGTCCCATACGAACCCAGACCTCTCTGCCCATACGACAGTATCAGCACAATCGGCGGCCTCGCGATCCCATACGAATCCAGACCTCTCTGCCCATACGACAGTATCACAAGTGGCGGCCTCTCGGTCCCATACGAACCCAGACCTCTCTGCCCATACGACAGTATCAGCACAATCGGCGGCCTCACGATCCCCTACGAATCCAGACCTCTCTGCCCATACGACAGTATCACAAGTGGCGGCCTCGCGGTCCCATACGAACCCAGACCTCTCTGCCCATACGACAGTATCAGCACAATCGGCGGCCTCGCGATCCCCTACGAATCCAGACCTCTCTACCTAGACGGCAGTCTCATACGACAGTTCATCCTATGATCACCATAACATACAAAAAGGGAATCAGTCGCACTATTCATCAGATCACACAAGGATTGCCAGTTCGGGCATAGCCTGTTCTCAGGTTCGAGGGGCTCCTCTTTCCTTTATTCAGTTACCACTTACCTGATCAGGGTTAACATCTGTTCATGTAGCCACAGCTGACTAGAAGAATAGGCTACCCTCTTATACAAGAACACGCATCACATTTTGGTTCACTACAAACTGGATACTTTATTACTCATTACATACACAATCACATAACATTACGATATAACACATAACCTGCAAAGAAAAGTGAAAGATTAAGTTGTACACTCTAATAAGAAAGGGTCGACATCACCTTAGTGGTATGTAGCCTGCACTCAGAGGTCATCTAGGCTCCCCTCTCGTCTGTGCCTCGGCTTGCCTGGAATCACCCTTCTCCGAGTCACTGGGACCTCTTCCTTATCGGCTACTCTCTCCTCTCTGGCTATTCTGTTAGGAAAGCATCTGTCTCTCGGTTCTTCTCCGCCTTCAAGATGGCGTCTGTCTTCCCTGGAATAAGTAGTAGCTTTACTGCTAACGGCTAGATGCCGCCTACGGACTGAACATGTAACTGCCTCAGACTTTCACTAATATAGAGGTGCATTTCCTCATGGAAAATTCCGGCCCGTAACCTGCCGCCCACCAAATTCTTGTACCTCCCCGTACCAAGGACACGTTCCCAGCCGGCCGGCCTGATGTAGTGTCTTCGGCATGAAGAAAAATACAATCCTTCGATAAGGGCT
This sequence comes from Triturus cristatus, assembly GCF_964204655.1. Lineage (NCBI taxonomy): Eukaryota > Metazoa > Chordata > Amphibia > Caudata > Salamandridae > Triturus > Triturus cristatus. The sequence goes on along the minus strand of NC_140586.1, from coordinate 381,577,813 downwards.
GGCCTGAACCGGTTCTCTCCAAGCGAATAACACCTCATAACTAAAACATTACTCTTGACCTAGAAGAATCCCAAGCTGCCGGAGCAGAAAGAAAGATGGAGTCTCTCGCGTTTGAGGCCTACCAGGCCTGAATTCAGCACAGCTCCATGAAATACCCTCACTACAGGACAGGTTATCCCTAATACTAACAAATCTATCCCCTAGGCTATGTGTGCAAGCCCTGATCTATGGGGAAGAGCACAGAATCATGTCGAAGTGCCTAGTAAATAGGCTCCATTCACTACTCTAACCCTTAGGCTTGAATGGTAAGAGACTGAAGTCACATTCAATCACTTGTTAACACAAGAAGGCCGGGAAAATCGAGCAGAACACATTTCCATCACCATAATGTTGCACCCACTACCCGAGAGGATTCAACATCACAAACTCATCAATACCAAACACTATTCTATTATATTCTGCCCATAAGAAATAATGCTAGACAGACTTTCCCTACATCCCCTCATGCTAATTCAATACAAAAAAACAGGCCCCAATCGTACCGAACACAATATCTGTTGTCATTCATGACTATTGCAGGTAACACATACACACACCTGCCAAACCTCTTACTAACACCGCATCCTGTCACCTGGGAGAACTCCTATACAGAAGGAGACATGCAGATCCTTGGCATGTTGCTCTCTAAATGCCAAACCAAGTAACAGTAACCCATGCACACAGGCACCACCAAGGCACCATTGATCAGCTACATCTAAGGATAGCACCATCAGTATGGCTTGTCCACAGAGGCACATTTCAGATACATCCTTGGCAAAGGCCTTACCACATGACAAGGGGCCTGCAGCTAACATGAATCAGCCAATCATATATACACTGATTCACACTACTCTATGACGAGCTCAGTGCTTTGACACTCCATGGCAGTACCAAATGCACTCGTGTCCTAAGGCTAGTATCCAGAGTAATGGAAAACTTGGAAGAAGAAAAGCAATAAGTCGAAGGAAAGCACCCTAGAAAGGGCCATTTCCAACACTACCCCCTTCCAGCCAAAAGCCAAGGGAGTTTAATCAATACCGTGGCAAACTTTCCTGCATCGAGCAATAGATCCTGGACACTGGCCAACCTCCCCTAGTGGAACCTGCCAGTCCTACACCCCTTCCTGGAACCTCGTTGGATCTGTTCTGCCTACTCCCAGGGCCGACTAAGCCTTCCCTGGGAACCCCCACCAGGCTCACCCCAATGGCTCTGTTAGCCCAGGATGTCTGAATTTCTGTCCTTGCCCCGGGCAACCTTAGTTCACTGGTACAGAACCCAGGAAAGGGTACTGACAGCTGCCAGAACCTCGTCCCTGCCCACTCCAAGTCCTCTGACTTGGGTGGTTCTCCAGAGGGGAGGTTGATCATCCCAGGGAGCCACACCCCCAATATCCACTTCCCCTCTCACCAGATCAGGAACCTGAATCCTCCAGCGTAGGGTTACCACCCTGGCCCTGGATAGGGGCTAGGAATGATCACTTTGGCCCCTGTCCCCTTTCTCAGGAGTTCCACACCCCCATTGAAGAGAGGTAGCCCTAAATCCTGAATGGGGGAAAACGTGTGTCAGACCACCCTCGTTATCCCTCCACTAGGGAAGCCCCTTTTTTGATGACCTCCTGGTACTGCCCTGGCTCTTTCCCAGATGCTCTTTCCTGGAGTACACCACATCCTTGAGCTTGGTCTACCATACCCTCCCTTCTCTGCTGAGAAGAGATAGAGGGGCCCCTGAACACCCAACTGCATGGGGAATTGCCCACTCTTATCCATACTACTCCCACCCCTGATGAGGTATCACCAGAGCCATTCATATTAGGTTCCTCTCCTAGCACCTGTCCAGCCACCGCACTGGACCCAGTTGAAATGTGGCCGCCACCTGGGCCGGACGGGAAACAGCGTTTACAACGCTGTCTCCACAATGTGGTTCCTTTACAACACGGTTGTGACAAGAATCGCTTTGTTGCCACTTGTACCATTACATCGCAAGTCTTTTCAACAATTTTATGTAGGGGGCGCGCTGGTGTTGGATTTAGAATCTAACACCTTCCCTGCTGTTGCACAAACTGGAGTAAGAATAGTAAATAATACTATTCCTAATTCCGTTGAAACGACTTGCGATGTAATGGTTCGCGCTGAAACAACGCGGTTGTTGTAACGATCGTGTTGCAATGGAATGAGTGAACAACACATTCGTTGTTAAGAGCCATAGTTGGGCCGGACCTAGACCTCTTGGCTTGAAAGTCCACACTGCATTCAACCTCAGAGCCAACAGCCCTTTTCTCACCTCTATACCCTGCCTTCTCTCTGCCCTTGACCTTCTATGTTTCAATTGGAATCTACTTGGTTCATTACAAAGCCCCTTTCTCCCTGTCTGCCCCCCGGTTCCATGAAGGACACTGCTTCCTTCCCGGGGTGGGGCGCCACACCCCATCCCTGCAACTCTTTATTCTGGAAAGCCACAAGGGTCAGACCCTGTCCCTCATTATCCACAACCTCACTCTCCTCTGAATCCCCAGCGGTACTCCTGTCCTACACCTAGGTCCTCCGTGACTTTTGCAGCACCCCCTACCCTGGCAGCCTTTAAAAGAAGACCTTGGGTCTGTGAGGTCTTTCCCCGGTTTCCCATTCCTGCCCAACTTCCCCCACAGCAAGTAGCCCTGCTGGCTCTTCAGACTTAGCCACGACTGGTGTGAACACCGAAAGGTTTCCTAAGTAGAATAGCAAACCACAGTAAAAAACTGTTGCTAGAATTTGTGCCAACCAACATCCTTTCCACACCACTGGTCATCAAATGTTACACCCAGTTGTTTTGGGCTGGCTAAGACGCAACCGAGACAGTCAGAATCTACCGTTCCAAATAGGATGAATACGATAGACTTGTCCGATAGCCTGTGCTCACCCTCTGGTAGCTTGGCACCAAGCAATCAGGTTTATCCTCAGGGCTCGAGTGTAAAGTATTTGTGCAACACCTCCCCCGCCCGGCAACACACTGCATTTGCTACAAAAAGACTCCACACCGCAAGTATAAAAACACTAGTCTGGATTTGTTCCGACTTCCCTTGTGGATGGGGACGTAGGTCTTTACAACCGCTAGGGGTCCTAATGATTTGAATTTTAATAGTGAAGGGCACATACCGGCATGGCTAGAAGAAGCTATAGGAGAGACGAAAACTGAAACTGTAGAATGACCAGAGAAACCAGAGACAGAAAAGAAGAGACCTTTATATATATCAAATTTAAAGGTAGTACTGGAAGAGATGATAAGGAGATGTTCAGAATTGGAACATTCAAATACATACAAGAGGAAAGAATTAAGTTACCTGTGTAAGGAGGTTACACAAAGAGCAGCTTTGGTGCAGATTGATTGACAGAATTAGCTAGAAAATACAAGATAGATTTTACCAATAACCTAAATTTACACTGAAGTTAAAGGATAGAACTAGATGATCCAGCAATAGAAGACATGAGCATTACAGGAATGAGCTTGCTTATTGGGAAATTGATTAAATGCGTTCACAGGTGGAAGGATAAAGAACATTTTAAAGTTAAATGGGCAGGAGAGCATGAAAAGTAAAAGAAGGAATCAGCTAGTGGGGAAGGACATTGTGAAGAACAGGCGAATGAAGTGACAGTATATCCACTTAGAAAAATAGCAGGAAGAACCTTTGTGCATGTTTCTTGGAGAAGAGGTGATCTGGCAGCATTTACGAACAATTTTCCAAAATTGCGAGACAAGCCTGTCCAATAGTATGCACAAGTAGAAAGATTCATAAACATTTTTAAAGTATTGTGGACTGATTTAAATGCATTCTTTGAAATTGTGGTGCCTGCTGATTTATGAGCTGAATGTAAGACAACGGTGCAATGGCCAAAGGGAGAACCACCTAGGGAGAGAGGGACAAATGCACCATCACCTGTAGTAATTGAAAAATATGAATCTGTTCAAAATTAAAAGAACCAAACAAGAGTCAAAGGAGACAGTTCATTAGTATTATGAGAAATGATTGCAGGCGTTTCAGCAGCACAGTGGTTGTGAATATCCTTAGGAAAGGGTCATGGGGATTTCTGTATGCCAGTTTGTTTGAGGACTGAAGCCTGAGATCTATGCACACATAACACAAAGTGTGGTCTGTTGGCAAAATACATCTCTTGATAAGATCCTGCGATTCACAAAATATTGTAGTGATGAATTAAACTGAAGCAGAATTTTTTTTTTTTAAGAGAATGTCATGTTGGCCTAAACTAAGCGAGCTCAGTAAGGATTTCAGAATCTTTTTTTCATAGGAAGTCAGGTAAACATGCAAGTGGTCAGTACCTCATCACCTGGGTTTCAGGGAAACCAAGGAGACATGATATGTCTCAGGGTAGAGGTAGAGATGCTCCTGTAAGCATGAAATCAGGATCAGAAGTTGCTGCTATGTCATAGAATTGGACACTGGAAGCGAGAATATCAATTTAATCCTGAAAATATGCAAACACCGCAAGGGGTGCAGGTTCCAAAAATACTTATACAACAGATACAAATGCCAATGCAGGGACAGGTCCCAATGATAACTCCTGTGTCCACACAGATGGGGAATCCTAGATTAAACTTAAACCAAATGCCAAAAATGATGAATCCATTTCAAAGTGCCATGCCAACATTTTGAAATCAAATACTACAATTTCAGAAAGCTGCACAGCAATTTCAAAATCCAAAACTCATGGCAACAATTCCTCTTATTAGAAACTGATGGCTCCAGTTCTGATGATTGGCAATTACGGTGCCTGAGAGTGGAGGAAGATTGTGTATTTGGCGCAGTCTCAAAGATAGACCAAAGTGGCCTATATGTATATGCTGAGGTTTATGGTCACCCCATATTGTTTCTCACACAGTGGAAGTCCCAGACCTACCTCTCTTCTCTCTTGGGGAAAACTATCCAAGTAATAGGAGTTACAAAGGAGCAGAAACTGTATCCAATATCAGAGAATGTCCCTGTAAAAATAGGTAAGTTTAGAGAAAAGCAACAATTTGTTGTGAGGACCACCAGTCCTGTGAATTTATTAGGGAGAAATATCCTGTGTAAGTTAAATTGCACCATTTATTGTACACCAATGGTGTTGTGTTTCAAACACACAATGAGGATGCCGATTTCAAATTAATTAAAAAGCAAGCCGAAGTAGACGTTCCCTTATTGACAATTGATGCATTGCCTGAGGAGTTGAGAGAAACCATGAATGCAGAAGTATGGGATTTCACAGGAAAAGATATCGGACCTATCAGAGGTGTAGAACCTGTCCGAGTAAATGGGAAGCCAAATGCCCTCTATCCCAGAACGCCACCATATCATTAGACTCCAGAGACCAGTGCAGGAATAAAATCAGTGATAGAGGATATGTTACAGAAAATGATTTTGTGGGAAATAATTGGGAGTCCATGTAATTCCCCAATTATGGGTTCACAGAACCCCAATGGTAAATATAGGATAGTTCAGGATTTGAGGAAGGTGAATGAGATAGTGATGCCCTGTTTTCCAGTGGTAACAAATCCAGCCAATCTATTGTTTCAAATACCATGCACTGCAGAATGGTTTGCTGACATTGATTTATGCCAAGCTTTCTTCTCAGTGACTTTGCATGAAGAAAGTCAGTAAATTATTTCCTTTGTGTTCCAGCAGAAGGTATTAACATGGTGCATGTCCCACAAGGTTATACTGAGAGCCAATCCATAATGTAATCAGATCTTGAAAAGAAATCTGGAAAGCCTACAGATGCTTTGTAAATCGACCCTTGTTCAGTATATAGATGACATGCTTCTGGCATCAGGGGCACATGATGCATGTAAACATGACACCATTGCACTCTTGAATAATCACCTGGCTGGGAATAGACATAAAATGTCTCCAGGTAAACTGCAGTACTGTCGAAAAGAAGTTCAATATCTGGGACATATCACTATGAAGAGAACTAGAAAGGTGTCTCCGGAAAGGGTGGAAGTCATCTCACAAATGAATCTTCCGCTACTCAAAAGGAAGTCAGAATGTTCTTAAAAAGGGTTGGCTACTGTAGGCAGTGGATACCAAACTTTTCCTTGATGGAACAACCTCTACTGAGGCTGACGCACAGAGAAGTGTCGGATCCAATTCCATGGGACAACAAATGTAAAAGCATTCCTGGAACTGAAAAACAAATTGTGTCGTGCCCCGGCACTAGGAATGCCTGATTAATCAAAAGAATTCCCTTTAATTTGCAGCTAGAGAAATGGGTGCACTCTCTCAGTTTTGACCCAAATGACTATGAACACTGCTGTTAAACTTTGCTGGAGTTGCAAACTGGATTCATGCCTCTCATACCAAAAGAGGGAACAATCCAGAAGAAGTACCTTTGGTCTTTGATCATTAAAGAACAGTTTTGGTGGTCACACTGCCAAAAGAGAGACCACTCAGACAAGCATCACCAGTGCCAATCCAGCCACAAGAAGTGGATAGGGGTGAAGATCTGCAAAGCGAAAAGACAAATGCAAGTGCCAGAAGTGACACAAAGTGGTATTGAGATCTCTAAAGAAATTGAAGCAGAAATCAAAGCCCAAGTTGAAAGTACTCAAGGAGTGGTAGGAGGAGATAAAAACGACCCAAGAGAAGAAATAAGTACCGGGGTAAGGAGAATAAATTGAGAATCAGAATGGCCAATGAGTTATGAAAACAAAAAACCAAGAAGAAGTATTTCATTAGCTCGGATTCCAGAGCTCATACATGAAGAAGACAAACCAGACAGCGAAAGTGGTATAGATCCAAATCAACAAGTAATACGGAGATCCAAAAGAGCATTAATACCTTGTCGCAGATACTTTGCACCTGAATGGTCCTATTTTGTGAACACTGCTCTGAACGTTACACCAGAAGGCTTGTGCAATGTGAATGCTGAACTATTAGAGCCACCCAGAAAGGAAACACATATTGCAAACAAAATTGAACAAGTCTTAAAGCAAAAAGAAATTGGAAAGACAGTAAGAAGAAACTCTGAACAAAAAATGATAGGTTTTCTATTTTAGTTATTTGTTTTACAGAAGATTATCCTAGGCCCAAGAAAAACCTACAGAAGAGTTAGGGACAACATTTTAGAAGAACGTGGAGTAGGTTTAAGTATTGTCGATTTAGAAATCTGAACTGCAAAGAAAAAAAAAAAAACTAACTGTATCAGAGAAGCCATTCCCTAAAAGCATTGAAATAAGGTTTGTTTGTCTCATGGCGACCGTGCGACGCAGGTGAGTGTGACCCACTTGTGGGACACCCCCGCGCCGCACGGCCACCAGCTGCTGCGTGTGCCCCTTGCCTGCCCTCTGCCTCGCTGCCTGCCTCGTTGCCGGCTGCCGGCTGCCTCCGCTGTTGTTGTTTTTGCCTTGTTTTTACTGTAATTTGTGCCTGTTTTTATTTATTTCGTTGTGCCTGTGTTTTGGTTTTCCTTCCTTGTTGTCCGCCTACCTCGCCGCCCTCCGCTCTCCCTTCCCACCACCGCCGCTTTTCCCCGCCCCTTTTTCTATTCTGTACCCACCCCGCTCCCGCCTCCCAGCTGCTCCGCCCACCCGCGCACTTCGCCTTAAATGGCGACCGTGCGAACGCGCAGCGGCCACGCGCAGCGGGCGCGCCGATTGTGCGCCGAAGGCGCGCCAAAGGTAAGCCCGTCTGCGCCCGTCCGCGTCTGGACCGCGCCCAGTGCCAGGACCCCTGGCCCACGAGGACCCCGACCGACCCGCCTGACGTACTCCGCCGCCACCCTCACCGCACTCAACACCGGCCGACTCCCAGAATGCCATCAAGCCACTCCACGACGTACCCACGGACCTTTCAGCTGCCACGCCTGCAAGTTCTCCTGCATCCGGACCAGCCTCGCACCAGCACCCGCCAAGTCGAACACCAGCAGCACCCACCTCAAGTGCATCCTGCTCAACACCCGCTCCGTCCACAGACACGCCATCGAACTCTGGAACCTTCTAGACACCACAGCCCCTGACGTTGCCTTCCTCACGGAGACCTGGATGAACGCCTCTTCAGCTCCCGACATCGCCATCGCTATCCCAGAGGGCTACAAGATCGTCCGGAGGGACCGAAACGCCAACCAGATGGGAGGAGGCATCGCCATCATCCACAGGAACACCATCCGTCTCACGACCAGCACCGACAACACCCTGACCAGCGCCGAACACCTGCATTTCCAGATCCACACCAACCCGAACACCACCCTCAGAGGCACCCTGATCTACCGACCCCCTGGACCACGCACACAATTCAGCGAGGACATCGCCGACTTCGTCAGCCCGCATGCCCTCCCCTCCGCTGACTACATCCTCCTGGGAGACCTCAACTTCCATCTGGAGAACAACAACGACCGCAACACCAGCACCCTGCTCGACAACCTCGCCAACCTTGGACTCAAGCAACTGGTGTCCACCCCCACCCACCTCGCCGGACACACACTCGACGCAGTCTTCTCTTCCAGCACAGACATCGACTTCAGCCACGCCACAGAGCTTCAATGGACGGACCACAGCTGCGTCCACTTCACCTTCAAGAGAACAACGACCCACCAACACCAGCAACAGGCCGCCCGCAGAAGCTGGAACAAGATCACAGCAGACCAGCTCGCCACCTCCCTGAGCCAGCACCCTCCTGCCAGCTCAGCGAACCCCAGCCAGGCCGCCGACAACCTCACGAAGTGGATCAGCAACTGCGCGGACGAACTCGCCCCACTGAGGACCCCGCCTAGCAGACCCGGCAGCAAGAAGGCCCCATGGTTCACCGACGAACTCAAGAGCTCCAAGAAGAACTGCCGAGCCCTCGAGAAAGTCTGGAGAAGGGAACCGACACCGGACAACAGGACCTCCTTCAAACTTGCCACCCGGAAACACCACCAGCTGATCCGCGCCGCCAAGAAAACAGCATTCAAGGACCGGTTGGACAACAACGCACACAACTGCAAGGAACTCTTCAACATCGTGAAAGAGCTTTCCAACCCCAGCGCAGGAAACAACGACATCACCCCATCGCAAGACCTCTGCAACTCCCTCGCTTCATACTTCCACAACAAGATCGCGGACATACACAACAGCTTCAACAACCAACCAACGCACACCATGACCGAACAACCACCACCACCCTCCACGCCTGGACCCCGATCAGCACCGAAGACACCATCCGCACGATGAACTCCATCCACTCCGGATCACCGACCGACCCCTGCCCTCACCACGTCTTCAACAAGGCCGATGCTGTCATCGCACCCCACTTGCGAGACATCATCAACACATCCTTCGACACCACCATCTTCCCTGAGAGCTGGAAACACGCCGAACTCAGCGCTGTACTCAAGAAACCAACAGCGGACCCCACCGACCTCAAGAACTACCGCCCCATCTCGCTCCTCCCGTTTCCAGCCAAAGTCATCGAGAAGACCGTCAACAAGCAGATGGCCGCCTTCCTCGAGACGAATGGATCCCTCGACCCCTCACAGTCCGGCTTCCGAGCCAATCACAGCACCGAGACCGCCCTCATCGCCGCCACCGATGACATCCGAGCCCTGATGGACAATGGAGAAACAGCGGCCCTCATCCTCCTAGACCTCTCCGCGGCATTCGACACGGTTTGCCACCGCACCCTAGTACGGCGCCTCAGCAACATCGGAATCCAGGACAAGGCGCTGGAATGGATCATCTCCTTCCTCGACGGAAGAACACAGAGAGTCCGCCTACCACCGTACAAGTCAGAGGCCTCCGAAGTCATCTGCGGCGTCCCTCAAGGATCATCTCTGAGCCCCACCCTCTTCAACGTCTACATGAGCCCCCTCGCGGCCATCGTACGCAAACACAACCTCAGCATAATCTCCTACGCCGACGACACCCAGCTGATCCTCTCCCTGACCAACGACCCCGCCGCCGCCAGAGCCAACCTGCACGAAGGGATGAAAGAGGTAGCCGAGTGGATGACGACCAGCCGCTTGAAACTGAACTCGGACAAGACGGAGGTCCTCATCCTGGGCTCCTCACCCTCCGCCTGGGACGACTCCTGGTGGCCTCCCGCCCTGGGCACCGCACCCAAACCGACAGACCATGCACGCAACCTGGGCTTCATCCTGGACTCCTCCCTCTCCATGACCATTCAAGTCAACAACGTCTCCTCGGCGTGCTTCAACATCCTACGCATGCTACGGAAGCTCTTCTGGTGGATCCCCACCGAGACTAGGAAGACCGTCACCCAGGCCCTCGTCACCAGCCGACTGGACTACGGCAACGCCCTCTACGCCGGTACCACCGCCAAGCTCCAGAAGAGACTCCAGCGGATCCAGAACGCCTCAGCCAGACTCATCCTCGACATCCCACGAACCAGCCACATCTCCGGACATCTGAGAGACCTTCACTGGCTCCCCGTCAACAAAAGAATCACCTTCCGCCTCCTCACCCACGCACACAAAGCCCTACACGACCAAGGCCCGAGCTACCTCAACAGCCGAGTCAACTTCTACGCTCCCAAACGCCACCTCCGATCAGCCAACCACGCCCTCGCCGCCGTCCCCCGCATCCGAAGAGCGACTACAGGAGGAAGGTCCTTCTCCTACCTGGCCGCCAAGACCTGGAACTCCCTCCCTCCCGACCTGCGCCTGACCCAAGACCATCTCTCCTTCAGGAAGAAGCTGAAGACCTGGCTGTTCGAGCAGTAGCGGCACCCCCCCCCCCCCCAGCGCCTTGAGACCCTACGGGTAGGTAGCGCGCTTTATAAGTGTCACTGATTGATTCACTGATTGATCATAGAGAAATGCGTTGCATTAGAAATAAGTGTAAGTGTATCATGGAATCGTTTTTTGTAATAACAATGATAATGATCTCTATAATACTAGTAGGGTTTTATTTAACACCTCAGACAGAACTTAAGGTAATACATTTTACTAATACACACACACCTGACCTTAGAGGAAATTATTTTAGTCATGCATTGTAAGCTATAAAAAAGATTAATAATCAGCTAATATTTATTCTAGGTTAGTCCAAGAGTACACTAATGCTAGGGATGCAAAGGGATGCTATATCTGTGCCCATTTACCCACTTCTGCTTCTAAAGAGGTTGTGTACTACGATATTCCTTTGCCCTATGCCTTTTCCTGTAGTATTTTACTATTGTTAGTTTATAGATGAGTACATTTTGAATACTTTTATTCTAATCTTGATTTAGTACTTTCTAGAGTACCCTTGATAAAAAGCATGAATTTACACCCACAAGCATAAGAGATGGACGCAGCTTCGTATTATTTCTTTCCACATACACCTATAGATAGCGTAGAGGCTTATAAAAATAACTTAACATGTCCAATGCGACCTGTAGAAAAGGCATACATAACGGCTTTAGAAGAAAGGTACATGAACATGACAAAACTTTCAGACAAAAAGGGTGATGTTCTAGACAATGCATGGAAGAAAGAAGAAAACACACTTAGAAAGAAGATGGTTTACCCTAAACTCAGACTAGACAAACCACACAAAGAAAAGAAAGGAAAAATTTGCATTTACAAGAAGAGAACACCGAAAAGGATGAGAGATGTAGGGATTAGAAGCTGTGAACACATATTCAAATTGACAGGGAGATTTAGGTAGATATTACATGAAGATGAGAGTGCAATTCCAGGGGTTTGCAACATTTCTGGACAAAAACGCTTATTTCCTGTTGCCAGCTGATTGGGAAGGAACTTGCTATTTAGGCATATTAGTGATGTATCATGTTACACACTTAGATGCACTAACCTTAATACCAGCACATAGACAGAAATGTAGTGTACAAACTGGGACTGGATTAGTAGGAGATAAATTTAGAGCAATAATTCCACCTATAGGTGTCATCGTAAACGATAAAAAGATTATGACGTTAGCCACAGCAGTCAACAAAATGGTGACCAGTACATCTGGAGCCTTGTCTGTAATTGACACAGAATTAGTTGCTTTTGCAGGACTGTCTTGCTTTATACATACTACTCGCAGAGAAGGGGGGAGTTTTCTGAATGCTTAAGTTAACTCACTGCTGTTCATACATACCTGACAAAAGTAAAGAAATCTGAAGTTATGCAAACATCATTTCAGGTTTAGAACCAGAATTACATGAATTGGAGACACCAAGTCTATATGAACATTTTGGGAAGTGATTGACCACCATTGGGAACTGGTTTTCAACAGCAGGGAAAGGTATATTGAAAGCTACATTAAGGGTAATAGTGGGTCTTTGCCTAATATTTTTTTATGCTTTATTACTGAGTTGTAAATACTTCTTACGGAAAAGAAGAAATTATATATAAGGGATATGGGAATGCATGGTATTATAAATGATGACTACATAAAATCTCTCAAATTTAGGGGGATACAACGAAAATAACAGGACTCAACTGATGACAAAATGCATTCTGAAACAAATTTGCATGTGAAACCTTATGGAATGATGATTTAAAAATTATCAGAAGGGAGAAACTGTCAAAGTCTGCATTTTTCATAAACATTTCATTGGTTGACAATGAAGAAAATGTGCCTGGTATTAGAAAATGTGTTTAACTTTATTGTATCTGTAAAAGAGAAAGCAGGGACATAGAAAAAATTCTTTATATTGTGATAAATAAATCATGAAGCTTTAGCTACAGAAGAAGATGCTTACTTGACCATGTGAAAAATAAACGTACAGCTTAAATAAGCAGTAGGCTGACATACCTAATGTGCTTCTATGACGACGCCTGAAAGATATTATGTTGACTTCTGCTTGACATTAAAATAAAATGTCTCTCAGAAACTGCTGATCTAATCCTCTAACTAAAAAATCGTTCATCACTTTAAAATGTGCTGCTCTAAGAGAAATGTATTTCTTTGCTTCCTCACACCATATTATTTCCTCATTTCACTAAACAATGTATTTATGCTATATTTTATGATGAATAGAGTATTAGCGATGTTGAACGTATTAAAAATATTTTTTTGTTAGATCTCATCAAGACTTACTGATAGAAATGTCTCATTGCTTTAGACTGCCCCTTTGTCCACACAATGGGTACTGACAACAGCTAACAGAACAGGCTTGCAAGGATTCTCATGAGAACCTTCCCTCATGTATCGAGTGCAAGACATATTAGAAACTTTTAGATATCTGCTCACCGGCGTAAATGTTTACCATGGGAAATGGGAGGAGAGACGACAGACCATCAGAAGACCCATTTCCATTGGACAAACCGTTCTGAATGTTGCAAATGTTTTATGTTTTCATAAATACATGTTCCAAGTTAGAGAGAGTCAAGTCATTCTTCCTTTTTCCATGCCATCTCACCTGCGATGCTTTATGCATTATTTTTTCCTTATTCTTGCCCAGATGGCTGTCTGCTACTGTTAACATCTATTTCCTATTATCCTGATCTTTTTGCAGGGAGACTTTCATTTTCAGCTGATCATAGACACTGCTGTGATTAATTCTCTTTGATTTATTTAACTGTTGCTACTGCAACTTATTGGAGAACTAAAGAGTTTCCTGAACTACTCTTTATGGGGAGTTCATTCTTTGACTAACTAGATGCTCCAGAATATTGCTCTTTTCCAAGAAAACTTTTTCTGGGTTTTCTATTTAGGTTAGGACTCTTAGACTTAGATAGAGACTATTGCCTTTATGAAACATACTGTTTATATTTTGCTGAACAGAGAGCAGAAGGTCAGGGCACAAAAGACCTGCACTAGTCAGTCTAGTTTTCTATAGTTTTAAGAAAATGTGGTGCAAGGAGCCAGGGACATTAACTCTGACGATATCCTTTCCTTTCAAGAATTCGGATCACGCTATCACACGATACAACATCTATTCTGGACTACTATGTTCCCTTGCACATATCTTTGCCTCGTACAGTAGATGAACGTACCTTCTTTATAGAGCTCTTTAAATTATTGAATATCCGTCTACATTCCACAATATATAGCAGTTGTGCGCTTACCCTTTCTGTCGAGCCTTGAGGAAAACCCTTTGGGACGAAACGCGCCGCGTCAGCTATAATCTTGTGCTGTGTTTTTAACGAAAGAATTTTGAAAAAAGAATAAAGGAAGGACACACCATTAAGCAACCGAAGTCTTATTTTATTCATTTGGGAGACTAAATGTCATTTCTTGAACACTGACTATTTCTTACTATTGATAGATACTATTGTTGATTCCGAAATTGTAATTAACTATAGGTGTGTGCTCAGCCACTTCTTGTCTTTTATATTATGCTGATTCTAATGAAACCTTTTCTTGATATTTCTGTAAATTGACTTTTCTGAATGAAACCAGCAAAACAATACTAATCTCTTAATGAGAAATAAAGCTTTAAAAATATTCCGTACCGCTCATCATTAATTGGAAATTAAGTTACTGAAAGTTGCTGATTATACTTGAAATGCAATTTATTACAGCTCCATTCTGCCACGGTGGCCAAGATCCATTGGCCTTAAGACAGAGGAATGTGAAACATAGGAGGCTTTTTTTGTAAGTGCTTTGAGTTTGCACTGGTCATCAAATTGCGGTCCCAAATTTTGGGCACTAACATACTTTATCACTCAAGATAGCAGTGCAATGAAAGTGAATGCATGCGCACACATAGGCAGCCATTTTGAAAGGATTTTTGTTGCTTATTTTATTAAGATCATTCAGAGACTTGAGGAAATATGAATTTTTATGGTCAATTGTGTCCCCTATCTTAGACCCCAACAGCTCCATGTACATGTTACAAGTACATGTATGTTCCCTCCAGTTCCAGCTATGAAGACGCAAATACATGTGCGTCCAACGTCAACATGTCCTCTTCCAGATCCGCCATGAATGGGTCGAATATTCCATTCCTAAGTATGATTGGCCACCGACTTTATATGGTTCACTTTTCACGTTTTACAGTTCAGGCGAGTAGGCCCTGAATTCTGCCATCAAGCCTTTTCCTGCTTCTACCTCTGAAATGCTCCAGCCTGGACCTGCATTCGTATCCATGAACTTTGTCCTACTCCCTGCGCGGCTAACGGTGCCTGACGCGGCCTGTTGCCTGCCAAAAACTGTATTCAGCCTTCAAGTTATCTGCTCCGCTCCTCATCCAATGCATTCCTGTCTAGTAGTTTAGGTAAACATCCTTCCAGCTACCGAGCAAAGGGCTCGGCCTCGCTGTCTTTATGCAAGTAATTCATAGCCCCTGTTACCATGGAAGATTCCTGCCCCCTCGCATCTCATGTAGACACGTAGACGCTTGTACATGCACTAACAGTCAGTATAGAATAGATTCCGTCCGAGAGACCTTTCCTTTTGGATAAAACAGTTCCTTAAACAAAGATATTAGATACGATTTGGGATTAGGTTGACCTGACCCCCCAGACTTCTGTCTCCACATGTAGAGCTAAATGTCAATTCCCCTTCACCCTCTAGTTGCACGTCAATCACACGTCATGCGGCTGCGCGCGCATCTCTGCTAAATATTTCTGCTGACACTGCAGGATTCTCTTATGGATCCACCCACTTGTGACATCATTTTAAATGACGTTTCTAGTATACGCCTATTATTACGCCTATTTTCATTACGTATGTGTATTCTTATCTGTATTATCAGCTGTTACGCCTCCTGCATCTGTCTTAATGTAATGCTTTTCATATATATATCGTTACTTGTCAATAATGTATTGCCTATCCCTTCCTGAACCTTCGTGGTGATGGAATATGATTGCCTGGTTCGAACCATAATTCCTTTGTAAGGAATAAAGTCCTTTTCAGAACCTCTAATACCACGGATTCTGCCTCTTATTTTGACTGAGTTATTCTTACTAGACTTTACCGCATAAAAAATAGTACAGGTAATTTAAATATTTACCACATAAATTGGCGCCCGAATAGGGACACTTTCTCATCTCACGCGCCGGAGGTGCGTTGCAGGCCCGGTCTCCTGCCACAGCTGGACGGACAAAAACGTGTACCCGCAGGATTTCCTGTATCTCCCTCCGGCCGAGCGGGGGTGACTGAGGCTGCGATCAACACCCAGACGAGGCGGTGAGAAGTGCGAAGTATCCCGACCAGAGCCTAGCTGAGAGAGCAAGATCCGAGGTATACAGAGGCCCACCAGGTTCCGAAGTTCCGAGTCGAGTCCAGTCCAGTCCGGTCCAGTTCAGTTCAGTTCCGAGGCCTTCCGTTCCGTGCTACCCGGTGAGTACCGTTGCTGGGGAGGCATTTAGACGTGCACATTAATTTGTGCCGGTCATGACGGGTCTGGGTACACAGATCCGGTCTGCACTGTTTTAGCAGTGTATCTGTACTGTTTAGCAGTATATCCAGTATGTTCATGTATATAATTCAGTATTATCTAGTATTAGTATTATGTCAGTGACTAGTTTTCTTCTAATTATCATTGTTCGTTAAATGTTAAATGTTAAATGTTAAATGTTTTATTGTGTTTAAAAATTGTGGTATGAATGAGTGTTCATTATTGTGTTTATCGTATTAATTGTGTTCAAATCCAGTTTGAGTAAGGAATCAAGTAGCAAGGTTTAAAGATGCCGTTCTTTTCAAAATTAAGACAGATCAAAACTAGAAAAGGAGTACTCGAAGAAGCTGTTCCCATTCCACCTAGGGACACTCCAGGGTATTTTATGTATCATAAACATGGCCTAGATGCCGTATTATATCTTGACTTATGGGTGGACTACACCAAGGATCTAGCAGAAAGTCAGAGGTGGCCCGCAGCTGGGACATGGGATGCAGATTGCATCATGAGAGTAGAAAAAGAATTATGGAAAAAGAAAGCCAGACAGTCACAGAAAGATGCCATTGAGTTATGGCGTAAAGAATCGCATAGACGCACAGAGAAAGCGCTCAGACAGGAAGAGAAAAGTAGGGAGAACTCAAATAAAGCCCGAGAAAACGTATTAGTTGAGGAAGGCATCCGAGTAAAAACAGAACAAGTAGACAGACAACGAAATACTCTTATGAATGGTATGTATCCTCTTTTGACCGAAGGTTTACCTAAGGCCACCCCGGAAATACCGAAAGATTTGACACCCCCATTACTCCCGTTTAAAGCACATCCCAAGACCGCAAAATATATTTTCCTTTCCTCCTATTTAGACGATGTAGCTCCCGAATATGTTAATGTTCCACCACACACTCCACCTGTCGATGGTGCTCAACCCCGAGATCATCCGCCCCCAACTCCGCAACAACAAACTCCTCCGCACATCCCAATAGGTCCATCCGTTTCCACCGCTTTTCCTGCATCTACAGTTTCTACCTTACATTCCACAAATCCTTTCGTGCCTAGCACCTCGGAAGGTGCGACAGGAGGTGCGACAGCAATTTTTGCCACGCCACCGTCACGAAGTAAATCGTCTCTTAGAGATTTAGCAAACCAACGTACACCCCAAATAGCAACGTCCGACATGTTTAAGGAACATCTTGTGGATTGTAGATATGATCCAGTGCCCGGTAAAAATGACAGAATGCTGCTATCATCACTACGTATACGATGGGCTTCACTATATTTAACGACACTACCAGGAATGGTTAATCATCTAGACAATATATATCGCTTTGTCCAAACAGGGCAAGGCCCTGAAAGTATTGACGAAGCCATGGATTACCAGAAAGTGGATATACAGAGATTACTGTTACGCTTCTTCATAAACTGCTTGATCAGAGACAGAGATAGGCCTGGGGTAGATCAGGATGAAATGCAAGTACTTACCAGATGGGGTCAGAATATATCAGAGGGAAAACATGATAAACAGACGTGTATAGTAGCTATGTGCCGAAAGATCCGCAAAGAAGTAGAACGAATACATAAAGCCAGATTGGAGGCAGACAAAACTGAATCAGAGGGAGAAGAGGAGGAAGAACCAGAAATGCCCACAGGACAATTAGAAACGATAGCTTATGTAGGTAGGGGAAGACCTTGTAACAATACCAGATACTTTAATGATCCGATACGTCCGATACGTCCAGAATGTAACAGACATTTTCAAGCCCCTATGCTAAATACGAAGTCCCCTGAACACTTATTCCAGTCTGCTGATAAATTACTTCGAGACCGCAGGGGGTATCACATGCTCGATTCTATGGATGAACAAGAATTAGCCAGGTCAGCAGTACAATGGGCTGACAGTTCTGAAAAATACAGTGATGATGCGCTAGCACACATGTTTTTGAACCTTACCCCAGACGAACAGCGTTTAGCTGGTATATACATGATACAACACCTCCTTATATTATATAGAAGCCAACACTCCGATCCTGGTCCCCTACCTGATATACTGATAGAATTACTCACGAACAAATGGAGAGGTTCAGGTACTGATTTAATTAAAGAAATTCTAGAATATCGACACCAGTACATTGTCTTCGTATGCCCAGAACATGTTTCAGTTCCCCCCAAGGAAAGAAGAACGTATCACATAGACAGACAGAATCCCTTACGCGAAGTGCACCCAATCAGAGGTGATGACAATACTTTTAAACGCGTGTTTGTGTACGCGCCCATAACTAAAATTGAATTATTAGAAATGAAGAAAGTAGTACCTAGCCATGACAAAGACCCAGCAGGTTTCCACCGTGAGATAAAAGACATGTTACTCATGGGAGAGTATACTTATCCTGACATTATGAAAATATTAAAAGTCTTATTACCTGCCGGTATTTACGAGAAACTCAAAGAAAAGGAATGGGAGGTGGGAGACCAAAAGATAGATTGGACAGCATTAGAAAACGAAGAAAAGGCCCGAGCTGCAGGTTCAGGGCTTGGGGAAAAGACTACAGCATTACCAGGATTATTAGTGCAGGTACTACCACGTTTATTGACTACGAAAAAGGAAGACTGGGGTGCAATTTCAGCCTGTAAACAAAAACAAGATGAAGACACTAGTGATTTCTATTCCCGATTTGAAAAATGTTTTGGTATTAATAGTGGCATAAAAGCAAGTAGTGAGTCGTATCCGCATCTGTTTGTGACAAAATTAGTTGAAAATTCCCTGCCCCAAGTTAAGAATAGAGTATTAAAATTCGAGAGTACTTGGCAAGGTAACACACCGTCACAGATGTTACAAATGTTACAATATCATCACAATAGAATTAGAGAAGAACAAGAACATGAACAAAGACGTATGAAAGACACGAAAATGAAAATGCTCGTTGCTCAGTCAGTTCCAGCTGACGGTCATAAAAAGGGTACGACGCAGTCCAATGATTCAGTAGGTCCTGTTAGAGGGACATGCAACTATTGTAAACAGCCAGGTCATTATATACACGATTGCGCAGTTCTGAAACATAATATCTCTACGGGTATAACGAAGGAGAGACCACGTCCGCCTAGACAGGATCAGATCCAACAACAAGTACCTCAGAATATACAGCCTATGCCAGCTGTACAACAGACCGCACCACAACCACAACAACAGCCACAGCCTATTGCTGCAACACAAAACACGACACAACAGATGTACCAGTATGCACAAAATGACTACCCAGAGTATCAGCGCTACACATGAAATAGCCTAGAGAGGGAAGTTGGCTTACCCCTTATTGAGGTTCCTGTAGACCAAGAGGGTCCTTATGTACAGAGTCAAGTATTAGGGAAAGACAGAAAGTTTCTACTCGATACAGGGGCAAGCAGAACAACTATCAGTCACAGCGAAGTCCCAGGGGCACCCCTCTCAGGCTCACAAAATATTTCCCTTGGTTTTTCAGGAAAGCCCACTATTAACGAAGTATCGCAACCACTTGCATTCACAGTCGGTCCATTAACACGTACTACAGATCTATTGCTTACTAAATCATGTCCAGAAAACTTGTTAGGTATAAAAACATTGAAGGCTCTAGGAGCTGTAATATGTTGTTCTCCGGAAGGAGTACGACTGTTTTTGCGTGACTTTAAAGGTCACTACGTGTCTAGAGACATGGATCACCAGTTACAGAATCTACCTGCACATTTATGGGCGCAAGGCCCACTGATGTAGGTTGTATGCACATTACACCATATCGAGTCACACTCAAAACAGGAGTCGTACTACCACGAATGCGACAATACAAGTTACCCCCAGATGCTGTTGTGGCTTTGCTGCAAATCATTGACGAGCTCATTGCACAAGGAGTGGTCGTGGAAACCGACTCCAATGTATGTAATTCCCCGATAATTCCGATTCTTAAACGAACTGATCCAAAAGCACCGCCAGTATATCGATTAGTTATTGATCTGCGAGAATTAAATAAATGCACTGTACCACAATACCCCGTGGTCCCAGATATCTCTTCATTGCTAACAGCCATAGATTCAGAAGCAACGTTCTTTACTGTAATTGACCTCAAGAACGCCTTCTTTAGCGTCCCAATCGATCCGGAAAGCCAATATTTGTTCGGATTCAGTTTAAATGGACGAAGTTTTAAATTCACATGCGCACCTCAAGGATTCACAGAAAGCCCCAGCATCTATAGCCAAGCACTGAAAAGAGAACTTGACAGTATCCACATGCCAGCTAACACTGCCCTGCTTCAATATGTCGATGATCTGCTGATCACCGCCCGAAGCGAACCTGAATGTGAAAAAGCATCACTGACGGTTTTACATTTCTTAGCCGACAAGGGGCACAAAGTGTCCCCTTCGAAGCTGCAATTCTGTGTCCAGCATGTTGTGTACCTTGGGCACTTGCTGTCCAAGGGGGGAAGACAGCTTACACCCGACCGTATCCAGTTAATTGTTAACATGCCGCCACCCAAGACACAAAAGGAGGTGCGGGCATTCATAGGCCTCACTTCGTACTGTAGGCAGTGGATCCCTCAATATGCATTTCTAGCAAAACCACTCATTCAGTTGACAACACAGGAGGCAGCGACATCGACTGTCCTCCCTTGGACTCAGGAACATACGCAAGCTTTTGAAAGCTTAAAGAAAGCTTTATGCCAAGCACCTGTTTTAGCAACATCATGTTACAGCAAACGTTTTACACTCTTTGTCACAGAACGTGAAGGTACTGCTTTGTCAGTACTCACGCAGGAACAAGCAGGATCACACAAACCATGTGCTTATTTTTCTAGTACATTAGATCCCGTAGCTCAGGCTCTTCCTGCGTGCCTGAAATCAGTCGCAGCAACAGCTTTAGCAATCAGACAAAGCGATGCCATAGTGTTAGGACATCAATTGACAGTACAAGTACCACACGCAGTAGAGGTTCTCTTGAACCGGACCCAAACACAACACTTGACTATAGCAAGACTGACGGGTTATGAATTGACATTGTTCCAGCCACACATAGAAATCAGACGTTGTAGTACATTAAATCCTGCCACACTTTTGCCATTAAGTGGAACAGACCCATTGGCACATGATTGTATTGAAGTTATTACTATTACGACGAAACCCAGACAAGACTTGACAGATATTCCATTATCAGATCCAGACCTGACATTGTATGTAGATGGTTCATGCATGAGAACAAATACAGGAGAGTTAGTGGCCGCTTATGCAGTCACAACAGACACTGAAGTTATTGAAACAAATTGTATCGATACCTTGTCAGCTCAAGCAGCAGAGCTCATCGCTCTGACACAAGCCTGTATTCAAGCCAAAAATAAGAAAGTCAACATATACACAGATTCACGTTATGCATTCGGAGTCGTCCATGACTTCGGCGTGCTTTGGCGAGAGAGAGGTTATTTAACTTCTCACGGTGCCCACATCCAGCACGGTCCCCTTATTCAAGCTCTGTTAGATGCAATACATCTGCCGACTGCAATATCGATTATGAAGTGTAAAGCCCATACAAAAGTGACTGACATTATTTCTCAGGGTAACGACTTAGCTGACAGAACAGATAAACAGACTGCTCAGAATCAGACTCATACAACTGACACGACAAAGACAATAGTTCCGACATCAACACACTGCATGACAGTTAAGGATCCCGCCCTTGATGTAATTGACATACAGACACATGCTACACCAGAAGAAATAAAGAGATGGACTGAATTAGGAGGGACCCAAACGGATCAAGGATGGATGACGAAGGGAAAATCTATATGGTTTCTTCCTGACTCCATGGTTCAAGTCATCATTAACACAATACATAGTCCAGCGCACCTAGGAGAGAAAGCTATGCTAGACAGTATTCAACACATTTGGTTCAATAAACACTTGCGAGCAGCAGCTAAACAGAAAGTACGTACCTGCATGATTTGTTGTCAGTTCAATCCAGGAAAAGGCGTACCTGTAGAACAGGGTGGATTTCAACCCCCCGATCACCCTTTTGAAGTCCTCCAGATGGATTATATCCAGATGGAACGATGTCGAGGATTCAAATATGTCCTCGTAGTTGTATGCGCTCTTTCCCGGTGGACAGAGGCGTATCCCGTCTCAGATTACACTGCCCCGACTACTGCCAAACAGTTAGTTTGAGAATTTTTCCCACGGTATGGTTTGCCCCGTGTCGTGTACTCAGATAATGGCCAGCCATTCTCATCCGAGCTAATGAAACATGTTTCACTTCTGTTAGGCTATCAATGGAAATTCCACTGTGTTCGACATCCCGAGGCAGCAGGTCTCGTGGAGCGACATAATCAAACTCTGAAAATTAGACTGTCCAAAGTATGTAGAGAAAAAGGTGTCGACTGGATAGTAGCTTTACCAGTTACGCTCTTTTACATGAGAATGGTAGCACACTCTCGAACAGGGCTATCCCCGTATGAGGTGATCTTCGGTAGACCACCAAATATGTGGGGGACACCTATGCCTCGTAAAATCACTGATGTTGATTGTAATATGCTGACAGATTACCTGGCTTCCTTGATGTCTGCACTACAATCTTGTCGTTCACAGGTAGCTGCAGCTTTTCCCGATAACACTGAGGTGAAGCCCCATGACGTGGTTCCGGGGGACCTTGTGCTTGTAAGGAACTTCGACAGAAGGAACCCGCTGGAGCCTCGCTGGCAGTCGCCCAAGCTCGTCTTATTGACCACAAGGACAGCTGTGAAGATTGAGGGACGCAAAGGGTGGTTGCACTCGAGCCATATCAAAAAATTTCATGGACTACCATCCGACTTGAACTTTCAGCCTTGCATTCCCTCACAGACTGACTCAAAACTCCCCCTGGTTGATGAGCCAGAAAAGGAGAATTATAAACTGAAACTAAGGTCTAGCAAGTCAGACAATTTGATTGTTTAAGTCCTCTCCAAGGTGAATCGGTTGAATTTGTCTCTGACATGTATCCTCTAGACCGAAATAGAGAGAGAAATAGACAGAAACAGCTCAAGAAACATGCGTACTGTAAATCACTTCGTAGTCACTGCATAGTGACATTGTTAATTATGTTTTTTCTAAGTCTTCTGATTATTATTGCCAGTATATTATTACACATGTATTACCCTATTTCCAAGCGTGCTTTCAATGCTACTGCCGAACATTCTTTTAGCGAATTACCCCCGCATGAGTTGTCCTATAGATTTGCGCTGCGCAACAACACATTCATTAGTATGTTACATCATTCTCATCAGACCAGCAATGCTACAAATTGTTGGATATGTGGCCGACTCCCTCCCTATCAGAAATACAAGGGAGTTCTGCCCCTCTTTCCGTATCCATTCACACACAATGGCTCCTGTGGAGCATGGTTCAGTTTGATTAATTCCCTAGATTCAAATTCAGTAGTTTATCAAGACAACTGGGTTTGGGGAAACCTGAACCTAGTTTTACTTAAAGTCTGCTACCCTAACAAGGAGGGACTTCCCAAAAGAACAGGAACTGATCTAGAAAATGAAGTATATGGATTAGGTAACTTTACACTTAACCTCATGATCCTGAATGTTGAATCCGAAGCTACACCAATCTTGCCCGCTATGTCAGTATTTCCAGTTAGAGGCGAATTATGTGTAAGAAAGAATGGTTCAATACACATGGGCCATAGTAAATGTACCACTGTAATAGAATTCAGTGATAAAGGCAAGTCTACATTTAGAGCTTCCCGTCACTCCTACTTCATCTGTGGTCACACCGCATACATACGCCTACCCCTAGATTGGGATGGTACCTGTTACATTGCATTCCTTCTGCCACCTGTTTTCCTAGCCCCGCCTGATTACCATAGGAATACCCATTTAGTACACAATAGACAGCAGAGAGATCTCCCGATTGTCGACTACACCGAAACAGCATGGGAGCAATACACAGATTTCAATAAAGGTTTCTTTCCCTACATAGGTACAGTCACTAATAGTAAGCTGATACGTAGATTAACTAGAACCCTTGAAGCAGTAGTGAATGAAACTACTTCCGCCTTAGGCAACTTAACAGAGGAGCAGTCTGCGATGCGGATTGTTGTTCTTCAAAATCGTCTTGTCCTTGACGTCATTCTGGCCGATAGGGGCGGAGCTTGTAGGGTCATCGGATCAAGTTGCTGTGTTTTCATACCAGAAAACGCGCCGTCAGTATATAAAGCCATAACTCGACTTCATAAAATCGTAAGCCAGATACACCAGAATCCAGGCACCTGGACTTGGTCCGGTTGGTTCTGGAGCGTGTTGTCAGCCTGGGGATGGAGGATCCTATCCTTCCTAGGTATTGGCTTCCTCATACTATTCAGTTGCTGCTTGTGTCTACAATGTGGGCCAGCGATTTGTGGTCTGTGTGCCACATCGTGTATCCCGCCTTCAAATTTTCATTCAAGATCCCGGAAGAAGAAAGAAGAACAAATGATGCTATATGAACAGATTGATGGATTGATGAAGATGGATATTTCATGAGGGTCCGTAGGGGACAAGGAGGGAATGAGGAAATATGAATTTTTATGGTCAATTGTGTCCCCTATCTTAGACCCCAACGGCTCCATGTACATGTTACAAGTACATGTATGTTCCCTCCAGTTCCAGCTATGAAGACGCAAATACATGGGCGTCCAACGTCAACATGTCCTCTTCCAGATCCGCCATGAATGGGTCGAATACTCCATTCCTAAGTATGATTGGCCACCGACTTTATATGGTTCACTTTTCACGTTTTACAGTTCAGGCGAGTAGGCCCTGAATTCTGCCATCAAGCCTTTTCCTGCTTCTACCTCTGAAATGTTCCAGCCTGGACCTGCATTCGTATCCATGAACTTTGTCCTACTCCCTGCGCGGCTAACGGTGCCTAACGCGGCCTGTTGCCTGCCAAAAACTGTATTCAGCCTTCAAGTTATCTGCTCCGCTCCTCATCCAATGCATTCCTGTCTAGTAGTTTAGGTAAACATCCTTCCAGCTACCGAGCAAAGGGCTCGGCCTCGCTGTCTTTATGCAAGTAATTCATAGCCCCTGTTACCATGGAAGATTCCTGCCCCCTCGCATCTCATGTAGACACGTAGACGCTTGTACATGCACTAACAGTCAGTATAGAATAGATTCCGTCCGAGAGACCTTTCCTTTTGGATAAAACAGTTCCTTAAACAAAGATATTAGATACGATTTGGGATTAGGTTGACCTGACCCCCCAGACTTCTGTCTCCACATGTAGAGCTAAATGTCAATTCCCCTTCACCCTCTAGTTGCACGTCAATCACACGTCATGCGGCTGCGCGCGCATCTCTGCTAAATATTTCTGCTGACACTGCAGGATTCTCTTATGGATCCACCCACTTGTGACATCATTTTAAATGACGTTTCTAGTATACGCCTATTATTACGCCTATTTTCATTACGTATGTGTATTCTTATCTGTATTATCAGCTGTTACGCCTCCTGCATCTGTCTTAATGTAATGCTTTTCATATATATATCGTTACTTGTCAATAATGTATTGCCTATCCCTTCCTGAACCTTCGTGGTGATGCAATATGATTGCCTGGTTCGAACCATAATTGCTTTGTAAGGAATAAAGTCCTTTTCAGAACCTCTAATACCACGGATTCTGCCTCTTATTTTGACTGAGTTATTCTTACTAGACTTTACCGCATAAAAAATAGTACAGGTAATTTAAATATTTACCACAGACTGCCATATTTGTGAGCGTATGTGTGAGGATGTGTGGGGGAATGTTTAAATGCTCTTTGGCACACTTTATATTATTTAAGTTACATAGCAGTATGGGGAGGGGATCTGCCAGCACTTAACAGAAAAAAAACCTTTAAAAACTAACGAAAAGAAACATTTTCCCTGGTACTGTGGTACTGTGACACTGAAGAACACTATATTAAGTGAGGCTGTACACATTGTGCAAAAGCAAGATGCTGTCTCTTGCTAGATCCAATAACTAACGTTGGTTGAATCATTGCCTGTGGTGTATGCTGTGATGGGTGTGAGCAGAATGAAAATAACACTGCAACAGGGCAATAATGGAAAGGGCTGACTAAATGCTCCTCTATGTGTCTTTGTGTGTATGATGAGGGAGGAAGGGGCCAGAGAGTTTACTTGACAGGTTGGTGAGGGAGCATGGACAGAAGGAGAAAGAAGTAAGGGGTTTCATTATTAATGTCTGAGGGGTACCAGAGAGCCAAGCAAGGAGTTATGGTAGATTCTCACTTTCAATATTCACAAACATACCACATACATGGGTTTATCACAAAAATGCTTTTATAAAAATGCTGATTAATGTGTGCACCTTTCCTTGTTTCTTAAGTTAAACATCAATTTGGGAGTGTTCCGAAGAACTCTTTACCTCACCATGTAACTTCCAATTGTCAATGTTTCTTCAGCTTAATACCCTAAACTACTGTAGCTAGTGAACTGGAGGACATGACAATGATGTATAGCTATAATCCACACCATTGGAATTATGCAATTCTGAAGCTGCTCTGTTTTTCGCATAATTATAGAATACACAGATACTAATAAAGTGAAACCTTTGCTCAGACAGTGCTAACGTGTAAGAATAATAAAATCGTAATGTAATACTGCCACAAGATGAGCCACATTATGCCACACAATTTGACTTTTCTTGCAACATAGTTTAGTCAAGGCTGCTGCATAATTTGGTCCTATCCTATTGTATAATTCCACTGGCCCTGGGTATAATACACTACAGTATTATGAGAGCATGTAAGTCAGTGACGTCTGTATCCTATTAGGGCAAAGTGTGAAATTATTTTAGACAGACAAATGATAAGCAAAGCAGAAGCAATTAAATGTTGCTTGTCTTTTTTTTTAATATTATCTGTGACTCACCGTAGCCTTAGACTGCACTGTAAGGACATGGTAAAAGTGAGTCATGGAATATTTGACAAAAATGAAAGCTTGATCGTTTCCAGAGATGTGCCATTTTACAGATTTTTGAATTATTTAATATTGCTTCATTCAAACTGATTTAATGTTTAAACATTTAATTTATTTTATAAGGTGGAAGATTCAAGAAAGTATTTTACAGTCACAAAGTTAGCTTTGACAACGCAACGTGCTCATTCGCAATGCACAGAGGTGATTTACAATTCACAGCCGGCACTGCAGCTCACAATGCACTCATTGCAAACTCTCTTGAATCACTTGGGAAAGGAAGTGTCAGCCAATATGGCCTCGAAAAATATTTCGTCCACTATATCGCCTACCACTACACCTTCAAAGTAAGCATATACATACTATTCTTAACACCTCATCTACTTACAAAGACTTGCCTTGCAAAGTTGTGTGAGAATATCATATGCTACAGCTCAGGGCTTCACCCCGCAAGCCTTCACACCACAGTCCTTATAAATTGTTGACCTTTATCACACAATGCAGCAGTAATGTCTGATTTACTTCTACCAACCGTTGAACCCTAAAAACCATTTACTCCCTATTACTTCTACCAACCTCTGAACTGTAAAAACGTCTTACCTCCCTTTAAATCTTTACTCCACTGAACCCTAAAAACCCCGTACCTCCCTTTACTCGCTCCTGAACCCTAAAAAACAATTATCTCCCTTTACCACTACCCTCTTAGAACCTGACTGAACCCAAACCAAAAAGCCCCGTGCCTCCCTTTATCTCTACCTGCCGATGGACCCTAATAAGGCCTTACCTCTCTTTACCACTACCCACCCCTCAAACCCCAAAAACCCTTTCCTCCCATTACCTCTACACTCCATTACTCTTATCACTGTGAACCCATACCTTAAAGCTTAAATGCCCTTTTAATGACATAATTAAGACATTAAATATAAATATACATATATACATATATTATCTACTGGCGGTCGCCAGTAGATAGTTATAGTTAGGACCGTGTTTCCATAGGAAATCCGCAACATTCTATTTGGAATAACTTTGGCGCCGGTCGATGAATCCTCGCGAAAATTTCAAAACTAATGGGGCGCTACGCTCCGCTCCTACCCTGAAAGTCTCGGGGGGATTCGTCAAGCGGGGGCTGAGAAAAAAGGGGGGTCCCAAAACGCGTTTTCCCCATGCATTTTCCCATAGGACCTTTAGTCCGAGCTACAGCCCGAACGGCTGAACAGAATTACTTGAAATTTGGCAGAGAGGTAGTCCTCAGGTCAAGGATGTGCCTTTTGTAGGTCTGGTGTAAATCTGTTCAGTAGGTCCTGAGAAAATAGCATTTAAATCAATATATATATCTGTAAGCGCGCTCCGTGCGCTTACCGTAAGCTTACCGTACGCGTACGGTGCCGTGCGCGAGCTCAATTCTGATTGGTGGTTACATGACTGTAAACATGACTGTAAACATTTGAATCGGTCAAAATCAGGAAGTGTCGGCCGCCATTTTCTGTCTCTCGCACTGAGAAACAAAGGTGGGGAACGTGAAACGGGGGCAACGAAGAGAGTTGCAGACCCCCTAGTGTTTGTCAGGGGGTCCAAGAAGGACCCAAAAGTAAGAAAAATAAATGTAATAATTTTTTTAAAAAATCGCGGGCTAAGCTTACCATACGCGCACGGCAAAAAAAATAAAAAAAAAAAATAAAGAAGTAACAATCACATTTATTAAATAAATTAAAGGACCCACAAGGGAGAAAAAAACTAATGTTACTGCGTAAAAAAAGGCGAGGCGCGCACGGCATGGACTGCGCAACGTGGGCGCTCGGTGCGCGAAGCGCACCGAGTGCCCACAGCGCGCGCATGGTGCGCGAAGCGCACCCTGCGCGCAGGGTGTGCGCATAGTGAAAAACCAGAAAAAAAATAAAAAATAAATACATAACTTAGCATTTAAAAAACCGTACAAATTCACTGAAAAAACCATAGGTTTCACACACATTATAGTTAGGAATTATCATTTACAAAACCTTGCAAATTCACTTAAAAAACCATAGGTTTCACACATGTTATAGTTAGCTGTACATTTCACTCGTAAAAAACCAATGAAATTCCACGTTATAGTTAGATCAGGTAACTATAACTTGCGCGACCGCAATCCACAATGTGTAATTTCAGATGTCATCATTGATGTCATGAGTGATGTCACTGACCATGTCATGAGTGATGTACTATGTGACGTCATCAGCAGTTTATTGTGGGCGCGTAAGTTATAGTTACCTGATCTAACTATAACGTGGAATTTCATTGGTTTTTTACGAGTGAAATGTACAGCTAACTATAACATGTGTGAAACCTATCATTTTTTAAGTGAATATATATATACATATATACATATATATATACATATATATATATATAATGATGTAATATGTGACGTAATCGGCAGTGCATTGCGGGGGCGCGAGTTATAGTTAGCTGAACTAACTATAACGGCAGAATTTCTCTGGTTTTGTACGAGTGAAATGTCCAACTAACTATAACATCAATGGAACCTATGGTTTATGGTTTTTTCAGTGAATTTCAAATGTTTTTTTAATGAAAATTTCTAACTATAACGTCCCTGAAACCTGTGGTTTTTTTAAGGGAATTTCAAAGGTTTTTTAATTGCTAATTTGTAAGTTTAATATTTTAAAACCTTTCTTTTTTTATGTAAATGATGTCGTTTAATTATTTATTTATGTTTCAAAATTATGATATGTCTTTTGTGTTCTAAAATATATATATTTCTTTTTTTCCAGAGGAAAAAGTGAAGTCGCGCACCCATCGTGTACCCATCTCGGTGGGTGAGCGGATTCAAGCCGCCATATTGCAAAAGTCGTGAAGGATGCGCGTTTGGTGTGCGACGGGTGCGCGGTCTCTGGCCCCGCATAACGTCATATACGTATCGGATCGCGTCATGCGCGTGTTTAGTATGCGACAGGTGCGTGGTGCCTGGCCCCGCGTAATGTCATATACGTGTGGGATCGCACCGGGTGCATGACCCCTGCAAATTTTTTTAATGATTTAAAACTATATATATTTAACTTTAATGTATACATCAGGGCAAGAGATTATCTAAACTATTTATAAAACAATATATTTGTACTTGTACTAAACTTATATTATTGTTAAATATGTATTCGCAAATTTGCATCGGGTGTGCTGGTTGCGTGCCGGGTGCGCGACTGCCATCTAACTTTACCAGACAGCATTTAATTGCTTCCTAAGATTTCCCATTGTAAAAGTTGAAGGATCCCACCCATTTTAGTCATTCTCTCTGCAGCTTCCCAGGAGAGCCACCTGTTGTGTTTTTGCAGCTAGCTTATACATTTTTGGGGTGTAATTAGAAAGACTTCGAAATGTCTTCTTCCAATCCTCAACAAGAACATACTTCTGATGAAGAAGAGATAGAAGAACCACCTCCGAAAAAGAGGCCGCAATCTATCATCTGGAAATTTTTCACCATCCCAGATGGTGAAAAGAAACTCAATGCAAGGAAGGTCAGTTGTACTCTCTGTCCACTGATTTTATCTAGAGGTAGTGACAAAAAATACTCTTGTGGCACATCGAGCATGTACAAGTACCTCCAGACAATCCACCCCAGACATTGTGCATGGGAGCAGATGCGACGTGCACAACAAAATATGCATCAAGGTGACCAGGCAGCTGGTCCCAGTACTTCAGGAATGTAAAGTACATCATCTCGAGGGTCGGACATACGCTCAGAGTTTGGAAACTTAAAACGGCTATGCATAAAATGCAACGGCATCCTATGTTGTGGTGAAAAATCTGTGGATGCTGTTTGTTCTGTAGCAAAGAACCATCGCTCCTAAAAAAAAAATTTCATGATTTTACAATTCCAAAAGTTAAGACTTTAGCCTGTTGCTTTTTTCGGTTTTCCAAAAACACCCAAAAAAATTACCAAATATTTTAAATAAACACAAAAATCTTTAAAAAGAAAAAAATAGTTATTTTCTGAACTATATTATCTGGTTTAAAAGCTGAAATACCTGCATGCTAATGTCTGCATGATTGCTAGAGTATATGTGTTCAGCATGATTGATTCAAATGCTGCATGGGTAGCACATGGTAATTGTATGAGTGCATGAATACTGCCTACATGATTGTACAAGTATATCTGTAATCTGTGAGTTATTGCATGACTGGATGGATAATACGTGGATGATTGCATTAGTATATAAGCTGTGAAGTGTTACTGCCTGGGTTATTGCATAAGTACATGGGTACTGACTGGATAATTAGAGTACAGCAATGAGACTGCATAGTGAATTTAAAAGTGCGTGAGTGATTGGATTAGTACATGGTAGTGGCTGGGTGACTGGAGGATTGCATGGAGAGTGACAGTGTGAGTGCATGGTTAGTACCTGGGAATATGAACGTGTAAATGAGCAGTGTGTAGGTGGTTAGAGGACTGTATAGGTAGTGCACATGTGATTGTAGCACTACATGTGTTAGTGTGTGGGTGATCGTATGGGTACATGGGTAGTGACTGGATGATTACAGTGCTGCAAGGAGAGTGCGTATTAAATGTATAAGTGCTTGACTATTAGCGGAATGATTGGATAAGTATATGGAGCTGGATGGGTGATTGGAGGACTGCATGGGAACTGACAGGGGGATTCCTGGACTGCGTGGGTAGAACTTTGTTAATTGGAAGAGTGAATTAGTAGTATGTAAGTGGTTAGATATCTGTATGGATAGTGCTTGGAGTATTATACCCGTGCATGAGTTAGTGGCTAGGTTATTGCATGATTACATGGGTACTAACTGCATGATTACAGTGCTGCAAGAAAAGTACATGGTGATTTTTTAAGTACTTGTGTTGTGGCGGAGTGATTGGGTTAATACATGGTGCTAGATCTGTGATTAGAAGAGCACATAGGTACTAAAAGGTGGATTGCTGGACTGCATGCGTACTACTTGAGTAATTGAAGGTGTGAATAAGTAGTGAATACATGGGTAGTGACTGAAGGATGACAGTACTGCAAAGAGAGTGCATGGAGAATTTAGAATGTCTTTGGTATTGGCAGAGTGATTGCATATGTACATGATGCTTGATGGGTGATTGGAGGACTGCATGGGAAGTAACGGAATTTTTGACTGCAACGATAGTACTTGGGTAATTTGTGGAGTGAATAAGTAGTGTGTAGGTGGTTAGACATCTGCATGGGTAGTACACAGTTTATTGTAACAGTGCATGTGTTAGTGCCTGGGTCATTGCATGAGTACATTTGGCAATGCAACATGTCCAACAAAATTTATTCTATGGATTTGTTTGTGTACTTACCTCTGTGCGGCCGTATTTTGCAGTTTACTACCCCCCACCCTGCCCCTCCCCCGCCCCATGTCAGCGCCCGGCAGCACTCCCACCACGGGCCGCTACTGATGGGTTGTGCACAGGTGATTGTAGCAGTGCATGGGTAGTGGTTGGGTGACTTAATCTTACCTGTTTTGAAGTAGATATAAAACTGATTGAAATATTTTTTCACTTCTTTTTTTGTAATGTAAATTTAAAATATTTTAAACTTTACTAGTAGAACCTGTAAAAGAGAAGAAAAATATCCTGTTATTACATTTAATTTTATAATTTTAAAAACACAACATTAATTTACAATTACATAACATATTCAGTTTGCCTTTTTTGCTGTCTTCAGATTCTATTGCATTTCACCATCCACAGTGATTTCAATTTTGATCATCAGTTAACAACGGACAAAAAAATACAACGAATATGATTGTTAAAAAAAAACAAATCTGTGTTTAAAATATCTACATGAAAATCAACTATCAATTTACATTTTCACAAATGAACATCCTCATTAACATTGTTTATAATACAAAGATGACATTTATCAGAACCTTCTTTTGAACACAATTTTCCAAATGCAATATCAAAGAACAGAATCATTAATTCAAACCGTAATTCTCGACATCTTCCCAATAGGCCGAATGATGTTTGTAAAAACATTTACATTAAGGATATCCAAGATAAACTTCTGAATTCATATTGACATCTTCCCAATAGGCCGAATGATGTGTCTGAAATTATTTGTAATGAAAATATCTAAAATATACTCAGTAATTTATGTTGACATCTCAGAATTTTTGCATCAAAAATATTAGATCTGAATTTGGTTGTTCAACCGACATTTGAACTCTAAATGTGTATCATTGCAGAGTGTCCATCCTTTATTGCATTTGAAATACACATTATAGTGTCCAGATGTTGAAGTAGGTCCTTAGTGGAAAACAATAGCCACTGTTTTAAAAGTTCTTCCTGAAAATGACACTTGACCTGCCACAAAAATTTTCATTTTGGTTTCCAATTTTGTTCTATCTGCTCTACAATGTTGTAGCTTTAAAATGATATATTGTCCACATTTTTCTATAAATAATGTTGACAACATTTCCGATTTGCACATTCCAAATCTTGATTAGCTGATTTCACTAATTCATTGAAAGACACTGTTTTGCAATCTGGTATTGTCAAATATATAAATCGTTCAGTGTCCATTTTAGTGGTAGATGAAAATGAACAGCTGTTACATGTATGATCTCATCTGTAACGTAGTCCAAACAGATTTTCAATTTGTATTCCTTCATCTTCTAATACTGCAAGCATAAACATAAGAAATTCCTGAGAGTCTTGCTGAACATTCTGTGTAAATTGTGAAGAACCAGAACATATATCCGGAAGATTACGCGCCAGAAGCAGAATGAATTTTCGTTTTATCAGTTTTCAACTTTTCAAAAACATAATGAAACAAAGAACAGAATCTTTTTCCTCAATTTTCCATAATTGTATGCTGTAGATTTTCTAAAAAAAACACTCCGTTTACGATTACATTTGCATTGCAGTTGATACCTGAACTATTTTCTAACTGATATCCTACAATATTAGCAACCGTGTCCACTTCCATTTTCTTTCCAGCCTCATCATTCTTTTCAGTTCTTTTCTTCTTTGTAACCTCACTAGAATATTTGTCATGTTTTCATTTTGGACGTATCAAACGTTTTTCATAAGTAGGATATTTACCTAAGTTAGGAGCATAGAGTCTTCTGCGCCTATTGTATTCTTTTCCACAATTTATCTGCACTAACTTTTTCCTCATCAAAATCAATCAAATACAATCCAGATAATGTTCTTACTCGAGACAATGCAACATATGCCATACCCTCTTTAAACACAGAACTTCCAATGTTTACGAAAGCACTGTCAACACTTAAACCTTGAGATTTATGAATGGTCACTGCATATGCTACTAATACAATAGGAGCCACAGGGGGAATGAAAACGAGCACGGCCGCCCCCCACTCAATCCACTATAACAACCAATGGCCTGCTCGACGATACACCAACTCAAATATTAATTAATCACCAGAGTTTCCAATCTTTTATAATTCCCTAGTGTATGTTTCCTATCACTATTCATATGTTTGTGGTGTATCAATTTAAAAGTGTCAAAAAACCATCAGACCACCAGTTCTACCCCAAAAATGAATAGAAAAATGTGAGGAAGGAGACAGAGCACCTCACGGTAGTAACACCAAGGGTTTTTTTTTTGTTGGTTGGTACTCACCAGTATACCCACTTATCATCATCGGTTGCTCTTACTCCATGTGAAAAACAAAGAAATTATAATATATAATTTCAGTGTATAAAAGTGGTGAAAATAATAATAGTGCCAAGTGTTTTTATATAAATGTGTCCAACGAACCCCAGTGAGAACATACATTTTTTTTGTTAATTCTCACCATTAAAAAACAGTGGTGCTTACTAGCTTGTTGTGACTTTATTAAATACTGTAAGCTCCCACAATAAGAATGGTTTCAATCAAACCATACCCAGTTCTATAATGCCAACATGTTTCGTTGCCGACCCATCACGCAACTTCTTCAGGGCTAAGGGGTTCCAAATCACCTTCACAAATGGTACACCTAAAACCTCAGAGGGTTGCGAAATCTTCTCATACCCGCAACCGTCTTCAAAGTGGAACACGTGTCTTCAATTCACGTGCCCCTGGGGTGATTACCAAATAACTCATCCCCCGTGCCGCGTCCCTCCGGCGTGTGTGCAGCTTCCTCCCACTGCATATGCTAAACAAACAGGAAACTGTTTTCTACGAACATACAAGTCTTTTACAAGCAACAAACGAACACCACAACACCCAATCTGTTTCACCTCTTCAATCTGATCAAATGTAATTTTCCAAAATTCAATTTCATCTCTATTTGGATAACTAACAAAGTCAACAACTTTCCCCATTGCTCCATAGACTAAACCTTTCTCAACACCTAAATTACGCCATAATATTACCCAACAGTTTACAGATACATACGAGGTCTTTTCCAAACCAGCAGTCTTAGATATTGATTTTTCCAAAGAGTCTAATTTTAACTGTAATTTCTCTGACAGAAGAATAGTTACTCCTTCATGATCTATTTTATCAGTAGTTTCCATTTTCATTATCGGCTGTTTCTCCAGTTTCAACAGTTCTTCATTGAATGTAGAGCATTCTTTCAGTGCTGGCATAAGGCAAATTATAGAGTTCTTTTCTGCAATGTTTTTGTAGATAGTTTCAGGTGCAATATTTTCTTTTGGAAACAAGTTTGTTAGTAGCCGGCTTTCTAAAGCTTCTTTGCCATCCTTTGTTAAAACACTTATTTTGGAGAATTTTTCCATAGTCTTCATCATTTGCTTGTCGCATGTTCTTAATAAGTTCTTTATATTCAAAATAAGTCAAAATTTTCACATTTCCAATACTTCCCTAAGAATTTTTAGTATCTTCATGAAGAAGGGTGTTAAAAAACTGGTTGGCCTTTAACAGGTGTGAGCTGTAGTAGATCACCGAATACAATTACCTGTTTTCCTCCAAATAAAACAATGTAATTTTTTTTAAAAATCTGCTGTATTCTCAAATGTACAAATGCAAGCATTTAGGGGCCGATTCCGATCTGGGTCGGAAAGCTCTCCAACCGAGCCGGATCCGGAGTGACCAAGCTGGACTCCTGCAGTCCGACCGAGCGAGTACGATGCGGCCGCATGCTGCCGGACTCGGTTCGGTCGGACTCCCATAGAAGTCAATGGAAGCCAGTCGTACGACACGTACATGGGCTCCCATTAACTGAATGGGTATGTCTCGCACAAGGGCGCCCCCTACAGTGGGTACATGTTGGTGCCATCCGTACCGTACATGCCTGTGTTGGGGAGACCCTTGGGTCTCCCCCGTGTCCGAGTCGTAAGGCTGCGGGTGAATCAGACCCCCTAAGGCAGTTTCCCGGACGTTTTGCAAGCCGGAAACTTCAGCTCAATCCGGCTGTCTGACGCGTGCATCGTACTGGCTCGGCCGGAATTCGCCTCCATTGCACGGCATGGTTTACTTACGGACGAGGCGTACGGAGCGGTTCGGACCCAGAAATGAGTCGGTCGGCGATTTCGCATTTATCGCATCGTACTTGCTCGCTCATACAGCTGTACGAGTCGGTTGGTAAACACGCTTACGCCTCGTACTTTTTACGTCCGGTTCGTGTTTGGAGCCCTTCCGAGCGAGCTCGCAATCGGCCCCTAAGTTTGAAACCATGCTTATCTCATCAATTATCAGAAGCTTAATTTTCTTTAGTACTCTTGAAACTTCAAAACAAGCTTCTCCAGATCGCTTGTGATATTCCAACCTTTTTTTCATGTTCTACTGGTAACAAAAGTAAACAATGTAATGTAATCTCTTTGATATTGTGTGCTGCTAATCCAGTTGGAGCAGTTACAACACACGATAAATGTGAATCCGTTGTTTTCTGTAGATAACTTGACAAACATTTAATCAAGAAACTTTTTCCTGTTCCAGCTTGCGGATTGATGTACATAAGAATAGGTTTAAATGATGTACATTGGCAAACACTCTTTTCATGCAGTAGTCTGTGTTCTATTTGTTGAGTAACTTGGTGATATATTTCTTTCTGTTCAGTATTCAGTTGTTCTTCTAAGTTTTTCAAATCGATATTGTCCTGTTGTGCTTGTTGCATCACCATTTCCACTTCACTCATTGCTATTGCCGCTTCATTTTCAAGTATGGCTTCTCCTACTGGATCTTGACTTTGTGCAGCAGAACACTGACTATCTTGAGAACTATCTCTAGCTATTTCAGCTGCAGTAGTACTTTCTTGATTAATCTCTTTGTTCAACATTTGGAGATAATTTGGAAAAATTGTACATTCAATGCTATCTTTACATGCATTGAAAGACTCTTCATAGCAGTCAAAATCTCAAAGTAAGTCCATTTCACTCCGCCAAGGTTTGAAGAGTTGCAGAAGAGCTAAATAGAAAAACTCCCTTTTATCTGGAGTATCGCAATCTAGTTTCCTGTGATAAATCAGATTTCCTTTTGCAAGTTTTACCAAACATCCTTCAGATCCAATTACAGCATATTTTCCTTCATTTATATTTTCCGTAACATTTTTTTTAAAGCTCTAATGTTGCGGTACTTCATATAGACATATCTTTTCCAGGTGTGGACTTCTATTTGGATAGTACGTATCCAACATATTTGTTTTAAGAATATCTGTACTTTCTAGATCATTCAATGCTAAGTATTCAATTTCTTGCACAGATTTCAAAACTCGATTTCGTGTCCAAGCAAGACCTAAACTTAACCAGATAATTCCTCTTGACTTTGAATATAAACTTGCAGATGTCAATCAATCCAAACGTTCGTAGGATCCAATTTCTCAATGTGCAAGCATCTTCAAGCTGAAGCTGTATAATTTTTTGCTAAGTGTCTTCTCTTGATAAATGTCTTCCCACATTTCTTTCAATTCTGTCTTCTCAGATTTTGTAATATATGATGTAACATACCGGGCAACAGCAATTGAGTTATCTGCAACATATTGTATGTCCGTATTTGCATTCCACATCGTCAACATTGCTGGATTATAATCATTAATGTACTTTGATTCTTCTGTTCTTTTTATATTATAAGTATTTTGGGGGGATTTTCGAGTGATAGTATGCCTCACTGCTGACATAAAACTGTTCACTCTTCCTTGGAAATTACTGGACGTCGAAAACCAAATCGACATTTTGTGTAAAATGTTTCCTTTGACTTGTATTTCCATCGACAATATTTTCCAAATCGATGATTTTGAATGCATAAAACTTGCTGTCTTAAGTTATTTCCTGCTTTTTCTTTTGGTATGGTACAGGTAACATATTGTTCAATAAAAGACAAAACAGTCTCATCACTATCAGTTCCAAATTTTGGTGCATTCTTGATCCATAACAGCATATGAATATGAGGTGCACCTCTAGCTTTATATTCGTTTCTCCAAAAGCAATCAATAATTTCACCAATAGGTGGATTCTTTTTTATTACAGATGAAAGACATCATAGCTTCAAACCTATGATTAAAATATCTGCACACATTTACAGGATCCAGGGAACACAGTTCTCTAGCTGTCTTCAGTTCAATATTCTGTATATTTGAATTTGCTTGTCATAGAAAATCTAGTAAATCATCTCATGCATACTCAGTACAACTAAGTGTAACAACCCACGTAGGGGTTCCTAAATTCCTTAACATACATTTCAGTTCCCCATGACGTCGATACCAATATTTATTAGTGCCTCGTTGACATGCCATCAAATTAATTAACTGTATTTCTAATTGTTCGTCTCTTTCTTCAACTTTGTCCATGAATTGCTTTGCAGAAACATTCGAAAAATGAATCCCTGTTTTTAATATGCGATTCACTGCATATGAAAGTGCAGAAAGGTCACTTTCAAATAAAAGATTAAACAAATATGGAATACATTGTCTAAATCTTGCATCTTCTGAGTCCAGTTGTTAAGTAACAATATTCTGAAGCTGGAATCTGAACAGATTGTTCATCATATCGTCCACCTTTTCCAGTAGGGGACAGCTGTGGAAAACAACAAGCTTCCAAACTTTTTTCCCAAACACTCATGGGAGTTCCTTTTGCTTTTTTCATCTGGAACAATTCAATACTATCTCCCAACACTTCTTTTGAGTGTAGAGGGTGTATAGTGTAATGTTCATACATTTCTTCTTTTCTGGACTTCTCCACTTTTTCTATTTGTCCACTTGCAATGTCAGTTTCATCTTCCAAACATATTTCTTGATCTTCTACATTTACAGTTTTATAGTAAATATTATTTTGCACCAAATATAATGTAGCCTTTTGGACTTTGGTGACATCTACTAACTCTTGCCATATTTTCCTACTTTTTGTAGGTACACCATTAACAAGAATGACTACAGGTTCACGTTCCTTCCTATCTACACCAACAGTTTCAACATTTTTCTTAAAATCAAAAGGTAAATACACAACTCTTCCTTTTAAACCTCTTTGTAGATCTGTTGGAGGCAGCTTACCTGCTTTAGGCTCCATACGAATTATAGCCTGAAACTGGTGTACAGATTGAATAAGGATGAACTCATATGTATTTAAATCTTTAAGTTCTGGAGCTTTAGCCACTAATTGTAGGTCATTATGGACAGCTCTAGCTGGCATTCTGTCTCTTCTAATTTATTGTAACAAAATTTACAAATACATTGTTGAGTACCCAACTCAAAACGACCTTCCACAAACAAATAAACAGCAAATTCCCTCCATTTATCATTGTTTTCCTTTTCATTAAAAACACATCTACATTCCTAATTTTAATTTTATAGTGACTACGGCGGCAACAAATGCAAACATAGTTGGGAATTTCACCAGAAACTACTTTAAACTTAGTAATTTCTTTTTCGAACTTCATATCAGTATTATCTTCCATCTCTTCTTCAACACCTACACTTATCAAACTCTCACTTTCTCCACACTCCTCTTGTCAAGCCCAGTACCTGAATCTAGATTCTTCCACAGGAGCCGAACGGCTGAAGTTCCTCGATGATTTTATCCCAACTCCCCAATGCCCCTAAACCAGAATCTCTCTGATATCAGAAGCAGGGAGGAAAGGGGAATGGGACAGAAAGAGAGACTGCCACACTGGTGTCTTCGTAGGATGCTACCCAGGTAGGGACTTTCTGCACCTGCAAAATTTAGCACAAAATTATTACAGCCCTAAACGCCTATCATACCCTCTAATGCTTGCAATCCTACACTTCAAGCACACAATGGTTACCTTGTCTTGTGTGGAACCTTGCCTCTCTCTGGTAATATGGGCTTTCCAAGTAATACTCTTTAAAATCAAAAATGTCTTAAACACATTCATTCAGCAGGGGACAAGTTCCGGAGATAGCTCTGCAGAGTTGGTGATGTCGGTAAGTAACAATATATATATATATATTCCTGTCTACTTGTTGAGTTGAGTGCTGGTAAAACCCCTACTGCAAGAGATGAGGAGTACTCCGGAGATTTTCAGAATCACAGTCACTGCTAATGAATAGCATCTTCTCAATAGCAAATGTCTCTAGAAAGTTTCCAAAAGAATTGTCTTTAAATTCAAGTTAAAAAAGTACAAGCTCCCAAAAAGAAGTAGGAACACTGGAACGATAATTCTGAGACAACTGAAGGTTTTTTCAGACCAACTGTACAGCACTGACGAGTGCTGCCTCACATAAAAGGATACGTTCTCTGGAAGCTGGTGCGATGAGGGAAACGGAAACTCTCTCTCAGAAATTACAGAAAAATACCTCACCAAGACGTCACTGTATGATGCGAGCATAGAACCTCGCAGAAAAAATCAGTTCGGAGATTCAAATGAGTCTGGAATCGAACAGGAAAAAAACGATGCGTTCTGAGGAGATAAAGAACGCGTCAGCCGGCGAAGGAATTCAGTTGAAGTGCGCCGGTAATCAGGTAAGCGCTCGATACAGCTGAGCTGTCAAAACATGGGTGCAACACTAGAGCGCTAACCCAATACCAAAGGCCGCCATGTTGGAACAGTGTGAGGTGCTTGATGTTCTCTAACTATAATTTTGCAATTTGCCTCGCCACCAACTGAGACCAATTAATGGGGGAGTGCAACTGGGAATAACCTTGCTTGAGTTTGAATGTAGGACCCAATCGCTTAGGTTCTAAACTACCTTGACCAATCCTGACACCTCTTGACCAGCAAAGAAACCTAACTCTATATCATCACAAACTATTTTTACATCCAACAATGAACCATGCAAAAGAGCTGTATTAATTTCATTTAGACATAATAAAGGACTTTTGACATAGTATAATCTTCTAACTAACTTCTGAATTTCTGAATGATGTACTGCTAACATTCTTAAATTATGAAAACAACTTTGACACACTTTCCTAGAAAGACAAGCCAGAGAATGACCTTGCAACCCTGCATTTTTGCTCACTTTGCAAGGATCCAGTCCTTGTAATATCTTAATGTCCTGTTTCACAGTTTTTTCCCCATATTCACTTAAGAAATGTAGCAATATATCAATAGATTCCTGTCGTATACTACAAATACTACTACAATGCCATGTAAACACTGGAGCCTGGTACGTCCCCCTTGCACATCCTCAGCTATTACTTCTTCCACATTTCTAGGAACCATCTTTTCTTTTTCAATTGGAGAACCATTTTTAAGTTCGTAACAAGGACCTCAGGGATCAATTGCGTGAACTAATGTGTTTTGTTGAAAATAGCTTTCTTCATTAAAAAAAGGTGCCGTACTAAAAGTATGCTTCCATTCCCCAGAATATATTTTACAAAAGTTAGTTCTATTCACAATTCATTTCTTTTACATTTGACCTTCATAGACTTCATTATTGTATTTAGAGTTTTCAATCTGTTTAAAACTAAGATAAACAATTTTCTTTTCAATTCAAATGCTTTTTCAATCACGCTTAGAATCTCTTTTTTTGTTTGTAAAATGCGGATTTCTTTTTTGATTTTTTAAATTTTTTTAACAAATTTTGTAAGACTCTATTTTTATATGATCTTTTTCGAATCTCAAAAAATTGTTTCTTCCTCCTTTCAACATATTTTTTTCTGATAATCCAATTTTGCACTTTCTTGTACATTTTTCTTTTCCTTTTGTTTCACTGTACTTCTTTTGTGTCTCTCTTCTTTATTTTCAAAATTTGTTAGACTCTTAAAAAAAAATCACAAGTTCTTTACTTCTCTTACCAGAAGGCTTTTTCTTTAAGGATCCATGTTGTACTTGATCTAATTGCTCCTTTCCTGTTTTCTTTACATAGGCCTCTTTTCTTTGTTCTCTTATTGTTTGCTCTTTTCTTGTCATTGTAACTCTGTCTTAATAATTATGCAAAATATCTGTAAAAAAAGAAAGTTTTAAGAACAATTTAGTATAATTAAAATATTTATATTGAAATATTCACATGTTTAAATAAAAAAAACATATACAATGATACTACCACAATGATTAGAGCAGTGGAACGGTACTACCTGGTTAAATGGAAGAGTGCATGAGTAGTGTTTAGGAGATTAGAGTACAGCATGGATAGTACACAGGTGATTTTACAAGTGCATGGTTAGTACCTGGATCATTGCATGAGTACATGGGTACTGCCTGGATGATTACAGTACTGCAAGGAGAGTGCATGGTGAATTTACAAGTGCTTGGGTATTCTCAGAGTGACTGGATAACTACATGATACTGGCTGAGTATTTGGAGGAGTGCATGAATAGTGACAGGGCGATGGCTGGAATGTATTGATAGTGCTCAGAGGATTGTAACAGTGCATGTATTAGTGCCTGGACCATTGCATCACTACATGGCTAATGACTGGATGGTTAGAGTACTGCATGATGAGTGCATGGTGAATTTATAACTCCTTGGGTATTGGCGGAGTGATTAGAAAACTACATGTTGCTGGATGGGTGATTTGAGAAGTGCATGGGTACTCACAGGGGGATGACTGCACTGCAAGGCTAGTACTTAGGGGATAATAGCAGTCTATGATTTCGTGCCTGGATCATTGCATGAGTACATGCATACAGAGTGGATGATTACACTACTGCAAAGAGACTGCATGGTGAATTTATAACTGCTCGGTATTGACAGAAGTTTGGATAAGTGCATGCTGCTGGATGGCTGATTGCAGAAGTGCATGGGGAGTGTCAGAAGAATTGTAGTAGTGCATAGGTACTACCCGGGTAATTGGAGAAGTGAATCAGTAGTGAGTAGCTGGTTAGAGGTCTGCATGGATAGAGCACAGAGGATTGTAGCAGTGCACAAATTATTGCCTGACTCATTGCATAAGTACATCGATAGTGACTGGATGATTACAGTGCTGGAAAAACAGTGCATTGTGAATTTATGAGTGCTTGGGTCTTCTCTGAGTCATTGAAAAACTACATGCTACTCGATGGGTGAT
Organism: Triturus cristatus; assembly: GCF_964204655.1. NCBI lineage: Eukaryota > Metazoa > Chordata > Amphibia > Caudata > Salamandridae > Triturus > Triturus cristatus. The sequence goes on along the minus strand of NC_140586.1, from coordinate 381,534,250 downwards.
TGGAGGAGTGCATGGGGAGTGACAGGGGGTTTGCTGGACTGCATGGGTACTACCTAGTTAATAAGAGGAGTGAATCAGTAGCGTGTACCTGGTTAGAGGCTGCATGGACAGTGCACAGAGGATTGTACATTCTGTATGTCAGTGCCTGGGTCATTGCATGAGTACATAACTAGTGACTGAATGATTACAGTGCTGCAAAGAGAGTACATGGTAAATTTATAACTGCTTAGCTATTGGCAGAGTGTTTGAATAAGTACATGGTGCTGGATGGGTGATTGAAGCAGTGCAAGGATACTAACAGGACGATGGCTGCACTGCAAGAGTAGTGCTTAGGGCAGTAGTGGCCCATAGTGGGAGTGCTGCCTGGCACTGATTTGGGGCAGGGGAGGGACAGGGTGGGGGGTAATAAACTGCAGAATATGGCCGCACAGAGGTAAGTACATAAACAGATCCATAAAACTAATTTTGTTGCACGTGCTGCATTGCTAAATGCGATGCAGCGCGCGCAACAAAATTCATTGTATTTATTTGTTTGTGTACTTACCTCAGTGCGGCCTTATTCTGCAGTTTACTACCCGTCACCTTGCCCCTCCCCCGCTCCATGTCAGCACCCGGCAGCACTCCCACCATGGGCCGGTACTGCATACAAGGTACCTGAGTGATAATATCTGCTGCTTTACCATTTTACAACTACTTATAATGTTACACCTAGCCAAATATAAAGCAGGAACCGTTCATATGTCTCTGCTATAAGTCACACCATAATCCTGAAAACATGCATGCATATATCTATACCAGGGGTCTCCAACCTTTTGTGTAGGGAGAGCTACTTCTGGTCAGTGAAAATCGTCGTGAGCTACTAAACCCCAAGCAACTCACGCATTTTTCCGAGAGACCCCCCACGCCCAGTTTCATAGACTTTAAGCCTAATTTCTTCAGAGCCCATACTGTTGCAGACCCCGAGGTGGAATACACTTTTTGTCCACATCCGGATAGGGAGTGGCTCCTATGTACAGGAACATTTTTTAAGGACTTTCTTATGCCCTTGCCACCCCTTAGGCATGACCACAGACATGGGTTTTGGTGCTTAGTTTGAGCCTCTGATTTCCGGTGCTTGGCACCGTATCTTTATTGTCAAAACGTGCACTTATGTCAGTCTGCCACATGGTGGTGGTGGTGTTTGTCTCTAATTTAGAGATGAGCACAGCAACATTTGTTTATTAATTCAATGTATATAAAAAATTACCAAAACCTGCTGCCCAAGCCATTCTTATATCTTTGGGTGCTTGGAATAGTCTGAATTGTTACACTAGTAGGAGCGTGATGGCAAGTAGATGTGTTAGTACTGGCATCACTGGCAGGGGCAATTTGTGGTGCAAGCTGCAGTGGCCTCCTAACTTTTTTTTCTTTAAACAGGTTTAGCAATAATACTAGGGGCAGTATCCAGAGTGGACCCACGCAGCCCCACTCTCCATCAGAGAGACATTTCGCCAGGCCTGTGGTCTAGGCCAGGGCACAAATGAGGGTGGGTGTAGTTAGCCACAGTGCCTAATTCTGTGTAGAGTAGTAGAGTAGTAGACCCTCAGAAGCCTACTGATGGGGTGATATGGGAAGCTTATGCACCCTGACTGAGCGCCAGGTCAGACTGCAACACACTCAGGGTGTTGTGGAAGGTATTGTAGCAGTTTCACACTAACAAAGTGTGCCCACATGCAGCATCCTTGGAGGGGTTACACTGTAATACGGACCTCCAGGAAGGTATGTGGCAAAGGCAAGCCACCATTCGTGCAATGCTTTACAAAGTATTAATAGTCATTAAAGTGCAGCTCGTTCTGTTACTTGGAAACATTCAACAAACCCTTCTTTAATCCCACTTTGTGTTTGTGCGCCCCTTCTTGTGTGTGCCCAGTACAGACCGGACTGGGGTCTCCCTGCTCTAGCCTAGTGTGTCTAGGAATCCTTTGAGGTAGTCAAGGTGCTGGGGAGATTTTAGCAATGAAGCACAACATCTGTGTTTCATGACAGGTAGTGCCAGGCCTCCCTCTGAAATAGGGACCTCCCCAGGAAGGTTGGAGTCATATGCACTACATGTGATGCACCCTGGAACTCTGTGTTGGAATCCAACAGTCACCCTCAAGGTCACGTTAACTGTGGCTCACCTTCTTCGTAATGCACTGATAGTGTGTTCCCAAAAGCCCACCACGGGCCAGGGCCTGCATCAGTAAAATGTGGCATGCGAATGTACAGCGTTGCTCCCATATTTACATTTGCCCATCTTTCATACAAATGAGGAACTTTCATTGCACATGCTTATCATGGAAGGGGCCACTCCTGTAATACAGACATGTCTTGGTAACTCGTAATATCGTGTAGGTGGGTGAAAGATACCAGCTGGAATCTTTACTGTTACGTAGTAAAGTTCTGTTTTGCTGTACCATGGAGTGTAGCTCAGTCATCAGTTATGCACGTTTGGAAATTATCTTTCAGCACTGTCACTGGCGATAGGTAATGGTGCAAGAAACAGCCATCACTGTTCTCACAAGGTTGTATGCTGCACAAGAAGGTTTGTTTACGCACACAATAACTTCAGCACTTTTCATTGACGTCATCTCTGTGGCTGGATCACCAAGAGATTCATCACAAAACGCTGCCATCAGAGGCTGCCCTCGGTTGAAGCAGACCCCTTGAGAGGAATAAACAAAGAAAAGGTGATAGGGAGTCTCTGCGCAGGGTAGTGACATTCGTGGTAAAAGTAAATATCCTATTAGAACTTCTGCTTCAAGGTCAACCATACGACGACCACCCTACGTCGTAAAATGTGAGCAAAGCCCACTATACAATTATTTGAAAAGAGGTAAACCGAGCAAAACAGCTCTTATATCAGTGAAACAAATAAAGTCCAAGTGTCCATTCTATGTTCGTTTCTTCTTCTTTAATTCAATCTTGTACATATGGTACTTGTTCCTGTACATATTCTTCAAGCTAATGTCATCAAGCCAAGCCAACACGTGTTTCGTCCTCAAGGCTATCAGTCCAGGCCTTAATCAGGGCCAAATACTAAAATCAATATCAAGGAAAAAAAGGGGAAGTGCGATCTTCTGTACCCTTTAGAATGGTGTTGATAAGTTCCTTTGTGTACGATAATTATTAAATTCCAAATATTACGTTTCTTTAATATGAATTAATATGTGGCAGCCAAATATCCTTGTGCTGCATAACCAAGGTCCGCAATCAGAACCTGTAACTCGAAAGTCGGCATGTAAACTCCTTTCTCAAAAGATCCCTTACTTTAGAAAAAGAATGTTCATTGTTGACCCTGACTCTTCTACTCCTTATCTCCGGCACCGGATTCCTGATTCCTCAAACTGCTGTGCAAACTTGTTAACCAAATCCTCTTAACCCGCCTGAATATCTTGGATAGTTGACTTGAGGGTGGCTCTGGCATGCTTAGAAGGAAGAAGGTCCTGCCTGGCCATGTGTAATTGCTTACTTAATTTATTAATGGCACTCTAATGTTTCCACAAACTTTCTGCTTGAACATGTGTTTTACTGCAGGCTGCGGTGCCTTCGAGCTCTTTCAGAGCAGTTTACCCACCAGAACCATGCACCTGTCATCTTTTTATTCAGCGCATGAGCCAAGGGCCCACCACTCTACACAGGGTGCTCGGAAACACTGCCCCAGCATCTGGATGGGCACTGTTACCCCTCAGCTCCACACCTGGCACAAAAAACGGGGTAGCGCACACATGCACATGAACGGGTGCGGTTAGGTATGGTTGCCAAATGGATGGGTGTCACTTATGGTTCTATTTTCGTATCAAGTCTGGGCATTTGCACAAAGTTAACATTTGCGCATATGGAAGTAGTGAGGCATCCCATGCTCCCGTCCCGTCTGTCAGCTGTAAAAGTTAATGGGCTGAGGGAGCAGAAATAAAGAGAGGTTTGCCGTGCTTTTGGGACAGTGGTTTCTGGGGCTCCGCATTGGCACAGCACTTATGAGAGGTACCACATGGTGGCACTGTTTGTGAGATTTAGACATAAGTAAAAGAACACTTGTTTATTAATTCAATATACATTAAAACTCATCACCACTATATTTATATTCCTTGGCTTAATTACTACTAATTACTAAAGTACTCTTCTTTTTGTGTGCCCTACTGAAGTACGTCTATAAATATTTACATACCTATCTGGTTAATTTACTTCTTTACTACTTTACTGGGCATATTTGGACAGAGCAAATATTGTTTTCTTTAAAAATAACCTTGTTTTGTAACGTGCCGAGTCATACAAAGGTGTTCAAGGGCATTACAAATGAATACAAAGAGAAGTGGAAAGTGAGGAGAATGGGGCCATCACATTAAAAAACAAGTTTCTCTGAAAAAACGGCAGCAGCTGGAAATAAGAACGTGTTGTGCTTTTTGCCTCGCAGTTCCATCTACAGTCGAAATAAAGACTTTTCTCAGCTTCTGTAAGACAACATGGAGTGTTGGGTGTGCTCCCACGGCTTACCTCTGCTCTGCTGAAAAGTGCAGATGGCGTGGGTACCGGCAGTTCTATACTGCTTGACTTGCTCAACCTGCAAACCAGCTGCTCTGCCCATCCACGCCTGATGCAGCTCCGCGCTAGCAACCTTCGCACTTGTGACTCACTCAATGAGCGCGGTGCCAGTGAGGAAAAGGCAGGGGGTGCATAGACAGTAACGCTGATCTGCACGTAGGAAGGAGAGGAACGTCATCCTCTTTGGCCTGGCCCGCCCCACCCCAGCTAAGCTCAAAGCCAATCTAAGCAGCTAGTTTGGGTGAAGGCGGGCAAGAGAGCCTGAAAACAACCTAAACAGCTCAAACAACACTACAGGGCTACTAAATTGACCAGCAAGCATCACGAGCTACTCACAGGGTCTCGGCGAGATACCGGTAGCTCGCGATCGAGCGGTTGGAGACCCCTGATCTATACCTTAACACTATGTACACCTCATAAATTCACAAAACAAACTTCAAATTTAGATCAAACACTAAATATTATGTGGTATAATTCAACTATACCTCTTAAAACTCTTATAAAAACTATTCTAATTACTAATACTTTAACTGAACATATGCACTACCAACATGAAAGCAACACCTAAAATTATGCGGTATACTACAAATGTACATATCCACACACTGAAACAAACTACCATAATCAGTAATCCATATTACAAAATACACATAATACTATACAGAATCTATATCAAATAACATTTAAATTAGGCCTGGCCGAAAAATTCCGTTCCGCTCGCGGAATTTGCGGAATTTGGGTAATTTCACGTTCCGCGGAGAAGGCGGAATTGCCCAAAATTCTGCGTTCTGCGGCTTCGCTGAATTTTTTGCTTGTTAGCGTTCTCAAAATGGGTCTTCGCAAGATATTCTCCCCTGAGCACGCAAACAGCGTTCACCAAACAGGAAAAAAGCATTGTGAAAGCAATTCCGCGTGTTCGGGGAATTTCTACGTGCTTGCAGAGATTTTTTACCGTTTTGCGGAGCTTTGCTTATTGGGACTACGCAAATTTCGCCCACCACTAATTTAAATACATTACAACATGTCAAAGTTCTTGATTTATATTTTACCTTTAAAAACAAAGCCAACACATAATACACTTCACAAATTTATAACTCACCTTTCAAATTGATTTGTAGATTATGAAGTATCAGAAACTCAGAAAAGATTTTCTTCTGTACACAATCAATATGTATAGCATTTCTCTCACCAAAGCAAAACCAAAAATGGCAAAGTTTCCCTCTCAATCTCCACACATACACCTGGAAATAACAAATCACACTGCTTACCAGATTATTTCAAATTCTAAAACACATTTCTATTGGTTACACATATCAACACTTGCCAAATGACTTCTAACTGAACCCAAACTGCTGCTGGAATTTTATGAAGTCGCAACTCCACCGTGCTCCGAAAGCGATGGCACCGTGAATCCACATGGAAGTTCCAAAATATATTTTAAATAACTTTACCACTTTTTTTTAATAACACACCACTTCTAAACATACAACTGAATTGGAAAATCTCACTGCAATAACATATTACTTTAATATTTATAACAAATTCACATTTTAATGCCAAAGTTAACTTTCAACCCTACCCCCATTCTGCTTAATACCTGTTTCCAAAGTAACAGTTCATGTAACACTCAACTGAACTCACAGGTCACAAGTTCAGCACATTTCTAGGCTCACCACACAATGTTGCAAATACAAACTTCAGATGTGGTTGACTTTACAAAATATGAGCTTATTCTATCTACTGTACCTAACAAAAACGTTTTACTAACCAATAAGAAACATGTTATTTAACGACAGAAACATGCACCCTATTTTTCACTGTACAATGTTCTTACACAACCAATCATTCCTCTTCTTTTTCAAAAACTGCATCTTATCCACCATTTTAGATACCTCTCATTTTAGCAACTGCCTACTTCAGCTACAGACATCTTTTAAGTGCATCCAGACTTCCCTTCAAGATGTTTAGAGTGTGGATTGTGGGACACAGCTATGTTTTCTGGTGCAAAAGGTATGTTGAACACAGAGGTATTGACAAAGATCTAGCTTTACCAAATATGAACATTAAATGGATTGGACAAAGAGGATTAAAGTGGCACTAATTAATGCCTTTGGTTAAAACCTTTTTACATCTTCAAGCCCCTGACCTCATGATTGTGCACTGTGGTGGCAATGACCTAGGCACATTCACTGGGGTAGGTCTTGAAATGCTAATGAAGGACACCTTTGCAGAATGTATGTTGCTTTTCCCCCAAACTGTCTTTGTATACTCTAACATATGCCAAAGACAGAAATGGAAGTGGTTCAATCAATTTTGTCCTCAGATTGAGAAAGCTAGAAAAAATATCAATAAAGCTGTTTCTGATTACCTCAGAGACCATAGGATGGGCTCCATATACAACAACAATCTGCGTTTCGATATGGATGGCATCTACAAGAGTGATGGTGTACACTTCACAGACATGGGAAGCAGAGTCCTTCTCAATAACCTAAGGCTCTGCATCGGCACTTACAGGTAGCTACAAAAATCTCCCAATAACAACAAGGGCTCTTTTTAGAGCCACCCAATAACCCAACATATAACCTAGCTTTACAATTTAAAAAGAAATGATTTATACTTGGAGTCGCGCACCCATCGCTTTCATACTAAGGGGCCGTGCACCCATCATCTTAACCCTAGTGGGCCACGCTAAGAGCTAACATACAGATCCCCTTGCCCAAAAGGAATCCTACTTTGCTTCATTGAAGCAAGAGCAGGTTTTCCTCCTCTCGCTTCAACGAAGCAACCAGGGTTTCCTATGACAGTGTGCGAGACATACTTCCACCCTCGCATAACAAACAACAATGTCCCGGGGGTGAGCTCCCCGGGACATTGCAGGACCTGGCTCTGGAGAGTGGCCATCAAGGGCTCCAGCACGGGAGCCGCGCGGCACCCTCCCTCTATTTTTAAAACCCCAGCGAGATGGTGTTCCCCAAGACTACAGGGAGCCTGCAAAGCCCCCCGCATATTTAATTAAAGCCCCGGGGGGGCGATCCCCGAGGCTTGGTGAGGGCTCGGAGGACCCCAAAAATGATAAAACAAGCCCGGGGAGGTGACGGTCCTTCCTTGGAGCAACAGTAGGGGGGCCATGTGCCCTCGCGCACCTAATTTTCATCATTCCACCAGTAGTGCGCCAAGAGCCGAATTTGCAGAGTGGTGTAAAAAGGGGGCATGGCCTCGGACCACTCTCAGCAAACCAGCTGTGTGGGGCTTACTGGAGGTACCTGGTGGGCTAGTTGGCCCCCCGGGACTCTCAGGAATGAAGGGGACTTAATGCCCCAACTTAGAATGCGCCAGGAGGCGAGTTTGCAGAGTGGTGGAGAAAGGGGGCATGGCCTGTGTCCATCTCTCAGCAATCCCACTGTGTGGTGCTTACTGGTGGTAACAGATAGGCTAGTTGGCCCCTAAGAACTCCCAGCAGCAAAGGGGACTTTAATACCCATCCAAGAGCATGCCAGGGAGTGCATTTGCAGAGTGGTAGGCAAAGGAGCACATTTGCAGAGTGGTGGGCAGAGGGGGCATGGCCTGCTATGAGAACTTAGCAATCCTGCTGTGTGGGACTTACTGAAGGTAATGGGAGGGGTAGTTGGCCCCAAGATTGTCCTTGGGGCCACACACCCCTTTCTCCACCGCTCTGCAAATGTGTCTCCTAGCAGACTACCACATGGGGGATGAAGTCCACTTTACTCCTGAGGGACTTTGGGGGCCAAGAAGCCCTCCTGGTACCTCCTGTAAGTCCTATGCAGCGGAATTCCTGAGCGCTGGTCGGAGGCCCAGCACCCTTTCTCCACCACTCTGCAAACGCATCTACTAGTTAAAGAAGTGTTTGCAATGCAATAGGTTTCGCATTTGCGAGAGTTAGAGCTGTTGGCGTTGTAAATGTAAATGTTTTTTACTAATGTTTTTGGAGTGGAGTGGATGTGCGTTGTGTGTAGTGGAATTATGTGGTAAGTTGTGCAGTGAAATTATGTGGCTGGAAAGTATGTGGTATTTAGTGTGTAGGAATTATGTGGAGTGGGATTATGTGTTACGGAGAGTAATTATGTGGTTTGGTAGTCTTTGTTGTGGAGTGGTAACCTTAGGTTCAGTCTTCCTCATTTCCATAGAAGCTCCACTATGAACTCAGTGAGACAAAAAAACAAGGAATCACTGAGGAGCACTTGTGGGCCTAGTCCGAGGTATGAGCAGGGCCACTGGAATTATGCGACTGTTTGGCTTCACCGACTTTCGCACAATCATACATTTTCCGCCTTAGCCACATAATTCATCATCTGCTCCCTAATCTGCAGATTTGAACAAAAAAAGCCTTGTTTCTAGGCTCAAACGCTAGCAAAAATGCAGCGACCAGTGTTACAGCATGGTGGAAGGCCCTTTGCAAATCTAGAACTTATTGCTAAAGGTGGGTGTTAAATTTGTACTAATGGTGTGCAAGCCACGCTTGCTTCCTTCTGCGCCTCTCTTGCCTCTTTCTGCATTTCTGTTGCTTCTTTATGTGCATTTCTTTCTTTTTCTGAAAATCTCTTCTACTTTCTCCACCTCTCTTGACTCTTTCTGCACCTCTTGTTGCCTCTTTCTGCACCCCACTTGCTTCTTTCTGTACCCCTCTTGCCTCTTTCTTCACCCTTCTTCCCTCTTTCGGCATCCTTCTTGTCTCTTTCATCACCTCTGTTACTTCTTTCTGCACTTCTCTTCCTTCTTCCTGAACCCCTATTACCTCTTTCTGTCCCCCGTCTTGCCTCTTTGTGCACCTCCCCTACCTCTTTCTGCACCCCTCTTGCCTCTTTCTGCACCTCTGGATGGTTCTTTGTGCACTGCTTTTGCTTCTTTTTGCACCTCTTTTGCAAATTTCTGTATCCCTCTTGCCTCTTTCTGCACCCCTTTTCCCTCTTTCTGCACCATTCCTGCCTGTTTCTGCACTTCTCTTGCCTCTTTCTGCACATCTGTTGCTTCTTTCTGTACCTCTTTTGCCTCTTTCGGCACCTCTGTTGCTTTATTTTGTACTTCTCTAGCCTCTTTCTGAACCTCTGACTTAGAGATAGTTTTAATCTCCCTGCCCCATTATGTACTAGGGCCCTACAGGGGAGCTCATGGCAATCACAAGGGTACCCCAACCCATAGTGTACCCTAGTGTATGTAGGTGTTTTCACTGTATTCTAAGTGTCTTTAAGCATAGCCCTGGCTCCGGGCCTGGTTAGCCAGTCAGTTACCACCAGTTCCAGTCAGCAAAACGTTGGGTGCACAGGATGACTTTGCAACAAGGCCTCTTTCTGCACCTCTGTTGGTTCTTTCTGCATAACGCTTGCTTCTTTTTGCACCTTCCTTTGTCTTTCTGGACTTCTGTTGCCTCTTTCTGCATTTCTCTTGCTTCTTTCTGTGCCTTTCTTCCTCTTTCTGCAGATGTCCTACCTATGTAGTCATAGTTAGCAATTAGCATTTAAAAAACATTTAAAATTCACTGAAAAAAACATAGGTTTCAGGATGTTATAGTTAGAAATTAGCATTTAAAAAACCTTTGAAATTCACTGAAAAAAACACAGGTTTCAGGGACAGTATAGTTAGAAATTAGCATTTAAAAAACCTTTGAAATTCACTGAACAAACCCTAGCTTTCAGGGACGTTATAGTTAGAAATGAGCATTTAAAAAACCTTTGACATTTGAACCACGGGTTTCATGGTTCAAATATAGTTTGTCGGACATTTCACTCGTACAAAACCAGAGAAATGGGGCTGTTATAGTTAGTTGAGCTAACTATAACTCGTGCCCCCGCAATGCACTGCTGATGACGTCACATATTACATCATTCATGACATGGTCAATGACATCACTGATGACATCTCAAATGACATCACTGATGATATCATTCACGTGATAATCTGATGCACCTCCTCACACCCTAATATAACCTTTGATACACCCACTCTAAAATACAGACTACCATTCTCGAAACCATAGACACACCAATACCAGTTACTACATACCCACTCACTGATTCCTAGGTCTACACACACATCCACTCATTCACCCATACAGTCACTGATACATGCAATCACTCATCAATACAGCACTATCATATGCACTCATACACCTATACAGAAACTCACACACCACCACTCATCCATAGAGTTACTCACACACCTAGTCAGTCATGCAAAGAATCAATCACACTCCCATTTACTCACCAATACAGTTATACACACACCACCTCACTTATTTATACCGATACTAACACATACTTACTCACTGATACAAGCAGACGCTCATCCATACAGTCACTCTCACAATCACTCACTCTCACATATAGTGATTTATACACTCAAACCCTCACATATACTGCCTTTCACATATGTAGTTACTCACACATGTACCACTGAGACATCCATTCACTCACCAACACACCCATAAACACACTCACCCACCCATACAGTCCTTCCCAGATGCACTCTTTAACCCATACACCCAGTGAATCACCCACTCACGCATCTATGCACAGAGTCACACACCGCCCACCCACCCACACAGCTACTGAGGCACCCATACAGATACAGACAACCAATCAATAACCCATATAGACACTCATGTAGCTACTCACCAACCCATATATCCGCTTACACACCAACTGACAGACCGATACAGACATTTACACAGTGTACTCACTAATCCATGCATTCAGTAAGACACGTTTAATCACTCACTTATACAGTCCGTCACACACCTACTAAATCATCTATTCAGACACTTACACACCCACTCATTCTTCAATACACTTTGGTATATATATATATATATATATATACATTCACTGAAAAAACCATAGGTTTCAGACATGTTATAGTTAGAAATTAGCATTTAAAAAACCTTAGAAATTCACTGAAAAAACCATAGGTTTCAGACATGTTATTGTTGGTTGGACATTTCACTCGTACAAAACCATAGAATTTCCCCTGTTATAGTTAATTCAGCTAACTTTAACTCCTGCACCAGTAATGCACTGCTGATGACGTCACATATTACATCATTCATGACATGGTCAGTGACATCACTGATGACATCACTGATGACATCTCAAATGACATCACTGATGACATCACTGATGATATCATCCACGTGAAAATCTGATGCACCTACTCACACTCTAATATAACCTTTGATGCATCCACTCTAAAATATAGAGTATCATTTTCAAAACCATTGACACACCAATACCAGTTACTAAATACACACTCACTGATTCCAAGGTCTAGACACACATCCACTCATTCACCCATACAGCTCTCATACATGCAGTCACTCTTGAATACAACACTATTATATGCCCTCATACATCTATACAGAGACTCACACACTGCCACTCACCCATGAAGTTATTCACACACCTAGTCAGTCATGCAAAGAATCAATCACACTCCCATTTACTCACCTATACAGTTATACACACACCACCTTACATATTTATACAGATACTAACGCATACTTAGTCTCTTATGTAATCACTGATACAAGTAAACACTCATCCATGCAGCCACTCTCACAATCACTGACTCTCATGTATAGTTATTTATATACTTCAACTCTCACATACACTGGATTTTACATATGTAGTTACTTGCTCCTGTACCACTGAGACATCCATTCAGTTACCAACAGACTCATACATACACTCACCCACCCATACAGCTGTTTCCACATGTACCTTTGAACCCATACACCCAGTGAATCAACCACTCACACATCTATGCACAGAGTCAGACACCTCTCACCCACCCACACACTCGCTCACTCTCCCATACAAATACTCAGGCAACCAATCAATAACCCACAGAGACACATATGTGGCTACTGAGCAACCCATGCAGCAGGTTACACAAACACAGACAGACTGATACAGACATTCACACAGTTCAGTCACTAACCCATGCATTCAGTAAGACACATGTAATCACTCATTTATACAGTCAGTCACGTACCTTATAAATCCTTTATACAGACACCTATACACCCACTCATTTATCAATACAGCTTGGCATATATCTAAAACAAATGTAAACTTTACAGAAACACACAGGCACTGGATGATGTCATCAGTGATGACATCAGTGATGTCATTTGAGATGTCATCAGTGATGTCATCAGTGATGCCACTGACCATGTCATGAATGATGTAATATGTGACGTCATCAGCAGTGCATTGCGTGTGCACGAGGTATAGTTAGCTGAACTAACTATAACAGGGGAATATCTATGGTTTTGTACGAGTGAAATGTCCAACCAACTGTAACATGTCTGAAATCTATGGTTTTTCAGTTTATTTCTAAGGTTTTTAAATGCTAATTTCTAACTATAACGTGTCTGAAACCTATGGTTTTTTCAGTGAATATATATATTATATATATATATATATTTAGAAGAAAAGGTTGCCCCCCTGCGAAGCGCACTATCACATGTTCTCGAAAAATGTGAAAGTGGACTCTGTTGTCAATGGCATTGAAAGTGAGTTAATTTTGAAAAAGACTTGTGTTTAACAGCGACCCACATGGGGAATACGGAGACTCCCATTCTCATAATGCTTCGCAATTGTACGCCTCACATGAGATTCTTACTTAATATGAATACGGCATTGTTGGAGGGGAAAAATTGGGAGCAATGCTGCTGTTTGTCACATGATGCCTCTGATAAAGAACTTTTCAGTTCGAAACACGTCAGGCAATACTTTACCAGTGATGCTCTTGGTACCGAATCTGCTTTCTTTTGGAGAATCGAGAACCTCTGATAGTGCGCTTCGCAGGGGCGCAACCTTTTCTTCTAATATATACATATATATATATATATATATATATTCACTGAAAAAAACATAGGTTTCACACATGTTATAGTTAGCTGGACATTTCACTCGTAAAAAAACAATGAAATTCCCCCGTTATAGTTAGTTCAGCTAACTATAACTCGCGCGCCCGCAATCCACTGCTGATGACGTCACATATTACATCACTCATGACATGGTCAGTGACATCACTCATGACATCACTGATGACATCTCAAATGACTGATGACATCAACCATTGATTATGTGTTTCTGAACAATTTTAATATGTATAATATATATAGGGAAAAGCCTGTTGAAGAATAAGTGGGTGTACAAGTGTGTAAATGGATGATTTTCTGTGGTGCGTAACTGACTCTATAAGTGAGTCATTAAATGTATCTCACTGCAGACTAGTGACTAAACTGTGTGAATGTTTGTATGTGTCTATGTTGGTGTACAAGTGGCGGCATGGTTTTGTGAATACCTATATAAGTGTCTATATGAGTTATTGATTGCTTGTCTCAGTATCTGTATGAGTTTCTGAGTGTTTTGTGTGGGTAGGGTGTGTGTGACTCTATGCATAGATGTGTGAGTGGGTGATTCTATGGGTGCATGGTTTTAAGAGTGCATCTGTGATGGACTGTATGGTTGAGTGAGTGTATGTATGGGTGTGTTAGGGATTGAATGTATATCTCAGTGGAACATTTGTGACTATCTACATATGTGAAAGGCAGTATATATGCGTGTAAGAGTATATAAGTGGGTAGATGTGAGAGTGTGTGATTGTGAGAGTGACTGTATGGATGAGTGTGTGCTTGTATCAATGATTCTATAAGAGCGTAAGAATGTGATACTATTTTTATGAGTAAGTGAACTTGAGTGTGTATAACCGCATAGGTGAGTAAATGGGAGTGTGATTATTTGCATGACTGAGTAGGTGTGAGAGTTCCTCTATGGATGATTGGTAGTGTGTGATTGTCTATATAGGTGTATAAATGCATATGATAGTTTTGTATGGAGTGACTGTAAGTATGAGTGACTGTACAGCTGAATGAGTGGTGGTGTATGTGGACCTAAGAGTTAATAAGTGAGTATGTAGTTATTGGTATTGCAGTATGTATGGTTTTGAGAATGGAACTCTTTAATTTTGAGTCGGTGTAGCAAAGGTTATATTAGGGTGTGAGAAGATGTGGTAATTTATCACATGGATGACGTCATCAGTGATGTCATCAGTGATGTCATTTGAGATGTCATCAGTGATGTCACTGACCATGTCATGAGTGATGTAATATGTGACGTCATCAGCAGTGGATTGCGGGCGCGCTAGTTTTAGTTAGCTTAACTAACTACAACGGGGGAATTTCATTGTTTTTTTACGAGTGAAATGTCCAGCTAACTATAACGTGTGTGAAACCTATGGTTTTTTCAGTGAATTTGCAAGGTTTTTTAAATGCTAATTCCTAACTATAACGTGTATGAAACCTATGGTTTTTTCAGTGAATTTGCAAGGTTTTTTAAATGCTAATTCCTAACTATAACGTGTGTGAAACCTATGTTTTTTTAGTGAATTTGCAAGGTTTTTTAAATTCTAATTCCTAACTATAACGTGTGTGAAACCTATGTTTTTTTAAGTGAATTTGCAAGGTTTTTTAAATGCTAATTTATCTATGTATTATTATATTTTTTAAATATTTATTTTACAATAAGCTACCTAAATATATAGTTATAGATTAACTTTATCCTGTAATATGGAATGGCTCAGTTTTTTTTATTTTTTTTATTTGGATAGAGTTGAACAGCATAGTTAATATCTTCTATAATTTATAAACACTTTTAATTTTTATTTTTTTATTTTTTTTAAGTGTTTTTGACCGTGCGAGCAAGGTTGCGCGCAAGGAACGCGCGTGCTCCGTACGCGCATGCACGCGTGCTCCATACGCGCATGCGTGCGTGCTCCGTACGCGCGTGCGTGCTCCGTACGCGTACGCGCATGCGCGCGTGCTCCGTATGCGTGCATGCTCCGTGCGCTTACGCGCATGTGCGTGTGCTCCGTACGCGCATGCGTGCGTGCTACGTGCACGCACGGCAAGTCATGTGATTTAGAAACAACACTTTTCATTGGTTTATAGTAGTTTCAGGTCATGTGCTTTAGAAACAACACTATTCATTGGTTTATAGTAGTTTCAGTTCCAGAAACTTCCAACACCACACCCACTCCCCTCATTATTACTTCTGATTCCCTGGGAGAAGGAGCTGAGCAGCTTTTTCAGTACTCCAGTACTTGAGAATGGCAGAGCAGCAGTCATCTTCTGGGAGTGAGCAGGAGACCCTTGTGAGACAGAGACAGAGGAAACAGAAAGACTCTTTGATATGGCAATTTTTTACATTTCCACAGGGGCAGAAGAAGGTGAATGCTCCAAAAGTCACCTGCACTCTTTGTGATCGGGTCTTATCAAGAGGAGATCCTAAAAAGAAATACTCTTTTAGTATCTTCACTATGATCAGGCACGTTAGAGATGTGCATCCTGTGGCTTATGCTCGAGCTGCTAGAGAAAACCCTCCAGCAGCTCAGCCGAGCACATCCGCAGCAGCTCAGCCGAGCACTTCATCTGCGGCGGCAGCTTCACCTGCTTCTGTTCCACTGGATATACACCCTCTGTTTAAGAGGGTGCATATACGGTGCAATGCGTGCATTGCTCTTCTCTCTCATGGGGACACCAGTATTCCCCTAATAGAGAGCAAGATACAGCAGCACACGTGCGGCACCCTATAATTTTTGCCATTGTTTTGTTCCTCTGTCCCTGTATTAACACAACGGCTCTTTTTATAGCCACCTAACATCTAAACACTTAAATTTGATTTTTAATTCTATTTTTTTTATGATTTCTTTCCGCCGTGCGCGCACTGTGTGCACACCTCGCGATTTAAAAAAAAAAAAAATGTTTTTTTCACCCTCCATGGTCCTTCAGGGACCCCCTGACAAAAGCTAGGGGGTCAGGAACTCTGTACCCTGCCCCCTTTTCACGTTCTCCACCTTTCTTTTTTACTGTCACACACAAAATGGCGGCCGACACTTCCTGATTTCTACCGGTTTGAATGTTGACTGACATGGATCCACCAATCAGAATCACGCTCGCGCATGGCACCGTGCGCGCACGGTGCGCGGCTATAGATATTTATGTGCTTTTAACTGCAATTTTCTCAGGCACTACTGAACAGATTGACACCATATATGCAAAAGGCACATCTCTGACCTGAGGACTACCTCTTTGCCAAATTTCAAGTAAATCTGTTCAGCCGTTCGGGCTGTACCTTCGACTAAAGGTCCTATGGGAAAATGCATGGGGAAAACGTGTTTTGGGACCCCCCTTTTTTCTCAGCCCCCGCTTGACGAATCACCCCGAGACTTCCAGGGTAGGAGCTGAGCGGAGCGCCCCATTAGTTTTGAAAATTTCGCAAGGATCCGTCAACCGGCGCCAAAGTTATTCAAAATAGAATTTTCAGATTTCCTATGGAAACACGGTCCTAAATATAACTATCTACTGGCGACCGCCAGTAGATGATATATATATTCACTGAAAAAACCATAGGTTTCAGGCCTGATATAGTTAGGAATTAGCATTTAAAAAACCTTAGAAATTCACTGAAAAAAATAGGTTTTAGGGGTGTTATAGTTAGCTGGACATTTCACTCGTACAAAACCATTCAAATTCCTCCTGTACTAACTATATCTCGCGCGCCCGCAAACCACTGCTGATGATGTCACATATTACATCATTCATGAAATGGTCAGTGACATCACTGATGACATCTCAAATGACATCACTGATGTCATCATCCAGTGAATGTGGTTTGGTTCGTTATTTAAATATGTATTATATATATAGCAATTTGCATTGAAGAATGAGTGGATATATAAATATAAATATCTGAATGGAGGATTTAGTAGCAGTGTGATTGACTGTTTACTTGACTAATTTATAGTGTCTCACTAAATATATTGGATAGTGACTAAACTGTGTGAATATCTGTATCACTTTGTCAGTGTTAACTGCTTCTCCAGTTTGTTACTAGCTATGTGAAAGTCTATATTATTTATTGATTCATTAACTGAGTATTTGTATGGGAGAGTGAATGTGTTTATGGTTCGGTGGGGGGGGGGGTGACTGCCTAAAGATGTGTGAATAGTTGATTCAGTAGGTATATGAAGTTAAAACTACATGTTATAACAGTTGTTTGGGTGAGTGAATATCTTTATGGGTGTGGTGATGAGCCAATATATGTCTCAATGGTACATGTCCAACAAACTAGAAAAATAAAAGCCAGTGCATGTGTCAGTTGTTGTATATAAATAAGTATACATAAGACTCAGTGATTGTAAGATTAACAGTATGGATAACTGTATACTTGTAATAGCGATTTTATAACACACTAAGTATGAGTTACTATCTGTATGAATAGATGAAGTGCTGTTTGTATAAGTGTGTAGCTAATTAAATGTAAGTATGATCCATTGTTTGCATAAGTGAGTAGGATGACTTCATAAGTGATTAGGATGTGTGCTGGTGTGTAATGTCGATATAGATGTATAAGTCTATTTGATAGTGTTTTATTGATCATTGACAGCATGTATGAGTGAATCTATAGGTAAGTGATTAGATGTGTGTATAGATCTGGGAATCACTGAGTGGGTGTTTAGAAACTTGTATTGGTGTGTCAATGGATTCAAATATGGCACTCTGTATTTTACAGTGAGTGATGAAAGGTTATACTAGTGTATGATGAGGTGTATCTGATTGTCATGTGGATGATGTCAGTCAGTCAGTCAAAAGATACTTTATTCGGTTCATAGCAAAAGCCATAAAAGCATAATACATCAAAGACAAGCCCATTTATAAAAAACATACATTATAAATATCATTTAAGAAAAGACAATACAAACATATTAAAAATAGAAGCAAAAACACTCGATCATAATTCATGAGTTTCCCATTCTCTGCACTATAGCCAAATGATTTGTTTCCTTAATCTCATTGATATTGCCAAAAAATTAGCTACATTAAATATCTCCCAGGTAGTACCCAACAGCTGGAGATAAAAGAGAGCAGGTTTAACTTGTCTGAAACATTTATCTTTAATAAGAGGGATGATGAACTTTTTACGAATAGGACACAGATGTTTACAAAAGAAGATAAAGTGCACAGTGTCTTTAATGGAGAATCTATCACAAGAACAAATCTCCAAATCCATCTCCTTCGTCCACCCTGGGCGTTCGGTGAGCAGGAGATGGAATTTATTCAATCTAAACTTAGTCAATAAATAACGATGATTCATATTATTGACAATGCCCAAGTAGGGTTCGATACCTCTAGAAGTAAATAGCAACTGTTGTGCCCTTACTGTTGGTTTAAGTAGTTCCTTTTCTTCTCTTGCTAAATTTACCAACTGCTTGTGTGTGTCTTTCACCCATTTCACATCCCCCTCTGATAAATTATTTGGGTGATCAAACAATTCAAGACGACCCATTTCTCTGGTTAATTTCTTAACATAGTACAACCAGGGGATAGCATTACCATACTCAAGGGATAAACAATCCCTGAGAATCTCATGATTCAACTCTAGTTCAGGGTTTAACCATATTGAGATCCATTTCAATAGCGGAGCTAGAGCTATGCGATCTACTAGATATTCTATCCCACATTCTTGGTGAACAATATATCCGGAGGTTGACTGAGGAACGGATAAAATAGATTTTAAAAACATGTCCTCTGCCACCTGCAGCGCCTTTACGTTTTTAAACCCCCACAGGTCAGCTCCATACATGGCTATAGAGGTACATTTAGCAGCATAAATTTTCAACACAGCCTGCAAGGGCTTCACCCCCAGTTTACGCGCAAAGTCCAAAACAGCCAAAATAGACCTAGCAAAGGCATTGCGTTTAGCAACTAGTTGAGGCAACCAGGTGGACTTATCATCGAAAATAACCCCCAGATATGGAAATCTAGTAACCCTGGATAGAACATTCCCTTCACAGTGCATAGTCTTAACTCTTTTGGGCTTACTGCCCACAATCATTACATGCAATTTTGAGAAATTCACACTTAAATCCAGTGTTTTTATAAAATTGGCAAATAAATTTAAAAGACGTTGCAGCCCCACTGCTGTGCGTGCTATTAAGGCGGCATCATCTTCATATAATAATGCCGGGATGGAATACTTGCCCGCCCTTGGAATATCCTTACACGCCTCAGTTAGAGCAGCACCCAAGTCGTTAATATGAAGGGTAAAAAGCAGGGGGGCTAAAATGCACCCCCGCCTAACCCCATAAGTGATCCCAATCTTGCCCATACAGTTACCTAAACGATCATATCTAACTGTAGCGGTGAGGTCCCTATGTAAATCAGCAAGAAAATACACAATATTTTCATCGATGCCAAGCTTAAGGAGCAATCCACACAATTTCGACCTATTCACTCGGTTGAAAGCCGAGGAAAGGTCCATAAAAGCTAAATATAGCGTACCCTTTTTGGCGATAGTGTATTTTCCAAGTAGTAGGTGAAGGTTGAGGCTTTGATCTTTGGTACCTCGTCCCTTCCTAAACCCATATTGTAAACATGAAAGGGTATCAGTGTCCTCCAGCCAAGCTGTTATTTTGCCTAAAACCACTCGCCCCAACACTTTCACTGCAGAATCAATGAGGGAGATAGGGCGATAACAACTGGGATCCCCCCTGTTACCTTTCTTAAAAATGGGTACGATAACAGATTCAGACCAAGTGTCCGGAATACCTGCTGTACATACCCTGTTAAAAACATTTGTTAAAACTATGGACCAGGTCTCAAGATCTGATTTAAAGAGGTCTGCTGGAACGCCATCGGGACCCGGAGCCTTATTGCTCGTCATCTTCCCGATAGCGCCAGCCACCTCAGCCTTGGTAACCATTAAAGTATAGGGATTCAAAATAGGGATAGGCATATTCACCTCCCCATTATTTTCCCCTTCATAGACTGACTTAAAATGAGAGCACCACAACTGTTCCTGAATACCACAGTCTAATTGGTCATTACAAGGGTCACGGAAAAAAGGTTTATTTACCACGGACCAAAATTTGGCGCTGTTTCTAAGCACATCCACAGAGGATAATTCTTCCCAGGCATCCACCCGAATCTTCCGTCTTCTAGTTTCCAAAGCTTTATTATAATTTTTTCTTAACAAGGCCACAATGGCCCTATTCACTGGCTTACAGTTCAGGGCGGCCTTCATCTTTTTATTGGCTGACAAACAGTTTTTATCAAACCACCCCATCTCGGCATGATCCTTAGCTTTCCTTGGGTGTCTGAGGTCTACTGAGACCTGGGAACAAATTACAGAGTACGCCTCTAAAACCTCCTCGTTCCCTGCTTCCAAATTCAGACACGTATTCAGCTCAGATCCTACCTTCCTTTATAGGTTAGTATGAAAGTCTCCCGGTATGACTCTGCTCCATCTGATCCTACGGGCCTGATCTGTTGGACGAATATCAAATTTTTCCATGCTATCATGAGCTATAACAGGCTTTAAGATCAGGTCCGAAACGCTAAGGGCCACTGGGTTATGGTCACTAAAATGTGACCAAACCGCCGAGTATCCATGGATACTATCCCCTAGTGCTAAACTAACAAAAACATAGTCAATAACTGAGTGTCTGCCATTCCCTTTAAATGTAGGTATCTCCTCATCAAATGTGGATGGAAGCATCAGACCATTATCCGCCAAAATTGTTTCAAGGAGATCTCCCTGTACCGAATGTTCAATATGAGTCTCCCCTTGCTCTACCGTGCCTAATGGATCTAATGACAAACATTTGTCTGAGCAGCCATGAATGTTAAAATCACCCATGACTATGATAAAGCATTGATTTTTATTGACCTCCTTGTAATCAGCCAAAAAAAGATTTAACGTGCCAGGTGATCAGTCATGGCAACCCTATCATATGAATTATAAAAATTGATAATTAGAATGTCTCCCACCCCGCTCAAGGAGATTTGAACTGCCAAGCAGTTTCGTGATCCCGTATCTAATTGGGTATGGGTACCGGGAATAATAGCTGAAATTAAAGTAACCAGGCCACCCTTTGCCCTCCCCATATTAGATGGTTCCGCCGAAATAAAGAAACTCGAATAGCCATCCAGGGTCAGGGTATTCCCTGTATCCCAGGTTTCTTGTAGTCCTATAATGTCACCCAGACCTATAAATTCTCTCCATGCTGGGTCGTCTATTTTATTTTTCAGACCAGCTATGTTCCAGGTTACCAACTTTATGGGTGTACCCCTGGGCCCTTGATCATACCCGGCTGCACTAAGGGCATTTTTTGCCAGTGTCACTACAGGGGGAACTCTAACCGGGGTATCAGGGATGATAGTATCTTCTTGAATCCCTAGTCACTCATTTTCTCCCAGATTAGAAAAAATGTCAAATCTGTTAAAGACTGGGACAGCGAATTCATAGGGACCACTCCTTTTAAGTAGGTCGCTAGACACTGACCTAATGTGAGATGGGGGATAGAAAAACCCCAAAGGGAGTATATTAACGTACTCATTTGATGATGTCATCATTGATGTCATTTGAGATGTCATCAGTGATGTCACTGACCATGTCATGAATGATGTAATATGTGACATCATCCGCAGTGGATTGCGGGCACGCGAGATATAGTTAGTACAACTAACTATAGCGGAGGAATTTGAATGGTTTTGTTCGAGTGAAATGTCCAGCTAACTATAACACCCCTAAAACCTTAGTTTTTTTCAGTGAATTTCTAAGGTTTTTTAAATGCGAATTCCCAACTATATCAGGCCTAAAACCTATGTTTTTTTCATTGAATTTCAAAGTTTTTTTAAATGCTAATTCCTACCTATATCAGGCCTGAAACCTATGGTTTTTCAGTGAATTTCAAAGGTTTCGTAAATGACAATTTTTAAATGTATTAATTGTTATATTTATTTTTTTGATACTGATTTACTACATTTTTTAAACTATTTATTTTTAGATATTTTATTTTTTTAATTACATTATAATTACATTATACATTACATTACAAAATATACTTTCTCAGAATTCATTACTTTAGTTTAAATACTTTGCAAATAGGCAATAGACTTTTAAGTACAGTAGTTACAGTTGTTGCAATGGGCAACACAATTTCAAACACAATGCAACATTGAGCTCAATGTGAATTTCTAGTTCAATGCAATTAGTTACTGTATGGATTACTTTTCTAACCACAGGACTGGATCCTATATTCAGTCCTTAGACATCTCCTATAAACTGTTGAGTAAAAGCGTTTTGGTTACAGTAGTGATCTTTAAGGACTATTATTCTATTTTAAAAGTTGACACTTCAAATTTTTTTTATTAGACTCACCAATGTTATCCTATGGCAGAAACTTCACTTAGCAGGTAAGTAGTGTTTTCCTTACTCACTGGTGGATCCTGGATCCAGCACTGGTGCATCTCCTGTAAACAGTTGAAATAATGCATTTAAGTCATACAGGCGCTTTTTAGGAATATTTTTAGTTTGTGAAAATAGACACTTAGAAACTTTTCTGGTGAAAACCAGACAATGGATTCCTATGGAAGGAAATACAAGTTACTGGTAAGTACGGTTAGAATTACTTTTCAGGGTCAGTGCTGGGATAAAAGATGCAGCACTGGGTTCTCTCCTGATAACAGGTGAGTAAATCGGAATTCGTTGTTCGGATGATTTTAGGAGAATATTTAAAAGTTTCAAAACTCCACACTTAGAACAATTTTCCAAGTGAAATCAGTCAATGTTAGCCTTTGGAAGGAAATTCATGTTGCTGGTAAGTATGGTTAGAATTACTTTTTAGGATCAGCACTGGGCTCAAAGATGCAGCACTGAGGTCTCTCCTGATAACAGGTGAGTAAATCGGAATTCGAAGTACATCCAGTAAGCGCCACAGAGCTGCGTAGCAGAGAGATGTAAAAAGGGGCACGGCCTGCACCACCTCTCTGCAACGCAGCGCATCGACGCTTCCTGGAAGCACCTGGGGGCTACTTGGCCCCCATGGTCCCTCAGGTTTGAAGTGGAATTTTTTCACCAACTTAGAACGTGTTTGCACACATCACGTCAGGCCCCGTCCCCTCCCTTCACCACTGTGTAAACGCGCCCTGTCACCGTTCTAAGTTGAGAGATTAAGTCCCCTTCAATCCTAAGGGTACCTAGGGTCAAACTAGACCACTAGGTACCTCCAATAAGCGCCACAGAGCTGCGTTGCAGAGAGGTGTAAAAAGGGGCGTGGCGTCTGAACACCTGTCTGCAACGCAGCTCCCTGGCGCATACTGGAGATACCTGTTGGGCTAGTTGGCCCTCAGGGACCCTCAGTATTAAAAGATAATTAATTCCCCAACTTAAAACGTGTCACGGTGCGTGTTTGCACAGTGGTGAAGGAAGGGGGTGTGGCCTGAGGTGACATGTCGGCAAACACGGCCTGTGGCGCGTTTTAAGTTAGAGAATTAATTTCTCCTCAATCCTGTGGGTCCCTTGGGGCCAACTAGCCCACCAGGTACCGCCAGTATGCGCCAGGAGGCTGCGTTGCAGAGAGGTGTTCAGAGGCCACGCCCCTTTTTACAAAACTCTGCAACGCAGCTCCGTGGCGCTTACTGGAGGTACCTGGTGGGCTAGTTGGCACCCAGGGACCCTGAGAATTGACAAGGAATTAATTCCCCAACTTAAACCATGCCACAGGGTGTGTTTGCACACATGTGAACTCAGGTCCCGCCCCCTCCCTTCACCACTGTGCAAACGCGCCCCATGGCGCGTTTTAAGTTGGGGGATTAACTCCCCTTGAATACTGAGGGTCCCTGGAGTCCAACTAGCCCACCAGATACCTCCACTAAGCGCCACAGAGCTGCGTTGCAGAGAGGTGTAAAAAGGAGCGTGGCCTCAGAACACCTCTCTGCAATGCAGCCCCCTGGCGCATACTGTAGGTTCCTGGTGGGCTAGTTGGCCCCCAGGGACCCCCAGTATTGAAGGGGAATTCGTTCCCCATCTGCAAACGTGCCAGGGGGGCGTGTTTGCAGAGTGCAGCAAGGAGGGGGCGTGGCCTCCGGCGCGATGCCGATATTTCTGTTTCCTTTTTTTAAGAAGGGGGGCAGCGTAGCCCCCCTTCTTTTTCTTATTTTTGGGCCCTGGGGACCCCATCCCCCAGGGCCTGCCCCCTAATATATATTTTTTTTAATTAAGAAATTGGGAAGGGGGCCTCGTGGCCCCCCTCCCGAGGCCTTAATCAGTCCCGGGGACCCCTTCCCCCGGGGCATGGCCCTTTTTTTAATATTATATTTTAGGAGGGGGCTGCCTTGCTCCCCTCCTTATGGCCCTGGGGACTTAATCCCCGGGGCCAGCCTTTGTTTTTTTTATCATTTGAGGAGAGGGCCGCGTGGCCCCCCTCCCGGGCCACTAATAGCCCCGGGGACCCCATCCCCCGGAGCTGGCCCTCTCCGTTGGGGACCGTGGGGGGGTCCTCAATCCCCCCCACGGTCCCACCAGCTCCCCGCCTCCTGCGGGAGCCGGCATTGCTTTTCCACACGGGGAGCAGCTAACATGCTGCTCCCCCTGTGGAAAAGCAATCTGCTTTATTATTTGGAAGAGAGAGCAGGTTTATGGCAGGATGGAGCTGCGAGGCTCCCACCCTGCCATAGCAAACTACAGTGTCCCAGGGGTGGGCACTGCAGGAGCCGGCCCTGGGGGGTGGCGGTCCCCAGGGCCCTCGAGGGCTCCCCTCCCCCTTCTTCAAAGCCCCGGGGGGTGGTGGTCCCCGGGGCTGGGGGGGCATTGTGCCCCCGCAATGTTAATTACATAAAGCCCCGGGGGGTGGTGGTCCCTGGGGCTCGGGGGGGCCTTAGAGGCCCCCCAAAAATTATCATTTTAAGCCCCAGAGGTGGCGATCCCTGGGGCTGCGGGGGGCCGTGAGCCTCCCGCATACATTAGCAAAAAGCCCGGGGGGGGGTGGCGGTCCCCCCGGGAGTTGGCCCACCCGGCACCTAAATAGCAACGAAGCGCAGGAGCCCACACTTTGTTTTTTTATTTCGGCCGAAATTTGCGCTGGGTGCGCAAATTTCACCGTTTAAAAATAAAAATTAAAATGCTTTTTTGGCCCTGGGGGTCCTTGTGGGACCCCCTGAGCAGGCCTGGGGTGGTCAGGGTGTTTCTACCCTGCCCCCTTTCCGCGTTTTGCGCGTTTGTTTCTTAGGTGTCTTGTGCCTCGGTTCTACCGAGGCACAAGATGGCTGCCAACACTTCCTGATTTGGAGTGTTGACAGGCAATTAGAATACAGCTCGTGCACGGCAGGGTGCGCTTAGGCTGCGCTTAGGGTACGCGGACCCTCCGAGGCCATAAATATATGTACTTTCAAATGTCATTTTCTCAGAAACTACTGAACGGATTTACACAATTTAAGCAGAAGGCACGAGTCTGAACTAAGGACTACCTCTTTGCCAAATTTGGTGTAATTCCGTTCAGCAGTTCGGGCTGTAGCTGTGGCTAAAGGTCCTATGGGAAATTGCATGGGGAAAATGCGTTTTGGGACCCCCCTTTTTTCTCGGCCCCCGCTTGACGAATCACCGTGAAACTTTCAGGATAGGAGCAGACCGGAGCTGCACAAAAGTTTTGAAAATTTTGCGACGATTCGTCAATCGGCGCCAAAGTTATTCCAAATAGAATGTTGCAGATTTCCTATGGAAAATAGGTCCTAACTATATCTTCACTGAAAAAACCATAGGTTTCACACATGTTATAGTTAGCGGAAATTTTACTGATAAAAAACCAATGAAATTCCCCCGTTATAGTTAGTGCAGGCAACTATAACTCACGCGACCGCAATCCTCTGCTGATGCTAATACTGTATTTAGACACTTATTTGCCCATGTCTTCTTCCATACATTTTTAGCTATACATATATTACAAATATTTTTTTTTTCATAAAGACACATATGTCATCAGCAGAAGATTGCGGTCGCGTGAGTTATAGTTGCCTGCACTAACTATAACGGGGGAATTTCATTGGTTTTTTATCAGTAAAATTTCCGCTAACTATAACATGTGTGAAACCTATGGTTTTTTCAGTGAATTTGCAAGGTTTTTTAAATGCTAATTCCTAACTATAACGTGTGTGAAACCTATGGTTTTTTCAGTGAATTTGTACGGTTTTTTAAATGCTAAGTTACTTTACGCCATTCGTGGCGTGCGCGCCCACTTAACGCAGTTCGTTCCGTGCGCGCACGGTGCGCTTCGCGCACCGTGCGCGCACAGTACGCAGTTAGTGCCGTGCACGCACGGAGGGCACGCGGTGCGCTACGCGCACCGCGTGCCCACGTTACGCTAGATGGGCCATGTACGCACGATGCGCTTCGCGCACCGTGCGCACATGGAGGACATATGATGCACTTCGTTTTGAAAGGTAATATTTTAATTTTTCGTAATTTTTATAAGCCATGCACAAATGGTGCCCTTCGGGCACCATTTGCACACGGGGTGGAGAGAGTGTGGATAATTTCTTTTTTTATTTAAATATTATAGTTTATCTCAAGTGTAATAAGCCATGCACGATTGGTGGCCTTCGGCCACCAATTGCACACGGGGTGGGGAGAGTGTGGATAATTTTTTTTTTTTTATAATTTTTTACCGTACGCGTACGGTAAGCGTAATCGGCGAAATGGGCGAAAAAATAAAAATTCCGTTTTTGGCCTTGGGGGATCTTTGGGGACTCCCTCAACATGGCTATGTGTGTGGGAGCTGTCTAAACAGCCCCTTTACATGTTTTTGTGCTTTATATTTTAAACATCTCTCTCAGTGCGAGAGAGAAAATGGCGGCCGCCGCTTCCTGGTTTCGGCCGATTCGAATGTTTACTAAGATCTAAGAGCCAATCAGAATCGCGCTCGCGCACGCCACCGTACACGTACGGTAAGCGTACCGTAAGCGCACCGTAAGCTGGCTCAGATATATATATTGATTTAAAGGCTATTTTCTCAGAATCTACTGAACAGATTTACACCAAACCTACAAAAGGCACTTCCTTGACCTGAGGACTACCTCTCTGTCAAATTTCTAGTAATTCTGTTCAGCCGTTCGGGCTGTAGCCCTGTCTAAAGGTCCTATGGAAAAATGCATGGGAAAAACGCGTTTTGGGACCCTCTTTTATCTCAGCCCCCGCTTGACGAATCCCCCCGAGACTTTCAGGGTAGGAGCGGGGCATAGCGCCCCACCTATTTTGAAAAATTCGCGAGGATTCGTCGACCGGCGCCAAAGTTATTCAAAATAGAATGTTGCGGATTTCCTATGGAAACGTGGTCCTAACTAGTAGGTAATACCTCCTGGCGACCACCAGTAGGATATATATATATATATAACAAATCCAATTGGCCGCACTCTGCTCGTCTTACAAGCAAGTTGCCCAAAGGAACTATGGTCCATGTAGTGGCGACGGCGAGTACGCCTGTGCCACAGTGTTAGAAGAAAGTAAGTTTCGCATTAGCCATCCCTGGACACGTGTTTCGAGGTAGTTGCCTCTCGTCAGCAGGGAGTAGGTGAGTGTATAGGGGTGCCGCGTAGACTGCCAAAAATGTATTAACAGGTAACGTACCACTCATGGCGCGCAGGTGCTGGTCTAGGTACTTTACCTGAGAATACTTTTTTGGCAGTCTACGCGGCAACCCCACACACATACCTACTCCCTGCTGACGAGAGGCAACTACCTCAAAACACGTGTCCAGGGATGGCTAACGTGACACTTACTTTCACTTAAAACATTGGCACAGGCGTATTCGCCGTCGCCACTTCATGGACCACAATTCCTTGGGGTAACACGCTGGTAGGACGAGCAGAGTGCGGCCAATCGGATTTTTGATTGTATTAAGGCTCCCTTGAGCCGATTGGGCTGACGAGCCCTGGACCAGCACCTGCGCGCCATGAGTGGTACTTTACCTGAGAATACTTTTTTGGCAGTCTACGCGGCAACCCCACACACATACCTACTCCCTGCTGACGAGAGGCAACTACCTCGAAACACGTGTCCAGGGATGGCTAACACGACACTTACTTTCACTTAAAACATTGGCACAGGCGTATTCGCCGTCGCCACTTCATGGACCACAATTCCTTGGGGTAACACGCTGGTAGGACGAGCAGAGTGCGGCCAATCGGATTTTTGATTGTATTAAGGCTCCCTTGAGCCAATTGGGCTGACGAGCCCTGGACCAGCACCTGCGCGCCATGAGTGGTACTTTACCTGAGAATACTTTTTTGGCAGTCTACGCGGCAACCCCACACACATACCTACTCCCTGCTGACGAGAGGCAACTACCTCGAAACCCGTGTCCAGGGATGGCTAACGCGACACTTACTTTCACTTAAAACATTGGCACAGGCGTATTCGCCGTCGCCACTTCATGGACCACAATTCCTTGGGGTAACACGCTGGTAGGACGAGCAGAGTGCGGCCAATCGGATTTTTGATTTATATATATATATATATATATATATATATATATATATATATATTACCTACTGGCGGTCGCCAGTAGGTAGTTATAGTTAGGACCCTGTTTCCATAGGAAATCCGCAACATTCTATTTGGAATAACTTTGGCGCCGGTCGACGAATCCTCGCGAAATTTTCAAAACTAATGGGGCGCTACGCTCCGCTCCTACCCTGAAAGTCTCGGGGGGATTCGTCAAGCGGGGGCCGAGAAAAAAGGGGGGTCCCAAAACGCGTTTTCCCCATGCATTTTTCCATAGGACCTTTAGACACAGCTACAGCCCGAACGGCTGAACAGAATTACTTGTAATTTGGCAGAGAGGTAGTCCTCAGGTCAAGGAAGTGCCTTTTGTAGGTCTGGTGTAAATCTGTTCAGTAGTTCCTGAGAAAATAGCATTTAAATCAATATATATATCTGTGAGCACGCTCCGTGCGCTTACCGTAAGCTTACCGTACGCGCACGGTGCCGTGCGCGAGCGCGATTCTGATTGGTTGTTAGATCAAAGTAAACATTTGAATCGGTCGAAATCAGGAAGTGTCGGCCGCCATTTTGTCTCTCGCAGTCTGAGGGGGTGTAAAACAAAGGTGGATAACGTGAAAAGGGGGCAGGCTGGACAGTTCCTGACCCCCTAGCCTTTGTCAGGGGGTCTCAGAAGGACCCCCAAGGACAAAAAATTAATTTAAATTTTTTTTAAAAAAATCGCCGAATGCGCGCAGCGTACGCGCATGGCGTAAACTGAGAAATTCCGCAAAATTCGCGTAATTACGCGTACCGTGCGCGCACGGTAAAAAAAAAAATTCAAAAAGGAAAGCTTAAAAAAAAATAAAAAAAATTGTGAGGTAAGGTTGGCTCTTAAAAGAGCCGTTGGGTTCATAGAGGGATGGAGGAAAGAAAGAATGGGAATATTATGAGCGTCTACAAACGTGCTGGTCTATCTTATTGTTAATAAGGGGAACACTGGTCTCCCCAAAAACAATAAGACCACAACACGTTATACACCTCATTACAACCCTCCCAAATCGAGGATTAACATCCAGAGGAGCAGAAGAAGGTGATGCTCCCACCTCAGAGGAAGGGCTCAGCTGAGCTGCCGATGATGTACTCGGCTGAGCTTCTGAGGCTGGGCTCTGGTGACTTACTGAAGAGTTTTCTCCAGTATGTTGAGCAAAGGTCCTGGGATGTTTATCCCTAAGGTGTCTCATCATAGAGTGATTTCCAAAGGAATACTTTTTCCTAGGATTTACTCTTGATAAAACACGGTCACAAAGTGAGCAAGTGACCAGTGCAGCATTGACCTTTTTCTCCCCCTCTGGAAAAGTAAAATACTCCCATACAAAAGAATTCTTCTGTTTCCTCCTTCTCTGGATGATGGTGGTGCTGCTAGCCTCACTCTCAGAAGAGGTCTGCTGTTCTGCCATTGTATCCCAAAGACAATTCAGCTCCTGCTCCTAGAGAATCACAAGCAGTAATGAGGGGAATGGGTGTGGTGTGGGAAGTTTCTGGAACTGAAAGTAGTTTCAACCAATGAAAAGTGTTCTTTCAAGCAGTAATGAGGGGAATGGGTGTGGTGTGGGAAGTTTCTGGAACTGAAAGTAATTTCAACCAATGAAAAGTGTTCTTTGTGGATCACATGACCTACCGTGCGCGCTCCGTAAGCTTACGGTACGCGCTCGTAAACAAGTACGCATGCGCAAACGTGACGCTTACGGAGCGCTTACGGAGCGCGGACGTAAGATGCACTCGCGCATGCGCATTACACGCCCCTGCCTAACCGCGACGTTGCTTCCGTGTGTATCACGTAAGCGCGCTGTACTTATGACGTGCGGAGCGCGTAGCGTCAGCTTACCGTACGCGTATCCTATTACGTACGCGCACCGTACTTATGACGTACGGAGCGCGTACCGTCAGCTTACCGTACGCGCACGGAAAAAAATGCATAAAAAAAAAAAACCTTTCCATAATGCAGGATATAGTACATATATTATTTTATACATAGGTTTACAAAAAATCTCAAAAAAAAATTTGCATTTAAAAAACCGTAGAAATTCACTGAAAAAACCATGGGTTTCACACACGTTATAGTTAGGAATTAGCATTTTAAAAACCTTGCAAATTCAGTGAAAAAACCATAGGTTTCACACATGTTATAGTTAGCTGTACATTTCACTCGTAAAAAACCAATGAAATTCCCCCGTTATAGTTAGTGCAGGCAACTATAACTCACGCGACCGCAATCCTCTGTTGATGCTAATACTGTATCTTTAGCTATACATATATTACAAATATTTTTTTTTTATAAACACACATATGTCATCAGTGATGTAATATCTGACATCATCAGCAGAGGATTGCGGTCGCGTGAGTTATAGTTGCCTGCACTAACTATAACGGGGGAATTTCATTGGTTTTTTACGAGTGAAATGTGCAGCTAACTATAACATGTGTGAAACCTATGGTTTTTTCACTGAATTTGCAAGGTTTTTAAAATGCTAATTCCTAACTATAACGTGTGTGAAACCCATGGTTTTTTCAGTGAATATATATATATATATATATGTATATTCACTGAAAAAAACATAGGTTTCAGGGGCGTTATAGTTAGCTGGACTTTTCACTCGTACAAAACCATACAAATTCCCCCGTTATAGTTAGTTCAGCTAACTATAACTCGCGCGCCCGCAATGCACTGCTGATGACGTCACATATTACATCACTCATGACATGGTCAGTGACATCACTCATGACATCACTGATGACATCTCAAATGACATCACTGATGACATCACTGATGACATCATCCAGTGAATGTGTGTTTTTCTGAAAATTACATATGTTTTATATATGTATATCTCAAGGTCGATGGAAGAATAAATGGGTATATAAGTGTCTAAATGGATGATTTGTTTTTGAAAAATTGATTGTATAACTGACTGATTAAGTGTATCTTTGTGAATACATGGCTTAGTGAGTAATGTTTAAATATGTAAATATCTGTATCAGTCTCTCACTTTGTGTATAAGTGGCTGCATGGGTTGGTGAGTAGCTACATGAGTGTCTATATAGGTTATTAGTTGTTTTTTTGAGTATCAGTATAAGTGTCTGATGTCTGTATGGTTCGGTGGGGGGTATTACGTAGTGCATAGGTGCATGAATGAGTGACTCACTGTTTGTATGTGTTGAAGACAGCATATGTGCAGGACTGTATGGGTGGATGAGTGTGTGCATGGGTGTGTTAGTGAGTGAATGACTGTCTCAGTAGTGTCTCTATGAGTAACTACATATGTTTTAAACTAGTATATGTGACTATTGGTGTATATAAGTGAGTATATGTGAGAGAGAGAGATTAAAAGAGTTCCTGTATGAATAAGTATGTGTTTCTATAAGTGATTGTTAAAAAGACTAAGTATGTGTAAGTTTCTGTAGAAGTAAGTGTGGTGGTGTGTGTATAACTGTATATGCAGGTAAACGGATGTTTGATTCTTTATTAGCATGAGTGACTATGTGTGTGAGTAACTTTATGGATGAGTGGCGTTGTGTAACAGGATGTATAGGTGTATGAGTACATATGATGAGTGAGTACATGTATGAGTGACTGTATAGGACTGTTGGTGAATGAGTGGATGTGGATGTGGATCTTACAATTACTGAATAGGTTGTTGTAACTGGTATTGGTATGTCCATTGTTTTGAAAATTTTAATTTCTATTTTTGAATGTGTGTATCAAAGGTTATATTAGGGGGAGAGGAGGTCTGCCACTCTATCACAAGGATGATGTCATCAGTGATGTCATCAGTGATGTCATGAGTGATGTCACTGACCATGTCATAAGTGATGTAATATGTGACGTCATCAGCAGTGCATTGCGAGCGCGCGAGTTATAGTTAGCTGAACTAACTATAACGGGGGAATTTCTATGGTTTTGTACGAGTGAAAAGTCCAGCTAACTATAATGCCCCTGAAACCTATGGTTTTTTCAGTGAATTTCTAATGTTTTTTAAATGCTAATTCCTAGCTATAACGTGCCTGAAACCTATGTTTTTTTCAGTGAATTTCAAAGGTTTTTTAAATGCTAATTTTTAGCTATGCCTACAGAGATAGGACATGTGAAGAAAGAAGGAAAAACGCACAGAAAGAAAAAAAAGAAATGCAGAAAGAAGCAACAGAAGTCCTCAAAGACGAAGAAAAGTGCAGGAAGAAGTATAACATGCAGAAAGAACAAACAGAAGAGCAGAAACAAGCCTTGTTGCAAAATCATCCTGTACCCTCAACTTTTTCAGACGGATACTGGTGGTAACTGAGTCTGACTAACCAGTCCTAGAGCCAGTGCTATGTTAAAAGACACTCAGAATACAGTGAAAACACCTACATACACTAGGGCACACTATGGGGTCCCCCTGTGATTAGCATGACCTCCTCTGTAAGCCCCTAGTATATAATAGGGCAGGGGATTAAAACTACCTCTTAAAACGCACCACAGGGCGTGTTTGAACACGTCACCTCATGCCCCGTCCCCTCCCTTCCCCACTGTGTAAACACACCCTGTAGCCGTTTTAAGTTGGGAGATTAAGTCCCCTTGAATCCTGAGGGTCCCTAGGGTCCAACTAGACCACTTGGTACCTCCAGTAAGCGCCACAGAGCTGCGTTGCAGAGAGGTGTAAAAAGTGGCACGGCCTGCACCACCTCTCTGCAGCGCAGAGCAGTGGTGCTTACTGGAAGCACATGGTGGGCTAGTTGGACCCCAGGGTCCCTCAGGATTGAAAGGGAATTATTTCCCCAACTTAAAAACGCGCCACAGGGCCTGTGGGCGTTCTGAGTTGAGAGATTAAGTCCCCTTGAATCCTAAGGGTCCCTAGGGTCAAACTAGCCCACTAGGTACCTCCAGTAAGCGCCACAGAGCTGCGTTGCATGGAGGTGTAAAAAGGGGCATGGCCTCAGAACACCTGTCTGCAACGCAGCTCCCTGGCGCATACTGGAGATACCTGTTGGGCTAGTTGGCCCTCAGGGACCCTCAGTATTGAAGGGGAATTAATTCCTCAACCTACAACTGGCCAGGGGGCGCGTTTGCTGAGTGCTGCAAGGAGGGGGCGTGGCCTCCAGCGCGATGCCGGTCTTTTATTTCAGGGGTGTGGAATTTTCCAAATAATCTAGTTGTCCAAGGGACAAAATGCCACTGAGATCTACATGTCCTGTAAAATCCACTTGTCCCACCTACCCCCGTTCCACATAAAACCTAAGGGCTCCGGCTGACAGAGAAACATTAATATATTTTTGCTTTATTAAAATCAGTAAACCATTGAATGCTGTGCAATAATAATGCTAAAGGAAAACTTGCCAAGCGATATTATCGCGTCCCTGCCCCCCTGCGCCCCCTCCCCTTAACCCTGACAGCAATTCTTTTATTTCTATTCCCCTTTTTTTCCATTTTTTTTGGCTGTGTATTTATTCCCACAAAATACGTACATTTCAAACCATACGTAATGTACTAATTTACCGTCACCCTTGGCTGTGTATTTATTCCCACAAAATACGTACATTTCAAACCATACATAATGTACTAATTTACCGTCACCCTTGTAAAAACGTATGGGTGGGATATAAAAGGTGTCAGCCAGCGTGCCTCCTGCCATTTCCCCCTCACTTTTGCAGCTGGCCAGACGTGAGCCCTACGTTCCTTGCGAATCGGTAAGTTGTATCGAAAAAGAAACAGCAAAGTTGGGAGCTTCCTTTAATAATAGGAATCGTTTTTTCGCCACATGTACCCTCTTTGCAACATTAATCAATTGTGTAATGTATATTTGTCGGTGTGTTTACGCAGTTATGGGCTGAAAGTTAATAGCTCACTATTCTATATTAGGACTTTAAGTTATAAATTGCAAGTCACCAACGGATGTCTCTTTTGAAAGCATTAATCTGCAGATCTGTTCCCATCCTATGCACTCTGTAATCGACTTCGTACATGTTCTTTGCAGCAGGCATATTAACCCTCTGCACTAACTTCACCGAGGTCAAAACCTCAACTATACAAAACATGGATCTTTTCGCCAAATGTACCCTCTTTGCAACATTAATCAATTTTGTAATGTATGTTTGTCGGTGTGTTTATGCAGTTCTGGGCTGAAAGTTAATAGTTCACTATTCTATATTAGGACTTTAAGTTATAAATTGCAAGTCACCAACGGATGTCTCTTTTGAAAGCATTAATCTGCAGATCTGTTTCCATCCTATGCACTCTGTAATCGACTTAGTACATAT
This sequence comes from Triturus cristatus, assembly GCF_964204655.1. Classification (NCBI taxonomy): domain Eukaryota; kingdom Metazoa; phylum Chordata; class Amphibia; order Caudata; family Salamandridae; genus Triturus; species Triturus cristatus. The sequence goes on along the minus strand of NC_140586.1, from coordinate 381,499,064 downwards.
ACTTTGCAGCAGGCATATTAATCCTCTGCACTAACTTCACCGAGGTCACAACCTCAACTATACAAAACACGGATCTCTTTCCAGGATGGTAATTCATCACACAAGTTTCCTACACATTTCTGTGAGGCCTGGTAATTGCCAGCGGAAAGAAACACTGCAGCAGGTGCTTCGAAAGCTTTTAGTGCTGGCTGCGCCGTGTGCGACAATGTTTTTTTGCCCATAAGCCAAAGGAGTGAAAGTGTAGGAGTCACATGTCACCCATACTGGTAGGCAGTAGTTTAAGAGTGCTTGATGTGGAGAAGCACAAACGCAGAGTCGAAAAAGAAACAGCAAAGTTGGGAGCTTCCTTTAATAATAAGAATCGTTTTTTCGCCAAATGTACCCTCTTTGCAACATTAATCAATTTTGTAATGTATATTTGTCGGTGTGTTTATGCAGTTCTGGGCTGAAAGTTAATAGTTCACTATTCTATATTAGGACTTTAAGTTATAAATTGCAAGTCACCAACGGATGTCTCTTTTGAAAGCATTAATCTGCAGATCTGTTTCCATCTGCGGTATGAAGGCTCCGGACCCGCGATGTTAAACCCGCGTTGCGATGGCAGCGCGTGAATCTGAATTCGTTGTAATGGGTGTTTCCCCCATGAAGCGGTGGTAGCGCAGCGCGCCTGCTTGCGATACGCTTTTTTGACGTCCTCATCAGAGGCGCCGAGGCGGGCCAGGCCTAGGCTTTTGTACTAATTAATCTACCCACGCACGGTTGCTAAAAATATAAATAAAAGAAAATCGCAGCTCCTCCGTCACAATATCACACAATTCAAGCGGGCAAAACTGCTTATTTTACCTGAATGCTTATTGCAAGCCTCGTGGCGGCCACGGACTACTGCTTGCAGAGGCTGAGTGACGTTTCACTCCCCCAGCCAATCACTGGCTAGAGCCCAGTCATGGGCTGCTAGCCAATCAGATGCCGCCAAAGGCTCTCTGCAAGCTTCGGATTGGCTGTGAGCCCCAGAGTGCCCACAGCCTGTTGTTTTAACGTGATTAAAATGTGACTCATGTCTACATGTCCGTCGGACATAAATAGACAATAAATCTTCTTGCCCGTCAATATAAACAACATGGTTCGGGCGTCGGGCGATATGATTCCCCCACCCCTGTTTCTCTCAAACATGGACCATGCCACCCCAGTTTAGACCTGCCAATATGCGTATATCATATTGAGCCCACATAGCGTTTGTGGTAATCCGACTACCACCTGCCAATCCACTTGACCGCTTCTGCATTAAGCCCTGCTCCTACCGCAGATGTTGCTACACCTATCCTAAAGCAATGTGTGCTGAAAGTACGCTGGATGTCCGCTGCCACAAGAGCTTTTGTTCAGAACATGAGTAAACTGTTTTTTTCAGAGGTACACCCTTATCATGGATATATCTGCAAGTGTACATATACTGCCACAACTGGACACCCCAAAACACTCCCCTCTCTCCTCGGGACCCCTTTATTTCTCTTTCCTCTGTTTAAGAGCATGGTATGGCAACTACCAAACTGTCCCCTATCCAGGAGAAATGACCGAGTAAAATTCAACAGTGGATGTCCTGCTTACACCTTGACACAGTTTCAGAGACCCTAAAGGCCCAGTGGAATTTGAGAGAAAAGGCCGTTGTAAAGAAGGTTACGTCATACCCAGTCCTGCAAACTCTCTCCAAGACTCTTATGATCTTTTCCAATTTATCCACATCTATGGGGTACCTTTTGTCTGGGGTGTACCCATCCAATGTCCCTTCAAGGCTTGCTTAATCACAAAGAATGCAAATTGTCTAATTCTCCCCTTCGTTTGGCAAAGAAGGCAACTGCCACTAAGTGCCCCCTAGTCGAGGCCCCAGAACTACCCTATACCCTCATGTATTCCAGGAAACTCAGCCAGTTATCTAAACAAAAAAGCTGCGCTTGAGAATTGCATGCGCTGAACGCAATGTAGCGACATAAAGCCCATTTGTAGGCTTCCAGGGTCTTAGGTGCAAGGCTGGCTGGGATTAGATCAGGGATATTTATGTTCCAAGGTTCCAAAGATGTGCCGGGAAGGGTGTGGGATCTTCCTCTGCCTGGAGTTTAGTGCAGCGTGCCCCGGCAGTCCTCAGAGGCAGGTAGGTAGAAAGGTGCACATTAGAGTACGTTTGACCCTTTTAATCTGTGCTGCCACCTCTGCTGACCGCCCAGATGACCCCGCTGCCCCCCAGGCAACTAGTCATTGCCACCAGCCGGAAACCAAACCTGTGAAAATTTGAATAATGCAGCCACCATTAGGCTGCTGACCATGACCAGTCCATTCTGGCCTGCACCTGTCATTGGGGCCTAGATGGGGGGTGCGGCCCCTTGTCCATTCTGACAGGACTTTGATTGAGAGCTCTTTGTGAGACTGGTTGAGCTCGTATATGGTAATCTCCAGTTGTGTGTGTAGCTAACACATTTATTAAAGGTATTATATGTGCTTGCAAATACTCAAGTGTGGCTGTCTGCACATGGATATTGTCAGACTGTGCAATGCATGCTTGATCTGAGAGGGGCGCTTGCATCGCCGTTTCAGAATAGCAGGTAACTTCCTGAAATGTCTTCTGCTCTTTCTCTGTGTTCTCTACATTCACTGTGTCTCCCAAAGGTATAATTTTTCTTTGTGAGGAGGGCATACTGTCTACAGAACATATCTTTCACACCAAACTCCTTTTCCTACTGGATTCTCCATACCTCTGCAGTCAGATGACATTGCACCGTTAGCCTTATGCCAGTGGGGCATAGGTGCACTTCTCACAGAAAAAGAACTGATAGCAGATATCGATTGCTCTCATAGACATTTTAATGTTCTGGGATTCACAGTGTACAGAGCAGTCTCAAAGGTCCTGTGGTTGTCACATTCCTTCTCCTGTCAGTGTGTATTAGCCTCTCATTTGTCATCTGTTGAAAGGGGATCTCAGTAATACAAGAAATGTGTGTTTTTGGAAGTCTGATGCCCAAGTGCATATTTTCAAGGTGCACCGCTCAAGAAGTAACAATGTAGTGTACAACAATGTATGAAGGCTTTATCACTAAGTGAAACAAAAATGGAAACATTTTGGTCCTGTGAAAAACTCAAAAATCAATTAACCATTCTTATAATGAAATGTTATTTCTTGAGAGGGCTGCCAAAGCTGCAATCAGAGCCCTGCCTGCTCTCAATGTAGCCAACGTCAACTCTTCGCCTGTATTCACACTAAAGTTTTGGCTAACTAGCTTGTTAAAGGTATGTAAAATAAATGTGGTACATTCACTAAAATGTGTACAATACTTCTCATAAATAATAACAGAATCTTAAGTATGATAAACAACAGCAATATTTAGCCTAAAAACCACCACAACCTTCAAAGCTGGCACATGCCTAAATTGTGGATCACTTCCTTTGAGGTTGCTTCTTGTATGAAAGAGCTTCCTATTCTGTATCCTTTCTGCAATCACCCACATAAGGTAATTGGAAGAAGTGGTGTCATTACTAGTGCACTGAAAGTCCTACATCCCAAGTGAACCAACCAGCCAAGGCTTGAGTTCTTGGTTCTGATACATTGCAGAATGGTCCATCCGCACCTCTGACCTGTACTGCAGCTCAGTTAGCAAGAGGCAGCTCATTAATGGACGAATGAGCCCCGATCCAACCAATTCAACATCCCGAACCTCTACTCTGACCTGAGTGAGAGAAGAAGGAGACTCAGAGACCCACAACCAACAGAGACTATGCAGCCTCCTCAGCCGTTAGAATTATAGCAGTGTAGAGAGGAAACAGGGCGAGGAGGCAAGCTCGTGCAGGGGTTACTCAGGGCCATATAACATGGGCAATAGTTTTGTACTAACTTGTGGAGGAGGTTAAGAGAGAATTGTTTAAGGAGATTTCATGTGCTCTATATTTTGTAGCTTGAACAGGTTAAAAAGGTATAGGGGATACATTACTTAAAGGCACTGTACAACTTTCCCTACGGAACTGTTTGGCCATAATTGAAGACTGTAATAAGAGCAATCAACGAAACTCAATGACTGCCCTTTCACATTTCAGGAGGTAGCACACTTTAAACAAACATTAGAAATGTGATGCATTTGTGGAGGGTGCCCTTACCGAAAACCAACAACTATCATTCTCCCTGTTTAATTGGGGTTTTTATGAAATCCTTTGGGAGGCCAAAGTCTAAATTTAAGAAGCCAAATTCTGCAATTAAGGTATGTACTAAAACAGCTGATAACCATGAGATGGAGAGCTACCTACTAGGTTCTGCTGCCATTCGGAACACTCTTCTGACAAGGTACATAGAAACATCTGGTTTGTATGTCAACTCTTCACTATATTATAGGGCTTGATCATGAAACAAATCAAGTGCTTCACAAACCTTATGATCATTTATAACCTATTGATTAACATCTTCTGCATATGACTTTCGAATGGAGGTTTTTCAATATAACTGTGTAACAATATGCATCTTTTGGATTGTGCTACCATAAACCTTCTCCGTCTTTCTGTTTTGCTGGCATTTGGACTCTGGGTAATGTGATGCCATTTCATTTCCCAATGCATGTGCATAACATAATTGGCTTATTTAACGGCTAATTAAAGTCACAATAACCTAATGCAGGAAGTACAGCAGCGCGTAAAGGTTAAATATCGGGGGGATATTTACAAGCCTCTATCGCCACCATAATGTCACTAAAAGTGATGACTTGGCACTAACACCGCAACACCCATTACCCTCCTCTTTCACGCTAAGTATAGCATGAAAGGGTGCCTTATTAACAAGGCAGCGTTAAGCCATGGTAAGTGGCTTAACACTGCCTTGTAAATAAGGCAAAGCACCCATCGCCACCACAACGTGACTTTTAGTGATGCTAGTTACATTGCCGCTAGGCTGCTAACTCTAGCTCCAGGGCAGGGGGAAACGCAGGGCTGCACCATATTGTTGTAAATATGGTGCAGCGCTGCGTTTCTGTAGTGGCAGAGCACTGTGTTGCGCCAAGGAGGCTCACGCCGTGCTCTGCCACTTCGTTGTAAATATTCCCCCATGTGTGCTAAAGTAAACATTTACACCAAACACATCTATGACATTAAAACAGTGGCCCATGCCTAACTTGGTAATCTGGATGATAGAAGCCAAAAACAATACATCAGCAACTGTCAGGCAAGGAGAAAAACATAGTTTTCAACATTAGCTAAGTCACTGCTAGGTGTTCCTTGTGGCCCACAATGCTAGGAGTGCCATGTACAAATGTGTGAACTCATTTCTCCATAGAGCCAGCACTATTTTGATGTGATGTATGTGCTCAACCCAGCTACCCTGAAAAGTGAGCACTTTTGTTTAATCAAAGCTGAGTTTCACCGATTTTGCTTTAATGTAGCGCAGCATTTGAGCCCAGGATCTGACAAGTAGATAAATGTAATGTCTTTCAATAAGGACAGATGTCTACACCCATCTTAGGAGCATTGAGATGAGGTTTGTTTCTGCAGCTCAGTTGCCTATTCTTTTCGATCCACAATGGTCTCAGTCCTATACCATACATACACTTCTTCCCAGCAATAGCTGAGTGTTTGATTAGCACCAATGGGTGTAGATTGTAAGGGTCAGCTGTGAGTCATCTCCCACATGATTTTCTGATAGCACGGCTACCTCACTCATGTATGGAAGCTATTATATTGTTAATTCTTGCTTGTATAGTGCTGCATGCACCAATACACCTCATCAGAATGCCTAGCAATCAATATAAACAAGTTAAGGTGACAGAGTATTCATTAGAGCTGGAAGGATTAATGAAATAGGAAAGTCGTAATAGTGTTACAAAAACCAAGGTGATTATGGTCATTTGTCAAAGGTCTTGAAATTTGCTTCCACGTTCTAGAACAAGGCTTATTTCAACAAAGTTTTGTAGGAGCAGGTGGTGAGAGGACAGAAAGGGAAGTTACAGCTACAGAGTTAGCGTATCAGAGGTTTTTAGTTGCATGATATCTGTTGAAGATTGTTTAAATATATTGTGACTTGCATTCTAAATGGCTTTGTGGACCCTTGTGAAAATATTGAAAGAAATAGTTTCCTTCAGTGGAAGCCATTACAGAGCTACTGGCCTTATAGGTGTAGCCTTATGATTATAATTTAAAAATTAATCAGGCTGTTCAGTTTTGCATCTGTTGAATCGAGTAGCGAACTTGCCTTTCCTACGTGGTCACCCTACTTAGTTTACTGACCATAATTTTGCTAATATTAGCACTTTATGCCCTGTGACACTGCTAGTCAGTGCCAGAGAACCTGTGCTCTGGCCATAAAAGAGGCATTGGTGAAACTTGTTTCACCCAGCTGGCTATTTCAATTTGCTGTAGGTCTGTAGTGCGTATTTAGACAATCTACATGAATGACAAAAATATATCTCTGCCAGGGACATTGTGCTCTGGCTGGGCTGCACTTTTAAGGCACTTAAGTAACACATTGCAAGAAAAAGTGTCTTCGCCATGTAGGAAAACTTATTTTTTTATATTGATAAGTTAGCGCTAGAGTGCAAAAGGCAAGCCCACAACTCATTGTGCCTATTTTGTCAAAGAAAAGTGGCACACTCTGTATTTTAAAAGTTTGCTCTCACAGTCACTAAAGCCCTTAAAGTTATTTCACTGTGGCAGCTCAGCTATATTTTCCATAAGAAAGGGCTAGCTGGGAATAAAATATTTAGTCCCTCTGGAAAAACTCTGGGTAGCCCTCACCAAACTGGGGGTTCCAAAAAATCTCCTGCAAATAATCATTAGACTCCAGACACATAATTATGCTCAAACTAGATTGGGGAGTGTGGAGGGGTTAACGGATTGAATCAGGGGGCGTCGAGGAGTGCGGCAAGGGCCAACCCTCTTCACCCTTTATATAAATGGTCTAATCGAACAACTAATAGATTGCAGGGGCGATCCCCCCAGGCTTGCTGGGCAAGTGGTGCCTGCACTACTTTTCGCAGACAACACCTTGCTCATCTCCAGATCCCCGATGGGGCTTCAAAACCTAGTGGACCAGTTCAGGAGGGATTGTGAGAAACATGGATTATAATTTAACACCTCGAAAACGAAATTCATGTTTTTTAATTATCACAAGTCCTTCAACTGCAGTAAAAAGTTGGGTTCAACTCCACTAGAGGAAATGAAACAATTTGACTACCTAGGGCTAAGGATTACTGTAGGATCTACCGACTACGCCAGTGTAGGATCCTGTTCATACCAGAAGAATTACAAGGAAGGCAAATGGTTATAAAGATCAGGTTGAGTTTAATACAAGGAATGAAGAACCCATCCAAACCACATCCAGTCCAGGCATTAGGTCCAAAGCAATCTGAAAGTATACATTCCAAAACCTAAGCAACCATGTACATGATATCACCACTTAGTTGCTATGCTACATTAACATCAGAGAATGCCACAATTACCAACACACAGTCATGGTCACCACAAATATTAAAAAGCCAACTCATGTTACAACGCATGGGGACTGCCATAGTCAAAAACTTAAGAAAGTCAACTTATAGACCGGTGACCCCAGTGATCCAAGTAAATCAAGCCAAGGGAGTAGGAGCCGCACTTTATGGGACAGAGCTTTGGGGACATGTTAACACAGGCTCCTTCGAAAAAATTGAGAATAAATTCATGAGATCAGTGTTGGAGCGCCCCCAAAATGCTCCACTAACACCAATGCGCTTAGATCTGGGCATGAAGAGCATCACTCATGCGATTGCTCTGTGGCCCTTAATTATCTGGATCCGTATCTGGTCGAATGGCTCACCATTACCCATGAAAGAATCACTTTTAGAGGTATTATCATCAGACACCAGAGGGTGCGTGCAGTGGTCCAACTACATCAAGGGATGGTTTGGCTAATTGGGTATGAGTAACCTGTGGCTAAACCCCGGTAATATCCAAACAAATTCTCTGAACCTTCTTAAAAAGAGATACTGGAGCTACATGTATGATAGTTGGTTAAATAGAAGCACTGGAGGTAAATTGACAAGTAGTTTCTTTAGCAACAAAGACAAAATGTAGCAGGAGGAATTTTTGGATCATACAGAACTGCTACATGCAAAATCACTACACCTAAAATGTAGGTATGGTATTCTTGCAATTCATAGTTTCTGCAGCAATTTCAATGGTGTTGATATTTCTCCCGGTTGTCCAGCATGTGAGGTTGCAAAAGAAACAGAAGTACACTTTCTATTCTTCTGTCCTAAGTACAAACAGATCAGAAGAACCTGGCTAATCCCGATTTGCCAGATTCTGGCCTCTAACCACCGATTAGAGATTACCAAAATTCTAAAAAGTGATTGCACAGAATACCTAGAGGCCCATTAGAATGTCGGGCGAATCGCCACCGCCCGCATGGCAGTGTGGCGGGCACATCCTAATGTCACCAACAAGACCCCCGCACCAATGGCGGGCAGTCCCATTCTACAATAGGATGGCGGGCGGACAAAGTCCACCCGCCATCCTAATGATGCCCCTAGTCTTTGAATTGTCTAGATATCTGTTGCATGCATGGACATTAAGAAACAGGTCATTGAAATTCTTGAACAATAAACGATACTTTAAAAAATGGGCTCATCTTTGTACATGCATATAATATAGGAAGTGAAACCAAGGAGCAAGGATAGGTATTTTTCTATGAGATTATAACCAATGGGAATTTTTGGCATGTAATGATGGCGGTATCATGTTAATTACACAATGCCAAGCACACCAGTGTAGCTAATATACTTGTTCATAAAATTTGACCAGCCCACTGTGACTGCGGCACAAATGCGCCAAACTATTTTTCACTTTTTAAAGGTTTTAAATGGTAGTAGCAAAAAAAAATCTTTTTTGAACATAATTAATACTGTCATTAGCATGATAGTTAGGTTCAAATCGTTGATTATATAGTACTTACTGTAATCTTAATATCATTCTATTGCAGATATTATAATTGAATTGACCACTCAACACTTTACTAAACATTAACATACATATGGTGTCTTAAGAAACTTAATTCACGGACCTTGTATTTATCCCAAAAATGTATAGTCACTAGGCAATGTTAATGTGAACTGTGATCAAGGAGCATGCTTCACGTATAAGGTGTTTTATAGTATACATTCATTCTCAGGACTCAACAAGAGGAAAATATTCTTTGTAAATTTACTGTATATTGATGTGCTTTTATGATTTTTCTATGTACAAATCTAATAAAGATACTACTAATACTAGTACTAAAAGATACAATTTTATAGCTCTGCCTGGAAAAATGGTAGCAAACTACTTTAACGTTATTTCCTATTTAATTTTCAAACTCTGATTTAATGGGGAAATCTGATTTTTGACAATCTGCGTGGTAAGGTAACTGTATAAAAATGTACTTCAGACTGCATGACCAAGAACTAGCCTAAAATCAGTTCTGTTACTCATCACTCCTCTAGAACTCGAATATACATTGTTGGCTATGAATTCAGTACCCTGACTCAGAAGTTAATGTCCTGTGACTGACCCCATGGGAACAGAGTGATGTTAACTAACCACCTAGGAGGGATTAGCTATCTGGGATTTGAGTAGCAACTGCTAGCAGAACAAAGGGCAGCCTTAGCACTACCTCTTTTGACTTGGAGATACCCGGGAGGGTTTCCCCTCTTCATTTCTAGGACCTCCTAGACAGCTAGGCTCCACTTACAATGGAGGAGCAAACCAGTTTGGACCCCATTAAGTGGGAGGAGCACTCATCTAAATGGGGGAGTGGCAATGGAAAGTAAGACAGGACTACTTACATGCCCCAACATGGGCCAAGCCACACACCTCTACATCCTGAATGACTACATGGAGCACTTATTTATAGAGCCCCCACTTGTGGGTAGAGACTTTAACCGTGTGCTTGACCCTGCTCTAGATAGATCCCATTCTCCCTTATGGGGTGCACAGGTGCATGGTACTTCCACCAGTATGGTGGCATGGGTGTTCAACTGGATCTTAAATGATACATGGTGCCAAGTGCACCCACTTCCATTTCACCAATATACATACCCTCCACATGTGAATGGATATGCTTTTCACCTCTCACAAACTGGCCCGTGTGGTACATAACGTGGAACTCCTTGTGAAAACACACTCAGACCAGTGCCCACTCTTGGTGTTGTTGCGTTGGGGTCCATCACAGACAGAGATTCCTAGTTGGTGCCTACAGTTTTTGGAATCGATGATGCCACCTATCGTGGCAAGAATGGTGAAGAAATTCACCTTTATTTTGGCACCAATATGAGCTCAGCGTCTGACCCCCTCATAGAGTGGGATGCATTCAAGGTCTATATCCGGAGGATCTTCAAAAAGACTCTTGACACAGACTGAGCAGGAACTGCACTCCTTGGAACTCCAAGAGGGATCAGAGGCAGAGGCTCACTGGTTATGGTGCACACATATCAAAAGCTTGTCGACCTGAGTGCCCAGCTGGCCTGAAAATATTACAAGGTGCATATGGCGAACAGACACGCAGAGGGTGACAGTGCAGGTAGGCTTCTCACAGGATTACTGCAGATGGCGCATAGCCACACCGCAATCACTGCCATTCACCAACTGGACAGCCACTGTACACAGGCAGGTGGACGTTAACGCTGTGTTTACTGACTATTATCAGGTCTTGTACGGCAAGAATGGAAGAGCCCATAGTGGAACACAAAATAGAGCTTACAATCAACCAGCTAGCTACGGATAAGACACCGGGATGCGACGGTCTTCCGTTAGAATTATACAAATGTTTTCAGGCAGACCTTGTCCTTGACCTTGTCCAGAGGCTGGTATCGATGTGCATAACTGCCCCATTCTCACCAGGAGTCTCTTGTCTTTATGCTCCATAAGCGAGGGGACAACCCTTTATATCCGCTGTCTCTCCTCAATCTAGACTGCAAGATTCTGGGGAAAATCCTAGCAAATTGCAATGATATGCACTTGGTGCCTCTGGTTCACCCCGATTGAAGTGAATTTGTACTGGGCATAAGAACGTCCCCAACTGTCAGGCGCCTATTCCACATTCCATTATAGATGGCCTGCCACTCGAACTGTCGTGAGACGTCATGGTTTCCATTGGCATGGAGAAGGCCTTTAACACCCTCTCCCAGTCGTACCTATTCACGGTGCTGCTGTACATGGGATTCTGCATCCAGATAACAAAGGATCAAGGTGTTCTACGGTAACCCAGTCACACAGGTCCAAACTGGGCAGGAATACTCCACCTCCTAGGGTATACATAGTGTCACCAGGCAGGAGTGCCTGTTATCACTGCTGCTCTTCGCACTTGCGATAGATACACTGGTATGCAGGATACATCTGGGAGCCCCAGACATGGAGCACAGATAAGAGCTCATTATCATACCATATCTATTTATGCAGATGATGTCCTAACATATCTGCGTGATGTCACCGCCGGACTGGCATCGATGATGAACATACTGCATTCCTTTGGTTCCTGGTTCGCTTTTGGGTCTCCATGTCAATGGTCACGAATCCTGCATTTTCCCACTATTGGAATCATTGCAGTCTTCTTGGTGAAGAGCATGCCTTTAGCAATCCTGACCACCCCACACTTGCTCAAATATTTGGGGCACCATACCTACAGGGAATAGGATGCACTCTGCGAAGGCAACCTCAACAGATTGATGACAGCCCTACATCTTTTCACAGTTTTCTGGCAACAGCTCCCGTTATCCCTGATGGGCTGCATAGCCCTTTAGAAAATGGTGCCTCTCTGACAACTACCCTACCTGTCCGTTAATCTCATTTTGATACTACACAAATCCACGTTCCATGAGCTCAATACCTGACTGTATGGTGGCTAATAGGCACATTATCTGGCCCTGCAGAAGCAATGGCTCATGATCTGGATTGCATCAGATGAGCTGCTATAAGCTAAGTATCTCTGGCCCAGAGTGTCCCATATGGGTGTCATGAAGGACGTTCTTGGAGCCCCCCACGATCCCCCAGGGATGCATGGTTTCCACTTCTGCTGCATGTGGCTCGGCACTGTTGGTCTTGATACCTCTGCCGTAGGCACTGTAAAACTGCATACTCACACCTCCCTATCTGGTACACGCCAGGGAGGCAGGCCATTCAGGAATAATGGCACCAGGCAAAACTAGACACCTTGGGTAGCTATATGAGTTTAGGAGGACGCTGACATTCACAGAACCGTGCAAGGCATACACATTTGTATTGGGGCTGTTCCTCTCACAATCCTCCTTCCGAGGTGCTTTAAACAACATTGGGAAGTCTATGACACTGAATACACTAGTGACTCAACTCGCCACACACTCTTGACCTGGAGCCACTAAACACACCAGAACACCAATATACACAGGGTGGTTCACAAGGATGGTAGGCCGGTGCTGTCAACTCCCCAGGCCCGTTGGAGCGAGAGCCTACAAATCAACCTGTCCGATCAGGACTGGTCTGAAATCCTGAACTGTGTTTCTAAGATCTCTAGAAACGCACACCCTTAGCTCCTACAATTTAACTATATACACAGCACATTCCTGACTCTGCCACAGCTGCACAGACTGATACCCACTGTCGCTCACAAATGTTCTAGATTTAGCTCTGACCACACTGACTTCATACATATAACCTGCTGAGCCCTGTGCTGCAGACCTATTGGAGTGATGTTTGTGCATACATTACACACATCACAGGAAGACATCACATGAACCTGCCAAAGGCATGCTTGCTAGGGTTGATGCTGCACCCCGGATGGGTAAGGAGGGACACAAGCTTATCAACCTGGTGTCCTGCTTGTACGTCGGGTGATAACGATAAACTGGAAGGTGGCCACTGCTCCACCCGTCTCTCCCTGGGTGCTTGAGCTCAGATGTTGGGCACAGGTAGAGGATGACATAGATAGACAAATGCTATTCAAGGCGGAAAAAGCCCTACATATCACTGGATAGGACACTATAATACTGGCACTGGAATTAAGTTCCGATTTATGACCAGCATAGACTGGGCATACACCAATTAACACTAGCATGACATGGAAGTGGTGGGGTCGCCCTCATATTCCCTGCTCCTGTGGTTCCTGCCTTGCCCTTTTTGACCAATATTCCCTCATGGTTAATGCTATCTATTGAGACTCTCGCCTGTGACCCAGGCACTCCCAACAATGGCAATGTGCACACCTCCTGAGGATTCATTGTAAGCATCTCCGGGAATCATCCCCACAGGAGGTTACCCTGACCACAAGGTTATTAGCATTCAGCACTTCTGTTCATCGCTTGCACGCCCCACATTTCCTATATTTCATTCTTGTCATATATGGAAATCTTTCAAAAAATAGCAATTTAAAAAAAATTAAGAACTCGGAGCTGAAGGTTTCTGCCATCAGAAACAGGAGCTCCTGGGTAATTTCAAAGTAAGCAAAGAGGAAGTACTGCAAAAGGAGGTATGGGGCTATGAGAAAATAGTTATTATTGAGTAGTGCCATTTTTTCAGTCACTGGCTAGCACATAGGCAAAATCTCATACTTCAACCACCACCACCTCAGAACATGCCTGAGAAGATTCCATCAGAAGGAGAGGCCCTGCTGGAAGAAGACTGCCTACTTCTGACTCTTGCTGGAAGAAGAAAACCCACCCAAAGACTTCCAGCTCCTGCTGACATTCAGGGGCAGGAACTGGTGTTCAAGGGCCCAGTGGTTGGCCTCCTTTTTGATATTTTCGGAAACGCAAAAAAGCCGGACTTCTAACTCCCAGAGGGCTCAGATGACCACAGAGCACTGGACCCTGCAGTCGACCTGGCTGGAGAGAGACCCAATGCCTAGAAGCCTATCCAGGGAACCTAGAGATGGCAGGACTGACGGAACCTTTACAGCAGGTTGAGATTTGTGGACCTTAGTCATTTTGTTCTACCACTGGAATCTAGGACAAGGGGGTAAGGCCAGCCCAGAATTGTCCAATACTGGGTTGGCAAGAATACCAGGTTTGCTCGGCTCACAGCTTGTTGCAAACAGGTTCAGTAGGATTTTGTGGTAAAAGTATTAAACTTTCTGTAGCCCTGTCATGCTACAGCTTTTTGCCTTAACCAGGCTTCCAAAAATAATGACTAAGACCCAGATTTACTCAGCCTTTGCATTGCCATTGCATTATGCAAGGCAACACAAGGGCTTAACTGATATTTACTAAGCCACGCAAAGCTACCTGCGTGGCTCTGCGTGTCTTAGTACATCCAGTGTAATGCAAAGCAGCGCAGATCGCTGCTTTGCATTACTCTGCATTGGGCAGGCAATCCATGGGTGGAGGGTGGGCGTTCCCACACACCCACCCACGAATTGTGGCACATTCCCATATTTACTTAGGTTAGTAAATTTGGGAATGTGTTGTAACCATTTTCCTGGAAAAGAAGTTGGTTATTTCTTCACAGCGTTTATTAGTGACTAGCGTTTCCTGATGGAAACCGGGTATAGTTTGTTGCTTAATTATGTTGTAGCGATCCATTGGTCTTTTTTGCACCCGGTCAAGTTGAGTGTGAAAGAAGGCAGCCTTTTCTCTAAAGATGTGTCCTTTGTAGGAGAAGCGTTCTGACCTAAGGAGAGAAAGGTGAATTGGTGTAGGGATCTGTCTCCATTGTCTTTCAGTTATTCTTAGTTGTCTCCTCTCTGTGTTTAGACCTGTATTGAACCAGGATCTCAACTGGGTATTTTTGGATCTCTTGAGTTTGAGTGGGGTCTCTTGGTCAAGCAGGTGTGTCATTGTTTAGTTATATTGGTCAGTGAGGTCATCTACCATGTATAGATGTGGATGTGAATGAAGTTGGGCATTGATCTTAGTTTCCAGAGTAAATAGGGGAATTTTATGGCATGACACGGAGGCCAATATTATGCAAATCTCCTTTATCGCGCAGCTCACAGCAGCAACAATGAAGAGATCTAGAACTTCAAAACATTCTAACAGAGTATAAAGTCCATGTGCACGTAGACATCTCCCTTCTTTGTTGCTGCTGCTCACAAGATAAGTACTTAGGTTTTATTTGTCCTGATCTATACTCTTTGGATCGTGTCTATTAATGGTATGGGTGGTTATTGACCGGGTGAATGTTTCTCCCCTCCCCCTCCCCACCCTTTATTCTACTTATGAGCATTTCTGCACCAAGGATTCCTGTCTTTCTGTGGTCATACTTTACTCCTTTCCCTTTGGTACACACTTAGTCTCTTGACTCTTTTCGCGGCTCCCCTCGAATGTTCTCACCCCTCTACGAGGACTCGCTTTTGTTTTGCCCTCTCTCCTGAACACGTTACCGCTGTAACCCCTTTGACCACCCCTGCCACTCTTGGCTTTCTCGCCGTCTCTCCGCCGCTTTTTACGGGTAAGTGGAAGACCCCGGAGGCTTTTACAGCTCCTCCGACCCCCCGACCCCCTCCTATTCACTTCTTTCCTCGGCTCTTTCAGGCCGAGGAAAGCCCTTCTCACACGGGACCGGCGTCTTTCAAACGCCGATCCCGTGTCAAGCGTTGCACTCCCGCTCCCGTCTCCATGGCGACTCCGCGACCTCTGCCGTCTCTTGGAGAGGCAGCGCGGGGCTCCTATGGAGAGGGGACATACCGGAAGCTCGATCTGAAGATCATGGAGCCTTCCCTTTACTGAAATACCTTTCGGGTCATGCACGAGTCTCGGCGAGTCTCGCCATAGTGAAAATAGATAACTGGACACACCATCCTACCTTCGTCTTCGGTCCTGGCTCCCCTTCCGAATTGCCATCAACCGGAGCCTCTCGAAAAAAAAAAAAAAAAAGACTGAAAGAAAGGAAGGACAATACCTCACCAGACTCTAGGCTAACCACTAAAAGAGAAGAAGGACAAACAATCACAAAATAGAGAAAGGACTCTCATATCCTCTATATAATTACATTAAAAGAAAGCTCCTTAGCACACACTAACATCCATTTTAGATTATCAGTCTCCATAACAACCAAACACCCATTTTGTTTTTCTCTCCTGACCTGACAGTTATTACCTCAACCTTCTCTATGTCCTCAGATCCTCAATCGAGCACTATGGAAGATAAATTAGAGGGACTCATCAATAAAGCCTTAGATAAGGTTATGGAGTCCCTGGATGACACCATTAATAAAAAATTTGAAAAGCTATCTAAAAAAGGATGGCCATCCACAAGCTCTCAGGAGGAGCCCACTAAGGCTACGACAGCGCAAAGAAAAAGACAACTTAAAATGAACCCTCCTGAAGGTACAAAAAAGCAGAGGAGCTCCAACCCTACTCTCCTGACCTCACGCTTTGGCGGTGACAATGACAGTGCCTCGGGCACAACGGATGGGCAGTTCAAAGGCCCTAACCTTCCTATCCCCATCGATAGTGATGACGGACTAGAGGATGAGATTGACCTCTCCTACTCCTCAGACTTCAATTCTGAAGAGGAAGGCAAAATCACAGATACTCTAGGTGAGGCTTCAGTGGCCTCAGGGTCTAAAATGGGAATTCTTGACCCCTTTGGGGAATATATGTTCGACCCCCTCCTCATTAAGCACCCTCTTTCTCCGGAATGGGTCCCGTCCCACCACATCGGAGAATATCTCTCCTTCTGGCTTCGCAAAGAAATACCTAAAGAAGTCAGATCTAGACTTAGATCCGAATGTCCTCGCCCCTCCCTGCCGGATAAGATCACCGCGACTCCCGATTTGGACAGCAAGGTAGTGGCATTCATTGCCAAAACCAGAAGAGACCCGAGAAAAGGCCTTGACAAAGGTCTTAAGTCATGTCAAGACAGACTGCTAGACATTACGGGTCCACTCACCAAAATGTTTGAATGAGCCGAAGGAGCATATCTGAATAATACTCCCATAGACCCAAAAGAGCTGCGCCAATGCGCGCAAAGGGCGATTTGCCTATTGGTCAATGCTAACACTGCGCTTTCCAACGAAAGGCGAAAGAGTGTACTATTAAAAATCGATCCCAAGCTAGTTGAACTAGCTAATAAAGAAGGGGGAGCCTCCTCTCAGGGCCTTCTCTTTGGAGAGGAATTTATCAAAGAAATGGCAAAATATGTAGGAGTCTTCCACTCCATCCAAAAATCCCAAAAGGACATTAAAAAAGTCTTTAATAACAGAGTTTTTATCCGGGCAGGGAGGATGCAGGGTCGATTCCCCGGCCGTGGAAACTTTTCATCAAGACCCTTCATGGGACGTGGAGGAAGATTCCCTCAATCTGGCTTCACATCCCAGTCTTCCTTCTTTCCCCAAAGGCAAAGATTCCGTGGAAGAGGCTTCAGAGGGGAAAGAAAGCCAAAAGGATTCTCAACAGGTAAGTCCACCCAAAGACCTTTCAGATACCCCTACAAAGGTGGGTGGGAGACTAGGCCTTTTCTCTGGAAACTGGAACATGGTGACTCAAGATCCTTGGGTACTAGACACCGTCAAAGGGTTCAAGATAGATTTCATAGACTTTCCTATTCAAGAGAGACCTCCACGGAAAATTCGATTCTCGGAGAGAGATTCCGCATTGGTATCCCAGGAAGTAAAAGACCTTTTTGCCAAAGGTGCTATCCGGGAAGCTCAAGAGATCGGATTTGTAAGCAATGTCTTTCTAGTAGAAAAGAAGGACCAAAAGATGAGACCTGTTATAAATCTAAAAGACCTAAACCAATGGGTGCTTTACCGCCATTTCAAAATGGAAGGAATCCACCTTCTCAGAGATATCTTAAGGAAAGGGGATTGGCTTACTCGACTAGACCTCAAGGATGCTTATCTAACCATCCCTATTTGGCCCCCACATCAGAGATTTCTTCAATTCTTTTGGGAAGGAAATCTGTGGCAGTTTTGCAGCCTCCCCTTCGGCCTTTCATCAGCCCCTTGGTGTTTCACCAAGGTCTTTCGTCCAATAGCGGGCTGGCTGAGAAGCAAGGGAGTAAGATTAATTATATATCTGGACGACATTTTAATAATGGCTCAGTCCAAGGAGGTTGCTTCACAACACACAAACCTTGCCATAAAACTCTTAGAACACCTAGGTTTCATTATAAACACCAAAAAATCATTAACAACAAGCCAAGACACACAGTTCCTGGGAGTTCAGTAAACACAGTCCAAGCAGAATTAAAATTACCAGGGGAAAAAGTCAGAAAACTCAGGAAGGAATTAAGGAGAATCCTAAAGATCCACTCCTTTCCTCTAAGGAATTAGCAAGGATACTGGGCCTGTTGTCCTCAACTATCCAAGCCATTTACCCGGGTCCACTATACTACCGAGCCCTTCAGAGACTCAAGCGAAAGCCCTCAGGAAGAATACATCCTACTCCCAGATAGTTTGCCTAGACTCGGACTCAAGGAAAGATATACTCTGGTGGTTGAGGAATGCAGAGGCCTGGAATGGCAGAGCAATCTTTGGGGAAGAACCGGACTTAGTAATAGACTCGGATGCGAGCCTAGAAGGTTGGGGTGCCACATGTGGCAACTCTTCAACAGGGGGACTTTGGACTCCAAAGGAAAAGGAATTACACATCAACTGCCTGGAACTACTGGCAGAATCCTTTGCAATCCAGAGCTTTACCAAGGGCTTGATGAAATGCTCAGTCATGCTTCGCATGGACAACACTTCTGCCGTGAGATACGTAAACAAGATGGGAGGCCCATATTCCAAAGGTCTCTCCGACCTAGCCAAGAATTTCTGGGCATATTGCCTCAACAAGGGCATTTCAGTCATTGACGAACATATTCCGGGTTTGAACAATGGGGTAGCAGACTGATTCTCGAGGATTTCAAAGATTCGAGCAACTGGAAACTGAACAGAGATATTTTTCTAACCATCCAGTCGTTGTGGGGTCCCTTTGGAATAGACCTGTTTGCAGACCGAGTCAACACTCAACTCCCCAATTTTTTCAGCTGGAGGCCGGACCCGATGGCCTTGGGGATAGACGCGTTCTTTCAAAACTGGCTTGGTCTGAGACCTTATGCTTTCCCGTCCTTTGCCATGCTTCCACGCCTTCTCCTTCAAATTCAGAGAAACAAGGAAATAGTGGTAGTGATAACCCGCCTCTGGAGATCCCAGGCTTGGTTCCCCATCCTGTTGGAAATGAGTGTTGACTTTCCAATCCTCATTCCTACCTTCGACGAACTAATCACAGATCCTCAGGGCTCATGTCACCCCCTCGTTCTTCAGGGGCTCATGTCACTAATGGCATGGAAGATTTCAGGAGACAATGGCAGCTCCCGGGACTTTCGGAGAGCGCTTTCAGACTCATGTCTGAATCCTGGGAACCTGGAACAAGGAAAGCCTATAGATTGGCTTGGCGTAAATGGGTTTGTTGGTGCCTTCGACGGAATTACGATCCCATTTCGACTGATATAGTTCAAGTTCTCAATTTTTTGGCTGAAATCTTTGCCTCAGGTCTGGCTTACCGAACCGTTAATGTCTATAGATCGGCCATCGCAGCAGGTCACTGCTTGATAGATGGTACCTCAGTAGGTCAGAACTTATTAACTAAAAAACTTATGAGAAGTATGCGTGTTTTAAATCCACCTTTACCCAAATATTCTAAACTATGGGATGTAAGGGATGTCCTTAGAATAATTGCCGATTGGGGTGAGAACTCCACCCTCTCACTTAAGAAACTGTCCTACAAACTCACTGTTTTACTATGCCTTGTCTCCTTCAGACGTACGTCGGATGTTAAAGCCTTGGATATCTCTTCAAGGGCTTATCAACCTGAGGGAGTTTGTTTTTTCTTTAAAAGACGAACTAAAACTATCTCATCTTCTGTCTTCTACCCCTTCTTTCCCCAGAATGAAAGTTTATGTGTGGTGAAGTGTTTGTTGGAGTACGAAAAGAGAACCTTAAGTTTAAGAGGTCTTGTCGATCAATTACTAATATCTCACAGGTTTCTCCATAGAGCAGTTTCCTCTCCCACATTAGCCAGATGGGTTAAGGATGTTATGAAACAAGCTGGGATCGATATCTCAGATTTTGGTGCTCACTCCCTTAGAGGAGCCTCAGCTTCCAAAGCATTTATCCTGGGTGGTGGCCTTCAAGATATCCTTAAGGCTGCCGATTGGTCAAATAAATGCATTTTCAAAAGATGTTATTTTAAACCTGTTTCAAATGTTATTGATAATGTTCTGAACTCACTTTAAACTTGCATGATATTGGCCTCCGTGTCATGCCATAAAATTTAGATTTTTCACAGCCTGCTGGGCAGAAAATCTGGATTTTATTAAGGACACGGAGGCTAAGATTATCCCTCCTCTAATGATCCCACCCTGGGAATATAACTTATTTTTCGTTCTCTTGTCTTTCAGATTAGTTATTTCAAGAGATCTTTCGGACGTCTCCAGTGAAGTTATTTAAAAGAAATTATAAAGTTATCTTGTTTGCTGCACAAAGAAGGGAGATGTCTACGTGCACATGGACTTTATACTCTGTTAGAATGTTTTGAAGTTCTAGATCTCTTCATTGTTGCTGCTGTGAGCTGCGCAATAAAGGAGATTTGCATAATCTTAGCCTCCGTGTCCTTAGTAAAATCCAGATTTTCTGCCCAGCAGGCTGTGAAAAATCTAAATTTGTTGGATGTAGGGTGTCCAGGGTGCATGTTTATTAGGTGTGGCTTGGTAGGGACTGGCGTTAGCCTTAAGGTTGAAGTGTATGAGATGGTGTTCTGACAATGGGCATGATAGATCTAAGAGTGGCAAGTTCACTTCTGGTAATTATTGCATCTAGAGAAGCTCCCTGCAGTGGGTCTGTTCTTTGCAGAGTTGTTTGAGGTTGTTGATTTCCAATAGGTTTATGGATTGAGGTGTCATCTGTATCATTTCAGTGAAGATTGAGGTCACCTAAGGACACATCATTGGTGTCAGTTAGGGACGCCTCAGTATCAGGTCGGATAGTTCTTCTATGTAGATTAAGCGATCACAAAGGGGGTTGATAGATGATATGAAGGTTGATAGGGGTTGCCCCTTTTTGTTCAACTCCTAGGTATTCAAATGTTGAGCAGTTTGAGGTCTCAAAGGTGTTGAGCTAGATTACATCTTTATGAATGATTGCTAGACCACCTCCTGTATGTCCTGGTCTTTCCTGTCATGTGATGGAATAGTCAGGTGATGCAAGCCAGCTGAATATGGGGGTTGAGTGTTCATTGAACCAAGTTTCAGGTAGGAATGGAATTTTAATGTCATCTGTTAGTATGGCTTCAGCTATTTTGGTTGCATGCTTAACTGCTGATCTGCAGTTCAGGATAAGACAATTTAAGGGGTCTGGACTGTTGCTTAGGCTGTGGAGTGTTTGGATGGTGGTGTATTAAGCCTCTATGTTTGTTCATGAGATTCTTTTTGAGCTGATCATTACTGAGAAACTGGATGAGGGCTTGCGGTTCTTTAAGGATGCTTTAGTGTAGTATGATTCACTAAGTATCTGTTCAGATGGAGATAGGGAGTTAAGGGCTCAGTGAGGTCTGTGAGAAGAGTGACCAAGGGTGATAGAGGCCCAGTAAGTTTGCCCGTTATCACTCAAACAACTTTTATACAGAGTCTTTTTCTGTCAAAGAGATGGCTTTGCAAAATAATTAGGTCTGGGTCCGGAGTTCCTTTTTTATGTGCAAGATTTCTTCCGCAAGGGTGTTCATTTTATTTTCGATGTGGCTAAGGGTTGTGTATGGTAGATCGGGGAGAGTTTTGGTACC
The DNA here is from genome assembly GCF_964204655.1 of Triturus cristatus. Classification (NCBI taxonomy): domain Eukaryota; kingdom Metazoa; phylum Chordata; class Amphibia; order Caudata; family Salamandridae; genus Triturus; species Triturus cristatus. The sequence continues at coordinate 381,477,367 of NC_140586.1, read as the reverse complement.
ACAAAAGAGGGGGCAGTCGATGGTTCCCATGTTGGTAGTGGGCAGATGAATCATATTCATAGCAAAATCTTGGTTGTTGGGATGGCGGTGAAAGGTGTTTGTTTTGGCTGGGTGAGTTCCATGTTGGAGATCATGTTAGAAGAGACCATAGGGATCTCTGTGGATTGAGGCCGGCTCTCTCCTGTTGTAGGCATAAGATAGCAGTCTGGGTTTCTGAGTGGTTATTAGAGCTTATTAGGGGGGAGTAGTTGAAAGGTAATATGCAGTATTACTAAGGGTAAAAGTGACACCATTGATCCACTCTTTTGTGTTAGCGATAGCGGGGGCTTTAGAAAGTATCCTCTGCAGCGGCAAGAAGACAGCATCTACCATGCTGCCAAGCAGGGTCTGCCTCCTTTTGATGACCTTGCAAATAGCAATTACTCCTCAATCAGTCTGTATTCTACTTGAGGCCTATGCCACCTGAAGATATCTTTCAGTGATCACAGAAACCAATACTCTATGCAGAAGCACAAAGCTGCCTGTACCATGCTGTCATGCAGTATCTGCCTTCTCCTGATGGCCAGGTAAATAACAGTTACTCCTCAGTTGGCCTCTTTTGTACTTGAGGCCTATACCACCTGAAGAAATATGCCAGCAAAATCTCAGAAGTCAGTACCCTATGCAGGATCAAGAAGACAGAAGCCATCACGCTGCCAAACAGTATCAGCCTTCTCATGATGGCTAGGCAAGCAACAGCTATTTACTAGTCAGCCTTCTCTTCTCACCTTGAGGAATATGCTGCTTGAAGATACCACAGAAGTCAGCAACCTATACAGGGGCACCCCAGAACACAGTTACCATGTTGCAAAGCATATCCACCTCCTAAGTATGGCCAGGCAATCAGCTGCTGCTCATCAGTCAATCTGCTTTCACCTTGAACCATTTGCGGTCCAAAAACATCAACCAGTAATCACAGAAGAAAGTATCCTCTGCATGACTGGGAAGACAGCATCTGCCCAGCTGCCAGTATCAGCCTTTTCTTGATTGCCAGGCAAACAACAGCTACTTCTCAATCAGTCTCTATTCCCCTTGAGGCCTCTGCCAAAGGAAGATATTCACCAGTGATCGCAGCAGTCAGTAACCTATGCATGGGAAAGAAGAGAGCAACCACCACACTTCTAAGCACTATTGGCAAAGCACCAACTTGCTGTCCATTTTGTTTCTTTCTATCACAGTGGATATGGTCACATCAGCTTGTCATGTGTAGAAGTATGGAAACAGTGTTAGAAAGGGCAGTTAACCATCTTGATTGCCTGCAGCCAAGCACTTGATGTCCACCTATTTGTTCTCTCATCAAGACAGGCAATTATCAGTACAGCAACTATTCTGTGCACCAGCCAGTATGCTATTCAGACATCTGTATACCGTATTTGTGGAACTGACAGCCTATTCTGGATTTCACATTAGCTGAGCATCAACTTACCCTCAAGTTAGTGTCTACATAGGTGGGTGCTCAAATCTTCACCAGAACCAGCTGCTGCTCATACCAAAAGAGAGAATTCTAGATGGGGACATGTGAACTGTTGGCTCCTTTATTTCTGCCCAGCCAGTGCCTTCTTCTTGTCAATGTAGCTAAGCAGCAGCATCTCTTTTTATCAGTAATGCATTATCAACATGACATCCAGTATCTTTGTCCATGTGAGTAAGCTTTGCCCAAATGCTCCTAATGCTTTCTAAATATGCTAATGCAGAACAAGCATATTATTGATCAACACAAGTACTGTACCAGTGATGTGCATGTTTTCTGTATAGTAAATAAATGATAGTAAATCTAGAAAGGTTCAAGGGCTCCACAGATTTAGAAGTATGTATACCATGTCATGGAAAGGAAATTGATAATGGCTGATTTCAACTTGACTAGCGGATTTTCCATTGTTGTACACTATTTAATAGGTTCTTAAGTAATGCTACATTATCTTAATTGTACATCTGAAGATGCTACCTGCAAAAATGTATGAAGCGGAATTTTCAATAAGATTTTAAGTATATCTGTGTATAGGGTACTTCTTTTGTATCTGTAGAGATTTTACATTTCTATGTGTGATGTAAGTAACCAAAAGTTAAATTCATCACAAAGGTGATGCAATGTTGCTTCCTTTGATTTAATGGGGTCCAAAGGTCATTTGATGTCACTTCCTGTAAATGCCTTATGATGTCACGTCCGGTGACATCATAAGGCATAAGGGAAAGTGTTGGATAGTGAAGGGGTAAAAATTACTATTCCCACTCCAGTGAGTGCAACAGTAGGGTAAGTGTTGGATAGCGGAGGGATTAAATTTACTATTCCAGCTCCAGTGACTGCAACAGTAGGGAAAGTGTTGGATAGTGGAGGGGTAAAAATTACTATTCCCACTCCAATGAGTGCAAAAGTAGGAAAAGTGTTGGATAGCGGAGGAGTAGAAAATACAATTCCCGCTCCAATAAGTGCAACAGTAGGGAAAGTGTTGGATAGCGAACTGATAAAATTACTGTGCACACTCCAATCCGTTCTAAAATGAAAGCAAAATAAATATTTAAAAATCACAAATAAAAGTATTATTGTAAAAATAAACAAATAAATACATTTAGAATTATTTAAAAAATGTAAATACCAATATATTTAATATATAAAAAGAAAAAGAATTATAATATTAATTACATGTAACAAATACCTACAACATTATCTAAAATAAAATACAAATAAACTTCCCAAAAATAAATATTTTAAGCTAGAAAGTATTTACAGACTAAAACATTAATTATTAGATAAATGTATTTTTTTATTTCCTACTCTATAACACCACGTAAATCACAACAAAATTCTAAACTTTGAAAAAGAAATACTCCCATAATTGACATACATAATTACCAATAAACAAAATATTATTAATAAAAATATAATGAATACAAATTAATTAGCTACCCACACTTTAACCCTATAATTCTCACAAAACCCACCTAAATTAAACTGTAAACTAATAAATTACACAATTAAAACCTATTTTAAAATTACAAACTATTACTTTTAAACATCTAATTATAAAGTAAATAAAATGGTCAAATGCCATTAGGATCTGTGGCTGATTTCCTGCCGAGGTGCTTTTTTCATAGATAAGCTCTATTTTCTGCGAGAGCAATATCATCACACAGCAATTGGGAAGGCTCTACTATAACATCTCAATTAAATAAATATTAATAAATAAAAGATAATCATTAATTTAATATAATTAAATTACTTCCCACCCTATTCCCCTATAAACTCACATCCCACTACGGAACTACAAAACGCAAAATTCCCAAAAAAATATATATTAACTACAATTTATTTTACACATATAGTAAAAAAATATAAACAAGTATGAATTAATTAATAATACATTCATTTACACATCTAACACTAGAACATCTCAATTAATTAAATATTAATAAATACAAAATAATAATTAATTTAATAGACCATGTGCACGCATAGGCTTAGCCAGTGAGCAGCAAACCACACCCAGGAGGTCTGCACTGGGCTGCCGACCTGGAGGACGTGGTGACCATGGGCTGCAGTACAGCGGTGAGCGCATTGGTCAGTGGCCAGCACACCACACCCTATTCTGCTCTCTCTTCACCCCACTGGTGGTGGTGAGTGACGCGGGGACCCAGCACTCGCCGACACTTGTTCCAAAGCCGGGGCAGGAGACTACAGTCCCCAGGCTCCAACGCTCTACTTCCCGCATTCTTTGTGCCAGGAGGTGCATTAAAGCAGATGCGAGGCCCAACTGCGTGGGACCCAGCACTCGCCGAAACTTGTTCCAGAGCCAGGGCAGGAGACTACAGCCCCCAGGCTCCAACGCTCCACCGCCCACATTCTGCATGCCAGGAGGCGCATTAAAGAAGAGGCGAGGCCCCGGCGCGCTGGACCCAGCACTCGCCGACACTTGTTCCAGAGCCAGGGCAGGAGACTACAACCCCCAAGCTCCAACACTCTACCATCTGCATTCTTCGCGGCAGGAGGCACAATAAAGCAGACACAAGGCCCCGCTGCGTGGGACATGCACGGGCCATGCCCGGGCAAAGCCCATGCCAATGGCGGTCTCATCCGCGCTCGTCAAAGCCCAGGAGAGGCTGGGCTGGCCCACACCCCTGACAACGCACTCCAACAGCTCCTGTCTCGACATTCACGGCAATAAAAGGTACTGTATTTAGATAGTGCTCTCTTGGAAGTGGGATCCAGTTTTCCTCCTAAGCCCATTTGCAGATTGCGTTGTACTGTTTGCTCCTCTCCTTGTGCACAGTGGCCGGGAGCAGTGATGGGAAAGCGTAAAATTGTAGAGGGAGGCTCAAAGGAAGCTTGCTCAAAGAAGGCAAAGAAGAACACTCAGACACTAAGCGGGTGATTATGATGGCGGGCGGATCGCCACTGCCTGGCCGGCGGTGGCGATCCACCCACCATCATAACCACATTTACCCCCCACCATCCGGAGATGAACTTTGCTCATCATGTAACCCTCCAAAATGGCGTATCATCATTACTAGAGATAGATTGAAGGTCTCCTTCACCTCCCGCTGTTAGTATCCAGGCCACTAAACCAGTATAGTATTTGTCAGTGAACTCCCTGCATCTCATCGAGTAGTAAATTCTCCCGTGGAGACGAGCTGCCCCATCAGTGCAAGGAATGAGATAGATTGCACACCAGGGACCATAGTTCCTAGGGTTGGGCTGACTTTAGATTTACATCTAACTCCGCGTAGATTAGCGTTTTTATCTTGGAATGTTGCTGAGCTGAAGTCCAAGGGAGTGTCCCTGACTGGAATACTTTTGTGGAAAATCTTGATATATGTGTTTTCCAAGAAACCTGGCTAGTAGAACCAGCTCATCACCTGGGGTATTTAAACCATTACATACCACCCATCTAAGGTAGCAAAGGTCGTCCCTCGGGAGGTCTCACAACCTGCATCAGACAGACCATTGGCTTCAAGATACAGGCACTACCAACAGAGAGCAATGATATTCTCACCATCCAGTTGGTGTGTGGCCCTTATGGTAACATTGACATTTATAATGTAAATGTGAGAGGGCTCCGCGGGGGGGGGCGAAGGTCGGAAACCATTCTCGGATTAGGTGAGCTCTTGGACAGCCTCTTCTGGGCTGCCTCTGTTGTTATAGCGGGGTACTTAAATACAACTTTCTAGCCCCTTGACAGCGGGGAATTTGATCTGACGGGGGAAGAAGATGAACAGTGGGATATACCACGCTTGGAAATACCCCCAATCAAAAGATGGACAGAAGCAGCAGTACAGCTGAAGGCTTTAAGTCTAGAACATGGCCTAAGAGCGGCCAATGGAAAAATGACTTCTGATAGGCAAGGGTGCATACTTTTAATAACGGCCACCGCTCAAGCCGTATTGATTATTTTTTAATTAGTTTAAACTTTGGCATACCCTAGAGGATATGGTTGTGATGGACAGAGTGAAGAGTGATCACAACCCATTATGTTCCAAGTTTGCATTTAGGAAACTTCAAGAGCAATCGGAAATCCATAAATCACTCATCACAGGCGACTTGCTAACGACCAATGACATGCAGTACTCAAAGTGGCTGATGATCATAGAGCGGCCGGAAATATTATCAGCTATCTCCAGTGATGTTGAATATACTTTAATAGAGATGGAGACTTCCCTTCTTCCAACAAGTCCGTGGAACCTTGGGGGAGGCAATTGGATCAGGAGATTTGGATAGAGTACCACATGCCAGGAAGCTCTATAAGAAAATGATAATGAATGCAAAAAAGTCCTGGGACCAGAAAAGATGGCAGGATCTAAAAGAAGCATGCAGTGGGAGTAACATGCAATGCTTTTGGAATCTGTTAAAATTGGGCACGGGGGTGTTGCACGGTCTACTCAAAACCACGTGGGTCCCGACACATGGGTTAATCGCTTTGAAGAACAATACACTGCTAATGAGGAATGTGAGCTTTTTCAGACTCACTTTTATCTAACTGATAAAGGCCTTGATTTAACAGACATAAGTGCTGCTCTTAGCACAATTACCGGTGGGAGAGCGCCAGCTGTCGACAGTGTCTCTGCAGACATCTTTTTGCAGGACAAGGGTAAATGGAGTCGGTACATAATGCTGTTAGCGAATGCTATTGCCCATGGTGCCCCCTTCACGGATACCTGGTGGGGAGCAGGGATAATCCTTATATATAAAAAAGGGGACAAGTCTTTACCAGGAAACTATAGGCCAATAAGCCTTATAGACTCGATCCAAAAAGTAGTGGCTCAATTTCTTTTAGCAAAAGCCCAAGATTGGATAGATGAAAATGCTATCTTGAGCCCACTCCAGGCAGGCTTCCGGGACCATATAAGCAACATAGACCAGGATTTTTCCTTTTTTTGTTTTTTTACAACAAATTCTATTGCGTTTATAACACCCGGTGGGCGAACCCCCATTAAATGGTATACAGACACATGACGTAGTGTAGACACAACAGATACCGAAGAGGACCACACCTGAGGATCTGTAAAACATTTGAGCTAACATCCCACCCCTCCCGCCTCCCCCAACCCTGCACCACACTTCCCACATGGAGCAATAAATACACACACAAACATAGAGGTATGTCCACCGCCATAGCCAATAAGCACATTAAATTGGGGAGTCATTAATGATTAGTCTCTCAATAGGGTCTGGATTCACTGACTGTGAAAGGATGGAGAGGTCAAAGGTTTTTTCGATTTTTATTGATATATTGGTGAACGGTAGTCCTTCGCAAGGGCAGCATGTATGCTGCTTTTGTTTACCTTAAGTCAGGCTTCGACCTGATCTCACGTGACAAACTTTAGGGGGTACTTCAGGAGCTCGGGATGCCTTCTGATTTACTCTCCTTAATTGTTTGCCTCCACGAAGAAAACTTCACCCAAATTCGCTGGGGGGCACAGGGAAGTAAGACGGACCCCTTTCCTGTAGAGAACGGAGTACGCCAAGGCTGTGTCTTGGCGCCCACATTATTTTCACTTTTTATCAATGGAGTTGCTAATTTTGTATCTTCTATCCCCACAGATGTACCAGTTTTAGTAGGTAAAAAAAATCCAATCCTAATGTTTGCAGATGACACACTCATAATTTCTAAAACTCCAAGTGGGTTACAGCGTGCACTGCAACGTTTTGAAGAATTTTGCTTATTACAAGGTCCAAAAATTAACGCAGCAAAAACACAGTTAATGACCTTTAACCAGCATAGGTCGTTCAAGGGTAGCATGGTAATGGATGGGTTACTCCTCAAGCAGGCAGATGCATTTATTTACCTAGGTATCACCTTCCAGAAAGGATTGAGTTGGAGGCCACACATTGACACCATAGGGTTAAAACACCAACAATTAGCCAGCGTTTTAACAAAGGAATTCAAAACATCGTTGACTAAGCCTCTTACTCCTGTGTTGCAGATTTACAACACAAAGGTAGTGAGCTCAGTGTTGTATGGTGCCGAGCTATGGGGCTTTGAGAAACTCACACAATTAGCTGCCTCAGAGAGCAGGTTTTTTCGAGGGATTATAAGTCTACCCCAAAGTACACCAATGTTTTCCCTGCGGCACAACCTAGGTAGAAAAGCACTGGTGGATCTAACAAGACTACGCCCTGTTCTTTACTGGTGCAGAATTTGGTGCACGCCAGAATTGGCTACTTTTGCAGAAGGTCTTAGGGACATTATTAAGGCCGACCACTTCCATAAAGTTAGCTAGCTGCGCCACGTTAAAAGTATTTTGGCTAGTATGGGTCTGTCGTCATTGTGGGAAACTCCTAGAAGCTCCCAGTTTCCATTAAGAGATTCAATTAAGCAAAGACATTGGGAACTGATCGAACAAATTGCAAATAGAAGAAGTGACGGTACAACATTGACAGGGAAGTTCTTACAAATAAAATCACGTCCGAGCCTTAAGTATTACTGGGATGTAATCTCAAAGCCCCTAGATCGTAAACTGTATTTCCAATTTAGAGTGGGCTGCTTACCTCTAAAGTCTTTCACTGTCAAATGGTCTACTTCAGGTGACAATAAATGCCCCATTTGCACCGATTAGAAAGAAACCTATTTGCATGTGCTGTTTGTCTGCCCCGCGTATATCGCCCCCGCAAAGCATGGCTGGCGTGGGTATGGAGCAATATGGGCACTAGTTTGTCCAGTGTAGCCATGAGAATTTACTGTACCGACCCATCCCTTTGTTACGCAGTTCCAACAGCAAAGTTTCTAAAATGGATGCGGTCTATAAGATCCAAATTACTGCCTGTAAATAACTGAATGTAGAATTATGTCACCTGTGGAAGTGAAATACTTGTGTACATGCTTTCCATTTTTAAGCCCCTGTCATATCACAAACTACTTTGATGTATTGATTTTATCTATCTACTCATTTTTATCTTATTGTTTTTATTGTGATATTAGTGTTTTATGTATAAGGCTTTTATGACATGTACTTTCGAATAAAGCTTATGTTGATGATGAGAATGATGATAATTAAATTACTTCCCACCCTATTCCCCTATAAACCACAACCCGCTACAGAAATAAAAACGCAAAATTCAAATAAAATAATTAATACCTACTAAAAATGTAACACATATATTAAAAAATATATACAACTCTTAAACAAAAACATATATCACATACATTTAAAATATATACTAAAATACATAACATTAATTAAAAAATCTATATTTTTACCAACTATGGGGGTCATTCTGATGGCGGGCGGACTTCAGTCTGTCTGCCATCGTGTCGGGGAATGGGATTGCCCGCCTACAAGGCGGTGGTCCCACAGGGCGTATTATGATGCGACTGCCACCGTGGTAGTCGCATCTGATATATTTAACATTGAGGCGGGTACTGCTAACTGCAGCACCCGCCGCAATGTTAAAAATGCACTGTTAACATTTCCCTGCAGTACATGGCAGGCACCATGCAGTGCCTGCCACATTGTGCAGGGAAATGTAGGGGGGGCACCATGGGTGCCCCCCAGTGCTCTTTCACCTGGCCCATGGAATAAGGGGGGCTCGCTACGGGCCCCCAAATCTATTTTCTGCTTGCCGTTTTGTGGCGGGTTGACCACCGCAAAACAACCGGCGGAAAAGGACTACCATATTTCCAATGCGACTGCTCAGACAGGTGGTCGGAAAATGACCGCCTGTCGGAACCGTGGCAGTCGGTCTTTCCGACCACCATGTTTCTGCTCGCCATGGTAATCTGGCCGGCGGAAAACCGCAATACCATGGCGGTGGACCCGTCACCGACAGGGTGTCGGTAGCGGGCCTTCCGCCATCGTAATCAGGCCCTATATTTTTACAAACAATATTAAACACTTTGATATTTTTTTTAATTGATATTACTTACCATAAGTCGATATTCTTGACCACAATATTCTTTCTGTTGATATTTCTCACTCACGATATTTTTGACTCGCTATTTCTGCCACTCAATATTTTTTACTCGATGTTCTGTCTCATCACCCAAAATACTCATACAGCAAGTCTTCACAAGCTCAAAGCTGGCCTGATTTGCAAACATGTGCCTCTTTTTTTAACTCTTTAAGCTAGTTAATGGGGGCTAATTCTATTTTGCAGCTGGGCCTATTTTTTGCCCCAGTCCGACCATTGGTGAAGGAAAACATGTCAGTGGAGAAGCACATATGTAAGAATTTCAACTGCATCCAAATGAGTGCAATCAAGTACGCAATCTGCATCAAGATGCTACTGCTTTACAAATGCAATTTCCCCATCTTCCAAACACAGGCTGATCTGTGTGACTAGTTGCGGAAGAAGAACAGGCCATGGGCCCAGAATACACTGCTGCAGGTGGCCACAATGCAGACATATGCTAGGTGAAAGAAATGGGCAAGTTTGGCTGGAGGAGAGCTGTAATGCGGCAGCATCCTTCAGTGAGTGCTGCACACCAGGAATGATGGAACATTAGCTGTCAGAAGCCTGTGTAGCATCTTGTGGCCAGTGCGAGTACAATGGAAGGGAGGTAGACTATGTCGAATAGCTTAGTCATCTGAAGCATGCCACTGCTGCAGGCAAAGGCTCGGAAGTTAGTCAGCCTGAATCTGCCATGTCTCACTTCATGTGAAAGCCAAAGAGAAGAGGACCAGAGCATAGACGAGAGGGAAAAGATCACAATTGCAGGCCGGGCTAAGTTGAACTGGGGGCATCTCAGATTCGTAAGTCGGTATGGGGTGTGGAGTGGAGCCTTGAATGTGGTATGCTCATGAGGCCTAGACAGGCCAGTGAAACCATCAAGGAATGCAATTTTTATTTCTTCATCCCCTCCTCCTCTTACATAGAATGTCTGTCTTCACCGATTAAGAAAATATAAGCCTCAGAGAGTGAGTGAGTGACTCAGAAAGGGAGAGCACAAAGTAAAAAGGGGGGAGAGAAAGAAAAAGAAAAACGGAGAAAACATGAAACATAATAAAAACAAGAACAAAAATAACATTTAAAAAATCTCTTCCTAATCCCCATTTTAATTATTTTGTAAACAACTTTTGCAAGGTGATCAAATTCAAATACATTTCTATTCGACTTTCCCCATCTCACTTCTTCGCTTTCTTTCTCTTCTCTCTTTTGCACTGAATCGCTACATCTCACAGTTTCGGAAAGCCTTACATATATATTACACAGGCATGGCACTGCTGCACTCATTTGGCTGAATCTATTGGCGGCTTTTGTCACCTTCTTCCACAAAATCCTATCCCTGCCCTAGCTTGGTTCACCAATCCTCTTACGAATACATCCAATTGGGTCCAGCTTCCTCCTTATATGTCACAACAAATTCAGTTGTATTGTGGTGTGCCTCAGGACTCTACCCTGAGCTGCGCCCTATTTAATATTTACATGGCTCCTTTAGCCAAACTTATTCAGGGTTTTGGCTTTCAGGTATTATCCTACACAGATGATACCCAAATAATTCTTTCCCTAGTAGATGATGATGGTTTATCAGACATAATTTTAGATAATGCCCTATATCTGTAGCCTCATGGATGAGTCAAAATCATTTGACGCTTAAATTAAATAAAACCGAGTTGCTCATCCTGGGCTCAAATCCACAGATGTGGAATAGTGACTGGTGGCCATGTGAGCTAAGCCTTCCTGCCCTTCTGGCTCAAGCAGTACCTAATCTAGGAGTGAAATTAAACTCTCATCTTTCTGATAACCTACAAATTCAAAAAGTCACAGCAACTTGCTTTGGGTTATTGAAACCCTTACACAAGATTCTTCCATTTCTGCCTCTTATGGCTAGGAAGACGGTAATCCATGCCTTAATCACCCCAAGACTCGACTACCCCAAACCCCTTTCTCTTTGGGTGCCAGAAACACGTTGGCAGATTCCAGCTTATATAAAATGCAGCTGCGAGGCTGCTCTTAACAATCTAATTGATAGGTACTTTCATTTTAACATTGCCCTATTTCTTTCTCCAGTTTTACGTTTATAATGTTTGCTCACCCCTCTGTGTAGCCTGGAGCTGTAACACTCACTCTCCTTCTAAAGCTTGTATTGCATCACTGTCTCTGTTGAGATAAAAAGAGATCGGAAACTAGATTAACTTTTCCAGTGTCTTTTGGAAACTGAGCAAGATGTATTCTTACAAGGGATTTAGTTAGGCATTTTAGAAACACGTAGAGGACAGAATACACTCTCTGCCAAAAATTGTGCTGGCGTGAAAAAGTGCGATACTATTTACATATATCCGTTTTAGAAGATATTGCAGACTAAGTTGGCACTGTAGGCGTACTGTCTTTTATTTTGAAAATAGAGCAACGCGTGTCGTGTCAGATAAAGTTCATCGCAAATCCCGCCATGAATGGAATTGTTTTGAATTGCCGATGTTTAGTCTTTGCAACTTTAACATTCAAGTTTTCTTCCGAGAAGCAAAGAGGTTGGAACATTTAAAAGAGATAGGATTTGTTTCTGCGATTAGGTTTTCATCAGCTATGACGTTCTTTCAGTGGTAGGATCAGAGAACCTAACTTTTGAACTTCTCTTGAATAATCATTTTCGCTGCTCTGATATTTAAGAATGTGTCATTTTTGCACATGAGTTGTTGCAAATGTCAATTTTTTCGCAATCCTAATTAGTGCAAATGGCATATGTCCCTGTACACGAGCAAAGTTGTCCAGAAGAATGCAATGTGATGCATTTTCAGGACAATGTATGTGATCTGCCAATGTTTTTATGAGGTTTCTAGCTCTAGGAATATGTAAAAAAAAAAGAGTCTAAAATTTACGTAATTCATTCAACAAAACAGGATTGTCAGACCCAATTCAGGAGGCCACGGACACAAGCAGGGATGGATTACTTGGCCATAACCGTGGGGGTGGACGCCTTTTACATCCGCTGTCCAGGGGCGGCCGTACAATGGCTCTGCAAACTGATCCAAATACAACCCTTCTACACTTGACTCTCAGTGGTAGCATAGGTGAGCAGTCACATGCTTCTCAGGGAGGTTAGCGTGGGGGTTACTTAAGTTCAAGTATCAATACCACAGTATCACCCCGACCCCACTCCCGGGAGCACAATAAAATCAATATCTAGCCCAGCACTTCCCTTTTTCGAAAATGGCAAGCACATTAATTACACAAAAAACATAGAATGCCACTAGACAGTCAAATATGCATAAATACCCAATTCCCAGGGGGAAGGCTTAGTTCTTTTAGGGGTCAACTGATTAGAGTGTCATCTGGCCCTAGTGGGTCCCACTCTCGGGTACTGGGTACCCCACCTCATAGCCAGGGCTCAGGGTCAATCAGGTAAACTGGTCGCTGCAGCTTGTGCTTCTGCCCCTATCTATCTAGGTAAGCACACATTCTTCCATTCCTAGGCCCAATCAGATTCTCACGAAATTCAGGTTTTCAGCTCTGGGCCAATCAGCCCTTTCTGTCTCTCACTAGTCCGTTGTCGCAGTGCGGGACCACGTTTGATTTTCCCATGGTAGCAGGATCTTTATCCAGCAGTGACAGGAGCCTGCGGCAGTACACACCAGTCCAGGAGAACTGTGAGGCAGAGTTCGCTCCTCCTGTGGCAGCGGGATGAGGATCCAATGTCAGTAAGTGGCATTCCTCTTCAGGCAGCCCAGAAGCTACCCACATTGCTTGCAGCATTACGGCAGATGTGGAGGCTTTGACAGTGGCCCTGTTCTGAGTAGCAACTGCAGATCTTAGCATCCTTTATCCCTCCAGTGAGTACTAGGTGATTCTTCTTGGCCACCAGCAGGCGCCTATCCCAGTTTTAGTTGAATCAACCATATGGTCACATCACTCTATGGGCCTGGTGGCTCTGACAGTGAATATTCACAACTATCGCACTGCACAACCCGGGGGAACGGAAATTCATTTGGTGCTCTTGCTTCATACGTTTCTTTCAGACGGACTCTATACCAGTGTCAATTACAGCAGTCCCTTCCACGATCCACTCCACTTGCAGGGTTGGCACTTCCTTCGGTCACTTAGAGGCAGGATATATTGGCATCAATGGACAGTCAGTAATTCCTCCACCAGATCAGACTCCAGACAATGTTCCCTCACCTCTGGGGAGTTGGCTGTCAGTGCAACACCCACCCTTGGCTGCTTTGTAGTCCCTGATTACTCTGCAGAGTGTCCCCTTCTCAGTAGAAGAGACCACAACAATGAATAGAGATCAGGAGGAGAAACAAGATTGTGTGGTCTTTCAAAGGACTCCTTTCTACAAACACTACAGGCCACAGGCTGTACCCCTGCCACCCACCAAATAATCAAATAGCAGCCACAGTCAGAGTCATTTCAAGAGCCATGTGTCACGAAGGGTCCGGGAACCTCTGAGGAAAGCATGTCTTCACTCTCCTTATCCCTTCTCTCCCATCTAGGAGATGCTAGGATTAGGAGAAAAGTAACCTGGCCTCCATCTTGTACTCTGTTCCAGGCTGTGGACTTCCAAAAAGGAACCTGCAGGCCTATAACAGTTCTTCATGGCACACTAGTCTTCTAACATACATGCACAAGCACAATGCACTGCATTGCACACTGCTGCTTTTAGCATACAGCACACGCACAGTGTACAGGATGAAGCATTAAGGATTCTAGGTTCATTGCAAGTATCAGCACTTTAAATGAGTGTATCGGTAGGTGAGCGTTCATATATCACAGTTTAAAAGCCTGTCATTATAATTCACTAATACAGTATCCTGTCACTACTGCGCTCCATGCATGAAACCTATGAGAGGGATGGTAGTCTTCTGTCATTATGAGCATGTGCTTGGTGCACCCCTCCCAATTCCGCACTGAGTCTAGAACCTAGCTTTGTCATCAGACCAGGCCTACGTCAATGTGTGCAGACAGGATTAGTGTGTTGCATAACGAACAAAAAAAACACAGGATCACTAGCATGCAGTTCTAGCACACAGGGCAGGGGACACAACTGTACATCATGCCTGTGACATTCCAGTCCCAACAAAGATATATCAAGTAACTATATAGGCTGATTATTGGCAGCAACATGTTAAACTTTAAAAACTATTATCTGAAATTTCGGATCTGTAAATATCTGCTACTTACCTTACAAGACATAGTGATGATGTGACCAGACATGTCCTGACAACCAAAGAACATTATAAAAGCATTATCTTTATTTGGAATAGTGGAAATGAGGCCTTTAATTATAATATTAACTGCATTGAAAACACCTTCAGTCTTTTCCCCAGTCCTTGATTTCGCAGAAATTGAGGATATCAATGCAAAGAGGAACATATGAGTCTTCGCTACAAAGCATGACACTACTAGGTCTGTCGTGGAAGGTTAGCCTCTCAGGCCTTTTTCTGCTATGAGGAATCTCATCCACCCCAAAGGAAGTGGTGTGAAAGCTGAGACTAGATACAGTATAAACAAGTTGTCACAGTGGCAACAAAAAAGAACGAACCATTCAGAACTGTTTTAAACAAAGAATACTTAACCCCTACCTTAAAATTATATACACGTATAACACGAAAAAATTGAATCAAACAAGAGCAAATAAAGCATAAAGATATTACAAATGAAATACAAGTAGACATTTTTGGCATCCATGTTACATTCAATATATAATGTTCGAGATTGATAGTTGATTGCAAATGCTGTGCAGTTCCAAATTTTAAAAAAGTAGCATGATCCAACACACCACTGAAAAGGTACTTCAGAACTTATTGTTGTCAATTACTAGCTGTTCTAGTTCTTTACCAATATTACCCGTAGACATACAATATGATGACTACAACTTATTGACTAAGATAAACATGCTAACAGTAAAATCTATACTCTGTGTGTACTAGGGGGTGGGGCTGGCAGCCGATCGGCAAGGCTGTCTGATGGTCCACAACCTATGAGCAAATATCCTGGTGTTTAATGCTTTCACCTCACTACACCCGTGTTATGAATCAGGCTCTGATGCAGAAAGAGCCCTTGAGGGAAATGGCAGCAGCTCAACCCTGCTGTGGATAATCTGGAGACTAGTGGAGGATTGAAGGTTACTAGATCACTCCACAATATTGGAGACCATGCAGCAATAGGAGCTGCTGGTGAACTTGAGACGTCCTTCACACATCCGGCTGTGCAGGGTGAAGCAGTTGGCAAGAGCCATGTTGTGCTTTGGAGATGCCCCGGCAGAACCTGATAGGTAGTATTCTTGCAGTGGATATACTGTTTGGGCTTGTGCTCCCCAGGTGCTGGTGATAGTTGGGCAGCACAGCATAACTCAAGGTCAGTAGCAACTGCTGATTGCAACAGTGGCCCTGTGCCCCTGATTGCAGAGGTTTGGAATTTATACACGCTTCCACCTCTGTCTGGTGTTGCTGGAGCGGGGAGTAAAAAATTTTGTTTACCCCCCATTCTGCATGTTTATATTAATCTGAATAATTAACTAATAGTAATCTTATTAATTGGTTTGCAGTGAAATACTTATCAATCATACTAACAAAAGAATTATACGTGGGAATTGCACTTTGCATGGCTATATTAATTGTAAATTAACTTGAGTATGCACACTAATAGTAGAAAATTGGAATATTGCATGGTATATGTTGCTTTGGTGATGTATTTGTGATTTGTGCTTTATTAAGTGAGTATAAATCGCTCTGAGCGTTGCTTTCTGCTAGATAAATACACAAACATATGGGTATTAGCGAAGGGATAACATTTTATTAGCCATTTCTATGTTTTAATTACGTTTTTGTGTTTCTTTTGCTTAAGTTGACCATTTCGGCCTAGACAAGATGACTGAACGAGACGTTGAACGTGACTGCCCTGACAACACGAGGTTCTGAGTGAAGTGCGCAGGTGTCACCGCCAGCAGCAATGACCTGGACCCAACCCTGGGAGAACATGTACCCTTCAAGGTCTCTCCGGTAACGTCGCCAGCAGCAAAAACAATGAACGATTTAAAAAACGGAACCAGCAAGTGCGATGAGTTCATCACACGGACACCCTGAGAACTTTACCTCGCGACCCCAAGTCGACCAATCAGGACTTTCTAAACTCCGATCTTGATACTTTTTGACATTATTTTCATTATAAAAGTAGGTAGGGAATTGAACAAATGGCTAGGCTAACGCAAACTCGCTCTTCTTTGACGAACTCGATTTCCTGACGTTATGCTGATGGAGAGGACGGTGACACTGCTGGACAGCTGTTATCCTGAATCTTTGAGAGACTGAATTGCGGCCTAACTTTGCTGAATAAAATTTTTTCCCCGACCTGACTGACTTAGAGGACGACTTTTAGCCAGAATAGGTAAATATGATGCTCTGAAATGCTGATGATGATTTCTAACGATTCTTGCAATATTCCTTAGATAAAGAATATTTGATTAATTGACAAATGTGTTGTGTCGATTATTTGAAGAAGAGAATTAAGATTAAGAAGTAGTGTGTAGATAGATTAGTTTAATCACTAAAATCATAGATAACAACTAAATGATTCATCTCCTTATGAGAGGAATATCTTAGGGTTGAAGTCAATGTATTTAGGGTAAGGTAAAGGTATTACTTTCATGTCAGCGTTTGGAAGCTTATTTCCCTAGGAAGGCAGATCAACGGAGTGTAAGTATTGGTATTCTTATGGGCCCCACTAATGGATGTATATGAGTGAATTTGTTGTTGAGGATATTGGTCTGTGACGAAAGGGGAATTTGATGTTTCACGCTGTAACAATTTTTCTGGTAGCAGTGTGATGGTTTTTATTGTTTGGTTTGGTGATTAATGCTCGTAAATAGCTTATTGATTATTGATTATTGATATTGGTTTATGTACTAACACTCTATGTTGAGTCGTGTTGAGTTTTATGTTGTTTGCACGGCTTCTGGGATGTAGGAAGTCGGAAGTTTGTAACAGTTCCGTAGTAGAGCAGAGGTAAGCGCTGTTCTCGGGAAAGACGAAATTGTTGTTATCCTGTAGGTACACAGGAGAAACGTGTGATGATTGAAGTTGCACGACGCATTGTGTGGGTTCGATTCGGTGACATCGCCGTGTGTTGCCATTAGAGACATTTTCTGTGTGAGAGAAGTGTGTATGATAGCGAAGGTTACCTGTGAAATTCTGGTCTTAGGTACCAGGGATCCAAATGGCATTCCGATAATGGTTATCACTGGAAGGGTAATAGGTACTCTCTGAGCTTGTTAGAAGGACAAAGGAGAGGGAAGCACTGCTTTGTTAACGTATGTCATAATACTGTAGTAGAACAGACTGTTCGCTGTTCTCGGGAAAGACAGGATTCTGTGTGTATGTACTACTTTTCTTGTGTGAAAGTGCGTGAATGTAAAGGCATTCAGGTTAATTGTGAAACTCTAGTTTTATTTCTCAGGAGCATTGGGTCTCCAACTATGTGTCTTAATTCTGGAGAAACGGTTAGCTAATGCTTGTTAGAAGGGTAAGGTAGAGGGATGTGCTACTTTATCAACGGAAGTAACGATTCCGTAGTAGGGCAGAGGTAAGCGCTGCTCTCGGGAAAGACGGAATTCTCGTGAGAAAGGTCTATTGCTATTCCTTGGTTTTAGCGAAGTGGACAATGGTGGCGTTTTTATGTTGTAACTAACAGAATTGTAGAAATTGAAACAAAAACTTACCGAGTGGATTTTGTGAAGGAGGGGTAGACAGGAGCAGGAGCTGCCGCAGCGGCTGCTGACGTCAGAACGACCGCGCTGGGATTGGACAGCCGTTCAGAAACGTAAAAACGCTCCAGATTGGTGCGTTAGTGTGTGCCGTGCTAGGAGTGGAGAAATACAGGGTGACGTAAACGCTCCCGATTGGTGCGTTAGTGAGAGTCGCGCTGGGATTGGAGAATTGTAAAAGTGACATAAACGCTCCGGAATGGTGCGTTAGTGTGAGTCGCGCTACGATTGGACAGAAAAGCGGTACAGTTGTAAAAGAGACTAGTGAAACACGAAAGAAGGGAAAATGTATTACGATCCCCCAGAAAAGGAGAAAAAGTCATGGTTTGGTAGAATTAAGAAGTGTTTTAAGAAGGACAAACCAATCATAACTAGGGAAGGACAGTTACTTCCTCCACCGAAAACCCCTGCATCCTTTGTGGTTGCGAAATATGAATATCACACTTGTATTTGGTTAGATAATTGGGTCAAGTATACCGAGAAGGACGGAGTGTTGGCTTTTCCAGAACATGGTTCATTTAATTTGGCTGTTTTGAGAAATTTGAGAGAGAAAATGATGAATTTAGAACCGAGACCTAGACTGACTCAATTTGAGGCTTTGACGGAGTGGGAAGACGAGATGCAGGACCGAGAAAGACAGAGAAATGGTAGAGGATATAGGTACCTGTTTGGCAGATCATACGGACATGAGACGCATCATGATCGAATGAGAAGGTGGCGGAATGCGAGTATGACTGAGGGTTTGTTTCCAGTAAGAACTGCAGGAGAGAATGAAGGACGAAAGTGTGTGGAAAAAAGGCATAATGTGGAATCGAGAGGGTATGGAATGAATGAATCAGAGGATGATGTACTTGATGATATGTTTTAAAAGAATCCACCTCCATATCGACCAGAACCAGAAATATTAACCCCAAGTGCCCCAATGAAAGAAACAGTACGAATCATAAAATCGGAACCAGAGTTCCAAGATTTGGGAAGAAACAATTCCATTAGAGAGGTAGAAAAGAAGTCTGGAGGAAAATTAGATGGAGAAAATTCAGCGGAACTAGCAAAAACTACCCTAGAATTAACCGAGAAAATAAGAGAAATTACTAAGAATTTAGAAGCGGTAACCGTTCCAGTAACGATAGGTCCAGTAATGTCTATTTTTGATAAGCAGAAAGATAGCGAACATTGTTTGACAATCCCTTATAAAAGTAATAAACCAGTTGAACAACTAAGAATGAGTCAGAGTGAGAATCCATGGAGACAGACTATGGATATGATTGAACCAAATTTTTCAAATAACCCGTTTTTAGGTCAAAACTGAGCAGAAAAGCGTATGACGATAATAGAGACAATGTCAGAAACTCAAAAAGATTTTGGACAAGGAAATGTAGAAAAGCCAGTGGGAACAACAGCAGAGGAGTTGAGTGAATGGTTGAGAAGCTTGCAAAAGAAAGACAAAGAATCCCAGTCAATAGATGTAGCCAGATTACGAATGGTACTGGAAGAATTAATAGTAGGAACTATCCCGACAGAGAAGTTAAAAACTTACCAAGATGAGGAGTTGTTATTTTTGTGCAACATGGAGAGCAAAAAGTCTTCATGAAAGATTGGAAGAAGTGGCAAATGAAATGGGTATTGATATTGAAAAGGTAAAAGCACTACAGAAACCCTATCGAATAGATTTCACCGAAAAAGACATTGAAAACATGAATACCACAGGACAAATAGGTCAGATTAAAGAGATAATTATTTTATTGAGAAAATGGGGAGATGTGGACAAATGGAAAAGCAGATGGTATCGTAAACGAGATGAAGTTTCAGACAAAACGTTTTCAGCCTACCCTGTGAGAGAAAAAGAGAAGGTTGTGACAGAATGCCCTATGAGAGAGATTCCAGGAGGAGGATATGTACATGTCCCATGGACTAGACAGGATATTTTGTCATTTACGAATGACTTCCCTCGACTGCGTGAAAAACCCATTGAGTGGTATAGACAGGTGGACAGATTTGTGAAATTATCCAAAGTATTGTGGATCGATCTGAATAGCTTGTTTGACATAATCGTACCAGCAGATCTATGGACAGAATGTAAAATAGTAATAGATTGGCCGAAACAGGAATACCCAAGGGATCCAAAGACAGGAGCTCCAGACCCCGAGGTAATGAAGAAATAATGAACAGGTTATTTCATTTTTGAAAAACAAGGTACCCCCTAAAGAGACAGATTGAGTAAAAATTGACAGAACACATCAGGAAAGCAAAGAATCAGTACATGCCTATTATGAGAGGTTAATTTTAGCCTTTAAACAATTCAGTGGAGATGAAAATTTAAGTGACAAGGATTTGAGTCATTTCGTATACAGATTTGTATATGGTTTTCGTCCAGAAATTAGTGAAATGATAAAACAGCATACGGTAGATTGGCAAAATAAGAAAATAGACGAAGTATTGAGACATGCTAAATATTTCAGTGATGAAATTGAAGCAAAAAAGCGAAAACTGAAAGAGAAGGCTATGTGGGCACAGGTAAAAGTAGCAGAAAGACAGGAACCACAATTAGCAGAACAAGCTGGATTGAAACAAAAATGTAATCCTGGGAAAAATAAAGGGAATATTGAGGAAGCTAAAAAGAAATTTCTGCGTCATAATTGTGGTAGGATAGGGCATTGGAAATCCGAGTGTAAATTTCCTCCAAGTACTAACGATGAAAATCCATCATTGAATCCACAGGTGCAGAATGAGGTGAGTGGTCAACAGCAACGACAACAGCAGGGTGTAACACAACAGAATCAGGTGCCAAAACCACCTTTTCCACAGAACAAAAATTGCCAGAAGTATAGTAAGGAGAATGGATTCCACAACGAAAAACAGGTAAATAAGCTGCAACGCGCTAGCGCTGCTTCGCAGTATTGGCTGCAACACGATGAAAGCGATTCAGAAGGGGGTTATTGACGGTGCCAAAGGGAGGAAGAAGAGTGCGTACTTGGCACAACTCTAGAAGTAGACCAGACAGGCCCATTTGTAGATGGAAAAGTTAATAATGAAAATATTACTTTCCTAGTTGATACTGGTGCTACTCGATCAACTGTTAGATCAGCTGATGTCAAGAATCTTCCTCTCTCGGATGAAACAATCCAAGTGGTTGGTGTATCCAACAGACAGATTAAAACTTACCTTACAGAACTAGTGAAAGTTAGTATAGGGATATTTTCTTAAATGCACCGATTCGTAGTGTGCGATACCAGTCCTGTGAACTTGTTAGGTAGAGATTTATTGTGCAAGATGAATTGCACCATATTTTGTACTCCAGATGGAATAGCCTTTGAAACACCAGATGATGATGTGCTGTATAAAATGACAATGGCAAACAGAGAGAAAGAGGCTACAGGAACCTATGCTGTATTTAACCCTGATGAATTACCAAAAGAATTAAAACAATCTGTAAAAGCAGAAGTTTGGGACTTCACAGGAGAAGACATAGGATTGATGAGGAATGTAGATCCAGTAAAAATAACTGTAAAAGAAGGAGTATGTTACCCAAATGTCCCACAATATAAATTGACCCCTGAAATAATCGAAGAAGTTACTCCTGTGGTTGAGAAAATGATAAAACAAGGAATTTTGAGAGAAATAATGAGTAGCCCATGTAATTCACCAATAATGGGACTGAAAAAGCCTAGTGGGAAGTTCAGGATAGTGCAAGATCTGAGAAAAATAAACAAAATTGTTGTACCATGTTGTCCCATTGTACCGAATCCATCTGTGATTTTATATCAGATCCCTCATGACGCAGAATGGTACACAGTGATTGATCTGTGCCATGCTTTCTTTTCCATCCCATTGCATCATGACAGTCAGCAAATTTTTGCATTTCGTTTCGGTGAGCGTATTTTGGCGTGGTGCCGAATTCCACAGGGGTATACAGAAAGCCCCTCAATATTTAATCAGCTATTGAAAAAGTCTTTGGAAAGTCTAGAAATGCCTGAACATTCAGTACTAGTACAATATATCGATGACCTGCTTGTGGCATCGAAAACTCGTGAAGCTTGTGAGGTAGACACAGTAGCTTTGCTGAATCATTTGGCAGATGGAGGACTAAAAGTGTCACCATCGAAATTACAGTTTTGTAAGAAAGAAGTCCAATATTTGGGTCACAGCATTGAGAAAGGACACAGGAAAATAACCATAGACAGAATCAGGATCATAAAAAGAATGAGTCCACCAATGACCCAAAGAGAAGTGAGAATGTTTCCTGGAATGGTTGGATATTGTCATCAGTGGATAGGCAAGTTTTCATTGATTGCAAAATCTTTGGTACGATTGACAAGAAGTGATGTGAGAGATCCAATTGATTTGAACAAAGAGGAGTTGGCAGCATTCAAGAGATTGAGAGAAGGATTGTGTGAAGCGCCTACATTAGGGATGCCTGACTATGACAAGGAGTTTGAGTTGTATTGCAGTGAGAGAAATGGATGTGCACTCTCTGTTCTAGTACAGAAGCATGGAAAACTGAGGAAATCAATTGCGTATTTTTCGTCCATGTTGGACCCAGTAGCTGGAGCCCTTCCTGGGTGTTTGAAAGCAGTAGCTGCTACATGTCGAAGTTTGGAACAGAGTGAGGGAATTGTGATGGGATATCCTGTGAAAGTGTTTGTACCTCATGATGTGGCAATTCTTTTAACAAGGAGTTGTACTCAGTATATGACGCACATCCGACTGACTAAGTATGAAAAGGTCATTTTGGGTGCATCAAACGTGAGTCTTGTGAGATGTGTGAATGTGAATCCTTCAACATTGTTGCCTGATGTAGAGCATGTGGAGGTAAGAGATGAAGCAGATCATGATTGTTTGAATGTATTTGATTTCTGTACAAAACCAAGACCTGACATAAAAGATGAACCTTTGCCAGAAAGTGATTATGTCATCTTTGTTGATGGATCTTGTTTGAGAACAGATGATGGAGTGCTGAGTGCAGCATATGCGGTATGTACAGTTGCAGCAGTGATGGAAGCATCCTATTTGAAAGGAGTAAGGTCGGCCCAAGTAGCTGAACTTGTTGCCCTGACCAGAGCATGTAAGATTGGGAAAAGTGTGAGAGTGACTGTGATAACTGATAGCCAGTATGGCTATGGGGTGGTCCATGATTTTGGCCAAATTTGGCTGCAAAGAGGTTTCCTAACCTCAAGTGGAACTCCCATTAAGAATGCTGAAGTGGTTGGAAAGTTGCTTGAGGCAATACAGCTGCCTAGGCAATTGGCTGTGGTAAAATGTGCTGCTCATAGTCGCAGTGGTGATTACATTGCCAATGGAAAAAAAATTGCCAATGATATGGCACAATATTGTGCACGAAATCAGAATTCAATCAATCGGGCAAAGGAAAGGGAATTGATTTCTTGTTTCCCAATGTTTAATAACACTGTGGGAATATGGGAAAAGGTAAGTCAATTGCAGGAAGAAGCAGGAGAGGAAGAAGTAAAACAGTGGGTAAAAGCAGGATGTGCACTAAGAGAAAAAGATCATGTGTGGGTCTATCGAGATGGAAGACTAGTTATGCCTGATAGCATGATGTCTGCCATGGCACAGATGTATCATGGACAGGAACATATAGGGAGAGACGCTATGATTAGGACTTTTAAGCAAACTTGGTATAATGCCAAGTTCAGGCTTGTAGCAGAAAGTATTTGTCAAAGATGTCTAATTTGTCAGCAATACAATCCAGGAAGAAAGACAGTAGTGAGTCTAGGAACAGTAGGTCGGGAGGGAAGGCCTTTTACCAGAATGCAAGTGGATTTCATTGAGATGCCTCCTTGTAACAGGTTGAGGCATGTTTTAGTGATGGTATGCCTATTCTCCAGGTGGGTAGAGGCGTTCCCAACAAGAAGAAATAATGGAATGACAGTGGCAAAATTACTGTTGAGGGAATTTATACCTAGATTTGGCTTCCCAGTAACAATTGAATCAGACAGAGGAGGACATTTTCATAATGAGATTATAACACTGATTTGTGAAGCATTGAATGTACTACAAAAACTACATTGTGCCTACCGACCAGAGGCTTCTGGTGTAGTAGAACAAATGAATGGTACTATCAAAAACAGAATAGGGAAAATGTGTTTAGCCACAGGTATGAAATGGCCCGATGACTTGCCTCTAGTACTCATGACTATTAGATCAATTCCAGACAGAACTACTGGTTTGATTCCGCATGAGATCCTCATGGGACGTGCCATGCGCCATGTGTTTATACCAGTCAACAAGCTGATGACTATAACTGATGACATGGTGTTGGAATACTGTAAAAGCCTGGCTGATGCAGTTCATTCTGTGTTTCATCAGGTTGGAGCAGATGCCACCACTATTGAAAAGAAGCCAGCCCATGATCTAAGCCCAGGGAACTGGGTAAGGATAAAAGTACACAGAAGGAGAAACTGTTTGGTTCCCAGGTGGGGAAAACCAAGGCAAGTCATCTTGACCACAACAACAGCTGTGAAGTGTGCTGGATTGAAGAACTGGATCCATGCAAGTCATACTTTGAGAATTCCAAATCCAGTTGACTGTAAAGAAAAGGAGTACTTTGATGAATCAGAATCCAGTACTGAGTCGGATGACAGAGAGCCAAAAGACAAAGAAAGGGAAAACCCTGAAAGGGGGGAGACAAAGCCAAGTTTAACTTTGGTCCCCGGAAGTAATTCCCTGAGGAGAAGGTTACAGATTTCTGATACCAGAGACAGAACAAAGAGCACACTCTTCCAAGAAAGAACAAGGGAAGAACAAAGAAAAGGACAGTGGAGAGAAAATAAAAGAAATCCATCAGAAGGAAGTGCCAGATGAAAGATTGAGAGAAATTCCACCTGAAACAACACCTTTAGATGGACAGGTGCCAGATACAGAGAGAGAGGGAAAAATTATTGCGGAAGACCCCCGAGGAGATGTAGGGAACTCCAACATCCAGTTAGAAGCAGGGACAAGTAGTCAGCAGGAAGACTGCATGTCGGAGATTCGAGGAGGGACAGAAGTAGGGAAAACAAAAGAAGTGGTGGAGAAAGAAATCGTTGAAGGAAAAAAGCACGTTGAAACAGAGTCTGAGGAAAGCGAAGATGAAATACCAGAAGGCCGAGTTCTGAGAAAGAGAGCTTGGAGAACTGAAAAGAATGATAAAGGGAGTAAATTGAAAAGAGCGGCAAAAGACGAGGTGTGGCCAAACAAAATAAAGAGACTGAGATATCGACTGACACGTGTAAATTCGCCAAGAGCTGAACAGGTGAATGAAGTGACGAGTCAGGAGAAATCGAAAGCAGAAGAACAAACAGTAGTCAAAGAAAGCAAAAGAACAAGGAAACCTAACCAGAAGTATAAATCACCGGAATGGACATATGTGGCCCTGCCTGAAGTGAAAGAAGAGGCGGATAGCCAAGGAGATCCAGAGGTGGTTGTACCGAAAGTGGTTGAGGAAGACGAAGAATCGGAAATCCTGAGAGTTATCTTGTCCGATATTGGAGAAGAAGCGGATGTTCAGGACAACCTGTATGTTGAGAACAAAGGGAAAGTGAAAGATGATGAGATGCCAAACTGAATGAGACAAGAAAATTACTGATGGAAAGACAATAAAATACTGAAAAAGACAAAAACTGGTAGAACCACGTAGGTGCTTAGAAGCCTTGGGTTAGAAACTAGTTGTGAAGTAGAAGAGGCTAAGTCAAAAGACACGGCTCATTTTAGAAAGATGGCAAACATAGAAAGTAGCAAAAGTAGATGTACCTTCCTTAGAAGATGATGCAAAATGTGTTGTTGTTGTACAGGATTATTAATGCTTCTTTGGAGTATTCTTGCTCTACTAATTTCATTTAAAGTTACTGTAGATACATTAGAAGGACATAGTGATAACATAACTAATATAGGGAAAGATCAAAAGGTAGTTCCAACTAGATTAGATGAAAACTATTTACATAAAGATAGGTCAATAACAGATTTTTCTAACAATGTGTTTTCAAAATTGTTGTATGAATATGTAAAAACAATGGACGTAAGGGATTGCTACGTTTGTATGCAATTACCTGCATCTGTATCTGAAGGAGTGACTTATCATCACCTTCCTGTAACATATGGAATAACATGTAGTGTAATAGCTAGTTTATTTAATCAAACAGGTAAATTAGAGTATTATTTTTTCACAGGTAGATACTATATTTTCACAAGTACCAGCAATTAACAAACTAAACAAGGTAAAACCTGCAAAGGTATTAGGTGAATTTTTCTTAGAGACTAAAGAACTAACATTAGAATATATATTTAGAAATAATTTCACTTGCAGTTTAAAGAAAGAAGAAAAGACATTTTTAGATATGGTTGAAGAAAGGAGATTGAAAATGCAAATAATGGGTTTAGAAGGGAAAGTGGAGAAAACAGTCTGGGATGTAGAAATGGAGAAACACTTGAAAGGAGAAACAAGTCCAACTCTGGCTTTAGATTGGCCTCAGAAAGGGAAATTGTGTATAAGAAGGAATCAGACGGAGTATGACAATTATTTTCTAGGGAATAGTGAGTGCCATGATACATACCGAATCATGGGAGGATGGGGATTTAAAGGTGGAAGAGATCCAGTCTTACCAGGACGGTATTTCATTTGTGGGGAGCAGGGCATATTATCGTTTGCCAGACCATTGGTATGGCACATGTTATGTTGGCCTAGTTTTTCCAAAGATTTTTCATATGGACAGAGGAGAAGATGGTGTACATAGCTTAGGTAGTTATTTAGCACGTAGTAAGAGAGAATCTTGGACTGAAATTGTGGGTGACATTTTTGGAGCACTGATACCCGCAGTGGGAATATCTCTGAATGCAAACAAAATTAGAAAACTTTCAACAGTAGTGGATCGCTTGTCAACAAGCACCGCTGGAGGATTCTTATTGGTGAATACTGAAATGGTTGCCATGCGTGCTATGGTAATGCAAAATTGACTTGCCCTTGATATTTTATTGGCAAAAGAGGGTGGAGTCTGTGGAATGCTGAAAGTTCAACATTGTTGTACTTACATTCCTGACGAAAGTAGAGATTTGAAAATTTATATTAAGAATATTACAGAATTGCATGACGAAATTGTACCACTGGAGGTTGAAGATGTTTGGGAGAAGATTGGTAAGAAAATATCAACTATTAAAGACTAAAGACTTTGTAGTAAAATTAGGTAGTACATTTATAGGTAAGATATTATTTCCATTAACATGTAGGATTTCCTTAGTATTAATAATTAGACTAGGTTGTATTTGTTGTAGAAAGAATGAAAATCAGAAAAGAATAAAAAGAGAAAACTTAAGGAGAAGGGATAAGAAACAAGAAAGAGAATTTGAATATAAATAGAACTAGAAGAGATCAAGGATAGCATGTATAAAACAGCAAAAAGAGAAGAAACAGGGGAAACTGAAATATGAATGAAACAAGAAATCAATTTAAAATTCCATAAAAGGGATACAAACATTTTGGTTAGTGTGGTGATATAATCACCAAAGGGGGGATTGCTGGAGCGGGGAGTACAAAATTTTGTATACCCCCCCATTCTGCATGTTTATATTAATCTGAATAATTAACTAATAGTAATCTTATTAATTGGTTTGCAGTGAAATACTTATCAATCATACTAACAAAATAATTATACGTGGGAATTGCACTTTGCATGGCTATATTAATTGTAAATTAACTTGAGTACGCATACTAATAGTAGAAAATTAGAATATTGCATGGTATATGTTGCTTTGGTGATGTATTTGTGATTTGTGCTTTATTAAGTGAGTATAAATCGCTCTGAGTGTTGCTTTCTGCTAGATAAATACACACACATATGGGTAATAGCGAAGGGATACAATTTTATTAGCCATTTCTATGTTTTAATTACGTTTTTGTGTTTCTTTTGCTTAAGTTGACCATTTCGGCCTAGACGAGATGGCTGAACGAGACGTTGAACGTGACTGCCCTGACAACACGAGGTTCTGAGTGAAGTGCGCAGGCATCACCGCCAGCAGCAATGGCCTTGACCTGACCCCGGGAGAAAATGTACCCTTCAAGGTCTCTCCGGGAACTTCGCCAGCAGCAAAAACAATGAACGATTTAAAAACCGGAACCAGCAAGTGTGATGAGTTCATCACACGGACACCCTGAGAACTTTACTTTGCGACCCCAAGTCGACCAATCAGTACTTTCGAAACCCCGATCTTGATACTTTTTGACATTATTTTCATTATAAAAGTAGGTAGGCAATTGAACAAATGGCTAGGCTAACGCAAACTCGCTCTTCTTTGACGAACTCGATTTCCTGACGTTATGCTGACGGAGAGGACGGTGACACTGCTGGACAGCTGTTATCCTGAATCTTTGAGAGACTGAATTGCGGCCTAACTTTGCTGAATAAAGATTTTTTCCCGACCTGACTGACTTAGAGGATGACATTTAGCCAGAATAGGTAAATATGATGCTCTGAAATGCTGATGATGATTTCTAACGATTCTTGCAATATTTCTTAGGTAAAGAATATTTGATTAATTGACAAATGTGTTGTGTCGATTATTTGAAGAAGAGAATTAAGATTAAGAAGTAGTGTGTAGATAGATGAGTTTAATCACTAAAATTATAGATAACAACTAAATGATTCATCTCCTTATGAGAGGAATATCTTAAGGTTGAAGTCAATGTATTTAGGGTAAGGTAAAGGTATTCCTTTCATGTCAGCGTTTGGAAGCTTATTTCCCTAGGAAAGCAGATCAACGGAGTGTAAGTATTGGTGTTATGGGCCACACCAATGGATGTATATGAGTGAATTTGTTGTTGAGGATTTTGGTCTGTGACGAAAGGGGAATTTGATGTTCCACGCTGTAACAGTGTCACCATCAAATGAAGGAGAAGACGTGTGCAAAACTTTTTTGAAACAAAAGAGATTCTCACAAAACATGACAATAAGAATTGACTAGTGGTGATAGTAACTTGTGTAATTCCTTGTAACGTAATCATGCAAAATTATAGAAGAATTTCACAAGATTACGCGCATTTGTGCAAGAAGAGTATTTCTGTGTTCAGCTCTATTTCTTGGCCCAAAAAGGGCCTCTCGCTTCTAAAATGGACACAAGGGTGCATTTTGTTCAAAGGAATAGCTTTAAATGCAACAGAACATGAATAGCAAGCATGAGCAGCCGATGGCACTAAGGGTACCCTCAGGGTAGGATTTTTCTCCAAATAACTCTTCATTAAGCGAGCAGGAGTAATGACATAATTATTCGTAGTTCCGCATCAAAGAGCAACGCAAAATTTCCTAAATTACTCTGATTACTCCAGCATAAACTAAATTCTGTCCTAGAATGGACCATTTAATGGAATGACTATAAAATCTACCAGGCGTTATGCAGCAGAATATCATGTGCTTGATGTGTAATTATGTCCACTGTGCATAATGAAAATCTGCTGTTTATGGAAAGAATGCTAAATGCAATTAGAGTTAAAAATGAGGTTTGGGCAGTACTCTACTTATATAATAACATCAGAACTGTAGGTGTGGTCTAGTCGACAAACATGGGCGAACTCAAACTATTTGTTGAGAGACTTCTCACAATGTCTTGAGATGCCCACATCTCCTTATATTGGAAAGAGTTTATTGAAACTCTAATTCCAACACTTCCCCCCATGAGTTTCACTAATGGCCATCTTTTCTCATCCTCTGAGCATTTGAGATCACACCACTTTACTTAGTCTGTGTGTGAAAAAGAAGGCTAGTTATTTCACGGAGGATCTATCTCCACATATCCAGATTTTATAGCTGCGGTGCAAGAAGCCAGACAACCATTGACAGATATTAAAAAGGAAGGTCTCGGTTAACGGTGAGAAATATGCAATGTTGTATCCAGCAAGACTCAAGATGTGGCTTTGGGGCACATCACACTTGTTCACAGATCCAATGGAAATCATGAAATTCTGCACCACACATTCGTAAACAAGTAATAATGGCACCAGGATATGGGTGGCTATAGACGAGAATCAGGATGCAAGTTTACAAGAACATTGATTAGGGGCCCCTGATCTCTTCTCACCTTGACAGCGCATCCTCTGTTCTCATACGTGGCACCTGAATCCTTGATTGATACAGTCCTGAGGACTACTATTTGTTCTGATGGCTAATGACATAGACTGTTAAGATGGAACTATTGCGCTTTGCATGTTGGAGGTTCCAGCTTTGTCCCTGGGTGTGTAACAATTATTATTGCCATGTTCACTATGCGTTACATTTTTACTAGGTTTGAAATACATTGGGGAATAGGGAATGCAGGATAAGTGAAGGTGGTTTGGGGAGTGGGGTTTATTATAACTCAAGAATTCATTTGGGGAGGGTGCTGTTCTTTTGTTGGAGCTGTTCTTGGTATCTTCTCAGTGACATGTCATATGATTAGTTAGAAGAATGCTATATTCCTTTCTATCATAAGTATGACATGGCAGGACTTCTTCCACCAGAAATCGGTTGTCTTATAGTGTGCAGTGTCATGTCAGTAAGAGATCATGGGACCCTTTTGGTTCCTGATAGACTCCGTAGAACAGTGACAGTAGTCCGTGGGTGTGGATAATAGAATTCATGATGTAGAAATTCCAGGTAACAGTTACACTCTGAGGAATAAAGACATGTAAAATCCAGCTCCATCTTGGCGTGTTAATTTGCATGTACCCAGGCTGGGGAGGATGCTACTACTGGTGATGAGGGTGGGATTACGTAAACCCTGTGAGGCAAAGAACCAAGAGTGCTCTCCCCGGAGAGTTTGATGTGGTCCAGAGAACTGCTTGTGCTTGTCACGTGTGCCTCAGTTGAAGTAAAATTCGACAGTGAGCGTATGTGGAGTCAAAGTGCCACTCCAGCCAGAACAAGGCATGTGAAGAAAGTGAAAGCCTTACAGAAAGCTTGTTTGTCATTGGCCAGAAATTTGCTGTTAAAGAAAACATGAGGTACTGCACCACAACGCTAAACAGAACTATCATTTATACAGGGCGATAATGCTAAAGGCATCGACAACCAGGTACAGAGAGGCGCTAAAGGCCATGATAGTCAAGGGCAAGGAAACACTACAAGCAGAAACATTTTTGGCACCAAGAAATGCTAAAGGCAGTGACAACCAGGTAGAGGAGGTGCAACTAGCAGCAACAGCCAGGTGTAAGAGTACACTGTGAGCAAAAGCAGGAAAACAGAGGTGTCGACAACCAAATATAGAGAATACAATCACGCTTACCTGGACCTGTGTAAAGAGAGTCATCAGACCTCCGCGCCGGGTTCCACAACCCAAGCAGAAGAACGGGGGTTCTGCTTACGAGGCTGGTAAATCACGTTGGAATGACTGAATGGCTGTGAGTGGCAGTTGTATTTGTGAAATCTTTCAAAGGCTGCTTAAAGGAGTGCAAGATATGGTGCCCCTGCCTTCTTGAAACCACTGCCTCCCTTCCATACCGCTGAAAACAAAATATTGGCAACAGATGGATTACCTGGGTCGAAACTTTCGATGACTTCATTGATGCACTGGAAGAAGCAAATGACAAAAAGACAATTAAATATCTAAATAATTTAGCAGGTGAAGGAATAAAAGAAGTGATAAAGAAAATACCACAAGGTGATGAAGTGATATACATCAAATCAAGGAGGCATAAAAACACCAAGTTCAATACAATGATGAATCTCGACTATGAAAGGTACATTATCTGTCAGAAAAGGAAAAGAGCTGGTGAAAAGATGGATGAGTATGTAGAAATACTTGTTCAAAGAGTTCAATGAGGAAAAGGGTATGCACCTCAGAGTAAGAGATGGTTGTGTCTCTGATTCCTTCAGATGATGAATGCTGAAAGCGGCACTCAGCTTGGAGCGAGTACTCATGGATGCCAGAGCAGAACAAAGAGCTGACAGACAAACAGTTAACATGTATGCCCATTTGGTCCAACATAATTCAGCACTGAGTGTGAAAAGTAAGTCGAAATACAAGCCAGAAGGTCATAAAATAATGTCTCCAAAGAAAACAAAGTTGTGTTTTCAATGTATATTTTCTTTCCCACATGAAGGCAAATGTCCCGCCAGTGGACAGATATGCAAATACTGCGGGAAGGAGAGCCATTTTGTAATGGTTTTCAAAGCAAGAGAAAGATCAAGTGCATCACATTGAGTAAACAAAATCGAGGAAAGATCAAGTAGGCCAAGCGGCCACAGAAGTTGAGGCAAGTAGAAACTGAACAACGTCGATTGTCTGCAAATTTCTCATATAAACGTTTGTCACAATCATTGGCAAGCGACAGTGAGGAAGATGGGTGTGCAATTTCAATGTTGACTGCTGGATGACGTGCACATGTAGGATTAGCTTTGAGTAAGGAAGAATGTCAGTCGAAGATATGTTGAGTGAAATGCAAAATTCATTTGACACTGTCTCAAGATCACACTGTAAGTGAATAGGTGCTCCATACCTTTTATCATAGACAGTGCAGCGTCAATAAAGATTATGCCAGTGGAAAAGTACAATGAACTGTCTCCAGTGCCCCATTTAACTTCGTCGAGAACCAAAGTGTATACGTGGGCTGCTTCACCACCTCTGCAAAATGAAGTTTATTCATAGCATCTGTGAAGCATAAACATACGAAAGTACAAGCACCAATTCATGTCTTGCCAGGCACTTCATCAAGTTCATGTTTACTCAGTTTCAGTACTGCTGCTGACATGGGGCAGATGTCCGTTAACTACAATGTCAACCAATGACTATCATGAGATATTAAATCAGTTTCCATCTTTGGTTCATGGACTAGGAAGACGTTAGACCATGAAAGTGCAACGTCACATAAATGAGGACATCCGTACTGTTGCTCAAAGACATTCCTGATTTGCATTTCATTTACAAGAGACTTGTAATAGCTATAGTGGTGTTGTCATGGCACTATGAATGTTCTATCAGCTCCTGGGTGATGAAATGTTTGTGCTTGAAGCATAGATTCATTCCCTGGAAGCTGTTGTTGAGATGAGCAGTAATAAATACGTCTTTATCCACAAATCGGTTGTGACTGTGGTCACTTCAATTGGCGACGCATTTTGGGAGTTGTGCCGTTTTCTACAAATTTTTTTTTGGACCTGTAAAGTATATTGAAAGGAAAACTGTTGCAGATTTCTATCTAAGACCTTTGTTTTGTGCTCTATTTGTTCATACAACCGATGGGTCATTCCGTCTCGGTTTTGGGCACATCTGAAGTCAATTTCACTTTTGGCTGGATGACTGAACGCTGTTTCTACCAACAACGTGTGGACATGCAGCGAGGTGCTGGCTGGATCATTGGATCCTGAGCGGGTGCATGGACATCTATCTACTGCCCTGAACTCGACCCAGTGGAAGTGTTTGGGAAAGCAAGTGTCGCCTGGAGTGTCTTTGTGGAGTTATGCACGGATGAGGTGCATGAACGGTGATTGCCGTTTTCGTGTGAGCAGCGTTGAAGGGGTCCGACAGTTTGTGAGCGGAGGATTGGCGATCAACAGATCTAATTTTTTTTCTTCTAGTTTCAAGCCGGAGGTGTTGGCAACATTTTGGGTGGTGTCAGTTACATCTATTGATTTTTTAAACTTGCTCGCGTACTCACTGCTGTTACTGAGTCGCGCGCGCAGTCCATCGCCAGGATTCCGTGGTGTTTGTCTCCTGTCGTTCCTGTTCTTCAACGCAGTGCAGCAGGAGCGTGCCTTGAGCCACACGGCATACGTATATGTGCGCACTGACGTCAACGCTCGATACGCTTGAAATCTATGAGTCATCACACACCAAGAGGCTCCGTTTTCTCCTCGCTATCAAGAATGTCATGAAAGTGATCAAGTTTTTGGCTTAAATAGTCAGGCAGATAAGTCATTGGCGCTTTACAACTGACTGTTGTGCTCAAGGTACTTTTCGTTTTATGCCGTGCAAGTTTTAAAAGCACAACCAACAGACAACATTTTTTTTTTTGGTTTGTTTTGGATTTAACTGTTCTTATTCCGCAAATACTTTAGCGTCATCTAGTGAATATTTGTTCTAGCTGCTGTACATGATTGTTTACAGCACATTTGGACAAATACAAAGTACATATTCAGGTATCATTTCGTAAAAGGAAAATCGGCACATACATAGGATTTAAAGTGACATAAAATATTATACTATGACTTAGATGTTATTCTAATGGTCAGGGAAAAAGGGGAAAACTTACATTGCTAGTGAAAATCTTGTAGAACGTTTAGTCCATTGGTTGGTTAGTTATTTCAGATACATTTTCATCATGCAAAATGTACAGGCACCTTCTCCTTTTCTACAGCTTCCAGGAGACCCACCAGTAGAGTGGAAGGTATGGTACAGAGCTTTTACAAAGTACCTAGGGGCCATTGGGGGTCTCAGATTTAGTGCTGAACGTAAAAGATTTATTCTCGAACATAACTTGGGTTTTGAGGGCCAAGCTATACTTGAGCATTTACCTTTGCCAGAGTTAGCAGAGGGGGCTGAACCACTTAATGATTTTGACCAAGCTATTCAAATGTTGGAAAAACAATTTGATGTGGAAAAGAGTTTAGTAGTAGCTAGGCATAAGTTCTTCACGAGGGAACAACAAACCTCGGAGAGCATTGTATCATATGTCGCATCTCTACGTATTTTGGCATCTGACTGTGAGTTAGAGGCTTTTACATCTCAACTCATAAGAGATCAAATTGTAGTACGGTGTAGAGACAAAAAAGTTCAACAAAAGTTACTAACCTTGAAAAACCCATCCCTTGAAGAAACAATTTCCATTGTCAAAAGCATTGAATTATCGCAATCATCGTCCAATGAGCTGAGATCAGATAAAGCAACTGTTGGGGTTGTAAATGAAAGCAAAAATAGTGCAGATAAGAATAGTATATCTGAAAAAAACACCAGTGAAAAAAATGGCAATGAGGTTAAAGGGAAGTCACAAGTTATAAAACAAGATAGGAAACAATTTTATTTACAGAAGAAGAATATGTGTTCAAAGTGTGGATATTCTGCACATTTTCCTAATTCACGAGTTTGTCCTGCTCGTAATGCTTTGTGTAGGAACTGCGGTAAACAAGGTCACTTTGCAAAAGTATGTAATTCTAGAAGGAATGTCAACGTTGTGTGGGAAGAGAGTGACAATCTAGAAAGTAACACAGAAGTCGTGAGTTCCATGAGAGATCTCATGTTAGTAGTAAAGGATGATTGTGAGGAATGTGCAGACCCGATCGTAGATATAGTCGTAGATGGCAAAGTTTTAAAATTGCTTGTTGATTCGGGAGCACGCATGACAATGATCACGGAAGAGTTGTTTGAATCTGTATGGGGTGACAGACATTTGGAACCTCCTGATAGAAGTCCTGTGTCCTACGAAGGAAGAAAGATTCAACTTAAAGGTTTCTCTGAAAGCACTTTAATGTTCAAAGAAAAAATTATCACGGGGAAAATTTATGTGGCTATCAAGGGACTAGATATCTTGGGGTGGTACCACCAAGCATTGTTTAAAATGACTCTTAGGCCAGGCACTAAGGAACCGGTTTCTATTGTGAACGAGTCAATAGGTGATAAAGAATATTCCAGCTGGGGAAGCAGCTTTCCCAAGGTTTTTTCTGAATCACTAGGATTAATCAAAGGTTTTAAACACCTCATCAAGGTAAAAGATGGAGCCATTCCTTGCAAACACAAACTGCGCAATGTACCTTTGAGTGTTCGAGATGACTTGGCAAAAGAGTTGGAAAGGATGTGTGAAACAGGGGTGATCGAACCAGTTGAGTCATCTCTTTGGTTAAGTCCTTTGGTCGTTGCACGAAAAAAAAATGGCAACCTCAGAGTCTGCATTGACTTACGCAGTCTCAATAAGAATATCTGGGTGGATTCACACCCGCTACCCCGTATTGATGACATAGTGTCAAAGTTTCAAGGTTTCAAATGGTTTTCAAAGATAGATTTGTCTTCTGCATACCATCAGGTGGAGTTAGACGCATCATCTAAACACTTGACTGCTTTTGTTTCCCCATCTGGAACTTTCCAGTTTAAACGGATGCCTTTCGGGTTAGCCTCCGCTGCTTCTGTTTTCCAGCGCGTCATGGAAAAAGTTCTGATGGGTGTGAAGAAAATAGTGGTTTTTCAGGATGACATTCTGGTAGCTGGTGTTTGCAGGTCTTCACATGATAAAAGCTCAACTGAGGTGTTGAACAGACTACAAGATAAGGGTATTGTAGGGAATTTAAGTAAATGTGTTTTTGGAGTGCAGTCCATAGAGTATCTTGGGCATTGTATTTCAGGCAAAGGCATTCTTCCTAGAGTTGGATTGATTGAAGCCATTGTTAAAGTTCCGTCCCCCAGATCCAAGGAACAGGTTTCATCTTTTCTTGGCATGTGTGAATTTTATGCCAAATTCATTTCCAATTTTTCAGCTAAGACCGCCCATCTTCGGGAGC
This sequence comes from Triturus cristatus, assembly GCF_964204655.1. Taxonomy (NCBI): domain Eukaryota; kingdom Metazoa; phylum Chordata; class Amphibia; order Caudata; family Salamandridae; genus Triturus; species Triturus cristatus. The sequence continues at coordinate 381,440,763 of NC_140586.1, read as the reverse complement.
TTATGAAGAGGGGAACTGTGTTTCTTTGGGATCAGGAATGTCAGGATGATTTTGACAAAATCAAGAATGAATTGAATCATTGTAACATTTTAACTCCATATGACCCTGCTTTAGAATCCATTGTGTCTGTGGATGCTAGTTTGGATGGTCTAGGTGGCATGTTGACTCAAATGAAAGGTGGGTCAGAACACACGGTTGGATTCATTTCAAGATCATTGCGTCCCAGTGAGAAAAACTATTCTGTGATCGAGAGGGAGCTTCTTGTTTGTTGTTGGGCAGTTGAAAGGTTCAAAGGTTTTCTCTGGGGTAGATCTTTTAAGGTTATGACTGATCATAAACCCCTCGTTCCCATTCTTAATGGTGTGCTTGTAAAAGATCATACGCCCAGGATTGCTAGGCTGAGCTCTAAGCTTCTTCAATATAACTTTATTGTTGAACATATTCCTGGGGGGAAAAATATTAGACCAGATTTTCTTTCTAGATTGCCGTTGCCGGTGGTACAAGAAGAATGTGTTGCCGAAGAAGATGAGGAATGCTTGATTGCAAGTATTGATGTTTGTAAAGAGGGGTGTTTCAAGGAGGATGAATGGTTTGATGCGTTAAAAGCAGACTCTGTGGGGAGGAGCCTAGCGCGCAACCAAGATGGCCGCGTAGGTGCGAGGCTCCCGAGGACCTCCGCGACCTCCTACGTTTATCCTGTCTTCATCCTGCATCGGTTGAGGAGACTGTGTCGGTGAGCCTGAGCCGAGGTGGTAACCGTTTCCCGTTTTCGAATCGGACCTCGGGTGCCGGAGTGAGCACCGATTGAAGTTTGCGGCCTGCTTCGCTCCTGACCCCGGACTCGCGTTTGGGGGCGACCCGGTGGCAAAGTGAACAACAACGGCGGGCTGGGCCTGGCGAGTCGCGTACTCCGCACTTTCACTTTCACTTTTGCGCCCCCTTGCCGTCTTTGCAAGTGGGATCGCGGCGCTCTTTGTGTTGGGGTGGCCTCGCTGGGTGACCCAGCCTGCCTGCCTGCTGTGGCCCGCTCCGCCGTCTTGGGGTGACCCCCCGGAGCCCGTGGCCTTGATTGCTTGCCTTTTACTGCGTGGCTGGTGAGGGTGTGAGACCCGCGACGATGGCCACGAAACAAGATGGCGATCGGTTGAAGGCCAAGTCGACCCGGCGTGGCGCTGCACATCAGGCCAACATCATGGACCGCTACACCCTCCCGAAAGGATCTCCCGGTGGACAGCACAAGTCCTCTGAGTGCCCCCCGGATGCCCCGGATTTGCCCACAGAGCTGACTCTGCAAGACGTCATGGGCGCCATTGCTGAGATAAAGGCCTCGGTGGGCCAGCGGTTTGACACCTTAGCCCATAAAATCGACGCGGTCCTCGTTGATGTCAACCTGGTGAGGGCTGACCTCTCCAAGACCAACGACCGGGTTGATTCTTTGGCCCACACAGCGTCGGGCCTCACGACTGAGGTGGCGGCCCTCCAAACGGAGGTGCACCGACTTCGTCAGGCGAGTGCGCTCATGGATCGGCGCCTGGAGGACTCCGAGAGTCGGGCCCGGAGGAATAACATCCGCATCATCGGAGTACCCGAGGGACGGGAGGAGGCGGCGGCGGATCTCTTTGTGGAGGACCTGATCACTACCCATCTCCAGCCTCGGGGACTGAGTAAATTCTTTGCCGTGGAGAGGGCTCATAGAGTTCCCGGGGGAAAGCCGAAGGTCGGAGCCCCTCCGCGGCCTCTCATTGCCCGTATTTTTAATTTTCGGGACAGGGACGCCATTCTGCAAGCCTCCAGACTGCAAGGGCCGATTAAGCTGGAGAACATGGAGGTGAACTTTTATCCTGACTTCACCCAAGCGGTCCAGAAGCAGAGACTGAGTTTCCTGGGCGTCAAGCGGCGGCTTCGGGACATGAACTTAAAATACGCCATGCTCTTCCCGGCCAGGCTGCGGATAGAGGTGGATGGTCACACGCACTTTTTTGATCGTCCTGAAGTGGCCGGGGACTGGCTGGACACTCTGTCTGGGGGTCGTGATCGGGATGGCGGGGGGGGCGGCGGGAGGAGACGGCCCACTGGACCGGGACTGAGGTGTTGATACTGGGCCTCACTCTGGACGGATATGATGCCGCTCTCGGCCAGGCTTAGGGTTTTTCGTTCTTCTGTATTCGTTTTTCCCCCCTTTGGAGGTGGTGCGGGGTCTAGAAGGGGTACTCTTTCCTCCTCTAGGGGGTCTAGCTAGTTTCATTATATAGGGGCGACAGGCACACTGCAAGTTGGGGGGGCTGTCTGGGCTCATGCAGGGGTGCAGGGAGGGGGGAGTTTTGTTGGGGCGGTTGGGTTGGGGTGGGGTGTTGTTCGTTTACAGCACAAGGCAAAAGTATCGGTGTGCTATTTCTAAAGTGCTCTCTGGGGGACGAGTGATTGCTTTAATTTATGATGGGGGGTAGGGGACTGAGTCTTATGTCCTGGAATGTTAATGGACTGGGGGACAGGATAAAACGAGGTGTGATCCTGCAGTTCCTGAAACTAATTTCACCCGATATAGTTTTTCTGCAGGAGACACACCTCATTGGCAACTCCTTTTGTGCTATGAATCGACGGGGCTACCGCCTTGTGGCCCATTCGGGCTTCACGTCTGGTTCAAGGGGTGTAGGCATCATGGCCAAGAACTCGCTCCCGTTGGAAATTGATGAGGTGCTCCATGATGACAGGGGACGTTACACGGTTCTGGTGGGTAGAATGGAGGGCAGAGTGGTCGTTTTTGTGTCTGTCTATGTCCCGCCAGGGTTTCAGTACTGCTGCTGACATAGGGCAGATGTCCGTTAACTACAATGTCAACCAATGACTATCATGAGATATTAAATCAGTTTCCATCTTTGGTTCATGGACTAGGAAGACGTTAGACCATGAAAGTGCAACGTCACATAAATGAGGACATCCGTACTGTTGCTCAAAGACATTCCTGATTTGCATTTCATTTACAAGAGACTTGTAATAGCTATAGTGGTGTTTTTCATGGCACTATGAATGTTCTATCAGCTCCTGGGTGATGGAATGTTTGTGCTTGAAGCATAGATTCATTCCCTGGAAGCTGTTGTTGAGATGAGCAGTAATAAATACGTCTTTATCCACAAATCGGTTGTGACTGTGGTCACTTCAATTGGCGACGCATTTTGGGAGTTGTGCCGTTTTCTACAATTTTTTTTTGGACCTGTAAAGTATATTGAAAGGAAAACTGTTGCAGATTTCTATCTTAGACCTTTGTTTTGTGCTCTATTTGTTCATACAACCAATGGGACATTCCGTCTCGGTTTTGGGCACATCTGAAGTCAATTTCACTTTTGGCTGGACGACTGGACGACTGAACGCTGTTTCTACCAACAACGTGTGGACATGCAGCGAGGTGCTGGCTGGATCATTGGATCCTGAGCGGGTGCATGGACATCTATCTACTGCCCTGAACTCGACCCAGTGGAAGTGTTTGGGAAAGCAAGTGTCGCCTGGAGTGTCTTTGTGGAGTTATGCACGGACGAGGTGCATGAACGGTGATTGCCGTTTTCGTGTGAGCAGCGTTGAAGGGGTCCGACAGTTTGTGAGCGGAGGATTGGCGATCAACAGATCTAATTTTTTTTTCTTCTAGTTTCAAGCCGGAGGTGTTGGCAACATTTTGGGTGGTGTCAGTTACATCTATTGATTTTTTAAACTTGCTCGCGTACTCACTGCTGTTACTGAGTCGCGCGCGCAGTCCATCGCCAGGATTCCGTGGTGTTTGTCTCCTGTCGTTCCTGTTCTTCAACGCAGTGCAGCAGGAGCGTGCCTTGAGCCACACGGCATACGTATATGTGCGCACTGACGTCAACGCTCGATACGCTTGAAATCTATGAGTCATCACACACCAAGAGGCTCCGTTTTCTCCTCGATATCAAGAATGTCATGAAAGTGATCAAGTTTTTGGCTTAAATAGTCAGGCAGATAAGTCATCGGCGCTTTACAACTGACTGTTGTGCTCAAGGTACTTTTCGTTTTATGCCGTGCAAGTTTTAAAAGCACAACCAACAGACAACATTTTTTTTTTTGGTTTGTTTTGGATTTAACTGTTCTTATTCCGCAAATACTTTAGCGTCATCTAGTGAATATTTGTTCTAGCTGCTGTACATGATTGTTTACAGCACATTTGGACAAATACAAAGAACATATTCAGGTATCATTTCGTAAAAGGAAAATCGGCACATACATAGGATTTAAAGTGACATAAAATATTATACTATGACTTAGATGTTATTCTAATGGTCAGGGAAAAAGGGGAAAACTTACATTGCTAGTGAAAATCTTGTAGAACGTTTAGTCCATTGGTTGGTTAGTTATTTCAGATACATTTTCATCATGCAAAATGTACAGGCACCTTCTCCTTTTCTACAGCTTCCAGGGGACCCACCAGTAGAGTGGAAGGTATGGTACAGAGCTTTTACAAAGTACCTAGGGGCCATTGGGGGTCTCAGATTTAGTGCTGAACGTAAAAGATTTATTCTCAAACATAACTTGGGTTTTGAGGGCCAAGCTGTACTTGAGCATTTACCTTTGCCAGAGTTAGCAGAGGGGGCTGAACCACTTAATGATTTTGACCAAGCTATTCAAATGTTGGAAAAACAATTTGATGTGGAAAAGAGTTTAGTAGTAGCTAGACATAAGTTCTTCACGAGGGAACAACAAACCTCGGAGAGCATTGTATCATATGTTGCATCTCTACGTATTTTGGCATCTGACTGTGAGTTTGAGGCTTTTACATCTCAACTCATAAGAGATCAAATTGTAGTACGGTGTAGAGACAAAAAAGTTCAACAAAAGTTACTAACCTTGAAAAACCCATCCCTTGAAGAAACAATTTCCATTGTCAAAAGCATTGAATTATCGCAATCATCGTCCAATGAGCTGAGATCAGATAAAGCAACTGTTGGGGTTGTAAATGAAAGCAAAAATAGTGCAGATAAGAATAGTATATCTGAAAAAAACACCAGTGAAAAAAATGGCAATGAGGTTAAAGGGAAGTCACAAGTTATAAAACAAGATAGGAAACAATTTTATTTACAGAAGAAGAATATGTGTTCAAAGTGTGGATATTCTGCACATTTTCCTAATTCACGAGTTTGTCCTGCTCGTAATGCTTTGTGTAGGAACTGCGGTAAACAAGGTCACTTTGCAAAAGTATGTAATTCTAGAAGGAATGTCAACGTTGTGTGGGAAGAGAGTGACAATCTAGAAAGTAACACAGAAGTCGTGAGTTCCATGAGAGATCTCATGTTAGTAGTAAAGGATGATTGTGAGGAATGTGCAGACCCGATCGTAGATATAGTCGTAGATGGCAAAGTTTTAAAATTGCTTGTTGATACGGGAGCACGCATGACAATGATCACGGAAGAGTTGTTTGAATCTGTATGGGGTGACAGACATTTGGAACCTCCTGATAGAAGTCCTGTGTCCTACGAAGGAAGAAAGATTCAACTTAAAGGTTTCTCTGAAAGCACTTTAATGTTCAAAGAAAAAATTATCACGGGGAAAATTTATGTGGCTATCAAGGGACTAGATATCTTGGGGTGGTACCACCAAGCATTGTTTAAAATGACTCTTAGGCCAGGCACTAAGGAACCGGTTTCTATTGTGAACGAGTCAATAGGTGATAAAGAATATTCCAGCTGGGGAAGCAGCTTTCCCAAGGTTTTTTCTGAATCACTAGGATTAATCAAAGGTTTTAAACACCTCATCAAGGTAAAAGATGGAGCCATTCCTTGCAAACACAAACTGCGCAATGTACCTTTGAGTGTTCGAGATGACTTGGCAAAAGAGTTGGAAAGGATGTGTGAAACAGGGGTGATCGAACCAGTTGAGTCATCTCTTTGGTTAAGTCCTTTGGTCGTTGCACGAAAAAAAAATGGCAACCTCAGAGTCTGCATTGACTTACGCAGTCTCAATAAGAATATCTGGGTGGATTCACACCCGCTACCCCGTATTGATGACATAGTGTCAAAGTTTCAAGGTTTCAAATGGTTTTCAAAGATAGATTTGTCTTCTGCATACCATCAGGTGGAGTTAGACGCATCATCTAAACACTTGACTGCTTTTGTTTCCCCATCTGGAACTTTCCAGTTTAAACGGATGCCTTTCGGGTTAGCCTCCGCTGCTTCTGTTTTCCAGCGCGTCATGGAAAAAGTTCTGATGGGTGTGAAGAAAACAGTGGTTTTTCAGGATGACATTCTGGTCGCTGGTGTTTGCAGGTCTTCACATGATAAAAGCTCAACTGAGGTGTTGAACAGACTACAAGATAAGGGTATTGTAGGGAATTTAAGTAAATGTGTTTTTGGAGTGCAGTCCATAGAGTATCTTGGGCATTGTATTTCAGGCAAAGGCATTCTTCCTAGAGTTGGATTGATTGAAGCCATTGTTAAAGTTCCGTCCCCCAGATCCAAGGAACAGGTTTCATCTTTTCTTGGCATGTGTGAATTTTATGCCAAATTCATTTCCAATTTTTCAGCTAAGACCGCCCATCTTCGGGAGCTTATGAAGAGGGGAACTGTGTTTCTTTGGGATCAGGAATGTCAGGATGATTTTGACAAAATCAAGAATGAATTGAATCATTGTAACATTTTAAGTCCATATGACCCTGCTTTAGAATCCATTGTGTCTGTGGTTGCTAGTTTGGATGGTCTAGGTGGCATGTTGACTCAAATGAAAGGTGGGTCAGAACACACGGTTGGATTCATTTCAAGATCATTGCGTCCCAGTGAGAAAAACTATTCTGTGATCGAGAGGGAGCTTCTTGTTTGTTGTTGGGCAGTTGAAAGGTTCAAAGGTTTTCTCTGGGGTAGATCTTTTAAGCTTATGACTGATCATAAACCCCTCGTTCCCATTCTTAATGGTGTGCTTGTAAAAGATCATACGCCCAGGATTGCTAGGCTGAGCTCTAAGCTTCTTCAATATAACTTTATTGTTGAACATATTCCTGGGGGGAAAAATATTAGACCAGATTTTCTTTCTAGATTGCCGTTGCCGGTGGTACGAGAAGAATGTGTTGCCGAAGAAGATGAGGAATGCTTGATTGCAAGTATTGATGTTTGTAAAGAGGGGTGTTTCAAGGAGGATGAATGGTTTGATGCGTTAAAAGCAGACTCTGTGGGGAGGAGCCTAGCGCGCAACCAAGATGGCCGCGTAGGTGCGAGGCTCCCGAGGACCTCCGCGACCTCCTACGTTTATCCTGTCTTCATCCTGCATCGGTTGAGGGGACTGTGTCGGTGAGCCTGAGCCGAGGTGGTAACCGTTTCCCGTTATCGAATCGGACCTCGGGTGCCGGAGTGAGCACCGATTGAAGTTTGCGGCCTGCTTCGCTCCTGACCCCGGACTCGCGTATGGGGGCGACCCGGTGGCAAAGTGAACAACAACGGCGGGCTGGGCCTGGCGAGTCGCGTACCCCGCACTTTCACTTTCACTTTTGCGCCCCCTTGCCGTCTTTGCAAGTGGGATCGCGGCACTCTTTGTGTTGGGGTGGCCTCGCTGGGTGACCCAGCCTGCCTGCCTGCTGTGGCCCGCTCCGCCGTCTTGGAGTGACCCCCCGGAGCCCGTGGCCTTGATTGCTTGCCTTTTACTGCGTGGCTGGTGAGGGTGTGAGACCCGCGACGATGGCCACGAAACAAGATGGCGATCGGTTGAAAGCCAAGTCGACTCGGCGTGGCGCCGCACATCAGGCCAACATCATGGACCGCTACACCCTCCCGAAAGGATCTCCCGGTGGACAGCACAAGTCCTCTGAGTGCCCCCCGGATGCCCCGGATTTGCCCACAGAGCTGACTGCAAGACGTCATGGGCGCCATTGCTGAGATGAAGGCCTCGGTGGGCCAGCGGTTTGACACCTTAGCCCATAAAATCGACGCGGTCCTCATTGATGTCAACCTGGTGAGGGCTGACCTCTCCAAGACCAACGACCGGGTTGATTCTTTGGCCCACACAGCGTCGGGCCACACGACTGAGGTGGCGGCCCTCCAAACGGAGGTGCACCGACTTCGTCAGGCGAGTGCGCTCATGGATCGGCGCCTGGAGGACTCCGAGAGTCGGGCCCGGAGGAATAACATCCGCATCATCGGAGTACCCGAGGGACGGGAGGAGGCGGCGGCGGATCTCTTTGTGGAGGACCTGATCACTACCCATCTCCAGCCTCGGGGACTGAGTAAATTCTTTGCCGTGGAGAGGGCTCATAGAGTTCCCAGGGGAAAGCCGAAGGTCGGAGCCCCTCCGCGGCCTCTCATTGCCCGTATTTTTAATTTTCGGGACAGGGACGCCATTCTGCAAGCCTCCAGACTGCAAGGGCCGATTAAGCTGGAGAACATGGAGGTGAACTTTTATCCTGACTTCACCCAAGCGGTCCAGAAGCAGAGACTGAGTTTCCTGGGCGTCAAGCGGCGGCTTCGGGACATGAACTTAAAATACGCCATGCTCTTCCCGGCCAGGCTGCGGATAGAGGTGGATGGTCGCACGCACTTTTTTGATCGTCCTGAAGTGGCCGGGGACTGGCTGGACACTCTGTCTGGGGGTCGTGATCGGGATGGCGGGGGGGGGGGCGGCGGGAGGAGACGGCCCACTGGACCGGGACTGAGGTGTTGATACTGGGCCTCACTCTGGACGGATATGATGCCGCTCTCGGCCAGGCTTAGGGTTTTTCGTTCTTCTGTATTCGTTTTTCCCCCCTTTGGAGGTGGTGCGGGGTCTAGAAGGGGTACTCTTTCCTCCTCTAGGGGGTCTAGCTAGTTTCATTATATAGGGGCGACAGGCACACTGCAAGTTGGGGGGGCTATCTGGGCTCATGCAGGGGTGCAGGGAGGGGGGAGTTTTGTTGGGGCGGTTGGGTTGGGGTGGGGTGTTGTTCGTTTACAGCACAAGGCAAAAGTATCGGTGTGCTATTTCTAAAGTGCTCTCTGGGGGATGAGTGATTGCTTTCGTTTATGATGGGGGGTAGGGGACTGAGTCTTTTGTCCTGGAATGTTAATGGACTGGGGGACAGGATAAAACGAGGTGTGGTCCTGCAGTTCCTGAAACGAATTTCACCCGATATAGTTTTTCTGCAGGAGACACACCTCATTGGCAACTCCTTTTGTGCTATGAATCGACGGGGCTACCGCCTTGTGGCCCATTCGGGATTCACGTCTGGTTCAAGGGGTGTAGGCATCATGGCCAAGAACTCGCTACCGTTGGAAATTGATGAGGTGCTCCATGATGACAGGGGACGTTACACGGTTCTGGTGGGTAGAATGGAGGGCAGAGTGGTCGTTTTTGTGTCTGTCTATGTCCCGCCAGGGTTGCAGACGACCACCTTTGTGGATCTGGGACGCCTCCTCCTTGGCCTTCCGGAGGGGATTCTAGTGGTTGGGGGGGATTTTAACGCTGTGGTTTCCGGAACGGAGGATCGTCACCCCCCTAGGGATCTCCCCCGTGCCCAAGCGTGGTTGTCTGGCCTCTTGGATACCTTGGGGCTGGTGGATTGTTGGCGTTTGAAACATCCTACGCAGCTGCAGTACACCTTTCATTCTGGGGCCCATGGTAGTCTCTCAAGGCTAGATTATGTCCTGGTGCCGGCGGCGCATGAGGGGAGGATAGGGGAGGTGCGCCATTTGGCGCGGGGTATTTCAGACCACTCCCCGCTCTTGTTGCACTTTGATATTCTCCCGAGGGAAGAGGGTAGGGTGGTCCCGATTAATCCCTGGTACCTGCGTGACCCCACCATTCGCGCAGAGTTGGTTAAATCCCTTAAGCGATACTTTGACGATAATGTGGGGTCTGTGTCATCGGCGGTCTCTCTGTGGGAGGCGTTCAAGACGGTACTCCGGGGGGAGGCCCTGTCCCTTATTTCCCATTCCCGGAGGCGCGAGCGGGAGGAGGTGACCCGTGTTGAAACTGAGATAACCGAGTTGGAGGGTGATCTAGAATGTGGGGTGACGGACGACAAATTACATGTTCTCCGACTCAAGCAAGCGGCCTATAAGGCCCTCGTCACGGAGGCGGCCAGGGGCCTCAGTAGAGAGCAACAGGGGATACTGTATGATGTGGGTGATAAGGCTGGTAAATTGATTGCGTGGTTGGACAAAAAGGAGAGAGCGAGTCGAGTTGTCCCAACGATTGAGAAACAAGATGGTGTGTGTGTCACTGAACCGGAAGAAATTGTTGACTGCTTTGCAGAATATTTCCGTGGAGTGTATTCCCCGGTGTCCTCCCGCTCGGAAGAGGATTCCCATGCCCTGCTCAGAGATATCGCGCTGCCTTCCCTTTCGGAGGAGGAGTGTCGTTGGACGCCGCCCCAACATCTGAGGAAATTGCCCTCGCCATACGTTCGGTCGCTTCCGGCAAGGCCATGGGTCCTAATGGTCTTCCCATTGAGTTGTACAAGCTGCGACCGGATACGCTGGCGCCGCATCTCCGTGCTATGTTCCTCGCGGCCCACTCGGCGGGTTCCCTCCCGCTAGACCAGCGTCTGGCTACTATTGTGGTTATTCATAAGGAGGGGAGGCCGCGGGACCGGGTCACATCCTATCGGCCTATTTCGCTGTTGAATGCGGAGCCCAAAATTCTCGCCAAGGTGTTGGCTACTCGGCTGGTTGGCGTGGTGTGCGACTTGATTCACCAGGATCAGTCCGGCTTTATCCCTCATCGCAACACTGCGCTTAACCTGCGGCGCTTGCATGGGGTGCTCGCACGTGTCCCGTTCATACGGGAGCCGGCCATTTTGGCGTCCTTGGACGCCACTATGGCGTTTGACACACTTGAGTGGCCATATATTTGGGCGACACTCGCGAAGTTTGGGTTTGGCCCAGGATTCATCGGTTGGGTAAAATTGTTGTACTCTGGACCGCTGGCACAGGTGGTTGTGAACGGTAGAGTGTCGGCTCCGTTCGAGCTGGGCAGGGGCACGCGGCAGGGCTGCCCGTTACCACCGCTTCTTTTCGCGCTTGCCTTGGAGCCCCTGGCGGAGTGGCTGCGGTGGGAACCTTCTATTCGTGGTCTCCGTTGGACCCCCGAGTATGAGGACCGCGTATCTCTATACGCTGATGATATTCTTCTGTACCTGGCTTCCCCACGTAAATCACTGATAGTACTGGTTGATGTATTGTGCACATTTGGCCTCAACTCCGGCCTTGTCATCAACTGGGCTAAATCGTGTGTGTATGTTCTCTCTGGGGAGGATCCGATCCTTCCGCGGGGTTGTCCTATCCAGATCGCCCCGCGGGGATTTAGGTACCTGGGTGTCTTCATTACCCTGGACGCGGAGGCCCGATATGGTCAGAATTTGCTTCCCCCCCTCCAGCGCCTGAAGGAGGACGTCGCGCGTTGGAGGCACTTGCCGCTCTCGCCGCTCGGCCGGGCGGCATTGTTTAAGATGATGTCGCTGCCACGTTTCCTGTACGCTTTACAGAACACAATGGACGTCGTCCCGGCGCGCTACTTTCGCGAGGTGGAGAGTCTGCAGCGCCGACTGTATTGGGAGGGCAGACCACGTATCGCCCTGGCGAAGCTGACGCTCCCGTGGTACGACGGGGGGGTCGCCTTCCCGGATATCAAGCGATATTATTGGGCCTCCCAGCTGGCTGCGATCAATCACGGCCTGTACGGGCCCGCTCTAAACCCTGCCTTTGAAATGGATAAGATGTTACTGCCGGGTGGTGATTATAATCGGGCGCTTTACTCTAGCTCGCTCTACGCACGTCTGACGGGCCCCACGCGGGTCATGGTACGAGTGTGGCACGCGGCTAACGTGGCGATGGGGTGGAGGGACCGCTTGACCCGGGCGACGCCACTATACGCATCTGAGCGGCTGGGCTCCCTGTGGACCTCGAAGGGCTTTGAGAAGTGGGACATGATAGGCATCAGCAGGGTGGGCGATCTCTGGACGAGGGGGGGATTCAAGACGTTCGATGTGCTGCAGACAGAATTCCAGCTGCAGGACAGGGAGTATTTTCGATATCTGCAGATTCGTCATTTGTTGTGCTCCATCTTTCCGGACGTCGCCTCCATCCCGGAGTACTCCCCTCTGGAAGATAGAGTGCTGGATGGGCATGTACCGGACGGCACGATTTCATTAATTTATAAAAAACTTATCAATGACCGTTCGGGACTGCTGACTAGCCTTCGTGAGGCATGGGTTGCCGATGGACTGGAGCTGGATGACGAGGACTGGGTGTCTACGGTGGCCTCCCCGAAAGAGGTGGCCATACCGGCCCGCCTTCGCTTCGTCCAGCTCAAGATACTCCATAGGGTCTATGTTACGGGGCCGAGGCTGATGCGTATGGGCTATGCTGTGGACGGGTTGTGTAAGCGTGGGTGTGGCTCTTTGGGGACCTTTCTCCATATTTTGTGGGAATGCCCGGATGTGGCGCGATTCTGGCGTGGTGTGCATGAGGTTTTGCGGGTAGTTACGCGTGTGCCGCTGCTGCCCGAGGCGAGGAGATGTCTTCTGAATGTGTGGGAGCCAACCGACTACTCGGTGCCGCAGACGTGGTGGGCGACTCTGGGATATATGGTGGCCAAACGTGACATTGCTCAACTGTGGGGTTCCCAGAGGTCGCCGACTGTCTCGGCGTGGAAGGATAACATGGATTGGTGCATGTTTCGGGAAAAGGTGGTGTATGTTGCGAGAGGTAAGCCTGGGACATGGGTGAAAGTATGGGGCCCCTGGAACGCCTACCGTGGGGGAATCTGTACCCCGCCGTTATTGCCCGATCCGTCACCGGCCCCCTCTCCTTAGCCACTTTGTCTTCCCGGTTCTGGGCAATGAGTCTACTTAGTCCCCGTCCTGACCTTTTCCCCCCCTCGATACTCCTATGGACTAGTGGGGTCCCCCTCCTCGGGGAGCACATGCTGCTGTTTCCGATTGTGGGTTGCCTTGTGGATTTGTTTTTTGTTGTTATTTATATTAAAAAGAAACCGTTATGTGGGGTCCGGATGGTGTGGCTGCCAACGCTTCTTCCTACTCCTGTGAATTTCCCTCTGCCGCAGCATGCGTGCTATTGTCTGTATCACATGCTCCTTCTGCTTGCTAGCGGCCGGCCTGAAGGTTGTAGGCCCATCTTTGTATATTTTTTGGATTCTGTAATAAACGGTTTAAAAAAAAAAAAAAAAAAGCAGACTCTGTTCTTAAAGAGGTTAAAAGGTGTATCATTCAGGGGTGGCCAAAGGAGAAACATTTAGACTCTGAATTACAACCTTTTGCTAAAGTGGCTGATGAACTATCTTTAGAGGAAGGTGAAATGATTTTGCATGGTGACAAATTTGTACCTCCAGTGAGCTTGAGAGATCGCATAATTAAGGCAGGGCACGAAGGTCATTTGGGGCAGACGTGTACTAAGCGCAGAGTTCGTTCCATTTATTGGTGGCCTTCAATGGATCGGCATATAGAGAGTATGGTTGAAAATTGTTATACGTGTTGTTCCAGTGACAAAGTAATCAAGACAGTGACTCCTCCCAAAGTAAGAGTTGAGTTACCTTCAGGGCCTTGGATGAAGCTGGCTTTAGACTTCATTGGTCCGTTCAATGTCTTATCTAGCAAGTATAAATTCGCTCTGGTGGTTGCGGATTATTACAGTAAATGGTGGGAAGTGTGTTTTATGACTGAGCCTAATACGACCTAAGTTATCAAGTTTTTGGAAAGTCTGTTTGCAAGGGAAGGTTTTCCTAAAAAATTAGTGTCAGACAATGGAGTGCAATTTGTCTCCAAGGAAATGTCTTGTTTTCTAAGTCAATCTGGTATTCTCCATAAGCGTGTAGCTATCACCCACAGGGTAATGGTTTCATTGAGCGCATGAATCGTATTTTAGTTGATTGTGTGCAATGGGCTGTTTCTGGAAATATGGATATTGGGGGAGCTGTTCAGAGCATGTTGTGGGCACATCGGACTACACCGAGTATGGAGTTTGGGAAAAGTCCATTTGAATTACTGAGAGGGAGAATTGCCACGTTTAACATGTGTCCAGCTTGGATGAGGCAGTGGGGACTTTTGTCTAGTTCAGGTTTGTCATCTTCACAGGTATGCCATAAAAGTTGTGTTGAAGAAAATACTTCTCATTCTTATGGAGAGAGCTCTTCTAAAGAGGGGTGGTCTCACAATATCAAAGAAGGGGATTGGATTAAGATAAAGATTCCGCACAATGTACCCAAAGGTTTTTCTAAATTCAGTCAACCTGTGTGTGTAGATTTGGTCTCGCGGCATGCTGTGAGAGTCAAGGGGAAAAATTGGTGGAATGTGTCTAGGGTTTATAGAATCCCTGATAAGGTTGCGCTTCGAATGGGTTTGAGGGATGATTCTGTACCGGGTTTTGTTAATTTTTCCCCAGAGGGTGGGAAGTTTGGACTGAATGGGGAAAGTCGGTCCTGCAATGGGTCATTCCAAGAAATGTCTCCAGAGGGATCCTCTGTTTCGATCAGGAGGAGTACACGCAAAAGAATTGTTCCCAAACGTATGGATTTGTAATATGTTACAGTATTTGTAGATTGTATCAAGCTTGTTTTTGTATTTTTAGTGAATTTATTTGTTATTCATTTTTCTTTATATGAAATGTATTTATTTTGTGTTGCTGTTTTTGCTTTATTGTTTTGTTGTTATTATTTATGCAAAGAAGGGAGATATTGTAATAGCTATAGTGGTGTTGTCATGGCACTATGAATGTTCTATCAGCTCCTGGGTGATGGATTCTTTGTGCTTGAAGCATAGATTCATTCCCTGGAAGCTGTTGTTGAGATGAGCAGTAATAAATACGTCTTTATCCACAAATCGGTTGTGACTGTGGTCACTTCAAGACTGTTAAGAAAGGACTTGAGAAACTATTAAAGCCCAACATCATTGAGCAATCCACTGGTTTGATACCATGGGTATCACCTATAGTGGTAGTGACAAAAAAGGATAGTGGAGGAGCCGTGTACATCTACGTGAATATGTGCCCAGCGAACAAGGCGATTGAAAGAGAATGACATCCAGGTCCGCACAATGCTGACAGGATTACGCAACTGAATGGAGCCAGAGTCTTTTCCCGTCTTGATGTTAACAAAGGATATCACCAGTTCAACCTGGAAGAGAATTGCATGTACATTACTACCATTTTGACTCATGTCTGTTCATTCAGATACAAAAGGCTAAGTTTTGGAGTGTCATCAGCTGCAGAACTTTTTCAGGATGTCATTTGTCGAATAATACAGCCAGTCACAAATGATTTCAATTACAGTGATGACATACTAGTTTTTGGGGCCACATGAAAGGAGCATGATAAAGCTCTTACACCAGTGTTTTTGTATACTTTCTGATGCAGGTCTCACTTTAAATGTGACAAAGTGTGTGTTTCATCAAACCAAAGTCAAGTTCTTTGGTCATACTTTTTCTGATGGTGGAATGACTCTGAATGCAATTAAAGTACAGGCCTTGTCATCCACTTCTCCCCCACAGGATGTAACTATGCTAAGTTCCTTCCTTTCTATGGCAAGTTACTGTTCAAGGTATATATGTGACTCTGCCACTGTAAGTGTCCCATTGAGAAACTTAACAAAAGGAAATGCCTAATTTCAATGGTGAAGTGAATGTGAACAAAGCTTCAAGAAAATCAAGCATGGAATTGAGAATGTCACTGAAATGGCATGCGTTGATCCGAAATTGCAGACGGAGGTGTGTTGGGTGTCATCCTTGCCCAGCACATGGGACATCCCAAAGCCCCAAGACACATTGTGGCTTATGCTAGTCCAAGTTGGTCATCAACAGAACATGCCTATTCACAACCTGAAAAAGAAAGCCTCGCTGGGGTGTGGGCTTGTGAACATTTTCATGTGTTCCTATATGGAAAGCATTTCACAGTCGTCACTGATCACTAAGCACTGCTCACCATTTTCAGCAATCCTAAAGCCAAGATGCCCCCCATTACGAGATAGGGTTGTGACTGTAGGAGTATGATCCTACGATCATGCATCATCCAGGAAAAGATCAAAACGCTGCTGGCCACTTCTCACATGTGCCGATACAGTGTCATGGCACTACTTCTAATGTTTATGTTAACTTCATTGTGAAGTCCAGTAGCCCTGCTGCCATATCAATTGAACAAATCTTTGCTGCCATGATTACTGACAGGGATTTGCTAATATTCAAAGAAAGTATTACACACCAATCATGGTGAAATCATATTCATCCTCTTCATAATGACCTAAAATACCAGAGATTCAAAAACGTGCAGGAAGAACTTTCAGTTACCTCAGAAGGCATCATCTTACAAGGGTTGAGAATTGTCATACCCGAGAGTCTGAGACCAGCAGTTCTTGAACTGGTTCATGAGAGACATCGTGAAGTTGTGGCTACAAAACGAGCCCTACAGGGCCGACTGTGGTTCCCTCAACTTGATGAAGGAGTTGAAAAAGAGTTAAAGGCATGTCATTTGTAAAACTGCTTGCGATCTAAGACAGCCCACATCCATTAAACATGTCTGCTCTTCCACAGCATGCATAAGAGAAGATTGCAATTGAGTTATTTGAACCCCTTGACAATGCACATCATCTACTAATAATTGTTTATGAGTATTTTCGTTTTTTGCTTTGTGGAAGATTTGTCACAACTTCTTATGACATAGTCATTGAGGGCCCGATTCACAAAAGTAATCTGAGACGAAATCCTAAACTTACTACTTTTGGTATTCACAGAAGGCATTTAGTAGTAGTAAAGTTAGGATTCCTAACTTTGCTACTACTAAACTGAGACAAAATCCTAACTTTGCTACTTTCGGTATTCACAAAAGGCATTTAGTAGTAGTAAAGTTAGGAATCCTAACTTTACTACTACTAAATCCCTTTTGTGAATACCGAAAGTCATAAAGTTAGGATTTTGTCTCAGTTTAGAAGTAGTAAAGTTAGAAATCCTAACTTTACTACTACTAAATGCCTTCTGTGAATAACAAAAGCAGTAAGTTTAGGAGTATGTCTCAGATTTGTTCTGTGAATCGGCCCCTGAGAGATTAGAAAGTATCTTTGCAACATGGGGGGTTCCTTCTATTTTAAAATCTGGCACTGGCCTGCCTTTCACTAGGTGAGAATTTACAGATTTTCTCACTCAGTCGAAGATACTTTCTTTGACTCTATTGAGCCATAACAATTTGCACAGAATCAAGTACATTTCCATACAGAATCATAAATAAATATTTTAAAAAGTGCATAAAGTAGTACCTACATATCCTTAAAAAAGAGCAGAGTGAACATTTAATCTTTAATACGAATCCTGAGTACAGTTAAAATATAATTTAGTACAGCATGTACGTTATCTATATTACCTAAAGATAATAAATAAGCCATAGCCAACTCATGAGAGCTAATCTCCAGCGCTAATAATAGCAGGTGAAGAAACTGCCTTCTCTGGGAAGTGTAGAGAGTGCAAAATAGAGTAAAGTGCTTGGTGCTTTGATATATAAAGCCATCACAGGTGCAAGGGGGAGTGAGGTGAACCAAGAGTGAGGTGAACCAAGTGCCTTGAGTTGGGAAGTCTGCCAGAAAGTGTATTGATATGAGCTAAAACCTGGTCAGCAAAAATATTTGCCTCTCATTCAGGCTTAGCTCCAAATAAAGTGAAGGCTGAGCTTGGGGTTGATGGTTTAACTCCACCAATCCGGGGAAATTTGTTTCCAAATGGGACATCTGGGAATTTTGGTGAACAAAAGTGTTTTAAATCTAGTGGGTGAACCATTAGTGAGAGTGCCTGGATTAGAGAAATATTCCGGGGTGCCCATTCTTGCAAAGCTTGATTTGATAAATCTGAGCCAGTGTATCTCTACGCAATTATCCAAATTCATGCAACCTCTCAATACTGCTCTGCAAAAGTGGGCTTTCAGGTTATTCCAAATTCTTACCCAGAGCAGCCTGGGCTGTAATTTTATGAATTCATCTAATAAACCCAATCCGACTTCCTTATGACAAATGGGTACAGAAATAGATCAGGGCACTGCCAACAGTCTCATTATGAACTTATTTTCTATTATTTGCAGCAAATTATAATTAACATATCCCCAAACACCAGCTCCAAAGGAGACAGCTGACAAACATTTACTTTTAAAAACATAGAGCTGTTCTTTCTTTGGCTTGTGTCCTAGACTTTTAGAAAATCTAAAAACAGCATCAATCAAACACTGAAATTGCATCGCGCTAACGTTCAATAAAAACGTTCAATTAAAATACACATCAAAAGGCACACCCAGATAGGAGAAGTGGGGAATTTTCCTAATTTCTATTCCTCCCAGCAAAAATGCCCTTGTTTTAACTTTATCAGAGGCACGTTTTATTATAAACGATTTAGTACAATTAGGTTTGAGTCCTAAGTCATTCCTTAATAGATTAAAAGCATCAAGCAGGGTTTGAAGGCCATTAGCTGTTCTCGCTATGAGAACAGCATCTTCCTCTCATAACAACACAGGAATTTTATGTGGATTGACCCTCAGGAGGATGTCCTTCCCAACATTATACAAATGTCCCACCAGCCATTTATTGTAGAGTAGGAAAAGGAGTGGTGCCAATAAGCATCCTTGTCTAACCCCCAACACTAGAGGGGAATTCTTCTGTTAGGTCATCATTCCTACTATAACGGACTGTTGTTGATGTGTACTCATGAAGTCTACTGAGCAGTGTGATAATCGCTCCTTCAATCCCCAACAGTGCCATAAGTGCCCATAATTTTGGACAGTCCACCTTAACGAAGGCACATGTTAAGTTCATAAAGGCTAGGTGGGCACAGCCTTTTTGTACCTTTGTGCATTTTTGGACTATAGAGATTAAGGCACTGTTCTACTGTTCCCAAGCCTGGGCGAAACCAGAATTGAAAGTCTGAGAGCACTTGGTTCTCTAACGACCAAAGTTCTAATTTGGCTAGGATAACCCAGCCCAAGGATTTTTACAATGCTATCAAACAGTGAAATAGGGCGGTAGCAATGGGGTTGGCTCTTGCCCTCCTTTTTTAAAGATCAGCACAATAATGGCTTCTTACCAGGTCTTGACTAGGAGTCTCACTATTCCACATCTTATTACATTAGTTATTAGTGGGTCCAGACTTAGGGAAGGTGTTTACAAAGGTCTATTGGAATTCTATCAGGCCCTGTGCTTTCTCTGAGGGGCTGCTCTCTATGGCTGAAACGACATCTGCTACCTAATTGAGTTACTCAGGGCCAGGGCTCCATTCATGTCAAAGGGGGCTTCTAAGACCGAATTATTAGTCTGGGGGCTATGATCAAATAGTTTTCAAAAATGGTCTACCGAGTCCTTAACTGGTACAATAGTCTCTAGTTTAGACATATCGTTCCCCAGCAGGATTGTAGAGCTCACGACCTCCCAAAAGACTTGGGGATCTTTCACTGTGCATGCAGTTTTAGATCTTTCCAGGACTTCTCCCTCAGAATCAATTTCTTCTTTCTAATTGCTTCTTTATAGTTTTTACTGGCCTTTGCCATTCCCTACTTGTCCCTGAAGGGTTTACTTAAAGCATACTTTAATAATCCATGGCCACAGAGCAAGCATGTTGAATCATTTAGGGGGGGTCAGATGTTCTCCCAACGCTTTTTGTTAGTTTAGCTGCCATGTGTCTGGTTAGGGAGCAAAAAGCCTGTATGACCTTGGCCAGGTTAGTATCACCTTGTAGCACAACCTCAATTTGTGCCCTAATATTTACTATGAGGTATGTTAAAAAAGTACCCAAAGTTGTAATTCTTTGCCGAACTTTCTTCCCAAACTTAAATTTAGGGTCAGTAATAAGGGGTTATGATCATTTATTCAACTAATCAGCACTTTATACCCTTTTAAAAACTGCAATTTTTTGGCAATTAATATGTGGTGAATAATAGAATTGGAGCCTACCCCCACATACATTGGAATTTGTATGACACTAGTCACATCATACTCTTGAGCAAATACCAGATTTCTTGCGATGACAACTCTTTTCAATAATGGGGGTGCTTAAAATATGTGAGGGGCTGATCCACCTCACCACAATGCCACATGAGGCCAATGCTCTGGGCTCACATACTTGTATAGTACAATTTCCTACCCAAATAATTAGTTGTTTCTTTACGTGATCATATTGGGCTTCCCATATAGCATCCTCCAGCCCATCTGTGACCTTAGTTACAGTAGAATCAAATATGTTGTGATAAAAACGAATTAACAACAGGCTTCTGTAGGGTGATTAACAGTAAATGATAATACAGTGCTATAGTAAGTTCTCTTATAGTAATGTCCTCCAGTGTTACTGAGATGAAAGTAGCCAGGCCTCCTTTTGCCCGGCATGACTTCGAAGGAATAGCTGGAACTGAATAGGTGGCGTACCTATCTATGTGGGGCGGTTCTAGGAGCCTGGTCTCTTGGCAGCAAATTATTGTATGTTGTTCTACTAGCGTTATCCAATCTGGATTTTCTAACTTAGAGAGCAGTCCTGCTACGTTCCATGAAATTATACTTAAAGTCTTTGCCTTAGTGAGTCCATTATTAATGGGTGAACAAAGCAAACACAAGGAGATGATGGACGGAGTGCTGAAACTTTTCAGACACTCACCCCTGTCACAGATCTGGGTTGAATCCATCATCATTCTGTAGCTCACTTCGCCACCTCAGGTCAGACCCATCTATATGCAAATCAGTCTTGACCCTGTGCCTCATGGGAACAATGCAGCCCGAACTGCCAAGCCAGGTCTTCCCTGAACCGGATGCAAGCATCCTGGGACCGGTTTCTGGGTAACACCCTTCATCAGCCAGGCTCGCTTGAATCCAGTGGCAAAGTGAGCAAGGGACCCACGTCTGGGCATACCCTGCCAACTTGGGGCGCACAAAGAAAACACAAGGAGATGATGGACGGAGCACTGAAACCTTTCAGACACTCACACCCAGTCACAGATCTGGTTTGAATCCATCATCATTCTTTAGCTAACCTCGCCACCTCAGGTCGGACCCAGCTATATGCAAATCAGTCTTACCCTGTGCCTCATGGGAACAGTGCAGCCCAAACTGCCAAGCCAGGTCTTCCCTGAACCGGATACAAGCATCCTGGGACCGGTTTCTGGGTAACACCCTTCATCAGCCAGGCTAGCTTGAATACAGTGGCAAAGTGAGCAAGGGACCCACGTCTGGTCATACCCTGCCAACTTAGGGCGAACAAAGCAAACACAAGGAGATGATGGACGGGGGCGAGTGTCTGAAAAGTTTCAGCACTCCGTCCATCATCTCCTTGGGTTTGCTCCATTATTAATAGCACATTGTGTAGATACAGATGGCGGGGGCAGTTTATTAATAGGGATTATTCTTTGTACTAGCTGTGGCTGTCAGTCTATATGTTCCAGGGATGACAAGATTTTCTCACTCATCTAAATGTCAAGTATCAGGAAAGCAATGTGAATGGTGATGTTGAGAGATTTATGAGCACCCTCAAGAAGACTATTGTTGGACTTGGCCCTTCTGGCAAGTTCACCAAAGCTTGAACTCATATCAGTTCTTCAGTCTAAGCTTTGTGCATACAAGTCAACTCTGCATTTAACCACAGGTGAAAGCCCTGCCATCATAATTTTTGGGAGAGCCTTGGGCTCCAAATTGTCACAATTGGCCAATGAGAGATCTATTGATATTGATAAACTTCGCACTACTTACTCATCTCACAAACATCAAATGAATACCTATGCAGATAGACACCACTGTGCACTTAGCATTGTGTTAAATAAAGAAGACCAGGTTATCAACAGGCAGAAACGGAAATGCTGCTGCACCTTTTGATGCTGACCCACGGTGGGTTGTGACTAGTAAAGGACACATGTTGACTGCTCTCTGTCCTGAAAAGTCCGTTATGCAAGACTCTTTGTATTTCAAGCACCTGCCTTGACCTTCGTCAGCTCCAGTTGTCAGAAGTGAGACTTATCAACCTGAGCATCCGGAGAGCCCAATTACTATACCAGCATATCTGTCACCATTGCTAGTCATGGACACTTCTCCTGTAGCTCGGCAACCTCACATGACCAGATCTGACATTGATTCGACCATCAAAATTACTTATTGAAGAATTATAATGTATATATGTATTAGTGGTATGTTTTATTTAGGAAAGGGGGTGATGTAGAGTCTTGTGAGTTAGAGATGAAGGTCCCCTTTTGGTTCCTGACGGACTCCGTAGAAGACTGACTTAAGTGTGTGGGTGTGGATGATAGAAGTCAAGATGTAGACTGTTCAGTTAATGGTTACACACTGAGGAATATAGACGAGTAATATCAAACTCTGTGTGTGTTATGATCATTTGGTGTTACCCAGGCTGGAGAGGATGGTACATAGTTGACCCCCTGTTTGGGTCTAAATGACTCACTGTCTCTTCGCCCAGGTAATGTCCATTGCTCCTTTCAACAGTTAGTATGGAGCATTTCAAAAGGTACGCAACGCAACGACAGATCAAACTCTAATGCTGAGAATGAGTGTTTTTACTGCTGGAATGCATTCACTAACATAACATTCTGGGGAGATACTGATCTGGCTGATGGATGATAACAATGAAGACCAGAGCATCAACCCACCCTAACATGCTCTAGTAAACAACACTAATGCCCATTAATGAGGGACCTTCCACTTTTAGTCACAACATAGTCCAGCAGAAGCAGATTGGCCAATTATAACAAATGTAAGGACTTACCAGTTCCCCAACCCTCGCATGAAAAACAATAAAAACTATAATATCCGTTCAATACGTGCATCAACTTGACACAGTGACCTAATTTGCAATGACAATTGGAACCACTGCAATTATTCACATTCTTTCCTAAACTGGTTCACATGCATTGCCATCCATCTGCGGATCAATAAAGAATTGTTATTTGTTGGTGGAAAAATATGCATTCCTCTTCTGCTGGTATAAGATACCTATACATTTTTGTATTGATCAAGTTATTATTGTTTGGTGAGAAGCATGTCCATCTATCAATGACAACGTAACCAACTGCACTGAAATACTTCTCTGACAAGTGAGTATTTGAGAATGTCTTTACATGTATTGCATAGTCATTTCCCCCTTCTCATTTGCCTGTCTGTAGTGTAGCAAAATACCATCATAGAGAATGTTTACACACCTGAAATAAGCGTATAACAGGAAGACATTCTTTACTCACAGAGTCCCGCCAGATATTCCCGCCAGACATTTTGCATTGTGTACTCTTATTATATTAGCCTCTGCTGTGGTTTGCGGCTTGTTGACCAGGCGTCAGTCACAGAGACCTCAGAGCACCCCATGCATATGGTACTGGTATTAGATTTGTTCTGGTCACCGGGCTGCAATTAGGATGTTACAATTATTACTAATGAGTACTTTACAAATTGTCTATAGTGGCCATGGTCAGCCCAGCCGGCTGCATTGACATTGTAGGATAGTGGAATGTCAAGAAATTCTCCTGTTTCCTTTCCTTTGCACGTCCCTGATTGAAGCTACCCTTCTGATAAATTCTAATGTAGTAATTCATTAGTATCAATTGGCTAGTAACAACTCCAAATATTATATTTTACTGCTTTATACATTTTGTCTCTCAACTCAAAAAATCTATAATCAGGTTTGTATTATATCATTCAGTACAAATATTATGCATGTTTAAAGATGTTATGGTTTGAGCAGGTAAATGGTGGTGGGATTAGGGGAGGGAAGGAAACAATACTTCTGGCATAGGGAAGGGAAAAAATATTTCTGGCATAGGGAAGGAAAAAAATACTTCTGGCATAGCGGAGTGTTGAATGGTCCCCTCCTGCTAGAGAAAAATTAGGGGTGGAGCGAGGCCGAACTGTAGCAGTCAAAGGCTGATCAGGTGGAGGGGAATTCCAGATGTGAATTCCCTTTGCCTAGCTGGTAATTAGTTATTAGATTAGCCTCACTCTTTCTTAATGGATTGTGTCATATACAAATAGAGGTTTGAAAGTAGTATTACAGAGTAAATTTAACCAGAGTTTGGAATAAAACATTACACTTAGTGGGACAATAGTCTTTCTTTTTTCGAAGAACCTACTCATATATATATACATATAGATGATTAATAAGTAGGTGGTGATGAAGTGTACAAATTAGGTCGATCTAGTTTGTAGAGGTCAGACAGGTCTAATCCAAATGCACCTCAGGAATTTCATTTCGGAGTAAGGCAATGTAGAAAGTATGAGCTCAAGCAAGGTGTTGGTAAGATTAATTAGAACAGTGTCCACAAACAGTACAATCCAGAACAGCACAATTTGCTGACAGCCTTCACCACTAGGTTGTTTCGACAAGCATCTTCAGCATGGGCTTCATCTGTAAAAAGAACAGAATAAAGTAAATGTCTGTTAATGGCACATATGTACAGGGTCTGATGAGAAGAAGTAAATCCAAACACACTCAATGCACATGACCCTCTCACCCTATTCCAGGTTCCTATTGGCCGCGCCAAACAAAGCCACAGAGTAGCATTGAAGTGGCCCCCCTCATGGGTGAAGCACATAACCCATCTCAAAGTAACAGTGCCTCGGGGAGCTTGTACCATCTCCACTCACCTGCAGCCGCAGAACCCGTGACACTGCTACTGCCAAGATCTTTTCTTATTGGTATTTTACAAGCATGACTGCTGTACCTGACTCTTGCTAATGTTGCAAAATCATCCACAAAATATAGGACATTTTAAAATTGTATTTATTAAAAACAGTAGATAGAAAATGATCCTGTGTTGCACTCCAATGTCTGCCAAACACTTCTTGAAAGTATCTGTAGTCAGGCGTACTGCCTTGGTGTGTTCTCTGTCCAAAAACACAGGAATAATGTGAATCAGGCTGTCCTCAAGCATGAGAACAATCCCAGGGAACACAAGCCTTGGCTTCCTCCAGGGCTTTTGTACCACACATTAATCATGAAGCTTCACATCTGAATTTCTTTAGTGTTCCTTTTTTATTCTGTGAAGACAATTAAGAATCCTGAGAAATACATGAAGTTCCAAAACATAAAGTCTTGCAGTCTGTTTACAAATAATCCATCAATATCATTTGGCTGTTTTTCACGATTGAGAATGCTTGCCTCAGCCAGTCACAAGAAGCAGCTTCTCTTCATCCATGTTTATTTTTTACTCCCATTCCTCGGCTGCTGCAGAACCTACCCTCTCTTTTTGCTGAATGATAATAGGTCTATACTAGCTTAAAGTGGACTCTGATCCTGCTCCCTTCCTGTCTGCCTCTCTGTCAAAAGGGTTGACCTTTTGCAAATCATGGCACCATGTTGAAGAACTGCTGGTGCCAGTCTCCTACAAACTCTGCCCTTTGATACTTAACATTGCATGTATCCAGGAAGTGAGTGGGCACCATCAGATAAGTGAAATAAATTGACTCATTTATAACGTGGTTGTATCTGCCAAGCAATGCATTAGTCACAGGCTGGTGCTGGGATTTCTGGTTTCTGGTGCTGAAACAAAGTTGCAATACCGCACCACCTTCCTCAGCAATGGGGTGATATGAGATGCTTTTAGAGGCAATCTGTCACCTCTTATCTGATGGTGTCTTTTGCCGCTGTCTAAAATTCCTTTTCCATTGTCCCAATCCTAATTTGACACCTATACTTTGACATGTTGGAGGCAGTTGCTTCTGGGCTTTAGGGGATTATCACTCCTGGGCAGTGCTTAATTTGTGCCGGTGCTTTCCGGTGATAAGCACCGGCACTTATTTTATAGGGCCGGTATTACATTCGGTTTCATGGTCCGTCAGGCTATCTCCCCCCATAGAATGTCCTCAAACCAACGTGCACCGTAATGTATGCCCTGGCAATATATGCACTAACTTATGCCTAGTAGGACTACGAAGTTCTGTGAACCAGTATGCTTGCACTCTGTGACTGGACGCTACTCTGCGCCACACGTTTGATTGTCCGGAATGCTAATCCAGTATTGCAGCAATTGCGTTTCTCTTCCTGCACAGGGACAGTATTATGGTATTATTAAATAGCCTTGCCAAATGCTCGTATGAGCCTTAAACTTTAAGTACCTAGGTTCATATGAGCCTTAATATACAGGACGTACCTGACACTAATGCACTCCAATGCAGGGAGCCATTAACATCATTGTTTTCAAGTTGCAGGTCACGTCCCGCAACATCTCGTGAGATTCAGGAGTTACGGCCGCCGTTTGAATACAGGTCATGCCCTGAATCACGTGCTTTTATTTTAGCGCAATTCTGGCTCACAAGCAGTGCAGAAACTCCCGACTGAACCAAGGTAGGAAGTGTGCTTCGGTTCACATCTTCGTTTCGGTAGCGATGATTAGACTGCCAATGTGCATGTCCTGGCAAAAGCATTTTTCCCAAGCAAGAGTTGAAAGTATTCACGAGAAGCGCCTTTGAGCAGCGCTAGCCAAAAGACTCCTTGATTGTTTTAAAGCACACTGGTGGTGACAGAACGCTTTTGTTTATCGCATTGGTAGTGAAAGCCTGAGTATTGGACATTGAGATGTGCTGCACCACTGAGATGTAGACTTGAGGCTATGGTGAGTGCGTATTATACCTCAGACAATTCCCACCTAACGAAATCTGAAAGTATCATACCTGTGTTTCTAACTCTGTATTGGTGCTTGCCAAAAGAGTAGATAGAAATCAGGTAAATGTCTCTTCAAGGCATTTGATAAATAACGGATCTGAGTACAAGAGAAACGCTTGTTTGTTACTAACACCTTACAGGTAAGGTTCATTCTCAGTTGTTATATATATTATGCCTGCTGCAAAGAACGTGTGCCATCAGGTGATAGAACAGTATTTTATGTACAATGCTTAGTAGGTTGCTGCTTTTGTCACCAAGATCTTTTTGTTATTCTCAGTTCATAAGTTACAATCATTATCTAGCACAGTGAGCTATGAACTACTATCAAAGCGCTAGATGCAAACAGCATGGTACAGGTTAGAAAGTTATGTTTTTCCCTAGTCTTTGAACTATCCTAATTTTACTAAAAAGGGTTTGTTTGGGTAAAAAATAAATTGTTATTAGCAAAGTCAACCCTAACCACTATGTTATGTTACAGAAGTTGTATTAGTCTTTTAAGCCAATATATTCCAAAATAGTGCTTTAAATGCTCTTTTGCATTCAATTCTTTCAACATTTTCCCAGGGACGGCGGGTGGGGGCACCTTCTATCAAAACCTTACTTGAGGAAGGCTCCCTTGATGAAATCTAGATCGGGTAATACATCTGGCTTTTAGCAGTGCCAGTTGAGGATGTCTGTAGATACAACACAGCAAGTGAGTGGAGCCAATGGAGGAAGTGGGTGGAGCCAGGGCAAATAGGTGTGGCCTCCTAAACAAAATTGAGCACCTGGACTTAATATTTTACAAATTAAGCACTGCTCCTGGGTACATCCCACTACATAGACATGGCAGTCATAGTTGTTACTGGGCGTTCAGGAAGTATTGCTTTTGGTTACAGCCCACCATACAGGCACAGGCTGGAGGTACTTGCTCCCGGAATTAGAGTTTCTGCTCCTTGGTTTAAGGATACTACTGCTCCTCAGCACAGCCCCCCTATAGATTCACACAGTGGAGATAGCTGGTCCTTGGCTTTAGGGATCATCATTCCTATCCATAGGATACCTAGCGATTCACCAGGCAGATAAGCCCTTTTTATGTAAATCCGCCTCCAGATCCACAGAGAGAAGACTTTTACTGGTGGAGCATCAGCTCATCCATCAGACATCAGCACCTCTTGTAGCAATCCACCTAACTATAACCACACCTCGAGATGTAGTCCACACTCTGACACCTGAGGCCACCAATCAAAGCAAAACTACATTCAATCTTGTTCCCCTACAATCAATTAATACAGTTTACATTTTCCAGAGGAAAAGCTCACCTCAAGCGGCCGACACTCACAATGTCATTTGCCAGGATAAAGTTAAAGATTAAAACCAGGTGGGAGTAAATGATTTGCGAGGACATAACTTGTTTCTGCCTGCCCCACTCAAGTCATTTGCAGACCGGCAACTGCAGCACAGCCCCCATACTCAGCCTCCACCAGTATGTCCACTGAGCTTCCTATCCCTCGAACAACGAGGGTTTCATAACCCTCCAGTCTGCTTTCCAATACTACCTCAGGACACAGCAAGAGCACTCCCCATTGTTCCCCACTCAGCCCCCCCTCTCCTTCCCTTACACCACGTTACATCTGTTATGTTATGCTGTGTGTATCTGAATAGCGTGGTTGTATGATGGAACAACTACCACTTTAACAATTTCAGTCTAAACAACTACTCCTTAACCACTAAGTAGTCTAAAACACTAAAGTTTTAACAACAACTATTGTTTACAACTACTATACCTTTACCACGATTGCCTTTACCCCATTATTGTATCTATTTTACAGAGATATATATACATCAGTTCCAAATATTTTGTCTGACTGAAGAAGGAACAATCCGAAGCGCGCTTGTTTGTTGTGCTGTGATTAAAACATCAGCAAACTGCCCCCGTGAGTGCCGTCTTTTCTTTCAGACGAAAGATATTTTTGCCGGGGCACCACCGTGATCTATGGCACCCGTCCGTGAGTGATCTGCATTTTTGGTGCAGAATGTGTGCATGGGTAATGGGTTTGTATGTACCAGTAAAACACTTAAAGTTTGTGGTAAAGGTATATATATATATATATATATATATATATATATATATATATATATATATATATATATATATATATATATATATATATATATATATATATATATATATATATATATATATATATATATATATATATATATATATATATATATATATATTACTGCTCCCAAGGTGCCCACGTGGCAAGAAAGCACTCCAGAACCAGCCATGCCTCTCAACACCCCAGCAGAGGAAAATGCGGCCAGACGCGTTTCGAGTTCAATCTCTTTTTCAATGGCCGTTCACCTATATCCTGCGGCCATGCCCCGCCTACATATGCTGCTCCTGCCTCCTGATAGGCGAGTGTGTAACTGGCAGTCCCCACAGAATTGTGGTTAATGTAGTGCGGCACAAAAATAAAACCCTGTATGGGTGTCGAAACATTAGGATCCCTAATGCATGCCCTGGATGGGCTGACCCCTCTGTAAGCATCTTCTCGGCGCTGGTTCTCTCGAGAAACTGGGGAGATCCCCAGCTGACGACCCGCTTGTAATTGTGCAGTGGTGCTCTCTTCGCGGCTGGACCTGCCGCTTGTAAATTACTGCTCCCAAGGTGCCCACGTGGCAAGAAAGCACTCCAGAACCAGCCATGCCTCTCAACACCCCAGCAGAGGAAAATGTGGCCAGACGCGTTTCGAGTTCAATCTTTTTTTCAATGGCCGTTCACCTATATCCTGCGGCCATGCCCCGCCTACATATGCTGCTCCTGCCTCCTGATAGGCAAGTGTGTAACTGGCAGTCCCCACAGAATTGTGGTTAATGTAGTGCGGCACAAAAATAAAACCCTGTATGGGTGTCGAAAGATTAGGATCCCTAATGCATGCCCTGGATGGGCTGACCCCTCTGTAAGCATCTTCTCGGCGCTGGTTCTCTCGAGAAACTGGGGAGATCCCCAGCTGACGACCCGCTTGTAATTGTGCGGTGGTGCTCTCTTCGCGGCTGGACCTGCCGCTTGTAAATTACTGCTCCCAAGGTGCCCACGTGGCAAGAAAGCACTCCAGAACCAGCCATGCCTCTCAACACCCCAGCAGAGGAAAATGCGGCCAGACGCGTTTCGAGTTCAATCTCTTTTTCAATGGCCGTTCACCTATATCCTGCGGCCATGCCCCGCCTACATATGCTGCTCCTGCCTCCTGATAGGCGAGTGTGTAACTGGCAGTCCCCACAGAATTGTGGTTAATGTAGTGCGGCACAAAAATAAAACCCTGTATGGGTGTCGAAACATTAGGATCCCTAATGCATGCCCTGGATGGGCTGACCCCTCTGTAAGCATCTTCTCGGCGCTGGTTCTCTCGAGAAACTGGGGAGATCCCCAGCTGACGACCCGCTTGTAATTGTGCAGTGGTGCTCTCTTCGCGGCTGGACCTGCCGCTTGTAAATTACTGCTCCCAAGGTGCCCACGTGGCAAGAAAGCACTCCAGAACCAGCCATGCCTCTCAACACCCCAGCAGAGGAAAATGTGGCCAGACGCGTTTCGAGTTCAATCTTTTTTTCAATGGCCGTTCACCTATATCCTGCGGCCATGCCCCGCCTACATATGCTGCTCCTGCCTCCTGATAGGCAAGTGTGTAACTGGCAGTCCCCACAGAATTGTGGTTAATGTAGTGCGGCACAAAAATAAAACCCTGTATGGGTGTCGAAAGATTAGGATCCCTAATGCATGCCCTGGATGGGCTGACCCCTCTGTAAGCATCTTCTCGGCGCTGGTTCTCTCGAGAAACTGGGGAGATCCCCAGCTGACGACCCGCTTGTAATTGTGCGGTGGTGCTCTCTTCGCGGCTGGACCTGCCGCTTGTAAATTACTGCTCCCAAGGTGCCCACGTGGCAAGAAAGCACTCCAGAACCAGCCATGCCTCTCAACACCCCAGCAGAGGAAAATGCGGCCAGACGCGTTTCGAGTTCAATCTCTTTTTCAATGGCCGTTCACCTATATCCTGCGGCCATTCCCCGCCTACATATGCTGCTCCTGCCTCCTGATAGGCGAGTGTGTAACTGGCAGTCCCCACAGAATTGTGGTTAATGTAGTGCGGCACAAAAATAAAACCCTGTATGGGTGTCGAAAGATTAGGATCCCTAATGCATGCCCTGGATGGGCTGACCCCTCTGTAAGCATCTTCTCGGTGCTGGTTCTCTCGAGAAACTGGAGAGATCCCCAGCTGACGACCCGCTTGTAATTGTGCGGTGGTGCTCTCTTCGCGGCTGGACCTGCCGCTTGTAAATTACTGCTCCCAAGGTGCCCACGTGGCAAGAAAGCACTCCAGAACCAGCCATGCCTCTCAACACCCCAGCAGAGGAAAATGCGGCCAGACGCGTTTCGAGTTCAATCTCTTTTTCAATGGCCGTTCACCTATATCCTGCGGCCATGCCCCGCCTACATATGCTGCTCCTGCCTCCTGATAGGCGAGTGTGTAACTGGTGTTGAGAGGCATGGCTGGTTCTGGAGTGCTTTCTTGCCACGTGGGCACCTTGGGAGCAGTAATTTACAAGCGGCAGGTCCAGCCGCGAAGAGAGCACCACCGCACAATTATAAGCGGGTCGTCAGCTGGGGATCTCCAGATATTACATCACTGATGACATATGTGTCATATGTGTCTTTCTGAAAAAAAAAAAAAAAGTAATATATGTATAGCTAAAGATGAATGGAAGAAGACATGGGTAAATAAATAAGTGTCTAAATACAGTGATGTAATATCTGACGTCATCAGCAGAGGATTGCGGTTGCGTGAGTTATAGTTGCCTGCACTAACTATAACGGGGGAATTTCATTGTTTTTTTACGAGGGAAATGCCCAGCTAACTATAACATGTGTGAAACCTATGGTTTTTTAAGTGAATATATATATATATATATATATATATATATATATATATATATATATTACCTACTGGCAGTTGCCAGTAGGTAGTTATAGTTAGGACCTATTTTCCATAGGAAATCCGCAACATTCTATTTGGAATAACGTTGGCGCCGATTGACGAATCTTCGCGAAATTATCCAGACTTTTGGCCAGCTCCGGTCCGCTCCTATCCTGAAAATTTCACGGTGATTCGTCAAGCGGGGGCCGACAAAAAAGGGGGGTCCCAAACACGTTTTCCCCATGCATTTTCCCATAGGACCTGTTGACACAGCTACAGCCCGAACTGCTGAGCGGAATTACACCAAATTTGGCAAAGAGGTAGTCCTCAGTTCAGACTCGTGCCTTTTGCTTAAATGGTGTAAATCCGTTCAGTAGTTCCTGAGAAAATTAGAGTTAAAAAGATAGATATATCTGGGCGGAGCCTAAACACACATCTCATCGTGAGATCTGATTGGCTGTCAGTATTTCATCCAAGAAGTGTTGGCAGCCATCTTGGGACCAATATACATGATAGCACCTCATTAAAAAGCATTGCAGTTAATAGAAGGTTTTATGACTTTAGTTACATTATAAATCATTTGTTGATGGTACCATATTCATTTTAGGGATGTTATGTTGTGTTCTAAGGTGATTTTACCATGTGAAAAGCCTTCTGCTGTGATATCATGAATCATGTTTGAGAGAGTACTATTTTCTCATGCTTTTCCCACAGAGGTTTGGAAGGTGATCTATAAGTTAAACTGAGAGCATATTTTCTGTAAATTCACATTATCTTTCTCAGTGATGTGAGAATGAAGTCTGACATTCTCAGTAAAACATGTACATCCAACAAGAACAGAGACTGTCAGTTGATTCCTTTGTGTTCTACTGCAGCTTCCCAGAGTGTTCTAAAGAACAACTAGAGAGCTAACAGTCCTACTTATGATGTATTGCACACCTGAAGCCATCTTGATAGGGATAAAGTGGCAACTCTTAAAACATTTAATTTAAAAGGGAACAAAATGAGGGGGTTCATTTTGCCATAGAAAGTATCATTAGTGCTGCAGAAAGAAAAATTAGGGCACATTTTGAGTGACTTCTCAAATCCTCTTCTATTTCATTAAAACATTCTGACTGAAACATGCACTTTCAATACCAGCAGCAGACTTCCCTGGTGAGCAGTAGCTTTACTACAGTGATCTAATAAGCAACTAGAGTGCTAACATTCTGAATTTATGGCAAATGTGTGACACATCTGAATGCCTTCTTGATGGAATCAAAGTAAAAAACTGAAAGTATTTCCTACTGAGGAGACTGTAGTAAATGAGGAAATTAGGAAACTTCATAACAAATAAGTCTCCCAAAATGGCCACCAGAGACAAAAGAGCCCAAATGTAGCCCAAAAATCACCCAGATGTAGCCCAAGTATAGGCCAATGACAGAATGTCCCAGAAGGTTCTAACGAACAACTAGAGCGCTAACAGTCTTACTTATGACAAAAGTATGGCACACCTGAAGCCATCTTGATTGGAATAAAGTGGTAACACTTAAAACATTTAATTTACAAAGGAACAAAATGAGGGGGTTCATTTTGCCATAGAAATTATGATTAGTGCTGCAGAAAGAAAAATTAGGGCACATTTTGACTTCTCAAATCCTCTTCTATTTCATAAACAAATTCTGACAAGCAGACTGAAACGTGCACTTTGAATACCAGCAGCAGACTTCCCTGGTGAGCAGTAGCTTTACTACAGTGATCTAATGAGCAACTAGAGTGCTAACATTCAGAATTTATGGCAAATGTGTGACACATCTGAATGCCTTCTTGATGGAACCAAAGTAAAAAACTGAAAGTATTTCCTACTGAGGAGACTGCAGTAAATGAGGAAATTAGGAAACTTAATAACAAATAAATCTCCCAAGATGGCCACCAGAGACAAAAGAGTTCAAATGTAGCCCAAATATCACCCAGATGTAGCCCAAGTATAGCCCAATGACAGAATGTCCCAGAGTGTTCTTAAGAACAACTAGAGCGCTTACTGTCTTACTTATGACAAAAGTATGGCACACCTGAAGCCATCTTGATTGGAATAAACTGGTAACACTTAAAACATTTAATTTGAAAAGGAACACAATGAGGGGGTTCATTTTGCCACAGAAACTATGATTAGTGCTGAAGAAAGAAAAATCAGGGCACATTTTGAGTGACTTCTCAAATCCTCTTCTATTTCATTAAAAAATTCTGATATGCAGACTGAAACATGCACTTTTAATACCAGCAGCATACTTCCGTGATGAGCAGTAGTTTTACTACAGTGATCTAATGAGCAACTAGAGTGCTAACATTCAGAATGTATGGCAAATGTGTGACATATCTGAATACCTTCTTGATGGAGTCAAAGTAAAAAACTGAAAGCATTTCCTACTAAGGAGACTGCAGTAAATGAGGAAATTAGGAAACTTCACAACAAATAAATCTCCCAAGATGGCCACCAGAGACAAAAGAGCCCAAATGCAGCACAAATATCACCCAGATGTAGCCCACATGTAGCCCAATGACAGAAGTGTGCAAAACACTTATTTTGTGTGTATTTGCAGTTTTATATAGTGCAGACTTGTCAGGTATTGGAGTGCTTTACATGAGCATTGGTTACATCACACAAGATCAAATTCATTTTGGTTGTAGACATGGGGAGATTAAGTGATTTGACCAGAATCACAGAATGTTGAGCTGAAGCAGAAACTCCAACCTGGTTCCCCAGTTGCAAAGTCTGCAGCTCTGGAAGCAACACCACATCCTCTCCCCTAAGTTCAACATTTAATCAAGTGGTCAACTGGATAAAAAACATAAAGATTACAAATAATTTGAAAGTTCTTTGTAGCTATTTGAAAACTCAGAAAATATGTCCTCATTTTAGTTTTTTAGAGCACTAACCATATTTTTGATGCAAATAAGACCCTCTCATAAATGTAATTTCTAAAGGAAATGCTCTAGGTATTACAGTTTTGATTTCATCAAGATGACGTCAGGCGTTCCACACTTTTGTAATAAATATAGAATGTTAGCAATCTAGTTGTTCATTGGGATACTGTTGAGAGGCAGAGGCCAGGGGCACGGACTCTGAAAATTGAAGGCAGGTAGGAGAGTGCAGAGGCAACAATTTGACCACACTGGGCAGGCAGGAAGGGCAGTGGCAGCACAACAGACTATGGAGGGCAGTGGAAAGGGGGGCAGGGGCAACAAACCAACAATGCAGGACTGGCAAGAGAGGCTGTGGAAATATAATAGACCATTGTGGGCAGAAGGAAGAGGCAGTGGTAGTACAACCATACATGCCAACAGACCCGTTTCAGCCAGGAAACGTCCAATGTTTTTAAGCTCAAATGGGCTTTATTTGATCTGTCTCCTGTCTACAATCTCCTCTTTTTCAATGTAACTCAAAGGGGAAAATCAATACCCCAGTTTTTTTCCAAAATCTCCCTGTTACCAAGTTCAAAATGTTCGCAAGTATGGTACATTGGATCATGGTAGGCATGAGGAATTGGGGTAGGGACATGGACTCGGATAACAGAGGACAGGAGGGACATGGAGAGGTGCACCAAACTGACCCTACAGGGCAGGCATCAGGGTTTGCAGCAGCACAATACACCACACAGGGCATGCGGGACGGGAGTGCAGCACAACAATCCATAGAAAGCAATAGGGAGGGGACAGGACCATGCACATGGGCAACAGAGAACAGAGGGGAAGAGGCAATGGTGGCTAGCTGACCATAATGGACAGACAGGAGAGAAAGCTGCAGCATAACAGACCATAAAGGGCAGGAGGGACGAATCAGGGGCATTACAATGGAACAGACAAGCCAGGAGGGAGGGAATAGGGGTCTGCACAGGGAAACAGAGGGCTAGGGGCAAGTGGGCAGGGCAGGAGCAGCAAGATGACCATGGAGGTCAGGCAGGATGGGCACTAGAAACAAGACACACCATGGAGAGCAACAGTGAGACCATGGAGGGAAGGTGGGAGGGGGTCAGGGGCAGCTAGCTGACCACACAGGGATGGTGAGAGGGGCCATGGCAGCACAGAAGACCCTGCATGGCAAGGGGGAGGGTTAGTGGCAGCACAATGGCTATGATGGGCAAGAAGGAGGGTGCAGGGGCATGCACAAAGGACCATGGAGGATAGAAGGGAGGGTCAGGACCTGGGCACAGACAAGAGAGTTCAGGGGAAGGGGCCTCACAACAGACCGCGTGGGGCAGGCAGGAGGAGCAGTTGCAGCACAACAGACCAGGGAGGGCAGAAGGATGTGGCAGTAAAATGGACCATGGAGGACAGGAGGAAGGGGATAGGGGCATGGCATGTGGACTGGCAGGGTGGAGGTGGCAGGGACAGGTTGCAGTCATCTGACAATGCTAGGCAGGTGGGATGGGAGTGGCAGCTCAACAGAACACTCAGAGTAGATAGGAGTAGCAGGTCCATGGAACATGGTGGGCAAAAAGGATGGAGCAGGGGCATGCACAAAGACATCGGAGGGCAGGGGGAAGGAGAATAGGGGCAGCAAGCTAAGCACAGAGGCTAAGCAGGAGGTCAATGATGGGCCATATAACTGGGCAATGGAGGGCAGGAGGAGTGGACTGGTACATCATGCTAAATGGAGGGCAATGGCAGCACATCAGACCATGCATGGCAGGAGGGAGGAGGCTAGTCCATGGATTCAGACAACAGAGGATAGGGAGGAGGTGGATGGGGCAGCAAGCTAACTGTTCAGAGAAGGTGGGTATTAGGAACTTTATTGTTTTTAAAATGTGTGTTTGTGCGAACTACTTAAAATATGAACAAGTATGCAGCATAATCTCACTTTTATTCAGGAAGAAGAGGAAGTTTGTGTCTGTGACTCCGGGCTCACTTGGCAGAAACACCCCCTGACCCTCCACCCCCCATCGCAAAATGTAATGCCCTTGAAAAGGGTAGGTGGACGCAGTGTTATATAGAACATAGTCCTGAGAGCACGATTGAAAATGAAAACTAGATATAGTACATGGTATAAACTATGCACCAAAAAGTGTGATATAAGATGAACCGGGGTGTGAAATATAATATGCAATACATTGTGCGCAGTGACAGATTCATTGGAGAGCGCGAGATAGCACAGGCACTAGCGGGTGCTATGCGATATGCGCCTTGGAGTGTAATATGCACAGGGCAGTGTTGTGTAACCTAACTAGTCTCTAAAGTTGTAATATAAAATATGTGCTGGGGAGTGTAACGTTGCATATGCACTGTGACAAAGATATGGATCCCAGATTGTAATATGTATGGCATAGCGCTGTGCGTTATAACATAGGTATCGAGGAAGGCACGTTAGATGGGGCAATATAACCCGTGCAAAGGCAAGTGTGGCATGACATATTCACGGGGTGGTGTTACAGTGCACATGGGCTAGAGAGTGTCATAGCATACGCACTGGCTGGTGGAATACAACACACAGGTGTGTGGCACTCGGCGGGCACTGGTGGGTGTAACACAGCATTGGGCTCAGCCAGCCAGGAGCACGCTGTGACTCTCAAGTGAGGTTTGTCTCCTTTCCAGAGAGTAAAATAAAAAGTATTACACATCCGGCGGTAGATGTGTGTTTTATTAACCGTGAGGGGGGTTTCTTGCATAGTTTGGTCGAATTTTTGTTGAATCCCCTTTGAATAGCTTGGTGTGCGTGTGTATTAAATGTGCCCGTCAATAGCTACCCATGTTTGTATAAATAAACAACAAGGGTGTCTACTTGGAGAGTACCCACCGGCAGGGGCGCCGGGATTAGGCACGGTAGGGCATCAGACAGGTCAGAGCTTCACTAGCGGTGTAAATACATTCCACGTGGTTTTATTGTATGCATAGTCGCCTTTTAATTAATATCACGCAAATCGTCATGGTGATAGGTACATACGGTTTGTCCAGCATGTCCTAGGTGTTTCTATAAATATATATTTTTAAAAAATAATAAAAATCAAAGGCCAGTTCCGGGGGATGGGGTCCCCGGGGCCATAAGTGGCCTGAGGAGGGGGGCAACACAGCCTCCCTCCTAAAAAAAAAAAAAAAGCCCATGACCTGGGGGTTGGGGTCCCCGGGCCGATTAAGGCCTTGGGAGGGGGCCACGTGGCCCCCTTCCAAATTAATTTTTTTCAACAAAAAAAATTAGGGTGCAGGCCCTGGGGAATGGGGTCCACAGGGCCAATAAATTAGAAAAAGAAGGGGGTCCACACAGCCCTCCTTATTAAAATAAATAAATAAATAAAAGACCGGCATCGCGCCGGAGGCCACGCCCCCTCCTTGCAGCACTCTGCAAACGCGCCCCTTGGCCAGATGTAAGTTGGGGAATTAATTCCCCTTCAATACTGAGGGTCCCTGAGGGCCAACTAGCCCAACAGGTATCTCCAGTATGCGCCAGGGAGCTGCGTTGCCTGACAGGGGTTCTAAGGCCACGCCCCTTTTTACACCTCTATGCAACGCAGCTCTGTGGCGCCTACTGGAGGTACCTAGTGGGCTATTTTGCCCCTAGGGACCCTCAGGATTCAAGGGGACTTAATCTCCCAACTTAAAACGGCCACAGGGCGTGTTTACACAGTGGGGAAGGGAGGGGACGGGGCCTGAGGTGACGTGTGCAAACACGCCCTATGGCTCGTTTTAAATTGGGGAAATAATTCCCCTTCAATCCTGAGGGCCCCTGGGGGCTAACAAGCCCACCAGGTGCTTCCAGTAAGCGCCACTGCGCTGCGTTGCAGAGAGAGGTGGTCTAGGCTGTGCCCCTTTTTACATCTCTCTGCAACGCAGCTCTGTGGTGCTTACTGGAGGTACCTAGTGGTCTAGGTGGCCCCTAGGGACCCTCAGGATTCAAGGGGACTTAATCTCCCAACTTAAAACGGCCATAGGGCGTGCTTACACAGTGGGGAAGGGAGGGGACGGGGCCTGAGGTGACGTGTGCAAACACGCCCTGTGGTGCGTTTTAAGAGGTAGTTTTAATCCCCTGCCCTATTATATACTAGGGGCTTACAGAGGAGGTCATGATAATCACAGGGGGACCCCAACGCATAGTGTTCCCTAGTGTATGTAGGTGTTTTCACTGTATTCTGAGTGTCTTTTAACATAGCACTGGCTCGAGGACTGGTTAGTCAAACTCAGTTACCACCAGTATCCGTCTGAAAAAGTTGAGGGTACAGGATGATTTTGCAACAAGGCTTCTTTCTGCTCTTCTGTTTGTTCTTTCTGCACGTTATCCTTCTTCCTGCACTTTTCTTTGTCTTTGAGGACTTCTGTTGCTTCTTTCTGCATTTCTTTTTTTTCTTTCTGTGCGTTTTTTCTTCTTTCTTCACATGTCCTATCTCTGCAGGCATAGTTAGAAATTAGCATTTAAAAAACCTTTGAAATTCACTGAAAAAACCATTGGTTTCAGGGGCATTATAGTTAGCTGGACTTTTCACTCGTACAAAACCATTGAAATTCTCCCGTTATAGTTAGTTCAGCTAACTATAACTCGCGCGCCCACAATGCACTGCTGATGACGTCACATATTACATCACTCATGACGTGGTCAGTGACATCACTCATGACATCACTGATGACATCTCAAATGACATCACTGATGACATCATCCTTGTGATAGAGTGGCAGACCTCCTCTCCCCCTAATATAACCTTTGATACACACATTCAAAAATAGAAACTCACATTTTCGAAACAATGGACATACCAACACCAGTTAGAACAACCTATTCAGTAATTCTAAGATCCACATACACATCCACTCATTCACCAACAGTCCTATACAGTCACTCATACATGTACTTACTCATCATATGTACTCATACACTTATACATCCTGTTACACAACGCCACTCATCCATAGAGTTACTCACACACATAGTCACTCATGCTAATAAAGAATCAAAGATCCATTTACTTGCATATACAGTTATACACACACCACCACACTCACTTCTACAGAAACTTACACATACTTAGTCTTTTAAACAATCACTTATAGAAACACATACTTATTCATACAGGAACTCTTCCAATCTCTCACTCTCACATATATTCACTTATATACACCAATAGTCACATATACTAGTTTAAAACATATGCAGTTACTCATAAAGACACTATTGAGACAGTCATTCACTCACTAACACACCCATGCACACACTCATCCACCCATACAGTCATGCACACATGCTGTCTTCAACACATACAAACAGTGAGTCGCTCATTCTTGCACCTATGCACTACGCAATACCCCCCACCAAACCATACAGACACTCAGACACTCATACTGATACTCAAAAAACCAACTAATAACCTATATAGACACTCATGTAGCTACTCACCAACCCATGCAGCCACTTATACACAAAGTGAGAGACTGATACAGATATTTACATATTTAAACATTACTCACTAAGCCATGTATTCACTAAGATACACTTAATCAGTCAGTTATACAATCAATTTTTCAAAAACAATTCATCCATTTAGACACTTACATACCCATTTATTCTTCAATCGACCTTGAGATATACATATATAACACATGTAATTTTCAGAAAAACACACATTCACTGGATGATGTCATCAGTGATGTCATCAGTGATGTCATTTGAGATGTCATCAGGTATGTCATGAGTGATGTCACTGACCATGTCATGAGTGATGTAATATGTGACGTCATCAGCAGTGCATTGCGGGCGCGCGAGTTATAGTTAGCTTAACTAACTATAACGGGGGAATTTCAATGGTTTTGTACGAGTGAAAAGTCCAGCTAACTATAACGCCCCTGAAACCTATGTTTTTTTCAGTGAATATATATATATATATATATATATATATATTACCTACTGGCGGTCGCCAGTAGGTAGTTATAGTTAGGACCCCTTTTCCATAGGAAATCCGCAACATTCTATTTTGAATAACTTTGGCGCCGGTCGATGAATCCTCGCGAATTTCTCAAAATAGGTGGGGCGCTACGCTCCGCTCCTACCCTGAAAGTCTCGGGGGGATTCGTCAAGCGGGGGCTGAGATAAAAGGGGGGTCCCAAAACGCGTTTTTCCCATGCATTTTTCCATAGGACCTTTAGAACGAGCTACAGCCCGAACGGCTGAACAGAATTACTAGAAATTTGGCAGAGAGGTAGCCATAAGGTCAAGGAAGTGCCTTTTGCAGGTCTGGTGTAAATCTGTTCAGTATTTCCTGAGTAAATAGCATTTAAAAGCATATATATATATGTGGGCGGAGCCTAACCACACATCTCATCCTGAGATCTGATTGGCTGTCAGCACTTCATCCAAGAAGTGTTGGCAGCCATCTTGGGACAAATATACATGATAGCACCTCATTAAAAAGCATTGCAGTTAATAGAAGGTTTTAAGACTTTAGTTACATTATAAATCATTTGTTGATGGTACCATACTCATTTTAGGAATTGTGGTATGTTCTAAGGTGATTTCACCATGTGAAAAAGCCTTCTGCTGGGATATCATGATTGAGAGAAAAATATTTTCTCATGCTTTTACCACAGAGGTTTGGAAGGTGATCTATAGGCTAAACTGAGAGCTTATTTTCTGTAAATTCACATTATCTTTCTCAGTCATGTGAGAATGAAGTCTGATATTCTCAGTAAAACATGTACATCCAACAAGGGCAGAGACTGTCAGTTGATTCCTTTGTGTTCTACTGCAGCTTCCCAGAGTGTTCCAAAGAACTACTAGAGCGCTAACAGTCCTACTTATGATAAACGTATGGCACAGCTGAAGCCATCTTGCTTGGATTAAAGTGGTAACTCTTAAAACATTTAATTTAAAAAGGAACAAAATGAGGGGGTTCATTTTTCCATAAAAAGTATGATTAGTGCTGCAGAAAGAAAAATTAGGGCACATTTTGAGTGACTTCTCAAATCCTCTTCTATTTCATTAAAAAATTCTGACATGCAGACTGAAACATGCCCTTTCAATACCAGCAGCAGTTTTCCCTGGTGAGCAGTAGCTTTACTACAGTGATCTAATGAGCAAAAAGAGTGCTAACATTCTGAATTTATGGCAAATGTGTGACACATCTGAATGCCTTCTTGATGGAATCAAAGTAAAAAACTGAAAGTATTTCCTACTGAGGAGACTGCAGTAAATGAGGAAATTAGGAAACTTCATAACAAATAAGTCTCCCAAGATGGCCACCAGAGACAAAAGAGCCCAAATGTAGCCCAAATATCACCCAGATGTAGCCCAAGTATAGCCCAATGACAGAATGTCCCAGAATGTTCTTAAAAACAACTAGAGCGCTTACTGTCTTCATTATGACAAAAGTATGGCACACCTGAAGCCATCTTGATTGGAATAAACTGGTAACACTTAAAACATTTAATTTAAAAAGGAACACAATGAGGAGGTTCATTTTGCCATAGAAATTATGATTAATACTGAAGAAAGAAAATGAGGGCACATTTTGAGTGACTTCTCAAATCCTCTTCTATTTCATTAAAAAATTCTGACATGCAGACTGAAACATGCACTTTTAATACCAGGAGCAGACTTCCATGGTGGAGTAGTTTTACTACAGTGATCTAATGAGCAACTAGAGTGCTAACATTCAGAATTTATGGCAAATGTGTGACATATCTGAATACCTTCATGATGGAATCAAAGTAAAAAACTGAAAGCATTTCCTACTGAGGAGACTGCAGTACATGAGGAAATTAGGAAACTTCATAACAAATAAATCTCCCAAGATGGCCACCGGAGACAAAAGAGCCCAAATGTAGCCCAAAATCAACCAGATGTAGCCCAAATATAGCCCAATGACAGAAGTGTGCAAAACACTTATTATTTTGTGTTTTTGCAGTGTTATATAGTGCAGACTTGTCAGGTATTGGAGTGCTTTACATGAGCATTGGTTACATCACACAAGAACAAATTCATTTTGGTTGTAGACATGGGGAGAGTAAGTGATTTGACCAGAATCACAGAATGTCGAGCTGAAGCAGAAACTTCAACCTGGTTCCCCAGTTGCAAAGTCTGCAGTTCTGGAAGTAACACTACATCCTCTCCCCTAAGTGCAACATTTAATCAAGTGGTCAACTGGATAAAAAAACATAAAGATAACAAATAATTTAAAAGTGCTTTGTCGCTATTTGAAAACTCAGAAAATATGTCCTTATTTTAGTCTTTTAGAGCACTAACCATAATTTTGATGCCAATAAGACCCTCTCATATATGTAATTTCTAAAGGAAA
Organism: Triturus cristatus; assembly: GCF_964204655.1. NCBI lineage: Eukaryota > Metazoa > Chordata > Amphibia > Caudata > Salamandridae > Triturus > Triturus cristatus. The sequence goes on along the minus strand of NC_140586.1, from coordinate 381,397,987 downwards.
TGCTCTAGGTATTACAGTTTTGATTACATCAAGATGATGTCAGGCGTTCTACACTTTTGTAATAAATATAGAATGTTAGCAATCTAGTTGTTCATTAGGATACTGTTGAGAGGCAGAGGCCAGGGGCACGGACTCTGAAAATTGAAGGCAGGTAGGAGGGTGCAAAGGCAACAATTTAACCACACTGAGCAGGCAGGAAGGGCCGTGGAAGCACAACAGACTATGGAGGGCAGTGGAAAGGGGGGCAGGGGCAACAAACCAACAATACAGGACTTGCAAGAGAGGCTGTTGGAGGGAAGATCTATTACGGGTCAAGGAAGCTAGGGGCGGTCCCCAGATCCCCGGGAGCCACCACAGAACTGAGCAGGAGAGTGAGTCAGGGACAAAAGGGGCACCTTAATTTGAGCCGGGGTGCCTAGGAACGCTTGCTCCAAAAATGAAGAAAACAGACATATGAGACATGAAATTGGAGGCAGAATACAATGGCAGTTTAATGAGAAGATGCAACTTCAAAGAAACCGCAGAATAGAGACATAAAGTACAAAAAACAGAATCCAGATAATCATACAGCTGTCATAATATTCTCTGTATCTCAATTAATGTACTGACAGAGAGAGAGAGAAAACACATCTATAAATGCATCATGAGAAACAAGTTACACCAAGGAAAATGTTACCTAGGAACACTCACGTTTACTCTTAGAGCAAGCATTCCTGCAATTACAATACAAAATCTTTTAAATGCAAAAGTAAAGAGAACAATGGTTAAACATAACATGACATTTCATATAGGTAAAATAGAATAAGATACTTCAAGCAAAGCAGAGCAAGACATTTTAAGCAAAGGAAGACAAGAGCTCCCAGCTCTTGGGGAAAACCTGCACTGCCTGTTAACCTACATACAGACGGCGAGGTAGTCCGTCGATATCTGTGGGTGCTCCCTTTTTATATCATTTTGTGGGCTCCTTTGCACGCTACATCTACCTATGTATGCTACCCAAAAGCTTCGACTGCAGATTTTACCAGACATTTCGTCATTTACCCACTTAATGCTGACAATGGACTGGGTGAAAAGGTCAGTCTCTCAGGCCAATCGCTTATCGTAAGTTCCATAGAGCAAGCAGAAAATAATGGGTATTGTACGGGAATTCAATATATTCATGTATAAAATCTCCTCAGTTCTCCTAACTTGACGCTCTGCGGTTGCCACTTCCTTAAAAGTGGGAAACCTGCCCAGGAAGCAAGTACCAGTCCAGGATGCAGCCTACTGTATGTCGACAGCTTCAGGGGGATGTTGAACTTTGATACCGAGCACGGAGCACTCGGGTAGGGTGGGGGCTACTAGTTTGGATCAGAAGGCCTCGCAGACCTGCCTTCAGACTGCTATACACTAAAATTGCAGAGCTATGGTCAATTTAACAAAGAGGCCTACATATTGAACAGAAGGGCCTACACAGGGGTTTTATGCTGGCTGAGTGGTAAGGATGTCTCAGGATAATTATATAGCAATACAGGACCCGCTGGTCAATTTAATACGGCCTACAAATGCAGCTGGCAGGGCAAGGACAAGGGTCTCATACTTCAGGTGTGGACAGAACGGGCCAGGGGCCCCCTGTGATACAAAATCTACCCTCCTTCAAGGCTGTGGCAATGTAATAGACCATTGTGGGCAGAAGGAAGAGGCAATGGTAGTACAACCATACATGCCAACAGACCCGATTCAGCCAGGAAACGTCCAATGTTTTTAAGCTCAAATGGGCTTTATTTGATCTGTCTCCTGTCTACAATATCCTCTTTTTCAATGTAACTCAAAGGGGAAAATCAATACCCCAGTTTTTTTTCAAAATCTCCCTCTTACCAAGTTCAAAATGTTCGCAAGTATGGTACATTGGATCATGGAAGGAAATGGGATAGGGACATGGACTTGGATAACAGAGGACAGGAGGGACATGGAGAGGTGCACCAAACTGACCCTGCAGGGCAGGCATCAGGGTTTGCAGCAGCACAATACACCACACAGGGCATGCAGGACGGGAGTGCAGCACAACAATCCATAGAAAGCAAGAGGGAGGGGACAGGACCATGCACATGGACAACAGAGAACAGAGGGGCAAGAGGCAATGGTAGCTAGCTGACCATAATGGACAGACAGGAGAGAAAGCTGCAGCATAACAGACCATAAAGGGCAGGAGGGACGGATCAGGGGCATTACAATGGAACAGACAAGCCAGGAGGGAGGGAGTAGGGCTGGGGGCAAGGGGGCAGGGCAGGAGCAGCAAGATAGCCATGGAGGTCAGGCAGGATGGGCACTAGAAGCAAGACACACCATGAAGAGCAACAGTGAGACTGTGATGGCATACACACAGACCATGGAGGGAAGGTGGGAGGGGGTCAGGGGCAGCTAACTGACCACACAGGGAAGGTGGGAGGGGCCATGGCAGCACAGAAGACCATGCATGGCAAGTGGGAGGGTTAGTGGCAGCACAATGGCTATGATGGGCAAGAAGGAGGGTGGAGGGGCATGCACAAAGGACAATGGAGGATAGAAGGGAGGGTCAGGACCTGTGCACAGACAAGAAAGTTCAGGGGAAGGGACCTCACAACAGACCACACGGGGCAGGCAGGAGGAGCAGTTGCAGCACAACAGACCAGGGAGGGCAGAAGGGTGTGGCAGTACAATGGACCATGTAGGACAGGAGGAAGAGGATAGGGGCATGGCATGTGGACAGGCAGGGTGGAGGTGGCAGGGACAGGTTACAGTCATCTGACAATGCTAGGCAGGTGGGAGGGGAGTGGCAGCTCAACAGAACACTCAGAGTAGATAGGAGTGGCAGGTCCATGGGACATGGTGGGCAAAAAGGATGGAGCAGGGGCATGCACAAAGACATCGGAGGGCAGGGGGAAGGAGAATAGGGGCAGCAAGCTAAGCACAGAGTTTAAGCAGGAGGTCAATGATGGGGCATAGAATTGGGCAATGGAGGGCAGGAGGACTGGACTGGTACATCATACTAAATTGAGGGCAGTGGCAGCACATCAGACCATGCATGGCAGGAGGGAGGAGGCTAGTCCATGGATTCACACAACAGAGGATAGGGAGGAAGGGGATGGGGCAGCAAGCTAACTGTTCAGAGAAGGCTGGTATTAGGAACTTTATTGTTTTTAAAACATTGTGTCTGTGCGAACTACTTAAAATATGAACAAGTATGCAGCATAATCTCACTTTTATTCAGGAAGAAGAGGACGTTTGTGACTGTGACTCCGGGCTCACTTGGCAGAAACACCCCCTGACCCTCCACCCCCTATCGCAAAATGTAATGCCCGTGAAAAGGGTAGGTGAACACAGTGTTATATAGAACATAGTCCTGAGAGCACGATTGAAAATGAAAACTAGATATAGTGTATGGTATAAACTATGCACCAAAAAGTGTGATATAAGATGAACCGGGCGTGAAATATAATTTGCAATACATTGTGCGCAATGACAGATTCATTGGAGAGCGCGAGATAGCACAGGCACTAGCGCGTGCTATGCGATATGCGCCTTGGAGTGTAATATGCACAGGGCAGTGTTGTGTAACCTAACTAGTCTCTAAAGTTGTAATATAAAATATGTGCTGGGGAGTGTAACGTTGCATATGCACTGTGACAAATATATGGATCCCAGATTGTAATATGTATGGCATAGCACTGTGCGTTATAACATAGGCATCGAGAAAGGCACGTTAGATGGGGCAATATAACCCGTGCGAAGACAAGTGTGGCATGACATATTCACGGGGTGGTGTTACAGTGCACATGGGCTAGAGAGTGTCATAGCATATGCACTAGCTAGTGGAATACAACACAGAGGTGTGTGGCACTCGGCAGGCCATGGTGGGTGTAACACAGCATTGGGCTCTGTCAGGAGCACGCTGTGACTCTCAAGTGATGTTCGTCCCCTTTCCAGAGAGTAAAATAAAAAGTATTACACATCCGGCAGTGGATGTGTGTTTTATTAACCGTGAGGGGGGTTTCTTGCATAGTTTTGGTCGAATTTTTGTCGAATCCCCTTTGAATGGCTTGGTGTGCATGTGTATTAAATGTGCCCGTCAATAGCTACCCATGTTTGTATAAATAAACGACAAGGGTGTCTACCAGGATTAGGCACGGTAGGGCATCAGACATGTCAGAGCTTCACTAGTGGTGTAAATACATTCCACGTGGATTCATTGCATGCATAGTCGCCTTTTAATGAATATCACGCAAATCGTCATGGTGATAGGTACGTACGGTTTGTCCAGCATGTCCTAGGTGTGTCTATAAATATATATTTTTTAAAAATAATAAAAAACAGTGGCCGGCCCTGGGGATTGGGGTCAAAAAAATATAATTAGGAGACTGGCCCTGGGGGATGGGGTCATCAGGGCCAATAAATTAGAATAAGAAGGGGAACCAAACAGCCCCCCTTCTTAAAAAACTAAAATAAATAAAAGACTGGCATCGTGCCGGAGGCCATGCCCCCTCCGTGCAGCACTCTGCAAACGCGCCCCCAACTGGCATCTCCAGTATGCGCCAGGGAGCTGCGCTGCAGCCAGGTGTTCTGAGGCCAAGCCCCTTTTTACACCTCTCTGCAACGCAGCTCTGTGGCGCTTACTGGAGGTACCTAGTGGTCTAGTTTGACCCTAGGGACCCTTAGGATTCAGGGGGACTCTCAACTTAGAACAGCCACAGGGCGCGTTTACACAGTGGTGAAGGGAGGGGACGGGGCCTGAGGTGACGTGTGCAAACACGCACTATGGCATGTTTTAAATTGGGGATATAATTTCCCTTCAATACTGAGGGCCCCTGGGGGCTAACTAGCCCACCAAGTGCTTCCAGTAAGCGCCACTGAGCTGCATTGCAGAGAGGTGGTCCAGGCCGTGCCACTTTTTACACCTCTCTGCAACGCAGCTCTGTGGCACTTACTGGAGGTACCTAGTGGGCTAGTTGGACCCTAGGGACCCTCAGGATTCAAATGAACTTAATCTCCCAACTAAAAATGGACACAGGGCGTGTTTACACAGTGGTGAAGGGAGGGGACGGGGCCTGAGTTAATGTGTGCATAAACGCCCTGTGGCCTGTTTGAAGAGGTAGTTTTAATCCCCATGCCCTATTATACACTAGGGGCTTACAGAGGAGGTCATGCTAATCACAGGGGGACCCCAACGCATAATGTTCCCTAGTGTATGTAGGTGTTTTCACTGAATTCTAAGTGTCTTTTAACATAGCACTGGCTCTAGGACTGGTTAGTCAGACTCAGTTACCACCAGTATCCGTCTGAAAAAGTTGAGGGTACAGGATGATTTTGCAACAAGGCTTCTTTCTGCTCTTCTTTTTGTTCTTTCTGCACGTTATCCTTCTTCCTGCACTTATCTTCGTATTTGAGGACTTCTGTTGCTTCTTTCTGCACTTCTTTTGTTTCTTTCTGTGCATTTTTTCTTCTTTCTTCACATGTCCTATCTCTGTAGGCATAGTTAGAAATTAGCATTTAAAAAACCTTTGAAATTCACTGAAAAAACCATGGGTTTCACACACGTTATAGTTAGGAATTAGCATTTAAAAAACCTTAGAAATTCAATGAAAAAACCAAAGGTTTCACACATGTTATAGTTAGCTGGACATTTCACTCGTAAAAAACCATTGAAATTCCCCCGTTATAGTTAGTTCAGCTAACTATAACTCGCGCGCCCGCAATGCACTACTGATGACGTCACATATTACATCACTCATGACATGGTCACTGACATCACTCATGACATCACTGATGACATCTCAAATGACATCACTGATGACATCACTGATGACATCATCCAGTGATTGTGTGTTTTTATGAAAATTATATATTTTTTATATTTATGTATATCTCAAGGTCAAAGGAAGAATAAATGGGTATATAAGTGTCTAAATGGGTACTTTTTTTTGGAATTTTTTTTGTGTAACTGACTGTTTAAGTGTATCATAGTGAATACATGGCTTACTGAGTAATCGTTAAATATTTAAATATCTGTATCAGTTTCTTACTTTGTGTATAAGTGGCTGCATGGGTTGGTGAGTAGCTACATGAGTGTCTATATAGGTTATTAGTTGGTTTTTTATCACTATGAGTGTCTGAGTTTCTGTATGGTTCGGTGGGGGGTATTACTTAGTGCATAGGTGCATGAATGAGTGACTCACTGTTTGTATGTGTTGAATACAGCATGTGTGCAGGACTGTATGGGTGGATGAGTGTGTGCATGGGTGTGTTAGTGAGTGAATGACTGTCTCAATAGTGTCTTTATGAGTAACTACATATGTTTTAAACTAGTATATGTGACTATTGGTGTATATAAGTGAGTATATGTGAGAGTGAGAGATTGGAAGAGTTCCTGTATGAATAAGTATGTGTTTCTATAAGTGATTGTTTAAAAGAGTAAGTATATGTAAGTTTCTGTAGAAGTAAGTGTGGTGGTGTGTGTATAACTGTATATGCAAGTAAATGGATGATTGATTCTTTATTAGCATGAGTGACTATGTGTGTGAGTTACTCTATGGATGAGTGGCATTGTGTAACGGGATGTACAGGTGTATGAGTACATATGATGAGTGAGTACATGTATGAGTGACTGTAGAGGACTGTTGGTGAATTACTGTATGTGTATGTGGTTCTTAGAATTACTGAATAGGTTGTTGTAACTGATATTGATATGTTCATTATTTTGAACATTTTAGTTTCTATTTTTGAATGTGTGTTTCAATGGTTATATTAGGGGGAGAGGAGGTCTGCCACTCTATCACAAGGATGATGTCATCAGTGATGTCATCAGTGATGTCATTTGAGATGTCATCAGTGATGTCATGAGTGATGTCAGTGACCATGTCATGAGTGATGTAATATGTGACGTCATCAGTAGTGCATTGCGGGCGCGCGAGTTATAGTTAGCTGAACTAACTATAACGGGGGAATTTCAATGGTTTTTTACGAGTGAAATGTCCAGCTAACTATAACATGTGTGAAACCTTTGGTTTTTTCATTGAATTTCTAAGGTTTTTTAAATGCTAATTCCTAACTATAACGTGTGTGAAACCCATGGTTTTTTCAGTGAATATATATATACACACACACACACCCCTATACTCAAATTACCCTTGCCACCAAAAAACCCACACCCACCCAAAACCCTAAAAAATCGCTTTGCACCCAAAAACCCATACCTACCCTAAACCCTAAAAATACCTTTGCAATCTCCAAAACCCATACCCACCCTACATTCTAAAATTACCCTTGCCACCCAAAAACCATGCCCACCATACACCCTAAAATAACCCTTGAAATCCCAAAAACCCATACCCACCCTAAATCCTAAAATTACCCTTGCCACCCAAAAACAATACCTACCCTAAAAATACCATTGCCACCCAAAAACCCATACCCACCCAAAACCCTAAGAAATGTTTTGTCCCTTATTGTTTTAATGGACCCTTTAAACATTTAAAAATCATTTGGATTATTTTTGTTGATGTATAACAGATGGGGTGGAATTCTTAGAAATATTAGGGTTACCACCATGTGAATGGTAACAAGAAAAATTATCTTGGCACCATACAATAGAGTTGTATATATTCAGTTTGTGTTTTTGCTTTTAGACAGGTGTGTGTATTCTATTTCCAAGAGAGACAAAAACATTGTTAGTCCTGAAGAAGGTGGCTTATCAACCTAAACCCGTCGATGCTACTCTACTTTTGTTAATTTTGAGGAAATGTAGAGTCTAAACACAATAAAATGTACAGACTTAGACAATACTGATTTAAACAAATTAACATAATTATGATGATAAATGTTTGTCTCTCGTTTTTTATAGTTGTTGGATTTTTTCTTAGACAACGATACACTGACTATTGGATCATTTTTATTCATGAATATTATTGTGGTTATGAATTGTGTTTTATATGATTATAATTATAATTTTTAATCAATATGCATTGATATATATTAACATTTATTTTTAATTGTCTTTTTGGGTCCTGTTTTAAGATTTTGTTGTGGACATTTGAACATTGTATAAATGAATGAGTGTATGATGAGATCAAGGACATAAAGTCTTCCAAGGGAAGTTGCTTTTCACTACATTAAAAGTCTTCGGTGAGTCTCCCCCTCATAACAAGGCGGTGCTCCACTCATAGACTCAGACGTGGGCACTTCGGTTTTAAGTCCTCAAGTACCCACGGCTGACTGCCCATAAGTGACACCTCATTACAGAGTGAGGGGGGTCAGCAGTCTCACTGATTCCATTCCACTCTGTGATGTGTAAAGGACTACCGCCTCCTCTCTTTGTTTGACCCATAACTAGGTCAGCCAATGATAGAAGGTGACAGTCACTTTCCTCCAGGAACCATAGAGACTTTCTTCTCGCCCCCTTAGATCACAGCTGCGGCCTGGTATGGTTTCTTATGTTGGGTGCATGCTTTTGTGTATGTATGAATGTTTGTGTATCTGTGTGTGCAAGCGTGCATGCTGTGAATGGGTGTGTGGGTGTGTATGTGCTGGGTGTGAGTATATGTGTGCCTGCCCCCGCTGCACATTAGTCAAGTCAAGTCAAGTCAAATTCCACTTTATTCGATTAATTAAAATCATAAAAGCATACTACAACAAATATCAAAAGTTCATCTATAAAACAATTGATAGAATTAATACAGTATTAAACAGTTTATAGGTTAAAAAGCAGATTAAAAGGGGCGATAAGTACATAAGATAGATTAAAAAGCATTTAACTGGGCAATATTGCTAAGTCCAAATTCCTATTGTTCTTCCAAACTAAGCCTTGTTCTCTTGCATCGCACAGATGCGGCTAAAAAACTAGCAGTGCAATACATAATAAGAGGAGAGAGCAACATTTGTAAAAAAAGCAGTGCAGGCTTGTACTGGATAAAACCCAAGTCCTTCAGAATAGGTTTTAAGTATTTTGTACGCGGTTCATGATAGAAGGAACAAAAAAACAAAAAGTGGGCATTATCCTGAATAGAGAAACCATCACATTTGCAAGGGGCCGATTCCTCCAGCTTGCACCAGTTTTTCACATCCCACAGCACTGTATAAATTTGGTTGAACCGAAATTTGGACAAAAGCCATCTATGGAATGGATTATTTACCATGGTTAAATAAGGGGCCAGCTCACAAGACGGGGATATCAGAACGTGAGCCCTCACAGAGGTTTTGCACAAATCGCATGCTTCACGCTCAGCCGTGCGAATTCTCAGAAAATTAATTTTCACCCACTCTAAGTCAGCTCTACACAAGGCTTCAGGGCAACTAAAAATTTCAGGGCGACCCAAAAGAGCTGCCATAGTTTCGATATATGTCAGCCACTGAATATCCCTACTGTGGTCAAGTTGGAGGCAATCTTTGATGATCCGGTGATTTAGGCTAAGGTTTGGGTTTAGCCAAAGCTTTATCCACATCAAAAGTGGAGCTAGATTTAAAATGTCTAAGATGTAACCCATTCCCAGCTCTAAATGTACTGAGAAGGTAGCAGTTGACTGGGGTAACCCCAGCAATGAGCGAAAGAATTTATTTTCCTCTGTCTGGATATCTATGACGTTAACGTAACCCCAGATCGCTGCACCATATCTAGCAATAGTAATTGTCTTGGCTTTATAGATGGCCATAATGGCCTCCATAGGTTTCCCCCCCAATCTTTTCGCAAAACCCAAAATGGCACCGTACGAACTTCTTACCGCATTAATTTTGGATATTACCTGCGGTGTCCAAGATCCCCTCTGATCAAAGATCACACCCAGATAGGTGAAGACCTTAACACTAGTGATCACCTCTCCATCACAGAAAAAAGATTTTTCTTTACGCATGCCACGACCGACAGACATGGTATGTGATTTACTTTTATTAATCACCAAATCGAGACTACTCATAAAATTGCAAAAGGCATCTAATAACTTTTGTAGGGCAACTGGGGTCCTAGCTATGAGTACCGCGTCATCGGCATAGAGGAGCACCGGGATTGGTGCACCCCCCATGCACGGGAAATCTTTTGTGGCAGACGTTAGGTAACCCTCCAAAGAGTTTACATAGAGCGTAAACAACATTGGAGCCAGGATACACCCCTGGCGGACCCCTCTGGTGGATCTAAAGCACTCGGTGCACTTTCCATCGGTGGTCATTCTTATGCGGGCCCTCAGATCTTTATGAAGCTCCGCTAGAAAGTGCACCAGGGAGCTGTCTAGGCCCATCTCCAACAACATTGCCCACAGTCTTGATCTGTTAACAAGATCAAAAGCTGTGGACAGATCCATAAAACCCATATATAAGCTGCCCCCCTTTGCTTTAGTATATTTGGACAATATAAGGTGGAGGTTGAGGCATTGGTCCTCAGTACTCCTCCCTGACCTAAAGCCATATTGAGCCTCGGATAAGATGTTATTTCCCCTGGCCCACGCGGAGATCCTCGCCAGGACAACCTTGCCTAAAATTTTGACCGAGGAGTCCAAAAGCGATATGGGTCGATAACATTTTGGATCTCCTCTCTGCCCTTTTTTAAAAATAGGGACGATTGTTGCGAGGGACCAGGACTCAGGGAAACCCACTATTGCGGCAGCGTTAAAAACTCTAGTTAAGATATTAGCCCAAAACAGTGGATTTGCCCTATACATATCTGCTGGTACTCCATCCGGACCGGGTGCCTTACGCCCAGCTGTCTCCTTTATGGCTCTAAGTACCTCACAAGTTTCAAAACTCACAGGTTCCATTGGACTATCAGTTACGGGGATTATAAAAGGGTCCAGCTCTCTGTGACTGTCATATATTTTTTCAAAGTGAGACAGCCACTCAACTTCTGAGATATTTAATTCCTGTACTGAGTTTTGGGCGCCTGTGAGAAATGGGGAATTTATAATTGTCCAAAATTCAGCACTATTTTTTAGGGTAGCTTTATCCCTTAGGTCCTCCCAAGCTTTACTTTTTAATTCTTTTTTACGTAGAGAAATGACCGTATTGTAATCCTTCCTCAGTCGAGCCACAAGCTCCTTATTCCTTGGGCGCGCACTAAGGGCTTTTTTGAGGCGGTTATGGGCTTTACTACAGTTTTTATCGAACCAGCCTTTTGCCTGATATTGTTTGTCCCCCTGCCCTTTGGCTAGAAGACTGCTAGACACAAACCTGCAAATACCTTCGAATGAAGATATAACGTCATTGTGCCCGGCTAGAGGAGTAGCACACACCCGTAACTCATCTGCAACCGAATTAGATAGAGTCGCAAAGAAATTTTCTGGTACAACCGCCTCCCATTTGAGTCTTCTCCCCTGATCCTTTACTTTAAAAGGCAAAATAGTCTGCTGGAGGACAATCAATTTTGACAGTAAGGCACTATTTGTTAGCACCAGTCCGACAGGGTTGTGATCACTCATGGGCATATCAATAGCATTATAAGTAATCACATAATTAAGGAAAAATCTCAAAATAAAAATAAAATCAATAATCGAGTCGCTAGCCCTGCCCGTATAAGTGGCAACCCGTGTGGTAGTATCCGAAAATTCAGATTCAAATAACTCCTTTAGCAGCAATACATTTTCAAGTGCTCGACCATTCAGTGTGTGTTCTAAGTGGGGAGGTGACGCACTGCCTGGGCCCTCCATATCAACCATAACACATTTTGAACACAAATGGACATTAAAATCACCCATTAAAATGATCCGAAACAAAGTGGATTGCTTGTCTCCATAGAGAGTTAAAAAATCTAATAACCAGTTAAAATGTGAGGATTCTGGATTACTATTGGGAGCATTGTAGCAGTTAACCAACAACAATTTACCACCATCCTCAACGGTTAACTCCAGAAAAATAAAATTTTTGGAGGCACAATCTAACATAATCAGTTTGCCTCTTATGTTCACTGAGACCAACATCATAAGGCCACCTTTGTTCCGACCAGCTGGGGAAGGCAAGGCAGGGACAAAAAAAGATGTAAAGCCATCTATCCAGTAGTCGCATTCCAAATCCCAAGTCTCTTGCAGGGCAATGACATCATAACTCTTGACAAAGCTTACCCAGCTGGGGTCTCCCTTCTTAGCCCGCAAACCAGCAATGTTCCAAGATAGCAGCTTAACTGATCCCCCAAAGTCACTAACAACAATCTCAGGTAAATTGTTCTCGACCACCACAGAAGAGGGTACGTGAACCGTAGATGTACGGGCCGCAACCGCAGCGACCTCTGTACCCTCTCCCTCTTCCCGTCAATCGCAGAGGTCGAGGCCTGAGAGCACATCAAACCTGTTATGTGTTGAAATGGGGGGACCCCTTGAGCTGGCAATTTCACGGCACTGCAAAGAAGGTTGCTGCGCCCGATTTGACCCCACCGGAGTAAATGGATAAAGTCTTGGTCTCGACGCGGAGGGAAAATTGGCCTTATTGTAAAAATACCCCAATGGGCGAACACGGATGCTGTTGCTCCCCTCCAGCAAAGATGCTGCCCGCAGGAGGACAGTGGCCACGTGTTGTGGGTATTTGAAATTCACAACCACGCAGTCCCCTCTACAAGATTTCCTTGATGGGCCAATCCAGTTCACTCTCCTTGTCGTGATTATATCTCCAGCAAGTTTGGGCGGAAAATCGCATTTAGCGCCTAACCATGCCACCACTTTGTTTTTAAGGGACTCATGCGCTTCCACTTGCGGTTCTAAGTTACCTGTGTCGAGTAGTGGGACATCTGCAAGTACGATGACATATGGAGCGCATTCCGGGGGCAAATTAATGGTGTTAGCGCGTCTACTTTGTGCAGCATTAATGTTATTGCCAGATCTCTGCAAACCTCTAGCCTGATCGGAATCCACAACTGTTGATGGGGGATGAATTACTACGGGGACAGTAAGATTATGGCCTGAACTAACAACAGGACGAGTCACAGATGAAGAGTTGGGAGTTTTTGTGACACTACATCCCCTCACCTCGAGGTTAGCTAAACTGTCATAGGAGGGTAAGGGATTCGCCTGAGAAGATTTAACCAGTTGTCTATCCAGTAAATCTCCAAGTCTTTTAATTTCCGCATTAGCAGTGTCCAGTTTGGCTGTAAGGCAGTCAATACGAGCTTTCACTTTTAGATCTACCGCAGCCTCAATACGCTCGATTAACAGATCAAACTGATCTAGGCTCAAAGCAGTCTTGGGATCCTTCATAGGCTCTACATTTAAGTTAGTTTTGGGAGAACTGTGTCTATCTGGCCGATGAGTTTCCACCCTTCTCCTCTGGGTGGTCTTACCCCCCCTCTTACTTTGAAGCCTTCTGCATGATCTAACTGGTCTCTTGCCCCTAGTTTCTTCCACTGTTTCCAAGTCTTCCTCGGAGTCAGGGCGTAACGTGTCATTAAATATAGAGACCATTGCATCGTTATCCTGCACCTGGGCAATAGACGCTACTGTATTACAGGTAAGTTCAGTAACGTTATGATCTTGTGGAAAACAGTTTGTGATTCTATCGCCATCTGAGAAGTCCTCCAATGTAGCGGTTATTGCTAGAGAGGGGGCATGATCCGTATCGTCTATTTTACCCAAAGAGGCTCTTCTATCCTCGTTAATCTTGGTTACCCTCTTCACTAAAAAATTGTTCATTGAGCCCGCCCCCGAGACTACCTTATTTTTCTTGGGACCTGACATCATGGGATTGGCAGACCCCGCGACAGGATCCGGACAATAGCCACAAGTCCGTCTCTACTGCACAACACCACAACAGTGGACAAGGGGCACGGCAAAAAGTATATCGTACAACAGCAGTACCTGTAAAGCGGCAGGAGCTCTGATGTCCGGTGTCAGGGGGATGGCCCCGCCCTGCCTCCTCCTGCCCCGGACGGCCACAGACGGCCCGCCCTTTGCCCGGGCTTAGCCCGGCGCACTCCCGCGCGCGTCCCGCGAGGCGGGAGGCGCGAGTTGCTTTAGAGCAGTCCCGGTGTCAGGGGGCGTGACCTCTGCTCGGTGCGCTGCCCTGAGGGCTCCTGGGGCGTGTGGTTCTCTGCCTCGGTAATCCTTGGTCCTCACAGGTGCTGCGAAGCGTCTCCCGCGAAGCGGGAGGCGCGAGTTGCTTTAGAGCAGTCCCGGTGTCAGGGGGCGTGACCTCTGCTCGGTGCGCTGCCCTGAGGGCTCCTGGGGCGTGTGGTTCTCTGCCTCGGTAATCCTTGGTCCTCGCAGGTGCTGCGAAGCGTCTCCCGCGAAGCGTCTCCCGCGAAGCGGGAGGCGCGAGTTGCTTTAGAGCAGTCCCGGTGTCAGGGGGCGTGACCTCTGCTCGGTGCGCTGCCCTGAGGGCTCCTGGGGCGTGTGGTTCTCTGCCTCGGTAATCCTTGGTCCTCGCAGGTGCTGCGAAGCGTCTCCCGCGAAGCGGGAGGCGCGAGTTGCTTTAGAGCAGTCCCGGTGTCAGGGGGCGTGACCTCTGCTCGGTGCGCTGCCCTGAGGGCTCCTGGGGCGTGTGGTTCTCTGCCTCGGTAATCCTTGGTCCTCGCAGGTGCTGCGAAGCGTCTCCCGCGAAGCGGGAGGCGCGAGTTGCTTTAGAGCAGTCCCGGTGTCAGGGGGCGTGACCTCTGCTCGGTGCGCTGCCCTGAGGGCTCCTGGGGCGTGTGGTTCTCTGCCTCGGTAATCCTTGGTCCTCGCAGGTGCTGCGAAGCGTCTCCCGCGAAGCGGGAGGCGCGAGTTGCTTTAGAGCAGTCCCGGTGTCAGGGGGCGTGACCTCTGCTCGGTGCGCTGCCCTGAGGGCTCCTGGGGCGTGTGGTTCTCTGCCTCGGTAATCCTTGGTCCTCGCAGGTGCTGCGAAGCGTCTAATTTGTTGTATCTTTTAAGAGATATTAAGACACAATGATGAGAGGCTAAAGGGCAGCAGTAGGCTATCCATATGCATCATAAATTCAGGTCCACTTTGAGAGGATCCATATGGTGGACAAATCACTGGCACATATGGGTTGAATAATCCCATTGCAATCCACGTGACCATAATTGCAAAAATAGCAATTTTAAGGCATGTAAATTCACTGGTGGGAGGGCATCCAAATAAATGTTCACTGCAAACTTTGAGATGACATTTACATTTTGCAGGAGGAAATGGTAATCTCTTTTAGCCTTCACCAGCCCTTGGTGAAGCTTGAAACCCTTTCAGTAATAATTTGCTCCTGCTAAATTCTAGCATGTGCTGGGGTCAGGAAATCTTTGTTTTTCATTTGCTTCCCTCAGTGATCACGGGAAAAAACCTTGTACAATGTTTGTCCTATGTACCCAAGGCACTGGGGGCCATACATATTGCTAAATATATTGCAATAAGTATGGGCTTTACAAAATAACTAAGTTAATTCATTCACAAAAGCAACAAATGAGCTGACATTGCATTTTACAAATCAAAACACTTCAGCAGGTGCCATTAATTATCCACTACACCACATGTTTTAAATATTCTGAAAATACGATAGCTTCTAATTGATTCTTTGGAGGTCTACACACCAGGCCAGGCAAATGCTAATTCTGTCATTATCAAAGTCAATGTGGCTGTCAAAAGGCCCAGGGCTTAATCTAAGGAATTGTGACCAGTGCAGCAGCACCTGGCACTAACATTGAGGGGTGCTGTATTACAACAAACACCAGTGTAAAAGCAGCTGCTGCAGAGAACCTTGTATGACCAGTAGGTTTTAGGCAACAATACAAATGTCTAGATAACTCTTGTAATTAATGTCCATGCTGGGGAGAGATCTGAGTTTTCCCTAGTGGGAGTTTTGACTCATCATAATATAACAGAGATGGTTAATATGCCTGCTGCAAAGAATATGGCCATGTAAATAACACATCTGTATTTTATTTAGATAGCTGTGTGGGTACTGATTTTGTGACATAGATCTTTTTGTTACTTTCAGTTCATAAATTATAATCCTAATATAACAAAGTGACCTATTGTTGGAAAATGGCCCTCTCTGAAGGGTCACCCCAAACTTTTTACCCTACTCCTCTTTCTCTGACCTCAGTTTTTGTTGGCTTTAAGACTCTGATCACTTTACCACTGCTAGCCAGTGCTAAAGTGCATGTGCTCTCTCTTCTGAAAATGGTAACATTGTCTAATACCCAATTGGCATATTTAAATTACTTATAAGCCCCTAGTAAAGTGCACTACATGTGCCCAGGGCCTGTAAATTAAATGCTACTAGTGGGACTGCTGCACTGCTTGTGCCACCCACTTACGTAACCTCTTAACCATGTCTCGGGCCTGCTAGTGCAGGGCCTCTGTGTACAGTTTACTGCCCCTTTGACTTGGTATTTAAAAATGCTTGCCAAGTTTGAAACTCCCCTTTTATTAAACACAAGCCAGCCCTAAGGTAGGCCCTAGATACCCCTAATGGCAGGGTGCTGTTTCAATGAAAGGTAGGACATGTACTGCTATGTTTTGCATGTCCTGGTATTGACAAACACCTTATTCCATTTTTCACTACTGTGAGGCCTACTCCTCTCATTGGTCAGCATAGGGAATTCATTAATTCACTTTTAAGGTGTTATTCCTGCTAAGAGAGGAGTAACATTTTATGTTTATATTTATGGAATGGTAATGATAAGTCTTCCTCACTGGTGAAGTATGATTGCTGTTTTAGAAATGCCACTGTTAGAAATTAACATTTCTCTGCCCATACTACTCTGTGTGCCTGACAGCCTGTCTCGAATACACGTGTTAGGTGGATGACAACTACACTTTCTACATTCCCTCCAGAGAGCCACAACACTGGAAGGATAGGTGTGTCTGATTACCCATACATCTGCATTCTGATGGCCATGCCTGGAATGGATGCAAGGGAGGGGCTAACACTTCATTTGAACAGGCAGTGCCCTGTCCCCACACAAAGGACTGTTTACCCTCCCCCACAGACAGGACTGGGTTGAATCGGATACTTGTGCACTTCAGAGAGCTTCTTTGAAGTCAGCCCCACATCAAAGGCATTTGTACTGGGTCTCTAACCCCCTAAAATTAGACACTTCTGGTTCTTGAACTGAACCTCTGTTAGACGGACTGCTGTGCTGCTTAAAGGATTCATCTTTCAACTGCAGACTTGAAAGGCCAGCTTTTCTCTTGTGTTGCCCTGTTGCCGGCTGCTCTCTGACTCTGTTGAGGGAGAGATAAACTCTGTCTTCACTCCAAGTGGTCTCCAAGGGCTTGTTGGCTTACCCCCTGTTCCTTGAGACTCAGGTAAATCAAAGCCTCCACCCCTGCTCCTGTGCCTGACTTACCAGAAGTGGCTCAAATGCTTCCAACTCGGATTTCGATACATCTCCTGTCTACATGTAGCATTGACCCGGTTGAGGGAGTAAAATCAGTGCATCACATAGGAACCAATGGTTTGCCTCCTGAGACCGACACATCGGATAGCGTATTGCCGCCACTGCAGCTTGGTGAGATCGATGCATCTCCTTGACTGTGTTGCAGAATGCAGGGCATCGCGGCACCCTTCTTCGGAACTGAAACATCGCCTTCACAGCGTAGAGAAGTTTGACGCATCTCACTGTTTGCGACGAGGAAAGGTACTTTGTTCATCAGGCTCTGCGTGGGTCCTGTAGCGGGCATGCGCTTTCATGGGGTCTGCCCAAACTTAGACTTTGCCTCGGTCGAGTGCAACCTAAAGTAACTTTTTAGTCCTGCTTTTTTTACTGCATTTATTCTTTTAATATTCAATATCTCAACTTCTATGCATTGGATTTGTGTTGATTGGTCTTGGTTTGTTTATAATATAATAATCTATGTTTATAAACCTGTGTTGAATCTTTTTGTGATGTATTTATTGTGTTTTGTGTGTGTATGTTGGACTCATTCTTTACACATTGCCTCTTTAGCTAAGGCTGACTGTTCTGTGCCAATATACCAGAGAGTGAGCATAGGTTATCTTTTAGTGTGTATCTAGTTTACCCTGACTGCCTGGACGCATACCTCATCAAACCTGGAATCACAGTTCTAACAGCTATGAACTTTCTGCAAAGAGCTGCATGCAAATTGCATTGTATAGGTTAGAGTTGGCTATCATGTGTGCCGGAAAACACAGAACAAATTAAGCACTGTAGGGTGGCGCGGAGGGCGCTGAAGAAGATTGTCGCACCGGGCACCACTAGTGCCAAAACTGGCCCTGATTGACCCCTGACAGATTGTATCATTGTTATTTTTTTTTTGCTCCTCAGTCACTGCCACATTGTAGGGCGTATTAAGCAATCTCTCATTTGCCACTGTCGGATCCTTAGTGCTAATCTTTGTATAAAGGCAAATGTGTAAATGGATGAAATGTTCAACTGCTTTCTTTGCTATAAGAGCGTTAGAGTTTGACATTTTTATAGGAGCCCTCATTAAAACACTTCTTAAATTAGTTTATAAAACGCCCAGCTATCGTCCACAAGTGGTCCAATATTTAAATTAACAAATGATGTCTGATTGTGATGTTTTTGCACGTGAACTTAGTAACAATTATGAACGTTGAGTAATATGGGTCACGAGATAGGTAATTCGTAGTTTGAAGTGAATAGGTTTTCCTTTCTAATATTTTCTTCTTTTGCCAATTGACAACTACGTCAGAAACACTTCAGTCTGTTTTGAATTGGTGGGTGTCAGGATTTTTCCTGTACTGAATAACTTCCAGTATTTGCCGAATTTTCAGTGCTAACTACACTACGGGAGTCATTGCTGCCCCCTGCTGGTGGAGCGTAAGGTTTTACCATTCTCGATTATCCATTGGACGCCCTGCTGGGAAAAGAGCAATCTTCGAGGGAGTACCAGGTGAGAAAGTTTTTGATCGCTTAGTTATGTCTTGCAGTGCAATTCCAAGCTTGCTTAAAATAGTACCAATTTTTGATGCGTCTTTCTTACCCCTTATATTAATAAACCTTATATTAATGTAGCACCTCAAACAACTATAATAAAGAATATTTATTCAAAAACGTCAATATTTTTAGTAGTATAATCTCCTTTAGAAGAAACGTTATTATCCGGCAATAAAGGCATGGTTATTGAAAAGAACAAATCCGATTGTCAAAGAAACTGATATAACTGCACATTTTTAAACGTTTCAGTGTTTAAGTGGTTCCAAAATACACGACTCACCGAAGTGCTTCTATTATATGCTGCAAGATTAATTTGGGTATACAGTTACAGCAAATAGAACAAAAACTCCTGAAGTGCAAATACCTAAAAAGCAAAGTTGTAAAAATGTAATTTTGAAATATATTGTTTTATTTATTTTTCTTGAAGCGGTTTGTGGGTGTTGCATGGGTGTTTCCACGCTAAACCCACAGATTTTTATGCATTCCCAGATTTACCATTACTGATAAACTGGGGAATGCACCAAAATGCTACGCCTTTTCAGGGCAGATGTAACAAGGAGAAATATCTTTATTTCTCCTTGTTTTTTTCTTCTTTCTATGTGTGCTGCAATCAGCACATTTAGAACGTGCAAAATGCCTATGGGGATTGTTTTTTTGCAGGAAGGTATCACTTCCTGAACTTAAACAATCCTGCTTACAATGCAGGCACCCCTGCACTATGGTGCAAGATAGTCTGCATTGGCTCTAGGCAGCACATTGTGCGCTAGCGCTAAGAAGAGGCAGGAATGTCCGTATTGTGTTAAATACAGTACATTTCTGCCCTTTCCCTGTCCAGCAAGGTGACTTGCTAGACTGTGCTCCAGTACGCTGAGTCACTTCTACATAAATATGGCTCTAAGTGCCACATCCATGGGCTTTTTATTGGTAAGGAACTCGTCAGAATACTTTGCATCATTCGGTGCTTCGCAAGAAACCATGCAACACATTAGTAAAAAACACCTTATGTGTTTTCCCTTAGGCTAAAACTGGAACGCAGAAATCAACTAACTGTGCACATCAATTTTAAACAAGCAACAATTACCGGAGAGTTCAGACAAATATCACAACACTATTTCAAGAGGGCTACCTTTTCTATGTAATCACGTTGGTAATACTTCTCTGACTTGTATTTAATTTTTATTTCATGTTAAGATTACCATCTTGAAGGTCATAAAACGAATATTATTAATATTCCTTACATTTTGATAATTCTGTTTGAATAAAATGCATTTAAAATAGTTATATAATCAAAATATCCATTTACTAACGTGGCGTGAGATAGGCTGTCCCTGGGTAGTTGCTTGAGGGGAGTTGGATGCAGGGCCTGGCTGTAACGCAGATCCTGCGGCCAGCTCCACGTCATGCACGATGAAAGGCCGTGTGCAGCCTGGGGTTGGCTCCCTCCAGTTAGCGTGCATGCCTGGTTTTGGCTTTATATATGGTAATAAAATATTACTTTACGTTAAAAAACCCTAGAAATTCACTGAAAAAACAAAGGTTAAAATAGCGTTATAGTTACGTGTGATAAAAAGATCTGTTTTTTGTTTTTAAGAAAAACCTTAGAAAATCACTGAGAAAAACAAAAGTTAAAGTAACAATATATTTAGGTGAATATGTCAGTGACAATATTAACGTTTTGAACTAAAAAAAACACAGAAATGAACCAGTTATAGAGCTAACCATAACTTGAACCCCGTCATGCTCTGCTTACGACCTCACATTCTACATCACTAATGACATGTTCTATGACATAATTTATGACATCACTGATGGCATCTTAAATGACATCATTGATGACATCACTGATACATCATCCAAGGAGTGTGCTAGTTTGTTTTATAGTTTACATAGTGACAGGTAACTAGGATAATATTCTTCTACCTAATTTTGTTCAGCCTGTGTCTAGCTAATGGGTGTAAGGGTTTACAAAATGCATGTGCTTTAAATGCATCATAGGTGTGTAGAGATATCGGACACTGTTAGAAATTGGGTTTCTGGTGAGCAGAGGTATGTATGCTGCCCAAACAGGAACCATAATCCTAGGTAGGTTAAGTCACAACACACCCTAAATTGGTTGCTTGGCACAGAGCAGTCAGGCTTAACTTAATAGGCAATGTGTAATGTATTTGTGCGACACTTCATACAACAACACAGTGAATGCACCACAAAAGTCTCCACACGGGTTAGAAAAATAGGTTATGATTTTATGAATAAAACAAGACCAAAGCAAACAAAATGCAATTTATTGAAGGCAAGATATGATTTTTTCAAGAATAAATGCCAAAATAGCTTTTAGAAGCAATTAGTGTTTAAATGGGGTATTTGGTCGCGCTAAACCGGGGCAAAGTCAGAAGTTAAGGCCGACTGTGATGGAGTGTGGGCCGATTACAGAGACCCACTTGGGCCAACTGAACCAAAGTACGTTGTGCCGAGATGTGTCGTTGTTAGAAATGAAGGTCTCTAGTTGGCAGTGGTATAAACCCTGTCCAAGTAGGGACCCTTTCTTCTTGTCAGGATGAGTAAAGTACACATATAAGTTTGACTGTGCTCACCCTCTGGTAGTTTGGCACAGAGCACTCAGGCTAAACTACAGAGGCAATGTGTAAAGCATATTTATCAAACCCACAGTAACACGGGGAAACCAACACAAATGGACACCACACCAGTTTAGAAAATAAAGTATCTTTATCTAAACCAGACAAGTTCAAAATGACAAAACTCCAACATACAGATATCAAAATATGATTTTTAAAAGGTAAAAACAGTTCTGTCCATAGAAAACTATTAATGTGTCACTTTTGTTACAAAGTACCTGGGATGCATCAAAAATCACAAACCAAATAGGCGCAGAGAAGGTGATGTGTTGGTTCTTAACACACAGGGAATGTGGTGCATCGGTTCCTTGTTCCAGGGGAGGTAATGCCTCAGTTCCTTACTGGAGAGGAGGTGATGCTTCTGTGTCTTACTGTGTGGGGAGGTGATGCATTGGTTTCTTACTGCAGCCTCAGCGTTGACGTAGATTTGGTGACCCGGTGCGGTGTGTGGAAATCTGGATGTGCTGGAGGTCGATGCGGCGGCGGTCACATAGGCGCTGCTTCAATTTCTTGAGCCATGGTCCAACGATGCGGAAAATCTTTTAGCCGTACAGCAGGGCCTATGTAGGATTGATGTGGTGATCTCGGACTTCTGAGATCGGTGCACAGGACTCATTGTGCGGCGTTTTTCTGGGCCTCAGGCACGCGCTGCATTAGTTTTTCCGGCCACACGGGCTGTGCATCGTGATTTTCTCCCGCACTGCAAGAAGAGCAAAGCATCTATTTTGCTGTTTCTTTACTTCTTCACAGCTTTCTGTAACAGGAACAACCTTCAGGGCCCAGAACTGGAATAGGCACCCCCAGCCAGGTCAGAAATCCCCAGCAGTGGAGTTCAAGAAGGCTGTAGGTGAAGACTTTGTGTCCCTGACACTTCAGAACATGAGGCAAGCACACACAAGCCCTTTGAGAATCTTCTCAAGCAGGTTTCACAACAAAGTCAGCCATTGTCCTTTCCTTGGCAGAAGCAGCAACTCCAGACCAGCCCAGCAAAGCAACGCACAACAAAGGGCAGTACTCTCCTCACAGCTCTTCAGCTCTTCTTCCTTTGCAGAGGTTCCTCTTGATACCAGAGGTAATCTAATCTTCTGGGGCCAGAGCCCCATTATTTATACCTTTGAAGGTATATCTATACCCAATATTTATAACTTTGAAAATGTATGTCTCCGAAGGGAGCACAAAGAAATGTTTCTGCTGCACACGTAAACCAGTTCTGCCTTGCTCAGGCCAGATTTAAAACAGGAGGTGGAGACAGCTTTGTGAAAGGCAGCCACAGTCCATTGAGGTGCAAAGTGACAATTCCTCCCACCACTCTAAATGTAGACAGGTCTATTCAGCCTGACTATGACTCTCCCCGGAAAGGGAGGATACACCTCAAACCCACTTGTGACTGTCTAAAGGGAATGCACATCCCCAGCTCCTGTCACTCCAAAACCAGAGAGTGAATACACAAACAAGGCAGAGGAACACAGAATGGTAAAGCAAGAAAATGCCCACTTTTTAAAAGCGCCATTTTCAAGCACACAATTTAAAAAACACCTTTACTGAAAGGTGGTCATTGAGTTCTGTGTTCAGAGAGCCTAAACTCCATGTCTCTATCTAGTCCCAATGGAAAGTTACACTTGTAAGATATTACAAGGCAGCTCCCATGTTAACCAATGGGACAGACAGCCTTTATATACTGAAAAAAGAAATGCACAGTATTTCACCATCAGGACATATGACACATACCAGTACATGTGCTACCTTTCACATACACTGCCCCCTGCCCATGGGGGTACCGTGGGTCTACCTTAGGGATGTATTACATGTAAGAAAAGGTGCAGTTAGGGCCTGGCAAGTGAGTGTACTTGTGTGGGTGGCGTAACCAGTGCTGCAAGCCCACTAGTTTGAGTTATGGGGTAGGGGGTGCACTCCTCTATTTTTCAAGTTCATTAAAAGAATCAATCGGTGCTGCAGCAAGCAAGAGCTGTCATCAGTTGCTAGTAAAGATGCCAAATAGATCACAAGTATGGGGGCTTGTGTTTGCTGCGCACTGTTCACAGGTGTACAACCAACAATGTTTAAACGTGTATGCACATTTTTTCATTTATTTGCTTATAAAAAAATCATTTCGAACCTTAATTGCAGGATTTTGCATACATTTATATTAGATAACATCAATCTCAATAGTTTGTTGAGAATTACAATATTCATGTACTTCAACAGAAAACATCAATTCAATTACAAATTTGCAAAATTATACATTCATATCTAATATAAATGTATGCAAAATCCTGCAATTAAGGTTTGAAATGATTTTTTTATAAGCAAATAAATGAAAAAATGTGCATACACGTTTAAACATTGTTGGTTATACACCTGTGAACAGTGTGCAGCAAACACAAGCCCCCATACTTGTGATCTATTTGGCAAGCCCACTAGTGACATTTGATTTACAGGCCCAAGGCACCCGCAGTGCACTTTACTTGGGACTTACCAGTAAATAAAATATGCCAAACATGGATAACTAATCCTAATCACAATTTACACAGTGAGTATATGCATGTCAGCCCCGATTAGCAATGGTAAAGTGCCCAGAGTTCTATAGCCAACAAAATAGGTTAGAACACTAGGAGGCAAAATGCAAAACGTTTGTGGATAAACCTGTAAAAAGGGACTGGTCTAACAGGAAGCACGGTGTAGCCGAGGTGATGTGTCAGTGTCGAGCCACGCAGACGAAGAGATGCATTGATTTTCTCCACACAACTGCGGCAATGCATCGGTTCTAAGTGAGAGTGCTGGCGATCCGTCGATGCCAAAGGCAATGCGCTGGGTCCGCTCCCCGCAACGATGAGGATGCAACAAATTTTGATGAGTATGTGCCTGGTCCACTTCCCACAATGATGAGGATGCGCTGATTCTGACTCATGCAAAGGCAAGGATGCACCAGGTCTGATGCAGATGCATGGATTCTAGATGAAGAAGCAACTTACGCCTCACTTCCAAGGGTCCAGAAATGGGATGGCACCACTTGGCAGAGCAGACTCACAGCTTGCAGAGTCCAGGTGTAAATGTAGGTGGTTCAAGTCGTTGATATCCCTGAGACTTGGGAGCAGAAGGCAAGCCAGTAAGCCCTTTGAGTAACTCTGGGTTCAAGTGATGCAGGTCCAGTCCTTCTCATCCAGGCAAGAGAACAGCAGGGCAGCAGGGCAGCTCAGCAAGGCAAGAGCATAGTAAGCCAGAGTTTAGCAAAGCAGCAGTCCAGCAGAGAAGCAGTCCTTTCAGCAGCACAGATCTCTCCTTCCTGGTAGAGTAGTCACAGGTCCAGAAAAGGGCTGATTTGGTAGTGTCAGTGATTCAGTACTCACACCCAGCCTTCCTTTGGAGTGGGAGACACTTCAAAGGAGGCTTTGAAGTGCACAGAGATTTTCCCTTCCTGCCCTGGCTCCAGGCACACTACAGGAGGGGGTATCCAATCCTTTTTGTGGGGACAGGACACAGCCCTTTCAGGTGTAAGTGTCAGCTCGTCCCTCCCATCCTGCTCAGGAAGGCCCATCTGCATACAGATGATCACTCAGGCACACCTACCCTTCCTTTATGTATGACTGTCTAGAGGGAATGCAGGAAGCCAGCAGTCACCCACCCCAGACGTGTATTCCAGATACAGGCAGAAGGCACCAAATAGCTAAAGTAAGTCGATGCCAACTTTCTAAAAGTAGCATTTCCTAAACTGAAATTTAAAATCCAACTTCACCATAAGTTGTGATTGTAAATTGTGAGTTCAGTGACACCAAACTTGAAAAGTCTATCTTTTCACAATTGGGAATTGCACACTTAAAAGATGTAATAAGGTTATCCAATGTTATCCTATTGTAGAGATATTCCTTGCAGTAGTGAAAAACGAAACTGGTAGTTTTTCACTACAAGGACATGTAAAACTGAACAGTTCCCACTTTTTAAATACATTACACCTTGTCCTCTGGGCTGTCCAGGGCCTAACCTATGGGTGACTTATATGTATTAAAATTGAACGTTTAGGCCTGGAAAGAGATTTCACTTGCCAGGGCGACATTGCAATTTAAAACTGCGCACACAGGTTCTGTAGTGACAGGCCTGAGACATGGTTAAGGTGTTACTTATGTGCTGCATTCCATAAGAAGCATTTAATTTACAGACCCTGCCCATTTGTAGTGCACTGTATTTGGGACTTCTAAATACATTAAATATGCCCATTGGGTATAAGCCAATGTTACCATGTTTAGAGGAGAGAGCACATGCACTTTTGCACTGATTAGCAGAGGTAAAGTGCTCATAGTCCTAAATCCAACAAACATAAGGTCAGAAAAATAGAAGGAGGAAGGCAAAAAGTTTGCTACTTATGTCCAGTATGTTCCACACAAGTTATTTTGGTCCTGCAGAAAAAAGTTTCCAACAAGGCAAATATTCCTCATAGAAGATACTAAGTTTTGTAGGCAGCCTTCAGTTATTCAACAGAATTATCTGAGCATGATAAGTTAAACATAACATAGAAGACTGTATATATCAGTTACTACCCTATGTACATGTGTTCTTTTTCTTTAGAAGATGGGCTATCTGAAAAGTTTTCCCCACTGTATGAAGGTTGCAGGTAGTATAATGTTTATTTTAAGCCCATAGAATATTATTTGGCAAGTAAAGGGTGTACACTGCTCTTAGTAGATACTATTTAATACTCTGTGGCGTATTTCTCATGAGAGTTTCACTGTATGCAAACAGCGTGGTACAGAGTGAACTCTCTCCACAGAGTAAACACTGTTTATAGTACTCACTTTTCTACTCATATCAACTTCATTTCTCAATGTAGGTTCGGTGACTGTGATGGGTTTGATACAGATAAAAGTTGCCCGTAGTAGGGCATTAATTTTGAAACGGTCGTTGAGTATCTTGAGGAAATTGGCCTTGTCTGAACAGTTGTATGCGTACTGAACACAGTGTGCAATTGGGGCTTCCACCATATCTGTAGTTGATTTTTACTGTAAACTAGGCTAACCGTGACATGTATGGTTTGAAGTCAGTGTTGCACATAACATATGCTTGTTACACCTAAGGGAGTTGTATCTGTGATGGCATTAATGATGCTTCATATTATTCTGAGCTACTTTGTACTTACTTTCAGGCCTCTATTACCATACTAGTTTATAGGGTAATGTGTAGAAAAGAAGCTTGGATGATGTCATCAGTGATATTATCAGTGATTCCATCAATGATGTCATTTGAGATGTCATCAGTAATGTCATAAAGTTTGACATAGAACACGCCATGAATGATGTAAAAGCAGTGCAATGGCAAATTATAGTTAGCTCTGCTAACTATAACTGGTGAATTTCTTTTTTCGTTCACATATTACGTCACTAATGACATGGTCAGTGACATCTTTGATGACATCACTGATGACATCTCAAATGACATCACTGATGACATCACGGATGACATCATCCAGTAAATGTGTGTTTCTTTAAAGTTTAAATATGTTTTTTATATATATATGCCAAGGTGTATTGAAGAATGAGTGGGTGTATAAGTGTCTGAATGGATAATTTAGTAAGTGTGTGACTGATTGTATGAGTGACTGATTAAGTGTATCTTACTGAATGCATGGGTTAGTGAGTGAACTGTGTAAATGTCTGTATCAGTCTGTCAGTTGGTGTATAAGTGGCTGCATGTGTTGGCGAGTAGCTACACGACTGTCTATATGGGTTATTGATTGGTTGTCTGAGTATTTCTATGGGTACCTGAGTGTCTGTGTGAGTTGACTCTGTCCATAGATGTGTGAGTGGGTGATTCACTGGGTGTATGGCTTCAAGAGTGCATCTGTGAAGGGCTGTATGGGTGGATGAGTGTGTGTATTGGTGTGTTGGTGAGTGAATGGATATCTCAGTGGTATATGTGTGAGTAACTACATATGTGAAAGGCAGTATATGTGAGTGTTGGAGTAGCTAAATGACTATACGTGAGAGTGAGTGATTGTGAGAGTGGCTGTATGGATGAGTGTGTGCTTGTATCAATGATTGTATAAGAGAGTAAGTATGTGTTAGTATTTGTATAAATAAGTGAGGTGGTCTGTGTATAACTGTATAGGTAAGTAAATGGGTGTGATTGATTCTTTGCATGACTGAGTAGGTGTGTGTGTAAGTCTATGGATGAGTTGCAGTGTGTGATGGTATGTATAGGTGTATGAGTGCATATGCTAGTGCTGTCTTGCTGAGTGACTGCATGTTTGAGTTTCTGTATAGGTAAATGAGTGGGTGTGTGTGTGTGTGTAGACCTAGGAATCACTGATCAGGTATTTACTAACTGCTATTGGTCTGTCTATGGTTTTGCTATTGGTAGTCTATATTTTAGAGTGGGTGTATTAAAGGTTTTATTAGGGTGTGAGGAGGTGTATCAGATTATCACATGGATGATGTCATCAGTGATGTAATTTGAGATGTCATGAGTGATGTCATCAGTGATGTCACTGACCATGTCATAAGTGATGTAATATGTGATGTCATCAGCAGTGCATTGCAGGGGCGTGAGTTATAGTTATCTTTGCTAACTATAACGGCCGAATTTCTATGGTTTTGTACTAGTGAAAAGTCCAAGTAACTATAACGTCCCTGAAACCTGTTGTTTTTCAGTGAATTTCTAAGGCTTTTTAAATGCTAATTTCTAACTATAACGTCCCTAAAACCTATGGTTGTTTCAGTGAATTTCAAAGTTTTTTTAAAAGCTAATTACTAACTATAACATAGCAATCACGTTTGCAGAGTGGTAGAGAGAGGTGAGCGTGGCCTCCGAACAACTCTTAGCAATCCCACTGTGTGAGATTTACTGGAGGTAAGAGGATGGGTAGTTAGCCCCCAACGTCAACCTTGGGGGCCAACTACCCCTCCTATTACCTCCAGTAAGTCCCACACAGCAGGATTGCTAACTTGATCTATCAGGCCTGCCCCCTCCCTGCACCACTGAGCAAACGCGCCCCCTGGTGCGTTGTAAGTTGGGGGATTAAATCCCCTTGAATCCTGTGGGTCCATGGGGACCAACTAGACCACCAAGCACCTCCAGTAAGCGCCACAGAGAGGTGTTCCAAGGTCATGCCGCTTTTTACACCACGCTGCAAACACAGCTTCTGGTGCACTGCTGCTTGGAGGATGAAGTCCACTTGTGAGGACCTCATCGCCCCATCAGCAGTGCGCCAGAAGCCGCGTTTGCGGAGTGGTGTAAAAAGGGGCGTGGCCTTGGACCACCTCTCTGCAACGCAGCTCTGTGGCACTTACTGGAGGTAACTGGTGGGCTGGTGGGTCTCAGAGACCACCAGGATTGAAGGCAACTTAATCACCCGATTTACAACTTGCCAGGGGGCATGTTTGCACACTTGTTTTGTTAGGCCCCACCCCCTGCTTGCACCACTGTGCAAATGCACCCCCTGGCGCGTTGTAAATTGGGGGATTAATTCCCCTTGAGTCCTAAGGGTCCCTGGGGGCCAACTAGCCCACCAGGTACCTCCAGTGAGCGCCACAGAGCTACGTTGCAGAGAGGTGTAAAAAGGGGCGTGGCCTCAGAACACCTCTCTGCAACACAGCTCTGTGGCGCATACTGGAGGTACCTGGTGGGCTAGTTGGCCCCCAGGGACCCTCAGTATTCAAGGGGAATTAATTCCCCAACTTACAGCGCACCAGGGGGCACGTTTGCTGAGTGCTGCAGGGAGGGGGCGGGGCCCCGGTACAATGCCGGCATTTTTCTAAAAAAAATTTTTTTAGAAGGGGAGCTGTGTAGCCCCCCTTCTTTTACAATATATGGGGCCCTGGGGACACCATCCCCCAGGACCTGACCTGTTTTTTACTTTTTCTCTTTTTAAACGGGAAGGGGCCCTCCCGAGGCCAATTTTGGCCCTGGGGACCCCATCCCCCAGGCATGGCCACAATTTTTTTTAATGTAAAAAAAAAAAAATAAATTAAGGAGGGGGGCGACGTGGCCCCCTCCTGAGGCCTCTATTGGCCCCAGGGACCCCATCCGGGGCTGTGCCTATTCTTTTTTTTCTTTTTTAAAATTTATTGATGAAGAGGGGCTGCGAGGTCCCCCTCCTGGCCTACTACTTGCCCCGGGGACCCCATCCCCCAGGGCGGGCCCTTTGTGTTGGGGACCGTGGGGGGATCCCCAATGTCCCCATGGTGCCACCGGCTCCCCACCTCCAGCGGGAGCCAGCATTGCTTTTGAGCAAGGGGAGCTGCTGACATGTAGCTCCCCTTGCTCAAAAGCAATTCTGCTTTGCTTCCTTGAAGCGAGAGCAGGTTTCCCCCTGCCATAGCAAACAGCAGTGTCTCGTGGGTGGGCACCCCAGGACACTGCAGAAGGGGGGTGGCGGTCCCCAGGGCCATCAAGGGCTACAGGAGGTGGGCCGCCTGGTCCCCTCCCAACATTTGAAGCCCTGGGGAGGTGGTGGTCCCCGGGGCCCGGGGGTCTGTAACAGACCCTCACATTTAAATAAAGATTGCCCCAGGGAGGTGGTGTTTCCCGGGGCGTGTGGGGGGCTCTTGCCCCCCCACACTTCCTTTTCTTTCAAACACAGCCCTGGGGATGTGGCGGTCCCTGGGGCTGAACGGAGGGGTGCGAGCCCCCTCACATACAATTGATAATGCCCCGGGGAGGTGGCGGTCTCCGGGGCAGCGTAGGGGTGTGGGACCCCCACACATTCTTTTTTCAAAAAGCCCCGTGGAGGTGGCGGTCCCTGGGGTGCGGGGGGGCCGTGTGCCCCCCGCACATAATCTGCATAGCCCCGGGGAGTTGGCGCTCCCCGGGGCTGCGGGCCCGCTATTATTTTTTTGTCAATGCCCCCAGGACCTGGCCCACCCGGGGGCCACTTTAAAATGAAGCGCGGGAGTCCGCGCTTCATTTTTAAAACACTTTAGGTGGGATTCGCGAGCCCAAAGCGAATTCCGCTGAAATTATAAAAAAAACTGCTTTTTGGGTCATGAGGAGGCCTAGGGGGTCAGGGTGTTTCTACCCTGCCCCCTTTTCTTGTTTTTCATCTTTTTTTCACCCTTTTTCTTGTGACTCGGTTACCGAGTCACAAGATGGCTGCCAACACTTCCTCGTTTTGAGTGTTGGCAGCCAATCAGAGTGAAACTCGTGCCCGGTAGGGTTCGCAAATCCTCCTCGGTGCTCAGATATATACATTTTTTCTTTCTTTAATTTCTCAGCAACTACTACTGAATGGATTTACACCATTTAACAAAAGGGACTCTTTCTGAAACAAGGGCTACCTTATTGTTAAATTTGGTGAAATTCTGTTCAGCTGTTCGGGCTGTTGCTTTGTCTAAAGTTTCCTATGGAAATTAACATGAGAAAACGTGTTTTGGGACCCCCCTTTTGTCTCCCCCCGCTTGACGAATCACCCCGAAACTTTCAAGACAGGAGCTGACCCGAGCGGGCCACTAGTGTTTAAAATTTCTTGAAGATTCAACAAACGCTGCCAAAGTTTTTGGGAAAACAAAAAGCGCTTTTTGAATAGAAACGAGATCCTAACTGTAACAACCTACTGGCGACCGCCAGTCGGTAATATATATATATATATATATATATATATGTAAGGCTGTTATGTATGACTTCCGCTGGCTCATAAATGGATTATGTGGCACCAATTTGATACTGTTTTATTAGCGATATTTTTATCCTATTTATTAACAGTTTTTATAATGTGGTACACTTTTTATCCATTACCAGTGTTGATTTGTAAATATATTTATATATGTATTTGCTTTAATATCATGCTCAATTTCATAATTTGAACTAACCAATTTAGGTTGTTTCATTTGTATTCATACAGAAATGTTTGTTCAAAGTGATTTCACGTAATCTGTCTTTTTACAAGTCTGTTGCCTGTGTCTATGATCATGTGACACAGGAAGTAAACTCACCTCGCATATTTAAATTGTATTGGCAGCCTGTTGCCAGTGTGTGATCAAGGTCCCGGCTGTGCCCGAAACGCGTCACTGAGTGAAGGAGCAGAATAAAATCTTCCTGCCAGTAATCGGGGTCCGTTTTTCCTCTGTTCGCCGCTGCTGCCGCTGTCTTGCAGCGGAGGTTCGAGGAGTTCAAGTAATTGCATATATCTATATATATCTATATATATATATATATTCAGTGAAAAAACCATAGGTTTCACACACGTTATAGTTAGGAATTAGCATTTAAAAAACCTTAGAAATTCAGTGAAAAAAACCATAGGTTTCACACATGTTATAGTTAGCTGGACATTTTACTCGTAAAAACCATTGAAATTGCCCCGTTATAGTTAGTTCAGCTAACTATAACTCGCGCGCCCGCAATGCACTGCTGATGACGTCACATATTACATCACTCATGACATGGTCAGTGACATCACTCATGACATCACTGATGACATCTCAAATGACATCACTGATGACACCATCCAGTGAATGTGTGTTTTTCTGAAAATTAAATATGTTTTATATATGTATATCTCAAGGTCGATGAAAGAATAAATGGGTATATTACTGTCTAAATGGATGATTTCTTATTGAAAAATTGATTGTGTAACTGACTGATTAAGTGTATCATAGTGAATACATGGCTTAGTGAGTAATGTTTAAATATATAAATATCTGTATCAGTCTCTCACTTTGTGTATAAGTGGCTGCATGGGTTGGTGAGTATCTACATGGGTGTCTATATAGGATATTAGTTGGTTTTTTGAGTATCAGTCTGAGTGTCTGCATGGTTCGGTGGGGGGTATTACGTAGTGCATAGGTGCATGAATGAGTGACTCACTGTTTGTATGTGTTGATCAGAGCATGTGTGCAGGACTGCATGGGTGGATGAGTGTGTGTATGGGTGTGTTAGTGAGTGAATGACTGTCTCAATAGTGTCTTTATGAGTAACTACATATGTTTTAAACTAGTATATGTGACTATTGGTGTAAATAAGTGAGTATATGTGAGAGTGAGACATTGGAAGAGTTCCTGTATGAATAAGTATGTGTTTCTATAAGTGATTGTTTAAAAGACTAAGTATGTGTAAGTTTCCGTAGAAGTAAGTGTGGTGGTGTGTGAATAACTGTATATGCAAGTAAATGTATGTTTTATTCTTTATTAGCATGGGTGACTATGTGTGTGAGTAGCTCTATGGATAAGTGGCATTGTGTTACAGGATGTATAGGTGTATGAGTACATATGATAAGTGAGTACATGTATGAGTGACTGTATTGAACTGTTGGTGAATGAATGGATGTGTATGTGGATCTTAGAATTACTGAAGAGGTTGTTGTAACTGTTATTGGTATGTCCATTCTTTTGTAAATTTTAGTCTCTATTTTTGTATGTGTGTATCAAAGGTTATATTAGGGTGAGAGGAGGTCTGCCACTCTATCACAAGGATGATGTCATCAGTGATGTCATTTGAGATGTCATCAGTGATGTCATGAGTGATGTCACTGACCATGTCATGAGTGATGTAATATGTGACGTCATCAGCAGTGCATTGCGGGCGCGCGAGTTATAGTTAGCTGAACTAACTATAACGGGGCAATTTCAATGGTTTTTTACGAGTAAAATGTCCAGCTAACTATAACATGTGTGAAACCTATGGTTTTCTTCACTGAATTTCTAAGGTTTTTTAAATGCTAATTCCTAACTATAGCGTGTGTGAAACCTATGGTTTTTTCACTGAATTTCTAAGGTTTTTTAAATGCTAAGTCCTAACTATAACGTGTGTGAAACCCATGGTTTTTTCAGTGAATTTGCAAGGTTTTTTAAATGCAAATTTTTTTTTTTTTCTTCTATTTTTTCTAACATATTTTTATTTTAATTTTCTTACCTTTTATAAAGACTATGATTAAATTTTTAAAATTCTTTAATATGTTTTTTTTAATATATTTTTTAAAATAAACATGTAAAATTTATTAGCAGTACTTTTTGTCTATTTTTTTTATTATTTTTTTAGTACGCGTACCGTAAGCTCACGGTAAGCGTACGGTTTACGCAACGCCCGTAATTTTTTTACGCTGCTTGCGTATAGTTACGCAATTTGCGTAGCCGCGCGTACTCCGCGTGGGACGCGTACGCGTGTACGCTACACGCGCACGTTACGCGGAAGTGTCGGGGAGTGACTGTTATGCGCATGCGCGCAAGCGCGTGTCTTTTTTACGCGCATGCGCACTTTTGCCGTAAGCGTACCGTAAGCGTACCGTAAGCGTACGGTAGGTCATGTGATCATGAAACACAACTTTTGATTGGTTGAAACTACTTTCAGTTCTAGAACTCTCCTACACCACACCCATTCCCCTCATTTCTGCTTGTGATCCCTTAGGAGAAGGAGCTGGGCTGTCTTTGTGATACGATGGCAGAACAGCAGAGCTCTTCTGAGAGTGAGGTTAGCACTAGCAGCACTGTCTTGAGGCAGAGAGCGAGGAAACAAAAGCCCTCTTATGTATGGGATTATTTTACTTTTCCTGAAGGCCAGCAAAAGGTGAATGCACCCTTAGTAACTTGCAAGCTGTGTAAGCGTGTACTTTCTAGAGGTAATCCTGACAGGAAGTATTCCTTTGGGAATCATACCATGAAGAGACACCTCCAGGATGTACACAGAAGGACACATGGTCATCTTTTTGGAGGTAACTCTTCAGAAAGACAAGCAAGTACATCCACAGCAGCTCAGCCTGGACCATCATCTGCAGAGCTGACTCCTTCTTCTGCAGGTCAGGTGAGCCCTTCATCTGTGGGGGGAGAATCTCCTTTTGCTGGCCCTCTGGAAATGAACCCTCGATTTCGAAGGGTTGATATTCGATGCACCTTTTGTCAAGATCTAATTTGCCATAGGGAGACCAGTGTTTCCCTAGTGAACAACAAAATAGATCAGCACATTTGTCGCTTTGAATAATTTTCCCATGCTTTCTTTCCTCTGTCCCTGCATGAACACAACGGTTCTTTTAAAAGCCAACCTTATCTTTCATCTTTTTTTTACATATGTTTTTTAAAACTTTTTTTTTTTTTACGGTACGCGTACGGTGCGCGTACTTTTTTTTTTTTTTTTTTTAAAAACACTAAAAATCAATTATCACATTACAAGGTCCTTGAGAGACTACAAAAATATTTATTCATTTGTTTTTTAAAAAAATAGCTTTAAAAATGGTTCTAGTTTTCGAAAATTTTCTATATCAATCTGAAAAGAAAGAAAAAAGTATTAATATTTTTAAAACATTTTATAATACAGTACACATATTTACATTTTTTTCCCAAAAATATTTTTGCCTTATTTTTGCTGTTTTCAGAATATATTGCATTTCACTATAAATTGTGAAAGCAATTGCATTCATCATTTTACAGCGGGCAAAAAAAAATAACAATCACAAAGATTGTAATAAAAAAGCCCAGAATCTCTTTTTACTTAAACTTAACATTATAGAAATGCATAATATTCTAAAAAAATATCATCTAATACCAATAGTTATTTCTTTAAAATACCGTCTGATATGTTTGTTTCAGAAGTATAATCACAATATTATATCTCAAATAACTCCACAATACATCTGATTCCATTTCCTTTAGGCCAAATAGTAATTTTAACATTTTTTTTGGAATAAATTTCCAACAGTAATCCAATAAAATTCTAAAGTTTAATTTGTCCAGATCTCACCGATTCTCTGTAACATTTTGGTTCACGAAAATTTTTTGAATAATTTATTAAGTCCACAATAGAATTGGTTACTTTTCCGCATGGCCAAATAGTAATTTTTTAAATCATTTTTGAAAAAATTTCCAATGGCAGTCCAATAACATTCCAAAATTTAAATTGTGCAGATGTTACCGATTATCTCTAAATTATTGGTTTTTCAAAGTTTCATTAAAAATTTAAAAAGTCCACATTACAATTGGTTATCTTTCCATTAGGCCAAATGATAATTTAAAAAAACAAATTTCTACAAAATTGCAATGGTAATCCAGTAAAATGGTAAAATTATTTTGTCCAGATCTTGCCAAATCTGTCTAAAATTTAGGTTTCAGGAAGATTAGATAGGAATTTGCTAAATCAAAAGGCAAACGTTGTTTGAAAATCAATTGGGAATCATTACACAGTGTCCAACCTTTTTCACATTTAAGATAAACTGTGTAATGTCCAGAAGTAACAGTAGGTCCATCATGGAAAATTATTGCAACAGTTACAAAAGTTTTTCCTGAAATTGATAATTGCTGTCCTGTAAACTTCTTTATTAAAGTATCCAATTTTGAACCATCAGCTCTACATCGTTGCATCATTAAAATTACATACTGTCCGTATTCCTTTAAAATTAATGTTGAAAACATGTCAGATTTACACTCACCACATTTCATGCTATGATTAGCATCTTTAACTAATTTTGCAAAAGTAACTGTTTTACTCTCTGGCAATGTCAAATAAATAAACCTTTCATTATCAACATTAGAGCCACATATATTATAACAATTTTCACAACTATGTTCCCATTTATAAGAGAGACCAAAAAAAATTTCAATGGGAACTCCTTCTTCTTCCACTACCTGAAGAAAATACATCAAGAATTCCTGTGCGTCTTGCATTTTGAGAAAACTGTGTTCGTCCTGAACATACATCTAAAAGTTTTCTAATTTCAGTAGCACTTTCTATTTGAGTTTTATCTTTACTTAGCTTTTGAAAAAGGAGACTCAGCTCTGAACAGAATCTTTTTCCCTGATTTACTATTATCTGCTCTTGCAAACTTTCCAGATAAAATGCAACATTCAGCACTACATTTGCGTAGCAGTTGACACCAGAGCTATTTTCAAAATGACATCCTACAACCTGTTCTTCATTTTCCTTTTTCTTTTTGCTTACAATTACATCACTCCTCTTTTTTTTCCTCTTCTCTACATCTTCATTACAGATATTCTCATTTTTTCGTTTACGAGAAACTACACGTTTCTCTAACACAGGATACTGACCTAAATGAGGAGCATAGCTTCTTCTTAATCTATTATACTCCTTTACACAGTTTGTATCAGCACTAACTTTTGAGTCATCAAAGTCTATCATGAATAAACCTGATAATGTTTTCACTCGTGACAAAGCAACATATGCCATACCTTCTTTGAACACAGTTGAACCAATGTTCACAAATGCACAATCTACAGTCAATCCTTGAGACTTGTGAATAGTTACAGCATATGCTAGAGAAAACGGAAACTGCTTCCTACGTACATATAAGTCTTTCACAAGCATGAAACGAACTGTACAACGACAAATATCTTTAACTTCTTCTATCTGATCAAATTTTATTTTTAAACATTCAATTCCTTCTTTTTTCTGATAATTAATAAAACCCACAACTCTTCCCATAGCTCCATTAACTAAACCTTTTTCAACATCCAAATTTCTTCTTAAAAATACTCTACAGTTCATGCAAACATATAGATTTTTTTCTAATCCAGCTGTTTTGGAGATGTTCTTCTCTAGTGAGTCCAATTTATTTTTCATTTTGCCTGTTACTGTGACAGTAATTCTTCCATCCTCAATTTTGTCCACTGCTTCCAATTTCCTGATCTCTTCCTTTTCCAATTTCAAAAGCTCCTCATTGAATATTGAGCATTCACGTAGAGTTGGCATTAAGCAGATGACACTTTTGTTTTCTGCAATGTTCTTGTATATCTTCTCTGCAACTATTTCTTCCTTTGGAAATAAATTATGTAGCAGCCGACTCTGTAATGCTTTTTTGCCAACTTCTGTGAGTAGTCCAATCCTGATATCTTTCAGAATACTTCCATATTCTTCATCGTTTGCTTGCCTCATATTAGTAGTAAGTTCCTTGTACTCAAAGAAGGACCAAATATTTGTATTTCCGATGCTTCCCAATGACTTCTTCGTGTCTTCATGTGTGACAGTATTAAACACTGGTTGTCCTTTAACTGGAGTAAGTTGCAAAAGATCTCCAAAAACTATGACGTGTTTTCCACCAAATAACATGTCATAGTCTGTCTTCAAAATTTGCTGCATTCTTAAATGCACAAAGGCAAGCATTAAGTTTGATACCATGCTCACCTCATCAATAATGAGAACTTGCATCTTCTTCAATACTCTTGAAACTTCCAAGGATGCTTCTCCAGTTAGCTTGTTGAATTGTATTTTGTTCTCATGCTCCACTGGTAACATTAGCAAACGATGTAAAGTGATTCCTTTTATGTTATATGCTGCTAACCCAGTTGGAGCAGTAACCACACAAGACAAAGTAGAATCCGTTTTTTGCTTTAGGTAGCTTCTGATGACTTTTATTAGGAAACTTTTTCCAGTTCCAGCTTGTCCGCTTACATACATCCTGATTGGATGAAATGATGTGCATGAGCACTCTTTTTTTTCATGTAGAAATCCGTGATCAATTTTGTTTTTGATCTCTTCATAAATTTGTTGCTGCTCTTGATTCAGTTGTCTTTCCAAATTTTCTAAGTCTATAAATTCTTCTTGAGCTTGATTCATAGCCGTTTCCACTTCATTCATGGCTATTGATGCTTCATTTTCAACGATTGGTTGTCCTAGGGGATCTTGACTGAGTGTTCCTGAACTTTGGCTGTCCTGAGAACTATCTCTAGCTATTTATGCTGCAATTGTAGTTTCCTGTTCTATTTCTTCATTTAACATTTGCAGATAAGTTGAGAATGTACTGCATTGTATGCTGTCTTTGCAAGCATTAAAAGAATCTTCATAGCTTTGAAATTCTTCCAGTAGTTCATCCTCTGTACGCCATGGTTTAAACAACTGTAAAAGAGCCAAGTAGTAAAATTCCTTCTTGTCAGTAGTGTCACAACTCAGCTTCCGGTGATTTATCAAACTTCCTTTTGTTTGCTTCACCAAACATCCTTCTTCACCAACGACTTTATATTTTCCATTGTTGATGTCTTCTGCAGCTTTCCGTGAATAAATGTAGTTCTGCAACACTTCATAGAGACACATGTTCTCCAGATGATGACTTCTCTTGGGATAATAAGTGTCCAACATGTTTGATTTCAAAATATCTGTACTTTCTGGGTCATTCTCGGCCAAATATTCAATTTCTCCTACAGATTTCAGTACCCGATTTCTCATTGCTGCAAGGCCTAAACTTGCCCAAATTATTCTTCTTGACTTCGAGTAGAGACTTGCAGAAGATAACCTATCTGAACATTCGTAGGATCCAATTTCTCGATGCGATAACATCTTCAAACTGAAACTGTACAGCTTCTTACTGACAGTCTTCTCGTGAGAAATCTCTTCCCACATTTCCTTCAATTCTGTTTTTTCTGATTTCGTAATGTAAGACGTTACATATCGAGCAACAGCAATGGAATTGTCAGCAACATACTGTATATCCATGTTAGCGTTCCACATGGATAAAATGACTGGGTTGTAGTCATTTATATTTTTTGATTCTTCTTTTCTTTTAAGGTTGTAGGTATTCTTAGGTGATTTTCTTGTGATAGTATGTCTCACAGCTGACATAAAACTGTTTACTCTTCCATTTGAAAGAACAGGTCTAGGAAATCCAAATCGACATTTAGTGTAGTATTTTTCTTTGCTCTTGTATTTCCGTCGACAGTATTTTCCACACCGATGACTTTGGAAACGTAAAACTTGCTCCTTTAACTTGTTCTCTTCTGTGCTTTTTGGTATAGCACATGTTGCATATTCTTCAATGTAAGATAACACTGCTTCATCAGTATCTGTTCCAAACTTTGGGGCATCCTTGATCCACAACAGCATATGAATATGAGGAGCACCTCTTGCCTGGTACTCTTTTCTCCAAAAGAAATCCACTACTTCTCCAAGAGGTGGATTTTTTTTATTGCAGATGAAGGACATCATAGCCTCAAATCTATGATTGAAATATCTGCAAACATTAACCGGATCCAATGAGCACAGTTCTCCTGCTGTCTTGTATTCGATGTTTTTAATGTTTGAATTGGCCTCTCGTAGAAAATCCAGTAAATCATCCCAAGCGTACTCGGCACAGCTTAGGGTAAGGAACCATGTTGGTGTTCCTAAATTCCGTAACATGCATTTTAGTTCACCATGGCGTCGGTACCAATATTCATTTGTCCCACGCTGACAAGCCATCAGATTGATCAGTTGTGTTTCCAAATGATCATCTCGGTGCTGCACTTTCTCCATAAAATCCTTAGCAGACACATTTTGTAAATGTACTCCACTTTTTAAAATGTGATTTACTGCATAAGACAGTGCAGACAAGTCGCTTTCAAATAAAAGATGGAACAAATAAGGAAATTTTTTTTTTCGAAATCTGGGATCTTCAGCATATAGTCTTGTAGTCCGATACTCAGAAGCTGGAATCTGTTCTGGACGTTCATCGTATCGTCCTCCTTTTCCTTTAGGAAACAGCTGGGGAAAACATCGAGCTTCCAAGCTCTCCTCCCATACACTCACGGGAGTTCCTTTTGCTTTCTTCATCTGAAAGAGATCAATATTGTCTCCCATAACTTCTTTTGAATGAAGAGGATGTATGCTAAAATGTTCATAAATTTCTTCTTCCTTTGACTTGTCCACTTTTTCAATTTGTCCAGTTGGTGTTTCTGTGTCTTCTTGTAAATCTTCTTCTTCTTCTTCTTCTTCTATATAAATTGATTCATACCATTTGTTATTTTTTTTCAAATACAAATTTGCTCTTTGTACTTTCCGCACATCTACCAGCTCCTGCCAAATCTTCTTATTCTTTGTAGGTACACCATTAACCAGAATAACTAATGGTTCAGTTTCCAAAGTATCCGCATCAATAGTTTCCATATTTTTTTTCAAATCCAAGGGCAAATACACCACTCTACCTTTTAAACCTCTCAGTAAATCTGAAGGAGGTAATTTACCAGTTTTGGGCTCCATACGTACTATGGTCTGGAACGGATGAACACATTGAATGAGTATAGACTCATATGTATTTAATTCAGAAAGTTCAGCAGGAATAGCATCCAATTCTAAATTATTATGTACAGCTCTGGTCGGCATTCTATTTTCCTCTAACTTGTTGTAACAGTATTTACAAATACGCTGATCTTCACCCAATTCAAAACAATTTTCTAGAAATATATATGTGGCAAAATCCTTCCACTTATAATTATCTTCATTTTCACTCTTTCTGTAGAGATCAACATTCCTAGTTTGTTTTCTATAATGAGTTCTGCGGCAACAAATACAAGTAAAATTTGGTCTTTCATTAGAGACTATTGCAAATTTTGTAATGTGATCATTAAATGTGTTACTTACAGAGGGTTCTACATTCTCTTCCACTTCTTCCTCATTTACTGTGTCCTTCTCTGCACTGTTTTGTTCAGGACCAAAGTAACAAAACTGAATTTCATCAACAACCTTCTCTACATCTGATACCGTTCCTCGGAACAGAGCCCTATTCAATTCATTTAACTTTATTGCTGGACTTTTGGCAAAATACAACCGTCTCACAAACTTTCTCATTTCAGTATGATGAACAGCCAGCATCCTAAAATGATGGAAAACACTATTGCACACTTTTCTAGATAGACAAGCCAGAGAATGACCCTGCAAACCAGTATTCTCTCTCACTCTGCATGGATCCAGACTTTGAAGCACCTTAATCTTCTGTTTTATACTTTTTTTACTATATTCTCTTAGAAACTCTCGAAATTTGTCAATAGATTCCTGACGCACAGTGCAAATACTACTACAATTCCAAAGGTACACTGGGGCTTTAGGACGTCTCCCCATTGCCTCATCTGCCATCACTTGTACCTCATCTCTTGGAACCATTATCTCCTTCTCCATTATGCAACCATTTTTTACTTCGTATGAACGACCTCTGGTGTCAACTGCATGCAGCAAACTATTACTTTGAAAATAGCTCTCTTCATTAAAAAAAGGTTCACTACTTGAACTATGCATCCACTTTCCTAAAAACACTTTACAAAAGTTTGTTCTGTTCACTACTCTTTTCCTTTTGCTATGTGATTTCAGTACATTAACCATTTTGTCTAATGTACGCATCCTATTCAAAATTAATATGAATAGTTTCCTTTTTAATTCTAATGCCTTTGCTGCAATGGCTTCAATTTCTTTTTTTCTCTTATAAAACTTTGTCTTTTTCTTATATTTCTTCACATCCTTTATCAAATTTGACATAACTCTTCTCAGAAACATTTTTCTACGTATCTCTTTAAACGCTGTTTTTCTGTTTAAGTTTAACTTTTTAGTTGCAGAAGGTATATTTGCATTAACTAAATTCTCAATTTTTTCTTGTCCTTTTTGTTTGAAATCATTCTTTCCTGTACAGACATTTTGTACATTTTTCCTTTTTTTGAATATATTCCTTAGAAAATCTTTTTTTTGCTTACCAGAAGATTTTTTCTTCCTCCCAACATCAGCATCTTCTACTAACTTTGATCCTCTAGTTGTCTTCAAATATAGTTTTTTTTTTTAGCGTTTTTTGAACTCTGTATTTTGTAGGCATCTTAAATTTTGTTCACTGCTCTTCAGCAATACCTGAAAAAAACTAAAAAAAAAATTCCTTTATTTTATTTAAATATATTACTACATTTCTTTTCACAATAGTCACAAAACGAAATTTCTTTGCCAATTTGAATGCACACTTACTGCTCTTTTTTTTGGGCAAGTGAAAATCACTTTTACAAACTGACACATTATGAAACCACTTTTCAGATTTTTTAAAAAGCCCATGTCCAGACTGCTACACTCCAGCAAGGGCAACCAGCCTTAGTGATGCTGAAT
This sequence comes from Triturus cristatus, assembly GCF_964204655.1. Taxonomy (NCBI): domain Eukaryota; kingdom Metazoa; phylum Chordata; class Amphibia; order Caudata; family Salamandridae; genus Triturus; species Triturus cristatus. Next base: position 381,355,800 of record NC_140586.1, on the reverse strand, counting down.
GTATTTGCATTACAGACTGAAACCTGAAAACCCCACTCGCTTGTAAATACTGTGCATGATTATACATGGCAAGCAGATGGGTGTGTGCTAAGAGTCTGCTTCTTCCCCCAAAAAATCGCTCCCCCTTTTTCCTACTAATGCAACTGTGAAATCACCAGAAAAAAACGCAATAAATCTCTGCCTATAATTCCTCTTTGCACACAGAGTCATGTTTTCACATTAGTCCCAAAACGAAATTTCTTTGCCAATTTCAAAGCACACTTACTGCTCTTTTTTTTTTTGGCAAGTGAAAATCACTTTTACAGACTGACACATTATTAAACCACTTTTTTGATTTTCTTAAATGCACATGTCCAAACTGCTTTTTCAGACCACCACCATGTGTAACCTGGGTGGCTGCCTACACTCCAGCAAGGGCAACCAGCCTTAGTGATGCTGAATGTATTTCCATTACAGACTGAAACCTGAAAACCCCACTCGGTTGTGAATACTGTGCATGATTATACATGGCAAGCAGATGGGTGTGTGCTAAGAGTCTGCTTCTTCCCCCAAAAAATCGCTCCCCCTTTTTCCTACTAATGCAACTGTGAAATCACCAGAAAAAAAACGCAATAAATCTCTGCCTATAATTCCTCTTTGCACACAGAGTCATGTTTTCACATTAGTCCCAAAACGAAATTTCTTTGCCAATTTGAAAGCACACTTACTGCTCTTTTTTTTTGGGCAAGTGAAAATCACTTTTACAGACTGACACATTATTAAACCACTTTTTTGATTTTCTTAAATGCACATGTCCAAACTTCTTTTTCAGACCACCACCATGTGTAACCTGGGTGCCTGCCTACACTCCAGCAAGGGCAACCAGCCTTAGTGATGCTGAATGTATTTGCATTACAGACTGAAACCTGAAAACCCCACTCGCTTGTAAATACTGTGCATGATTATACATGGCAAGCAGATGGGTGTGTGCTAAGAGTCTGCTTCTTCCCCCAAAAAATCGCTCTCCCTTTTTCCTACTAATGCAACTGTGAAATCACCAGAAAAAAACGCAATAAATCTCTGCCTATAATTCCTCTTTGCACACAGAGTCATGTTTTCACATTAGTCCCAAAACGAAATTTCTTTGCCAATTTGAAAGCACACTTACTGCTCTTTTTTTTTGGGCAAGTGAAAATCACTTTTACAGACTGACACATTATTAAACCACTTTTTTGATTTTCTTAAATGCACATGTCCAAACTTCTTTTTCAGACCACCACCATGTGTAACCTGGGTGGCTGCCTACACTCCAGCAAGGGCAACCAGCCTTAGTGATGCTGAATGTATTTGCATTACAGACTGAAACCTGAAAACCCCACTCGCTTGTAAATACTGTGCATGATTATACATGGCAAGCAGATGGGTGTGTGCTAAGAGTCTGCTTCTTCCCCCAAAAAATCGCTCCCCCTTTCCATCTAATGCAACTGTGAAATCACCAGATAAAAACGCAATAAATCTCTGCCTATAATTCCTCTTTGCACACAGAGTCATGTTTTCACATTAGTCCCAAAACGAAATTTCTTTGCCAATTTGAAAGCACACTTACTGCTCTTTTTTTTTTTGGCAAGTGAAAATCACTTTTACAGACTGACACATTATTAAACCACTTTTTTGATTTTCTTAAATGCACATGTCCAAACTTCTTTTTCAGACCACCACCATGTGTAACCTGGGTGGCTGCCTACATTCCAGCAAGGGCAACCAGCCTTAGTGATGCTGAATGTATTTGCATTACAGACTGAAACCTGAAAACCCCACTCGCTTGTAAATACTGTGCATGATTATACATGGCAAGCAGATGGGTGTGTGCTAAGAGTCTGCTTCTTCCCCCAAAAAATCGCTCCCCCTTTTTCCTACTAATGCAACTGTGAAATCACCAGAAAAAACGCAATAAATCTCTGCCTATAATTCCTCTTTGCACACAGAGTCATGTTTTCACATTAGTCCTAAAACGAAATTTCTTTGCCAATTTGAAAGCACACTTACTGCTCTTTTTTTTTTGGCAAGTGAAAATCACTTTTACAGACTGACACATTATAAAACCACTTTTTTGATTTTCTTAAATGCACATGTCCAAACTGCTTTTTCAGACCACCACCATGTGTAACCTGGGTGGCTGCCTACACTCCAGCAAGGGCAACCAGCCTTAGTGATGCTGAATGTATTTGCATTACAGACTGAAACCTGAAAACCCCACTCGCTTGTAAATACTGTGCATGATTATACATGGCAAGCAGATGGGTGTGTGCTAAGAGTCTGCTTCTTCCCCCAAAAAATCGCTCCCCCTTTCCATCTAATGCAACTGTGAAATCACCAGAGCAATACGCAATAAATCTCTGCCTATAATTCCTCTTTGCACACAGAGTCATGTTTTCACATTAGTCACAAAACGAAATTTCTTTGCCAATTTGAAAGCACACTTACTGCTCTTTTTTTTTGGCAAGTGAAAATCACTTTTACAGACTGACACATTATGAAACCACTTTTTTGATTTTCTTAAATGCACATGTCCAAACTGCTTTTTCAGACCACCACCATGTGTAACCTGGGTGGCTGCCTACATTCCAGCAAGGGCAACCAGCCTTAGTGATGCTGAATGTATTTGCATTACTGAGTCCAACCTCAAACCCTTAAACTATTCTTTTGTTTTCCAGTACACCTTAATTTATTGTGAAAACATAGTCCATATTATTTTACATGTTCCTCACATTTAAATTTCTCCCAAAACAGAAAATGATAAACGCAACTTCAACAAAAAGAATTTCCATTTCTATTATTCATTTCTTAAGTTACCACATACATCCCCTCTCAAACTCATAACTCACCTTTAAAATTAGTTAGTTGTGAAAGAAATGTGGCACTCAAACAGCAGATTATCAGAGCCAGGATCTCTGTTGTGTTCACCTCTCTCCTCTCAGCAGAACCAGATAATGGCAAACTTTCCCTCTATTTTTCCACACATATACATGTAAGTTTCAAATCTCAGTGCTTCCCCCTTTTTTTCAAATGTAATCACACATTTCTATTGGTTGAAAACCAACCCTTTTCCAAAAGTACCCTGCCCCCAACTTGACTTCTGCCTAGTACCCTTCCCCCAACTTGACTTCTGCCTGCTACCATAGCAACAGCTCATGGAACACTGCTGTGTGGAGTTAGGTCAGAAGTTCGCCACACAATGTTTCAATTCCACAGAGCAAGAGTGCTTGACTTTTCAAACCTAACAGCAAATCCATAGTACTGTTCTTTGGTTACACATTTTTTTGTACCAATACAAAACATGCTTCTATTAATTTACACATACAGCCTAGTTTTTATTCTAGAATGGTATGAAACAGTCAATCAGTTCTTTTTGTTTTGAAAAAAATATGTATGCCTCCATTTCCAAACTGTCTTTCTTTTCTTATTGCCATTCTACTGAAAGACACCTCCTGAGTGCATCCAGTTCTCATTTGAAGATGTTCACAGTGTGGATTGTAGGGCACAGCTATGTCTTCTGGAGTGAAAAGTTTGCAGAGAAAACAGATATGGTGAGAGACCTTGCTTTGCCAAATGTAGACATTAAATGGATTGGTCAGAGAGGGTTAAAGTGGCACCAATTGATGCCATTGGTGAAATCCTTCATGCAAATCCAACACCCTGACCTCATAATAGTGCACTGTGGTGGCAATGACCTAGGCCCTTTGACTGGGGTAGGTCTGGAAATGCTTATGAAGGACACCTTTGCACAACTGTTTTCACTTTTCCCTAAAACTGCCTTTGTGTTTTCTAACATATGCCAAAGGCAAAAATGGAACTGGTCCAATCATTTCTGTCCGCAGATTGACAAAGCAAGAAAGCACGTCAACAAATCTGTTTCTGCTTTCCTCCGTGACTATGGTATGGGTGCCATTTACCACAACAACTTGCGTTATGACATGCAAGACATTTATAGAGGAGATGGTGTGCACTTCAATGATGAAGGGAACAGAGTCTTCCTCTTGAACCTTAGACTCTGCATCCGTACTTACTTGTAGGTACCACTAAAAAAATGACTTCATAAACACAACAGCTCTTTTTAGAGCTCCCTAATATCTAAACTCTTAATTCTGCATTTCATTTATTTTTTTTTATTTTTTTTTACCGTACGCTTACCGTACGCGTACCCCGTGATTTTTTTAAAAATCAATAAATGTTTTTTTTGTACTTTTCTGTCCTTCTTTGACCCCCTTACAAATGTTAGGGGGTCTGTAACTCTCCTCATTGCCCCCTTTTCTTGTTTTCACTCTTTTTTTTCAGAGTGAAATACACAAAATGGCGGCCGCCGCTTCCTGGTTTCGGCCGATTCGAATGTTTACTAAGATCTAAGTGCCAATCAGAATCTCGCTCGCGCACGCCATTTTTCTTCCGTACGCTTACCGTAAGCTCACCGTACGCGTACCCCGTGATTTTTTTAAAAAACAATAAATGTTTTTTTTGTACTTTACAGTCCTTCTTTGACCCCCTCACAAATGTAAGGGGGTCTGTAACTCTCCTCTTTGCCCCCTTTTCTTGTTTTCACTCTTTTTTTCAGAGTGAAATACACAAAATGGCGGCCGCCGCTTCCTGGTTTCGGCCGATTCGAATGTTTACTAAGATCTAAGAGCCAATCAGAATCGCGCTCGCGCACGCCACCGTACGCGTACGGTAAGCGTACGGTAAGCGTACCGTAAGCGTACCGTAAGCGGGCTCAGATATATATATTGATTTAAAGGCTATTTTCTCAGAATCTACTGAACAGATTTACACCAAACCTACAAAAGGCACTTCCTTGACCTAGGGACTACCTCTCTGCCAAATTTCGAGTAATTCTGTTCAGCCGTTCGGGCTGTAGCTCGTTCTAAAGGTCCTATGGAAAAATGCATGGGAAAAACGCGTTTTGGGACCCCCCTTTTATCTCAGCCCCCGCTTGAAGGATCCCCCCGAGACTTTCAGGGTAGGAGCGGAGCGTAGCGCCCCACCTATTTTGAGAAATTCGCGAGGATTCGTCGACCGGCGCCAAAGTTATTCAAAATAGAATGTTGCGACCGCCAGTAGGTTATATATATATATATATATATATATATATATATATATATATATATATATATATATATATATATATATATATATATACTATGTGCGCTACAAGTGAGGAGAAGTGGTCCAACGCAACCCACTTGGGATCATTTTGCCGCGATATCAGTCCATGCACAGCGACTCACAAGAGGAAAACTTCAACTTCCATCAGGCCACAGATGTGGCCACGCCCACATAAGTGGTGACATTGTTTTCAAAAGAAGGCTGCAGAAACTGCTGTGATATGCACTGAAAGGATAGTCTACAGCCCATGAGGAAGTGCTCACGCACGAAACGCGTCGGGCAGGACTTTGAGTATGCGAGGCTCTTCTGCTGTTTGTGAGGCAATTTCTCCATTAAACAAGTTGGCGAATGAAAATCTACCTGTGTGGGCTCCTTACTGCAGGCAACTCTGTTTTGGATGTTTAGCGGCACAGCCTGAGCCGCGAGGAAGCCCCGCTGTACTCAAGTGCAGCCCTGCCATTATGTCAAATGACGTGACGGCACGAAGGACAGGTATGCCTAATGGTGAAATATTATGTGCGCTACAAGCGAGGAGAAGTGGTCCAACGCAACCCACTTGGGATAATTTTGCTGTGATATCAGTCCATGCACAGCGACTCACAAGAGGAAAACTACAACACTTCAACTTCCATCAGGCCACAGGTGTAGCCACACCCACATGGGCGGTGAAATTGTTTTCAAAGGAAGGCTGCAGAAACTGCTGTGATATGCACTGAAAGGATAGTCCACAGCCCATGAGGAAGTGCTCACATACGAAACGCGTCAGGCAGGACTTTGAATATGCGAGGCTCTTCTACTGTTTGTGAGGCAATTTCTCCATTAAACAAGTTGGCGAATGAAAATCTACCTGTGTGGGCTCCTTACTGCAGGCAACTCTGTTTTGGATGTTTAGCGGCGCAGCCTGAGCCGCGAGGAAGCCCCGCTGTACTCAAGTGCAGCCCTGCCATTATGTCAAATGACGTGATGGCACGAAGGACAGGTATGCCTAATGATGAAATACTATGTGCGCTACAAGCAAGGAGAAGTGGTCCAACGCAACCCACTTGGGATAATTTTGCCACGATATCAGTCCATGCACAGCGACTCACAAGAGGAAAACTACAACACTTCAACTTCCATCAGGCCACAGGTGTAGCCACACCCACATGGGCGGTGACATTGTTTTCAAAACAAGGCTGCAGAAGCTGCTGTGATATGCACTGAAAGGATAGTCCACAGCCCATGAGGAAGTGCTCACGCACAAAACGTGTCGGGCAGGACTTTAAAAATGCGAGGCTCTTCTGCTGTTTGTGAGGCAATTTCTCCATTAAACAAGTTGGCGAATGAAAATTTACCTGTGTGGGCTCCTTACTGCAGGCAACTCTGTTTTGGATATATATATATATATATATATATAAAACATTAGATAGAAAGATATATATGTATATATATGTTTTGTTTTTTTTCAACTACTTCGCAGAACCTTCTTTTATTTTGGGGTGTGCTACAGGGGTAATGGTTTACTGTAATATTTTTCTGCTGCGCCTGTTATACCAGTGCAGCAAATCTGAGGTACATAGTTGATTGTGGCCTGACATTAATGTTATGGGTATATTTCAGCAAGTGTGACCCCATATCTTTAGAGAACCCGGTGTAATGTATAGTGTTTAAGGAAACAATGGTTCACTAGGACATTAATCTCATTAGTGAAATGTGAAGTCTCCAAGGGTTGATGACAATACAGTTATTTCATTTCCCAGGCACATACAAAACAGGCAGATAAACAATGCTAACTTGGTAGGTGTCCCAGCGTTCCGTGCCTGTCTTGCAACACAGTCGGAATTCTCTCCTTGACATGACTAATGCCACTCTCCCTCCATTTAGTTGCCATCACCGCGTTCTCTTAACAGCTGGCACTCCGGCGCTCCCGTGCATTCGATTCACCGACCTCGAGTACCTTTGTTTCCCCAACCACAGGTACTTTAAAGCCCTGTTTCACAAGATAGTGATACTTGACCCCTCCTTGTGTTCGTGCATATTTTTCCATGATTATTTAATTAATTTTGGTCTCCTCGATTCCTCTTCAGCAGGGGCACTCTGATGTAAAGTCACAGTTTGCCTTGTCAGTATACCGGCTGTGACAGTGTCCTTAGTTGGCCGGCTGGCAATCATTGGATAAGTAATTGTCAACCAGGCATCAGCGCACCCTTCCACAGTACTCCATTTCTGAACACCAGTACCTCAAGCTGGCTCGAGCACTCAACTGAATAGTACCAGCGAGTCTCCAAACTCAGATGAATGGATAATCCTCCTCCTTCACCAATAGACAGCTATTTACACATGCTCATTAGTAATCTAACCTAATTACCTTTCTCAAATTGAGATGCCCTTGCCCTCGTTTTCATTGGTCATAAGAAGTTCCTCCCAGGATTGATTTCACTTTAACCAGGAAGATTGCACTTCTTCATTTTTTTTTAATTTTCAGATATTGAGTGCTCAAACCCCGTCCTGATGATGACCTCACATTGCCAGAGGTCAAAACACCGTCAACGGTAGACCTATATAGACTTAGAGGTATATTTACAAGCCCCTATCGCCACCACAACATCACTTTTTCTGACGTCGTGGTGCCGATAGAGCCTGCACCTTTAATGTGGCTTAACGCTGCCTTGTAAATAAGGTACCCTTTCACAATACCCTTAGTGTGAAAGGAGAGGGCAATGGGTGTTGCGGTGGGCGTTCTACTGCAACACCCATTGATTTTGACGCTGACCCCTATTTACAAGGGTGGCGTAATTAGGAGCCAGCGCCAAAAATAAGACCAGGAAAGACCTGGTCGTAAACTGACGAAACGAGGAGAAATGCTTTATTTCTCCTCGTTTTTGCTGTTTCCATTTGTGCTGCTTGTGCAGCAGACATAGAAACAGCAACATGCCATTGATTGTTTATGTACAGGAAGGTGTCCCTTCCTGCACATAAACAATCATTGAAACAAAAATTATGTTTTGCAGCTTCTCTGTGTGCTACATTAAGTAGCACACACAGAAGTTACAAAGCACCATTTCTGATTGTTTATGCACATAAACAATCATTCCCCTGCAACACAGATACCCTTGCACTATGGCGCAAGTGTGCCTGCGTTGGCGCTAGGTAGCTAAATTAGCACCAGCACAGGGGGAAATGCACGGCTGCACCATATTTTGTGAATACGGTGAAGCCCTGTGTTTGTTTAGAAGTGGCAGAGCGTGGCTTTAAGCTAGGGAGGCTAACACCCCGCTCCGCCTCTTCTCTCGTAAATATGCCCCTTAGTTTCCACTGTATTAAGTAATGTTTTAGAAGTCATATGTCTTTTTATGTGTGATGCACTTTGCCTTTCTTCCAGTAGCAGCTCCATTTCATAACAAGTGGTGAGGCGGGGGGGTAGGGGGAAGGTGTGGGGGGTAGGAAGAATAAAATAATTTTTTTAAAAGAGCAATTACCTGCTGCTGCGCTGCCGGACGCCGTCTCAGGGTTCTTATCCCCCGGTCCTTGCACACTGCAGGCTCCTAGATGCCAATCATGACGCTGCTCCCATGAGAGCAGCGTCATGATTGGCCTGAGTGGGCTTGTTTAATGCTCGCTCAAGTCCTCGGAGTCTGTTCCTCTACTCCACCCCGCTGTGCAACACAGCTCGGGTGGAGAGAGATCAGAGTGTGCATGACAATTTGGACGACCTTAGACTGCCGGCCAAACCCTCATGAGTACTTTAAAGTGTGCACTACCCCTCCCCTTACACTCTTCATTGACCCGCCCTGCCCAGACTTGGCTGCCTGCAGCAGAAATAAAAATAAAATGATAATAAAATGATTTTATTATCATTTTATTTTTCCCATTTCTGTCTGCTGCCTGGCACTCAGCAAGGGGGGGGGGAGGGGGGAAATGCTTTTATACTCCGCCGTAGTGGAGGAGCCACTGCTACTTTCTTCTCACTTTTCACTGCACCCATATTCACTTGAGTGTGAGCACTGGATCTTCCATAAAAGCATATATATTTTAAAAAAACTGATGAAAATATGCAATGAATAAATAAATTGCAAATTAGCATTGTTTATCTACCTGTTTTTCACGTGCCTGGACAATTAAACAACTGCGTTGTCTTCAACCCTTGGAGACTTCACATTTCACAAATGACAATAATGTCCTTGTGACCCATTATTTTCTTAAAGGCTGACATTAATATTATAGCGCACACTAGGATGAGCTACTTCATATATTTGAGCAGGTAAGAGGTTGTGCATGTTACATAGTGCAAAGCTTTATCTATGCCACTGCAGCAAGGAAGCAGTGTGTGAAGAAAGAGCTCTGCCTGTTACAGGAGTACAGAACTACCTTACAAACCGGTAGCATTTTGACCAAATTCTTTATCGAAATGTACTGTAAAATTCATCATTTTGCCCTCTATTTCTCAAAGTTCTTGGAGAGGAATCCCATAAAATTGTATTTGCTTGCTTTCCTCAATCAATGAATGTTGGAAACAGCGTTTACACCCCAACACATTTGAATTTCAGTAGCCACGACTGCTAAGCATGGTTTCCAGACTTGTCCAGCTGAAGAGTTTCTAGCTCCAAAAAAGTATACAAGTCTCATCATAAAGTGCAAGGGCAGGAAAAGGCAGCAATGTGGCACCCCACTTCGAAGCAACCTCAGTGGCTACACTTTTTAACTTCACCCGCTTAAAGCTTTTGGCACTATTGCACCTTGTCTTGTTCTGCTGGAACTTTCTGACTTCTAAAAAAGAGACCAAGGGGTAATTTGGAGCTTGGCAATATGGAATAGCCACTGTAAATCCGCATGTTTTCTCCTCTGCTAAATGCGTGGTACTGCTGCCTAATTTAAAGTTGGGGAAATTGCTTTCTGATTGTTGGAGCAATAGGTGGCCTCAAGTCATCTGCCACAAGGCACCCACCCAGCAGTGGCCCATCCATAGGGGCTGAGGGACAATGCCACCTCACCCTTTGCCCCTCAAAAAGAGTGTTTGTCAGGCTGCGCAAAGGCCAGCCTCACAAACACTCTTCATTTTCAGTTCAGGCAGCCAGGAGCTAGACATGCTCTAAATGTGCAGGCTCCTGGCTGTCTGAGCTGAACTTTTCTGGGGTGAGGATGTCAACGCTCTATGAGCATCACCTCCTCAGCCTGGCAAAAGTGTCTCGAGGCACTCTCCCTTTTGATGAGGGAGCGCATCACTAATTGCCTTGGGCCTGTGTGCTTCAGTTTTAAGCCCTGAAGTGCCCAGGGCCGAGTGCGAATCCGTGACACCTCGCCATAGAGCGAGGTGGAGTCCAGCAATCTCACTGGCCCCATCCCACTCTGTGATAAATTTGGGACTGCTGCCTTCCTCATTGGCTGACCTAGGTTCACAGACATGGCCTTTCAAGTCTGCAGTTGAAAGATGAATCCTTTAAGCAGCACGGCAGTCCTTCTAACAGAGGTTCAGTTCAAGAACCAGAAGTGTCTAATTTTAGGGGGTTAGAGACCCAGTACAAATGCCTTTGATGTGGGGGCTGACTTCAAAGAAGCTCTCTGAAGTGCACAAGTATCCGATTCAACCCAGTCCTGTCTGTGGGGGAGGGTAAACAGTCCTTTGTGTGGGGACAGGGCACTGCCTATTCAAATGAAGTGTTAGCCCCTCCCTTGCATCCATTCCAGGCATGGCCATCAGAATGCAGATGTATGGGTAAGCAGACACATCTATCCTTCCAGTGTTGTGGCTCTCTGGAGGGAATGCAGAAAGTGTAGTTGTCACCCACCTAACACGTGTATTGGAGACAGGCTGTCAGTCACACAGAGCAGTATGGGCAGAGAAATGTTCACTTTCTAACAGTGGCATTTCTAAAACAGTAATCATACTTCACCAATGAGGAAGACTTATCATTATCATTCCAAAGATATAAACATAAAATGTTACTCCTCTCTTAGCAGGAATAACACCTTAAAAGTGAATTAAGGAATTCCCTATGCTGACCAATGAGAGGAGTAGGCCTCACAGTAGTGAAAAATGGAATAAGGTGTTTGTCAATACCAGGACATGCAAAACATAGCAGTACATGTCCTACCTTTCATTGAAACAGCACCCTGCCATTAGGGGTATCTAGGGCCTACCTTAGGGCTGGCTTGTGTTTAATAAAAGAGGAGTTTCAAACTTGGCAAGTATTTTTAAATACCAAGTCAAAGGGGCAGTAAACTGTACACAGAGCCCCTGCACTAGCAGGCCCGAGACATGGTTAAGAGGTTACGCAAGTGGGTGGCACAAGCAGTGCAGCAGTCCCACTATTAGCATTTAATTTACAGGCCCTGGGCACATGTAGTGCACTTTACTAGGGGCTTATAAGTAATTTAAATATGCCAATTGGGTATTAGACAATGTTACCATTTTCAGAAGAGAGAGCACATGCAGTTTAGCACTAGCTAGCAGTGGTAAAGTGCTCAGAGTCTTAAAGCCAACAAAAATGAGGTCAGAGAAAGAGGAGGAGTAGGGTAAAAAGTTTGGGGTGACCCTTCAGAGAGGGCCATTTTCCAACAATAGGTAACTGTGTTATATTAGGATTGTAACTTATGAACTGAAAGTAACAAAAAGATCTATGTGACAAAATCAGTACCCACACAGCTATCTAAATAAAATACAGATGTGTTATTTACATGGCCATATTCTTTGCAGCAGGCATATTAACTATCTCTGTTATTTTATGATGAGTCAAAACTCCCACTAGGGAAAACTCAGATCTCTCCCCAGCATGGACATTAATTACAAGAGTTATCTAGACATTTGTATTGTTGCCTAAAACCTACTGGTCATACAAGGTTTTGTGCAGCAGGTGCTTTTACACTGGTGTTTGTTGTAATACAGCACCCCTCAATGTTAGTGCCAGGTGCTGCTGCACTGGTCACAATTCCTTAGAGTAAGCCCTGGGACCTTTTGACAGCCACATTGACTTTGATAATGACAGAATTAGCATTTGCCTGACCTGGTGTGGAGACCTCAAAAGAATCAATTAGAAGCTATCGTATTTTCAGAATATTTAAAACATGCGGTGTAGTGGATAATTAATGGCACCTGCTGAAGTGTTTTGATTTGTAAAATGCAATGTCAGCTCATTTGTTGCTTTTGTGAATGAATTAACTTAGTTATTTTGTAAAGCCCATACTTATTGCAATATATTTAGCAATATGTATGGCCCCCAGTGCCTTGGGTACATAGGACAAACATTGTACAAGGCTTTTTCCCGTGATCACTGAGGGAAGCAAATGAAAGACAAAGATTTCCTGACCCCGGCACATGCTAGAATATTTAGCAGGAGCAAATTATTACTGAAAAGGGTTTCAAGCTTCACCAAGGGCTGGTGAAGGCTAAAAGAGATGGCCATTTCCTCCTGCAAGATGTAAATGTCATCACAAAGTTTGCAGTGGACATTTAGTTGGATGCCCCCCCACCAGTGAATTTACATGCCTTAAAATTGCTATTTTTGCAATTATGGTCACGTAGATTGCAATGGGATTATTCAACCCATATGTGCCAGTGATTTGTCCACCATATGGGTCCTCTCAAAGTGGACCTGAATTCATGATGCATATGGATAGCCTACTGCTGCCCTTTAGCCTCTCATCCTTTTTCTTCATCTTCATCTTAGTCAAGTGGCAGCCTGTAATGTGCAGCAGGGGCAGGCACACACATACTCACACCCAGCACATACACACCCACACACCCATTCACAGCATGCACGCTTGCACCCACAGATACACAAACATTCATACATACACACAAGCATGCACCCAACATAAGAAACCATACCAGGCCGCAGCTGTGATCCAGGGTGGCGAGAAGAAAGTCTCTATGGTTACTGGAGGAAAGTGACTGTCACCTTCTATCATTGGCTGACCTAGTTATGGGTCAAACAAAGAGAGGAGACGGCAGTCCTTTACACATCACAGAGTGGAATGGAATCAGTGAGACTGCTGACCCACCCTCACTCTGTGATGAGGTGTCACTTATGGGCAGTCAGCCGTGGGTACTTGAGGACTTAAAACCGAAGTGCCCACGTCTGAGTCTATGAGTGGAGCTCCGCCTTGTTATGAGGGGGAGACTCACCGAAGACTTTTAATGTAGTGAAAAGCAACTTCCCTTGGAAGACTTTATGTCCTTGATCTCATCATACACTCATTCATTTATACAATGTTCAAATATCCACAACAAAATCTTAAAACAGGACCCAAAAAGACAATTAAAAATAAATTTTAATATATATCAATGCATATTGATTAAAAATTATAATTATAATCATATAAAACACAATTCATAACCACAATAATATTCAAGAATAAAAATGATCCTATAATCAGTGTATCGTTGTCTAAGAAACAATCCAACAACTATAAAAAACGAGAGACAAACATTTATCATCATAATTATGTTAATTTGTTTGAATCAGTATTGTCTAAGGCTGTAAATTTTATTGTGTTTAGACACTACATTTCCTCAAATTTAACAAAAGTAGAGTAGCATCGACGGGTTTCGGTTGATAAGCCACCTTCTTCAGGACTAACAATGTTTTTGTCTCTCTTCGAAATACAATACACACACCTGTCTAAAAGCAAAAACACAAACTGAATATATACAACTCTATTGTATGGTGCCAAGATAATTTTTCTTGTTACGATTCACATGGTGGTAACCCTAATATTTCTAAGAATTCCACCCCATCTCTTATACATCAACAAAAATAATCCAACTGATTTTTAAATGTTTAAAGGGTCCATTACAACAATAAGGGATAAAACATTTCTTAGGGTTTTGGGTGGGTATGGGTTTTTGGGTGGCAATGGTATTTTTAGGGTAGGTATTGTTTTTGGGTGGCAAGGGTAATTTTAGGATTTAGGATGGGTATGGGTTTTTGGGATTTCAAGGGTTATTTTAGGGTGTAGGGTGGGCATGGTTTTTGGGTGGCAAGGGTAATTTTAGAATGTAGGGTGGGTATGGGTTTCAGAGATTGCAAGGGTATTTTTAGGGTTTAGGGTAGGTATGGGTTTTTGGGTGCAAAGGGATATTTAGGGGTTTTGGGTGGGTGTGGGTTTTTTGGTGGCAAGGGTAATTTGAGGGTTGTGGGTGGGTATGGGTGTTTGGGTGGCAAGGGTAATTTTAGGGTGGGTTTTTGGGTGGAAAGGGATTTTGTAACATTATTAGTGAGTATAGGGGTGTGTGTGTGTGTGTATATATATATATATGTTCACTGAAACAAAACATAGGTTTCAGGGGCGTTATAGTTAGCTGGACTTTTCACTCGTACAAAACCATTGAAATTCCCCCGTTATAGTTAGTTCAGTTAACTATAACTTGCGCGCCCGCAATGCACTGCTGATGACATCACATATTACATCACTCATGACATGGTCAGTGACATCACTCATGACATCACTCATGACATCTCAAATTACATCAATGATGACATCACTGATGACATCATCCAGTGAATGTGTGTTTTTCTGAAAATTACATATGTTTTATACATGTATATCTCAAGGTCGATGGAAGAATAAATGGGTATATAAGTGTCTAAATGGATGATTTGTTTTTGAAAAATTGATTGTATAACTGACTGATTAAGTGTATCTTAGTGAATACATGGCTTAGTGAGTAATGTTTAAATATGTAAATATCTGTATCAGTCTCTCACTTTGTGTATAAGTGGCTGCATGGGTTGGTGAGTAGCTACATGAGTGTCTATATAGGTTATTAGTTGGTTTTTTGAGTATCAGTGTGAGTGTCTGAGTGTTTGTATGGTTTGGTGGGGGGTATTGCGTAGTGCATAGATGCATGAATGCGTGACTCACTGTTTGTATGTGTTGAAGACAGCATGTGTGCATGACTATATGGGTGGATGAGTGTGTGCATGGGTGTGTTAGTGAGTGAATGACTCAATAGTGTCTTTATGGGTAACTACATATGTTTTAAACTAGTATATGTGACTATTGGTGTATATAAGTGAGTATATGTGAGAGTGAGAGATTGGAAGAGTTCCTGTATGAATAAGTATGTGTTTCTATAAGTGATTGTTTAGAAGACTAAGTATGTGTAAGTTTCTGTAGAAGTAAGTGTGGTGGTGTGTGTATAACTGTATATGCAAGTAAATGGATGTTTGATTCTTTATTAGCATGAGTGACTATGTGTGTGAGTAACTCTATGGATGAGTGACGTTGTGTAACAGGATGTATAAGTGTATGAGTACATATGATGAGTGAGTACATGTATGAGTGACTGTATAGGACTGTTGGTGAATGAGTGGATGTGTATGTGGATCTTAGAATTACTGAATAGGTTGTTGTAACTGGTATTGGTATGTCCATTGTTTCGAAAATGTTAGTTTCTATTTTTGAATGTGTGTTTCAAAGTTTATATTAGGGGAGAGGAGGTCTGCCACTCTTATCACAAGGATGATGTCATCAGTGATGTCATTTGAGATGTCATCAGTGATGTCATGAATGATGTCACTGACCATATCATGAGTGATGTAATATGTGACGTCATCAGCAGTGCATTGCGGGCGCGCAAGTTATAGTTAGCTGAACTAACTATAACGGGGGAATTTCAATGGTTTTGTATGAGTGAAAAGTCCAGCTAACTACAATGCCCCTGAAACCTATGGTTTTTTCAGTGAATTTCTAAGGTTTTTTAAATGCTAATTCCTAACTATAACGTGCCTGAAACCTATGTTTTTTTCAGTGAATTTCAAAGGTTTTTTAAATGCTAATTTCTAACTATGCCTACAGAGATAGGACATGTGAAGAAAGAAGAGAAAACTCACAGAAAGAAAAAAACAGAAATGCAGAATGAAGCAACAGAAGTCCTCAAAGACAAAGAAAAGTGCAGGAAGAAGGATAACGTGCAGAAAGAACAAACAGAAGAGCAGAAAGAAGCCTTGCTGCAAAATCATCCTGTACTCTCAACTTTTTCAGACGGATACTGGTGGTAACTGAGTCTGACTAACCAGTCCTAGAGCCAGTGCTATGTTTAAAAGACACTCAGAATACAGTGAAAACACCTACATACCCTAGGGAACACTATGCGTTGGGATCCCCCTGTGATTAGCATGACCTCCTCTGTAAGCTCCTAATATTTAATAGGGCAGGGGATTAAAACTACCTCTTAAAACGCGCCACAGGACGTGTTTGCACACGTCACCTCTGGCCCTGTCCCCTCCCTGCCCCACTGTGTAAACACGCCCTGTGGCCGTTTTAAGTTGGGAGACTAAGTCCCCTTGAATCCTGAGGGTCCCTAGGGTTCAACTAGACCACTAGGTACCTCCAGTAAGCGCCACAGAGCTGCGTTGCATAGAGATGTAAAAAGGGGCACGGCCTAGACCACCTCTCTCTGCAACGCAGCACAGTGGCGCTTACTGGAAGCACCTGGTGGGCTAGTTGACCACAGGGTCCCTCAGGATTGAAGGGCAATTATTTCCCCAACTTAAAACACGCCACAGGGCGTGTTTGCACACGTTAACTCAGGCCCCGTCCCCTCCCTTCACCACTGTGTAAACACGCCCTGTGGCTGTTTTTAGTTGGGAGATTAAGTTCATTTGAATCCTGAGGGTCCCTAGGGTCCAACTAGTCCACTAGGTACCTCCAGTAAGCGCCACAGAGCTGCGTTGCAGAGAGGTGTAAAAAGTGGCACGGCCTGGACCACCTCTCTGCAACGCAGCTCAGTGGCGCTTACTGGAAGCACCTGGTGGGATAGTTAGCCCCCAGGGGCCCTCAGGATTAAAGGGGAATTATTTCCCCAACTTAAAACGAGCCATAGGGCGTGTTTGCACACGTCACCTCAGCCCCGTCCCCTCCCTTCCCCACTGTGTAAACACGCCCTGTGGCCGTTTTAAGTTGGGAGATTAAGTCCCCTTGAATCCTGAGGGTCCCTAGGGGCAAAATAGCCCACTAGGTACGTCCAGTAAGCGCCATTGCAAAGAGGTGTAAAAAGGGGCACGGCCTGCACCACCTCTCTGCAACGCAGAGCAGTGGCGCTTACTGGAAGCACCTGGTGGGCTAGTTGGCCCCCAGGGTCCCTCAGGATTGAAAGGGAATTATTTCCCCAACTTAAAACGCGCCACAGGGCGTGTTTGCACACGTCACCTCAGGCCCCGTCCCCTCCCTTCACCACTGTGTAAACACGCCCTGTGGGCGTTCTAAGTTGAGAGATTAAGTCCCCTTGAATCCTAAGGGTCCCTAGGGTCAAACTAGCCCACTAGGTACCTCCAGTAATCGCCACAGAGCTGCGTTGCATAGAGGTGTAAAAAGGGGCGTGGCCTCAGAACACCTGTCAGGCAACGCAGCTCCCTGGCGCATACTGGAGATACCTGTTGGGCTAGTTGGCCCTCAGGGACCCTCAGTATCGAAGGGGAATTAATTCCCCAACTTACAACTGGCCAAGGGGCGCATTTGCAGAGTGCTGCAAGGAGGGGGCGTGGCCTCCGGCGCGATGCCGGTCTTTTATTTATTTTATTTTTTAATAAGGAGGGCTGTGTGCCCCCCCCTTCTTTTTCTAATTTATTGGCCCTGTGGACCCCATCCCCCAGGGCCTGCACCCTAATTTTTTTTGATGAAAAAAAATAATTTGGAAGGGGGCCGCGTGGCCCCCCTCCAAAGGCCTTAATCGGCCCCGGGGACCCCAACCCCCGGGTCATGGGCTTTTTTAAAAAAATTCTTTAGGAGGGGTGCTGTGATGCCCCCCTCCTCAGGCCACTTATGGCCCCGGGGACCCCATGCCCCGGGGACCCCATCCCCCGGGGCCGGCCTTTGTTTTTTATTATTGAAAAAATATATATATTTATAGAAACACCTAGGACATGCTGGACAAACCGTATGTACCTATCACCATGACGATTTGCGTGATATTCATTAAAAGACACCCTTGTCGTTTATTTATACAAACATGAGTAGCTATTGACGGGCACATTTAATACACACGCACACCAAGCCATTCAAAGGGGATTCGACAAAAATTCGACCAAACTATGCAAGAAACCCCCCTCATGGTTAATAAAACACACATCCACCGCCGGATGTGTGATACTTTTTATTTTACTCTCTGGAAAGGAGACAAACCTCACTTGAGAGTCACAGCGTGCTCCTGGCTGAGCCCAATGCTGTGGTACATCCACCAGTGCCCGCCGAGTGCCACACACCTCTGTGTTGTATTCCACCAGCTAGTGCATATGCTATGACACTCTCTAGCCCATGTGCACTGTAACACCACCCCGTGAATATGTGATGCCACACTTGCCTTTGCATGGTTTATATTGCCCAATCTAACGTGCCTTCCTCGATGCCTATGTTATAACGCACAGCGCTATGCCATACATATTACAATCTGGGATCCATATCTTTGTCACAGTGCATATGCAACGTTACACTCCCCAGCACATATTTTATATTACAACTTTAGAGACTAGTTAGGTTACACAACACTGCAGTGTGCATATTACACTCCAAGGCACATATTGCATAGCACGCGCTAGTGCCTGTGCTATCTCGCGCTCTCCAGTGAATCTGTCATTGCGCACAATGTATTGCATATTATATTTCACGCCCCGGTTCATCTTATATCACACTTTTTGGTGCATAGTTTATACCATATACTATATCTAGTTTTCATTTTCAATCGTGCTCTCAGGACTATGTTCTATATAACACGGCTTCCACCTACCCTTTTCACGGGCATTACATTTTGCGATGGGGGTAGGGGGTCAGGGGGTGTTTCTGCCAAGTGAGCCCGGAGTCACAGTCACAAACATCCTCTTCTTCCTGAATAAAAGTGAGATTATGCTGCATACTTGTTCATATTTCACACAGACACACATTTTAAAAACAATAAAGTTCCTAATACCACCATCTCTGAACAGTTAGCTTGCTGCCCCATCCACCTCCTCCCTATCCTCTGTTGTCTGAATCCATGGACTAGCCTCCTCCCTCCTGCCATGCATGGTCTGATGTGCTGCCATTGCCCTCCATTTAGCATGATGTACCAGTCCACTCCTCCTGCCCTCCATTGCCCAGTTCTATGGCCCATCATTGACCTCCTGCTTAGCCTCTGTGCTTAGCTTGCTGCCCCTATTCTCCTTCCCCCTGCCCTCCGATGTCTTTGTGCATGCCCCTGCTCCATCCTTTTTGCCCACCATGTTCCAGCCGCGGAGTATGCACCACCCCGGAAGTCTTGGGGGCCACGAAAGTGGAACAGCAGCCGTACATAGGATCGAGGACGGGCCCACTTGCAGGGTCCATACAGGACTTGATTATGTGCTTTCTGCACTTCACTTCCCATAATGAACAGTCTCATTTGAGCCTCCCATTGGTAGGTGTGTCATATGTTAAATGGCGAAGTGGGTCAGAGGTTATGCACACCGTTACCGTTAAAGCCTCTGAAGAGAAGCATATGGAGCTTCGAAACGCGTCAGGCAAATTCACTATGGAGCGGCTCCTACAAGCGGATCCCCGTCCCTACCTACACATAAATCAAGCTGCTGGTCCAGTGCTACTTACAGGTGGACAACTTTGGAGCAGAATATAACACGCGGCCGTGCAGCCGCGGAGTATGCACCACCCCGGAAGTCTTGGGGGCCACAAAAGTGGAACAGCAGCCGTACATAGGATCGAGGACGGGCCCACTTGCAGGGTCCATACAGGACTTGATTATGTGCTTTCCACACTTCACTTCCCATAATGCACAGTCTCATTTGAGCCTCCCATTGGTGGGTGTGTAATATGTTAAATGGCGAAGTGGGTTAGCGGTTGTGCACACCGTTTCCGTTAAAGCCTCTGAAGAGAAGCATATGGAGCTTCGAAACGCGTCAGGCAAATCCACTACGGAGCGGCTCCTACAAGCGGATCCCCGTCCCTACCTACACATAAATCAAGCTGCTGGTCGAGTGCTACTTACAGGTGGACAACTTCGGAGCAGAATATATATATATATATATATTCACAGAAAAAACCATAGGTTTCACACACGTTATATTTAGGAATTAGCATTTAAAAAACCTTGCAAATTCAATGAAAAAACCATAGGTTTCACACACGTTATAGTTAGGAATTAGCATTTAAAAAACCTTGCAAATTCACTGAAAAAACCATAGGTTTCACACACGTTATAGTTAGCTGGACATTTCTCTCGTAAAAAACCATTGAAATTCCCCCGTTATAGTTAGTTCAACTAACTATAACTCGCGCACCCGCAATCCACTGCTGATGACGTCACATATTACATCACTCATGACATGGTCAGTGACATCACTCATGACATCACTGATTTTATTAGATAAAATAAATCTCCAATAGTTTGTTGAGAATTACAATATTCATGTACTTCAACAGAAAACATCAATTCAATTACAAATTTGCTAAATTATACATTCATATCTAATATAAATGTATGCAAAATCCTGCAATTAAGGTTTGAAATGATTTTTTTATAAGCAAATAAATTAACAAATGTGCATACACGTTTAAACATTGTTGGTTATACACCTGTGAACAGTGCGCAGCAAACACAAGCCCCCATACTTGTGATCTATTTGGCAAGCCCACTAGTGACATTTGATTTACAGGCCCAAGGCACCCGCAGTGCACTTTACTTGGGACTTACCAGTAAATAAAATATGCCAAACATGGATAACTAATCCTAATCACAATTTACACAGTGAGTATATGCATGTCAGCCCCGATTAGCAATGGAAAAGTGTCCAGAGTTCTATAGCCAACAAAATAGGTTAGAACAAAAGGATGCAAAATGCAAAACGTTTGGGGATAAACCTGTAAAAAGGGACTGGTCTAACAGGAAGCACGGTGTAGCCGAGGTGATGTGTCAGTGTCGAGCCACGCAGTCGAAGAGATGCATTGATTTTCTCCACACAACTGCGGCAATGCATCGGTTCTAAGTGAGAGTGCTGGTGATCCGTCGATGCCAAAGGCGATGCGCTGGGTCCGCTCCCCGCAACGATGAGGATGCAACAAATTTTGATGAGTATGTGCATGGTCCACTTTCCACAATGATGAGGATGCACTGATTCTGACTCATGCAAAGGCATGGATGCACCAGTTCTGATGCAGATGCATGGATTCTAGATGAAGAAGCAACTTAGGCCTCACTTCCAAGGGTCCAGGACTGGGATGGCACCACTTGGCAGAGCAGACTCACAGCTTGCAGAGTCCAGGTGTAAATGTAGGTAGTTCAAGTCGTTGATATCCCTGAGACTTGGGAGCAGAAGGCAAGCCAGTAAGCCCTTTGAGTAACTCTGGGTTCAAGTGATGCAGGTCCAGTCCTTCTCATCCAGGCAAGAGAACTGCAGGGCAGCAGGGCAGCTCAGCAAGGCAAGAGCATAGTAAGCCAGAGTTTAGCAAAGCAGCAGTCCAGCAGAGAAGCAGTCCTTTCAGCAGCACAGATCTCTTCTTCCTGGTAGAGTAGCCACAGGTCCAGAAAAGGGCTGATTTGGTAGTGTCAGTGATTCAGTACTCACACCCAGTCTTCCTTTGAAGTGGGAGAGACTTCAAAGGAGGCTTTGAAGTGCACAGAGATTTCCCCTTCCTGCCCTGGCTCCAGGCACACTACAGGAGGGGGTATCCAATCCTTTTTGTTGGGACAGGACACAGCCCTGTCAGGTGTAAGTGTCAGCTCATCCCTCCCATCCTGCTCAGGAAGGCCCATCTGCATACAGATGATCACTCAGGCACACCTACCCTTCCTTTATGTATGACTGTCTAGAGGGAATGCAGGAAGCCAGCAGTCACCCACCCCAGACGTGTATTCCAGATACAGGCAGAAGGCACCAAATAGCTAAAGTAAGTTGATGCCAACTTTCTAAAAGTAGCATTTCCTAAACTGAAATTTAAAATCCAACTTCACCATAAGTTGTGATTGTAAATTGTGAGTTCAGTGACACCAAACTTGAAAAGTCTATCTTTTCACAATTGGGAATTGCACACTTAAAAGATGTAATAAGGTAATCCAATGTTATCCTATTGTAGGGATAGTCCTTGCAGTAGTGAAAAACGAAACTGGTAGTTTTTCACTACAAGGACATGTAAAACTGAACATTTCCCACTTTTTAAATACATTGCACCTTGTCCTCTGGGCTGTCCAGGGCCTAACCTATGGGTGACTTATATGTATTAAAATTGAACGTTTAGGCCTGGAAAGAGATTTCACTTGCCAGGGCGACATTGCAATTTAAAACTGCACACACAGGCTCTGTAGTGACAGGCCTGAGACATGGTTAAGGTGTTACTTATGTGTTGCATTCCATAAGAAGCATTTAATTTACAGACCCTGCCCATTTGTAGTGCACTTTATTTGGCACTTATAAATACATTAAATATGCCCATTGGGTATAAGCCAATGTTACCATGTTTAGAGGAGAGAGCACATGCACTTTTGCACTGATTAGCAGAGGTAACGTGCTCATAGTCCTAAAGCCAACAAAGATGAGGTCAGAAAAATAGAAGGAGGAAGACAAAAAGTTTGCTACTTGTGTCCAGTATGTTCCACACAAGTTTTTTTGGTCCTGCAGAAAAAAGTTTCCAACAAGGCAATGATTTCTCATAGTAGATACTAAGTTTTGTAGGCAGCCTTTAGTTATTGAACAGAATTATCTGAGCATGATCAGTTAAACATAACATAGAAGACTGTATATATCCGGTACTACCCTATGTACATGTGCTTCTTTTTCTTTAGAAGATGGGCTATCTGAAAAGTTTTCCCCACTGTATGAAGGTTGCAGGTAGTATAATGTTTATTTTAAGCCCATAGAATATTATTTGGCAAGTGTAGGGTGTACACTGCTCTTAGTAGATACTATTTAATACTCTGTGGCGTATTTCTCATGAGAGTTTCACTGTATGCAAACAGCGTGGTACAGAGTGAACTCTCTCCACAGAGTAAACACTGTTTACAGTACTCACTTTTCTACTCATATCAACTTCATTTCTCAATGTAGGTTCGGCGACTGTGATGGGTTTGATACAGATAAAAGTTGCCCGTAGTAGGGCATTAATTTTGGAACAGTCGTTGAGTATCTTGAGGAACTTGGCCTTGTCTGAACAGTTGTATGCATACTGAACACAGTGTGCAATTAGGGCTTCCACCATATCTGTAGTTGATTTTTACTGTAAACTAGGCTAACCGTGACATGTATGGTATGAAGTCAGTGTTGCACATACCATATGCTTGTTACACCTAAGGGAGTTGCATCTGTGATGGCATTAATGATGCTTCATATTATTCTGAGCTACTTTGTACTTACTTTCAGGCCTCTATTACCATACTAGTTTATAGGGTAATGTGTAGAAAAGAAGCTTGGATGATGTCATCAGTGATATCATCAGTGATTCCATCAATTATGTCATTTGAGATGTCATCAGTAATGTCATAAAGTTTGACATAGAACACGCCATGAATGATGTAAAAGCAGTGCAATGGCAAATTATAGTTAGCTCTGCTAACTATAACTGGTGAATTTCTTTTTTCGTTCACATATTACATCACTCATGACATGGTCAGTGACATCTTTGATGACATCACTGATGACATCTCAAATGACATCACTGATGACATCACGGATGACATCATCCAGTAAATGTGTGTTTCTTTAGAGTTTACATATGTTTTTTATATATATATGCCAAGGTGTATTGAAGAATGAGTGGGTGTATAAGTGTCTGAATGGATAATTTAGTAAGTGCGTGACTGATTGTATGAGTGACTGATTAAGTGTATCTTACTGAATGCATGGGTTAGTGAGTGAACTGTGTAAATGTCTGTATCAGTCTGTAAGTTGGTGTATAAGTGGCTGCATGTGTTGGCGAGTAGCTACACGACTGTCTATATGGGTTATTGATTGGTTGTCTGAGTATCTCTATGGGTACCTGAGTGTCTGTGTGAGTTGACTCTGTCCATAGATGTGTGAGTGGGGATTCACTGGGTGTATGGGTTCAAGAGTGCCTCTGTGAAGGGCTGTATGGGTGGATGAGTGTGTGTATTGGTGTGTTGGTGAGTGAATGGATATCTCAGTGGTATATGTGTGAGTAACTACATATGTGAAAGGCAGTATATGTGAGTGTTGGAGTATCTAAATGACTATACGTGAGAGTGAGTGATTGAGAGAGTGGCTGTATGGATGAGTGTGTGCTTGTATCAATGATTGTATAAGAGAGTAAGTATGTGTTAGTATTTGTATAAATAAGTGAGGTGGTCTGTGTATAACTGTATAGGTAAGTAAATGGGTGTGATTGATTCTTTGCATGACTGAGTAGGTGTTTGTGTAAGTCTATGGATGAGTTGCAGTGTGTGAGTGTATGTATAGGTGTATGAGTGCATATGATAGTGTTGTCTTGCTGAGTGACTGCATGTTTGAGTTACTGTATAGGTAAATGAGTGTGTGTGTGTGTGTGTGTAGACCTAGGAATCACTGATCAGGTATTTACTAACTGCTATTGGTCTGTCTATGGTTTCAATATTGGTAGTCTATATTTTAGAGTGGGTGTATAAAAGGTTTTATTAGGGTGTGAGGAGGTGTATCAGATTATCACATGGATGATGTCATCAGTGATGCATCAGTGATGTAATTTGAGATGGTATGAGTGATATCATCAGTGATGTCACTGACCATGTCATAAGTGATGAATTATGTGATGTCATCAGCAGTGCATTGCAGGGGCGTGAGTTATAGTTATCTTTGCTAACTATAACAGCCGAATTTCTCTGGTTTTGTACTAGTGAAATGTCCAAGTAACTATAACGTCCCTGAAACCTGTTGTTTTTCAGTGAATTTCTAAGGTTTTTTAAATGCTAATTTCTAACTATAACGTCCCTAAAACCTATGGTTGTTTCAGTGAATTTCAAAGTTTTTTTAAAAGCTAATTACTAACTATAACATAGCAATCACGTTTGCAGAGTGGTAGAGAAAGGTGAGCGTGGCCTCCGAACGAACTCTTAGCAATCCCACTGTGTGA
Source organism: Triturus cristatus (assembly GCF_964204655.1). Classification (NCBI taxonomy): domain Eukaryota; kingdom Metazoa; phylum Chordata; class Amphibia; order Caudata; family Salamandridae; genus Triturus; species Triturus cristatus. The sequence goes on along the minus strand of NC_140586.1, from coordinate 381,330,666 downwards.
GATTTACTGGAGGTAACAGGATGGGTAGTTAGCCCCCAACGTCAATCTTGGGGGCCAACTACCCCTCCTATTACTTCCAGTAAGTCCCACACAGCAGGATTGCTAACTTGTTATATCAGGCCTGCCCCCTCCCTGCACCACTGAGCAAACGCGCTCCCTGGTGCATTGTAAGTTGGGGGAATAAATCCCCTTGAATCCTGAGGGTCCCTTGGGACCAACTAGACCACCAAGCACCTCCAGTAAGCGCCACAGAGAGGTGTTCCGAGGCCATGCCGCTTTTTACACCACGCTGCAAACACAGCTTCTGGCGCACTGCTGCTTGGAGGATGAAGTCCACTTGTGAGGACCTCATCGCCCCATCAGCAGTGCACCAGAAGCCGCGTTTGCGGAGTGGTGTAAAAAGGGGCGTGGCCTTGGACCACCTCTCTGCAACGCAGCTCTGTGGCACTTACTGGAGGTACCTGGTGGGCTAGTTGGCCCTCAGAGACCCTCAGGATTGAAGGCGACTTAATTACCCAATTTACAACGTGCCAGGGGGCATGTTTGCACACTTGTTTTGTTAGGCCCCACCCCCTCCTTGCACCACTGTGCAAATGCGCCCCCTGGCGTGTTGTAAATTGGGGGATTAATTCCCCTTGAGTCCTAAGGGTCCCTGGGGGCCAACTAGCCCACCAGGTACCTCCAGTAAGCGCCACAGAGCTACGTTGCAGAGAGGTGTCAAAAGGGGCGTGGCCTCAGAACACCTCTCTGCAACACAGCTCTGTGGCGCAAACTGGAGGTACCTGGTGGGCTAGTTGGCCCCCAGGGACCCTCAGTATTCAAAAGGAATTAATTTCCCAACTTACAACGCACCAGGGGGCACGTTTGCTGAGTGCTGCAGGGAGGGGGCGGGGCCCCGGTGGAATGCTGGCTTTTTCAGATTTTTTTTTTTAGAAGGGGAGCTGTGTGGCCCCCCTTCTTTTACAATATATGGGGCCCTGGGGACACCATCCCCCAGGACCTGACCTGTTTTTTACTTTTTTTCTTTCTAAACGGGAAGGGGCGCTCCTGAGGCCAATTTTGGCCCTGGGGACCCCATCCCCCGGGCATGGCCACAATTTTTTTTTAATTAAAATGTTTTTTTTTTAAGGAGGGGGGCTGCATGGCCCCCCTCCTGAGGCCTCTATTGGCCATGGTGACCCCATCCCCGGGGCTGTGCCTCTTCTTTTTTTTCTTTTTTAAATTTATTGATGAAGGGGGGGATGTGAGGTCCACCTCCTGGCCTACTTCTTGCCCCGGGGACCCCATCCCCGGGGCCGGGCCTTTGTGTTGGGGACCGTGGGGGGATCTCCAATGCCCCCACGGTGCCACCGGCTCCCCGCCTCCTGCGGGAGCCAGCAGTGCTTTTGAGCAAGGGGAGCTGCTGACATGGAGCTCCCCTTGCTCAAAAGCAATTCTGCTTTGCTTCCTCGAAGCGAGAGCAGGTTTCCCCCTGCCATAGCAATCAGCAGTGTCCCGGGGGTGGGCACCCCAGGACACTGCAGAAGGGGGGTGGTGGTCCCCAGGGCCATCAAGGGCCACAGGAGGGGGGCCGCCTGGTCCACTCCCAACATTTGAAGCCCTGGGGAGGTGGTGGTCCCCGGGGCCCGGGGGTCTGTAACGGACCCTCACATTTAAATAAAGATTCCCCCAGGGAGGTGGTGTTCCCCGGGGTGTGTGGGGGGCTTTTGCCCCCTCCACACTTCCTTTTCTTTCAAACACAGCCCCGGGGATGTGGCGGTCCCTGGGGCTGCACGGAGGGGTGCGAGTCCCCTCGCATACAATTGATAATGCCCCAGGGAGGTGGCAGTCCCTGGGGCAGCGTGGGGGTGTGGGACCCCCACACATTCTTTTTTCAAAAAGCCCCGTGGAGGTGGCGTTCCCTGGGCTGCGGGGTGGCCATGTGCCCCCCGCACATAATCTGCATAGCCCCGGGGAGTTGGCGCTCCCCGGGGCCGCGCTTCATTTTTAAAACATTTTAGGTGGGATTCGCGAGCCCAAAGCGAATTCCGCTGAAATTATTTAAAAAACTGCTTTTTGGGTCATGAGCAGGCCTAGGGGGTCAGGTTGTTTCTACCCTGCCCCCTTTTCTTGTTTTTCATCTTTTTTTCACCCTTTTTCTTGTGACTCGGTTACCGAGTCACAAGATGGCTGCCAACACTTCCTCGTTTGGAGTGTTGGCAGCCAATCAGAGTGAAACTCGTGCCCGGTAGGGTTCGTAAACCCTCCTCAGTGCTCAGATATATACATGTTTTCTTTCTTTAATTTCTCAGCAACTACTACTGAATGGATTTACACCATTTAACAAAAGGGACTCTTTCTGAACCAAGGGCTACCTTATTGTTAAATTTGGTGAAATTCCGTTCAGCAGTTCGGGCTGTTGCTTTGTCTAAAGTTTCCTATGGAAATTAACATGAGAAAACGCGTTTTGGGACCCCCCTTTTGTCTCTCCCGCTTGACGAATCACCCCGAAACTTTCAAGACAGGAGCTGACCCGAGCGGGCCACTAGTGTTTAACATTTTTTGAAGATTCATCAAACGCTGCCAAAGTTTTTGGGAAAACAATAAACGCTTTTTGAATAGAAACGAGGTCCTAACTATAACAACCTACTGGCGATAGCCAGTAGGTAATATAGATAATATAATATATATATATATATATATATATATATTATATTATCTACTGGCGGTCGCCAGTAGATAGTTATAGTTAGGACCGTGTTTTCATAGGAAGTCTCAAAATTCTATTTTGCATAACTTTGGCGCCGGTTGACGAATCTTCGCGAAATTTTCAAAACTAATGGGGCGCTCCGTTCAGCTCCTACCCTGCAAGTCTCGGGGTGATTCGTCAAGCGGGGGCCGAGAAAAAAGGGGGGTCCCAAAACACGTTTTCCCCATGCATTTTTCCATAGGACCTTTAGTCGAAGGTACAGCCCGAACGGCTGAACAGAATTACTTGGTAAATAATTTAATTACCGGGACTTAATTTGATAAAGAAACATAATAAAATAGCTCAGTAAATAAGAGGCAGAATCCGTGGTATTAGAGGTTCGGAATGGGCTTTATTCCAATGGTCGATTATAATCGGTTGCTCCAAGTTCCATCACCACGAAGGTTCAGGAAGTGAAGTACATACGTTATTGACAATCAATCACTTTTATACAATAGGCATTACAGTGAAGCAAATACAAGAGGCGTAACAATTGATAGTGTGGATAATATATTCGTGCGTAGCAAGAATAGGCGTAACTGGGTGTGATGAAAGAACGTCATCAGATGTGATGTCATAATAGGGTGGTTCTATGAAAGAATTTCGCAATGTCAGCAGAAATACTTGTCAGAAATGCGCGCGCAGCAGCATGACGTGTGATTGACGTGCAACTAGGGGGTGAAGGGGACTTGACATTTAGCTCTACATGTGGCGACAGAAGTCTGGAGGGTCAAGTCAACCTAATCCCAAATCATATCTAACATCCTATGTTTAAAGAACTATGTTATCCAAAAGAGAGGTCTCTTAGAGTAGAATCTTATTCTATACTGACTATACTGACTGTTAGTGCGTGTACAAGCGTCTAAGTGTCTACACTAGATGCGTGGGTGGAAATCTTCCATAGTAATAGGGCTATGAATTACTTGCATAAAGACAGAGAAGCCGAGCCCTTGCTCGGTAGCTGGAAGAATGTTTACTTAAACTACTAGACAGGAATGCATCGGGCAGGGAACGGAGCAGATAACTTCGAAGGTGAAATACAGTTTTTGGCAGGCAATAGGCTGATGTCAGGCTTCGTGAGCCGCGCAGGAAATGAAACAAAGTTCATGGTCACAGATGCAGGCTCAGACTGGAGCTTTCAGAGGCAGAAGGCAAGAAGAGTTCGATGACAGAATCAGGGCCTACTTGCCTGGACTGTAAAATGGCATAAATGAACCATATAAAGCCGGTGGCCTTTCATATTTAGGAATGGAATATCCGGCCTATTCATGGCGGATCTGAAAGAGGACATGTTGACGGTGGACGCATATGTGTTTGCGTCTTCATAACTGGAACTGGAGGAAACATACATGTACTTGTGATTCATACATGAAACCGTTGGGGTCCAAGATAGGGGACATAACTGATCAGAAAAATCCATATTTCCACAGAGGTAGTCCTCAGGTCAGGGAAGTGCCTTTTGCAGGTCTGGTGTCAATCTGTTCAGTATTCCCTGAGAAAATAGCATTTAAAAGCATATAAATATCTATACGCGCGCACGTGCGCACACGGTGCCGTGTGCGAGCGAAATTCTGATTGGTTGTTAGATGTCAGTCAACATTCAAATCGGTCAAAATCAGGAAGTGTCGGCCGCCATTTTGTCTCTCGCACTGAAAAGGAAAGGGGGAAAAAAGGTGGAAAACATGAAAAGGGGACAGGGAAGAGAGTTCCTGACCCCCTAGCCTTTGTCAGGGGGTCACAGAAGGACCCCCATGGGTGAAATAAACATTTTTCTTTTTTTTAATAAAAATCGCGGAGTGCGCGCACGGTGCGCGCAAGGTGCACGGTGAAAAAACCTTAAAAAAAAATATATATATTAATAAATACATAACTTAGCATTTAAAAAAACGTACAAATTCACTTAAAAAACCATAGGTTTCACACACGTTATAGTTAGGAATTAGCATTTAAAAAACCTTGCAAATTCACTTAAAAAACCATAGGTTTCACACAGGTTATAGTTAGGTGGACATTTCACTCGTAAAAAACCAATGAAATTCCCCCGTTATAGTTAGTTCAGATAACTATAACTCGCGCGACCGCCACTCTATCACAAGGATGATGTCATCAGTGATGTCACTGACCATGTCATGAGTGATGTAATATGTGACATCATGAGCAGTGGATTGCGGGCGCACGAGTTATAGTTATCTGAACTAACTATAACGGGGGAATTTCATTGTTTTTTTACGAGTGAAATGTCCACCTAACTATAACCTGTGTGAAACCTATGGTTTTTTAAGTGAATTTGCAAGGTTTTTTAAATGCTAATTCCTAACTATAACGTGTGTGAAACCTATGGTTTTTTAAGTGAATATATACTATGTGCGCTACAAGTGAGGAGAAGTGGTCCAACACAACCCACTTGGGATCATTTTGCCGTGATATCAGTCCATTCACAGCGACTCACAAGAGGAAAACTTCAACTTCCATCAGGCCACAGATGTGGCCACGCCCACATAAGTGGTGACATTGTTTTCAAAAGAAGGCTGCAGAAACTGCTGTGATATGCACTGAAAGGATAGTCTACAGCCCATGAGGAGGTGCTCACGTACGAAACGCGTCGGGCAGGACTTTGAATATGCGAGGCTCTTCTGCTGTTTGTGAGGCAATTTCACCATTAAACAAGTTGGCGAATGAAAATCTACCTGTGTGGGCTCCTTACTGCAGGCAACTCTGTTTTGGATGTTTAGCGGCGCAGCCTGAGCCGAGAGGAAGCCCCGCTGTACTCGTGTGCAGCCCTGCCGTTATGTCAAATGACGTGACGGCACGAAGGACAGGTATGCCTGATGGTGAAATACTATGTGCGCTACAAGCGAGGAGAAGTGGTCCAACGCAACCCACTTGGGATAATTTTGCAGTGATATCAGTCCATGCACAGCGACTCACAAGTGGAAAACTACAACACTTCAACTTTCATCAGGCCACAGGTGTAGCCACACCCACATGGGCGGTGACATTGTTTTCAAAGGAAGGCTGCAGAAACTTCGGTGATATGCTCTGAAAGGATAGTCCACAGCCCATGAGGAAGTGCTCACGTACGAAACGCGTCAGGCAGGACTTTGAATATGCGAGGCTCTTCTGCTGTTTGTGGGGCAATTTCTCCATTAAACAAGTTGGCGAATGAAAATCTACCTGTGTGGGCTCCTTACTGCAGGCAACTCTGTTTTGGATGTTTAGCGGCGCAGCCTGAGCCGCGAGGAAGCCCCGCTGTACTGAAGTGCAGCCCTGCCATTATGTCAAATGACGTGATGGCACGAAGGACATGTATGCCTAATGATGAAATAATATGTGCGCTACAAGCAAGGAGAAGTGGTCCAACGCAACCCACTTGGGATAATTTTGCCACAATATCAGTCCATGCACAGCGACTCACAAGAGGAAAACTACAGCACTTCAACTTCCATCAGGCCACAGGTGTGGCCACGCCCACATGGGCGGTGACATTGTTTTCAAAACAAGGCTGCAGAAGCTGCTGTGATATGCACTGAAAGGATAGTCCACAGCCCATGAGGAAGTGCTCACGCACAAAACGTGTCGGGCAGGACTTTAAATATGTGAGGCTCTTCTGCTGTTTGTGAGGCAATTTCTCCATTAAACAAGTTGGCGAATGAAAATTTACCTGTGTGGGCTCCTTACTGCAGGCAACTCTGTTTTGGATATATATATATATAAAGCATTAGATAGAAAGATATATATGTATATATATGTTTTTTTTATTTTCAACTACTTCGCAGAACCTTCTTTTATTTTGGGGTGTGCTACAGGGGTAATGGTTTACTGCAATATTTTTCTGCTGCGCCTGTTATACCAGTGCAGCAAATCTGAGGTACATAGTTGATTGTGGCCTGACATTAATGTTATGGGTATATTTCAGCAAGTGTGACCCCATATCTTTAGAGAACCCGGTGTAATATATAGTGTGTAAGGAAACAATGGTTCACTAGGACATTAATCTCAATAGTGAAATGTGAAATCTCCAAGGGTTGATGACAATTCAGTTGTTTCATTTCCCAGGCATATACAAAACAGGCAGATAAACAATGCTAACTTGGTAGGTGTCCCAGCGTCCCGTGCCTGTCTTGCAACACAGTCGGAATTCTCTCCTTGACATGACTAATGCCGCTCTCCCTCCATGTAGTTGCCATCACCGCGTTCTCTTAACAGCTGGCACTCCGGCGCTCCTGTGCATTCGATTCACCGACCTCGAGTACCTTTGTTTCCCCACAGGTACTTTAAAGCTCTGTTTCACAAGATAGTGATACTTGACCCCTCCTTGTGTTCGTGCATATTTTTCCATGATTATTTAATTAATTTTGGTCTCCTCGATTCCTCTTCAGCAGGGGCACTCTGATGTAAAGTCACAGTTTGCCTTGTCAGTATACCGGCTGTGACAGTGTCCTTAGTTGGCCGTCTGGAAATCATTGGATAAGTAATTGTCAACCAGGCATCAGCGCACCCTTCCACAGTACTCCATTTCTGAACACCAGTACCTCAAGCTGGCTCGAGCACTCAACTGAATAGTACCAGCGAGTCTCCAAACTCAGATGAATGGATAACCCTGCTCCTTCACCAATAGACAGCTATTTACACGTGCTCATTAGTAATCTAATCTAATTACCTTTCTCAAATTGAGATGCCCTTGCCCTCGTTTCCATTGGTCATAAGGAGTTCCTCCCAGGACTGATTTCACTTTAACCAGGAAGATTGCACTTCTTCACTTTACCATACAGGCCCCAATTCTTATTTAGAATTTTTGACACTTTTTTTTAATTTTCAGATATTGAGTGCTCAAACTCCGTCCTGATGATGACCTCACATTGCCAGAGGTCAAAACACCGTCAACGATAGACCTATATAGACTTAGAGGCATATTTACAAGCCCCTATCGCCACCACAACATCACTTTTTCTGACGTTGTGGTGCCGATAGAGCCTGCACCTTTAATGTGGCTTAACGCTGCCTTGTAAATAAGGTACCCTTTCACAATACACTTAGTGTGAAAGGAGAGGGCAAAGGGTGTTGCGGTGGGCGTTCTACTGCAACACCCATTGATTTTGACGCTGACCCCTATTTACAAGGGTGGCGTAATTAGGAGCCAGCGCCAAAAATAAGACCAGGAAAGACCTGGTCGTAAACAGACGAAACGAGGAGAAATGCTTTATTTCTCCTCGGTTTTGCTGTTTCCATTTGTGCTGCTTGTGCAGCAGACATAGAAACAGCAACATGCTATTGATTGTTTATGTGCAGGAAGGTGTCCCTTCCTGCACATAAACAATCATTGAAACAAAAATTATGTTTTGCAGCTTCTCTGTGTGCTACATTAAGTAGCACACACAGAAGTTACAAAGCACCATTTCTGATTGTTTATGCACATAAACAATCCTTCCCCTGCAACACAGATACCCTTGCACTATGGCGCAAGGGTGCGTGCTCTGGCGCTAGGCAGCTAAATTAGCACCAGCACAGGGGGAAATGCAGGGCTGCACCATATTTTGTGAATACGGTGAAGCCCTGGGTTTGTTTAGAAGTGGCAGAGCGTGACTTTAAGCTAGGGAGGCTAACACCCCGCTCCGCCTCTTCTCTCGTAAATATGCCCCTTAGTTTCCACTGTATTAAGTAATGTTTTAGAAGTCATATGTCTTTTTATGTGTGATGCACTTTGCCTTTCTTCCAGTAGCAGCTCCATTTCATAACAAGTGGTGGGGCGGGGGGGTAGGGGGAAGGTGTGGGGGGTAGGAAGAATAAAATAATTTTTTTAAAAGAGCAATTACCTGCTGCTGCGCTGCCGGACGCCGTCTCAGCGTTCTTCTCCTCCGGTCCTTGCACACTGCAGGCTCCTAGATGCCAATCAAGACGCTATGAGAGCAGCGTCATGATTGGCCTGAGTGGGCTTGTTTAACGCTCGCTCAGGTCCTCTGAGTCTGTTCCTCTACTCCACCCCGCTGTACAACACAGCTCGAGTGGAGAGAGATCAGAGTGTGCATGACGATTTGGACGACCTTAGACTGCCGGCCACACCCTCATGAGTACTTTAAAGTGTGCACTACTCCTCCCCTTACACTCGTCATTGACCCGCCCTGCCCAGACTTGGCTGCCTGCAGCAGAAATAAAAATAAAATGATAATAAAATGATTTTTTTATCATTTTATTTTTCCCATTTCTGTCTGCTGCCTGGCACTCAGCAAGGGGGGGGGGGATGCTCCTCCGTCGTAGTGGTGAGCCACTGTTACTTTCTTCTCACTTTTCACTGCACCCATATTAACTTGAGTGTGAGCACTGGATCTTCCAAAAAAGCATATATATTTAAAAAAAACTGTTGAAAATATGCAATGAATAAATGAATTGCAAATTAGCATTGTTTATCTGCCTGTTTTTCACGTGCCTGGACAATTAAACAACTGTGTTGTCTTCAACCCTTGGAGACTTCACATTTCACAAATGACAATAATGTCCTTGTGACCCATTATTTTCTTAAAGGCTGACATTAATATTATAGCGCACACTAGGATGAGCTACTTCATATATTTGAGCAGGTAAGAGGTTGTGCATGTTACATAGTGCAAAGCTTTATCTATGCCACTGCAGCAAGGAAGCAGTGTGTGAAGAAAGAGCTCTGCCTGTTACAGGAGTACAGAACTACCTTACAAACCGGTAGCATTTTGACCAAATTCTTTATCGAAATGTACTGTAAAATTCATCATTTTGCCCTCTATTTCTCAAAGTTCTTGGAGAGGAATCCCATAAAATTTTATTTGCTTGCTTTCCTCAATCAATGAATGTTGGAAACAGCGTTTACACCCCAACACATTTGAATTTCAGTAGCCACGACTGCTAAGCATGGTTTCCAGACTTGTCCAGCTGAAGAGTTTCTAGCTCCAAAAAAGTATACAAGTCTCATCATAAAGTGCAAGGGCAGGAAAAGGCAGCAATTTGGCACCCCACTTCGAAGCAACCTCAGTGGCTACACTTTTTAACTTCACCCGCTTAAAGCTTTTGGCACTATTGCACCTTGTCTTGTTCTGCTGGAACTTTCTGACTTCTAAAAAAGAGACCAAGGGGTAATTTGGAGCTTGGCAATATGGAATAGCCACTGTAAATCCGCATGTTTTCTCCTCTGCTAAATGCGTGGTACTGCTGCCTAATTTAAAGTTGGGGAAATTGCTTTCTGATTGTTGGAGCAATAGGTGGCCTCAAGCCATCTCACTGATTCCATCCCACTCTGTGATGAATTTGGGACTGCTGCCTTCCTCATTGGCTGACCTAGGGTCAGGCAATGAGGGAAGGCAGCAGTCCCAACCCTCCTTGGATGTCCGAGGCTTGGGACTGCTGCCTTTCCTCATTGACTGACCTAAGGTCAAGCAATGAGGGAAGGCAGCAGTCCCAACCCTTCTGGGACCTCCGAGGCAGAGATACAGGTAAGTGTGATTAATTAAGGTATGGTGCATGCTTGTGTGCGTGCATTTTTGAATTTTTGGTAATGAGTGTTGTGAATGGATGTGTGTGTGCGCACACGTGTATAAATGCATGGGTGTGAGTGAGTGTTTATGTGTGCGTGTCCCATCCACCCCATTACCGTCCGCTACTGCACCCACCTTTCATGCATTTGGCAGTTCGCCTCTGTAGGGCACTCTTTTCAGAGCATATTTTCTCTGCCCAGGCACTGTGAACCAAGGAAAACAAACAATGGACCCATCAGATAGGGAGAACATCTGATCTGTGAGTCAAGGCCTTTGTCTTGTTCTTTTTCAGACCCACACAACGTTTGTCACTGACAAAAAAGAATGCAGACAGCGGCCTAAAAAGCATGGCTCCCTGCTCTGTATTAACTTCTGCCAACCCTACTCAATTTTGTCACTGAGAAAAAGAATGCAGACAAGGCATAAAACGTATGGCAGCCTGCTCTGCATTCATTTTTGCCAACATAACTCCATTGTACTATTGAATGCACGTTTAGCAAAGAGACCCTGCCAGGCAGGTGGGGATCTTTTAACCCAGTTGACAGTTCTCCACTAGGGTGCAGAGGCAATGGGCATCACTGGCTTGACAGGCTGTGGGCCACCTGCATGGTCTAAATGACTTCATAAATTGGAAGGTATACCTTCTGACCGGGGCACACCACTAGGCTTTCCCTCGTATGAGTGACGTCAGCCTGAAAAAAGGGCTATCACCAAGTCACCTATGATTTCGAGGGTCACTATATCACATACAATATTTTGTTTGATGAAAATTTTACATTCACTGCATCAATCTACCATATATTGTAAGGTAAGTTTGTAATTGTTGGTAATCCACTTATTCATACCCACAAAGGAAAGTATAGGCGAAGATACAAAATCTTGCATTGTAGTGGATTCAATCTTACTTTATATTGGAAATTGTTTCCCTCGATCTATTGTCATAAAACTCCCATAGACTAACAATAAATTTGATAATCCCATTAATTTCTATGGATAAATTTTCCATGTCTTTAAAAAGTAGTATCTTATGGACCCCATAACTGATTATTTTCTTTTTTATGTTGTTTTGTTAATTTCATTTAAGCCATTTTTGCTACATTCATCAGAGAGGTAGGGACGCGCTTGACGAGTGGCAGTTCTGTTAGTCCTTGGTAATAGGCAAGCGCCTGGTAAAGGGCTCTGTCTTTTGCTGCCATTATTTCTGAATCTCTGAATGTTGCTTCCGTTACATTTTTAAAACTGTACTTGCACTTGTTGATAAGGAGCGCCTGGTAAAGGGCTCCGTTTTTCGCTGCTATTACTTTCTAATTTTGCATCTGCCTATATTTTAACTGCTGTATTTGCACTAATCACTTGTTGAAGAGGAGCGCCTGGTAAAGGGCTCCGGTTTCCTTCCTTCACCTGTGTATTTCTCGCGCCGTGCTTTTAAAAACCTTTATCTTGTACTGTATTATTTTAACGAATTATCTTGCTAGCACATTAATTATCACTCAGTCATTCCCCTCACCTGCACTGTGTCCCCGGTCCACCGCCAATTGTTTGGATTGTGTGGAGGGAGGGTTAGTGCAACAGGAAGTGATTTATGACTTCCGGGTCGCCCACCAATTAGAAGCTCTACAGCTGAATACTCAGCTTAAATTCAGATGCCTTCCGCGACGCACAGCGGACGCGCTTGACGAGTGGCAGTTCTGTTAGTCCTTGCTAATAGGCAAGCGCCTGGTAAAGGGCTCTGTCTTTTGCTGCCATTATTTCTGAATCTCTGAATGTTGCTTCCGTTACATTTTTAAAACTGTACTTGCACTTGTTGATAAGGAGCGCCTGGTAAAGGGCTCCGTTTTTCGCTGCTATTACTTTCTAATTTTGCATCTGCCTATATTTTAACTGCTGTATTTGCACTAATCACTTGTTGAAGAGGAGCGCCTGGTAAAGGGCTCCGGTTTCCTTCACCTGTGTATTTCTCGCGCCGTGCTTTTAAAAACTTTTATCTTGTACTGTATTATTTTAACGAATAATCTTGCTAGCACATTAATTATCACTCAGTCATTCCCCTCACCTGCACTGTGTCCCCGGTCCACCGCCAATTGTTTGGATTGTGTGGAGGGACGGTTAGTGCAACAGGAAGCGATTTACGACTTCCGGGTCGCCCACCAATTAGAAGCTCCACAGCTGAATACTCAGCTTAAATTCAAATGCCTCCCGCGACGCGCAGCGGACGCGCGCAGCGGCGCGCCGCTGGCGTGCCGAAGGCGCGCCTAAGGCAAGCCCGTCTGCGCCCGTCAGCGGCCGTCCGGGGCCTGGGGCCAGAACCCCTGCCCAAAATTCTGCTGCTCACATTCGTAATATTCTCCTGACCCCACGACCTGCCCCCAACCCCCTCTGCTCACTCCTTATCCCTGACACAGCCCCATACAGCTGCTCTTGCTGTAGCTTTACCCTCCCACCACCCCTTCATTTGAGCTCCCTCTGCTATGAGCCTAGCCGAATTCGTCCTCTGTCCAATAAGAATAACATATCTCTCACCCCCTTTACTTTTCTCAGCCTAAATTGCCGCTCACTCTCTAAACACAAGGGTGATATTTTGAATATTCTTACGGACCTCCAACCTGATGCCCTCTTTCTAACTGAAACCTGGCTCAATGAGAGTTCCGGACCTGATATGGCGTATGCGCTTCCCCCCAACTATACCTACCATGGAAAAAATCGCATTGATCGAACTGGTGGGGGCATAGCTATAATTTTTAAAACTGACTACACATGTAAATGGGTAGACCTGGATTTCAAAAACTGTGAAGCCGGGTTACTCAAACTCCTGCTATCACCCATTTTTTCTCTCTCCGGGGCCCTTATCTACCACCCTCCTGGCCCCGCGGGACTTTGGGCATCGACCCTCCCTGACCTTATTGCTCCCCTTCTATTAGAAACTACCAACTTTCTGATCTTAGGTGACCTGAATTTACATTTCAATGATACATCCTGCACTATGAGCACTACTCTTTTAGCTAATTTAGCGGCACTAAATGTTATTTTACATAACTCAGGCCCCACGCATAAGGCAGGATATTTATTAGACCCTATTTTTTCCAACCTTGCTACCATTTCATGTAAACAAGCCACTCCCATCCCATGGTCTGATCATTTTCTGGTGGAATTTATGATTGCACAAAAACAAGGTCCGACTCCCCCCGCACCCTTCGCCAAATCCAGTACTTATAGAAACTGGAAAAACTTAGATATTAATACTCTGAACTCAACGCTGAAAAAAACCTTACCATTGATCACAAGTATAAGAGATGACAGGGTCATCCATGATTGGCTTACCTTTGCCATTGATGAATGTCTTCCTCTATCAAATAAAAAGAATAAACAGAGCTACCAGCACCCCCCTGCCCCCTGGTTTTCAGAAACACTTAAAACAGAAAAAACTAAATGCAAGAATTTGGAAAGAAAATGGCGAAAAAACTATGATCCAGACAGGAAATCTACTTACAAACTAGCCCTTCTTAACTATCACCGATTGTGTAACACAGCGCGAGCCAAATATGCCACCGAGATTATTTTACAATCTCAGAACTGCCCTAAAGTGCTGTTTGAAGTAGTAAAGGAACTCTCTGGTGACTCCTGCTTACCCAAGCCCCCTGACCTTGATTCTAAAAAATGCAACGATCTGGCAATTTTCTTTGTGGATAAAATAGACAAAATTTACTCTGAATTCCACAATCACTCTAATCATCCCAACGTCAGTACTAAACCCCAATCCATCCACTTCTTACCTCCTCCTACCACTCAAGAAATGACCCAAGCTAATAGCACTAACCTACTTAATGAATGGCTCCCCATGGATACTGCCTCTTTTCTTAACATCCTCACAAGCATTAAGTCTGGTTCCCCGCAAGATCCTATCCCTACTACTGTACTCCAAAAACTAGACCCCCCAATACTTCTCTCCATTTTGCAGCTCCTTAACATGTCACTCGCAGAAGCCTATGTTCCTGCAACATGGAAGCACGCAATGGTCCTTCCTTTATTAAAAAAAGTTAACTCTGACCCTGAAATTTTCTCTAACTTCCGCCCAATTTCTCTCCTTCCCATTTTTTCCAAAATTTTGGAAAAACATGTTAATCTTCAATTGACCCAGTTTGTGGAAACCAGTAACATCCTCCACCCCTCTCAATCTGGCTTTCGTGCCGGCTATTCAACTGAGTCGACCTTACTGGGTGTGACCGAAAATATCCGCCAACAAATTGATAAAGGAGAAACAGTAGCTCTTATCCTATTGGACTTAAGCGCAGCTTTTGATACCGTATCTCACTACTCTCTCCTAAAAATTCTTAACATTAAGGGCATTGGCGGCAAAGCCCTCTCGTGGTTGTCCAGCTTTTTATCCAATAGGACTATCCAGGTCTTCTCCCACACAGCCTCTTCCCTGACTCACGCATCCCCTTATGGAGTCCCTCAGGGCTCCATTCTCAGTCCACTACTTTTCAATATATATATTAGTCCTTTGGCAAGTATAGCAGAACAAGCTGGTCTAACTATCTATTCCTACGCTGATGACACTCAACTTATTTTCTCACTCTCTCCCAAAGAAACCTCCAACCCACCCTCCTTGCAAACAGGATTATCTAAGATAGCCGATTGGATGCACATTAACAAACTCAAATTAAATGGAGGTAAGACAGAACTCCTCATTTTCGGAAACAAAAAATCACTCTGGGGCCCCCAACATTGGCCCTCTGAGATGGGTGACCCCCCCATCCCATCTCTTTCAGCACGTAACCTGGGCATCATCATTGATAACCAGCAGACTATGAAACAACAGGTGATCAAAGTAGCTTCTACCTGCTTTGCTATCCTGAAGCGGCTTCGTAAAATCCTTTGGATGCTTCCAGCAGCTACCCAAAGAACCGTTGTCCAGGCGCTGGTTATTTCCAGACTAGACTATGGAAACGTGCTCTATCTGGGTGCGAAAAAAGAAGTGCTTCATAAACTTCAAGTAGTCCAGAATTCTGAGGCCAGGCTTCTCTGCCAACTTCCCAGAATCGCTCCTACCTCTGGTGCACTTCGTGAACTTCATTGGCTGAGAATTGAGAATCGCACCAAATTCAAAGCCCTATGCTACATGCATAGAATTAATACGGGCCTAGCTCCCAACTACCTTAGAATCTTGGTCCAACACTATCGGCCCTCTCGATCACTACGCTCCTCCAATCAATTAAAATTCCAGGTGCCCAGAATCAGACGTGCCAAAATGGGGGGACGTTCTTTTGCCTTCCTAGCTCCTTCTCTTTGGAATTCTCTTCCTTCTCACCTACGTCACGAAAGGGTGTTCATTAGATTTCGTATGGAGCTTAAGACATGGCTCTTTAATCAGTAATCTTCCAGGTTGATCCCCTGATCCTGCCTTGTCTTGCATTGTCCTAGGCGCCGGGAATCCTCCGGGTAGCTGTGCGCTATATAAATCCAATAAATAAATAAAATAAATGTCTTTTTAATCTTTGACTGTAATGTTGCTTGGATACAGCTACATACTGCACATATACTTTCTCTGAAGCAATCATGTCATTCGGGTTAACCCTGCCAAAGGTAACTCAAGGAACCCTCATACAAACTGTTAGAACCGGCGGTCTCTAGTTGGCAGAGGTATACACTTCTGACAAATAGGGACCTACCAACTCTAGTCAGGGAAAGGGGATTACACACTCAGATAACCCCTGCTACCCCCTTGGTAGCTTGGCAGAGCAGGCAGGCTTATCTCAGAGGCAGTGTGTTAAGCATTTATGACCACATACAGTAATAAAGTGAATACACTACAGATGGACACGACACAGAAGTTATTATAAAAATAGTATTTTTATATAAGGCTTAGCACAAGACCAAATAACGACAAAAATATACCACAGTCTTAATAAATACTCTTTGGCAGGGAAAATAATAGTTCAAGTAAGGTTTCTTCTTGGCAAATAGTTCTTTAGAAAAGTATTCTTCTGAGCACAGTTCTTTGGCAACAATGTAACCCCCACAGGAGTCACACGACGTCGAGTCTACAAGATTCCCAAGGTTCGGCGTCGACCGCGAGGAGCGCTACGTCGAGCCTGGAGTCGCAACAGACCCCACAAGTACAGTACCTTGAGAAACGAAGAAAACGATGATCCACGGCGTCGAGATGTCGGCGTCGAGGTCGTGCCTCGGAGTCGGGTCAATCCGCAGCGGCGTCGAGGGATGTCGGGCCGGAGCAGCGCTCACGGCGTTGAGAAGGGCGTCGAGTCGATGCGATCAGCAGCGGCGTCGGGACGGGGTCGCTTGGAGGTAGAGCCGATACTCACTCCTCACTGGCGTCGATACCGGCGTCGAGACGGGGTCACTTGGAGCCGGGGCCGATACCCACTGCTCACTGGCGTTGCTGCTGGCGTCGATCGGGCCCGGCGGCGTCGAGACTGCAGATTTTCCCTTGTGTACTGGAAACAACACTTCCCAGCAATTCAGCAAATGGTGAAGTCCTTTGGCCCTGTGACTTCAGCAGGAGACTGGCACTCTTCCAGTCCTTGGAGATTTCCTAGCAAGTGTTCAGAGAGTACACACCAAGTTCCTCTCTCCTTGTTCCTTGGCAAAAATAAAGAAGCGGCTTTCAGGTTCCTCCACAGCCAAACAGCACTCTGGCAGAAAGGGGAGGCAAGTCCTTAGATCAGCAGGCTTCTTGTCCTTGGTACAGGTTTCTTTGTCAGAAGTGATCTGAGTTCTTGGTTCAGGGGTCCTTCTCTTATACCCCTTTTTCCCTTTGTTCCCTTTGTCCAAGCAGGGCGATTCCCACTATCTCAGGTTTGTTGTGGGTGTTGCCAGGCAGAGGCACCTGGCCTATTCACTGAGCAGGGCAGAGTCCTCAGCCGCCCAGCAGGAGGCGGAGCCAGTATTGTGTCAGGCAGGGCAGGCTACTCTTCCCTCACTCTACGTGTAAACGCCCCATTCACCCCACACTGACTCACTCAGACCTCTGGAGCCACCCAGCCCCTGACACACACCAAACCAGCAGAGACCGGTAGATAGTTGGACAAGAAAATAGCCGCTTTCTAAAAGTGCTATTTTCAAACATAGAATTTAAAAACCATCCATCCTAAAGGGTGTGTTATTAAATTCTGAGTTCAGGGATACTAAACTCGACTTGCTACCATGCTCCCTGAGTCAGATAGATTATAATGGAGTTAATAATCAGTCTGCCCAGTCTGGCCTATTGGAGGCAGGTAGCCCTTCAATAGTGAAAAACGAAAATGGCTGTAATTCACTATTAGGTCATGCCACACACATCAGGGCATGACCTACCTTTTACCAACAATGCACCCTGCCCTAGGGCCTACCATAGAGGTGTCTGAAATGTGGCAAAGTGAAGGTTTAGAGACTGGTAAGTAGGTTTCCTTACCAAGTCGACAGGGCAGTCGGGGACTGCACGCAGGCGCCGCGGTGGCAGGCCTGAGACACATTTTGCACGCTGCTTCTGTGGGTGGCACAACCAGTGCTGCAAGCCCACCAGCAGCAGTTAACTTACACGCCCTTGGCACGCGCAGTGCACTAGACTAGGGTCTGAACAGTAAGTCAACCAAGCCAATCATGGTAACACCAATCAATGTAACAATTTAACATAGGGAGCACTTGCACTGTGGCACTGATCAGCAGTGGCACAGTGCCCAAAGCAATAATCCAGCAAAAACATCGTAAACAGAGGAGGCAAACAGAAAAAAATGGAGGAGAGACTCATGCCAATGATGCCAGGTCTAACACGTGTCCCCTCCAGCTGAAATGTGGGGAGAACTACCCTTCACCCAGGGAGTCCTCATCACTAAGGCGGAAAAATCTGGACAGACCATCAGCATTGGCGTGATCTGTACCAGGGCGGTGTTCCACCGTAAAGTCCATCCCCTGTAGGGAAATGGACCACCTCAACAGCTTTGGGTTCTCACCCCTCATCTGCATTAACCATCTGAGGGGCCTGTGGTCCGTCTGAACCCGGAAGTGAGACCCAAACAAGTAGGGTCTTAGCTTCTTCAGCGCCCAGACCACAGCAAATGCCTCACGCTCTATCGCACTCCACCTTTGTTCCCTGGGAAGTAACCTCCGGCTGATGAAGGCTACAGGTAAGTCTCGGCCCTCCTCATTCATCTGTGCTAGAACAGCCCCCACACCATGCTCTGAAGCGTCCGTCTGGACAATGAATTCTTTTGAAAAGTCGGGTGCCTGGAGGACCGGTGCTGTACACATTGCAGTTTTCAGGGTGTCAAAGGCTTTCTGACAGGCGTCAGTCCAGATCACAAGTCTCGGCTGCTTCCTGGAAGTCAGCGAGGTCAAGGGGTGCACAATGTTGCCATACCCCTTGACAAACCTCCTGTAGTAACCCGTGAGACCCAAGAAGGCTCTCACCTGAGTCTGGGTTTTGGGCGGTTCCCAAGCCAGGATGGTATCTATCTTGGGTTGCAGGGGGGCCACCTTGCCGCTCCCTACTTGGTGCCCCAAGTACACCACTGAACCCTGCCCAATCTGGCACTTACTAGCCTTGATTGTGAGGCCTGCTCTGCGCAGGGCCAACAACACTTCCTGGAGGTGGCGCAAGTGTTCCTCCCAGCTGGCGCTGAACACTGCTATATCGTCCAGGTAGGCGGCGCTGAAATCTTCCAGCCCGGCCAATACCTGGTTAACCAACCTCTGGAATGTGGCAGGGGCATTCTTCATCCCAAAGGGCATCACACGGAACTGGTAGTGCCCATCTGGTGTGGAGAATGCAGACCTCTCTTTTGCCCCATCAGTCAAGGCGATCTGCCAGTACCCAGACGTTAGATCAAACGTACTAAGGTACCGGGCAGCCCCCAACCGATCGATGAGCTCATCAGCTCTGGGGATGGGGTGCGCGTCAGTCTTGGTGACCGAATTGAGTCCTCGGTAATCCACACAGAACCGAAGTTCTGGTGAAGCACCAGGCGCGGCAGCCTTTGGGACCAAGACCACTGGGCTGGCCCAAGGACTGCTAGAGGACTCAACCACCCCTAAGGCAAACATCTTGGAGACCTCCTCCTTGATATATGCTCTGACCTTTTCAGTCACCCTGTAGGCCTTGTGCCTCACAGGAGTGCTGTCCCCAGTGTCCACATCATGGACACACCACTGAGTGACACCAGGGATTAAGGAGAACAGATCAGGGAATTGTACCAACAGATGGCGACAATCTTGCTGCTGCTCAGGGGTCAGTGTGTCAGAGAGGACAACACCATCCACTGACCCATCTTTTTCTTTTGCACACAGGAGGTCAGGAAGAGGCTCACTCTCCTCCTCCATCCCAGCATCTGTGGCAAGGAGCATGCCCACTTCGGACCTTTCTAAGTGGGGCTTTAACCGGTTGACATGCAGGACCCTTAAGGGGTTCCTGGGAGACTTCAAGTCCACCAAGTAGGTGACATCGCTCTTTTTCTCCACAACCTCAAATGGTCCAGTCCACCTGTCCTTGAGCGCACAAGGTTCCACAGGGGCCATGACCCAAACTTTCTGACCAGGTTGAAGCTCAACCAGAGTGGCATTCTGATCGTACCACCGCTTCATCTCTTCCTGGCTGGCCTCCAGATTTGCCTGAGCAAGATCTCTGAAGCGCCGAGTCTGGTTCCTAAAGGCCAGCATGTAACTATATACATCCTGGGGAGGTTTCCTGGGAGATTGCTCCCAGCCTTCTTTGACCAGACTCAAAGGTCCTCGTACCGGGTGACCATACAAAAGCTCAAAGGGGCTGAACCCTAGAGACTTCTGTGGCACCTCCCGGTAAGCAAACAGCAGGCATGGCAAGAGGACGTCCCATTTACGCCTCATTGGTTCTTCAAGACCCATGATCATGCCTTTTAGGGTCCGGTTGAATCTCTCAACCAGCCCATTACCTTGAGGGTGGTAAGGAGTGGTAAACTTGTAGGTTACCCCACACTCCTTCCACAGAGACTTCATATAATTCGAAATGAAGTTGGTGCCCCGGTCTGACACCACCTCTCTGGGGAACCCCATGCGGGAGAAAACACCCATCAGTGCCCGTCCCACCACGGGGGCCGTCACTGTTCGGAGAGGGATGGCTTCCGGGTACCGGGTGGCATGGTCCACCAAGACCAGGATAAACCTGTTGCCCATGGCTGTCTTGGGGTCCAGTGGCCCCACAATGTCAATTCCCACTCGCTCAAAGGGGGTACTGACGACGGGAAAAGGTTGGAGGGGAGCCTTCTGCTTCCGCCCACTTTTCCCACTTGCCTGGCAAGTTTGACATGTCCTACAATGGATATCTGAATCCCTTCTCATCTGGGGCCAATAAAAATGGGTGACAAGCCTGTCATAGGTCTTGTCCTGCCCCAGATGTCCAGCTAACGGAACGTCATGAGCCAACCCCAGTAGGAAGGCTCTGAAGCGCTGGGGTACCACCAGCACACGGGCTGACCCAGGTTCAGCAGCCTTAGGCTCGCTATACAGGAGGTCGTTCTCCCAGTAGACCCAATGTGATCCTGACTGATCACCTGTCGTTTGGGCTGAGGCCTGCTGCCTCATACCCACAAGAGAAGGGCACACTTTCTGTTCAGCACAAAATTCCTCCCTGGAGGGACCACCATCCTGCTGCCAATGGGTCAGCTCGGGCAGGTCTCCCAGTTCGGCCACTTGTTCTCCTGTCGGTTCCAGGGCATCCCCCTCAGGGTCTGCTCCCTCCTGGACCGCGGGAACGATGGGGGACGGTTTCCCGCGCCCCCTGCCTCTTCTCTTCACGGTTGGGACCTGGGCCATACTTTCAGGCTCCGGGCCCCCATCAACACCCTTACTGACTGACATGAACCGGGTGGTCGCACACACCCACTCAGGCAGACCCAACATTTCCAGATGCGCTTTTCTCTCCACCTTAGCCCAAGGGGAGTCCTCCAAATCATTGCCCAAGAGACAATCAACAGGCATGGCGGGCCTCACAGCAACCTGAAGAGTACCTGAGACCCCCCCCCACTCAAAAGGAACTTGAGCTACCTCACACTTACTCTGTGAGTTGTCAGCAGCTACAACGGGGTAGAATGCATGAGGGACCACCTGCTCTCTGGACACCAAGTGACACTTGACAGCTGTCACACTCGCTCCGGTGTCTCTGAGAGCTTCCACCCTATGGCCATTAATGGTCACCCACTGCCTATATTTCTTAGTGTTACTAGGCAGAGGGGTTGAAGGGACCATTTCCACGTCTCCTAAAGAGACCAGGGACATTTCTGCGGGACCCCACCCACCGGGGGCACCCATCTCCTCCCCTCCCAGGGCTACACTCGCTACCTGACGAGGGGGTGCACGCGGCGGTGCATTCGAATCCTTCATGGGACACTGGGGATCATAATAACGGTGTCCCACCTGCTTACAGGCATAGCAGGTCATGGGGCCCCTGTGAACAGGTTTACCTGTCGGGGCCTCTGGCTTCTTTACAGGGGGAGGCTGGGAACCCTTCCCTTGGTTCCCTTGGGGACTACTTTGGGGCCCTTTCTGAAACTCCCTCGGTTTACCCCTGTCCCCCCCACTCTTCTGCTGGGGACCCTGCCCACCTTTGGCTGAGTCTCCCACTGGACCCTTGTGGACCCTGGTACTGACCCAGCGGTCCGCCTCCTCAGCAAGTTTTCTAGGGTTAGATAGCTTGCTATCAACAAGGTGCTGGCGTAGCTCTGGAAAACAGTTATTAGACAAGTGCTCCCAAGCAAACAAATCATAAAGAGCATCATAACTATCAACCTTGCTACCCTTTATCCAACCATCCATGGTTCTGCAGAAAAAAGACACATATTCAACCCACGTAGTACCAGGCAACTTCTTACATTCTCTAAAGGTTTGTCTGTACTTTTCTGGGGTTAAGCCATATCTCAGCATTAAAGCATCTTTCATATGAGTATAAGACATCCTATCCTCAGCAGGAAGGCTCAACAAGGTATCTCTCCCCTCGTTTGTAAAGCGGCTCCACAACCCCGTTCCCCAATCCTTCTCAGGGACCCGGTGGGCCAACAATGCTAACTCATACGCTTTAAACCATTGGCTAATATCTTCATTCTTACTGTAATCTTTGATCACATCCTTAGGAAAATAAAACCTACTTTCTGCAGGCACAGATGGAGTGCTGCCACCAGAGGGATTCAACTCTAAACTCTTAGTTTTAAGCTCCATCTCCCTCACCATCTTCTCACGTTCAAACGCTAATTTCTCTCTCTCAAAATCTAATCTTTTGCTCTCCATTTCAGCTTCTCTCTTGCTTCTCGCATTCTCTAATTCCAACTGCCCTCCTAATTTAAGTTTTGCCATTTCTAACTTGTACCCCCTCTCCTTCTCCCTGTCTTCTAATTCTTCGGGGGAAAGGCTCCTAGAGGACGCACTACTGCCTGGAGATGACACTGGCCCACCTGTGGGCTCTTCCTCTTCCTCTTCTTCTTCCTCTTCCGGTACCACCACCGGATCAGAGGGATTTCTGGCCTCTAACCAGGCCTTCAGCGCTTTGAGGAAGCCCTCTTTCTTTGAGACACCTGTGGTAGGAACTTTAAACTGCTTGCAAAAACCTTTTAGATCTTTTAGCGTGTAGGAATCTATCTTCTCCTTATCAAATTCCCCCACAACATTCTCCACAGGTGTAGCAGCTCCGGCATTCTCCATGGTCAAAACTGGCAGTGTTTAAGAAAATAAGCTCCAGGAAAGCGGAGAACAAAAATGGAATATCCTACCAAAAACAGATTGTGGCTGCGTTATGGTCTGCTTTCACTATGTAGCGTACACTAATCACTGCACATGAGTCATAAATGCAAAGTTCAAATCCTCACCGCTGACCACCAATGTTAGAACCGGCGGTCTCTAGTTGGCAGAGGTATACACTTCTGACAAATAGGGACCTACCAACTCTAGTCAGGGAAAGGGGATTACACACTCAGATAACCCCTGCTACCCCCTTGGTAGCTTGGCAGAGCAGGCAGGCTTATCTCAGAGGCAGTGTGTTAAGCATTTATGACCACATACAGTAATAAAGTGAATACACTACAGATGGACACGACACAGAAGTTATTATAAAAATAGTATTTTTATATAAGGCTTAGCACAAGACCAAATAACGACAAAAATATACCACAGTCTTAATAAATACTCTTTGGCAGGGAAAATAATAGTTCAAGTAAGGTTTCTTCTTGGCAAATAGTTCTTTAGAAAAGTATTCTTCTGAGCACAGTTCTTTGGCAACAATGTAACCCCCACAGGAGTCACACGACGTCGAGTCTACAAGATTCCCAAGGTTCGGCGTCGACCGCGAGGAGCGCTACGTCGAGCCTGGAGTCGCAACAGACCCCACAAGTACAGTACCTTGAGAAACGAAGAAAACGATGATCCACGGCGTCGAGATGTCGGCGTCGAGGTCGTGCCTCGGAGTCGGGTCAATCCGCAGCGGCGTCGAGGGATGTCGGGCCGGAGCAGCGCTCACGGCGTTGAGAAGGGCGTCGAGTCGATGCGATCAGCAGCGGCGTCGGGACGGGGTCGCTTGGAGGTAGAGCCGATACTCACTCCTCACTGGCGTCGATACCGGCGTCGAGACGGGGTCACTTGGAGCCGGGGCCGATACCCACTGCTCACTGGCGTTGCTGCTGGCGTCGATCGGGCCCGGCGGCGTCGAGACTGCAGATTTTCCCTTGTGTACTGGAAACAACACTTCCCAGCAATTCAGCAAATGGTGAAGTCCTTTGGCCCTGTGACTTCAGCAGGAGACTGGCACTCTTCCAGTCCTTGGAGATTTCCTAGCAAGTGTTCAGAGAGTACACACCAAGTTCCTCTCTCCTTGTTCCTTGGCAAAAATAAAGAAGCGGCTTTCAGGTTCCTCCACAGCCAAACAGCACTCTGGCAGAAAGGGGAGGCAAGTCCTTAGATCAGCAGGCTTCTTGTCCTTGGTACAGGTTTCCTTGTCAGAAGTGATCTGAGTTCTTGGTTCAGGGGTCCTTCTCTTATACCCCTTTTTCCCTTTGTTCCCTTTGTCCAAGCAGGGCGATTCCCACTATCTCAGGTTTGTTGTGGGTGTTGCCAGGCAGAGGCACCTGGCCTATTCACTGAGCAGGGCAGAGTCCTCAGCCGCCCAGCAGGAGGCGGAGCCAGTATTGTGTCAGGCAGGGCAGGCTACTCTTCCCTCACTCTACGTGTAAACGCCCCATTCACCCCACACTGACTCACTCAGACCTCTGGAGCCACCCAGCCCCTGACACACACCAAACCAGCAGAGACCGGTAGATAGTTGGACAAGAAAATAGCCGCTTTCTAAAAGTGCTATTTTCAAACATAGAATTTAAAAACCATCCATCCTAAAGGGTGTGTTATTAAATTCTGAGTTCAGGGATACTAAACTCGACTTGCTACCATGCTCCCTGAGTCAGATAGATTATAATGGAGTTAATAATCAGTCTGCCCAGTCTGGCCTATTGGAGGCAGGTAGCCCTTCAATAGTGAAAAACGAAAATGGCTGTAATTCACTATTAGGTCATGCCACACACATCAGGGCATGACCTACCTTTTACCAACAATGCACCCTGGCCTAGGGCCTACCATAGAGGTGTCTGAAATGTGGCAAAGTGAAGGTTTAGAGACTGGTAAGTAGGTTTCCTTACCAAGTCGACAGGGCAGTCGGGGACTGCACGCAGGCGCCGCGGTGGCAGGCCTGAGACACATTTTGCACGCTGCTTCTGTGGGTGGCACAACCAGTGCTGCAAGCCCACCAGCAGCAGTTAACTTACACGCCCTTGGCACGCGCAGTGCACTAGACTAGGGTCTGAACAGTAAGTCAACCAAGCCAATCATGGTAACACCAATCAATGTAACAATTTAACATAGGGAGCACTTGCACTGTGGCACTGATCAGCAGTGGCACAGTGCCCAAAGCAATAATCCAGCAAAAACATCGTAAACAGAGGAGGCAAACAGAAAAAAATGGAGGAGAGACTCATGCCAATGATGCCAGGTCTAACACAAACCTCTTTTTAATTTCTAGGCACCATATTGTTTAACTCTGTGGGAGTTCAGCCACAGCTCATATCAAGACTGAGGCCTCTCTCCCCCAGCTCTCAATCCAATTAACAGATGTATAAACAAGCATTGGCAGAGCCAATAGGTCTCGTCTATAGAACCTTTTAAGTGTTTAGCCTGGCAGCAGGTTATCCTGGGTGCTAGAACATCTACTCTTGCTTCACTAGTAGTGGGCTAAAATGACCACACCTAACCAACACGCTAATTATAATTAGTAATTTCTAGGCAAGTGCATTAGCGCCCTGCATAGGGGTATAAAAGTTGCAATACAATATTCAAGATAAGAAAATATGATGGTACGTGAGAACTTGATTCTCTCCCACATCTTCTTGCCATGTATAAACACAGCCACAACTCTGCCACAAAATACTTGAATACACATAACTCCTAACTTCATAGGCAACCGCAAATCTCTTCTCACAATGGCCACAATACAAAATGCACAGTTTAGCAACCACGCAGAAGAGAGTGGCAGTAAGCATTGCCCCACTCCCAACAAAAGATGCGGCTCGCCAAACTCTATTTTTATATTTTATGCTTTTAATAAGCAGCATGGCACAAGTGGTATGCTGCGCTGCTTACTAAAAGCATAAAATATTGAAAAAATTAGTTTGGCAAAACTGTGGGAGAGCCCCATAGCACAGTGGGTAAAAATTGCATTTGAGACAGTTCCAGGGCGTAACAGAAGCCGCTGTGTGGTTGGGGCCCCCATCCTTCCAGGGGGGCCCTAACACTTCGGGGGAGGTGCATTTAGCCCCAGGATTGTGAACATCTGTGCCAGATGGGAGACTCAGGGGCCCCTAATCACATTCTGCAGGGGAGTCCCGTCATTTTGTGTTACGCCACTGAATATTGTCTACAAAGTTCTCGAGTACATGTTCTAGGGTTGGGTACAAAGCACTGTCTCTCACATAATCAAACAGCGTTCAAAAAGACGCCCAATACGTTGCACAGCGATGTTTTGGAAAGCTGTGGAGCAAGATTACAGGACATCCGGTGCAGAGTGAGTTTCTTCTACACCCACTTTCTACAGTTTAGAATAAGGCTCCACGTTACGGAAAGAGCACTTCAGTACACTGTAGAGCCTCACATTGTCTTGTTTGCCACAGCACAGCATTTTCATCAGTGCGTTGTCACTAGAGGGTCAGGCTCGACCACCCCTCTGAGAGTGACAGTCTTTCGGGTGAAATCCATGTGTATCTAAAAATATCGCAAGAATAACAGCCTTTCTAGATGAGCATGTTAATACTTTCCCTGGGACAGTGCTAGGATTCACAATCACGGCTGAACTCCCTATCTATCTATCTTGTCTTTTTCGTTATAATCTGACTGACAGGATGTTGGTCTGAGTGTTTGCCAGCCCAGCTCTCTGTCTATCTACATGTCTACTATGGGCGTTACCTCTTCCTGCACATCATTGCCCAAGAGACAATCAACAGGCATGGCGGGCCTCACAGCAACCTGAAGAGTACCTGAGACCCCCCCCCACTCAAAAGGAACTTGAGCTACCTCACACTTACTCTGTGAGTTGTCAGCAGCTACAACGGGGTAGAATGCATGAGGGACCACCTGCTCTCTGGACACCAAGTGACACTTGACAGCTGTCACACTCGCTCCGGTGTCTCTGAGAGCTTCCACCCTATGGCCATTAATGGTCACCCACTGCCTATATTTCTTAGTGTTACTAGGCAGAGGGGTTGGAGGGACCATTTCCACGTCTCCTAAAGAGACCAGGGACATTTCTGCGGGACCCCACCCACCGGGGGCACCCATCTCCTCCCCTCCCAGGGCTACACTCGCTACCTGACGAGGGGGTGCACGCGGCGGTGCATTCGAATCCTTCATGGGACACTGGGGATCATAATAACGGTGTCCCACCTGCTTACAGGCATAGCAGGTCATGGGGCCCCTGTGAACAGGTTTACCTGTCGGGGCCTCTGGCTTCTTTACAGGGGGAGGCTGGGAACCCTTCCCTTGGTTCCCTTGGGGACTACTTTGGGGCCCTTTCTGAAACTCCCTCGGTTTACCCCTGTCCCCCCCACTCTTCTGCTGGGGACCCTGCCCACCTTTGGCTGAGTCTCCCACTGGACCCTTGTGGACCCTGGTACTGACCCAGCGGTCCGCCTCCTCAGCAAGTTTTCTAGGGTTAGATAGCTTGCTATCAACAAGGTGCTGGCGTAGCTCTGGAAAACAGTTATTAGACAAGTGCTCCCAAGCAAACAAATCATAAAGAGCATCATAACTATCAACCTTGCTACCCTTTATCCAACCATCCATGGTTCTGCAGAAAAAAGACACATATTCAACCCACGTAGTACCAGGCAACTTCTTACATTCTCTAAAGGTTTGTCTGTACTTTTCTGGGGTTAAGCCATATCTCAGCATTAAAGCATCTTTCATATGAGTATAAGACATCCTATCCTCAGCAGGAAGGCTCAACAAGGTATCTCTCCCCTCGTTTGTAAAGCGGCTCCACAACCCCGTTCCCCAATCCTTCTCAGGGACCCGGTGGGCCAACAATGCTAACTCATACGCTTTAAACCATTGGCTAATATCTTCATTCTTACTGTAATCTTTGATCACATCCTTAGGAAAATAAAACCTACTTTCTGCAGGCACAGATGGAGTGCTGCCACCAGAGGGATTCAACTCTAAACTCTTAGTTTTAAGCTCCATCTCCCTCACCATCTTCTCACGTTCAAACGCTAATTTCTCTCTCTCAAAATCTAATCTTTTGCTCTCCATTTCAGCTTCTCTCTTGCTTCTCGCATTCTCTAATTCCAACTGCCCTCCTAATTTAAGTTTTGCCATTTCTAACTTGTACCCCCTCTCCTTCTCCCTGTCTTCTAATTCTTCGGGGGAAAGGCTCCTAGAGGACGCACTACTGCCTGGAGATGACACTGGCCCACCTGTGGGCTCTTCCTCTTCCTCTTCTTCTTCCTCTTCCGGTACCACCACCGGATCAGAGGGATTTCTGGCCTCTAACCAGGCCTTCAGCGCTTTGAGGAAGCCCTCTTTCTTTGAGACACCTGTGGTAGGAACTTTAAACTGCTTGCAAAAACCTTTTAGATCTTTTAGCGTGTAGGAATCTATCTTCTCCTTATCAAATTCCCCCACAACATTCTCCACAGGTGTAGCAGCTCCGGCATTCTCCATGGTCAAAACTGGCAGTGTTTAAGAAAATAAGCTCCAGGAAAGCGGAGAACAAAAATGGAATATGGAATGGAATATCCTACCAAAAACAGATTGTGGCTGCGTTATGGTCTGCTTTCACTATGTAGCGTACACTAATCACTGCACATGAGTCATAAATGCAAAGTTCAAATCCTCACCGCTGACCACCAATGTTAGAACCGGCGGTCTCTAGTTGGCAGAGGTATACACTTCTGACAAATAGGGACCTACCAACTCTAGTCAGGGAAAGGGGATTACACACTCAGATAACCCCTGCTACCCCCTTGGTAGCTTGGCAGAGCAGGCAGGCTTATCTCAGAGGCAGTGTGTTAAGCATTTATGACCACATACAGTAATAAAGTGAATACACTACAGATGGACACGACACAGAAGTTATTATAAAAATAGTATTTTTATATAAGGCTTAGCACAAGACCAAATAACGACAAAAATATACCACAGTCTTAATAAATACTCTTTGGCAGGGAAAATAATAGTTCAAGTAAGGTTTCTTCTTGGCAAATAGTTCTTTAGAAAAGTATTCTTCTGAGCACAGTTCTTTGGCAACAATGTAACCCCCACAGGAGTCACACGACGTCGAGTCTACAAGATTCCCAAGGTTCGGCGTCGACCGCGAGGAGCGCTACGTCGAGCCTGGAGTCGCAACAGACCCCACAAGTACAGTACCTTGAGAAACGAAGAAAACGATGATCCACGGCGTCGAGATGTCGGCGTCGAGGTCGTGCCTCGGAGTCGGGTCAATCCGCAGCGGCGTCGAGGGATGTCGGGCCGGAGCAGCGCTCACGGCGTTGAGAAGGGCGTCGAGTCGATGCGATCAGCAGCGGCGTCGGGACGGGGTCGCTTGGAGGTAGAGCCGATACTCACTCCTCACTGGCGTAGATACCGGCGTCGAGACGGGGTCACTTGGAGCCGGGGCCGATACCCACTGCTCACTGGCGTTGCTGCTGGCGTCGATCGGGCCCGGCGGCGTCGAGACTGCAGATTTTCCCTTGTGTACTGGAAACAACACTTCCCAGCAATTCAGCAAATGGTGAAGTCCTTTGGCCCTGTGACTTCAGCAGGAGACTGGCACTCTTCCAGTCCTTGGAGATTTCCTAGCAAGTGTTCAGAGAGTACACACCAAGTTCCTCTCTCCTTGTTCCTTGGCAAAAATAAAGAAGCGGCTTTCAGGTTCCTCCACAGCCAAACAGCACTCTGGCAGAAAGGGGAGGCAAGTCCTTAGATCAGCAGGCTTCTTGTCCTTGGTACAGGTTTCCTTGTCAGAAGTGATCTGAGTTCTTGGTTCAGGGGTCCTTCTCTTATACCCCTTTTTCCCTTTGTTCCCTTTGTCCAAGCAGGGCGATTCCCACTATCTCAGGTTTGTTGTGGGTGTTGCCAGGCAGAGGCACCTGGCCTATTCACTGAGCAGGGCAGAGTCCTCAGCCGCCCAGCAGGAGGCGGAGCCAGTATTGTGTCAGGCAGGGCAGGCTACTCTTCCCTCACTCTACGTGTAAACGCCCCATTCACCCCACACTGACTCACTCAGACCTCTGGAGCCACCCAGCCCCTGACACACACCAAACCAGCAGAGACCGGTAGATAGTTGGACAAGAAAATAGCCGCTTTCTAAAAGTGCTATTTTCAAACATAGAATTTAAAAACCATCCATCCTAAAGGGTGTGTTATTAAATTCTGAGTTCAGGGATACTAAACTCGACTTGCTACCATGCTCCCTGAGTCAGATAGATTATAATGGAGTTAATAATCAGTCTGCCCAGTCTGGCCTATTGGAGGCAGGTAGCCCTTCAATAGTGAAAAACGAAAATGGCTGTAATTCACTATTAGGTCATGCCACACACATCAGGGCATGACCTACCTTTTACCAACAATGCACCCTGCCCTAGGGCCTACCATAGAGGTGTCTGAAATGTGGCAAAGTGAAGGTTTAGAGACTGGTAAGTAGGTTTCCTTACCAAGTCGACAGGGCAGTCGGGGACTGCACGCAGGCGCCGCGGTGGCAGGCCTGAGACACATTTTGCACGCTGCTTCTGTGGGTGGCACAACCAGTGCTGCAAGCCCACCAGCAGCAGTTAACTTACACGCCCTTGGCACGCGCAGTGCACTAGACTAGGGTCTGAACAGTAAGTCAACCAAGCCAATCATGGTAACACCAATCAATGTAACAATTTAACATAGGGAGCACTTGCACTGTGGCACTGATCAGCAGTGGCACAGTGCCCAAAGCAATAATCCAGCAAAAACATCGTAAACAGAGGAGGCAAACAGAAAAAAATGGAGGAGAGACTCATGCCAATGATGCCAGGTCTAACACAAACCTCTTTTTAATTTCTAGGCACCATATTGTTTAACTCTGTGGGAGTTCAGCCACAGCTCATATCAAGACTGAGGCCTCTCTCCCCCAGCTCTCAATCCAATTAACAGATGTATAAACAAGCATTGGCAGAGCCAATAGGTCTCGTCTATAGAACCTTTTAAGTGTTTAGCCTGGCAGCAGGTTATCCTGGGTGCTAGAACATCTACTCTTGCTTCACTAGTAGTGGGCTAAAATGACCACACCTAACCAACACGCTAATTATAATTAGTAATTTCTAGGCAAGTGCATTAGCGCCCTGCATAGGGGTATAAAAGTTGCAATACAATATTCAAGATAAGAAAATATGATGGTACGTGAGAACTTGATTCTCTCCCACATCTTCTTGCCATGTATAAACACAGCCACAACTCTGCCACAAAATACTTGAATACACATAACTCCTAACTTCATAGGCAACCGCAAATCTCTTCTCACAATGGCCACAATACAAAATGCACAGTTTAGCAACCACGCAGAAGAGAGTGGCAGTAAGCATTGCCCCACTCCCAACAAAAGATGCGGCTCGCCAAACTCTATTTTTATATTTTATGCTTTTAATAAGCAGCATGGCACAAGTGGTATGCTGCGCTGCTTACTAAAAGCATAAAATATTGAAAAAATTAGTTTGGCAAAACTGTGGGAGAGCCCCATAGCACAGTGGGTAAAAATTGCATTTGAGACATTTCCAGGGCGTAACAGAAGCCGCTGTGTGGTTGGGGCCCCCATCCTTCCAGGGGGGCCCTAACACTTCGGGGGAGGTGCATTTAGCCCCAGGATTGTGAACATCTGTGCCAGATGGGAGACTCAGGGGCCCCTAATCACATTCTGCAGGGGAGTCCCGTCATTTTGTGTTACGCCACTGAATATTGTCTACAAAGTTCTCGAGTACATGTTCTAGGGTTGGGTACAAAGCACTGTCTCTCACATAATCAAACAGCGTTCAAAAAGACGCCCAATACGTTGCACAGCGATGTTTTGGAAAGCTGTGGAGCAAGATTACAGGACATCCGGTGCAGAGTGAGTTTCTTCTACACCCACTTTCTACAGTTTAGAATAAGGCTCCACGTTACGGAAAGAGCACTTCAGTACACTGTAGAGCCTCACATTGTCTTGTTTGCCACAGCACAGCATTTTCATCAGTGCGTTGTCACTAGAGGGTCAGGCTCGACCACCCCTCTGAGAGTGACAGTCTTTCGGGTGAAATCCATGTGTATCTAAAAATATCGCAAGAATAACAGCCTTTCTAGATGAGCATGTTAATACTTTCCCTGGGACAGTGCTAGGATTCACAATCACGGCTGAACTCCCTATCTATCTATCTTGTCTTTTTCGTTATAATCTGACTGACAGGATGTTGGTCTGAGTGTTTGCCAGCCCAGCTCTCTGTCTATCTACATGTCTACTATGGGCGTTACCTCTTCCTGCACATACATTTATTTGAATGTAGCTATTTGTACATAACTATGCACCCAGGTTGGAGCTTTGTGTTAATACAGTGTGTCTTTATTGCAGTAATGCCTGTCTCAATGCTATGCCAGTCAGTCAGTCAATTAGTCTTTATTCGATTCACATCATAAAAGACACTGTACACATATTAAAACAATTCATATCAAAATAATTCATATTACAATACAAGATAAAACTTCTGAGAGCTTAAAATATTACATTTATTTGCTAATAAGTTATAAGTAGTCACTGACATAATAAAATACACTGGGGGACACACCAATTAACCTGATAGTCCATAATAAAGTGCTTGATAATAACGGCTAAAGCCTTATAAACACAAATCATGACTTAAGTTACCGTGCCCTAGGGATCCATGCCCAGCTAATAAATTTGGCAACACCTATAGGTACAGGTTTTGTTGTATCTGTTTTCAAGATTCTACTAGCAACCTGTGCAGAGCGAATGCTCATTAGTCTGCAAACAGGTCGAAGCCAAACACATCGAGGTAGTAGGTATGTTGGGCAACAGAAAAGGAAATGGTCCATGGATTCAATCATATCTACACAGAAGGGGCACTTATCGCTACCAAGAGGACTCCAGCTTTTGGTGAGACCTCGCAGTGGTAGGGCGCCCACTCTGAACTGGTGATACAGTTTACGATCAAAATACTTCAAGATAGTATCCCAGTAACTTTCGTAGACAGACTCATCCTTAAAAACTAGAAATGAATCATAAATCGAGGTCCCTATAAGGGAAGCACATCTCCTGTTCTTGATAAAGCCCCAATAAGCATCCCTCGGTCAACAAGGTTTTAATACCAGACAACCAGGGTATCCTATGCAAACCCTCCAGCCCTTTAACCTCCAAGAGGGCTTTAGCATAGATCGATAGTTCGGGTGTAGTCCACAGGCGCCGCCAAAACGCCAAGGGTCTATACCCTGCCAAATCCTCTGTAGGCTGGATTCCCAGATCGTATAATAAGGGAATGCGCGGAGTGGATTGAGGAAGCCCAATAGCTGACCGGAGGAATTTATTCTGGGCAGTCGTCAACTTGGTCAGGTTACTAAAACCCCAAATCTCAGCACCATATAAAATGGCAGGCAGAATCTTAGAGCCATATATCTTCATTAGGGGAGCTATTGGTTTTGTTAGGGAGTGTTTATGCTCTTTCAGCAAAGCTCCACCTAATTGGGCATGTTTAAGAGCGAGAAGATCCAGCAGGTTAGACCAGCTGCATGTCTCGCTAAAAGTAACCCCTAAGTAGGAAATTATAGCCGTTTGGTCCAAACTGACACCACCCAGACACACCTGCGCCTTAATACGCCGAGGACCGCGAAAAAACCATGAACTTGGTTTTCCCAACATTTATTTCCAACTCATGTTCGTGACAAAAGATCTCAAAGCGAGACAGGGCTAATTGCAAACCCTGTCTCGTCTTCGAGATCAAAAGGGTGTCATCTGCGAACATGAGTAGGGGAATCTTCACTCCAGCCAGGGAGGGAGCATCAGTAGGAGTGTTGGAAAAATAGTTTGTAACCCTGTTAATGAATAAAGAAAACCATGTGGGAGCGAGCACACACCCTTGGCGAACACCTTTAGACACTTTAAATTTGTCCGTCACCTCCCCTGGTTTGCCCCAGCGAACACGGGCATACGTGTTTTCGTGGATAGTAACCAGAAAGGAGACCAATTCTTTTGGCATGCCCATCTCCAAGAGTGCTTCCCATAACTTGTCCCTCGGCACAAGGTCAAACGCGGACCTTAGGTCCACGAAGGCCGCATAGAGTTTGCCACCCCCCAGGACAACTACCTTCCAATAAAGGAGTACCACCCTAAATACTTGGTCCAGGGTCCCAATATGTGAGCGAAACCCCGCCTGAAGGGGGGACAGTACATCAAAATCAGTCATCCAGATTTGTATACGACCCAGTACAAGACGGGCTATAATTTTTTGTACTGCGTCAATGAGACTAATAGGTCTATAATTGCTCGGGGCAGAGCGATCGCCTTTCTTATAGATCGGCAATATCTCTGCCCCAAGCCATGAGTCAGGGACAGCAGCACCACCCGCGAGGGCATTAGCCAGCAAGGTCAAGTACGGGATCCATACATCTTGCTCCTGAATAAATAAATCAGCAGGGATACAATCTGGGCCCGGAGCCTTACCACTCTTAATGGATCTTAACACTAACTTAACTTCACAGGGGGAAAATTCTAAGGGGTTTTCATCACCAGATGGACAGGTGATATAATTACCCGTCCTTTCACCAACCTTAAACTGTTCCTCGAAGTACGCAACCCACTGTTGCGGCTCAACTTGATTAGTGGGGCGAATATCCGAGGGGCAGTTACCCCATTTAAGGAGGTGCCAAAATTGAACCATGTTACGGTCATGGCAAGCCTGATATAAATCCCTCCAGCGATCCTCATCCCAGTTTTGCTTGGCCTTAAGTTGGGCAGTTTTATATACAGATCTACATTTTCATATCGTGAGTGGAGAGCCAGTTTTAATGGCCTGAATCAAAGCACTTTGGGCCAGTCTACAGTCCTTATTGAACCATGTGCGGGATCTCACCTCTTTGCCTTTACCGGAGAGGGGATGAGTCTTAACAAAAAATGGTTTAAGTTCGGGAAAGAGCATATTGTGAATATCCCGAATATTATCCTTAATCACGCATTGAGACTTCATCTGATTAAGTGTGGCCAAAGTATTATTAATTAATTTTCTAATGGCAACCCGTGAGGTTTCACAAGTGGCTATTTTCGGCCATCTCACCCTTCTTAAATCATTTGTAAGGATAACATCCATAGGGGTACAGCCATCAAGAGTAGTATAGGGGATTGCAAAGCTGTTATCATTAATACACAACGCAAGAGGATTGTGGTCGCTCTCAACTCTATTTAATACCACCATATCGTCTATGAGCGACCACAATTCCAAATTGACTAAAATATAGTCAATTCGGCTCCCCGTTCTGCCATTATCAAAGGTCATCCTCCCAACCCAATCCGATTTTGTTCTCCCATTAGCTGCTCTCATGCCCTGATTTAGACACAAGCCTTTCATAAACAGGGCAGCTTGAGTCCATTTACTTATAGGTTCCAGCTCCAGCAGGGGAACACCCCAGGAGGAATCTTCATCCTCGGTGTAATCCCCGCAATCAACCCCCAAGGGCTCAAAACAGACATTGAAGTCTCCAGCTACAATCTTATTAATAGAATTTAGTTCAGACCCTAAAAAATTCTCCTAAAGGAGACAAGTGGGAGAACATTTGCCACCCGGGAGACCCCTTACATAGATGTTTATTATAAGGAGATTGAGGCCATTACGGGATTGGAGCCTAATAATCAATATATCTGGACTATCGATTGGGACCTCTGTCACCGTGACGCCTTCACATTGACGGACCCAGGTGGTTAAACCACCCATGGGTCTGCCCCTATGACCCTTAACAGCAGGCTTAAAGAAGTTCAAAAAACCTGTGCGGAAATGGGGAGTCAATGCCCAGGTCTCTTGAAAAGCCCATATCTCAAACTCATCTATAAAAGTAACCCAATCGGGAATATCAAGCCTAGACCCCAACCCTGCGATGTTCCAAGAGCCCATTTTTAATAGAGGGTTTACAACCCCAATTTCCACCGCTTGTCCTGGAGCAACCAGTGGATCATTAATTTCAGCAGAGGGTGTCTAAATAGAACCCGATGGGTTAGACATACAGGAAATAACATTAAGAGGTGGTAACTTAGTAGTATTATCCGGGCTCTGTTGGCAGATGGGACCCAAAGACCCAGGCGCTAACAGTAGAGAGCATGTAGTACCAACCATACGTCAATCATTATCCTCCAATGATGAGAGGATATCAAAGCGATTGGAAGTCACAATGGGTAGATAAGACCTTGCAGGAAAAGTTGAAAAAGCACGATTGTCCTGTATAGGCTGTATAGAACCTGGCCTATAAAAAAAGCCCAAAGGTAAGATTTTAATTGTATTAGGAGCTGGGGGTAGATGGTGAGCAACTTCCAGTATATATTTAACCAAAGCAGGTGACTTAAAACTCAACACCACACAATCCCCAGGAAGGGACTTATAAGACTGTCCAATCCAGTTAATACGCCTAACCATGTTAAAATCATCAAACAGGGCTTTGCTGTTTCCAATTTTAGAACTTAAGTAATGCAGAGATTTATTCTTGAGGTTTGACCAATGTTCGTAGGTTCCTTCCGAGAGTGGTGGAACATTAGCCAAAACTAT
Source organism: Triturus cristatus (assembly GCF_964204655.1). Taxonomy (NCBI): domain Eukaryota; kingdom Metazoa; phylum Chordata; class Amphibia; order Caudata; family Salamandridae; genus Triturus; species Triturus cristatus. The sequence continues at coordinate 381,294,136 of NC_140586.1, read as the reverse complement.
AGAATATGGAGTGGCTTGGGGAGGGAGATGTAAATTGGTGGGCATTGTAGAAACCCCAGCTATCAACCCCTCATTACCAGCCCTGTTACTCTGGGGGGGGCATCTTTGCACATCACAATGATTGGAGTTACCCCAAGCAGTAGCCACTTCTAGGCCTGTGTCGTAGCCCATCTCTTCCCCTATAGATGGAAGAGGTTGCAAAACCCCCTCTGACCTTGATGGTCTAACTCTACCAGCCTCATTAGTCACCCCCACTAATGACACCCCATTTGTTCGTGTGGGAAGCCCTGCGGCTGGAGGCATGTCACCAGCAAGTCTAGCTTCCAATATATCCAACCTACCGGCTACCAGATCCAATTTGTGGAGTACGGGGGCTAGGAGACCAGCTAAGTGATCTTTAAGACCAACAAGTAGTAAATCCAGAAGAGGCTGGGACTGATCCTGGATCGGGAGAATAGTGTTTTAATCGGAACTACGTCCTTCAACAACAATGGACCCACTAGACTCAGGATGAGACGACACAAAAAGAGGCTTACTGGTTCCTTGACCTCTCTTGTTTTTACTAGTAACTTCTTTTTTTTTGCCTTTGTGAGCCAGCCTCCCTCTTGTGGTGACCCTAGTAAAACTCTGGATAACAACACAGGGCTGGGCAATATCCAATGACTCCTGAGCAGGGAGAAAAGGCAATGGGGGGATAGTGGTGCCGTCAACTATACTAAGATGACCAGAAGTAGGCGAATCCATCTGTAACTGGGCACATGGGAGGGAAGAAGAAGCAGGATCTAAAGAGAGTCTGCGTTCCACCGCTAAGATCTCAAGATTCAGTGCTGACTCAGCTCGTATTAAATAATCATCTAAAGTCCCCCCCGCTGCCTTATCGCCTGCCCTCCTTTTTGACATGTTGCGGGGCAAAGGAGAACCGATCTTCTCAGTGAGCAACCCACCTTCCCCTATGGTGTCACAATAGCCTATGGTAATACACAACAACAAAAACAAGGACTGAGAGATAGGTAGAGTAGTTTGCCTGAGACCGTTCCCCACTCAACCAACTCACTGTTCCTGGTCTGAAGATTCCTGAGCGCCGATCCCCTCACGGCAGCATCGGTTGATATAATGGCGTGATCTAGCCCCACCACAGAAATTAGGGGGTAAGCCCAGCCCAGCCTAGTCCGGGCTTTGACGGGCAGGGACGGGCCCGCCCTTGGCCCGGGCTTCACCCGGGCGCTGCTCTCGCGCGTCCCGCGCTGCGTGAGCGCCTGGTTGGCTTTAAGCTGTTCCGGCTCTGGGAGGCGTCGTCATCGGCATGCGCCGGAACAGGGAGTGCCGGGAAATGAAGTTTGCACGGGCCGTTCCCCTCATGGTGGCGAAGTTCTTGAAAAGAGCTGCCCAGCGAACCCGCTACAGGCCGTTCCCCTCACGGCAGGTAGGTGTTCCTGTCTGTATGGCACAGCGTTCAGCGAGAGCGTCCCGCGCTGCGTGAGCGCCTGGTTGGCTTTAAGCTGTTCCGGCGCTGGGAGGCGTCGTCACCGGCATGCGCCGGAACAGGGAGTGCCGGGAAATGAAGTTTGTACGGGCCGTTCCCCTCACGGCGGCGAAGTTCTTGAAAAGAGCTGCCCAGCGAACCCGCTACAGGCCGTTCCCCTCACGGCAGGTAGGTGTTCCTGTCTGTATGGCACAGCGTTCAGCAAGAGCGTCCCGCGCTGCGTGAGCGCCTGGTTGGCTTTAAGCTGTTCCGGCGCTGGGAGGCGTCGTCATCGGCATGCGCCGGAACAGGGAGTGCCGGGAAATGAAGTTTGCACGGGCCGTTCCCCTCACGGCGGCGAAGTTCTTGAAAAGAGCTGCTCAGCGAACCCGCTACAGGCCGTTCCCCTCACGGCAGGTAGGTGTTCCTGTCTATATGGCACAGCGTTCAGCGAGAGCGTCCCGCGCTGCGTGAGCGCCTGGTTGGCTTTAAGCTGTTCCGGCGCTAGGAGGCGTCGTCATCGGCATGCGCCGGAACAGGGAGTGCCGGGAAATGAAGTTTGCACGGGCCGTTCCCCTCACGGCGGCGAAGTTCTTGAAAAGAGCTGCCCAGTGACCCCGCTACAGGCCGTTCCCCTCACGGCAGGTAGGTGTTCCTGTCTGTATGGCACAGCGTTCAGCTATGCTTTTTTAAACATCCGAGCGTCCCTGTGCCTCGCTTTGTGTGTGGACAGCATGGAGTGTGAGCCGTGCCAGTGGAGTGCACTCTGCTGTGTAAACATTCCAGCCTTTCCTTTCTGCTACCTCCACAAAGGGCCATGTTGACAAGCATAAAATCAGAAAGAATACGAGAACTGTATTGAAATGTAATGTGCAAAAGGACCAACTAATGCGTGCCTGCTCAGCTCCGTGTCCGACGCTCAGCCTTGACGTGAGATGGTGATTGAGCTGTCAAGGTGCCAAGCGGCGCTGAACAAAATAAAGTCGAGCTCGTCAAACTCTTTAAAAAAAATATTTTATGCTTTCAGTAAGCAGTTCAGCATGCCGCTTGTGCCGTACTGCTTAAAAATATTATAAAAATAGAGTTTGGCTAGCCGTGTCTTTCGTTGGGAGTGGGGCGATGCTTACGGTGATAAAGCCGAAAGACACGCTCAGCAATGTTTTGCGTGTCCCAGGAGAAGAAGCCGTATGCAGCTCACGCACATTAAAATTGTTTTCCCCCACACACAGATGGGAGGAGGGAACAGAGGCCATCACAGGCTGTACTGTTTGATAGCTGACCAAAATGCTCTCTGAGTGTAATTGCCCGAAAGAGAGCTGAACACACAAAGGAGGGACTTTTGCAGAAAGCACCAATAAGAAGCCAGCATTTCTGAATGCCACAGAGAGTAACCAAGGGCAATTGGTGAGTTTGCCAAACCCCACAAAAGAGAAATAACAGGTCGATGGAAGCTCGACCTCAAAATATAGGAGGATATGTACAATGAAGTGGCGGAGCGTGTTGTTGGCCTCCTGGGATTAACGACACGCTCCGCCACTTCAGAAACACAAGGCTGCACCATATTTACAAGAATGTGGTGCAGCCTTGCAATCCCCCCCTGCGATGGCCCTACGTTTAACAACTTTGCGCCAACGCAGGCACACTTGCACCACAGTGCATAACTTGTAGGATTGCATTGTCTGTTCTTTACAGTTTTTTTTATAAGGGCAGCACCATCTGTTTAAATATGGCAGTTTCTGAGTTTATTACACATGGCAATTGCTATATGCAAAAAACGTGCATTACTTTTAGTATGGACCATTGGAATTATATAATTTTGCAGCTGTGGCGTCTTCTGCATTTTTATGAACTTGGTGCATTTGCAAGATAATCTATCAACTGCTGCATAAATTTCAGATTTCATCAAAAAATATGTTTGAACCACAAACATTAAATGTTACTAGAAACAAAATTAATTCTGTTGCCGCATAGTGGACGGCCCTTTGAAACATTCACTGGCTGTGTTTGTGGGTTAAAGTAGTAGTAATAACATAAAACCCTTGTTCAAACACTGCAAACATGTAAAGAAGGAATAATCAATAAAGCAATATTATCACAAAATACGCTACATAACACCATATCATTTGATTTTTCTTGCCATAAATATTGTGAGCCCTGCTGTGTAATATGGTCCTTCCCTGATGCATAATTCCAGTTTCCCTGCTTGTAACTGCTATCCCTGAATAAACAGGTTTCAACATAGCACAATGTACTAGTACTACAGTGAGCAAACACCAAATAAACCCCTCTGCTGCTCTATAGGAAACAATTGGTTCAACTAGCAACTGGCAGGTGGAAAAATAAATAATTGCAAACATTTTACCTCAGATCAGGTGCAAATTTAAAATGTTGTGTACAAAGTTTTTTAAAACAATTGTTAACTGACCTTTCTCCTGCCTAGCTATAAGAAAGTGTAGGTTGAAGAAAATGAGTTACAATTAGGTTAAATTATAATAAAAGTGCTAAATGCAAGCATGGTTAAATCACGATATACAGAAAGCGCTACATGTAACATAGAATATTTCCCCCAAAAAACACAGGAATATTGTAAAACAAAATTAATTAACACAGCACATACAGTTAGCGCTACATTTTAATGGAAAAAGTATTTATAATGCTATATATGTAATAGTACTTAGGGTAAAACAAATGTATCAAAACAAAATAAAACAAGTACAGCAGAAATATCCTCAATTTGCTTTTTTACACCGTATAAATCTAATGCTTAATATGTTTGTGAAAAGGTTTGGTTACAATAATATTTTGAGCGCTACTTACCAAAGTATATCTGAACTTATTCCTCACTTGTTTACCATTTCTACAAATATTCTACCTTTAGGTGATTGGTGTGTTTACGCACAAAAGTTCCAGATACTCTAACAAGGTTTTTTGTCATCACCTTTACAGAGATTTTCTTGAGAGAAACAGTAAATTAGCAAAGTAAATTAGAAGCAGATTGTAAAAACAGCTGTAAATCTCCCAAGCTGTATAGATTGTTATCATCCTTGTTTGAAGCATGTGTGCATGTTATTGCACCATATCCATGTAACATAACATCGTAGCAGCTCCTATCAGAGCATAAGTGCTGGTCTTTTCCAGCTTCGGAGAAGGTGGGAGGGACGAATGCTGCATTAAAATGCAAGCAGCTACAGGCCTGAAGCACCCACAGTGTAACACGAGCAGGGCAGGAAAAGTAATAAAATAGTCCCCCCACTAACAGATAAACACAATCAAGCGTACTGATGCTGTACTTAGTCCCTGCTGCCTGGGAGGAACAAATAGTAAAAAGAGGGACAAAGAGGCAGGACTGACCACTAATAAGCAAGGATTTTTAAAGGACACTGAAACAAACAAATGAAAAGCAATGGCGAGGGCTTTACGCCCACAGAGAAGTATACTAAAGTATACAAGAGGTCGTACGCTTGCGCTCGACCTAAAAAGGTTTGTTTATGTACAGGAAGTGGCACCTTCCTGTACATAAGCGAACCATGGCATTTTGCTTTTTCCATTTGTGCTGCACAAGGCAGCACACATGGAAAAAGCAAAAACGAGGAGAAATGATGCATTTCTCCTCGTTTCGCCAACTTGAGACCAGGATTTTCCTGGTCATAATTTTGGTGCTGCCTCCTATGCACGCCACCCTTGTACATAGGGGGCAGCGTCAAAGACAATGGGTGTTGTGGTGGAACGCACACCACAACACCCACTGTATGCCCCTTTCACACTAAACATAGCGTGAAAGGGTGCCTTATGTACAAGGCAGCGTTAAACCACGTTAAGTGGCTTAACGCTGCCTTGTACATAAGGCAAGGCCCCTATCGCAGTGGGAACGTGATGAAGAGTAACGTTCCCATGGCGATAGGGGCTTTTACATATGCCCCATAGTGTCACAATGTCTTGAAACAATGTGAGAAAAGGCATCATCAACCACCATATAAAGAAAAAACCTGTAAATTAGGATTAGGAGGCAGCAACAGTATCTGCTATTTGAGGCGCTGGTTTCCCATCAACAGCATCACATTTTACTGTGAACGTCATAACATAGGTCAATGTACTCCTGTAGATCTTGAGTTAAGGAACAATACACTGCTTTCGTTCTTGACTGGCCTCTTCTGTCCTCAGCCCCCCAAGCTCCTAGCTTACACCCAGCAAGACCAAAAAGAAAGATAGAAAGATAATGAAAGTCCTTGATGGTGCATTCTCATTCCTAAAACAGATCTTACAGAGTTACGCCTTCTTTGTAAGTTATGCCAAGGAAAATAATGATAGTGTACATTTGGATGGAGAGTTTTGGTGAGGACCATTTTAATTTTCATTACTACTGTCAATCCCCTACACTCCCCCTCAAAACTGTGAATGTACCATTCCCCTTCCTATCCTGGAATAAAAGATACTCTAGCTGTCAGCTAGAGTAAATCTCTGACCATGACCATTGTCAGGATAAGAAGAGGTTGGGGAGGAGTTTCGAAAATGTGTGCATGCACACAGATTTTTGTGAATATTCTCAAACATCATGGCAAACTTGGAACGCACAGTTTCCATCCACAAACTAGACTTAGGAACGCAGATTTCAGCGCAATTTGGCATAAATGTCCCCACTCATTAAACCATTTACAGCCACAGGAATCCCTTCACAAAGAAATGTAAATTAGCTGTGAATTGACCTTGACGACTGAATTTACCTTTGTGAAACCTAGCCCACTGCTTGCTATGCATTTTCCACCCAAAGCGTACTCGATACATATTGTCAGCACTAGGTCAGTGCTGTCAAAACTCAGACCTATAAAGCAACAGCAACTTGCTCTGTACCAAAAGATGTGGTGCCCGATTTAGAATTTGGGAGACAAGTTGATTTGTCACAATATTACAGATATCTCATCCACTTTATTACAAGTGATGGATATCCAATGGCACTTCTCGTGAGGCTTGTAGGATACCTTTAAGGGTGTGACGAAGTAACCCGTTCGCCAAACTATAAAGCAGACCTTTGGTCCCTAGAAAGCTAAGCTTTAGGCTCATTGGCTAATGGGCAATCCCAGTTGGTGATAAGTGTTCACATAACATAAATATAGTAAGCGCACAACGTGACATTCCCTCCTCTCCAAATTCCATCACCTTTACTGCCCGGCTACGTCCAAGAACTCTCAGAATCAGGGTATGTTGTCCACGGCGTAGCCTTTTATTCACATCAATCCAAGTAATTCACCACAGACCATTACCAGGGAAAATTTTTCTTGGGTATATAACAATTATTCACAGCATCACTTTAATCTGCATCAACATGTCAACAGCAGTAAGGAAATTAGGTACGACATTACACTTTAACTTTTTAACTCGGCCGTACACTAGAAATTGGCCATACATTTGAACTTGGCCGTCTCGGCCCACCAATCTACCCACTCTGCTGCGCACATTGTGCCGGCAGGCCCCAACGCGCCACTGTCAACAGTAAGGAAATTAGGTACGACATTACACTTCAACTTTTTAACTCGGCCGCACACTAGAACTTGGCTGTACATTTGAACTTGGCCGTCCCAGCCCACCAATCTCCCAGTCTGCTGCGCACATTGTGCCGGCAGGCCCCAATGCGCTACTGCCAACAGTTACATTACTTGACATCCAGGGCACCGCATACCGCACCAGCCCACCGGTGTACCTGAAAACAGGCAGGTTCCCCAAGATTCTACTCAGTCCATACATTGTGGGTTAGGGCAGTAGAGTCCAGGTGTACTGGCAGGTCAGTCCCTCCTCCCCCCTACCCAGGACACATGTGGAATCTATCCCCACCTGGGGTCCATCGAATGGCTGCACCTCCATTGTTGTGCATCCGCCTTTGTTGTTAACTGTCAGCGCTCCGCCTCTGTAAAGCCTTGCTCTTCTGCCGGGTGGGTGGGTGGTTCACAACACTCCTGTAGCCCTGCTGTGGTCCGCAGGGACAAAAAGAACGAAACCCCCTGGGCACAGCCTTAAATACCTGCTACGTTTCGTTTCTCTGCGCCGCCTCCCGATGACATCAACTCAGCCAGCCCGTCCATAACCAGCACCCCCTTTTCAGGGCCCCGGAGGAGGCTCAGCCCCGTGGCGCTACTAAGGGCGCCCCTCCCCTAGGCGTGGGGGCCCCTGCTCTTTACTGCAGAATGTTTAAGAGCAACGCTATCATATTCATACCTATGCCCTAGACTTCATAAGGCATTTATACTAATAGATTTGTGGGGAAAGTATTCAAAAACGTCCAAACTTAACTCTAAGTGTGGTGAGGTTGCATTCTTTTACAATAAATACTTATAGTTCAGTCTTTTGCACTGGAAACCTGTATACTAAATATTTGGGAGCAAAGTAAAGATGTTGCTTTTCCGGGCCAGAAATACACTCTCCTGCAAGAGAATCATTTGAACCAGGTAGAGTGTCAGAAATCGGTGGGTTTTTAGGCAGTACTTCTCCAACTGCTAGGACAGAGTGCCTCTGGTTACATGTCACAAGCATGAAATCTTTACTTCTCTCTATCCACACCACATCAGCTTATCCACTTTTTCACCTCAATCTTCCTTTCCAGTTTTCTTGGTTGTTCGTTATTTGCACCTTTGGCATTACATCACCACACCTGCAGAACATCTTTTTATTTTCTCAGGGCTCTCCGCTCTCTTTCGCTCTGTGAATCCGCCAATCCAGCCCTCTGATTGCAGGCTTCAGTCACAAGTCCTGTTGCTAGGCTACCAGAGACCAGGCCACTTCCCATAAGTGTAAGTTTCTCATTACATTACATTACTTCTTCTATTGCTTTTTAGCCACCTACAATCCAATCATGTTGTTCCCCCATCCACAGCACTCTTGCAAGACCTTTACTTTCATTCCTCAGTATAATAGGTGTTCTGAAAAAGACTAAGAGCACATGATTGAACAAAAAAAACAATTATAACGGCCTTTATTCCTCACTGTAACTAGAGAAATAGCCTTCTCTCTTGACCGGGTGAGCACTTGTATGTCAAACAATGTAATAACGTACTGCAGTAGAGGTAATCGCTTTTCAGTGCCGAGCCATCACTATAAATAACCCACAATGTTCTGCTGAGCAAACCAAAGACTGGCTGTTTTCACCTGCCTCTATTCACTGAGGGCCACGTGGATGTATCTACCTTTTTTAAGGTCGCAAATGACCCGATTCACAGAATCGGCCCTTTGCGACCAGACAAAAAGGCTTTCCCAATGTACCAAACCCTATTTTGCTTTTCAGTAACCTAGTACCGAATCGCAAAATGGGTTAGCGATTCGCAAATAGGAAAGGGCGTGTTTTTAAGCCGTCCTTTCCTAATACTGAATCCCATCGGTACGTAGGAATGTTTTGTGACCAAAATGGGGTCGAGAACATTCGCATTTTACCACCTACTTCAAGTAGGTGATAACCCATTCGTAAATGGGAAGGGGTCCCCTAGCGACCCTAGCCCTTTGTGAATGTATGCAAAAACTTTTTTTAAGAGCAGGCAGTGGTCCCAAAGACCACTGCCTACACTTAAAAAATGAAAAGAAATCTTTAATTCTTTTTTTCTAAATGCTGCATTTAATTAAAAAAAGAATGCTTTACTTAAAAGCAATCACAGACATGGTGGTCTGCTGACCTCAGCAGGCCCCCATCTCCTTGATTTTAGCGATTCCTAGGGGGTCGCAAATTGAGACCTACCTCATTAATATTAATGAGGTAGGCCGAATTGCAACCCCCTACGAATAGCATTTACATTTGTAATAGCGATTACCTAATTGCAATTCGCAGATAATCGCAATTAGGCAAGCTGATGCATGTGGCCCATACTCTATTAATAATTATTGGACCAGATGTACAAACATTAGGAATACCAATTTCCTAATTGTGATTCCCTCTGAATCACAATTAGGTATTCCTAATGTATGAAACTCATTGAGTTTAATTTAGGGATGCCTGGTGGGTCACAAGTCGACCTACCTAATGAATATTATTGAGGAAGGTCACAGTTTGTGACCCATTAGGAATCACAACCATCACAAGGATGGTGGCCTGCTGAGGTCAGCAGACCACCTTGTCTGTGATTGCTTTTTAATAAAGCATTTTTTCTTTTTATACTGCCCATTTTCCTTAAAGGAAAATGAACGTGTTTAAAAAGAAAAGAAATTAAACCTTGATGTAGCACTGCCTGCTCTCAAAAAACATTTTTATTTACATTCTCAAAGGGGAAAGCATTACTGTTTTACGACCGGAATTTGGTGGCAAAACAGTAATATACCCATACCTATTCTATATTTGGAAGGGGTGCCCTAAACACGTCCCTTCCAAATACCAAATTGCAAATACAAAGGGCAAGATGTAACAAAGCCAGTCTGCGATTTCCTAATTGCAAATTTTTGTGGTTCGCAATTAGGAAATCGCAAACACCCATGTACAAATGTGTCATAGATTCCCAGTGGGTCGCAAATAGACCTACCTCATTAAAATTCATTAGGTAGGTCCCGCTTTGCGACCCATTGGGAATGGTCTGCACTCATGGGGATGGTGGTCTGCTATGGTCAGCAGAGCACCATGTCTGTAATTGCTTCTTAAATAAAGCAATTTTGAGGGGGCGTGGCTTGAGCCGCCACCAGGATGGCCGCATTTGGATGAAGCTCCACAAGCCTCAGGAGCTAACGGAGCCTTTCCCTGTCTCTATGAGCCAAAAAATCTTTGGCAGCTGAGGAGCAGACGCCGGGGGTCAGGTAGCAGTCTGTTTTTCTTCTTTTTGTACTGCCTATCTCCCTGTCCCCGTCGCGCTCCGTCTCTCTCAGTGCTACCGGCAGCGCCCACCATTTTGATTCTGGCGGAGAGCTGCTTTTACTTCAAGCATTTCCCGCGTCGCTCGAACAGCGGCGCGGAGGTTTCTGGCACTGTGTTTCCCTCTCATGGAAGGGATGTCAGGTATCCACTTTTCTTATATCTACAAGCGGACACTTTTATTATGAGCCAATTCATATCCTGACAAGTGTTTTTTCATGTTCTAATGCTTTTTCATGCACTGGAGCTTTATTGATTCTATTTTTTAACTTAATTGACACAATCTCTCATGCCTATAAGGTTTTTGTAAATGCAACTACAAGACTGTTCTTCTATATGTCATCCACAATGCTATATAAGCCTTCCTTTCTACTTGTTGTCATTATTTATCGTGGGGAGGTCTTTCTTCAGCTCTGGTACTGACCTCTAACTTAATCTTATAGTAGGTGAAGTGCCCTTTGCTCGTCTTGCTTAACTTTTGCGCAGTATATAATTTTCTCACCCACATGGATCCTGCTTCATCCTTTGGGCAGAAAAGCACTACCAATATGTCGTCTCTTCGTAAGGACTCTAACTCTACTGCTCCTCCTAAGCGCCACAAGAAAGAGCCCAACTCTCCCACCAAATCTCCACTACCTATCACGCTGGAGGATCCTATGGAGGAGATAAAGATGATTAAACCTTTTGCTACTGATACTAACGCCACTCTTCAAAAATTGGATGAAAAATGGTCAAACCTAGATTCTTGAATGTCGGTGGTAGAACAGAAGGTCAGTGATGTTCAAGATGTATTACCTCAGGTTGCGGCAATGTCTAAAGAGATTGCTCTTCTTAAGTCACAAACAGAAGATTTCAAAAATCGCAATTGTCGCAATTATCTACGTATTTTTGGCATTCCTGAGATCGAGGAAGGGTCAGACATGCTGACCTTCTTAAAAATTCACATCCCTAAAATGGTTGGTCTTAAGGATGGTGCTACTCTTAATTTGCAATGCGCTCATCGCATTGGTCCCAAATCTGGAGGTTCATCTGCTTCGTCGTCTTCCAAGAGGGATCATTGTACTGTTTTTGGAATATACTGACTTGTTATTGGTACTTTCGGCGGCAAAAAAAAGAAAGCAGATACTATGGTCTGGTCACAAGGTTTTCTTCTCTCAGGATGTTGCCCGCGCTACTGCAGCTCGTCGCAAGGAATTTATGTCCCTTCGACCGGTTCTTCACTCCATGAATGCTAGATATGGTCTGGTACATCCTTGTTTCTTCAAAGTTACTTATAAGGAGAGGTCCTACTCCTTTGATCGTCCTGAAGACCAATTTATCTCTCGACATAAAGGAGACGGGATGGATTTTGGAGGGACCCGAACATCTCTAGCAATCTTTTGGCTCTGTTCTCAAGTTTAATGTCGCTGGTTTTCCATAATTCAGTGCCCATTTCTTGTTAACTTGTTGTTCATTTTGGTTTGTTGCTCTTGTTCTTTAGCTTAACGTGGGACGAAGTCCTATAGATTGATCATCTCACATCACTGTTTTTCTTCGTCTCTTTCCACAGACATATTTTCCTCTTGTACAAACCCTTATCCCAGATGTTTCCTTCCTCCATACGTTTCTACCTCATCCCCAGTTGTCCACGGTTGCCCTCTTGTTGGTAAGTGTTTAGTACTTCTTATCTCACTTTTGATTATATTGTATGTCTGTTTTGCGTTTATTGCTTAGATCTGTTTTTTGGTTGTCCATGGTGTCTACAATCTTTTATAGGCTCTCTGTTATATTGAGCTTTAGTTCTTCTTTCTTTTTATTCATTGGTTCTGACCGTTCTCGTTGCTTTGGCTGGATTGGCCGTCTTTCTTTCCTTCGCAGCTTCCTCGTGCTTTTTTCTCTACTTTTTATTCATACCTTGTTATTCTTGACTAAAGTCCTTCGGCTTTTCGTCAACTTTCACACGCTTATCACTTTTCTCTTTTTCCTTTCTCCTTTCTTCTTTTTTCTCTTCATGGTTTTCCATTCTAGTTTTTCATTACTGTCCTCTGACACTAGATTTTCCTCAATATGCAATGCAATATGTGTCACTATTATCATCCTTTTTCGCTTCCTTTATTATCATTTTTCTATTCACTTTCCTCGTTATTCTACATTCTGTTTTCTTTGGTATTTTTTATTCTTTACCTTTCCATGTTTATCTTATAATTATTTTTATTTTCAGCTTCACCATCTATTACAGTTATTGCTTAAAGTTACCCAACGCCAATTTTGTTGCTTGATTATGTTTTCTTTCTGCATACTATGACTGAAAATGTTCACATTATTTCATGGAATGTTAAGGTACTACGCAATCCTGTTAAGAAGCAGAGGGTTCTCACTCATTTGTCTAGGATGCATTGTAAAATAGCTATGCTTCAGGAGACTCATCTTGTTGAAAATGAGATTAATTCCCTTAAAAAGCAATGGGTTGGACATGTCTTTTGCTCCCTGCCCAAAGATAGGAAAAATGGAGTGATTACTTTGATCCATAAATCACTTACCCCTGTTGTGGAGAAGGAGGAGAAGGACGCGGAGGGTCGATGGCTCTTGTTACATCTCCTTCTAAATGGTTCTCCTATCTCCTTGCTAAATATCTACGGCCCTACTGGTGTGGATGTACAATTTTGGAAAGATATGTCACACACTTTTCATTCCTGCCCTGATGTCAATTTATTGGTGGGTGGGGATTGCAATCAGGTTTTGGATCCTTTCACAGATAGGAAATCCAATGCTAGATACATTCCCATCAAAATGAAAAAATCTTTTTTTACTTCAGTTCACTCGAGGGGTTTGGTAGATGCATGGATAATTTCTCATCCGGATACATTAGAGTACACTTTTTATTCCCTTACTCACAAATCCTCTTCTAGAATAGACTACATTTTTTTTAGCCCTTCTCTTCTTTCTAATTTGACTCATGCAGATATCGGGTACATCTCATTTCTGATCACGCTCCAGTTCTGATTAATCTAGATCTCCCCTCTGAATCCTCTCGGTCACGCAGATGGCGTTTTAATGATTATCTACTTAAAATTAATAAATTCCTTGAGCGTTTTAAAACGTTCTTGCCGGAATTCTTCCTTAGAAATGCCTCCCCAGATATCCCTTTTTTTACCATATGGAATGCGTTCAAGGCTACGGCCCGAGGGTTTATTATTGATTATGTGGCGGTGAAAAAGAAGCAATTCTCTAAAGACTCTGCTTTATTATTAGCATCTATTAAACGTATGGAACATGCATATTTTACATCCAATAGTGAGGAGGATCTAAAGAAGTTAGTTCAAGATAAGCTGTATTTTAATAAAAAATCTACTGAGGAAGCCTCTGGCACCTTACTCAAAATTAATTCTTAATTCTATGGAGGTCGTAACAAGGCTGGTGAGCTACTAGACAATTATTTAAAGGTTAAGTCCCAACATTCCAAGGTCGTCAAAATTACTGACTCTAACGGAGTGGATCATTTTAAAGATGATGAAATTTTATACTGTTTTACAGGTTTTTATAACACACTGTACCCTCTGAGGTGAAGTTGGACTCCTTCTTCAAAACTCTTCCTCCACGTTCCTCTGAACTTCCCGACTGCTCAATTTTAAAAGAAGACCTCTCTCTCTCTGAACTCAAGTCCGCTTTACTCCTGTTACCAAAGGACAAATCTCCTGGTCCAGACGGCTTCACTGTTGAATTTTATTCTTGTTTTCCCAGTTTTTACTTCCTCACCTTTTATCTCTATTCCAATACTTTTTGTCTTGTAAGGAAGCTCGTGGCTCTTTCCTGGAGGCAATGATATGTTTAATTCCCAAAAAAGACAAGGATCCCTCTTCTTGTGCTAATTATCGTCCTATTTCTTTGATTAATCTAGATTGTAAGATTTTTGCTAAAGTCCTTGCTCTCCGTATTAACAAGGTAATTCCCGATTTAATTGGATATGAACAAACAGGTTTTGTTAAGGGTAGAACCATTGCGGACAACTCCAGAACTTTTTTAAACATCATACATCTTGCTTCCAAGAGCTTTACCCCTTTTGCTGCTATCACTCTTGACGCGGAGAAAGTCTTTGACCGCGTTCACTGGCTTTTTATGATGCGTGCCCTTAAATGGCATGGATTCGGTCCTGCTATTCTATGTCTTATTACACTGTTGTATTCTTGGCCCAGAATTAGTTTTTTTTTAACGGCTCTCAATCTCCATATTTTACTCTCCAATGAGGTACCCGTCAAGGTTGCCCCTTGTCCCCTTTGCTTTTTATTCTGTCTTTTGAACCTTTCCTTCATTCTCTCAGGAATTCTTCTACTTTCCGCAGCTTTACTATCTATTAAAATAAAGTGTACTGCTTATGCAGATGACATTCTTTTATATATTTCTAACCCCTCTATATCTCTGCCCACCTTTGTTGATCTTCTATCTTCTTATGCTGCCATTTCTGGATACAAGTTAAATTTTTCTAAATCTGAGATTCTTCCGCTCAATAAATATTGCCACAGAAGTATGTTTGAAGGGATGGACTTTAAATGGAACACCAATTGCATCACCTGTCTAGGGATTAAATATTCCGCATCCATAGCTAAAACTGTTCAATTGAACTTGGATGAGGTTTTATCTAAAGTTTCTGCCATGACGGAGAAGTGGTCCCCTTTATTTTTGTCCTGGTGGGGTAGGTTGGATACCTCCAAGATGATGATGTTGCCGGTAATTAACTTTTATCTTTCCATGTTACCAATACGACTTCCTTTGAAATTCTTCAAAAACCTTAACAGTATAATAAGCTAATTCCTTTGGATCAATCGGAAAGCTTGAATCTCTCTTTCTGCTCTTTCCACTCCTAAAGACAGAGGTGGGGTTAATTTTCCGAATTTTTGCCAATATCATTCCGCATTTTTACTTCGTCAAGTCTTGCCCTATTTTTTTTCCATTGACAATCCTCCCGTGTCAGTATGGCATAAATTAGAGGAATCAATTATTTATCCTTTCCCCTTTTGGTCGCTAGATAACTTTGTTCATCCACCTCGTTCCATTAAATCCCATACTATTTCATACCTTATATCTATTCTTCACCCGATTCGTAGTAAATCACGTTCTCCGCTTGTTATTTTTAGACTCTTCCATTTGGCACAATAAATCTATTGAACTTTCCAATCGTACTATTTTCTGGAAAGACTGAATTATCAAAGGTGTGTTACAGGTTAGACACACTTATTGCATAATGAGCAGTTTTTATCTCTACAGGACCTTCAGTCTAAATATAACTTACCGGTTACATCTCTTTCAAAATTTGAGTCTCTGAGACTGACTGTAACCCAGCAGCTCTCTCTTTTATCGGATATCTTTTCTTCTGCTTCTTCCACTCAATTGTTATCTTATTCCCCTTCTGTTAGGGCTTCTCACATCTATAAATTCCTTTTTTCCCCTTATCTCCTCGTCCTAAAAATAAGACTAAACTTTTATGGGAAACAGATCTGCAACACACTTTTCCTACACATACTGGGGACTCTGTCTGGACCCGGATACATCACACTTCATGAAATGGCAGTACTACTCAAACACTTTTTTATTTTTATCAGAGACTTCTTTTAACCTCTTTAGCTATATCCAAATTCAATCCTGTTCTGTCTCCTAACTGCTGGTCTTGCCAAAACACTCTGGGTACTTATTTGCATTCTTTTTTCCTTTGCCCTAACATTTTCATTTTTTGGACAAAAGTTTGCAAGTCTATTGCCTCCATTTGTTATATTAATTTTTCCTTTGATATCACTTCAATTTTTGGGGGTAGTTCTTCCAAACGCTGGTTGGGTTTCTGAAAACTTGGCACTTTTATAGATTTAGCCATTGCAATTGCCTTTCAGGTCATAACCTCGAATTGGAAGGATGCCTCCAAAGTCTCCTTCACAGCTTGGTGGAACTTACTTTGTCAGCATCACAGGCTAGATAGAGCCTTTGTAACCACATCTCAGCAGCTTATCCGTAAAGAGGCCTTTTGGTCCCCTCTCACTAACTATGTATCTTCTTCTGCTCTACTTGCCAATGCTAGTAATTTTGTTTTTCAACCACCATGAATTGCTCTGCTTATTCTTATATATGTTTTGCATATTCAAGGATTCTTCATTCATTATTGCGTTTCTGTATTCTGTATATTACAAGTCACTGGAAAGCTTTACCAATTTTATAGTATATGATTGATGTTATCCTTTTTCTATTCTCTTCTTTCCTTCTTTTCCTCTCCTATTGCCTCTCTCCCTTCTCTTTCTGTCTTTCCTTTTTCTGTTTTTCTCACCCAAAAAGCAAAATCAAAAATGCTATTTTAAATATAGTACTCTGCGATTATGTTTTCCTCTTTTATTAGTTTCTTTTAGTAATTTATGCTGTATTAGATTTTTCTTCTTTTTCCTTCATAAGTAGTTTTATATGTTACTAGCTGAATTTGCATTTTATGCTTAGTATTATATTTTTGTACCATGGTTTCTTTTTTTTGTTCAATAAAGCTTTCTAAAATAAATAAAGCAATTTTGTTTTTTGTAATGCAGCCTGTTTTCCTTTAAGGAAAACAGGATAATTTCAAAAATAAAAATGAAAAGTTTCCTTTTTATTTTTTAAGAGTAGGCAGTAGTCTGTGGAACCATAGCCAGCTCGTAGAAAATGTTGGCGCCCACATTCACAAAGGGGAAGGGGGTCCATTGGGGATCCCTTCCTGTTTGCAGATGGGTTACCACCTGCTTGAAGTTGGTGGTGTCTGCGAATGTTTTGCAACCGCATTCCTGGTCGCAAAGCATTCCTACATACCAGTGCAACTCTCTATTAGGAAGGGACACCCTTGGCACGCCCCTTCATAATAGTGACTCACAAACCCAATTTGCGATTCGGTAATAAGGTTTGGTACATCAGAAAAAGTTTTTTTCTGGGCAAAAACAGACCAATTCGCAGAATCAGGCCGTTTGCAAACAAAAAAAAGCTTCTTACATCTGGCCCAAAATACGAGTCGGCAATGAGTTACCAAATTGCATTTTGCATTTTGTACATTTGAAAAAGCATTTTTTTGGTAAAAATGCTCTGTACATCTGGCCCACTAATCCCAATTTTCAGTTTAATTTGTTTATTACACATAAGAAGTTTTGGTTTTCTATACATATTTAATTTAAAAAAAGATAAATTCTCAAATGTTTTTACTTTCAGTGGTTCATTTATGCAGTCTATCATAACCGACAGACAAAGAGCTGTGCACATTGATAGCATAGAGAATTAAACAAGCACTGGCAAAGCCAATAGGTCTTGTCTTTGGGACCCATTGGGTTTGCCAGTGCCTTTTCAGCATCAAACATTCACAGTGGCATGATTACTTATTTGCATACATTCATCACCACACATGGTAAAGCCTACAAAAAACTCCATGCATACCATATTTTTTTTTAAATGTATGATCCAAGATAGATCAGAAAGCAAAATAACTGGAGTAGCGCAAAAGGGATTTCTGTAAAGCAGAAGGGTTGGCCACAAATGTGCTGCCCAGCCGCGGTCGGTAGTAGGAGTTCCTGCAGGGCGGTGACGTGGGGAGGGGGAGGGGCAGGGTGGGTTTTAGTAAACTATGGATTACGGAGGTTTACAGGTAAGTAAACATATAAATTAATAAAACGAATTTCGTTGCGTGCACTGCATCGCATTTGGGGATGCAGTGCACGCAACGAAATTCGTTTTATTAATTTATATGTTTACTTACCTGTAAACCTCCGTAATCCATAGTTTACTACCCCCCACCCTGCCCCTCTCCCTCCCCACATCACCGCCCTGCAGGAACTCCTACTACCGACCGCGGCTGGTGCTGCCACATCCCCAAAACAAATGTAAAAATGAAAACAAAATAAATTGAACAGAAGGGGTACAGAGGAGTAGGTTTGATGAGGAGCAATATGGAGTGGGCAGAGGTAATAAAAAAAAACCTTGTTGGAGAGTGATGTTGCAAATGAGTGAGAGAGCAACACGGGAGGGTAACAGGAGAGAAGCACATGAGGGAGACAGCAACAAAGAGCGTGGGGGGAAGGTCACAAGAGAGTCTGAGTAACAAAGGGAGTGTAACATAGAGCAAGGGTGTGGATATTTGACAAGGGGAGAATTACACGAGGGAGAGAGCTGGAAAACCAATGCAATCGCTAAGGCAAAGACCATTGCGGCTACCACTATGGAAAGGAGCAGCACTGGATAGGACAGTGCTACAACTTCCAGAGCATTGCTGAGTCTGCCAACCACCGCCCGGCAATCTGCAGAGGGAATGTGGCAGGGCAGTAGTGACAGGGTAAAGAGTATGGGTGGACCTAGCCGGCGGAGTGGCACTACGTGAAATTCTGCGGAGTTGCCTAAAAACTCTGTGCAATTCCGCTCTGCCCTACACTGTCGCCTCAGCTTACCTCTGTCGGTGGCCCTTCAACTGTAGCAGTGAGCCTGGTGTCTGTTGATCATTCCTGACTCGAGGCTGCCTCCTCAGTGCAGAATTATTCTTCAAGTTATGCTGTGAAACTTCCTTTCGCTGCAGGACTCGTCTCCACTCTTCATGTGTGCGCATGCACAGTCCTTGCGAATCCTGAGATGAGAAGTTTCACAGCAGGACGGGAAGAAGAATCCTGCACTGAGGAGGACACGCCGAAATCCAGGTAAGGAGGACTCAGGCTGGGGCAGGGCTTGTCTGACCAGGTTAGGGGTGGGTGGAGGGGCAAACTCCGCCATGTGACGGAATCTGAATTTTTTTGCTAACTTCACACTCCCACCTGAGCACAGAGTTGGCAAAACTCTGCAAACTCCACTGTCGGAGTGGAGTTCACCACCCACCCTTAGTAGAGATCATCTAGGGCATCACCAAGGCCACCATGCGGCACCTGGGATCAAGAGCATGCTCTGAAAGGACATGCTTTTCCTTGAAGTGCTAAGCAAGTCATTTAATTAGTAAAACAACAGAAAAAAGTAGATCCATGATGTCAGCAGTGCAAGGGTATGTTCTATCCATTCAAAAGCAAATCCTCTGGTGATCACTGGTAGGATAATCCTTTCCTTTGTCTGGAAAAATGCTTGCAGAGAGGGCACTAGAGTGCCCAGCTGCAAGATTGCCACCCAACTGTGAGGCCCCGCTGGAGCCACTATTCCATCTTTTATCCTTGGATATTGGGAGGATGGAAGCCCTAAATACCCCCAGATGCACTCCTGATACGCTGCTGTGCCAGGATACCAGTTTGGCTCCAGTTTCAGATTGGAGGGGCCTTCTGTTGGCAGCCTCTGGTAGTGTGCGGCGGCGGAGCGGCCGGGCTACTGGAAAAATTGCTGCAGCCTTGAGGGAGGCAGACTGCTCCCAGGAGAAGGAGGCAGCGACCTCGAGATTTGCTGCTGCGGGAGCACTGGAGATTTTGGCCGAATGGGAGCAGCAGACTGCTGGCTTAGAGATACGTGGCAGAACAACGCAAACAGATAGTGCTCCTGGCCCATCTTTGAAGGGTGCAGGGATAGCTCAGCCATCCTTTATATCAATGCAGCCTACCGAGCAGAGATGGTGAGCTGCCCCTGCGGTGAGAGGCCCGACTAGGGTGTGCTCCGTGATGAGCTTGCGCTGTGAAGAGAGAGGCTTCCTTCTCTGGCTGCTCCAGTGATTCACTTATAGAAGCTGCAGGCCTATCACACCTACCTTTTTTGGATATTGTTGGCAATTTTGAAGCACCTTCCCACATCCTGACTCCTGTTTGGGGCTCTGAATGCCTGACGATCTATGTTGGCGACCTTGGGGTGTGCAGTAGCTCGTGGCCCAATAAGCACACTGGACTGTCGCTAACACCGCTGTGAGTAGCTTTGGCCTGCTCGTGCCCCCTTCAGGGAGTTGGGGTGAGGTGGGGCTCTACACCTGGAAAATCAACTGCTGGTGGAAACACATTGTGGTGGCTTTGCCCTTGGACACTGGTGAATAATAGTTGGGCCTGGCCACGAGTGTAGGTCTGGCCATGCCCCATATGCATGCTGGTTGGGGACTGGCAGGACCTCAGCAAGGACTGACACCTAGAAGCTGATTTCAGTGGAATTAGCTGCATCAGAATGGATACTGCACACCGTGGCTTCTGGCGTGGAAGATAGGTAAAACAGACACGAAGCAAGCCAAATCGTTCTTTGAAAATGGACGCCATACACACATGATGGAGACTCCCACTGATAACTCCCTGCTGGGACAGAGTGGCAACCACGCCCAACCCCAGAACTTGATGTCAAGACCATGTTTCTGGATTTGAAACAGTGTCTCACGACAATTGACACGAAAATAGACCTATTAGCAGTCAGATTTGACTGCCTCAAGTAAAAGGTCAACAAATATGAGGAGCGCATTGATCATCTCGAATATCATACCTCTGACATAGAGGACAGCCACTCCGTGGACAGAGAAAAGCTATTGCAAATGGAGAAAGTTCTGGAGGTGGCACGCACTAAAAAAGAAGACCTAGAGGAAACAACCTCCAAATTTTGGGGGTGCCCGAGTAGACTACGTTGAGGGCATACTCTGGGCCCTATTTGATGGGGCGCTCTCAGCCAGGTTCTCTGTTGGGCGAGCCCACAGATCCCTTGCTAACCGGCCTCCACCAGGAACTCCTGCCTGACCTATAATAGCTCGCTTATTGAATTACAGGGACCGCAACGTGGCCCTACGCCAAGCGAGTGAGAGGCTGCCACTTCAATACCAGGGAAACGAAATATCCATTTATCCAGATTTTACTATGGCAGTACAGGCCGCCAGAAGAAACTTTCTGCCAGTTAAGTGTACCCTCCAGTGAACCAATGCTAAATATGCTCTGCAGTTACCCTGCTAAACTTCGACTACTACATCAAGGGAAAACACACTTCTTTACTGACCCTAAACCTGCGGCCAAGTTCGTCAAGTCAAGTCAATCCTAACAAGAAGTGAGGCCTCCATTCTAATCGCTCGTGTAGCGGGATTAGAACACCTCAGCAACAATGTCTAGCCCCACATTGTCACTACTTGGTGAAGCCTGACGATGATCTGGGAGTGGGCCCTACCCAGATCAGCCCACCTGCTCTGGGGAATGTGGGTCCTGTTGTTTGTTTGCAGGTATGAACTTGAGATACGCCTTTGGGAGCTGTGCCCTGCACCATGCTGACTCCGGTAAGAAGAAGATCTGAAATATATGCTGGCCCACGCAGTTGCACCACGTAGAGCATATATGGAGTACATCTGGGTACCTAGCTGACTCTAATACTAATGTACTTGTATGGTGCGCCCGATGCCCCTTAAAATTGGTCTCTCTAGCCACCCAGCTAAATGAGAGGGGAAGTAGGCCAGACTCCTAGTTCATCCCTGAAGGATGAGTCCCTGAAAACCTCTGCAAACTGACTTGGCTTTCACACAGAGGGTGGGTTCCCAGAATTTAGCCCAATTGGGGGGTCGAAGTGGGAGGTGGTGGGAATGTTGGTTGGTTACTGTTTACTGCAGCCCTCTGGTTGTTCTCACTCTTTCCTGATCCTCACTCAGCACATAAATACAATTGCATACTCTGGTGACAGGTACTGGCATGCGTGAGTATCCGGCAACTGACGGCTGGATGGAACATCTACATCACTGCACACCCTCACTGCACGTGCGCTTGGTTGGGGTCTTGACCTGGAATGTCTGTGGCCTTGCATACTTACAACGGAATTCAATAGACATCTACCTATTGCAGGAGCTTCTTCCCACTAAGAGCACACTGGTTAGACTGCAGGCAGGCTGGGTGGGAGAAAAACACATTGTATCTTATTCTGACTAAATGCGTGGTGTGGTAATACTTGTTCATAAAGGCCTATACTGGCGCACTCGACAAGTGATCTGCGACACACAGGGACAATATGTGTTGCTTGCTGGCCTGCTGCAGGACCACGCGGTCAAGCTGAAGCAGTGTGCGGACCGAATGTTGATGACTTTTAGTTGTTTGCTGAAGTGTGGCAAATCGCCAATTCCCTAGGAACTGGTGCTATACTGTGGGGTGGAGATTATAATGTTGTTTTAGGCCCTGAGGCAGACAGACTGAGTGATACTAGGCACCCACACCCACAAACAGCTGCCCAGTTGTGCATGATCATTGATGTTTTTCAACTGACTGACTAATGGTGCTCCTGACACTGAATGCTTCTGAGGGCACATGTACTACAGGGGAACACGCTACGTAGTCCCTCATTGATTATTGGCTGGATTAGCACAATGTTGATGGATGAACCACGTGTGAATCTCACTTTCCTCGGATGCTGTCCGATCAAGCGCCAGTCCTACTTGAGCTTACCCTCCCTTGCGTGCATTCACCTGGTATCTCTCACCTAGAGCTCCACATCTCCACACTGCATGGATTCCACAGCACCACGGAGGAAAAAATCCACAGGTAAATGACCAGAAAAGTGCTTTATTAGTACATCACTGTGCAAAGCATGGACGGTCAACGTGTTTCGGCTTCTGCCTTCAACTGGACCATAGAGTCCTGCTATCTAGAACGTCTATTTAAAGTGAACATGTGCATTAAGATCCCTTGTCAGTTTCAATTATTTACAACATACTAGACTGCTGACCCTCATTTTATACAGAGATATGGCAACTTACTGTTGCCATTTTTACTCATGTTTCTATCAGTAAAGTACCATTATTACAAGGCAGTAAGGAACAAAATAACATGAATTTGTATTCGCTCTTTAGAGGAGGTATAAAACGTTTGAACATTTTTGTGCAAAATTATGCAATAGTTCTTTCTATCAGGAGGAGATTAAGAAGAAAGGTGCAAAGAAAACGAGCATTCTTATTGTATGAGTTCAATATCTTATATATATTACCTGCTGGCAGTTGCCAGTGGGTAGTTATTATTAGGACTTAGTTTCCATAGAAAAAGCATTTTTTGATGAATAATCACAAAATGACCCCAGAAAATTGCCCTTCAGTGTCTTGTTGTGCATGGAAAGTGTCAGAGGTATTCATCAAGCAAGAGCAGGGGTCAAAAAAGTGTGTTTGCAATGTTAATTTTCATAGAGATTTTAGACATGACTACAGCACGAACTGCTGAATGGAATCACACCAAATTTGAATGGTTGTGTGGGAGTGGGTGTATGAGAGGTTGAATGAGTGTGTGAGTGGTTCTGTGGATGATATCATCAGTGAATGATGTCATTTGAGAGGTCATCTGTGATGTCACTGACCATGTCATGAGGGGTGTAATATATGAGGCCATTAACAGTGCACTGCAGGGGCATACGTTATAGCTAGCTCAGGTGATTATAACTGCTGATTTGCACTGGTTTTGTATGAGTGAAATGTGAGCCTAACTATAACATCCCCATAACCTTTGTCTTTTTTAAGTGAGTTTCTTAGGGATTTTAAAATCTATTTCCTAACTATAACATCCCTGTAACCTTTGGTTTTATATATATATATATTCACTTAAAAAACCATAGGTTTCACACATGTTATAGTTAGGTGGATATTTCACTCGTAAAAAACCAATGAAATTCCCCCGTTATAGTTAGTTCAGAAAACTATAACTCGCGCGCCCGCAATCCACTGCTCATGACGTCACATATTACATCACTCATGACATGGTCAGTGGCATCACTGATGACATCACTGATGACATCATCCTTGTGATAGAGTGGCGGTCGCGCGAGTTATAGTTATCTGAACTAACTATAACGGGGGAATTTCATTGTTTTTTTACGAGTGAAATATCCACCTAACTATAACATGTGTGAAACCTATGGTTTTTTAAGTGAATTTGCAAGGTTTTTTAAATGCTAATTCCTAACTATAACGTGTGTGAAACCTATGGTTTTTTCAGTGAATTTGTACGGTTTTTTAAATGCTAATTTATTTATGTATTATTTTTTTAATATATTTATTTTACAATAAACTACGTATTAAAATATATATATTTTTTTTGGTTTTCACCGTGCGCGCGCGCGGTGCGCGCACCCCCGCGATTTAAAAAAAAAATGTAAAAAAAATTCTGCCTTCGGGGTCCTTCAGGGACCCCCTGACAAAGGCAAGGGGGTCAGGAACTCTCTACCCTGCCCCCTTTTCACATTCGCCACCTTCCTTTTTCACTCTCTCGCACTGAAAACAAACAAAATGGCGGCCGACACTTCCTGATTTCGACCGATTCAAACGTTGACTAACATGTAACCACCAATCAGAATTACGCTCACGCACGTTAGGGTGCTCGCACGGTGCGCGCACCCTGCGCGCGTATAGATATTGATATGCTTTTAAATGCTATTTTCTCAGGAAATACTGAACAGATTTACACCAGACCTGCAAAAGGCACTTCCTTGACCTTATGGCTACCTCTCTGACAAATTTCAAGTAATTCTGTTCAGCCGTTCGGGCTGTAGCTGCGTCTAAAGGTCCTATGGAAAAATGCATGGGGAAAACGTGTTTTGGGACCCCCCTTTTTTCTCGGCCCCCCCGCTTGACGAATCACCCCGAGACTTTCAGGGTAGGAGCTGAACAGAGCGCCCCATTAGTTTTGAAAATTTCGCGAGGATTCGTCAACCGGCGCCAAAGTTATTCAAAATAGAATTCTGAGATTTCCTATGGAAACACGGTCCTAACTATAACTATTTACTGGCGACCGCCAGTAGATAATATATATATATATATATATATATATATATATATATATATATATATATATATATATATATATATATAATATATATATAGAAAATATATATATATACATATATATATATATTCGCTCTGTACTCAGGTTGCTACCGCCGCTGCTCCAGATCAGAGGGTGCGTCATCGTACGTGGACCACCCAAGAAAGGCCTGATACTTATGCAACAGGTCTATCATATTTTGTAATAGACAGTATACCACCACATGTTAGAGGTGGCAATCGAGAAATAAAGCTCAGAAAACTTGAATCGTGCTACATCTTGGAACTCAATACACGCACTCTGATAGGATTAAATATTGAAGAGGATTTAATTACACATCTTTAATTTTACCTTAGGGTGTGGTGGTATCATTAAGGAAGAAAAGAAGGCAGCCTCCTCGAATCTGTTTTTAACTGTTTTTGTTTTGTTTATTATTATTTTTTGTGTCACTGGTTTATAGCACGATCATTTGAAGATTGGTATTTAAGGCATAGAATGATGATTGCCCACTTGGGCGTGATACTTACTTATTTGTTCAAACATTAATGAATGGACACATTTTATGTACATGGTAATAGACCCACTTGGGTATGGGTTACAATTGGCACTTTGTTCCGCAAAGTTTTCCTGGCATGCATTGCAATTTGAAATCCTCAGATATTGAAGAATTTGTGCAATTTTGCGGATGGGCAACATTAATTAAGTTCATGTAAAAGTACCGTTCGCAGGTTACATCGCACATAACTGCACTAGCGTGCTAGGAACTCAGATGTCGAAGGGCATCTAAATTTAAGTAATAAGCTTGGAAAATGTGTATTTTCACTTTTAATGAGAGGAACATGTTAAGCATATTAATGTCATACCAATAATATGTATGAATTTGTAGTTGCAACAATAAGTGCACTTTATTTGTAAATGTGTAAAAAACTAACAGTCTTTCTTCTAATGCACTGGGGTGGTAGTCATGTCACGTGACACGGAGAGATCAAGTTATTTAAAATGGTTGAAACTGAATGAAAAGTTGTTGGTGAACAAGCCTGCAGGACAGTCGAAACGCGTCTTACCAGCTGACTAAATAAAGAACATTTGGCCAGAACACGGCGTCGTCGATCCTTGTCTCACGAGGTATCTGTTCGCATATATATATATATATATAAAGAGAGAGAGAGAGAGAGAGAGAGAGAGAAATTCACTGAAAAAACCTAAGGTTATAATCCACAACGGTAAGAGTCATTACGCGTTTCAGCCAATACAATGGCCTTGATCACATGTGGAAATACGTTGCCATGATTGTGTTTATACCACCCTAAAGTGTCACTTGACCCAAAAACAACAGTGAAAAAAGACTCAAATACCTAAGTCTTTTCTTATGCGTTTGACTGAAAACTTATGACTGAAATACATTGCTTAACTTGGTTATACAAATTGATGCCGGCTGGCAAAACTTGCTAATAATAACAAAAGCAGACTTTATAATGCAATGCATTATGTCAAATTTGAGTTAATAACAGATAATATGGCATAAAAATTTATAAATTGTACAAAACTGCTTAAATATATCAATATAAAACTGTTTATTTATATAAATATTAAATACTGTAAAACCCAGCTTAGCGCCAACATTGACAATGGAAATAACGTAACCCTTTGGTTTACTATCTGCATGAATGCACCATTGAAAGTCTCACCTTAGTAACTGATTTGATCACTGTTACATCAGTATTCAATATATTCCACAATGCCATAATAATGTGCTTCTGTGATATAAATTGGTATATTATTTTCAACCTATAGTCTGAGCTTTTTTTTAAAACAGAAAACTGTTTAAAGATACCAATGCTAGCTGTTGAAATAGTAATATGTATTAAAGTGCAAACGCAAGTCAAAAAGTGCTATGTGATATACAGTACTAGTTACCTAAATGTGCAAATTATTGGTAATTAGAAAATATTAAAACACATCTAAAAAAATATTTCTGTAATTTTATGGGGTTGAATTTTTATTTAAAAAACATATTAAAAAGTGGTATAATCTGTGATGTTGTGTGAGGCTGCACAAAAGATATATATTTTTTTCCTCTCATGTTAGCTCGTATGGTACTTGTTGTCTCCTCAAGACATAAGGATAGCTTGTGGTATAAGTGTACACTATATGTGTGTAATATCATGATATACCAGTATGAGGGAGAATGGTGCACTTGATAAACTATTCATAGGAAGTTGTGGAGGTCCTCTGTAGTGTTCAGCCCATTGGGGGCTGCACTATCAAATTCCAGAATCATTCGTGTTTCCAGTTGCCTCAACATCCGTTCCCTATTGCCACCGCGCCTGGGAATAGGGATGGCGTCAACTAAAAAGTATTTTAGACAGTCTAAGTTATTATTGTGTGCTATTTTAAAATGGTGCACCACAGGGTATCGTTATCGACTAGGGCTCGAATGTGCTGCAGGATACGAACATGCACCTGTAACTTAGTGCTGCCTATATACTTTAATCTGCATGTGCAAGTTAAGACATATACAGCAAAATCAGTGCGGCAAGTGTAATGGCCCTTTATTGTTCTCTCACTAGGACTGAACGGTGTGGCATAGTGAGTCGTGTTTTCGCCAAATTTGCAAGCACGACATGAAGAGCATTTTAAAAAGCCTTGCTTTGGTGTGAGCCATGTCGTGTTAACACTTATCTCCGGACTATTTTAAACTAGCTCTGTTTTCATTGATTTAGCCCTTCTAAAGGTAAATGTTGGCTTGGAAGGTAAACTTGGTGCCAGCACACCATCAGTAAGTAGAATAGGCCAGTTTTTGGTAACTATTGCCCTTACTTGTCTTTGCTATCTACTGTATGTTGTGATCAGTCTCGGTGTACTAGTGTCATTTACATTGGTTGTCATTTCTGAACCGACTATCTGAGCCATTTCCTTTGTGTCTGCACCAGAAGTGATTCCCTTGTTCTAAGCTTAATTTTGTTACTCGCTAGAGTGAGTATTTTCTCTGACTGAATCTCTCTAGACATATCTGAGAGCATTTATTGAATTAATCATCTGTACTGCAGATTCTTTTCAATCTCACCAGTTCTCCATAGGGAATGGTAATCAGATGTTTAGGGTGTGAACTCGTAACGTGTAATGTGAGTTCCCCGAAGTGGGCTTTCTATGTAATGTTGTTTGAAACTTGCATCAGAAATGTATACAGTAGTATCCAAGAAGTCAACACTAAAATGGTTCATGTGTGACATGAATCTTAAATGTATACTGTTGTAATTGATTTCTGAAATAAAGGTTTCCGCACTTGCTTCATCGCCCTTCCACACTAGAAAAATATCATCTATAAAGCGGTACCAATATGCTACATGTGTATTGTATGTTGTACTATGGGTGCCTCTGAGAACCTATTCCTCCACCAACCAACGTGCAAGCAGACATAGCTTGGTGAGAGGAGTTGGCCTAACGGTTAGGGTGCTCGACCTCGGACCTGGGGGAACTGGGTTCGAGTCTCGGTAACGACGCTAAACCTCCTGTGATTCTGGGCAAATCACTTAATCTCCCCGTGCCTAACAAAAAAATTCATGTGTGTCCTCATGTAACGTAACTGGTGCTATGTAAAGTGCTCTGATACCTGATTGGATTTGGGTCAAGTTTGCGCTATATAAAACTCTTCTAAAAAAAAATAGCTGGGGGAGAAACAGGCTCCCATAGCAACTCCCTGCTGTTGTTTGTACACATCTTTGCCAAACAAAAAGAAATTAATAAAGAGACACCATTTGATCAATTCTAGTAACATGATGTTATGATTATGAAAAATCACAGGTCTTGTGTCCAAATATTGTTTGACCGCTGATAATCCTGTATGGTGATCTATGCTCGTATAGAGCGATTCTATGTCCATAGTAATTAGTAAATACCCATCGTTCCATTGTGCTTTCCTCAATTTAGTAATAATCAAAGGGAATGGATCACTTGTAGCTGGCACCAGGGTTCGGATAGTTGTTGCCGATATTGGTAAAAAACCCTCATTCACGTAAATTAGTTCGTGGGCGGTATATCTTGGTTTTCCGCCTTGATATTTAGATACGTGACAGCATCATCATCGGGTTTTCCCATGCTTCCTCCAACCCGGAGGGAACCACTGGCCGTTCCAGTAGTGATCAGGGAAAAAAGGGAAAAATACAAAAGTGTGAGAAGTGCTCAAGTGTTGTGATAGGTTAAAAAATTCCTCTGGCTACCTATTTCCTAAACAGGAAACCAGTGCCAGCACAAGTCGTGACTGCACCAGAGCCGCGCAATATCGCTGCCTGTTCCGCCCCACGGAGTTCTAAATCGGAACCCCCGAGGTATTAACCCTACAGAAGTCCAAGTAATTAACATTGGAACTTGCAACAGACATTGGATACCACCCAATTCCACTTCACCTGAGGTCCTGAAGAAAGCCCCCCGACCCTTTCGGGCACTCTATGCGCTGAAATATGTCGACCGACCACTCAGACTAATAACTGCAGCGGATACATCACCTATCCTTTCTGCAACTAGCTGTTTTTTATCTTTTTTTCCCTGCACCTAATGGAATAAAATTGAATATAGGTAGCCTGAGGAATTTTTTAACCTATCACAACACTTGAGCACTTCTCACACTTTTGTATTTTTCCCTTTTTTCCCTGATCACTACTGGAACGGCCAGTGGTTCCCTCCGGGTTGGAGGAAGCATGGGAAAAACCCGATGATGATGCTGTCACGTATCTAAATATCAAGGCGGAGAACCAAGATATACCGCCCACTAACTAATTTACGTGAATGAGGGTTTTTTACCAATATCGGCAACAACTATCCGAACCCTGGTGCCAGCTGCAAGTGATCCATTCCCTTTGATTATTACTAGATTGCTGGAAGCCGAATGGATCACAGCCTCTTCTTTTTCCCTCCCCCTGATTGTTATATACTTTCCTCAATTTATTCAGAAAATCCTCAGTGTCCTTGATATATGTGGGAAGATTTTGAACATGATTTTGAAGATAAAAGTCAATATATTGGCCAATGTTCTCACTTATTCCTCCAATGGCCGATATGATGGGCCTGCCAGGTACTGGTGATACTTTTTTGTGTATTTTGGGGATCAGATACATCGTGGGAATAACTGGAAAGTCGTTGTGCATGAATTGATATTCTTGATTGAATATTAGACCTTGTCTTTTAAATGCCAGTAAATCACTCTTGAGGGATTCTTTAGCTTTTTTGTACTCACTCATAGGTACTTTGGCATAACATGTCACATCACTAAGCTGACGTTGTGCTTCTTGAACATAGTCTTTGCGGGGCCAGATAACGACATTGCCACCCTTGTCAGATTTGTTCACTACTATATCTTGGTTGTTTTTCAGTTTTTGTATTAGTTTTTCATATTGTGCATCATGATACTTGGCTCTTTTTTTTCACAAGATTGGTTTTCTGATATAGTTGTTATAGGTCCTCTGTGACCCTTTCGTGAAAAATGTTGATTGTGTCTTTTGGCATCATAGGGTAGAAAATAGATTTCCGCCTAAACGGACTTGTCCCTTCACTGGGCTGTGTTATATTAAATGATTGTAGCCTTTCTTGTGTTGATTCTTGGTTATCTCGATTTTCTTGCCCATGTGTTACTTCTCTATTCAGTTCATGAAGTGTTGGTAATAGTCTGGCATCAGAGGCCTGAAGAGTATTACTAGGTACATTGATGTTAATTGTATGGCCTTCAGTGTGTTTTTGTAGCTTGATGCCTTCCTTAATGGTGAAGAATTTGTTTAATTTGAGTTTGCGGATGTAACTAAATATATCAACTATTGTTTTGCCATAATTGAAATTACTCTCTGGGCAGTAGGATAGGCCAAGGGCTAGTAGCTGTGTTTCCGCTTTTGTCAGCACCAAGGGAGATAGGTTTATAACAGTGTTATCATTTAGCGCCTGCGCCATTTTGGTTTTTAGGGCTTTGTTCCGCCTGAGCTTTCGCCTTTCTTGTCGCCTTTTGTTTTTTCGGGTTCTGTTTGCTTCTTTTGGTTCTGGGGTCGTAGAGTTTGTCTGCGGTCTAGCACTAAAAAATTCAGCTCTTCGCCTGGGTTCAATCTGTCTCCTTCTGTCAGGACACTCATTATATTTACAATCCCTTCATCCGATTCATTGCCACTTGTAAGAGAACTCAGATCTGAGGCCGACGTGTCTGCATTTAAAGCGCTTGCCCTTCCTTGCAGCTGTAGCTGCAGAAACATTGTTGGATGTTTTGGCCAAAGGGGGTGCAGCACAGACCACAACCAGCTTGTTAAGTGTAAAAAAGGCCGCTTTATTGAAGACAGGTGCACCTTACAACAAATATCCTTGGCCTGTGCCGTACAAAACTAAACCTCACTAAATATTTTCTTCCTGCCTTACCCCCCACCCACACCCCTAAAGTTTCCACATTTTCAACCATTTTTAAACCCCCAACTGTCTTCCCTGCTGACTCATTAAACGTGTAACGTCTCATCATTTCCTAAAATAACGATCTATGTAACCTTCCTATGTTACTTCCCCTTCCTGCATGTACCCGGAGTGACATTTTTCAACCAATATACTTAAACTGTAAACAGATCTACCAACTACTACTAGGGAGAACGCCTCCTCATAAACCATAACCCCCGTACAAAACCCCGCACCTGCTTCAAGCGACAACCAAACATGACATATTTGCCTAACCGGTGCACCTGTTCCCAACAAAACCACGAACCAAAAGAAGAAAAAACCCCTATAAGCTAACACCCTTTAACTATAAACACTCCCCCAACCATTTGAACAAAGGGGGGGGTGGGCGGGACAAAATTACCTCGCCCTATCTTCCCCCAGTCCGGCTGCCGTGTCACCACACCGAAATGGTGGCCGGTGATCCAAAATGGCCGTATACATATCCCTCCAGCCCAAATGTAGCCCAAACAAGCCCAATTGAGCTCTGGGCCGCACCATTGGGCCAAAAATCCCCGGGGGAGGCAGGCCTCCCGTTGGTCGGCCGCCCCCCCAAAGCCCTATTGGGCCAAAGGGGGTGCAGCACAGACCACAACCAGCTTGTTAAGTGTGAAAAAGGCTGCTTTATTGAAGACAGGTGCACCTTACAACAAATATCCTTGGCCTGTGCCGTACAAAACTAAACCTCACTAAATATTTTCTTCCTGCCTTACCCCCCACCCACACCCCTAAAGCTCCACATTTTCAACCATTTTTAAACCCCCAACTGTCTTCCCTGCTGACTCATTAAACGTGTAACGTCTTATCATTTCCTAAAATAACGATCTATGTAACCTTCCTATGTTACTTCCCCTTCCTGCGTGTACCCGGAGTGACATTTTTCAACCAATAAACTTAAACTGTAAACAGATCTACCAACTATTACTAGGGAGAACGCCTCCTCATAAACCATAACCCCCGTACAAAACCCCGCACCTGCTTCAAGCGACAACCAAACATGACATATTTGCCTACCCGGTGCACCTGTTCCCAACAAAACCCCGAACAAAAAGAAGAAAAAAACCCTATAAGCTAACACCCTTTAACTATAAACACTCCCCCAACCATTTGAACAAAGGGGGGGTGGGCGGGACAAAATTACCTCACCCTATCTTCCCCCAGTCCGGCTGCCGTGTCACCACACCGAAATGGTGGCCGGTGATCCAAAATGGCCGTATACATATCCCTCCAGCCCAAATGTAGCCCAAACAAGCCCAATTGAGCTCTGGGCCGCACCATTGGCCCAAAAATCCCCGGGGGAGGCAGGCCTCCCGTTGGTCGGTCGCCCCCCCCAAAGCCCTATTGGGCCAAAGGGGGTGCAGCACAGACCACAACCAGCTTGTTAAGTGTGAAAAAGGCCGCTTTATTGAAGACAGGTGCACCTTACAACAAATATCCTTGGCCTGTGCCGTACAAAACTAAACCTCACTAAATATTTTCTTCCTGCCTTACCTCCCACCCACATCCCTAAAGTTTCCACATTTTCAACCATTTTTAAACCCCCAACTGTCTTCCCTGCTGACTCATTAAACGTGTAACGTCTTATCATTTCCTAAAATAACGATCTATGTAACCTTCCTATGTTACTGCCCCTTCCTGCGTGTACCCGGAGTGACATTTTTCAACCAATAAACTTAAACTGTAAGCAGATCTACCAATTATTACTAGGGAGAACGCCACTCAGAAAATTCTGGCCCCAGACTTTTCTGACCCCCCTCCCCCCCCCAACTAGGGCCTCTTTTTTTTTTATTATAATTTTTTTGTATGCCTCATCCAACCTCCTGGATGTGGTTGCAGTTGAAACCCCATCCCGGAAACGTGACAAGTGTGCCCCCATCCCTTCCCATGAAATGAACAGCAGCATACCTAAGCTCCGTATGTTCCCCTTTTACCTGTGCCCCCTCATCACCCCAGGCCCATTAAACCACCTCCTGGCCTTATCTAGCCCTGTTGGCCGCTCTGCCCCCCTCCTGTGCCTTTCGATGGGAATGCTGTCCATATAATCTGGCCATCTGCCCCTTGACGCCTGACCCCCCAGGAGAACCCCCTTCCTTCCCTGTAACAGTGCCAAGTCTTACACTGACCCAGGGCCTATTCCCCCACCTGAATAAGCAACTCCTAATTCCCTACCACTCTCCTATGTTCTCCCCCTACCTTTTCCTTTCCAACCAATCATATTCATTAACTACTGTGACGTTAGTATTCAGTATAAATGTGACGTTTTAGAATGTTCGTCATTTCAACTTTGACTGACACTTGAACCTGTGCCACCTGCGTGTGGGTCTCATAAGTAATCTGTTACCTAATAAATTCTTAATTACCCAACCTTCGGTGGCTTCTGACTCAACACCCATCGAGACGAATATCACCCGGCATCATTTCGCATAACTTTGACACAACTTGTGCCCCCTCATACCCCCGTATCGTGCCAGGAACAACAAAACAAACAGTGAGACCACACCCAAATTCCAACGTTTCCCTTGAGAATTTCATCACGCTCTGCCCATATGCCAAAGCATGTCCCACGATTCAATGGCAAATTCCACCACAGCAGGCCGCGCCACCGCACCTGAAAAGACACATATATGAGACCAAGAAATGAGCACTATGCTACCCTGTCCCAGGAGCCGAATGTATGTTATAACGTAGCCTGACTCACCACGCATGAACTCTACCCATCAAACACCTGTTTTAAAAAAGGCCTGCTTGGCCCCCTTTTACTGCCCGTCCCTGGCATCTGTTGTGCCCTGATTTCGTGACATCAGTAGTCACCCTATATGAAAAGGAATGATTCCCAACCTGGCAAGGTGCCTGTTTTGTCTTGTTCGAGCCGCGCTCCCACCCCCATCCCTCAGGGCAACCTCCCCCCCTCTCGCACCCAGCACTTGTGAGCCTTGCAATGACCTGAAGTACCTCCCAGACCTGAACGCCAGCCTCCCCTTTCATGCGCCCAACCGTCGTTAGGCAACTGCCCAATTCTCCCGCCGCCAGCCCTCCGGGACTAGCCTATGCAACCCCCACCATGGTGAGCGAGACCAAGCGTCCGCATTGTACGTGTCCACCCCCGGTCCATGCCTGGCCTGAAACCAGCTACGGTGTCCCAACTTCTCCTCCCAGAAAACCCCCCTTTCAAGGCACCAATTTCCAATCCCATACTGTCACGGCCATCCCAGTGTAACGCGTTCAAGAAAGGCAAAACCCTTCTACCCGTTCTTCCAGGGTTGCGAGTGTCGGTAAAACCCCCAGCCTCTCGCACAGGTTGAGGAAATCATGACGTCCCCCTTTCCATCCCTCCGGCGGCACCCTGGGAATGCCGATGACAAGCCCCAGAAACGTGTGCCACATGCGCCAGTCCCCACCTAGGCCCGGCCGACCAGAGCACGTAAGGATGTATCACTGCCACACTGGTCAGCGTCACCAATTCCCACGGAAAGTCCGCCTACCACCAAAGTTGTGGCGTCCTAGCAGAAACCGTACTACCATACACCACCCCAACCCTCACCTCCTGTGTAGCAAGCGACCCCTCGATTCGCAGAAGCATGTGCAGTTGTTTGCCCATCCCCCAACGGGCCTTTCTTAGCCCCACCACGCATTTCACACCAATAATCGACAACACTGCACTGGGACCTCGTGTCCCTTCTGATGCCAAGGGCCCTCCAGGTAACCCGTGGGCTCTAAAGACTTGTCATTCGCTGCTGACAGTCCACAGAACCGGGCTGGCCCACCAGGAAAAGTCATCCCGGCAGTGTGTCACCGTCTCTGTATCCGCGCGCCATGACAAACCCACCAAAAACAAGCTCGAACCCTCCCAAATTTTTTTTATTTTTTTTAAAGACTTAACCTCCCACTGTATGCCCCTTTTTCCAGGGGAGGAGTGGATGCAACCTGCCTTGCCCACGCCTATCTGTAGCACCACCCCCAATTTGAAAATGGAAAGGAGCGGTTAGCCAGGGGGCACCCGCAAACGGGCCCTCCATGCGCCCTACCCGGGGTTCTGGATTCCGATCTGCACACACCACGTCCCTGTGTGTCGTAGCCAATTCCCAGCTTCCCGCAAGAGCCCGGCGTCTACATATCGCGGATAAGATGCCCACCAATTACTCAAAGGCCCTGGTGCCTGTGCGGACTAGCTTTGCACTGATACCCCCGTGTTCTGCCGCCACCCCTGCCCTGGGAAGTATGCCGTGTGACCTGTTTGGACCACTGTCCCCGCCCGATAAACCGGTCGGTAGTGCGCACCAAGGGTGACTGCCAGCCCACTATGATCCTCACGCTTAAACTGGCCGTACCGTCTGGCCCCTGCGCCGTCAGTGGAGTCCCAGCATGCCCCCACACCCGGTCCCTGTGCCATTCGCCGCGCCACCCATTATCGCTGGTATAGGTCGCTCAGCCCATTGGTGTCTGACTAAGGATCCTATGAGCTGCCTCAACGTATGTATACATACGTTAAGAAAATATAACATTTTAAATGGCTCCTGTGGAAAATCACCCCTTCTCCGATAGTTACTGGTTCCTGGGTATAGAAGCCTAGAACTCCACAATCATAGCGGGACCCCTTGTATCCCTCTCCCTCCACCCAGGCCCTTCAGACCACGTCCATGGCTTTCAACCAGGGGACGGGCCTGTCTAGGTATTTCACACCGTACCCCGCCAGAAGTCAATGAATGCCGCCAGCCTATCCTCAATGCCACGGCCACCCCCGGCCTCTTGGCAAACTCCTACTCGTCTTCGCAGCCCCCGTCGCTGACCGCTCCCCCCTGGCCCATACCCATATATTCGCTCGTCCAAGTGTGGTCTGTGGTGGCCAGCCTTAGGCGGCCCCCCAAGGGCTCTGACATCCCCCTGCCAGGCAGGTTCAGCCCTGTGACGGCGCGGCTTTCGCAGTCCCCTCCTTATTCCCTAGTATGGGCCCCTGGTCGATCCCTTCCTCCGCCGCGCCGTTTGTGGCAACTCCGGGCCCACCTGTATCCCTCCCCTAAAACCCCCTTTTTTTAAAATGTATTTATTTATTTGGCGAACCTCCCCGTCTTTCACCCCCTCACGCATTTGTGTCCACCGACCCGCCAAGCGGTGCCGTACGTCCTCCCCTGCTCCCCCTCTGGTAGCATGCCACCGCTCCCCTGCATGCCTGTGCCTTACCTGTTGCCATGGTCGGCGTCCCAACTGGAGCCCGCCGCCTAACCAGTGGTGAGAAAAAGGGGGGGAGCACTCCATCCGACACCTGCGAACCGCCACTGTACCATCCCTGCACGCCATCTGTCCTGACCGTCTGCAAAACTAGACACAGCATTAGTGACACCCCCCTCCCCTCAAATCAAACCCCACCGCCCGGGGCCGTCCTCCATGGACTCCAGCCCGTGATCCCCCGCAATGGGCCGTCCTCCGTGGACTCCAGCCCGTGATCCCCCTAGCAATGGGCCGTCCTCCGTGGACTCCAGCCCGTGATTCCCCCCAGCCATGGGCCGTCCTCCGCGGACTCCAGCCCGGGATCCTAACCGCCCTGGGCTGTCCTCTACGGACTCCAGCCAGTTATCCAAACGCAATGGCTGTCCCCAGGGACTCCAGCCCGCTCCTTGTAGCTCATTCCCATGGCGGATCAGTACTCATTTATTTATTCATTGATTTTGTTTGCAGAGAGTGCACCCCGGGACGCAAACCCCGAAGGATTGAACATAATAGTCATGTAAAGTCAGAAGGAACCGCTGCTAAAGCTGCCTTATATCCCAACCCTCCTGCAGCGCACCGCATGTCTATCCATCGTATTCAGTTGTGTTGTCCCGGCCCTGTGCCCCTGCCCTCAGGGGCCGCATTGACCCACTGGGCCGTGACGCCGGAGACCGCTCGTCCTCCTACCACGCATTCCGTCCAGCAGGTCCCTCGCTGGGGCTCGGCCGCCCGCACGAGGCAGAGCCTGCTTATCCTCTCGGTGGGGTGGAGCCGCATGTAACTCGCCTGAGCACTGCGCCTGCCGCCCTTGCAAAAGAACGATGAGTCCGACATGCCGGGGTTAGCCTCCTGTCTGTCCCTGTCACCTCCGGGTACCCCCCCAGGGCCCCACCGCTACCCGCCCCAAGTCCGCGCAAACGACGGATGGCCGACCCCCTCCCAGAGAGTCCACCCGGCCCCATGTCTGGCACCCCGAAACCCGACCCTACCTCCCACCCCCCTTCACCCCAGCCCCCACTCCAACGCCTCCCCCCCTCGTGCCTGCGTGTACCTCCCCCGCCCACCGCCAGGGACAGCATGGATTCCCCCCCCACTCCGCCGACCCCGGCTGATCCCATCCACTGCCCCACAATGGGCAAGAAAAAAGGGGGGGCGGATTATAAGCAGTACCATATGTCCCGTTCCACCGCAAGGCAAACCCACGCAACGTACTCCGTGCCACAAGCGTTTCGCCCCCCAAGCCAATGCCGCCACCTACCAAAGCACAGACCATGCCCACATGCCGCCGGTATCGTCGTCCCCCGTGATATACTAAACGCCCACCCTGCTGGATCCTCCCACACCCGACCCCAAACAAAGAACGGAATGCCCCCGATAGTGTAGGGGGAGGGAAGAGGGCTCACCCGCTGAGGCGCGGGCCGCGATCCCCAGCGGCCAAATAAGATTATCACCGCATGAGGGCGGGGGGCGCTCGCCATTGGGACCGCGCGCCTCGGCCCCGCGACAGCGCCTGCACCTTGAGCCCGGTTCCCCCGTGCAGCGGACTGAATTGACTTCGTACCCACTGAGGCGCGGGCCGCGGCCACTTGCGGCCAACCGAGAGAGGTGATCGCCGCGCACCTGCGGGACCGCACGGCGGAGACCGGCATACACAATAACTCCAGGGAGTGAAGTGCCATGATATCATCTATGCTGACAGTGCCAAGCGAGCAGGTGTCCCAAAACCGCCCCAGGGAGCGCAGCAGGCAGACAAAGTTACGACAAAATTACCTCGCCCTATCTTCCCCCAGTCCGGCTGCCGTGTCACCACACCGAAATGGTGGCCGGTGATCCAAAATGGCCGTATACATATCCCTCCAGCCCAAATGTAGCCCAAACAGGCCCAATTGGGCTCTGGGCCACACCATTGGCCCAAACATCCCCGGGGGAGGCAGGCCTCCCGTTGGTCGGCCGCCCCCCCCAAAGCCCTATTTTGCCATATTGTTCGCACGCATTTTTTTCGTGTTGTCATACTTGCGCGCGAGAGTAAAAATCTGCCTTAGCTCGTAATCTGCTTTGTCACAAGCAAATTTATGGACTTTCCTGGTTTTGATTTTGTCTTCCTGTCACTTGAGTCTTTCTTGGACTTAGTTATATACTCAGTTTCTTCTATCTTACGAAGTTGTTCATTTATTTCATCAATTTCTTTCAACAAAGCTTCACGATCGATCTGGGCATATTTAATTAGAATTTTGACTAGATTCATTGAAGCTTTAAGGTTGTTGTCGGCCCATTCTGTTAGCATTTTATGATTTATATTCATAGAGCTTGGTGCTAGAATTATTCGAAGCCCTCTAGGGACTCTCCCGACCTCCTCATACTTTTGCAAGGACCGTTGTTCCCCCCACTTCGTCATTTCAGTTCTCATACACGTTTCCAATGTTTTTAAAAGAGATTTAGCATCTCCCTCCTTAACGCTGGTTTGAGTGATTTCTTCATGACTTGAGGTGCTTGGTAAATTGCCAAAATGTTCATCAGCTGCATCCTCACGCTCAGGCAACAATTCCGCTGACATTTTTACTGTGATGTTCGTGGATGGCAAGCGTATCAGCTGTTATCGCTGCCTGCAAAGTCCAACCAGGACCTCAAAGAGATGGGTACTACCGAGACAGGTACAAGCTCCTTTTAATGTATGAAGTTAGCCCAAATATAATCAGGATGTAAGCAGTATTTAATTGAAAGTCACAGATAGATGTTAATACCTTTTGGCACTAGAGTACCTCAAAATCATTGAAAGTTCACGATTGCAGTTCACCATAGGCCAGGACCTGGACCCAACCCACCACGCGTGGCCAACCCCGATGCAACAACCTTTTGACCATGTGCAGAGGGGGTAGAACGCAGGGTCTAGCCAAAAGCCTTGTCCTGTACAAAATCCCACAATAGGCTGCCAACCCTTGGGCAAGTCCTTTGGACAGCAATCCGGGCTGACCACTTTTATTTTAATTTTTTTGTTGG
Source organism: Triturus cristatus (assembly GCF_964204655.1). NCBI lineage: Eukaryota > Metazoa > Chordata > Amphibia > Caudata > Salamandridae > Triturus > Triturus cristatus. The sequence continues at coordinate 381,254,547 of NC_140586.1, read as the reverse complement.
TGGATGCTCCACAAAATTGGATTTGTGGACCATCCACAGACTAATGGTCCAGATAGCTCCAACATTTTACCTCCTTCCAACCCACCCAACACATTTTTGGAGCAATAATTTCTCAAGAACCACTTAGAAAAGTTGTCACTAAAGTTGAAAAATTGACTTCCTTGAGTAAAATTCTACTTCCACGCCAAGTTCATTGTAACTCTGTTTAGCATTATGATTTTTGACCAGACCCCTTTATACAAACCCCTGAAATATCTACACAAAACCTAATAAAAATTGCAGATTTGTCAAAACGCACCAAAGGTATTAAGAAAACAAAAAAGGGATTTTCAGTGAAAAGTCTGGCCTGACTAATATGTAATAATTTGCTGTTACCAGCTCCAGCTATAGGGCTGTGCAACCGGTGCCACCGCATCAGGCGCATCGCTTGAGGAGAGTACTGTGTTTTGAAATAGCTTATGTTTTTAAAAGCCCTGCTGCAGAATTCCTCGTGTGTCCAGCCTTGTACAGGTAACAATAAAAATGAAAATAATAATTCTGGTGAATAATGTACCTGCTGGAGAAAGATGGAGTTTCTGTCTAGTGGCAGTTTTGACTCATCATAAAGTAATGCAGAGGTTTAATAAGCCTGCCGCAAATAACGTGTACCATGCAGATCACAGATTTTTTTCTTTATGTACATAACTCAGTGGGTCACTGCTTTTGTCACAGAGATTCTCTTGTTACTTCCAGTTCATAAGTTGTAATCCTAAAATAGCACTATGGGCTATGAACTGTCGTCAAAAAGTTGCGTGCAAGCAGTAAGGTATACGTTCAAACGTTATACTTTCCCCCGTATTTTATTATGTTGCTAAAAAGGGTTATATGTGGTTGAAATACATTCTTATTAGTAAAGACAACCCCAACCTCTGTGTTACGTTTTAAATCCTGAGTTTGTGATTCTCCAGACTAAGCACTCTTAACATATACTGCTTACCCGTATGGATGCCGTGAGTCATACACCTTGCAGTCCTCGTTGACTTAACTAACATTTCCCATGCACTGATTTACACGTGTATGATTCATTGTCTCTGTATAATGTGTGAGTGATGTAAAGCACCCTGACGCCCTACACTTGTATGAATAGCGCTATAATACAAATGGATTTCATGTGAGAGAGGGGCTTTGGAGAGATGCGGGATGCTGTTGGAGGATGGTAGGGAATACGTGGAGAAGGCCATTGTAATGTTCCCAGGCTCCCGCTGTGGTATCGGCAGGCCTGAGATTGCCACGGGGGTCACGACTAGGAGCTATGGCCTTGATAAAAGACAGGAGCCCGTTGATGGTTTTACTGGGTCCGCCGTCGTAGCCCTAGTGGCGTACGTATGTGCGTGACCACCTTTTATTCAAGGGTGTCACGTGACTTACGCTTACGCTCGGGGCGTATCGCATCACAGTCACGACATTACAGGTCATCAGCAAAGATTGTCAGACCAGGCACACCAGTGTCAAAGCTGGCCCTGGCTATTCCCAGTGTATAACAAATATAGGTATACGAGTCCTTGCCTATGCTATTAGCCTATAATGTCAGGGAACCCTATCGAAAACTATATTGTCATATGGTACCTGCCAAGTGGTCCTAGAACAGCTTGAGTGATGATTACAAACACCGGCTTCTCTTGCACCATTACAACTATGGGATCACAAAGTACACCAAAGTCATAGAGAAAGAAGAACAAGGTAGGAACAGCAAAAACACGTCAAAGAAATGTGTGTTTGGGAATTGCAACAAACAAATGGAGGAACTTGGAGTAGCCCAGCAGGATAAAAGAAAGATGCATACCAAACTCACTTTGGTATGCTTTTTTAAATAAACTGGAGTGAAAAAAACATTTCTCTGATAATAGATACTACACTGCGCCCACCTTCCTCGAATCCCTTGATCAAGGAGCTTAATCAGGAACCAAGAAACAGGTGAAAGATTTGGCTGTTTGGGAAAATATATGGTCGTCTTCCCACGACTTTCTAATAACAGTATTTTACATCTCGCAGTTATTGACTCTCTGCGGCTTCCGCCTCAATGAATTAAAGATAAATCGCAAAAACATTGAGCAGTCTGTTTTTAGCAATGAGTTTTGTAACTCTCGGGGACGTGTTTATCAGAAGATCTGGTCGGAAACAAAGCGCTTCTCAGTTCTGCTGAGCTGCAGAAAGTCGCTCCTTTGATGCGAGGTGAAAATTGCACGTCAGAAGAACGGGATTGCATCCAGCGTTCTACTGGACACCACTGGAGTTACTGATTCAATTACCAGTACTAGGTATCCTTTGAAATACAGCTGCGTTGCCCCGAGGGATTGTGGGTGATTGCGTTCAACACAAATTTCGCATATCTCTTCATTGAACCAACGAGAACAATGGAATGCGCTGCCAGAGGCAGAGGAGAAAGAAATGGTGTAACATGACTCTCTGACTTCGAAACCACATTGTCAAAATTCATCTCAGATAAATTATTGCAGTTTCTTTAAATTTCGCATCTGTGTCTGAGAGCGGAGAATTTCCACAGCTATTACAACCCGGAAAGTCATCAGACAAAACAGGCGGATTTTTTTTTTTTTTACTAATGAATAAAATGTGGTATGTGGCAAGTTCTGCAAGTTTCCATTACACATCTGGAGTAGGAAAAGGCACGCTCCTTCTAATCCGGAGCTGTTTACGTTTTAAAATATGGAAATAGTGAGATGGAATGACGCGGCACCGTTCCAAAGGTTTTGAAGGCCACATCAAACCTTTCCATGTATGGATAAAAGTAAGACCCTGTGGAGAAAGTCGAGAACCACATCTGCCGTGGCCATCTTACAAACTCTCTTCACAATAAGCAATCAGTGAAGGTGATGAAAAGGTTAGGGACCAACTGGCATGGGTGCAAATCCAGGACGGTGAGTGTAAAAATTCAGGACAAAGGGCCAACATTCAGGACACGAGGTCAAAATTCAGGACAAAACTTCGGGGGGAAAAATGTACGTTTTACAGACACAGAGGAAGTTGAGCAGTAGCATTAATACGTAAAGGGGCCTTTGGTGAGCCAGCATTATTCATTGGCCTGTTAAATTGTAAATTGTTAAATGTACACTTTGCTTCAGCCCACCACAGCACACAGCTATAGGTCAACCCACTTTATCATTGCACCCCTCAGTGTGAGCGATGGCACAAAGTCACAGCCACTGCTCATATTTGCCTAAAAATAGTTGCTTTCTCTTAAACTACAAAGTGGGTTAAAAGTGTACTTTTTAAATTCTATTTTTGTATTAATTTGAAATACGAGCTAGTTATATTGTATTCACTGCTTTTTAAAGTTAATGGGCTGTGTGCCTCCTAAAGCTTAGGAATTCCTGCCTGGTGCCCTAGGCATAGAGTGAGCCAGTCTGCCGAAAAAAAGGGAAGGGGCACCACCAACAACAAAGAAGAAGAAAAAGAATGTCAGCTCAACTAACCGTCAGGAAGCTAAACATGGCAGGGTGAGACACACTAATTCAAACATCCTGGCAATTAGGTGGGTGGTGGTGTACCCAACAAAGAGCAATTGACAAAAATACCCATACCCCAGGGTGAAAACTATGCAGGAACGGGGAGTTGAGAATTAATGGGCAGAGTTCGTTTCCTGGAATGCGCTGGACTGACACGCCACAAAAAACAACTCTTAAACTAGAGGCTGTGCAGCCATCGCTGCCCTTTGGAGTGAAAGCAAAGCACTGTTTCTGTTGTTTGGCAGTCAGGAGCACCCCCAGGATGTATGGCACCTGACTCTGCAATGCAGGCACAGACACCACATGCTGTAAATGCAGCATGGCCCATTGTCATTCTGTATGAGAAAATTGGCACAGACAGAATGACAATGGGGCTAATTGACAAGTCTGGGAGGAGCTGTGGAAACCTCTTCACTTGAAAGGAATGCGAGCTGGCCCCCAACAGTGACTGCTGTGAAATCCCTGAGGCTTCTCAAAGGGATCATCGCAGATTCCTGCACACCCCAGAATTACGGACAAAAGGTGTCCGTAAAAAGAATTATAATGGACAACGGACTAGACACTGGCATAACAGACCGTCCATGAAATTTACGGACGGTTGGTCACCCTAGGGGCAGGGTGGATGGTGTATAGTGCACAGTGTTTAATTTGCATAGATGGTGGGCACTGGAACTTACATTTCTATGTATATATTTATGTGGTATTTACATAGTGTGAACCTAGCTAAAAAGGCAACGCAGCAATGTACAAGGTCAAACGCAAGCCCACAGTCAATGATCGATAGGGGAGATGCTGAGTTCTGGGAGCAAAAGTCTTCAACTCCAAAATTAGTTGAAGCAGTTTTGAGGCGGTCCTGATTTATATGGTGCTGTTGTTACAGATCCTGGGTGCATTGGTGGGAAAGGCCTGCTGTCTTCTTCTGTTTTTTTAACACTTTTTAGTCTCCAGTCTGATGATGTCCTGGCTGCAGGTGAGCTGAGAGCTTCCAGAGATGCTGAGCTTGTCTGTAAGATTAACGGGGTTTTGGTCGTAATGCTTTGTAAATGATGCTGCTGGTTTTGATGATGTTTCAGGCTGGCAATGTTAGCCGATGGAGTTCCATTAGGACCAGGCTGATGTGGTCATATTTCTTCCAGCTCTGGAAGAGATGTGCTGCGCGGTCCAATGTGGAGTTGGGAGGCCATGGAGCAGGTTTTTACCACCATCTTGATGCAAGGGCATGAGCGGTTGAACAGCAGTTCTGAAATCTATTTCTGGAAGAAACAGTTTCTCTTTCCTTAGATGAGAGAACAAGCACTAGGCCATCTTTGTGGATTATTTTGGCAATGAGTTCCTTGAGGGTGAAGTTGGTGTCTACGGTGAAACAGTGACTTGGCATTCAGTGAAAGTTGAGGTTCAAAGCCGTCAAGGTGGAGTTAATTAAGCTAGGTTTGTACTCTGTCTTGCTTCTTGTTTTATTCAAATAACAATAATTATTAGTAGAAATGAGCTGGACATTCACATCTGGATGAAGTGCAGCCAGTGCTTAATTTGTGCCGGTGCTTTCCGGTGCTTAGCACCAGCACTTAATTATCAGGGCCGGGTCTATGCATCTGCTGCACACGTCACACATTGCTGTTTTTTTTAATTTACCGTAAGTCTGTACTCGGTGCATGCAGCCTCAGCGTGTTCACTGTGAGCCACGGCGCGGTTAACAGTGTCTGGTTGCGGGTGTGTGAGACACTTCTTAATCACCTCGCTTGCCCTGAGGCTGAGCCCAAGTCCAATTCATAAATTATGTATATGTTGATCGTGGCGGCCGCGCGCTGCGGCACTTCGTTCACAGTGCAGTTTTGACCGTTGCAGTGTTGCTACTTGCAGTGACACTGATTTATTTGGGCGGGCGCCGGGCTGGATTTTAGTTCTGATGGGGGGGAGGGGCTGTGCGCGCAGATTTTTTTCACATGGCCACGCCCCCCCTCCTCCCCACCCAGCATAACCACCGCAGCTCACACTGCCCACCACGAGTTATCATCGTTGTTCAAGTCAGGCGACCTCCGACCAACGACTACATTGAGAGAAGGGCCACCTGTGCAGGCATCGATCAGCCAGTAGAACAGTGCAGTACTGTATGGTAGCAAGCAGCACCAGGCCGCAGCGGCCGCCTAATCGTACAATCAGTTATTCACTGAGCAAAGGCAGTGCAGCCAGTGTGTGTCCCTGCCGGCCGTCTCACCACGATTAACGAGTAAAGGTAAGAAGTTAAAACTTTACTAATCCTCTTGGAAACCAGGGTTCGAGTCTCGAGGTCGCGTCCACATCCTGTGATTCTGGGCAAATCACTTACTTTCCCCGTGCCTTAATGTGTAATGTAAATACGGTGCTATGTAAAGCGCTCCAATACCTTCGGGTCGAGTTTGCGCTATATAAATTTGCAACAAAAAAAAAAAACATGATAAATGCTTCCCACGGAATCTGATCGCTCACCAGCTCTGTAAATCTTCCTCATCCTCCAAAAACTGTTTCCCTTCTGTTGACATCCACGACCCACCCCGCCAAAAGCCCCTGATTTCACCCTCCTTTGAGACTCAGCAGTGTGACGGGTACGAAGAGTCACTGAGCCCTGGACACCGGCATTTTTATAATTTCGAAGGCAAATACCGCACATTTGCAGGGCAGCTTTAAAAAGCCCTACCAAAACAAACCTGCTTATAATTTCCTGGATGAATCGCTCTTCTCCACCCCTATGGACGAAATGCCCCATCCTTTGATCTCCTGGGGGTGTCCAGACCGAGCACAGGAAGGCCCCTCCCACCTCGGCCCCACACACCAGTGAGTGCATGGATGTGCCCCACCCCCACCCTTCCAGAGTGAAAGATATGTTATAAACATACTTGGTCCTCAATGCTCTCGCAGACTAAATCATGTGATGACTGTGAATCTATTTTTATACCAGGCTGAGAGACAGTAGCCTTGACCCCGGGATGTTGCTGGTGTTCTCGCTTCAGCGGATGCTCGCAGTACTTTCTCTTTCTACTCTCTACTTCCACCGGGCCTCCACCCCCTCCGTCGGTATCTTCAAAAACGCGCATTTCCCCTAATTTCTCAACACTGTTCCTGCTGGGAGGCCTCTGCTTACCGCTGGCAGGAAGCCGGTTTGGCAACTCAGCTGTGTAAGTAGCCGCTGCGGGTTGCAAGCATCACCACAGCCCTGGGGTACAGTCAGGGCCGGCTTTAGTGCTGGTGGCGCCCTGTGCGACAATGTTTGTTGGCGCCCCCCCAATGACCACCTCCACCAGGGAGTCTCTCACTAGCACCCTTTAACATTGACGAAGTCTCCATAAACACACTCTCTCAGATGCATTGAATTAGTCATTTAGCGCCACTCATACCAGTGTAGGGTGTCCGAGCACTTTGCATCACACACACATTACACAGAGACAATCATACGTGTGTAAATCAGTGTATAGGAAATGTTACATAAGCCAAAAGACTAAAAGTGTAGGAGTCACATGTCATCCATACTGGTAGGCAGTATAGTTTAAGAGTGCTTGGTGTGGAGAAGCACAAACTCAGAGTCAAAAAAGCAACAGCGTAGTTGGGAGTTCTCTTTAATAATAAGAATCGATTTCTAGCCAAATTAATCCTTTTTGCAACATTAATCAATGCTCTAATAATGTATATTTTGCAGTGTGTATGCAGTTCTAGGATGAAAGTTGATAGCTCACTATTCTATATTAGGGCTTTAAGTTATACATTGCAAGTAAGAAAAGGACATTTCTTTTGAAAGCAGTAACCTGCTGATCTGTGTACATCATACGTACTCTGTAATCTACTTGGTACACGTTCTTTGCCGCAGGCATATTAACCCTCTGCACTAACTTCACATAAGTCAAAACCTCAACTATGCAAAATGCTGATCTCTCTCCAGGACGATAATTAATCACAGGAGTTATCTTGACATTTATGTGAGGCCTGGTAATTGCCGGGGAAAGAAACGCTGCAGCAGGTGCTTCAAAAGCGTAATAAAGGTTCAAGCACGGCGCCCCCAGGAAGCCAGCACCCGGTGCGGTGGCACCGGTTGCACCGCCCTAAAGCCGGCCCTGGGTACAGTCAGCAGTGAGATAGATGCAGCATGACTGTGGTAGCAACCACAGGCAGGCACAGAGCATCACCACAGCCCTTGGGTACAGTCAGCAGCGGGGTTGATATAGCAGCATGCCCGTGGTAGCAGGCAGAGGCAGGCACCGAGCATCACCACAGCCCTGGGGTACAGTCAGCAATGGGATCAATGCACCAGCCCCTCTGTGCTAAGAAACGTTACCCTAGACCTGGGGACCCACCCAGCAATGGGAAGCAGCAACCCCTCTAGAGCATTCATAGAGGCAATGGAGGGATGGTCAGCAATGGAGTGAAGGCACTGACGTCTTACAGCAGCAACAAGCATTACCATACTCCTGGGTGAATAGTCAGCAGTGGAGTACCGCAGCCCATCTATGGCAGCACTGCAGCAAGCATTGTGAATTATTAGAATCTTGTTTAAAAAGATTTGGGGTGTGACTTTCAGATTTTTCGACAATCACGCTGGCATATCCAGTTAAAATACATCATATGACAAAGGCGTGGGGTTAAGGGCAGTGGAAGGGGAGAGTAGTATAGCTCCAGGGAGTACGTTATAATAAGTCCAATTGTTTATCACCTTTTTTTAATTGTTTCTCTAATAGTAATCGCTTTAACGGAATACTAACTCTATTTATGAATCCCAAACCCCTTCGGCCACCGGAAGTGACAAAGTGACTCATTCAAGTGCATTTCATGATTTTATTCAGCTTATCTGTTTTGACTAGTGTTTTCACAACATTTTGGTTTATTTCTTCACATAAGCTATGTAAAAGTTGTATCTTTGATGTCATAGACTCAGGCACTGCATAGACTCTATTAAAAAGGGCATACCCTACCCCAGTATTGTCCTTTTCCCCAAATCAGCACATAGAGCACTGGAATTGTCCCTTTTCAATGCACTAGTGATTTCCGATATAATTTATTCCAAATTTGTGCTTTAAATGCACTTTTGATTGAATCTTTTTCAAAATGTTCTCAGGGCAGGAGAAACCTCCTATCAAAACTTTATTATGAGGAAGGCTCCCTTGCTGAAATTCATCTGACTTTTCGCAGTGCCAGTTGAGGATGTGGGTGGAGCTAATACAGGAAGTAGGTGGAGCCGGTGGAGAAAGTGGGTGGAGCCAGAGAAAAGTTGGTGTGGCCTCCGACAAAGATTTGAGCACCTGCACTTCATATTTTACAAATTAAGCACTGAGTGCAGCCAATGTTTGAGGTATTGGACGTCTGAAGTACTGGAGTCAGCCAAATGAAAAAAAATGTCATCCGCTATTGATGTAATTCTATTCTGTAATCTGTGAGTAGAGCCTCAAGTGAAACTATGGGGGACAGGTGAGAAGGACCAGGATCTTTTGTGATCTGGAGGTGCACATGTAAACAAACTGCTGTGAGTTGTAAAGGTTCGAGATCCACTGAGGGACATTGCCAGTGAATCCCATTTAAGATTTAAGACTACGGGTTGTGAAAGAGGGTGGGATGGTTGACTCAATTGAAGACATATGAGAGGTTCAGCAATATCAGGTGACAGGATCATTTTCAGTGGTTGTCTTCAGGAGGGTGTTGCCTATGAAGTGTCAGATAGTAGTGTTCGTGATGCAGCATGGTCTAAAGCAAGATTGGTAGTCATGCAGGAGGTGGTTAGCATTGATGTGATCTTGGACTTGAGAATAGACTGCTTTTTTCAATAAACTTGATGATGAAGGGTAGGTGAGTGATGTGCCGAGAGTTGGCAAGGTCACCAGAGCCTAATGTAGGAGTAGGAGGATCTGGCCTGTCTTGAGAGCTTCTGTGAAGACCCCTTCAGTGAATAAGCAATTGATAATGGTGAATAGGGTGAGAAGGTTTTGATGAAGGAGGAGGGTAAGGTAATCTCCATAGGTATTGGTTTTGAGGAAGATGAGTATGTTGACAAGATCTGCGAGAGATGGGGCTTTCAATGATAACCATTTTTGGATTCTATTAGAAGGAGTGGATGTAAGAGGAGAAGCAGGCTTGGTGTTTTTGAAAATGCTGACATATCTGTAATTTGTAGCTGAAGAAGTGTTTTATGGCATTGCACCTGTCTGTGTAGTGTGGCTAGGAGAGTCAGACCATGGGTTGGCTCAATATGTGATTAATTTTAAATCTGTTCTGCTTGAACCAGTGGCTTCACAGATGCTGGTACAGTACTTTGCTTTGGCTGGTGTAATGAGCTGCATGTGTGTTGCACAGAGAGACTATAGTTTCATGATGTCATCAGAAGTTCCGGTTTATCTTCAATTTTCTTTTCTATCTGTAAATTCAGTGTTTATTTTTAGCAAGATATTTAGAGTTCCAGGATGCTGCAGGTTTTGGCTTAAGCTTGTGTGTTTTAGTTGGATGGTGTATGTTCACATAGTTTGAAAAAGTAATTTAGAAGGGTGTTGGTTTCAAACATGCAGTTTTTAGGGTGAGAAATGAGTTTAAGCACTGGGTTGTTGAATGAGAGGTTTTTGAAAGATCTTAAGGTTTGGTCTTCTCTTTTGGGTAAACCTTAGTTGGTTGCGAGGATGCCGAGCAAAGAGATACGGATGTCGAGGTGGTTGGTCGAGTCCAGGGGTATGGGTGGTTTGAATTGGATTGTTGGTGATGTTGAGAAGAGAAGAGGAGGTTGACGATGCGGCCTTTGAGGTGAGTTAGTTGGGTGATGGTCTCTACAACATTAATTGGGTTGACATGATTAAGGAGAGTGTCTTTTTAAAAAAAAACTTGTGTAGCCTCAGATGGATGATGTGGTGTGGAAATATGAGAATTCATCAATCATGTCCTTGTTCTGTCTGGAGGCCATGGATGAGATAGAAGGTGCTTGACTGAATTGCAGAAACTGAGATGTGACATATTAGGAGCTCCAAGAAGTTAAAGCCATTTGCTTCCTTACTGTGCAGGATCAGGAAGACATATGGATGAGAGCAAGGATCTTTCTTTTCTTATGTTTGCGATCCACATGATGGATGTTGTAGCCTGTGGAAGAGGGAACTCTAAGCAGTGTGAGAATGGGGGCTGAAACATGTTTCTGTGATGAAGAGGCTCTCAAGTGTGTGATAGGAGACACGTTCTGCAATGTCTAGAGCATGGTGGACTGCAAAGTGAGTGTTACTGAATGTGAGTTGGAACGTGTGTTCTGTAGATTAAAGATCTGGGGTAGCTACAGTGATATGTATGAGTTTGGGCCAATGAGTAACGAGGATGCTATGTGAGTATTTGTGTCATCTAGGTCTCAGTGTGATTGTGGGACTTGGCAGTAATGAGTGATGGGTGAGGCACATTATTATATGCTACCTTGTAGTTTTCAATGGAACAGGATTTGTGATGCAAGGTCCTTATTAGACTAAACAGACAGTGCCCTTGTCTGTCTCTGCAGTTGATGGGGACACCTGGGTGGTGGGACACACTGATGAGTTGACTAAAGTAGGGAGAAGACAGGAAGTAATGTTACTTCCTATGGGGACCTGGACATATAAATAAATACATACTTGTGTTTGTAGAGCGCATCTTGTAACCAGTGAGGGTATCCAGGTGCTGACCATAGGCTCGGGGAGATTTAGTGAGTTGCCCAGAATCACAGGATGTTGTGCCGATGCCGAGACTTGAACTAGGATCCCCACCTCCGAAGTCAGAAGCTCTAACCATTACGCAACACATATTCTCCCTCAGGACAAATTTTCTGTCATCAGAATTTAAAGCAAAACAAGACAAAGAAAAGCAGAAAACAGCCTGGATTTTTTGCTTTTTGGATCACCTGGTTTTGGACTTTTTACTGTGGGTGAGTCTCACTACATGTCTTACCCACTGTAATCACATGGCAAATAGACTGCATGTGTTTACTGCCAGTGTCCACCTTTTAAGACATAGCAAAGTTAAGGGGCATTTGGCTGGTTACACCTAAACATGTATTTGCATGCCTGTGCACACATGTGAGGACTGTGCATGTGAGACTACTGTTGTGTGCAGCCCTGTAACTCTGCAAAGACAGTCTGGCACAGAAGGGACTCTGTATGATTCAATATTGACCTGGGGTAGGCCTTATAATGTTAGTTTACGCTAATAGGGAAAGTCAGTGTGATTTACTGTTTTGTCTGTCGTGACACCTTATTATACGCATTGGGAAAGTGTCTTAGAGTGCAGTTTTGCTTCCCTTTGGCCTGTAGGTCCAGTGACATATCAAATTGGGTAGCACATGTGCGAGAAAACCATATCTGAGAGTTTCAAGAGGATATATGTACAACTTATGGGTTATCCAGGATTGTCATACTTCTCTGGCTCAGCTCAGGATCGGAGCCCAGTTCTTTTGTCACCCTGCTATGCCAAGTTAATTACATTTCTGTCCTGCAGCAGGAACAAAGGCATCCCTACACAACAATAGAAATTAACAGTGCTTTCCTCACTCCTGAGGAAAAAAGGGTGGGGATGCAAAGAAAATCTGCATCTGTTAATTACCTGTCACACTGCACCAGGGATGGGTATAGCCCAGGCCCACTGAACAAATGAGGAAGCCCAGACAACTGGAGCCAACCCAGGAGGCGGCCCCTCTTTAAACATTTGGTGGGAAACGGCTTGGCAGTGACATCAGCGAGGGGCGGAGCTGAGTGCCCAGGAGTAGATGTGGCCAGTGACTCCTAGATGACACCAACTGGGACTGTCCCAGCATGCTGTGCAGAAGGATTGGGATAGGATTCGAGAGGTGACGTAGCACCAGAGGATTGGCCAGGGGTGCCTGGCTTCTAGAACCTTCCACTCCCCTTCAAAAATTCTTGTACATGGAGGAGATTTTTTCCTGGTTGATGTTTTTGTGCTCTTCGCTGCTAGACCTCGGATCTGGGACAGCCAGGAACAACTGAAAGGAGGAACCCTCTGAGGCCCAAAAAGGGCTGAAGACTCTGCCCCAGTTGACCCCAGGACCAGTAGGTCTCCCAAAGGGCCAGTGAGGTTGCCCCCCCTTTACATCCACTGAGAACCAGTTGGGAGAGAGCCCTGGACTTCTATGCCCAGGGACAAAGACCAGTAAGAAGGCTGGTGCAGGGAGCCAGGAGAACCAGCTCCCTGTATATTAGACAACCTTGGAGGTGAGGAGGTCTAAAAAAACTGCTCCTGCAGGTTAGAGATTGCCACCAGGAGTATAATGAGCCGAAGATCGTCTAAATCGTCCCAACAGGCCCAATTACTTTGAAGATTGATGACCTTTGACCTTATTAATGAATGGAGCACGTGGAGCTCTGCTACATTTTCTGCAAATATCCCCGGGGTGGGCCAGAGCCTGAGGGTCAGTGCAAGTACCATTCAATTCTTTGTAGCCAGGAAGGAATTTGCAGGGGCACCTTTCCCCGGCTGATTTTGACCTCCGGGGTCTTCATCTTCCTGGGGAGTGATGCAGATATACACCACGGGAGCACCCTTGCACCCCCAAAAAAAGAGAGAAGGGGCCCAGACCCCATCTCTGGGCCCTAATAGGCGGTGTTCTTGTTCCCTGTCCCTGTGCCCATGTCTTGTCAGAGCGGGGCAGCCACTGCGTAATTAACTCCCTGCCCGCATTGTGCAAGCAACAAAAAAACACACACTGCTGGCTCCTGCATTGGCAACAAAGAGTGATGGTAGCGCTGTGTGCATCAGGGGCAGCCAGGGATGGGCTCCCTGAGCTGCCCCCAACTAATGGAGGCAAGTGGGGGTACCCAGGTGGGACAGGGCACCTCCTAAAACAAAAACAGAAACAAAGGAAAATGCTTTGGGGCTCTCCCTGGCACAGAGCGAGAGCCGCTCAAAAATATTCACTGCTGCAGGCTGGATTCCTTAAGTATTTAAGGAATTTCAATACAACACACAAAAGAAATATCGAATTGACCAGTTTATCAACTGCAATAGTTCTTTTGTAATCTATGTTATAATCTGCAGTTGCAGAAAAGTCTACATTGGTAGTACCATTAGAGCTCTCAAATGAGAATACAGGAACACAGGAGAACAGTGATCAATAGGGATGACAAATCACCAGTCGTCCAACATATGCAGACTCACCACCCGAATAAGATGGAATTTAAATTCCATGGGATTCAGACATTAGAGAAAGATCTGAGAGGTGGAGACAAAGAGCGGAGATTAAGACAAACACTTCATTATTACTTGCCTGGGATAATACCCTAATTATTTTTCCTGCCAATTCAGAATTCTTTGAATAACATGTATTCATTCTATATATAAACAAGCTTTTGTTGATTTACCATTGTTGAGATAATGAGCTTTATGGCTTTTTAAATACACAACTGGGTTTGCCACTTTATAACTCCCATTGTGCTTTACTGTTGCTTGTAGAATTCAGTCGATTCGATAGACCTCATCTGACTAATCTGGAGATTTGTGATACACGTCTGAATAACATGCATTTTCCATGCACTTGTGGATAATTAGAGATGTATCAGTGACGATATCATGGCAACCTAAATCTCTACAATAGATTGGTCTTCATGGTAATGATATCTTTGAAGATTTGAGCTTTAGTTTTTACTTGAGATCTGACATTAGGAATGGGGGTTTGGCCTGTGCAGCTAAATTAAAAGCCTAAACAGAAGGGAATAAAATGATTGGTCTGCACAATAAATGGACCAGAGCGAGAGCAGGATTATAGAACAAAAAACGAGTTAATACTGCTCCATTTTGTTAGGATTTATATGGCACATTCTGATTGGTAGACTCCGGTCCGGACCAGAGAGGGAGCATCCACTCAGATTCAGTATTCTTTTTACTGGGGAGCTTGAATGGAACTTCCTGTTAACACAGGAAGTGGTCACGGTCTTCTTGTGCTAGGATCCATTTGACACGTTTTGATTGGTTGCTTTCATATACAGACCAGAGAGGAAACCTTTTCCCAGGCTGAATAGTTTTCTCCAATGATGTATTTGGAACAGGGATTCTGATTGGTAGACTCCGTTCTGGACCAGAGAGGGAACATCCGCTTAGATTCAGTATTCTTTTTTCTGGGGAGCTTGAACGGAACTTCCTGTTAACACAGGAAGTGGTCACAGTCTCCTTGTGCTAGGATCCAAATGACACGTTTTGATTGGTTACTTTTATCATCATCACAAGCTTTATTTCGACATAAAAGTCATAAAAGCTGCATAAAAACAGAGGTAACATAGCCGATGAATTAAAAAAGTGAAAAATAATACAGTGTTAAGCTTACACTTAATCATCTTAAGATCTGGTTACTTTTATATACGGACCAGAGAGGGAACCTTTTCCCAGACTGAATAGTTTCTCCTATGATGTACTTGGAGTTTGCAACAAACTTTTCCATTGGCTGATACAACATATATAAGAGACAGAGAAACCATCACAATCCTCAACGGATAGACAGGCGGCCTCACATACCCGAGCGGATAACATGCTAGGTGAGTCCTCCTGAAGGAAGGGACCTCTATGGGGCGGCTGGATTTTTTGATCACTTGGCAGTATTTTAGACGTGTGGACAAGTAACTTTGCTGGTTTTTGGACCCTTATATTTGTCCAGAAAGATTGGCATTAAGGGGAGACCATTCTTGGCAATGGGACTATTTTTAATTAGTTACTATTCCCATCTCTCATAATCCTTAGTGGACTTTTGGGAAGATATACTCCCTCAAGTGAATTAGACACATGTGATCCTTGCAGGGTGGCACCTCGAGGGACTGACCTAAAACTGGGATTACATTTGGGAATGCCTTATTTAACACCACTTTTGTGGAAGATTGATATTTAATCCTAAATTGCAAATGAAATTCTCTTGTCTTTTAGCAATGATCTAAGGCAATCATCCTTTTAAGATTTTGTTGAATGGACGCGATGATGATCACCAGCTCATTGATACCATATCTGAAAATAAATTAGGCTTCTTGGTGATCATCAATACGATAATCTCAAGTGAGTCTAATTTTGAGATATTTATTTGGGTGCTGATATCTTAGTCATATGGTCAATGGTCTTTATACTTAACCATAATTTAAATTATTTCTGGTCACAATGAAGAGAACCCTTGAATCTGGGTGTTGCGATCTTAGTCCTTTGATGGTCTATATATTTAACCAGAAATTAAAATTATTTCCGGTTACAATGATTGTAGGAGAGTGGCATCGACTGCATAGTTGCCCCCAACGTTTTGCTGATGTTTTGACTGTTTTCTGACTCTAGCCAGGCTGTGGCCCTGTTATCCAGGACCCCAGCCTATCTGCTTCCTCTCTAAACTAATGTGAGTACCCTAGGTACATACCAATTGGATACCGAGGACACCCTATCAGCCCCTTGTAGATGGTACCCTAGGTACCCAGGGCATGGGTCCCTCAGAGGCCTACCAGGGGCTGCAGCACTTGTTGTGCCACCCCTGGGACAGCCATACAAACTGACACCACCAGACCACTACTGTAGTCTGGGTAAGGTGGTGCTTACAAGGATATAGGTATCCTGTATCCCACTTAAATACAACACATATATCCTCATAGGTCACCCCTAAGGCAGGCCTTGCTAATCCTACAAGGCAGGGTGCTGAGATATGTGTGAGGGGGAACCTCTACCTGAGTAGGGCCCCTCTGCAACCTCCGTAAAAACTATTGCTGGGTTGTTTGTAGTGCAGCCATTCCATATACTCTTAACCGCATTATAATTAATCGCGGTAGCGTGATAATTGAGAGTGGCTGCACAGAACCATGTCATGTTTGGTGTCAAACATCGTGGAATCATACACCCAATCCAGCCATGGGAGTGAAGACATGATTCCCCCCTGCTAGAGGAGTGATATGGTAAAAGCGGCAGATTTTAGACACCAATTTAAAAGTGCACACGTAGTACAAAATGGATGCTACCCGCCACCCACACAACTCTGGCTGCCTGTTGCTGGGCAGAACTCCAGCCGCGGCAGCTGGACAATAGGGATCTTGTTGCAGGGAGGTGTTCCCACCTCCCCAGACAGATTATGTGGATTGGAACTGGGTGGGTGCACCATAGGATGTCTTACAAACTTGCACGTAGGCTTCTCCAGTGCCTACTTCTGCATACACCGCCTCAAACCGGTTCAGGGGCATCCTGTCCCCTGCCCAGGTGGGAAAACACACAAAGGGGAGAGGGTGTAGCCCAAATTGCTGCCTCCCGCGGTCCCTTGTCTCTCAACTGGTGGGCCCTAGCAGAGGTCAATCTTTACTTTAAAGGGCTCCCCTGGTTGCGCCAGGCCTGCTCTACAGTCTCCTTGCTGGAGACCTTGCTCAGACCTCGTGGGTCTGCACCGGAGCTGTTTTCTGATTCTTGCGAGGGTTGCGGTTGCCAAGGCTTAGTGGATCCAATCCGGACACTAATACCGCAGTGGTTTTCATCCTTTGTGGGACAGTCGCCCTCCAGTAGCTGGCCTTCCTGGAAGCCTCCTGGACCCCGTGGCTGCTAATCCAAGCTACCCGTCTTCAACCTGAAAACACCCGACATTGAAGGGCTCTTTCTCCTAAGCTCCCAGCTCACTGGCTAGTGACCCAGACTCTGACCCCTCTGCTTTCAGGTCGTTTCCTTCAAGATCTACATCTTCCATCTGCACGACATCGACGACGCTTCACGCCAGCAGCAGTTCTTCACCTTTTTCCATTGAAAACGAGATCGCGACCCGACATCGAAAACGACCTATGCACCTGGCTTCCCTGGGGCAGGTAACAGTGGTACCTCAGTACTGTCGTGGGTGTGGGCCCTCCAAAAGCTTAACTATAAGCTCCTGAACTTGAACTCCTGCTAGAAGTGTCCAGATTCTTGTAATTTCCAACCGCGACATTTCCCATAGGGTTTAATAGAGATCCCGACTGTAGTTTAAACACTGCACCCTTCTCCCGTGGGTCCCCTTCCTCACTACCTTGGGTGGTTTCGTAAGGGGCCAGCGACCCTAAGTGCCCTAGGCACTGTCTACAGAACTGTCGTGGTTCTTATACCACTTTTTTAATATATGGTTTGGTCCCCCCCTGGGGCCCTGTGATTCCAGTGCTATTTATTGTTGTTTAAATGCTTTATTGAATTGTATCTTTACCTCCAGCCTCACAAGAGACTAGTGGGATTTGTTCTTAGAATAAATACATATATTTTGAATATATACCGGTGTGGACTACTCTTTCATTTGGTCATTCAAGAGGTTATCCATGGTAAAACAATAAGCTTAACACTCCTTCAAGACTTAGCCTGAAGGCTGCTCTCCACAGCTACCACTAGGATAGCTTTCTTTAAAGGTTGTCTTTTAACCTATAACCTTAAGAGTCAAATTGGACTGGTGCAAGGTGTCCCCTATAACTAGTGGACAGCCTATGCCAGGCCAACTTCTCACAATGATGAGGACTTATAGATCTCAAATTGATAACTAATTTGTGGCCGTACCTTGGTGTAATATTCTTAATCCAATCGTTGGAAGAGTGATTACTGAACTTGAATAGTAAACAATGTCCTGCTCCTTTCCAGTATGAATCGAAGGCATTAATTCCTTCAAAGTCCTTATCTAACAGACGCTAGGGTGGTTATAATGGAGAAAGATCTTGGTGATCTTCAAAAAGACAATTCCAAGTAAGTCTATCTTGCAAATTTGATTTTGGTACTGCCTTTTTGTTCAGACTGTTATTGGTTGGGACATTAAAAAAGGAAGTCATTTCTTTTCCTGGCCATACTGAAGAGGATCCTTACATCTTGACTGGAGAATTTCTCCTTTATTTTTAGCTTTTGATATGTATTGTCTCAATAATGGCCAATTGAACATGTGCAATTTTAAAACTTTAAGACTAACAATTGAATCTATGTTGTATTACCTATGTCTGCCTTTTAGCAATTGGAGTCACTTTTTGAATTTATAATGCTGCTGTGTTTCATTAACTAATCAATTGTTATTTGTAAAATTACATTGAGATTGTATATAGGCAGGGAGTCTTTGATGAGAGGTAACAATTCTCCTGGATTATTGATGTTTGTTCATTCAGAAGTTGATTTGTTTTGGCTGTTTTTGTATTTCGTGTCTATCTAGTCTTTCCACCTAAGTTTTACTAACATTTTGGTGTATATGAGATATTTTATGTGACGTACGTTTTATTATTGTTTTTTCAGCCCTGATGAAGTCCATGTTGGACGAAACTCGTTTGCTGGGCTGTCTCAAGACTCCTTGCACTCCATTTTTGCATGTATTTTGTGGATCCCATAATATTTCGTAAAATTTGGAGAAAAAAAGATGTTTAATTACGTGCTTGTACATAATTAATGAAGGTAAAAGAGAACTGAATTAAGATATGAATTGACAATAAAATGCCAGTTATTTATTAAAAAAGATGGTTTTGCCATTGAAAAGACAGCACTTGTTGAGTGTTGGTCATTTTTCTTCATACAGTTTTGTTCAAATGTAACCCGTTCTAATGGCCCCAAAATATGATAAAACACAGATTAAAATGCAGTTAAAATCTTTTTAGGTGTGGCTATCTTAAACAAATAAAAATAAAACGTTTTATAAATGTGAAACCATAAAGACACAATACATTCTAACTTCCCCATCATGGTGATGAAGACTATGTGTACCTTTGTTGCATCTTTTGTAATAAAGAATGTTGGGGTGGCTGGGTTCTGGAATTGGAATGGGAGTGTGTAGGCAGTTGCAGTAAGTTTACCTCCTGGTTAGATGTAACTTAATACATTTCTTACCGAATCCAAGGTCTCTGAGCTACTTCTTTTCACTGGCAATGAGGAAAGCACCTTTTCTGAACAGGTGGAGAGCCACAGAAAGATACTGCTGTGTACAACGTGGACATTGTCTCCTGTGAGGTTCATTCTGCCGGTAATAGTATGACCAATGAGAGCTCCTCCGCCTCCAATGGGGGCAATGGATGTCTGGACCAGGCAGTACTTGCTGGTAGTGCAACCGGAGTGTGTTTAAGGCAGGTGAGATTTTGCCAGTGGATTTCAGGCTCCATTATTGGCCTTCACGCACAGTTGCATTTTGTCGTGCCTGGCTGTGATCCACTGTAGGTGTTTGTGAGCAAGCACACTGGATTGTGTTTAGACACTTGCGGCATGCTGACGTGCATCGCCTGCTATCACGTGACTGCATAGTCCTTGTTGCCTGGAAACAGAATGCGATAGCTACGTGGTGAAGAACCTGCTAATCAAATTGTTTTCATCAAACTTTAACTGTTGTTGGGTTTACAGGTGACAATTTTTGTGCTGTTGTTCCTTGGAGTGCATGGGGGTCTGTATTTTCCAATGGCTTTTCTTGGCAAATAATTATTCTGTATGATGCACTGTTCTATGGTTTTGTATCATCACCATTGAAGGATTTGTGGCACCTAAATTTTTTTACACACCCCCAGGAGAACCAGTTGTACCCTGGAAGGGCAGGAGAGACAGATTTGCAGCCTATGTCCTAGCTGTGTGTGGAGATATTTTTACAGCATCTAGGAAATTGGCTATGCTCAAGCATTGTCTGGGAGCAGATGGAAGAAAGGTATTAAAATGTTTTCCGCCTCTTAGAGATGAAGAGGAAAAAGAGGAGGTGGATGATTATGAGTCTGCATTGCAGAAATTGAATTTGAATTTTGGGGAGAAAAAAAATGAAGTGGTGGAAAGTTAAGTTTTAGGCAAAGCAATTGAGAGCTATGTCACTGGAATGAGATCACTTACGTCCACTTGCAATTATAAGAGTTTCTTTGATGAAATGTTAAGGGACCAACTGGTGTTGAAAGTCAATAACAAAATGGCACAAGAAAAGTTATTGAGCACAGAGAGGTTAACTTTAAAAATGGCTATTTATATGATGAAGATAGTGAAAATCACAGATGAGGGTCTAAAGGAGTTATCGTCCAAAGATAAAGTAGAAGTGGTTCAGAAGGATGTCCAAAAGTCAAAAGGAGAAGAAGATGCTGGAACTATGAAATATGGGGAAGAAAGAGTGGAGAACTGCTACAAATGTGGGATGAAGGGTCATGTAGCATTAGACGAGTCATGTCCTGATATTGGTCAAATGTAACGTCAAAGGGCACTTTGCCAGGGTGGATCGGGGGAGAGTGGGTGGCGTGAGAAAAAACAAAAGTTCTGTGAACAGTGTGGAATTGCGTGGCAGTGAAGAGAAAAGCAAGGATGTAATTTAGCAAAACCCACCGGTTGAGAGTGCTATAGAAGATAATCCATTTGTGCCATCAAAATTGATGGAGTAAGTGTAAAAGTAGTGGCAGATTCTGGATCCAGGTACATACGTTTTGGGGAAGAACATTTGAGCAAATTTCCCAAACATTTGCCCAGGACACCTGATGTTAAGTTGGTAGAATATGGTAAAAAAAACCATTGAGTTGTTGGGTTTTATTGAGGCTCAATTGGTGTTTGAACAGGTAGTTGTGCCTTCTAAAGTTTATTTTGCCAAATATAGTTCATGTCTACTGGGGTGGCTCCAATAAAGGGATTTGTTTCTATGATTATACCCTAATAACCTTGTTCAGGTGTTGGGGGCAAAATCGGATGTGTGTGGAGTGGAGAGTGCTCCTTTTGTAGAAGAATATTCTTTGTTGTTTAATGACAAGCTAGGAGTACTCAAAGGGTTTATGCACAGAATCATATTGATGAAAGGAGTGACTCCTAAGGCTCACAAGTCCCGTAGTGTCCCACTCATTATGAGAGAACCGTTGTGCCAGCAATTGCAGAGTCTGTGTGGTGAGGGTACAATTGAAAAGATAGAGACGTCTGAGAAGCAAAGAAGCCAAGAAGGGGAGTGGTGATTTGCACCTTGGTGTGGATTTTTGTGACCTGAATGCTGCAATCGGGTTGGATAGCCACCCTCTGACCAACATTGGTGAAAAGCTTATTACTATTAAGGGGGCTAAGGTGTTTTCCACGTTGGATCTATCGTCAGCGTACCATCAGATAGTGTTACATCTTGATTCTCATCTGTTGGCATCTTTTGTTAAGCCAAAGGGTACCTAAAGATACAATAGAATGCCGTTTGGGTTAGCCTCAGAATCCATAGTGTTTCATCATGCTATGCATCATCTATTCAAAGACATACCACCAAATTACTAATTTTCAGGATGACATACTTGTGTTTGGAAAAAATAAGATGTAACATGATCAGGCGTTAAAAATGGTGTTAGAAATTGTGCAAAAAAGGGTTGTATGTTGAAACAATGAGTTCTTCAGCAACAACTCCCTAAACCACGCAGTCTGTAGTATGACGGTGTCTCAACCATGATTTTTTTACCACATATTCTTTTACCACAATTTTTTGTGGTAAAGGAACGTGTGGTAAACCCAACCTCCAAAAAACAAACACTAACCACTACCACCCCCTTGAAACTAACAGAAACCTCTCCTACTACCTAAAAACTATCACGAACACCCCACCACTAAAAACTAATACGAACCCCCACTCCCTTAAAACTAACTTGGACCCCTCCCACCCCCTAAAAACTAAAACAAACCCCTCCCACCCCCTAAAAACTATCACAAACCCCCACCCCTAAAAACTAATACGAAAACCCCCACTCCCTTAAAACTAACTCAAACCCCTCCCACCTCCTAAAAACTAACACAAATGCCTCCCACCCCCTAAAACGATCACAAAACCCTCCCACCCCCTAAAAACTAATATGAACCCTAACTCCCTTAAAACTAACTCGAACCCCTACTACCCCCTAAAACTAACACAAACCCCTCCCACCCCTAAAAACGATCATGAACCCCCAACCCCTGAAAACTAATGCCAACCCCCCTGCACCCTAAAAACTAACATGAACCCCCACTCCTTAAAATCTACCTCTAAAATCTAAACCATACACCTCCCACTCCTTAAAAACTACCCCATATCCCCTACCTCCCACCCCCTAAAAACTTACATTAACCCCCAACCTCCTAAAAACTAACACTACACCCTCCCACCCCCTAAAAACAAACACCCCCACCCCCTAAAAACTAACTTGAACCCCTCCCACCCCTTAAAAACTAACACAAACTCCTCCCACTCCTAAAAACTAAGACAAACCTCCACTCCCTTAAAACTAACTCAAACCCCTCCCACCCCCTAAAAACTAACACAAACCCCTCCCACCCCCTGAAAACAATCACAAACCCCCTTACCTCTAAAAATTAACACTAACCCCCACCCTCTAAAACGAACACAAACACCCACCCCTTAAAATATACACCGAACCCCTCCCACCCCCTAAAAACTAACACCAACCCTCTCCCTACACCCGAACCCCTCTTACCTTTCCTGTTCCTTTGACGCTCTTCTCAACTCCAACCATCCCCAATACTAGACCGACTTAGCCTAAACAATGCACATGCGTGGTTCAGGCTAAGTCGTTGTTCGGGCAAGTCATTGTTCGGCTTGCGTTACTCTGGAACTCGTTGTTCTGGAGTCTTTGTTCAGGATGTTCCCTGCAAAAAAGTTGTTTCACAGTCAAGAAAGATATTTGTAAGATTAGCGTGAGTGATGTGGAGTATTTGGGGCATTGGATTGATGAGAAGTAAGTTTCTCCCAAGATGAAACTGGTTTCAGCCGTAGAAGAAGATCCTTCTCCAGCAAGCAAAGATCAGTTGAGATCACATTTGGGTCTGGCAGAATACTATTCACGGTTCAGTCCCATGTTTGCGGATAAGACCAAGTACATGCGGAAGCTCATGTTGAAGAATTTGAAGTTTGTCTGGTGTGAGAAATGTAAGTGTGAGTTTAATGAACTCATAAGGAGCATTGCATCTGTGCCAGCACTTACACCATTTGACATACATCTCATGCCACAATTATCAACACTGATTCAAGCTCAGTGGGGTTGGGTGTCATGTTGTTGGAAAAGAGAGGTGGAAGAGAGGTTGCAATTGCCTAATCAACCAGGCCGATGAGGGGTGCAGAGAAAATAAATTACTCCACCATTAATAGAGATAGGTTGGCTGCTTGGTGGGGTGCGAGCCATTTCAGGAAGTATGTATGGTGAGCTCAGTTCACGATTTGTACAGATCACCACCCTTTGGCAGGTGTTTTCTTCTGCCTGGGGACGAGGAAGAGCCTCTGCTAAAAGAACACTTTGGATGATGAGGATGTTGGAGTCCAACTATCGGATAGACTATGTTTTGGTCGATTGCCTGTTGAGGTTGCCAGTTAGTGAAAGTTGAGCATGGAGGATAAGCATGATGAATGGTTCGTGGCCAGTGTGAATGTGGTCACGGAAGGCAGAATTTATCATGAGGAATGGATGGGTGCTGCCAAGAATGATGTAGTATTGCAAGAAGTGGAAAAGTATCTTCAGGAAGGTTGTCCAGCAAAAGGGATGACCACTGAGAAGGAGGAATGTTTCCACCAAGGGAGTACAGAGTTGTCGGTTGTAGGGGGTGTGATGATGAGAGGTGATTTGTTGGTGGTGCCATCTGTGTTGAGAGTATGTGCGGTGATGTTGGCTTATAAACTAACGCTAAAAACACATATTTTCACTTCAAATAGAACTAATCTTCTGCGTATCACACTAAAAATCACTTATATAAATTCAAATTGTAATATGTGTCCTGTCGTGTTTCTTTATCGGGAAATAATGCACAATGGCAACAAAATGTGTTTCCCTCTAGCAGCTGCCTCCGGTCAATAAATCATTGCCAGCAGTATTGAAAAAAAGCCAGGTATGCATTTGTTTATTGCATGACATCTTTTAAGAGGATTCATTCGAGATTGCTACCGCATCCTATTGCATGTAATGCCTTACCCAACCTTTGATGTGAAGTGGCTCAGGTGGAGATTTGGGGCCATATGTATATGGCTTTTTCTCAGTCGCAAATGGCCGATTTGCAAAATTGGGCCATTTGTGACTGGTAAAAAGCATTTTTCTATGTACTAAACCCTATTTTGAGATTTGGTAACCTATTACCGAATTGCGAAATAGGTTAACGATTTGGTATTAGGAAGAGGCGTGTTAAGGGCAGCCCTTCCTAATAGAGACTGGCAGTGGTATGTACGAATGTTTTGCAACCGAAATGCAGTAGCAAAACATTCGCTTTTTACCACCAAATTCAATTTGGTGGTAACCCATTCGCAAACAGGAAGGGGTCCCCAAGGGACTGCTTGCCCTTTGTGAATGTATGACAAAACGTTTATAAGAGAAGGCAGAGGTCCCATGGACCACTACCTACTCATAAAATATGAAAAGAAAACTTTTCATTTTTCACTTGGAAACACATTCCATTTTCTTTAAGGAAAATGGGCTGCATTTGCTTGTGAAAAATATTGCTTTATTTAAAAGCAAACACAGACATGGTGGTCTGCTGGCCCCAGCAGGCCACCATGACTGTGTTTTTAGCAATTTCCAATGGGTCGCAAATTGCGATCTACCTCATGAATATTAATTAGGTAGGTCAATTGCGACCCACTGGTAATCACTAACAGTGTAAAACACAGTGTTGTACATAGCTTTTTGTGATTTCTTAATAGTGAATCATAAAGATTCGATATTAGGAAATCGCAAACGGAAATGTTAGCACATGGGGCACTTGGTATCAGAGATTTTGTGATGTCTTCTAAGCTAGCGAGCTCTTGGCAACCGCAGAAGGCAGTTGAGTTATATCAGTGAGTTTGAGTAAGTAAATATATTTCGGTAGTGGAGAAACGTCTTTCAATTTTACAAATCGTGAAGTGAGTTGATGTTGGGTGAGAATAAACTACCAGTACAAACACAAATGCTGACATTTTACCTGATGACGATCACCATAATGTAGCGTACTTCATTTCGATATATAATGTGGAAATGTTGCATGAATAGAAGAGGTAATGATAACATGGTGATATTGATATTGGATACGATACAAAATAGCTAACACAATCTACGAAACAACAACAGAAAGGATGGCGAAGCTAGACATTCATAGTACATTTTGGGAATAACTATCATTGAGGGTGAGCTCAGGATGAAGTAGAATGGTACAAGAAGAGGGTCGACGAGGCAACATAAAATAACATAAGTATTTGTAAAGCACATGTATCACCCAAGCTAGGGTCTCAAGGAGCTGAATAACAGATGTTTATTGTTACTCAACTCAATGGTACCTCAGATGGATTAAAGGCTGAGTGGAACCGCCAAGGTTTGAACCTGCGACCAGGAGGTCAAACACAGGCCTCTACAGTGGATGCATTAGTCCACTAAGCCACCAAACTCAGCTTAGTAGACTAATGCATCCACTGTAGAAGAAGACAACTGAAGTGGGTGTTCAGGCAAACAATGTCAACAAGTGTGTAAATCCCAATGGGAACACCTGCTTTACAGATTATTTACTGCAACAATGTTTTTTGACATTTGGACATTTATAGATAGTGGGAATTATAGGGATTATGGGGATTGATACACTGATAAAATATCGACACAAAATATCCCCATACCAAAATATTGAGACCAAAATATTGACGCCAAAAATATCAACATCCTATACGTATAATGATAAGTACAAAATATAATCGTGAAAAAATATCGATGTCACTAATATAGTTGTATAAAATATCAATTTTTAAATGTATATAAAATAAAATAATAAATATTCAATATATTAAATAGTAGCATTAATGTAAAAAAAATTATATATATCTTAACAAATGTAACAAATACATGTAATTAAAAAAGTTAAACACATTGTATTGCGCTGCCGCCTCTGGTGCAGGAAACCAGGGTTCGAGCCTCGAGGTCGCGTCCACATCCTGTGATTCTGGGCAAATCACTTAATCTCCCCGTGCCTGAATGTGTAATGTAAATACGGTGCTATGTAAAGCGCTCCAATACCTTCGGGTCGAGTTCGCGCTATATAAATATGCAACAAAAAAAAAACAACAAAAAGAAATCATTTATATTTACATATATCTGCTTATAAAAAAGTTATTAAACTATTAATTTTAATTTATATTATAATTGTAGAATTATATAAAAAGAAATTATATATATATATATACTATTAACATAAAGGTGCAGATTCCGATCCGGTAAAACCCGGGTACAAATGGTCGTACGGAGCGTTTTCTCCTTCTGACTCGTACCCGGGAAAAACACCTTACAAACTCGCAAGTACGAATCGTACAGAAACACCATTTCCGTACGAGTCGTAAAAAAAACACCGACCGGCCCAAAAATACATACAAATCTGAGTCTGGACGGTGCAGACGCGACGTCCGGACGGAGTCAGGCAGCGTTTCACGGACCAGCAAGTACGATTCGTGCCTACGTCACTCTGCACGTAGCATTTTTTACGGGAGCCAAAAACTGCCGGGAAATAGAGGACGACGCGAACAAGGAGCACCGGTACGCGACGGACAGCGATTGACCCCAACCTACGCGTCATCCCAGCCCTCATAGCCTACCACCTCGTGTACAGAAACCGATGCAGATGCCGTAGAAGGTCTGAACAACCCCCAGGGGCAAAGGGGGGGGGGTGCAAGGGGCAGGAAACATAACCCACACCCCACAAAATACAAATACAACCTGCACAATAATTACCTCCATGGTCTGGTCACTTCGGGGGGCGTGTCCACCAATCCCACATCCTGCCACAACGGAAGTGGACGTGGACGCGTACCCGTCACCACCATAATGGTGTTACGGGACGTACCCACGCCCCCAGAGCGTGGGTACGGTCTGTACACGCGTACCCCTACATCACCACTACAATGGTGGTACGGCACGTACCCACGCCCCGAGAGCGTGGGTATGGTCCGTACCACCATAGTAGTGGTGATGTAGGGGTACGTGTGTATGGACCGTACCCACGCCCCCAGAGCGTGGGTACGGTCCGTACCACCATAGTAGTGGTGATGTAGGGGTACGCGTGTACGAACCGTACACACGCCCCAAGAGCATGGGTATGGTCCGTACCACCATAGTAGTGGTGATGTAGCGGTACACGTGTACGGACCGTACACATGCCCCCAGAGCGTGGGTACGGTCCGTACCACCATAGTAGTGGTGATGTAGGGGTATGCGTGTACGGACCGTACCCACGCCCCCAGAGCGTGGGTACGGTCCGTACCACCATAGTAGTGGTGATGTAGGGGTACACGTGTACGGACCGTACCCACGCCCCCAGAGCGTGGGTACGGTCCGTACCACCATAGTAGTGGTGATGTAGGGGTATGCGTGCACGGACCGTACCCACGCCCCCAGATTATGGGTACGGTCCGTACACGCGTACCCCTACATCACCACTACTATGGTGGTATGGACCGTACCCACGCCCCCAGAGCGTGGGTACGGTCCGTACCACCACAGTAGTGGTGATGTAGGGGTACGCGTGTACGGACCGTACACACGCCCCCAGAGCGTGGGTACGGTCCGTACACGCGTACCACTACAGCCCCATTACATGATGGACACAAGGCATACACACGCCACGGATGCAGGCGTACGGCTTGGTGCAGCACATCAGATGTAAATTGGGGGTGGTGTACGGCCAGGACAGCAGTGTACCACAGCAAGGGCACAAGTGGGTGGGTGGGTGCCTATCACTCCCAGCAGTGCCCAGACATATGAGGGGTGGGTGCATATCACTCCCAGCAGTGCCCAGACATATGAGGGGTGGGTGGCTATGACTCCCAGCAGTGCCCAGACATATGAGGGGTGGGTGCCTATCACTCCCAGCAGTGCCCAGCCATATGAGGGGTGAGTGCCTATCACTCCCAGCAGTGCCCAGACATATGTGGGGTGGGTGCAGAGGACTCCCAGCAGTGCCCAGACATATGAGGGGTGGGTGAATATCACTCCCAGCAGTGCCCAGACATATGAGGGGTGGGTGCATATCACTCCCAGCAGTGCCCAGACATATGAGGGGTGGGTGGCTATGACTCCCAGCAGTGCCCAGACATATGAGGGGTGGGTGCCTATCACTCCCAGCAGTGCCCAGCCATATGAGGGGTGGGTGCCTATCACTCCCAGCAGTGCCCAGACATATGTGGGGTGGGTGCAGAGGACTCCCAGCAGTGCCCAGACATATGAGGGGTGGGTGCATATCACTCCCAGCAGTGCCCAGACATATGAGGGGTGGGTGCCTATCACTCCCAGCAGTGCCCAGACATATGAGGGGTGGGTGGCTATGACTCCCAGCAGTGCCCAGACATATGAGGGGTGGGTGCAGAGGACTCCCAGCAGTGGACAGAGCCATGGGGGTGGGTGCAGAGGACTCCCAGCAGTGGACAGAGATATGGGGGGGCGTACATCATTATCAGCTCCATGGGTCAATGTACGTATCCATAACTTAGGACAATGATGATAGTGCCATAGCAACACATCACTGACAGCAGTGTCCCACTCCCAGGAGGATGGATGTCATTCCCCCACTGCATGACACACCACATGTGGGTGTGAGGACAAATAACACGTGCATAACCACCCCTGCAGATGCAGCACAATACACACACTGAGATCATGCCACAAGACTGTATAGTCATGCCACTGCCTAATAAACTAAGAGAGCCAAAGAGAACACACACTGACACGCACATCCCAGGACTGATAGGAATGTTCAGGTGCTGGCCTAGCCACCAAGATGTTGTCTGTCACGGAAGGAATCGAGTGGAGTTCCCACAGATACAAAGGCCACAATTGTGAGTCAGGTGTTCAAATACCCAGCAGGACAAGTACCATATGTGTACTAGGCTGGGATTACACACATGCATTGTGCGGAAAAGGGACAATGTCTCCGTGGCAAAACACTCTATACATGAGTACAGTGAGTACCAAGGAAGGCACAGGCTATGCAGCCGGACACATTGCTGAGCAGGCATGGCCAGAGTTGAAGGGATCCATCACCAGACAAGGATATGAAGACACAGGGCAACACAACAATTGTGCAACTCTCTGCAGGGGAGATGCCAGGTGACACAGAGGAAAGAACACTCCTTGGGACAATGTCTCCAAACACAAAGAGCAGACACGACAAAGAATGTTTGCAGAGACCTTGTGATGGCACGCAGATACCATGTTCCACCCCATGATCAGCAGAGTACAACATGTCCCTGAAACACAACACATGCCCACAACCCCAACTCCTGTAGCATCAGCATCAACATCAATACCTGAAATGCAAGACTTTCCAAACGAAAAAGAAAAGGCTTTATTCAGCAGCAAAATAATAAAGTGTAAACGAGACTATTCACAAAGGCCAATGGCCAGTCCATTAAATCAGTCCTTGGGGTGGGCCACATGGCCATGCGTCTCCCCTAGCTTGCCTGCACATCACATGACTGTGTCGTCGACTGGGGGGGGCATCATGTGGGGAAGGACCAAGCACCGCAGGGACAGGAGGGGGAAGGGTAGGTGTGGTGGGTGCAGGGACGGACGACTCCACCACAGGGGGTGGGGCAGCGCCAAAGGTGGAGGCGAGCTCGGCGCTGCACACCTCTGCCAGTTCTTCAAGCGTCTCCCCTGCACCCGGAGAAACAACAAGCCCCAAGGAGGGGGGGGGTCGGAGGGATGGGTTGCAGCGCTACTGGGGGAGGTGGTGGACAGGCTGGGGGACTTAACTCTCCTACCCGTGGAGTGCCTTGACCGTTTCCGCCCAGGTGAACTAGAGGGGCTGAGGCCCAGCCCAGCAAAGTAGGCCTCCTTCTCTGAATCTGGGGCAGGGGAGCCAAGGGGAGTGACATCGGAGGGACTGGGGAGTGAGTCATGTGGACGAGGACTGTGGCTGCGTGACTTCCTGTGTGCCCCAGGCCCAGTGGGTGTGCCTGCTTCCCCCTGAGTGTGCGTGTCAGGAGGTGTGCGCTTGCCCTTATGTGGTGGTGTGCTGCTACTGTCTGGTGGGGTGCGTGTGTGTGGATGTCTTGGTGTGACTGGGACAGGCATGGTTGTGGGACTTGTGGATGGGGCAGGGGTAGGGGGGGACGCAGCGCTGCAGGTGATTTGCTACTGCCGTCAGTGTTGAGTCCATGGACCTCAGCAACCTCCGTTGGTCAGACATCGCTGATGACATGCCCTCCATGTACGACACCATCTGTGTCAGCAGTCTGGTGTGGCCATGGAGGACAGTCAGGATCGATGTATGCCCAACTTGCAACTGCCGCTGAATGTCCACAGACTCAGCAGCGAGGGCAGTAGGGGGGACAGGGGTAAGGGGTGCGGTGCCTGGCACGAAGGAGACATGTGGGCGCCTAGCACGGACAGAAGGGACCCGAGCAAGTGGGAGGGCGGTGATGGGAATGGAGGGGGCGGCGAGAGATGTACTGCTGCTTTCAGCTGTGGGAGCAGCCTCTGCCCCCTCTGGGAGCTCAGCCTCGGACCCGTCTGCCTCGTATTCTTTGTTGGTACTGCGCAGGTCCTCCACCTCACTCCCCTCGCCCTCCGTGCCACTGGATTCCACCCACTCCTCAGCAGTGGTGGCACCACTGCTCGATCCCTCCTCGACGTCCGTGCCGGTGTCTCCCTCGGTGTCCTCAGATGATGCTGTGGGCAAGGTGAAGAGACAGGAAAAAATCAGTCACCTGTATACATCTGACACATGAGTCCAAACAAAATAGGCAACACTGCATATCAGGAAAGGCATCATGAGTAACATCTAGGATACTCCCTACATATGCAAGCCCTGCACTCCCCAATTGGTTGACCCACCATGCCACTTGGATAAAAATAAAATTAGGACAAAACAGCAAATAACTTGAAATCACAAGATCATGAGAAGCTAGTGTCTGGGATCAGTTGAGCACAGCGAGACTATGAAGGCATGCCACCTCTTGTTCACTGTGAAACAAACAGTATTGTTGCAACGAAGGCCAAAGACCACATGCCAATGCAGAAGGTGTCCCCACACTCAGAGACTTGTTAGTACTTTTGACACCCCAAAGCAATACATTGTGACTCATGGAGATTCACAACCCTTTACATAATGGACATGTCTAGCATGTGTGACTGTGGCACTCTGTGAACACAATACACATGTGTCTGTATAGCAGAAGTCACACAAGGAGGTGCACACCAAACTACATGTACACAGTCATTGTCTGAGCTGCCAGACTCATTCAAATCAGCCACTGTTAGGCAGAAATGGCGTATCAGTAAGTACATTTACATGGCACCAGGGTGGTCTGGATGACTTGACACTCGTAAGTTGGTATCAGCAACAACCAAGGACGAACCCAATTGCTAGCACACTGTGGGAACTCCAAACAAGTTTTGTTCAACCTGTGCCTTACGGTAAAATGTGCCAGCGTGTCCCTGGAAAGTGTAAAGGTGGTGTCTTGTGCACTTCCTTGGGAGACATCTGGCATGCAGGCACATCATTGGCATTCACAACAAAACAACAAGGTCACGCATATGAAACATTGAGACATGTTGACAGATGTAGTGAGTGCCAATGGACATTTTCTCTGTGTAACAACTTGAATCATGTCATTTGTCACATGGCTATCCGTCACCTGATCACACAGTTGGCTACACATATGACCTACTGACTGTCATCTGGAGTGGCACACATGTCCAGACCCAGGACAATGCATAAGCTTATGGGCCTGCAATTGTGTAGCAAAACATCCTAGCTGTACTGTGGGTTCCCCCTCATGGCAAGCCAGAATGTACCCACAGATGTCAGCACACAAAGTCACAACTGTGTAGCATCTGAACCACACACAGGTGGCAAAAATGTACAACCAGGATACATGATTGTCAAAAACTGACACTGGCAATGACGCACGAACATTAAGCACTGGCCAACATCACGTGGGCACTGCACGATGACTGTCTGTACTACGACTCATCACACACAAGTCAGAACTGCCAATGAAACATCAGGGTTGAACATGTACGCCCCTCCCGCACACACCCACCCATACCTGAGTCAATGTGACTGATACCGATCAAGAAGTGACACCTCTTATTCAGGGTTACAATAACTGTGCTTGAAAACTAGCTTCATTAACACGACATCACCTTGTAGGGCTGGCAAAACATATTGGTCTGAAACAACCATCAACAGATTGTTGTGAATAGCCACACAGGCACTGCCCAGTGTGAGTATGCACAAGCAAACTGGTGTATCCCTGTCCAGTGGACAAATGTATCACACATGTGAAAAATACAACCTAGGCCAGGGAAGAATGCCACAGAGGCAGAGCCATGATGTACCCACAGTGAATGTGCACAGTGTTGGATGACACACATGAGTAGGAGCGCAGGCTGTGTCAGGGGACTGTAGTGTGCACATTGCTCCATGGTCCTGGAATGAGCTGACTGTCGCAGGAGCAACCGTCCCGGCACTAAGCATATGTCCCACTCATGCACATCATGTCTGAGGCCACAACTTTGGTAATGCATGCTGCAAGTCTGTTCATTTGAACCCTCACACTCCTATGTTGAGACTCAGCATCAGTGCCAACAATTAAGCACCCCAAAATGACCAAACAGGACAGGGCACAGGCAGACCACCCCCAGACATGATGCTGAAAGCAGTGTGCACCTTGATAAACTGGCAGCCTAGATGACCATGTGCAATAGTGATGGCACACAGACCAGCTAACACATGTCAAGGAGGGGAACTGAGGAAGAACAGCACAGGTTGACTTTGGGGAACTGGATATGCACTGCACATATATAGCCTGGCAGTGTATCCAGGCGACTGAGCAGATCAAAAAGCTGGCGACACACAACAAACACACATGTACCTACCCCCTTCCTGCTGCTGTAACTCCCGTATCCGCCTATCCAGGTCAGGGAAGACCACCGCCAGGACACGCCGCATCTGGTGGGTCAGGCGCCGGCACCCGCCATGCTTGCGAGGATCCTCCTCCTTCAGCATGACCCGGGCGATCCTCCGGGTCCAGCACCAGATGTCCTGCCATCTCTTCCTCACTTGTGTCAGGCGCCGCCTGCGACCCTCCACCGATTGCACGGCCTTGACGGCATCCTTCCAGATCTTCCCCTTGTGGTAGGTGGATACCTGTGTGGATGACAAAGTGGGACAACATCACTAGACCTGCACCATGTCACAGAGACACACATTTGAACATCTTTGATCTGTTGAACAGGGCATAGTATGCTGGCAAGTAATAGCACCTTAGTCATAGGGACTTTCCACTGTGGGCGCACCAATGCACAACATGGCATAGTAAGTGCATAGGTGGCATGAGGGGTGTGAAACAATCCCTGATCATGGCACACACTGTGCATCCCAAGCAACAGAAGGCTGATGGTAAGCACCGAGAATCAGTCACATGCCCCAGGCCACTGACAAAATCTCAGCAGAGTACACAGACACACACAGGCACACATCAATCACCTGCCATTGCCAACTGCGGATGCACACCTCACTCTGCACATGTGCCACTTGCCAGGGGGGCGTCACAGGTGTGGGGCTACCTCAGCAAGTCAGACACACAGCAAGGCTTACTTCACACATCATATGGATTGAGCAGTTGCCTCCTCCATGCAGCTGTGGTGCAACACTCCACATGGACACTCACCCACATGACAAGGAACATTCACACACATCAATGTCCAGGGGGCGTACGCATCATTTGGACACTCTCACCACTCACACCACAGCTCCACTCAACTCTCACACACATCTGTGGGTGCAGTCACCTGTCACACCGGGGTGACCACTGAATCACCGCAGGGCAATAGAACAAGAATGCCCAAGAGGATTAGGCTGGCGGAATGTGCCATGCACTATGTAGTGAATGTCACAGTAAGCACAATGCAAGTGAGGAGTGCACACATGAACTACATCAAGCCCTGCATGAGAGACATAAGCCCCACCCCTCCCTGGGACCCACTCCAACCAACATTGCATGTCTGTCACACCTGGCCACAATGCCAGAAGTGACAGACACAAGAAAGGTGCACAGGCAAAGGTAGTGGAGTCAGCACTCACCTGCTCCCCTGGTCGACCATACAGCATGGGGTACTGTGGGAGGATAACATCCAGCAGGGCCTCGTTCTCCTCCTGGGTGAAAGGCTGGGCCCTCTCCACAGTCCTTGACATGGTGCCAGAGGGAGACAATACAGCAGCAGTGGTATCGACTGACATGTTGTGCAGGCAAGTGCCCTCTCATGGGTTCTGGCTGCCTTATATCTGCCTTGCTGGCCTATTTCATTTACAGGAGGACAGAGTGATTGGTCAGACTCATTTGCATCCTACGTTTCCTCCAATCCCTTTAAACAGACACCAGTGACAGCCTTTGCATCTTTCGACTTTGCAGCATGATGTCAAGTCAACAACCACTTTGCAACATTGTTAAATGAGGCCAACTGATTTTTCCAGACCACATGATGTTCAATTTTGAACGTGAAACTCGGTATCCATGACAACCTGCATGCATTTAGGCCCTAATACTTGTCCCTCATGTGTCCCCATTGTAATTCTTAACTCCCCACACAGGTACGGCGCATTTGGCACGTACCCCTAGGGCACCATCACTACAGTGATACGGGCTGTACTCACGTGTGTACGGGCCATACACGCGTGAGTACGTGCCTATCACTAGGACCTACGGTACCCCCAACTATAGTGATACGGCCCGTACACGCATCAGTACGACCCGCATCACTATAGTTGGGGGTACCATAGGTCCTAGTGATAGGCACGTACTCACGCGTGTACGGCACGTACACGCGTGAGTACGGCCTGTATCACTATAGTTGGGGGTACCGTAGGTCCTAGTGATAGGTACGTACTCACGCGTGTACGGCCCGTACACGTGCGAGTCCGGCCCGTATCACTATAGTTGGGGGTACGGTAGGTCCTAGTGATAGGCACGTACTCACGCGTGTACGGCTCGTACACGCGTGAGTATGGCCCATATCACTATAGTTGGGGGTACAGTAGGTCTCAGTGATAGGCACGTACTCACGCATGTACGGGCCGTACACGCGTGAGTATGGCCCGTATCACTATAGTTGGGGTACCGTAGGTCCTAGTGATAGGCACGTACTCACGCGTGTACGGCCCGTACACGCGTCAGTACGGCCCGTATCACTATAGTTGGGGGTACCGTAGGTCCTAGTGATAGGCACGTACTCACACGTGTATGCTAATATGCTGCTTTGTTGAATTGGATTACAAAGGATTCGTTGAAGTCAAACTAAATGACACGGGTCTCTTTCACCCGTTAAAACGAGATTTACTGCATCAAGACTGCCAATTCTGCACTGGTCTTTGAACGTGGAGATTAGAAATTTTGAAAAACTTGGTTAACCACTAAACTTCCAGGGGTCAACTTTTAAATTATCAGTCCTGAGGATGGTCTTAAGAACTGAGATGTAAAGACCGAAATGTCGACTATCACACTGTTTTCTATATAACTTCTAAGCATCATTAAGAAAAAGTGTTTGATTTATTGTTAAGTGGAGGAATCATTGAATATATTATTTCCTTCCAAATTTTGTATAATTGTCTGAATTTTAAGTACCCTGACTACCATTTATTGATATAAATTAACTTTTTTCACACACCTTTTGTCCTTTTTGATTACTCAATTGTTTTAATTTGGTTGAAATGATTTGTATATATATAGGATTAATGTAAAGAATACAACTTTAAGATATATGCACTTTGAGATTAACCTCACCTATAGGTATATTTTTATCCTATAGTCAAATGATATAACGTAGTGTTTCAAAAAAATCCCTTGAAGGCACACTTTACCAGTTCACACTATTTGCCCAAGCCCTCAAGGGTACATTGGGTTGTCCACTTTATATATCAAGTCTGTATGAGATGACATCCTTCAATTGCTGATATGTGGATGTCTGTCACTCCTGTAATGCGTCTGGCTTTTCACTTACACTGGCCCACAGCTAGTTTCATGGCATGTCATGTTGACCTTGGGCACCCACGTGTGTAGCTGACTCTTGGTAGGAGTATCACCTGGCTGCCATACGTGGCCTGGATGCATTGAACAGAACAGACTCTGTATGTAGCATATGTGTATTAGCTGTTGGACATGTGCTCTGTTCATTGACATTTGTGTAGTGATGTACTCAATCTTCGTTATTCCTTCCAAATTTCTGCAGGGCACCGCCTCTCCCCCGATCAATGCCAGACTTGGCTGCCATGAGGGAACGTGACTGTATACGCCGCTACCGCTTCTCACAACCGTTGATTGACAACTTGACCGCAAGGCTGGCACCACACCTCCAACCGCTACACAGGTATCCTACTGCACTGACACCCAAGATGAAGGTGATGGCAGCCCTACATTTCTTTGCCACGGGTACGTTTCAATTGACCATAGCTGATGTAGGTGGCATGTCCCAGACCATGTTCAGCCGTGTCCTGCATGATGTGTTAGAGGCCATGTTGTTACACCTGGATGAATTTATACATTTTCCAACTTGTGAGCAGTTGACAGGTGTCAAGGGTGAGTTCTATGCCCTGGTAGGGATGCCCCATGTCATTGGGGCCATTGATGGGAAACATGTGGCTTTGGTACCACCACAGGCACAGGAGGTTGCCTTTCGTAACCGCAAGCATTACCACTCCCTCAATGCCCTTGTGGTATGTCTTGCTAACATGCTGATATCTCATGTCTGTGCCCGTTTTCCAGGATCAGCACACGATGCCTACATCATGAGGCATAGCAGGGTGCCTGAAATGATGCTGCAGCTGCGCAACGAACGTGCATGTCTTGTTGGTGGGTATACTCTGTTAGTCCAGTGTTTTGCGGTATCTCAATATCTTACTGCTTCTCCTGACCCACTTCTGCCCATGATGTTTCCATGTAGGGGACTCTGGCTATCACAACATGCCATGGCTGATGACGCCTCTCCGCAACCCCAGAACTGCCGCAGAACACCGGTACAACAACACCCATGGGCAGACGAGGCGCGTTATTGAGAGGACGTATGGCCTCCTGAAGAGCAGATTCCGGTGCCTCCACCAGACGGGCGGCGCCCTCTAATATGCCCTGGTGAAGGTCTGCAAAATCTTCCTTGTGTGCTGCATGCTGCACAACATGGCAGTGGAGAAGGCCGTGCCACTCATCCTGGATCCCGATGAGCAGGATCATCCACCCGTGGAGGATGAAGGGCTTGGGCACGGGGCAAGTGAGGATGAGGAGGAGGATGAGGATGAGGACATCCGGAGTCAGCTTATCCACAACTTCTTCTCATGATGGTGAGTCCCTGTGTCTGAGTGTGCACGCTTAGAGCCTTGTGTGGCATGTGTTGCAATGTGTGTGTCGAGCTGACTGTGTGCTGAGTGACTTGGAGGTGTGTTCTGATGTGTCATTCAAGTGATGATGTCAATCCACACATTTTTGCGGGAACACAAAAATCATTAATAGCATGGTGACAACATCATTCCTGTAGAGTACTTGTACATGTCTGTGGATTACTAGCTCTTAGCTGACTTGTTGTGTGTCTGTCCTCCCCAGGTTCCTGCGGCTGTCGTCTGCTCATGTCATCATTGCCGTCCTGCTATTCCTCATGAGTATTGCAACGTGTGCTGGATCAGAGTGACATGCACAGACATGGTGAACATTCATTTGGGGTAAGGAGTGCAGCAAGGCGTTTTGTGGGTGGTATGTGTTTGTGATTTGTGGGGACTGCTCCTGTGCATGTTGTGTTACGATGCATACATGTCGACTCACCATGGGCCACATGACGTGTTGCATGGCTCCCATGAATTGATAGTCACCCTTCCTGACAGTCATCTGTCATGGATTGTGGATTCTGATGAAGGCATCAATGTGTGTATAACGTCCCTCAGGAATATACGGGATGCTAATGGTGGACATGGTGTGGGACATCCCCATGACAGCCTCAATGGGGAATTGCACACTCTCCGTGTGCAGCAAGGGGTGTTAGGCTCAACCCCTTCACTTGTGTGCCAGCTCTGTAGGATTTACCACATCTGTGTGTTGAAGGGGGTGTCCAGTGTAGGTCACACATGTTCAGCCAAATGACCTGTGAGTCTGTTCCAATGGTTGCATTTCCATTAGTGTGAGGCTGAGTAATAAAGGTGTTCGTAACACTCAAAGGTGCCTCATCTCTGTCAATGCAGGTCTCTTGCCACTTAGCATGCGGCATATCTGGCATACTTGTTGTAGATAATGCATAGAGTCCATGTGTAGTTTAGCGACATGCATGCAGTTGCTCATGGATTAGGCTCCCGATTGGGCATGTAGTACATGGTCGTGTATGTTTTTTTGCTAGGTCGACCACACAATGGGCCATCAACAGCTGCTGAGGGTGTGTCTCCTGTGCGCAGGTCGGCCTTCAGTTTCCTGATCCGGTGTAATGGCTCTTTGGTGATTGTGCATGCATTGTCGCTGGGTGTGCCATGTGACACTGGACACTCCTTACTTTACACCTGCGCCTGTTGCAGTTGTCCTTCTGACATCCTAGTCTTTGTGTGCAAAATGTGGCATATTGAAGGGAGATGGCGCCTGCTGCTGCGGGCCCTGCACAAGCACCCAGTGGCCACACACACAAGATGGTGTGCATCATGTTTGGCTGGCTCACATATGCCATGCTAGTCCACAGCATCTGTACCTCTTGCTGCAACGCCCTCTGCATTATGCACTTGATCCACAGATGGATCCACTCCAAGTAAAGACAGACCATCCCCCAGGTCCATGGCAACATCCGTGTCAAATACTGCCCTGCCCTCTATGGAGCAAGTACATCCAAACTCCCAGGAAACTGGTCCACTTCCAGGGGGCACCTCAGCTTCAACACCCTGCGCCCCAGCCACCTCACCGTCCAGCATAGATAGCTGCAATGGATCACTGTCTGCTGCAGGATAACCTGCACACTCTCCACCCACACTCAGGAGGCAGTCCACAAACCCGACCCCACACTAACCTTGTACGTCTGTCATCCTAGATCCCGTTGGGCCATCTCCGTGCATCCAACCTTGCCCTGGGCATTGTTCTTCACATCCACCATACTCCAGCATACAGGACATTGTTCTCCCACCTGGCCACACATACCTGGGACTCCCTCCCCAGGTACCTCCACATGAGCCATGACCCCTACGCCTTGATGATAATCTC
Organism: Triturus cristatus; assembly: GCF_964204655.1. Taxonomy (NCBI): domain Eukaryota; kingdom Metazoa; phylum Chordata; class Amphibia; order Caudata; family Salamandridae; genus Triturus; species Triturus cristatus. Next base: position 381,214,995 of record NC_140586.1, on the reverse strand, counting down.
CCAAATAGGTCTCTCCGCACAGTTTAGCAAGCACCCCCTCAGCAGCCAGAGGCCATCACAGGTGAATGTTGTGCTCCATGCCTAAATTGTATGATACCTTGTGACCCATGTGTGTCCTGTACCAGACTCTGATCTCAGGGTATGGATGGCTGGAGTTAGTTTAACACTCAGGCATAGTTAGACATTTCCACACACATATGTCATTGAATAATGCCAAATGACAGCAACATCTCATGTGCAGAAAAATAAGATTTTATTTTTGTTGGGGTGAGTCTTTTGGTAGATGTGCTAAGGTGCACTACCGGGGGAATAGAATCCAAAGTTCACAGGGGGAGATGGCATCCTTGTCAGTTGGAGTCATCAGAGTCCAGACCACAGTGTTGGTCATCATTGGTCAGACTGTGACCAGCAAGTCCATGTGACAGAGAATGTCATTGGGTGAGGTGCTGCTGTTGCGCCAGAGGGCCAGGTGCCAGTCTAGGTGACCTGGGAGATGGGGATGGTCCGCTGACTCTCACGGTCTTTTACGTGGACGACCCACCTTCCTCCGGGGACCCTCACATGCAGGCCTTGATGATGTTAGGGACGCTCCGTCAGACAAATCCTCCTCCTCGTCGTCCCTCCCTGCGTCTGGTGCAGGTCTACGCCTGGTGGTACAGGGAGGGTTTGCCAGGCTTTGGGCGATCTGACGGAGTGATTGGCTCACGTCCCTGTGCACCGCCAGGAGCTCTGCCAGTTTTGCCGCCATCCGTCCTTGGTGTTGTTGATGACTGGCATGATGCTCGACCTGCAGGTTCTTAATCTCATCGAGGGTCCCCTGCATCCTGGAAAGTCTGGACACGACCTGGTCGATGCCTCTGGTGTCACGCCGGTATGAGTCCAGGATGTTGCGTATGTGTGACATACTGGGGCCCTGAGCTGGCTGGTCAGGTTTGCGCCTCCGCCTGCCTCCACTCCCACCACCCCTGCCCACTTGAGCCTGGCCTGCCCTTGTGGGCACATTGGGTCTACGGGACCCCTGAGGGATGGTATTTGCAGGGTTGCCTGCCTCCTCCTGGGTGCCCGGAGAACCTTGTCCTTCCTGGTCAGACTGGCTCTGTTGTTCAGTGCGAGCAGGGCTCCTGGGTGTGTCCTGGGATGTGGCAGGAATGGGGGTGGTGGTTGGCACAGATGTACCTGACGCAGGTGCTTGGGCACCAGAATGGCCAGGTTGGTCGGGGTCATCCACGGAGTGGTGAGAGTTGTCGCTGCCGGTGGGATCATCTTCACGCGGAGCCTGGGACAGTGATTCTTCTCCCCCAGTGTTGGGGGGATATCGACGACGTTGCCCTGTGTGTGAGAGAGAGAGACAATGTCACTGGTGTTTCCTGCCACATCTATGTTTCATACATATTCAAGTTGGCACAGTTCCTCCAGGTAGTTGGTTGGCCCTAGCATTCCTCTCAATGTCCACTTGGGTATGGGTATGTTGCGGGGGACATATTGGGATGTTCTCCTGAGTGTTTGACCTGTAGATTGGTGGCTCTGATGCTTATTTGGCTCTGGATTGGTGTAGTTGTGTCACATGTCCATTGTGGGAGTGTGTAAATCCGTTGCCTGCCCCGGGGGTGTGTGCTTGTGTTAGGGGGTGTGTGATCGGGTATGCTGTCGTGTGTAGTGTGAGTTGTCATTGGGTCTCCCAGGTGATGTGTCTGTCCCCTCATGGTGCATGCTGGCATGACAGTGAGTGTAAGTTCCTGTGCTAGATACCTGTGCTTGTGGAGTTGGAGTTTGAGTGTACAGTGGTCCCAGGAGGGCCTTGTGCTGCATACAGCAGGGCCCAGTGTCAGCTACCTTGTCAGTAGTTTGCCAGTCCCTGTGCATTGTTCATGGGTATGTACATATGCCATATGGGCTGAGGGCATTGTTGTCTGCGTCTCATTTCCACAATGTGTTGTGTGGGGCCCACCCTCCCAGCCTCCTGGACATCCAGTCTTGTGTTTGTGGTTGTTGTAGCCTTGGACATGGCCTAGCCTTGATTTGTGAAGGGTGTATGGAGACGTTAGTGGCATGAGCGTGGTTTGTGAGTGTGGTTGTGTGCGGTGAGTGCTTGGGGGAAGATGCGTGCATTTGGTGTATATGTTGTGGACCCCATTGCCCCCATGTTATGTAAGTTGTTTGTGTACTCACCTGGCTCTGCGACTCCTTCCACTCCGTGTACTCCCACCGGCGGTAGCAGGGCCATCACCTTCTCCTCCCAGGGATGGTAGTGTACGGGTCTGCAGGGCGGCCCACCTCCAGTGATGTTAGTCTTGGCACATTCTTCATTCATTTTCCTCTTGACCGCCCGGCGCAGATTGTACCACCTGGCTTGGCATTCATGCCTGGTCCTTCGGACGGGCGCAACAGCATTCACCTTGTCGACAATCCTCTGCCACATGGCAGATTTTGCAGATATGCTGGTCTGTCTGACCAATGTTCCAAACAGCTGTGGCTCGACTCGGATGATTTCGTTGACAAGGAGCTCCAGCTCCGCTGTAGTGAACTTTGGATTCTTGTCTGTGGGCATGGTGTGGGGTGTGGGTGTGGGTGTGGATGGTTGTGGGTGTGTGTGTGTGTATGTGAGTGTGTGTGTGTGAATGTGAAGAGGGGGATGTTTGTGGTGGAGGTTGTGTGAAGGTGTGTGAGTGAAGGTGTAGTGAAGGTATGAGTGATGTGGAGTTGTTTGTGTGTGGGGTCTGGCAGCAGTGGTTCTGTTGCAAAGGCTCATGGGTTGTGTGTGTGGGCCCTTTTTACTGGTCCATTTTTGGGTGTGGCTGTGTTTGAATTTTGGTGGGTGTGTTATAAGAGGTGGTTGTGATTTGGGGCCTCTGTTTGGCTGTTTGGATGTGCCAGGTCAGTCATTGAGATGTATTTTGTCGTGTGGATGTGTTTGGTGGTGTTGTGCGAGTCGAATTGACCCTCCTTGTGCTGTTTTACAGTGTCCTGGTTCTGTATGAGTCTTTTTCGCGTAGGTGCGATCCGTACATACGCGATGCTGGGTGTGGGTGCTGGGGTACGGTGTTGGAGTGCGGCGCGTACATGCGGTGGGGGTACGGTGCGTACACGGGTGGACCTGGGGTACGGCGCGTGCATGCGGAGGTACTGCGCATACAGGGGGGGGATGGCACGTACATGGGGGGTGCGGTGCGTACATGCGGTGGGGGGCAGGGGGTACGGTGCGTACATGCGGTGGGGGAGGCAGGGGGTAAGGTGCATACAGGCGGTGCTGGGGTACGGTGCGTACATGCGGTGAGGGGCAGGGGGTACGGTGCGTACATGCAGTGGAGGGGCAGGGGGTTCGGTGCGTACATGCGGTGCTGGGGTACGGTGCGTACATGCGGTGCTGGGGTACGGTGCGTAGATGCGGTGAGGGGCAGGGGGTATGGTGCATACATGCAGTGGGAGGGCGGGGGTTCGGTGCGTACATGCGGTGCTGGTGTACGGTCCGTACATGCGGTGCTGGGGTACGGTGCGTACATGCGGTGCTGGGGTACGGTGCGTACATGCGGTTAGGGGCAGGGGGTATGGTGCGTACATGCGGTGGGGGGGCAGGGGGTTCGGTGCGTACATGCCGTGCTGGGGTACGGTGCGTACATGCGATGGGGGGCAGGGGGTACGGTGCGTACATGCGGAGGTACGGCGCGTACATGCGGGGGTGATGCGCGTACAGGGGGGGCAGGGGGTACGGTGCGTACATGCGGAGGTACGGCGCGTACATGCGGGGGTGATGCGCGTACAGGGGGGACAGCGCGTACTGTTGCGGGGCTGGGGTACAGTGCAGACAGGGTGGTGTACGGTGCTGACAGAATTGGGGGTGGGGGGCTGTACGGCTCGTACATGGGCATAGGTATACCCGTGTACATGTGTGCTACTGCATTAGCTCCGTACAGGCCTTTTTCCATGCGATTGTGTATTCGAACGGACGGTCGGCATCGTACTTGCGCGTTCGGACTTGTGTTTTACGATTTGCGCGTACAAATGTCCGGCTCACTCTCGTACACTTTTCCCGACGATATTCGGACGTAACAAATTTCCGGCGCACTCTACTAGACTTTTCCCGACGCTATTCGTAGATATTTTTCGCGTACGGATCGTACTTAGCCGTTTGTACGGTACTTGTACGACTCGTACGTAAAAAAATACGGATACAAGTCGTACGGTATTTTTTTTTACCGGATCGGAATCGGCACCAAAATCTTTAAAAAACAAACTGATATAATTACATACAAAAAATTAAGGTGCCGATTCCGATCCTGGAAAAACCGGGTACGAATCGTCGGATGGAGCGTTTTCTCTGTCCGACTCGTACCCGGGAAAAATACCTTACAAACATGCAAGTACGATTCGTACAGAAACACCTTTTCCGTACGAATCGTAAAAAACACCGACCGGCAAGAAAATACATACAAATCGGATCCGGGACACCGCGAGTCAGGCAGCGTTTTACGGATCAGCAAGTACGATAGATACCCACAGCACTTCGCACGGCCAAATTTTTACGAGACCCAAAAAGTGCCGGAAAAGCTAAGTACGCCGCGATGCACGACGAAAAGGGGGCCCGGTACGCACCATACCCCCATCCCTACACCTCTGCACCGTACCCCCAGCCCCCCCGTATGTCCGGAGCATACCCCCAGCCCACCCCCGTAGGTACGCGCCGTACCCCCAGCCCACCCCCGTAGGTACGTGCCGTACCCCCAGCCCACCCCCGTAGGTACGGTGCGTACCCCCACCCCATAGGGGGTGGGGCTATGCACCGTACCTACGGGGGTGGGGTACGCTCTGTGCCTACGGGGTGGGGGTACGCATCGTCCCTACGGGGGGGTACGCTCCGTACCTACGGGGGTGGGGGTACGCTCCGTACCTACGGGGGTGGGGGTCCGCACCGTACCTACGGGGGTGGGGTTACGCTCCATAATACGGGGGTGGGCTGGGGGTATGGCGCATACATGGGGGGTGGGCTGGGGGTACGGCACGTACCTATGGGGGTGGGCTGGGGGTACGGCGTGTATGCGGGCACATGTTTGGACGTCTCCATGGTTGCTATGGGAGTTCGCTCCGTACGGTGGTTTTTCCATACGGTGTGCATTCGGACGGACGGGACGGATCGTACTTGCGTGCTCGGACTTCAGTTTCCCGATTTGTACGTAAAACTGTCCGGGGACGTGTTGGACACTTTTTCCCACCCGAGGACGTTTCGGGGAATTTTCCCAATGCGATTCGTATGGATTTTTTTACATACGAATCGTACTTGCCAGTTTGTACGGGACTTGTACGATTCATACGTAAAAAAATCCGGATACGATTCGTACGGGGAATATTTTTTACGGATCGGAATCGGCACCTAAGCATCTTAAAATTGTTTAAATGTAGCAAAAATTATTTTACACACTAAACATATTAATAATTCAAAATATAATTTTAAAGAAACAAAAACATAATAATATAAATTTTAACAGCATAAATAAATTATAAAATATAAAATGTAATAGATATACTGTTCCCACTGCAATTTATACCAAACTACGCAGACTACTACAATTAATATATAAAAAATGTACTACTCCCACATAACACAACACAAAAATAATACAAATTTCCAAATCGCCCTCCAATAAATGCAACAGGAGTAAAAGCGTTGGATTGCGGATAAGTAAAATTTACTGTACCTATTCCAGCCAGTACAACAGTAGCAAAACTGTTGGTTTGCGAAGAGATACATTTACTATTCCCACTCCAATCACTACAACAGTAGGGAAAGTGTAAGATTGTGAAGGGGGAAAATGTACTATTCCCACACCAATAAGTGCAACAGTAGGGAAAGTGTTGGATAGCGTAGGGGTGAAATTAACTATTCCCTCTCCAGTCAATACAACAGTAGGGAAAGTGTTGGATCGCGGAGGGGACCAATTTACTATTCCCAGTCTAACAGTAGGAAAAATGTGTTGGCTAGCGGAGGTATTGAATTTATAATTCCCACTCCAGTCAATACAACAGTAGGTAAAGTGTTGGATTGCAGAGGGGTTAAAAATAAGTATTCCCACTCCAATAAGTGCAACAGTAGGGAAAGTGTTGGATAGCGGAGGGGTGAAATTAACTATTACCACTCCAGTCAGTACAACAGTAGGGAAAGTGTTGGATAGCTGTGGGTTTAACATTTACTATTCCCACTCCAGTCGGTACAACATTAGAGAAAGTGTTGGATTGTTGAGAGGTAAAATGTACTGTTCCCACTCCAAAAAGTGAAACAGTAGAGAAAATGTTGGATAGCGGAGTGGTAAAATTTACTATTCTCGCTCCAGCCAGTAGAACAGTAGGGAAAGTGTTGGATTGCGGAGGGGTAAAATGTACTATTCCCACTACAATAAATGCAACAGTAGGGAAAGTGTTGGATAGCGTAGGGGTAACATTTAGTTCAGTCTGCTCAACATTAAAAACAAACAAAATATCTTCAACAAAATCTAATTATTTAAATAACAAAGTAAATGAAAAAATATATAAATATATTGGGGAAAAAATATTTAGGGGCCTATTAGGATGGTGGGCAGACTTTAGTCCGCCCGCCACCCTAGCGGTGCTGGGACCGGCCGCCAGTGGTGCAGCGGACCCGCACCTGCACTTAGGATGCCACCGCCACCATGGCGGTGGCATCCTCCAATCCCAGCATTGTGGCGGGCGGTGCTCACAGCACCGCCTGCCACAATGCTGGGAATGCACGTTTTGCATTGTCATGCACAAGGTGACAGGCACCGCGTGGTGCCTGCCACCTTGTCCGTGACAATGTAGTAATGGTACCCCCCATGTGCACCCCACAATACCCTGGGGGCCCGCAACGGGCCCCCGAAAGCAAAATCCGCATGCCTTTCTGCCGCCACGGAAATGCTGCTTCCCGCTCCCATGCTAATATGGATGGCGGTGTCTAGCAGACACCGCCACCATATCCAGACCCTTTTCCCCCCTGTCAACTGGTCGTCTGGCGGAAAACTGGCAGACGGTCTTTCTGTCCGCCGGGGTCCTCCCCGCCATACTAATATGGCAGGGAGGAAATGGGTGGCAGGTGGGGTATGATGTAGGGCGGATTGCCACCACCATGCGGGCGGTGGCGATCCGCCCTACATCATAATAGTCTCCTAAATATTTAAAACATTTACAATAAAAACGTATCACAATTTTAGATACATATCACAAATACCTACAAATATTATTGTCAATAAAATAAAAAAGAATTTTCATACAAATAAATATTTGTATTTAGAAATTATTTATTAACAAAAACATTAATTATTACATACATTAAGTTCAGATACTTCCCACCATATAACACCACAAAACTCACAACCTGCACCTAATAAATTCTTCACACTAATAATATAAATATTCATCAACAGACTCATTTTCATTAATTACTATTAATTAATAATTAATTATATTTAATGTACTTCCAAAATAAATCCCCACAAATCACACAAAGCAATCATACCATTTGACAAAAAAGTATTTACACAATGAACATATTTAATGATTATTAATTGCTTAAAATTAATTTACTTCCCAACACATACCCCTACAAAACCTACAACCCCCATTTAAAATCTAAACAATTTAAATTGATTTACAATATTAACATAATTAATTATCATCTAAACAAATAATTTTAATTAGAAACCAAATTATAAATCATTAAACTTAATTAACTTCCCACCTTTTACCCCATAATTCCCACAACCTGCACCTAAAATTAAACTTAAAAAATAATAATTGCACAATTAAAATTAATTACCAATTAAATACCTTATAGTATTTAACAACAAATTATAAATTAATTAACATTAATTTACTCCCCACCCTTTACCACTATAAACCAAAAACCCACATCTAAAAAAATGTAATTAAACAATTAACATAATTATCAATTAATTAATATAAATTATCAACAATTTTTTTGTGAATTAGAAATTATTTCCCATCCTTTACCTATGACCCCACAACCTGCACCTACACAAAATTACACAATTAACATAATTAATTATCAATTAATTAATTAGTATTAATTAACAACCAATTATCAATTAATTAAAAATAAATTATTTACCACCCTTTACCCCTATAAACTCCACAACCCACGCATAAAATTTACCAAAATAAAAATTACAATCACAATCAACACTATTAAATATAAATTAAATAAATATTATTAAATGAAAAATAATCATTAACGTATTATAATAAAATCACTTCCCACTGTATTGCGCTGTAAACCCACAACCTGCTATGGAACTAAAAAACAAAAACTTTAATTACATTAAATTTAATAACTACTCAAAATGTAACACATATAGTAAAACATCCGAAACCCGAGCCATGTCTCGGGCGATATTTTAAAACCCGGGACATGTATCGGGTCTAGAGATCATCAGTTCAACAAGTACTTACTTGCACCCACTGGGGTGAACCACTCAAGAACTTCATGTTAGAGATCATCAGTTCAACAAGTACTGACTCCATGTACCAGCTTCCCCAGGGGCGACCCGGAGGAGGGGCTAGCGGAGTGCGGTCCATTGCGATTGTTTCTACATATAGTAAAACATATAAATAACACATACATAAAAATTATTTCTTATACATTAAAAATAAATACTAAAATACATACCACTGATTAAAAAAGGATATTTTAAACAACTATATTTTTGTAAACGATATTAATGACTTCTATACTTTAAAACTCGATATTACTTACCTTCAAATGGATATTCTTGACATTGATATTCTTGACATCGATATTTCAATGTCACAATATTTTAAACCTGATATTCTTGTACATCAAAATTTGCAACTCAATACTTTGTCTAAACACCATGGGGATCGCAGGGGGGACTGTGGTAAAATATGGGTGTCTAAGAATCACTGACTATCAAAGCTTTATAAAAGTGCAGCAAGGGGAGACTGTAATTTTTTTTAAATGCAGGTGAACGAAGCATATGTCTGTTAAGGTTACAGATAGATATGTTAGAGTACCGGTGCAGCTGTGATGCTCATTTGAGGAGTTGGAGGTGAGAGGTTAGGACGGGGTAAGCATGTGGAGGGATCAGCTGTTACCTGCATCAATACAGATGGGACATAACCATATAGACCTGGAAAAATAGTGACTGTATTGAAATGCCCTTTTAAAACTGCCACCACCCCACACACATTTTGCTGGATTTTATTGCTATTATATGGGCTCTGAAAACTGTCCCGCTGTCGCACAATGGCCAGTGTATGTTCTTTGACGCCTAAAAATATGTGGAATTAGCTAATCCCTGATTGGCATATTTAACTTACCGATCAATACCTAGTATATGGTACCCACTGTGCCCAGGTCCCGTAAGGTAAATGTCATTAGTGGGCTGCAGCACCTATTGTGCTACCACTAAAGTGACCAGGTAAAACTTGCCTCTAGGACTTCCACAGCAGCGTAGCATGGCAGTTTTAAAACTACCAATTTCAACCTTTTAAAAACACCCTTTTGACCAGCCTACACCTTTAATTTTAATGACTCTACGTCACCCCTAAGGTAGGCCCAAGGTACTCATAGGGCAGGAAGTTGGGTATTTAAAAAGTAGGACATGTTTAGCGATGTTTCACACGCCCTGGTAGTGAGAAATGTCCAAAGTCATTTTTCACAGTGGCAAGACTGATTTGCCCATAGAATAGCAGTGGCTTACATTATAACACCTTATTATGCAAACTCCAGTTTAGGAATGGCCACAATCATGGTTCAAGGACTCAAGTTAATAGTAATTTATAATCCAATCTGATGATAAAGTCTGATTTTAAATTACTATTTTGGAAATGCCCCTTTTAGAAAATTGCCATTTACCTGCCTAAAGGCCACTAGTAGCCTTTTCATATGTAATCCCCAACTGTCACCTGGCCACCTGCTGGGTTGTGTGAATGGCCCTCAGAAAAGGGAACAAAAGGGCCATGACTTGGAGGAGGTATTACCTCCTCCTGACAGGAAGGCCTTGTGGAGGTGCCCACCAACTGCATACATTTCAAATGGCCAACCCTTATCACAGGCAGATGTAACTCACACATGGGGCTGCCATTGTCCACGTAGCAAGAAAGGCGCCAATCTCAGTGGGGGAAAACCTGTTTCAAAATTGGTTTCCAGGGCGAGTTCCTCATTTCCCTAGACTCACCTCAGGGATGTGCCAGAGCTCTGCCCAGGAGAAGAAAGGTCCTGCCATGTTGGATTTTGGTAAAGCAAGGCACTGTGGGATACTTTAGGGTCAAAACCCCTGGAAGTGATGTCAAAGTGGGTAAGGTTTCCCCTGGGAATTTATTCCCTATTAAGTCCCAACATAGAGGATTTGACCGGGACCAAAGTCGAGCAGCACACAGTTGTCAACAACACCTTTTGGGCCCGATCTTTGAATTTCGTCCCCTCAGAGTTTTTCAGGCGTCGATGTCGAGAGCCTCAAACTTCCTGCTGGAGTGAGGATCCCATCGAGGTCTAGAACTGCAGATGGCCACTGTTGGCCAATCCTTCTTTGGATCCAGCTGGTACTCTAACCCGGCAACATCCTTATAGACAAGGATTTTCTCCAAGAAGAAGACTAAGGAGGTCATTAATATGACCCAGGAAACCGGACTGCCCACAATGCTTGCGGCGGTCCTGCACCTACAATGCGGGATGCGCCTGCACACTTGCAGGCGCATCCCGCATTTGTAACAATGCGGTGGACGGTGCTAAAGGCACCGCCCGCCGCAATGCCACAAAAGCAAGTTGTGCCTTTCAATGCACAACATGACAGGCACCGCGTGGTGCCTGCCATGTTGTACATTGAAATGTCATGTGCACCCCCCAACCCCCAGAGTAGCGGGCCCCCAATGTCGAAGATCGCATGACTTTCCATGGCGGAGCTGCCGACACGGAAAGGCATGTCCCTGCCTGCATACAAATATGGATAGCGGTGTCTACCAGACACAGCCACTATATTAACAGTTTTTCCGCCCGGTAGGCAATCGGGCGGATTGCCTAATGGTGGAAAACAGGTGGACGGTCTTTCCGTCTGCCGGGGTCCCCCCCGCCATAGTAATGTGGGGGGGAATTGGCATGCGGGCGGGCACAAATGACGGGCGGATCGCCACCACCGTGTGGGCGATGGTGATCCGCCCGACATGCTAATGGGCCCCCAAGTCAGAAGGTAAACATTCCACTGGACTGATCCTGTTCCCTGTATGTAACCTGTGCTCCATTGCACACTGCCTTATCTTTTGGCTTTGATCCAATCTAGCACTAAAAGATAAATGCAGTTAGCACTTTGCATTTTTTTGGTGCTAAAAACATCCACAATTTTGGAAAATCATATCTCCAGTTTCCTACATCCGTTTTTTGTCATTTTGGTGTTTATTTGTTTAATAAAATGTTCTCAATGCTTATGAATTGGAGTAGGATTTGTATTGCGTTGTGCTTTCTACTTATGAACTGTTTTCGTACTGATAAATGCTTTATAATTGTTTCTCCTAAGTTAAGCCTGTCTGTTCTGTGCTTCATCTTCCGAGGGCAGAGCTCAGGTTTAAATTATTGAGACCTAATTAGACCTAGCACAGAATTGTGACATTATTGCTTGATGAGAACTCACATCCCCCCAACTAGTAATCCACTTTCTCGCAGTGATATGTTTAGATGACTTTATGAAACAGGTTTAATTGGACAATAGGTCTCAACATTATAAGTCTGAGCAATTGGATTTGCAAACGTTTGTTTGTATGGTCATTAGCTAATGTCAAAATGCCTGCCAGTGTGTCATGACACATTTGGACACACTCATCAAGATGCATGTGTAAACATGTGGATGTCTGGGCAGCCATTTTGAAATGGGTTTTGTATTAAAGAAAAAGTAACTCCAAGGTATCCACAAAAACGAACGCATGCCTTCACATGCATAATGAAGCATGTGTGCGCATGTATCATGACACAACAGTGGCCATTTTGTTATTCGTAATTTACTAATCCACACAGTCTTTTTAGGAAAGTAAATTAAACTTAAACAAAAAAAGTGTGCAAGAGCACGAAAAAGATTACAAGCAGACAGGCAGCAGATTCAAGCTATCCTGCCTGATATGGGGTGAAACCCCGAAACCGGTCCTAGGATGCTTGTTTTCGGTCCAGGGAGGAACTGGCTTGGCAGTTCGGGCTGGACTGTTCCCATGAGGCACAGGGTCAAGACTGATTTGCATATGGCCAGGTCTAAACTGGAGTGGCATGGTGAGCAAAAGAATGATGGATTTAACCCAGATCTCTTGACTGGGGGAGAATGTTTTGATTTGTTCTGCATTCCGTCCATCATTTGTGTGTCTTTTGGTTTAGATGCAGGCCACTCGCAGAAAAACTGAGAGGGCCAGGATAATGAATGGAGAAAAAGATCAGGTGTTAAGTCTGTGAGATCAATGATAAGTAAAGGGAAGGACTGACGAGTTGGTGAGCAGGTAGGAAGGGCCCAATAGACTTCAGTGAATGACATACAAAGAAAGGAAGTGGCTGGTAGACCTATCACATGACAGGTAGGTATAGAAATATAGGGAAAGATCTATAAGCTAGAGAATGGGAAAAGCCGCACAGGACTTTCAAGCCAGGGGGCCAGGTAGACAGGGAATACACAGCGGCCAAGTTTTCCCGCTCCATGTGTCATGTGCTGCTCCAGTCCAGGTTTTACCTTTGAAGTCTGGGACGTGTGATCCTGTTTTGTAATGGAATAGGCAAGACTAGATGTCCCAGAATTCGAAGAACATGCCTGGGCTGGAGCAGCACATCACGTATGGACCTGGGAAACATGGCAGGGCTGAGATTGAAACATGCCTACATATTTGTGTGGTGTTACAGAGTTGTAATAGTTTGTAGAGAAGATTTAGATTATGCATTTTTTAAAGATTTATCATCTCCTCGATGATAAATCGAGTTGTCTCCTTTGAAGAGTTCTCGTGCTTGTTTTGCCAGAGCCCACAAATAAACACATTGCTTTGCGTGCGTGCGTGTACTGCAAACTCAAACAGATTGCTAAACATTATTAACTCAAGCCATTGTGACTGACATAAGAATTTGCTGCAGTTTTGCACGTGTCTATTGTCATAGCGGATTTCGTTGTTATCTGTTGTGGTAACAGAAGGTTGTTGGAGAACAAATTGTAAATCACGATGTGTGACAGATAAACTCTTTGCGGATGCGGTAAAAGCAAATGATATCTGGTTAATGTTCAACAGACCTGCAAGAGGTGCACAAAACACACATGTACAATTCATTGAGAGTTGTCCAAGAAGTCTGTGTTTGCTGTGACTACTAGATAGATGCTGCGGTTAAAAGTTCAGTTTACAGTTTAATTCCTTTGAAGTCTGCATCATGTCAGCTAAGGATGCGGTAATAAAGCATTGAGATGTGACATAAAAAATCAGCTATTCGTACTTCTGTTTTCTGTGACAGAACAAAATTAACTCTTGCTATTTCGGGACTCATTTAAATCCCTCTTTATCCGTAGAAATCCAGAGGGAAATACTACTAACATGAGTATTCATCCGTTTTGTCCCATTGATCTACTTCAGTGTTATTTTCTGTTATCAATTGAAGCAGGTAATGCCCTGCATACTCACTCACATCCTAGGCCTGTGCACTAGGCCTCATCAAGCCACCGGTAGCCACAACCCCTGAGTTGTCAGATCCGCCAATTCAGGGCCTCAGTAGTTAGTGGAGTAAGTGCAGCAAGACACCACTAGCGTCTCCTGGTTGAGTTACATGGCACCCGGTGAAAACTTAGGGTCGTTTTTACAACTAAAGTGGTGGAGTGCGGCATTAAGCCAAGAAGTCACTTTAAAAACGCAGGGCTGCACCGTATTATCAACAATACGGTACAGCCCTGCGTTTCTCCGTGCGCTGGCGCTAAATTTAGCTGCCTAGCGCCAATGCAGGCACCCTTGCACCATAGTGCAAGGGTGTCTGCGTTGTGGGAAGGATTGTTTATGTGCAGGAAGGTGTCCCTTCCTGCACATAAACAATCATAAATGGTGAATTGTAACTTCTATGTGTGCTGGTTTATGCTGCACACATAGAAGTTGCAACTCATAATTTTTTTATGCTTTTTTATGTGCAAGAAGGGACACCTTCCTGCAAATAAACAACCATAGATGACGTTTGCTGTATCTATGTGTGCTGCACAATGCAGCACACGTAGAAACAGCAAAAACAAGGAGAAATAAAGCATTTCTCCTGTTAAAGGCCAGGTTTTCACTGGTATTAATGTTGCCACTGCCCCATATTTATGCCACCCTTGTAAATATGAGGCAGCGTCAAAATCAATGGATGAAGCGGCGGAACACCTACCACAACACCCGTTGCCCACTCCTTTCACACTAAGTATAGCGTGAAAGTGTGCCGTATTCACATGGCAGTGTTAAGCCACGTTAAGTAGCTTTGCATCTTTTTTGTGAATAAGGTAAAGCCCTTATCGCCACAGGAACGTCAGAAAAAGTGACATTCCTGTGGCGATAGGGTCTTGTAAACATGCCCCTTAAATTTCTGTAAGTGGGTTTCTCCCCATGGACATCGGTTCACAGCCATCGCAACAAGCCATTTTCTCAAACAGGGATTTCAGGCAAAGCCCAGCATTATAGGTGGACCTGAGAGGGACATCAGGATGAGGTACCCAATGCCTTAAAGGAGCAAGAGAGGTTGTTGTTACCATGCTAGTATGCATGCGAGACACATGGGAGCATATTTATCATTGTTGCTGTGTCGTCCTTGCGCCATGGAAGGGGGGCGCAAGGGTTACGCAACAACAAAGTTAGATTTATGAGGTCAAGCAAGGCCACCTTGCATGGCCCTGCATGGCTTGATAAATCTAGAGTAACGCAGCACGGTGCAAATCGCTGTGTTACGCTCCTTTGCCTCAGGGAGGCATGCCATGGGTGCATCTTGGCTGTTCCCTTGCACCCACCCATGGATTTTGGCTCTTTCCCAGATTTACCATTAATGGTAGCACTGGAATTGCATACAAATGCTAATCCTCCCCAGGTTAGGCGTAACAAGGAGAAATATCTTTATTTCTTCTCGTTTTGTCCTCTTTGTAGGACTGCTGCATTCTGCAGCAAACAGACAAAGAGGAAAATGCCCCTGAGAATTCTTTTTGGATAGAAAGGTGTCCCTTCCTGCAGAAAAACAATCCTGCTTTCAATGCAGGCACCCTTGCACCATGGTACAAGTGTCCCTGCATTTGCGCTAGGCAGCCAAGTGTGTGCCAGCGCATAGACAGGAGAGAAATGCACCGTATGACTGCACATTTCTGCCCTTTCATGCAGCGCAGCACAGCAAGCTGGCTTGCTTCATTGTGCTGGGTGAACATTTTAAAATTGTGACCCTTAGGCTTTTGTGAAAGTGAGGTAAAGGCTGGCTGTTTATGTGTATCTAAATAAACATTTGATCTCACATTTCTAGAAGCTCAGCGTTGTTTTACACTTCTACCCTCCTCAGATGGGGGTTGTAAATAAACTATTTGAGGTTGTAGACCCATCAGCTTGTGAGTGTATGTCTAATTGGGAGGATACACATGGGAGGTTTCTCCTAGCCTTTATCCAGGATGGAGGTACTAGGCTTGTTTGGTGCTGAGACAGTCAGCAGAGGTTTCTTCATTAGGGTGAAGGAGCATTGCCTCCCACCCACTGTGGCATGCTAAACGTGAAAAATATAATGGCAATGAAATGTTTTCATTGTCATTTTATTTTTCGCTATGGAGCATCACAGATGCCAGCCTGTCTGAGCCAGGAAAAAGGTTGTGTGTGTCCTCTTCTGGAGCAGTTACTGACTGGCGCTCCAAAGTGAGCATGTCAGTTTGGCGGTCAGCCTTAGGCTGGCCAAACAGACATGCACACTTTTATTTTTCCAACCCAGCTGTGCTGCACAGCCGGGTTGGAGAGAAGCCACAGGCTCCCTGTGTCTGAGCGAGCATCAGGGCAGCCCTCCCAGGCCAATCCAGGTGCTTCTCTCATGCTAGCAGAATCTGGATTGGGTGGGGAGCCTGTACTGAGGTCCATTGGCTGCCAGGAGGTCAGAGGAGAGCTGGAGAGGAGCAGAGAGGCAGATTTTGCATAGGTATATCTTTTATGTATTTATTTGTATTCCCCTAACCCACCCACAACCCCCGCCCTCCCCCAGTCGCCCTCCACTCTAGATTGGTGGTGGCAGCCCATGGAGACAGTTATAGTACCTTTAATGTGAAATAGGAAGAATTCCTGCTTCTGTGCAGGATATCACCAAATCAGTCCGAAGGTCCCCTTCAGCAGAGGGCATATAGCGCACTGGAGTGGAAATCAGGGAAACATTTACATCTGGTAAAAAAATTAAACATTTCAACAAGTACTGACAAAGATAGGGAAAGGGCAGGAATGCACCATACTTAACAATATACAGAGCATTCCAGTAATTTCCCAGCGCTGGTGCACAATGCACTGCCTAGTGCCAACGCAGACACCCTTGCACCCGAGTGCAAGGGTGCCTGCGTTGTAAGCAGGATTGTTTTTTGTGTGCAGGAAGGGACATCTTCCTGCAGTAAAACAATCCCCTGCAGCATATTCCTCTTTCTGTGTGTTCTGCACACTGCAGCGCACATAAAAAGAGGAAGTGATGAGGAGAAATAAAGATATTTCTCCTCGTTACGCCTGGCGAGGCATAACATTTTGATGCATTCCCAGGTACATGTAGCCTCCCTGCAGCACAGTGACGCAATGCAGCGTTTTGTGCTGCGCTGCTTTACTCTGGATTTATCAGGCCACACAAGGCGGTGCAGGTGGCCTTACGTGGATTAATAAAACAAACTTAAGAGCTGCGTCACTCTTGCGCTCTTTTGCGTGGCGCAAAGGCAATGCAAATCTTTAATAAATGTGCCACCTAGTATCAATTGGGGCACATGCAACACACATACATGCAACCAAGTCCAATGAAATGCTTAATGCACACTCGAAACATACACATACAGGCCCCTGTGCGTACACAGACAGCTTATCCACAAAACGACTCATGCACACAGAACACACATACAGGTACATTTGCACACACAACAAACACACATATAAAGGGACAAGCATCCATGCACACAGTTTTACCCAACATGTTGGGTCACTGTCAAGACACAGACCAAGCTTTCTTTAGAGTAATGTTGTAATGCCGTCAAAAAGAAGGTAGAGAATACATGTATTGTGCACGTTAACACGTGACTATGTAGCATTCAAATTAATATCAACAGGTGAACCTATACAGCTCAAAAGAAGGTAAATCAACTCGCTCTCTGCACTTGGACTTTTCCTTTTAAGCAGGAAGAACATTTAACTCTCATCACTCCACTTCAACTCATTTCGGAGGTCCCTTTCTGTTAATGTGTGATGTTGTTACGTGCTAAATAATATGATTTACACACACACTCGATAACAGTTTTTATATATTTGACGGGGGTTCACATCTCAGGCTTCCACATCCAAGTAGGCAACTTCTTGGGTAGGATCTCACATGGTGGGCTATCAATGTTCTTTTAAGAATTCAATTAAATGTGGCACGCTTTATTTCTTCGAACATGGCATGCGGGGCTTCCATATCAATCTGCATGGATCTGAAGGCTAAAGTACAGCTTCAGACACTCGCACCCAAACCTTTAGTAAAGTGGCATCTTAAGCACGCGCCATTTCTCTATTCTTCCTGATTCACTACGGAATGATTATCAAAGACAGCATGAAAAGACTTCAATGCACTTGTAATGCAGCGGGCAGGATATCCGTCATGTTTGATATGGAGTATGGGGAGTCTGTAAGCCTGGGTGCTTCCTGTTCCTGCCCCTGGAGTCCTAGAAGCGGCGAAGAGGACTGAGAGGCGGCAGCTGGCAGGGAGGGAAGTGATTTAAAAATAAAATCATACCCTCCCCTAGACCCTATAGCGACCCGTCTCCCGCCTTGCTTAAGTAGCAGCCGCCACTGTATACATCGCCAAAACAGCAATCACAACAATACCTTAAAGTTCAGTCAATAAGGAGAGTTTTTTATTGGTTTTAAGGATTTGTTCTCATTCAAAGGTTCAGTTAGATTTTTCTTTCTTTTTGATTAATTAGTCAAAAAGGTATCTATCGAATTACAGAATTGACAGTAAAAAACATTGATTAGAACAAGTCATCAAATAAACAATACAGCTCATTTAATGAAGGAAAGAAATCCCTACTCTAAAGAATGAGGTAAACATGGCTGTTAGCAGGAACCCCGTAGCTGTTCAAGTTTCATAATCAAGGGTGAGAGTGAGCATGAGGCTGGAAGTCAGTTAATCAAATATCAGCTGAACTCCCCATGAAAAGAGGTTAATAAAAAACAAACTCATCATTCAGCAGCACTAGCGAGTGCAATCAGTAAGAGGTCAGGTAAGGGTGCAAATCAGCATTCTGACATCACCCTGAAGCGGTTAGCATTCAGCTTTAATGCGGTGGGAAGTGCAGAAGCATAAAGGCTCTCAGTAGTGGGTCTGAAAAATGGGTAAAAGCGTGGGCCAAAGCAGCATAAGGAATGGCAGTGCCAACCTACCCTAGGAGCATGCATTCATATCAACAGCTGAAAGCAATGGCGCGAATCATTCTGCATCTTCTCCTTCCTTCCAAACTATGGGCTGTCGAAGCTATTTGAGAACCATCTCACCCCATTCTTTTTCATGTTCCTTCTCGGTTCGCTTCCGAGGCATTACCATGAAATATGAAACAGCCTCTTTAACTAGAATAACATATGAGCCCTATTGATTCTTAGACCTCCTTTCCCGTGGATATGATCACAGTCTAACCTTCTAATAATATAAGTTGAATGTTAGGCTAAACAATAGACTTATGTGAAACAAAACATTTGCAGCAATGAATATTATTCAGCCATCATATTTCTTCATTATTAATTGGGAAGGAAATCGGTTAAACAATTAACATTTGTATTCATGCATTGTTTTTTAACCCTTTCGCTGCGGCGGGAATTCCGCCGCAGCGCTGGGGAGTGCGGGGGGGGCAGCGCGGTTGAGCTGTGCTCATGACGGAGCGGTTCCGTCATGACTCCGCCCAGTTGTGTTGTCCCCCCGCACAGGCGGGGAAACATCGCCGCGTGGGCGGAGCGGCCGCCAACGGTCGTGGCATGACGGAACCGCTCCGTCATGAGCACACGGCAACCGTGGCTCATGACGGAGCGGTTCCGTCATGAGCGGGGAAGGGGTTAATGTGTGAAATAATATTGTCGTTCTATTCAATTATAATGTGTTTCTAGCAAACATTTCAAAACAGTATTATTATTCAAATACATTTACTAGTACAGTGTGGTGTGATGCTTAAAAGAATATGTCAGGGTAAGGTCAACTATCAAGCATTTTGTGCATGTCTCTGCACATTCAGTTTTTCTGCTAAAATAATAAAGTTTGCTTTAAAATTTTGAGGCCTTGCACTCATAGGTATAACTGGGTGCTACAACTAACTTTGTGCAGTAACCGGGCTACGCACAACAATAGACTCACACATGCATCCCACACATGTGTGTACAAGTGCCCCTTACCCTAGCTGTGTTGCAGCAGCCTTAACTTAAAGGCGGACACTGACGGTAAACATGCATAGTCCATTTACTGTGTGCTTACCGTGGGTGATACACGTAGTGAGAATCATCCACAGTAAAAAGCCCAAATCAGGGTGATCAAAAATCTGGGCATATTCAATGAGCAGAACCCATTGTTAAGTCGAGCATTCAAGACCTCTTGTATATACTTTAGTATATACTTATTATTATTTACTTATATGTGTGTGTATTATGTGGGCTCTGGAGATCAGCCCTAGGACTTTTCTGCTTCCGCTTAGGGACTTTTTTTTCTATTCAACTGCCTCTATTTAACTGTCTTGATAGAAAACGACCAGCAGAGGTCAGTAAAATACCAGAATTGCTTTCTACTGAGGGACTTTCTTTTTTTAATTTTTCTAGTAACTGCCTCAATTTAACTTTCTTGATAGAAAACGACCAGCAGAGGTCAGTAAAATACCAGAATCACTTTACCATTCTCTAGGTTTCAGTCCACAGAAATTGTCTTCCACGAGCACCCGTAGACAATAATATTGCTTTCAAATTTTGTATTTTCAGTGATATGACCATGGAATGCCCTGATTTTATAATAAAAACAGAGCTTTGGACTATACCATTTCCAACTGAAGGGTAATATTTCTCTCCATGTGTTCCCTTACCTGGCGTGTCACGCAGTTTGTTGCTTACTTTCCCTCCATGTTAAAGAACAATATATGTTTCAGCACCTAGGCTAATGTGTTGCATAGCTAAATACATATAAGGTCCCAAAGGCGAAACCGATTGCTTTGCAAATGCCTGTTAAACAATATGAGTACAACCTTACTTTCCTATTTTGCAATAAAATTAACTTCGATTTCCATTTTTAAAACCATTCTAATTGGTTACATTTTTTTCGAAATAGCCAACTTCCTTTAAAAAAATCTGTAACATATGACCAATTATTGTGCAAAGTAATAAAATTTATATCTGCATAGCCCTACTTGGAGTGGTCTCCAAAAGTGTCTGGGAGTGCTTTGACAACAATGAACAAAACAACGTCCACCAATTTACAAGTACATCAATATCAGGTCAAACCGCATGCAACAACAGAAAAATAACCACGGAAACCAGGAGGATCGAAGCCTTCTGTGATCTGCAGCATTTCAAAATACTTTTTAACCGACTAATGATTTGGACCCATGTGGTTTCATGTACTGGAGAGGTCCAAAGTGCCCTGGGGCTGAAGTCCAGGGTCCTGCCCGTTATGCCTTACTGTTTTAATTACTTGAAACTGTTAGGACAGAAAGTTCACTTCATGCTTCTGGAAAGAGCTTCTGTCCTGTGTCTTTTTGCTGAGTGAAGTTGATGATTTACCTCATGAACTCATCAATCATGTGAACCCACTAAGTGGTCTCCCCTTTTACTGGAATAGGACACCAAAGTGGGGCTCTGAGGCAGAGCAGTCACCCTAAGGGGCATGTTTACGAGCCCCTTCGCCTCACTCGTGCACTATGCAACATGGTGCAAGAGCAACGAAAATAAAAAATGAGATTTATGAAGCCACGCAAGGCCACCTTGTGTGGCCCTGAGTGGCTAAATGAATCTCGAGTGATGCCATGCAGCGCAAATAAATGTGTTACATTACTTTGTGCCAGGGAGGCATTTCCATGGGCATTGTGTGTTTCTTCCCACGCAACATCCATGGGGTTTGAAGCATTCCCAGATTTACCAGAAGTGGTAGACAAGAGAATGCACCAAAAACCTATGCCTCCCCAAGTGAGGTGTAAATAGGAGAAATATGTTTATCTCTTCTTGTTTTTCCTCTTTCTATGTGCACTGCATTCCGCAGCACACATAGAAAGAGGAAAAGGCCTCAGGGGATTGTTTTTGTGCAGAAAGGTGCACCTTCCTGCCTAAAAACAATTCTTACACTGCAGACACCCTTGCACTGTGGTGCAATGGCGCCGTCGTTGGCTCTAGGCAGCCAAAAGGCCACCAGTGGTGGGAGAAAAGGCAGGAATATTGACTTAAATACTGCGCTTGGCTGCCGTTTCCCTGTCACAAAGTGCAGCGCAGCAAGGTGACTTCTCTGATACCCTGGGTGAAGCCCTTTCTACCCAGGGTATGAGAGACTGGCAGTGGTGGCAGTGTAAATCTAATTAGGAGACAGACTTTTTTACTTGTGCTCCTGTGGGGGAACTGCCTACAGCAGGCTTCTCCAACGTGTAGCTCGTAAGCTACTGGTTGCTCTCCAACTATTTGTAAGTAGCGTCTCCTCCGCTAATGCGGAGAAGTGTTGCCCCACTACTCGTTGAACAGTGCAAAAGAAAAAGAAAATGATAATAACAAAAAGTTTTTATCATGTTATTTTTCTTTGCGGGACTCCAACTCCAGCCAGGTCAGGCGGGGGCAGGATAGGTGCCCCGCCATCAGAGGAAGCAAGAGTGGTTTGCACTCCCTCCCTAAGTGTGCATGCCGCTTGGTCGGCCCTCTGGGGCCATCCAAATAGTCATGCACACTTTGCTGCACAGCCCAGTGGAGAACATGCCCAGTCTCTCAGTTACTGCCTGAGCGGCCGTTTCGGGCACTTAGACCAATTGGCTGGAAAAGGCCAGGAGACTGGCTGCTCCCGGTGCTCTGCGAGGACTTAGAAGAGGTGTGAGGTGGCAGCGGCAAAGAAGGTATGTTAATTTTGTATTTTCATATGATGCCTTTCACCCCCCCACCAACCTATACACAGGCAGCCGAACAGATGCGCCATCACCTGCAGTAAACAAGAACATCACAAAGACGCACTCACATTTTGTTCCATTGTATTGAGCCGGAGAGAAGAAACACCATGTGGCGTAACTAACAATTTACACGTTATTGCCGTAGAGAAAATTAATGGTGTGTGGGGATTGCAAGCACTTCCACTCCAATGCAATGGCTGCCACACAGCCACGTCATTACTTCTCATTTTGTACACACTACATTTGTATGCAATAATTCTTGTCTCATGCGTAAGTTGTTGTTATGCATATCGAATATTTGCTATGAAATGCACTGCTCACCCGCAGCACCCCCTGAGCACCTGCATGTGTGTTTTGTTGTCCACTGAAAAGTACAAGACTTGTTTTCCCACTGTTCCCGCCTTTTCACAAGGTGTGGTTTGTGGTGTGTTGGTGCCTCGCTGTCAGTTAGGCAGGCGCCCGGCATAACACTGTGGTCAGTAATGGCTTTACAGTATAAATGTCCCAAGCTTGGGGTCCCTTTCCTTCTCACACTCAGAACACAGAGTGAACACACAGTCACCATCATGATCTTGAGAGACACTGGATGGAGGGCCAGCACCTTTTTTGCATGGCGCCGCGCCCTACCACTTTCAAATGTCACCAGCCGCGCCTGCTCCTGAGTGCAGACCTGCCTACTGAATTAAAAGCTTTTGCTTGGTAGAATTAATATAGGCATACCAAAATTGAAAAAACGTGCATTCGTGATATAAATGTTTGTATCTTAAGAACTCATAGGCTCATGTTTGGAAAAAATTGGTTGACTTTGTAAATTATATACAAAGCTGATATTTGAGTGATAAATCATACGGCACTGGGGAGAATTATTACTCATATTATTACCTGGGTACCAGGGGCATTACAGCAGTGGCTGTTATGTATTAGTCATGTACAGGCATTCTAAATTAATAAATCCTTTTTGCATTGCTGGTGGCAACTCTAAGGCACTGAGGTGATCACTGCTGGTGATTTTGTAAGGGGTGGCCACTAATATAATCTTGCCTCATATGTTCACTGCTTTAACAGTAATAACAGTAGCTCAGAATGATACTTTTTGAACAAGAGTAGCTCTTATTATAGAAAAGGTTTGAAATGGGGAGTCTGTAAGCCTGGGTGCTTCCTGTTCCTGCCCCTGGAGTCCTGGGAGTGGGCGGAGAGGACTGAGAGGCGGTGGCTGGCAGGCAGGTAAGTGATTTTAAAAAAACTATTTAATTCCCTCCCCTCACCTCTCCCGCGACCTGCCCCCACCTTGCTGAAGTAGCAGCCACCACTGTATAAAACGTCAATTCAGCAATCACAATAATGCCTTAAATTTCAGTTAATAAACAGAGTTTTTTATTAGTTTTAAGGATTTATCCTCATTCAAAGGTTTAGTTAGATGTTTCTTTCTTTTTGATTAATTAGTCAAAAAGGTATCTATCGAATCACAGAATTGACAGTAAAAAATATTGATTAGAACAAGTCATCAAATAAACAATACAGCTCATTTCATAAAGGATAGAAATCCCCACTCTAAAACATGAGGTAAAAATGGCTGTTAGCAGGAACCCCGTGACTGTTCAAGTTTCATAATCATGGGTGATAGTGAGCATGACGCTTGAAGTCAGTTAATCAAATATCAACTGAACTTCCCATAAAAAGAGGTTAATAAAAAACAAATTCATCATTCAGCAGCACTAGCGACTGCAATCAGTAACAGGTCAGGTAAGGGTGCAAATCAGCATTCTGACATCACCCTAAAGCGGTTAGCATCAGTGGCGTCACTAGGGGGCTGCGGGGGGTGCGGACCGCACCGGGTGACACCCTCACGGGGGGTGACACCAAAGGGCCGGTCCGGTCGGTGTGTCTGTGGTGCACTGCAACCGTCCGTGCAAAATTTTATTGAAACCAGCAGTCCAGAAACCGAAACGCAACGACGCGCGCAACCTAACCTTCTATTCAGCAGGAGGTGCCTGTGCGCAGCGCGCACTGTCTCCTCCTCCGCCGCGTCTGCGCGCCTCGGCAGTGACGTCACGTCGTCACTAGAGGGGTGCAGTCGGCGATGTTGTTACGGGAGGAATCCGAATCCCGCATGCGCATTGGGCCCCAAATGCGCGTGACTTGGCATCACGAGGGACGAGGAGGTGAGGAGGTCTCAGGTCGCCACACTGCCACAGCGCCACTATAATTTAATTTTATTCCAAGCAAGGCTAACGGCCGTGCCGCGGGCCGCCGACCGAGGTAGTCCCCCCCCCCTGTCTGCAACCAACTCAGCAGGTGAGTGGCCTATTGCTTATTCAGTGCAGGGCGATGGGCGATTCCATGTGTTTCTGCGCTGTAGGTTCAAGCACTGTAAGGCATGGCATGGGTAAATAGAACCGGTCTCTTGATGGGATATTCATTGGCATTGGTTGCCAGTACGTTACTAACTCGGATCCAGCCGTGAACCTATAAAAAAGACCCGTTTCTACCTCACATAACATTCTACATCAAAAATCAAATGTTCTGTTTCTCGCTGATGCGGTGGCGGCCTCCCCTATGCAGGCTCCCGTATCATAAACCCTGGGTCTCAGTGACATCAAACTGAAGCGCCTATGACATTCGTTACCAATACCAAGGTTCCTTTCACAGACTTCTGATTCTAGCGCTGCTGTGTAATGACTTACGGAACAAATAAATGGTTCACTGGGGGGGGGCAGGAGAGACAAACGGAAGGTCAGTTCACGGGGTGGGGGGCTTGAGAGACAAATGGAAGGTCAACTGTATTGATCGAAGTCCATCAAAATACCACATCTGGACAGCATGCAAAAATATTTTTTTTTATCAAAGAACAAAAGCAAGTCACATCGACATGTAGTCACACAGCACTCAATATGTGCATAGAACGTAACGACGCAAGCAACTGAATGGTGCGACCGGTGGCACCGCACCGGATGCCAAGTTAGGGCGCCATTTGGAACCGACGAGTGCCGGGCCCGGCCCGTTACTAATTTTCATTTTCACAGGTCCAGGAATAGTCAAAGGAGGGAGGCTCCGTCATCTTCTCAGCAATGCCAGTGTAAAATATCACGCCATTTTATTATCTTAGCTCGTGCACCCTTCTCTTGTTAATTCCGCCAACCGCAGACATAATTGTTGTGATAAAAAAAACTAAAATAATAGTGCATATTTATACATAGGACTGCACGATATGTCTTAGACTAGACTTCCTAACCGGATCATGCTAGTTGCAGGAAAAAAACTGCTGAGTATTTGGGTGATGGCATTGGTAGCGCATGAATCCTAGAACCAGGCTGCAGGCCTGCTGTAGCTAGCTAGCCCTGGCCTTCTTTGGCCGCCCATGGCAGTCCCTTATTTTGCCACCATGCGTGCGCGTACGGAGTGAAGAGCATGGGGGGAGGTGGGTGCTGGTGAGATATCCGGGTTGTTTGTTTGCCACGGCGGCCAACTGAAGAGCGGGGGAGGGAGTGAGGTGCCTGTCCCGAACCTGCAGGTAAGAGCTCCCCCTCTCCCTCGCTCCGTGTGAAAGGTACTTCTGAGTGCCCGGCGTGTACACTGCTCCATGTGCTTGTTTATTTTAACAATTCATTCTTGGGCCAGTGCAACCGTAAGTCTGTAGAACATGTTGGCAGGCCGTGTCCTACAAGTAATGCAAGCAAGGGCACTCTGTAAAGGACATGGTCAAAGACTAGGCCCTGCGAGTAATACCAAAAGAGACTGGTTACAGATCAGGTGCGATGTCATAGGGCCCAGGGCCGGCTTTAGGGCGGTGCAACCGGTGCGACCGCACCAGGCGCTGACTTTAGGTGGGGGCGTGTGTTTGCAAGTTAATAATAGTTTTAAAAGCACCTTCTGCCAGCATTCTGGCCTCCAGCAGTTTTCAGCCGTCAATAAAAATGTCAAGAGAACTCCGTGATTCATTTTCTTCCTACAGAAAGATCGGAGGTTTGTCTAGTGGAGGCTTTGAGGGTAGCGCAGATGGTTAATATGCCTACTGCAAAGAACCTGTAACTGCAGATCACAAAAGAACTTGTACCAGCAGATCACAAAGTGTGTGCTTCAAGTTCTCCAGACCAAGCGCTATTAAACTATACCTTATAGTCCTCTGTCTTACGTAACATTTCCTATACACTGATTTGCACACCTATGATTGATTGTCTCTGTGTTTTGTGCGTGTTATGTAAAGTGATCTGACACCCTACACTGGTATAAGTGGCGCTATACAACTAATTGTCTGAGCGATGGAGTGATTATGGAGACATGAGGGGCACTGTTAAAGGGTGATAGTGAGGGAATGCATGGCTGAGGTGATCACTGGGAGGGCGCCAACAACCATTGTCGCACTGGGCGCCACCAGCGCTAAAGCCGGCCCTGGTAGGGCCAGTCTCAGAAGTTGTAATGCCCTTTTGTATTGCCGCATGGAATTTTTGAGAAGTGAGAATGCCAAAACCTAAGTCAGAACGTGATGCCTTGACTACTCTGTATAAAATTGTAGGAAGCTTTGTCGTGCTATATCTCCTACCATAACTGTAGGGACATGCCATGCCTGTTGACAATGCATCACATTTACTGGGGACAAAGGTACCGAATACGGAGCAGGACGGACCTATCTCTGGTGTTTTGGCACGGATTACAGCAAATTAAGTGAAATGCACGTGTATTTTTAATTCCAAATACACATTCTTTCATATACTCATGGATTGTCTGATGCAATGTTTTAACTATGAAAAATACATTGATTTTAATCACACCCAAACATATTAGCGCTACTTTACAGAGTTTGCCAGTGAAGCGGTACTTTTCGTTTCTTGTCTTTTTTTCAACAACATTGTTTTCCATGGTGGGGAAGTGCACCAATCGTGGGGTACTGTGACGAGTGATTGATCGGTGGATTGGTAACTCTAAACCATGTTCTTACTGCTTACATTTCACATGAGGGTGGGGTACCGCCTGACGCCTTAGGACCGAGTTCGCGCTATATAAAACTGCAAAAAAAATAAAATGCCTTTATCGGATTCGGAATGCACGACGAGGCACTTCTCTACATGTGAAAGTACACTTGGCCACAGAGTCACCAGTCGGATCCAATCCCCAAGCGCATTGCCCCCAATCCCCACAGCATTGGTAAAGCCAATAGGACAGGCCTCCATGTGATGAGGAGCACTCACAGTGAACCGGAGGAGATCCCAGGCACAAACAGCCCAACATATGACACCCGACAAATGCAGACCACCCTCCTACCAAGGGGCCTGTGCGACACAGTCGAGGGAACCACAGCATCCCGACAAACCCACGTGAACTAGTCTCTCACCTAGCATACAGTGCACCACACTGCTCCCAAGAAACGGCACTGCAGGAACGCCAACGACTGACAATGCTGCAAGCAGGCACCGCAGGGATGCCAACGACCCACAATGCTGCATGCAGGCACAGCAGGGACACCAACGACCCACAATGCTGCATGCAGGCAGTGCAGGGATGCAAACAACCCACAATGCTGCAAGTGGGCACTGCAGGGAAGCCAAATGTCATGAAAGTCACAGCTTTTGCAACATTGCTTGAAAAGCTGTTACAGATGCCTGCTGATATGTGCCTATGACGCAAAAAGACTTCTGAAATGGCTCGGAATGTTTTAATCACGACTCACTCATCAGCCTCATTCTATTGACTGTGACGTCTATGTTGTGGAAATTGGCATGGGGTGCTAAACTTTACGTTGGCTATCAAGATGAGCCTCCTTTAAGCTCTTTGCTAATATTTTGCTAGAATTGTTGAGGAAAATGACATGGACATTGCAAAGATTTTTCCACTTCTCTTCCAAATCATTGGCAAAATCGAGTATTGTGAAGATCGAAAGAGTAGTGTGACGCAATGATTGACAAAGTTTGCCTACATTTACAAACGTTACTAAGGATTTTGTATGGTCCCGTTATTTGCCAACTGTGTCCACTGGCGGACTCGGAGCGGAGGAGGTCCATGCGGTAAGTCG
The DNA here is from genome assembly GCF_964204655.1 of Triturus cristatus. Taxonomy (NCBI): domain Eukaryota; kingdom Metazoa; phylum Chordata; class Amphibia; order Caudata; family Salamandridae; genus Triturus; species Triturus cristatus. Next base: position 381,186,663 of record NC_140586.1, on the reverse strand, counting down.
TGAGGGGGTGACACCATGAGTTACCCGCACCGGGTGACACCAACCCTAGTGATGCCACTGGTTAGCATTCAGCTTTAATGGGGTGGGAAGTGCAAAAGAATAAAGGATCTCAGTTGTGGGTCTGAAAAATGGGTAAAAGTGTGGGCCAAAGCAGCATAAGGAATGGCAGTGCCAACCTACCCTAGGAGCATGCATTCATATCAACAGCTGAAAGCAATGGCGCGAATCATTCTGCATCTTCTCCTTTCTTCCAAACAATGGGCTGTCAAAGCTATTTGAGAACCATCTCACCCCATTCTTTTTCATGTTCCTTCTCAGTACGCTTACGAGGGATTACCATGAAATATGAAACAGCCTCTTTAACTAGAATAGTATATGAGCCCTATTGATTCTTAGATCTCCTTTCCCGTGGATATGATCACAGTCTAACCTTCTAATAATATAAGTTGAATGTTAGGCTTTAACAATAGACTTATGTAAAACAAAACATTTGCAGCAATAAATACCATCATATTTCTTCATTATTAATTGGGAAGGAAATTGGGTAAACAATTAACATTTGTATTCATGCATTGTTTTTAATGTGTGAAATAATATGAAGCAATTCTATTCAATTATAATGTGTTTCTAGCAAACATTTCAAAACACTATTATTATTCAAATACATTTTCTAGTACAGTGTGGTGTGATGCTTAAAAATATGTCAGGGTAAGATCAACTATCAAGCATTTTGTGCATGTCTCTACACATTCAGTTTTGCTGCTAAAATAATAAAGTTTGCTTTAACATTTTGAGGCTTTGCACTTATAGGTATAACTGGGTACTAAAAAGTTGCACGTTTTTATGTCATATCAGTACCAAATATTTTGCAGGTTACCAAAGCAAATGCCTCATAAACCATATTATTTTACTTTTTAATTAAAACCCTTTTAATCCTTAAGATGTAAATGTGTGATCATGGGACCTGCGAATATGAAAGGGGCACACCTTTTCCACCTCAGCTTCACACCTCACAGAACTTTGTATGTCAAAGGGAAGCAAAACCGCATTGTAAGGCAGACTTTTCCCCATGTTTATAACAAAGTCACGGCAAACAAAACAGTAAATCCAACTGACTTTGCCTATAAGTGCCCATTAATATTATAAGGCCTATACCAGATCAATATCTAACCCTGCAGAGTCCCCTCTGTGCCAGACTACTTTTGTGCAGAAACCGGGCTACGCACAATAGTCTCACACATGCATCCCACATGTGTGCACATCTGCCCCTTACCCTATCTGTGTTGCAGCGGCCTTATCTTAACCCCTTGTGTGCCACGCCCTTTCCCCGCCCTGTGCCGGCCGTTACATTAGCGGGCGGGGTTTATGACGAGCTGGACTCGTCATGGGCACAGCGCAACCGCGGCCCATGACGAGTCCAGCTCGTCATGGGCATACAAGGGGTTAAAGGAGGACACTGATGGTAAACATGCAAAGTCCATTTACTGTGTGCTTACTGTGGGTGATACACGTGGTGAGAATCATCCACAGTAAAAAGCCCAAAACAGGACGATCAAAAATCTGGGCATATTCAATGAGCAGAACCCATTTTTAGGTCGAGCATTCGAGATCTCTTGTATATACTTTAGTATATACTCATTATTAAATACTTATATGTGTATGTACTATGTGGGCTCTGGAGATCAGCCCTAGGACTTGTCTGCTTCCGCTTAGGGACTTTTTTTCTGTTCATCTGCCTCTATTTGACTGTCTTGATAGAAAACGACCAGCAGAGGTCAGTAAAATACCAGAATCACTTTAGCATTCTCTAGGTTCCAGTCCATAGAAATTGTCTTCCATGAGCACCCGTAGACAAGAATATTGTTTTCAAATCTTGTATTTTCAGTGATATGACCACCGAAGGCCCTAATTTTATAATAAAAACAGAGCTTTGGACTATACCATTTCCAGCTGAAAGGCAATATTTCTCTCCGTGTGTTCTCTTACCTGGCATGTCACGCAGTTTGGTGCTTACTTTCCCTCCATGTTAAAGAACAGTATATGTTTCATCACCCAGGCTAATGTGTTGCATAGCTAAATACATATAAGGTCCCAAAGGCGAGACCGATTGCATTGCAAATGCTTGTTCAACAATGTGAGTACAACCTTACTTTCCTATTTTGCAATAAAATTAACTTTGATTGCCAATTTAAAAACTATTCTAATCAGTTACATTTTTTTCGAAATAGCCAACTTCCTTGAAAAAAATCTGTAACATATGACCAATTATTGTACAAAGTAATAAAAAATATATCTGCATAGCCCTACTTGGAGTAGTCTCCAAGAGTGCCTGGGCGCACTTTGACAACAATAAATAAAACAACGTCCACCAATTTACAAGTACATCAATATCAGGTCAAACCGCATGCAACAACAGAAAAATAAACCACGGAAACCAGGATGATCGAAGCCTTCTGTGACCTGCAGCATTTCAAAATACTTTTTGAACCCATGTGGTTTCATGTACTGGAGAGGTCCAAGGTGCCCCAGGGCTGAAGTCCAGGGTCCTGCCCGTTATGCCTTACTGTTTTAATTACTTGAAACTGTTAGGACAGAAAGTTCACTTCATGCTTCTGGAAAGAGCTTCTGTCCTGTGTCTTTTTGCTGAGTGAAGTTGATGATTTTCCTCATGAACTCATCAATCATGTGAGCCTGCTAAGGGTTTTCCCCCTTTACTGGAATAGGACACCAAAGTGGGGCTCTGAGGCAGAGCAGTCACCCTAAGGGGCATATTTACGAGCCCCTTCGCCTCACTCGTGCACTATGCAACATGGTGCAAGAGCAACGAAAATAAACCTTGTGTGGCCCTGAGTGGCTAAATTAATCTCGAGTAATGCAATGCAGCGCAAATCGCTGTGTTACATTACTGTGCACCAGGGAGGCATTTCCATGGGCATTGTGTGGTTGTTCCCACTCAACATCCATGGTTTTTTAAGCATTCCCAGATTTACCAGAAGTGGTAGACAAGGGAATGCACCAAAAACCTATGCCTCCCCAAGTGAGTCGTAACAAGGAGAAATATGTTTATCTCTTCTTGTTTTTCCTTTTTCTGTGTGTGCTGAATTCTGCAGCACACATAGAAAGAGGAGAAAGCCTCAGGGGATTGTTTCTGTGCAGAAAGGTGCACCTTCCTGCTCAAAAATAATCCTTACACTGCTGACACCCCTGCACCGTGGTGTAATGGGGCCTACGTTGGATCTAGGCAACCAAAAGGCCAACAGTGCTGGGAAAAAGGCAGGAATATTGACTTAAATACTGCGCTTTGCTGCCGTTTCCCTGTCACGAAGTGTAGCGCAGCAACTGCGTGACTTGGCCATAAATATAGCTCTAAGTTCACACTTCTTTGAGAGAGTGGTGAAGCCCTTTCTACCCAGGGTATGAGAGACTGGCAGTGGTGGCAGTGTAAATCTAATAAGGAAACAGGCCTTTTTACTTGTGCTCCTGTGGGGGAACTGCCTACAGTGTATGTATATATAGGAAGGTGCATGCAGTCTCCTTCACATAGAGTCCTTTACCTCCATCATGTTTGATAGATGTATTGGGGTTGCAAGGTGTGTGTATGCCTGTGTGTGTGTATGTGTGCATATGCATGTGTGAGTCTCTATTTGTATGTTAGTGAAAGGTCTGTAAGTATGCCTTGCTGTGTGCATGGAGGAGTCCATGGGAGAGAGAGAGCGAGAGAGAGAGTGAAGGAGGGAGAGAAAGTAAAAGAGGGAGAGAAAGAAAGAGCTATGTATAGAGGAGTCCATTGTAGAGAGAGAGTGAAAGAGGGAGAAAGAAAGAGATATGTATGGAGAGAGAGGACAGAGAAAGTATGTGTGTGTGATTGTGGATGTGCACATGCATATGTGAATATGTAGGTGTGTGCGTGTGACTGCTGTAAAATGATAGCTGGCTTTATGCAATGCTGTCCATGGTACATTTTGGACATGTGAGCTTGCACATATGAATTCCTTTTCCTTCTGTCTCAAGACCTGAGTATGAGTAGTGATGCACGGAATTTCCTCATTTTACAAACAAAAATGCTTTTAAATGGGAGGTGCAAAAGTTAGTTGGTGATCACATTTAGGCATTGCAAGCACACAAAAGAAATAACAACATACTGAGTTAATTTTGCCTTATTACTATTAATTTATATATGAGATTGAAAGGCATGTTTTTCGCATTGAACTATTGTTTTGCACAAGATGTTTTTTCTCTTTCGCTGCACATGTAGTAACTTTCCATAAGCCTTCTGTTAGTTAGTGAATAGGCATTTGCTATGGATTAGACAACTGGTAGTGAAGTTCTCACAGTTGAATGATAAGTACAGGCAATTAATCAATTGTTGCAACCTATGTTTGAGCAGATTTATATTATCGTGTATTCCTAGAACAGTTGGAATTCTCAGGATAATCTTAATTCAGGAGAGATCCCATTTCTTTCCTCTTTTCCAGAGATGTAGATTTATAGCTGAGAATACTTTCCAGCTTGCAAGATTCTCCACTGTTTAAATGCTAGGGCATCATGCCACTGTATTCTTTGTCTCTCATCCCAACTCTTCCTTTGAGTTTCTGAACTGACACCTTTACTTGCTTATAGAAGAAATTGCCATTCTCATGCTTATTCTGGATTAAGGTATTCCTTCATAGAACATGCTTGCCTTATTATCTCTATTTTATTTGTGATATTCACTAACTTGGTATTTTACCTTGTTTTGAAATACCGACTAATGGATCATTTGAATTTGTAATGATGACTAACAGATTAATATTTACCAAACAAAATGATTTAAATTTATTAGATTTGTTAATAAAATCCTTTAACTCACACCATCTCTCTCTAGAAATTCTTGCGAGGTATCAAATGAACCTCACAGTTCATGTTATTTGATGTAAATGACTTTTTCTTCTCCATTCTCCTTGTTGACGAGCAAAGAACTATATGACCAATGGCCGGGGTTGTTTAATGATTACACCCGAAGACTGAGATACAAAAATTCCTCCGTCATCTGTGGGTTGCCTCTTTAGCCTTTGAAATAGCACTAGTGCACCTGCCTGAGTCTTACCTCACCCTCTCACTTTACCTGCTGGGAGCTGCATGTCTTTGGAACTAGTCCCCATGTATGATACAACTTTGGGAGACATTGTTTAGTTCACATGCGTTACATCGAATGCCATTACAGTGCGGTAGCTACAATGACTGGTTGTTACATCGCATACGTTTACATCGCAAATCGTTACGACTTGCTGCAGGGGTCAGAAGGTGTTGGATGTACAATCCAACACCTTCCCTGCTGTAGCACAAACTGGAGTAGGAATAGTAAATTATACTATTCCTAAGTCCGGCGCGCCCCCTACAACAAGTCGTTATAACGACTTGCAATGTAAATGTATGTGATGTAACAACGTAGTCGTTGGAACGACCGCGTTGTAATGGCATGCAATGTAACGCATGTGTTATAACAACATATATTCTACAACTTTCCATTGGAGCAACTCAAACCAACACAGACGCAGCCACAGTTGAGTATAACCCCTACATGCAGTGGTCCTACCACACCAAAACTGGGGAAGCCCCTAAAGTTACAAAGTTGCAGATGATCTAATTGGACAGAGCCACCCATTAGTACTAATACATTTGGAAAGTACAGGTGTAGCGAACTATTAATAGCTGAGGAGGAACTGCACACAAGTGTAGTTGAGAAGCACTGTGTTTCATGGATGCAACTTGTTTGCTTGCCATCTCCCTTCCAGATTTGAACTAAGTCTGAGCACAAGACCTGAATAAATTACTGCTATGATTGCATTGTGAGGACGGAGAGCTGTCTTCCAGTGGAAGAGATGCTGAATTGCATCTTTCAGGTGGAATGCCGAACTGCCAGTGAAGCACAGAGGCAAGCTTATGGAGAGGAACATGACAGATCCTCTTGGGCTATGTCTGCTCCTGAAAACAAGTTCACCACCAGCCAGCTTCTCTGCAGTCACCTGTCAGCAACTGCTGCTGCACATTACCTTTGAGGTCGAGTGGAAGAGCGCTCGCCTGTCACAGTTAGAAGAGTAGGCCTACATCATTTCTTTTTTTAAAAAAATTATTTTTATTGAATAAATAGGAAAGTACCACGGTTACAATGAGCATAGGGCAAAGAAACATCATGATAAAAAACAATTAGCAAGAACAAAAGATATAACAATGAAATTATATGATATTATGTAGGGTGGAAAAAGACTATAAAATACCTCCTTATGCTATACCTGTTAAATATATGAGCTATCATAAATAGTTTTTGAATAAGAAAAAGGAAGAGAAGGAAGGAAAGAAAAGGAAAGGAAAAGAAGAGGAGAGGAGAAGGGAAGGAGAGGCGTAAGTAAATAGTGTGAAGATGAGTGTGTAGAAAAGATAGTAGTGAAAGGTTACCAAAGTAAATCAGATTTAATTTGTTTGAGATAACAATGAAGTTGAAACAGTAGAGATTCTGTGTTCATCACAAATAAGATTCCACTAGGTTAACGTATCTATTTTAGAATTATTTTTCCAGCAAGTAAGATTAACTTTAAAAGCAAGGCCAATAAAAATATCAAATAATTTTGACTTCAAGGAGGTGTTATGACAGTCAACAGACATTGAACCAAGAAATACATTTTGAAATGATAATTGAATACAACAGTGAAATATCTTAGAACATTTGAACCAAATACATTTCCAAAATTTAAAAACATTAGAACAGTAATATAGCAAATTAAGTAGTGTACCATTGGAAGAGAGATACGACCAACAAAGGGGAGAAGTAGAGGGATTAATTTTGCGGATACATAATGGGTGTTCGAGCTGCTCTACTGTATAGGCAAAATAGTGATTGAGTGATGTTGGCAGCTCTAGAGATAGCAAAGATTTCTTGCCATAATTTATCCCATTTTTTAACCAAAAGGGTCAGTGAGAGATCTAATTCCCAAGCTAATTCAATTGGAGATTTTGATCTTTCAGAAATAGGAACAGATAAAAGTTTATCAATAAAAGAAGCTTTGGAGGAGCCTAGCGCTTGACCAAGATGGCCGCGTGAGCTCTGAGCTCCCGAGACCCTCGCGCCCTCCGTCGACTATCCTGTCTCTAATCCTGTCTGCATGCATGGCATCGTGTAGATGACTTGTCAGGGAGGCGATTGATGCTACCCGAGGCCGGATCGCCCACCGGGAACCGGAGTTATGCATGGCGGAAGATTGCGGCCTATCTCCGAGGATGCCAGGGGCTAGAGTTGGCAGGATGCCCGACCTCTAGTTGAACAACAGCGGCCAGGCGAGGTGTGAACTGTCGGATGGAGATCCCCGTCCTTTCACTATCACTTTCTCTCCCTTTGTCTGCCCTGCCCCTGGAGAGCTCTTGGTGGCTTTATTTTCCTTTGGACGCTCTACATGCTACTCTGGCGGCCCACTGCAGACCTGATCACTCCTGACTCCTCTTGCTGAGAGAGGGCCGTCTTATCGGAACCGAACTGTTTGGTGCCAACCATGTCGGGCAAAGCAGAGGTGGATCGACTGAAGCCTAAGTCTACCAGGCGGGGAGCCTATGCTCAAGCTAATAATATGGACCGCTATGCTCTGCAGAAGGGGTCACCGAGTGGGTCGAGCCAGTCGCTGGATACCCAGAAGGCGGTCTCGCCCTTGGCCCCGGAGCTCTCGCTGCAGGATGTCATGGGGGCGCTTGAGGGGATGCAGACCTCGATTGGGAGACAATTTGATGCCCTGGCGCATAAAGTGGATACCATCTTGGTGGACGTTAACCTGATTCGCGCAGATTTGGGCAAAACCAACGAACGGGTCAAAACCCTGGACCTCAAGACCACGGGCCTCACCGACGATGTTTCGGAACTGCAGACCGAGGTTCGTAAGCTGAGGACCGAGAGTGATCTCGCCGCTCGTCGGCTGGAGGACTTTGAGAGTCGGGCCAGGCGCAATAACGTGCGCGTTATCGGGGTCCCGGAGTCCTCGGATGAGGCTTCGGTTGACCTGCTCGTTGAGGACTTGGTGCTTAACCATCTGCAGCCTAAGGGTCTTGGGAAGTTCTTCGCGGTTGAAAGGGCCCACAGAGTGCCGGGTGGGAAGCCCAGAGTGGGAGCCCCGCCGAGGCCGATCGTCGCCCGGCTCTTTCATTTTCGAGATCGGGACGCTATCCTGCAAGCATCGAGGGTAACGGGCCCGGTCCCCTTCCAGAATGCGTCGGTGAATTTCTATCCTGATTACACCCAGCAGGTGCAGAGGCAGAGACAGGGCTTTCTGGGGGTGAAGAGGCGCCTTCGGGAAAGGGATCTGAAGTATGCCATGCTCTTCCCTGCCAGATTACGTGTGGTGTACGAAGACCGGACATTCTTCTTTGAGTCTCCCGCCATGGCCGATGAATGGCTGGACGCTTTGCCCCGACGACGGACGGGAGAGGACACCGCCGCGGATGGCGACAGTGGCCGGGATGGGCAAGGGTGATGTTTTCAGAGCTGGTCTGACTCGATTTGACTTTATCTAATGACTGGAATAGAGTGCAGTAAATGCGGAGGGTTGCGGGAGGACGAGGGGAGTTCTTTCCTCCCTTAGGGTACTTTTTGTAGATTTCGGGTTTGGTAGGGCGACAGGCACACTGCAAGTTGGGGGGGCTTTGTAAGCTGCAGCAGGGGTGCAGGGTGGGGGGGATGGTTGGGATTTTGGGTTTGTTGTTGGGGGGTTTGTTTCTGCAAGGCGTAAAGATCATGCTCGGGATTGTTCCATGGTGGCTCTTCGGGTGGGGGGTGGGCCTCTTTGTGTTAGGGGATGGGGGGTAGAGGTTTAAGTGTTATTAGCTGGAATGTTAATGGTTTGGGAGATCGCATTAAGCGCGGGATAGTTTTGCAACACTTGAAACGGTCAATGCCAGATGTTGCCCTACTGCAGGAGACACCTTATAGGTAATACGTGTTATGCTCTTAATAGGAAGGGTTATAAATTCATAGCTCATTCGGGATTTTCCTCCGGATCCAGGGGTGTGGGCATCCTAGTCAGGGCCTCGCTACCATTTGAGGTAGACTCCACAATTGTTGACGATAGGGGGAGGTTTGTGGCGGTGGCGGGGAGGTGGGAAAGTAGAACTTTGGTTTTGGTTTCGGTTTATGTCCCTCCAGCCCTGCAGGCCTCCACGTTTACAGATCTGGGTAGGGCCTTGCTGGATCTCCCGGGAGGTATGCTAGTGGTGGGGGGGATTTCAATGCTGTCGGCTCTGGGCTGCTGGATAGGTACCCGCCCAGAGACACTGGGGGGGCCCAGAAGTGGCTTCCAGACTTACTAGACACACTCGGCCTGATAGATTGTTGGAGGCTCCGGCACCCCACACAGCGTCAATACACCTTCCACTCCGGGGCGCATGGTAGCCTCTCTAGGATTGACTACCTGCTCACTTTGGCTGCGCACGCCCCATTGGTATCTGAGGTCAGGCACATGGCGCGTGGCATATCGGACCATTCGCCAGTGTGGGTCAAGCTGGATATAGGCCGCGAGGGAGGGGGAAGGGTGGCTCCTATTAACCCCTGGTACTTTCGAGATTCCAAGATGTGCAGCGCACTGGTGAAGACAGTGGATAATTTTTTCAAGGACAATCAGGGGTCCGTGGACTCGGCAGTGTCGTTGTGGGAAGCATTTAAGACCGTGCTGCGAGGGGAGGCCCTCTCACTTGTAGTGGCGGCCAAGCGGCGGAGAGATGGCGAGGTTATGCAAGTGGAGGAGGAGATCGGGGCTTTGGAGGGAGCGTTAGAAGAGGAGGTAACAGCGGCCTCACTGCATGAGCTGAGCTTGAAGCAAGCCGAGTATAAGGACCTCGTGACAAATGCCGCTAAGACCCTCAGTAGGGAACAGCAGGGCCGCCTGTATGATGTTGGTGACAAGGCCGGGAAGCTCCTAGCTTGGCTGGATAAAAAAGAAAGGGTTAATAGAGTAGTGCCGGAGTTGACGGGAGAGGGGGGAGAGGTGATTGTGGAACCTGAGGGGATTGTACAGTCTTTCTCGGACTATTTCCGTAAGGTTTATGCCTCAGTGTCGGATAGGCCGCCCGAGGACTCGCGTGACCTCTTGAGGGATATTGCTCTTCCCTGTCTTTCTGATGTAGATAGAGATGATCTTGATGGAGACATAACGGTCGATGAGGTGGCGGGAGCTATTCGCGCGCTGAACTCGGGCAAGGCCTCGGGCCCGAATGGCTTGCCGATTGACCTGTATAAGCTGTTCCCGGATAGGGTAGCCCCTCACCTGCGCGCCATGTTCGTGGAGGCGCGGGGGGGTGGGACCCTCCCGTTGGACCAGAGGCTGGCGACAATTGTGGTGATACACAAGGATGGTAAACCCCGAGATAAGTGTGCCTCATATAGGCCCATCTCACTCCTCAACGCCGAGCCGAAGATTCTGGCTAAAATCCTGGCGGGCCGATTGGTCAGGGTACTTGGAGACTTGATTCACCCGGACCAATCCGGTTTTATTCCGCATCGCAACACCGCGTTAAACCTTCGGCGCCTTCATGGTGTGATCGCCAGGGCTGGCACGCTGCGAGAACCGGCTATTGTGGCGTCTCTTGATGCCACGATGGCCTTTGATACGGTGGAATGGGCGTATTTGTGGGCTGTGCTAGCCAAGTTCGGCTTTGGCCCTGGTTTTGTGAGTTGGGTGAGGTTGCTGTATGAGGGACCCCTTGCGAGTGTGGTGGTAAATGGCCGGGCATCGACTCCGTTCCGGCTTGGGAGGGGGACTCGGCAGGGCTGCCCCCTGTCGCCTCTGCTGTTCGCCCTTGCCCTTGAACCCCTGGCGGCGTGGATACGCTGGCACCCGGACATACGTGGCCTTCGCTGGTCGCCCGAACACGAGGACCGCATTTCGCTATATGCTGACGACATCCTGTTGTATCTTGCCTCGCCCAAGAATTCATTCATAGTGGTCTGTGACGTTCTTACATCTTTCGGTAGGAACTCGGGTCTCGTCATCAACTGGAGTAAATCGTATTTATACGTCCTGAGTGGTGAGGTTCCACCGGTCCCGCGAACTTGTTCGATCCAGATTGCTCAGCAGGGCTTCATGTATCTGGGGATCTTTATCTCCATGGACCCCGCTTTGCGGTATGAGAGAAACCTGCTCCCCCCCCTGGCGCGCCTGCGGCGGGATGTTGAGGGCTGGCGGAGGTTGCCGCTCTCCCTCGTCGGGCGCGCTGCCTTGTTCAAAATGATGTCCCTTCCTCGGTTCCTCTACGCATTGCAGAATACTCTGGATTGGGTGCCGGCCAAGTACTTTCGGGAGGTCGAAAGCCTCCAACGAACGTTGTTGTGGGATGGGCGGCCGCGGATAGCGATTGCTAAATTGACGCTTCCATGGTATGATGGGGGTATCGCTCTTCCAGACATCCGACGCTATTACTGGGCCGCCCAGCTGTCCGCGATTAACCATGGTTTTTATGGCCCGGCTCTCAGCCCTGGTTATGCCATGGACAGATGGTTGCTGCGCGGTGGGAACTATCTTAGGGCATTGTATTCGCGGTCCCTCGACTCGTCCCTCACGGGGCCCACTGGGGTGGCGGTGCGTGTATGGAAGATGGCGACTGACTCTCTGGGCTGGAGGGATAGGCTCACCCTAGCTACCCCGTTGTTTGAATCTGAAAGGTTGGGTAGGCTTTGGCATACGAAAGGGTTTGATAAATGGGACTTGATCGGCATCTCCAGGGTTGGAGATGTGCTGATTAAGGGGAGGGTGAAGTCCTTTGAAGAGTTGCAGAAGGAGTATGAGTTGGGGGCATCTGAGTTTTTCCGATATGTTCAGGTGCGTCATGCCCTGCGGTCAGTCCTTGTGGAGGGTGAGAGGGTGCCTGAGTCCTCTCCTCTGGAGGACCGGATCCTTGATGGCCATATGCCAGAGAGCACGATCTCGCTCATCTACAAGAAACTGATAAATGTTCGGGCTGATATGCTTCTGGGGCTGCGGGACCAGTGGACCAGGGACGGACTCAAGTTGGATGATGAGGACTGGCAGTCTGCTGTTTCCTCACCTAAGGAGGTTGCGATCCCGTCGCGTCTGAGGCTGGTGCAGCTCAAGATATTGCATCGAGTGTATGTGACGGGGCCGCGACTGGTTCATATGGGATTCTCTGAGGAAGGCCTATGTAGGAGGGGATGTGGTATGGTGGGTACTTTCCTCCATATCATCTGGGAATGTGATGTCATCACGGAATTTTGGAGGCGAGTTCATGCGGTGATGGGGGAGGTGACGGGCATTGCTATGCAGCCGGAAGCGCGGTGTTGTCTCCTGAATGTCTGGGGGGCCCACTGATCATGATGAGGCACAGACCCAGTGGGTGACTCTGGGTAACATGGTTGCTAAGAGGGACATCGCGCGCTTGTGGGGTTCCGTGGGGCCCCCCACGTTAACCGCGTGGAAAGAAAATATGGACTGGAGTATGCTCAGGGAGAAGACAGTCTATTGCGCTAGAGGCCGCCCTCGGAAGTGGCATGCCATCTGGGGGCGGTGGAATCAATACAGGGGGGGAATATGTCTTGCTCCTGATCTGGATCCCCCCGAGGAACAGCTGTCTTCTTGACCTTCTTTCCAGCTTAGTATGCAGATGTGATGGTTAATTGACTTCTTGGGCCTCTGCTTTCCCCCCGTTTTCCTCTTTTCGCAGTACTGTAACTGTTAGACGATTGGGGTCCGGCTCCCCCCTGAGGGGCTAACACCGTGGGCATTCAGTGTTGTTGCCTTGCTGGGGTTTGTTGTGTGTTTGTAATTATTTAAAAATTGAACCTTTTCACTGCTCCTTCAATGCACTGTGGACGCTTCTTTGTCCTCTCCTACCGAAGCTGCCGAACCTCCGGGTTGTCGGCTGAATAGCTGTGTCCAGCTTCTTGCAGAAATAAAGGTTTTATAAAAAAAATAAAAAAAAATAAATAAATAAAAGAAGCTTTAAGGTTGGAATCAGAGGGAATGTTGTACAAAGAAGTTAAGAGAGTAGGTGAACTAGCACTGGCTGTACAGTTTTTAGTTAATAAAAATGACTGAAGCTCTTGCGATAATTGGGAATATTGGAGTAAATAGGAAGAGGGTAAATCATAGTGTTCCTTTAATGTATTAAAGGGTATAACAGAGTTATTGGATACAAGTTGGTGAACGAATATACTATTCTTCTCTTTCCAGCATTTAAAATAGAATGATTTATGGTGGAACCTAATATACTTATTGTACCAGATAGAGGAGGCAAGAAAAGATTGATAGAAGTGAAAAACTGTCTGTAAACAGTGAATGTATCAGGTGTTGAGAATATTTAAAGATAGGATGCTTGGAAATGACAGTACTTGTCTGATTAGAAAAGCAGTATGATATAATTTACAGTTAGGAAATCGAAAAACCCTCTCATTTTTTAGTCTAATTAATTTAGATAGAGCAATACGGGCAGGCTTGTTATTCCAGAGAAATTTAATGCAAAGAGAATTAATTTGGTTAAAATAGTAATTAGGGATTTTAAAAGGTAACATGGAAAGCAAGAATAAAATGAGCGGTACAATCATCATTTTGATGGTATCTAGTCCATTCCACTAGGATAAATTGAGGGGAAACCAAGAAGAGAGAGATTCTTGAATATTAAGTTTTAATGCACAGAAATTGTGAGCAAGAGTTTGGGGGATGGTAGGAGAAAACCAAACACCTAAGTATTTAATTTTAGATGGGCAACATTTAAAGTTAGTGTCAAAAAACATGAATTGATAGCATGAAGAATTTATGGGTAAAATCTCAGTTTTAGAGAAATTCAATTTGTAGTAAGATATTTTGGAGTATAAATCAATCTCTTGTAAGAAGGGAGATAGGGAGGTTAAGGATTTGGAGAGGTAGATCAGATTATCATCTGCATGAGCAGATAGTTTAGTTTCATGGGAATTGTAATGGGAGCCAGTTATCAAGGCGTTACAGTGGATGCGTTCAAGAAAGGGCTCGAGAGATAAAATAAATAAAAGAGGGGAGAGGGGACCGCCTTGTCTGGTGCCTCTGTGTAAATTAAAGAAAGGGGATAAGAAACCATTAACAGAGACACAAGCACGTGGTTCTGAATACAATAGTTTGATGAACGAAATGAATTTGAGGCCGAAACCAAACCAGTGTATTATCTAGCCTAGAGGCAAGGATTGTTGCAAAGATTTTGCAATCATAATTGATTAATGAGATTGGGCAGTACATTTGACAAGGGGAATGATCTTTATCAGGTTTAGAAATAATCACAATAAGTGCATCAAGGAAGGAGCCTTCAGGTTTGGAGTTAGATTGAAAAGAGGTGAAAAGCTCAAGTAAGTGTGAAGCAAAAGTAGATGAAAAAGGAGAAAAGTTCAATGGAAAAACCATTGGGCCAGGAGCTTTACCCTTCTTCAGAGATTTAATGGCGTCCAAAATCTCTTGAAGGGTTATATATTTTTCAAGGAGAGCCATATCATCCAGTAGGGAGAGAGGGGAGGGGAGACCATCAAAGAATGTCTTAATATCATGTTCAGGAGGATGGGTGTCTTCCATATATAGTGAGTGATAGTAGGACTGGAAAGCATTAACAATGTCTAAGTTGGAGTGTAATATGTAGTATTTAGTAAGGACATTATGAATAGGTCCAATGGTTTTCTTTTCTAATTTGGCAAGCATTATGCCAGGTGTGTTCTGACCCCCATGGCATTTGGATTTTATTTTAAGTAGGGTGTCACAAGCATCAACTGTAGCTAATTTCTTTAAGTCGGATTTAGCCTTGAGAAGGTCTTGGATGTGAACAGGGGATTTAGAGGTGTAATAGTAGTGTTCAAGAGTCTTAATGTGTTGAAGGGTGGGGAGGTATTGGGAATTTAATAACTTTTTCTTTCTGGCAGTGTAAGAAATAGTAAAGGCTCTGAAACAGGCTTTAAAATCATCCCAATTATTGTGAACAGAGGTATCATTTGACTTATTGAACCTAAAAAATTCATTCACAAAGGAAGTAGCTTCTGAGATATAAGTTTGGTCAGATAATAAAGAATTGTTAAATCCCCAATTAGCATGTTTAGGGGAGACAAGGGACAAATCGAAGGAGATTGAAACAGGGGCATGATCAGAAATAAAAATTTAACCAATTACAGAAGATTGGAGGGAAGAGGGTAAAGGTTTTGAAATCAAAATGTAATCAATGTGAGACATGGTGTGATGAACGTTTGAAATGAATGTAAATTTATACTTATCAGGATTACTAGTTTTCCATGCATCATAGAGTGGGTGAGAAGCAATAGCAGATTGAAATACTTTATCTGATTTATCTGGTTTAAATTTACAATTTTATTTTCTATCAGAAAAGGGATCCAACCAATTGCTAAAATCTCCTGCAACAACATTAGGATTAGTAATGGAAGATAATTTTAATGTAATAGTATGCCAAAAATCCAGATGAGATTTAACCGGCCCATAAATAGTAAAGGAGGTAATCTGTACCTATCCTCCACTCGTATCACATTCAGTGGATAACATTTGTAGTTTTAGAGATTTATGACATAGGATGGAAACATCACCCTTACGGTTGACATCTGGAGAAAAAACAACCTGACCCACCCATTGACGTTTGAGTTTGAGTGATTCAACGTAATTACATTGGGTTTCTTGAAAAAAAGCAATCGGGCAATTAAGTTTTGATAAATGAGAAAGTACCTTTTGACGCTCAACAGAATGACCCACGATACAACACTAAACATGTTGATGTTTAGAAATAAGGGTAAAGGCACAATGAGGGCAAACTGCAAAGACAAAAGTGAAAACATAAAGACACTGGTCATCAAAAATCAGGTAACATGACAAAATTAATATAAACATAAAAGAGTAAAACAAATAGGCACTCATATACTTATAGAAAAAAGAGAAGGGGAATAGAAAAAGAAGAAGAGAAAGAAAAGGAGAGTATAGGAAAAGAGAGAATAAAATAAGAATAAAGGAGATGAAGAAAAAAAGGGACATAACGCCAGATCTGAAGTAAAAAGAATAAGAAACATGAACCGGGCATGTCAGCACCCAGAAACAAGAACAGCAACAGAGAGAGAAATGACAAATTAAAAGGATAAAAGAGTGAAGAGACACAAGCATATCTCATATTGAAAAGTAAAAGTTGGAGATTACAACCAGAAACAAGAAAACAGGAAGCAATAACAATTGAACAGTTTAAGGACAATGAGTTTTAGTGTCCATAGGTATCTTAGTGATGGTTTGCAAAAACATTTTCAGTTTAGATGGGTCTTCAAATGAGCGGGAGATGCCATCATAAATTATTTTGCATAAACAAGGATGTAATATGCCATAACAAATGCTCATAGATCTTAGTTGAGGATGAAGTGCTAGGAATTCTTTACATCTAGCATTGGTTGGTTGAGTTGGAGAGATCCTGCAAGATAAAATTTTAATGGCTAGACCAGGTAAGACAATGTTTCTCACTGGCAGATTTTAATCCACACATCAGGTCGGTAAACTCTAAGAAGATCATTATGATGCCACGCGGTCTATTAGATTGAGGTTGAGGATGACCAAGACAATGTGCCCGCTGGATTGTAAGAGGAGTAGAAGACTGAAGATTGAGAAGGTCAGGCAGAAATTTCTTTAAGAAGGAAAGAAGATCAGGACCTTCAACATTTTCAGGCAAACCATAAAGTCGAAGAGTGTTCCTCCTGTTGCGATTTTCAAGATCTTCAGTATGAACTTTAAGTTTATGAATTTCTTATTCCAGCAAAGGTACCTTAGTGGCAATGTCCTGCAGTTGCCCCATACACTGTTCCATTTCCTCCATATTGATCCATCGGTCTTCAATCTGTTGTAACTTTTCATTGGTAGTGTTCATGAATGGTTTTAGTGTACGAAGTTCATCAAGAATAGAATCCAGGCCTGGGTTAGAAGAGGACTGGACTGGAGATGGAGGATCATTTTTAATTCTTTTGGGTTTGGTGCCGGATGAAGATGCCTTTGTAAGGTTAAGAGAGTCACTAGCCATCTTGATGTAGATGAGGTAATTTTTTAATAGTGGAAAGCCTGTCCATACAATAGGTGATGAATAAGACACAGGTGTGATATCTTTATGCAATGATACACACGCTATAGTAATAAGAGCCAATCAGTTATCTGTGGCGAGTCTGTGACACAACTTAGTGGGTAATAAAGCAGAAGATTGTAGGACGTTCTACTGACTTGCAAGTCTATAAGTAGGTAAGTTGAAGGATGACCCTCAAAATGTTGCCTCAAACAATTTGTAAGATCGCATTCAGAATCCTTCAGACTCAAGCACATGAAGGAGAGAGTAAGATCGAATCAGTAGTGCCACCATGACGCAGAAATGTGACAAAAATAAAATATATATACTGCTTTGCAGGAAACTCACGTACTGTTTGCCACATTAGATAAAAAGAAGAAGCAGTATGAGCAGCACATTGACAAAATGGTGCTTCTTTCATAGAGAACACTGACATTTCAGTTGACCATCATAAGAAAATGGAAAGCTTGGAACAATGACCTCCCATGTTTATTGTACAGCAGACAGACGCTGCTGCTTATACTTATGAAAGGTGTTCCCAGGATCATCTTCAAAGTTGTGTAAATAATTCTTATCATTAGTAAACTGATGGCATATGGCGCAGCATGAAGAATCTTCTGAAGAGGTCAACCTCTTTGTGTTGTCTCATAAGGACATTCAGGTGAGAATATAGAAATTTATATTAGCTCCCATAGAAAAAATTGTTGATGAAGAAAGTTGGAAATGAGTTCACCAAGCGTTGTTCGCCACATGAAGAACTTGAGAAGAAGTATTACGTGCGGCACACTAGCAAAATGGCGGCCGTTCGCATGTGAGAGGAAAACGTAGTCACGGCAAAGTCACAGAAAGAGCGGATCGTGAGCTCACCTGCTGATTCAATAGTGTGCCGTTATATTCCCAGGCATGAAACCAGCTTAGGGAGCAGTAACAGAGGTCACGATGCGGCTGAAATTATCTTCGCTATCTCCGTGAAATACGGAGCTCAGCAAATCACCACCATCTTGTTTAGGCGCATAAGCCATACTGTGCTACATCATTTCTGACCCCGCTCCCTCGCAGCGTGGAGCCACTCTGCACACTATTAAATGCCTCCAGAGGTCTTGAGGATTACCTAAACTTCACCTATGGCCTGGAGATTCAAAGAGTTAACTAGAAGAGGTCCAGAATCATTGAGCCCATCTTTCTCCACCAAGCACTTCTGGAGATATTTGCATTTGAACCCTTGGTCATAATGACAAGAAGTAAATGTTCTCTTGCTGTGTCCCTGTTACCCTGGTGGTCACTGCGGTGGGCTGCCCACCACCCACTACCACCAGAATGTTGTGGGTGCAACCAATGTGTTCTCAGTTAAAGGCCCATGGAATTGTTTATCTCATCTGCATGGACATTCCAGTATACCGGCAGTGGAACCAGTTATTGTCTCCAACAAACTGGCCCAATGGCTAATAGGACTCCAGTAGTCCATGTCCCTTGCTTGGGCACTGGAAAAATGGGCATCGGCCATTGTTGCCCCTGGAAGAGACCATTTTGCTTGCCAGGCTAGGTGGGAAGTCCATTCATTGGGAGATAGTCCACAAGCATTTCTTTGGGTCCTCTGGGGATTTGTGGCACGTGCATCAAGAACACATTAACATTGGAACAACAACATGTGAATCTAAAATCTCAGCACCATAAAAACAATCGATGTACTTTGCTCTTTGAAGTGTAGCAGCATCAATCCCAATGCTTTGACGTATTGCCCAGAGAGAATTGAATTTGGTGCTACTATTTCCCTGATATAATGAAACTTTTCCGGTGTTTCAACGTCATGACCTTGGGATTTGTAAATACCCTGTCTTTCAGCTCCTAAATTAAAGCTTGTTATAGTATTTATTTAGCACGTAAATGATATAACAGTATTTAGGGTCACCTGTCTTGTCGGAAGGAGTTAGAGACTTCAGGTTTTCTTTACTGATCATTTTTTATGTCGTTTTTTTGTCCCATGTGCACTAAAGTTCATACCACGTACAAATCATGAACTGGACAATCAGTTAATAATTAGTATTGGGAACGCCGGTTCTTGACCTCTTCTAATTATTTACAAGAACCTACTCAGGTCGCCAGGATCTTTTTACTTGCAGAATCTCAGGAAAGAAGACTCATAATCTGGGAGGTTGACCTTTTATTATCAGCAAAAACATCTGAATATATAGGCACCTCAATACCAAACACAAAAGAGATATGGGGATTAATACAAATGCTAGTCTGCGAAGTATTCGCATACGACTGAAAATAAACAGGATTACAGCTTCCAAGAGCATCAAATACCCTATGGCAATCGTGATATCAAAATTTAAAGTCATCAATCAAATCATTTCTGTCCCTACTCTACTCTAAGGTGACATACCTACTTAACATTCCCTTCCAGGTGAGGATCGCACAAAAGGTGTCAGCAGTGAAACTTCCTAAGAAGTCTTCACCATTTGAGAGCTCGATCTATATTGCTCCTTTCCGTCCCTCTCCTAAGTCTCGTCTCTCCAACCCACGGGGCTCTGTCCCTAATACAAAACCCCAAAAAGCGGTGCACGCCCTTCAGCACACCCCTTCAGGCAGCCTCTTCCTTCGGTAAATTTCAATTTGGATCCTTTCATCTTCCTTCCACTAATTCGACCTTGGGTCCCAGGCCTTCTCTGTACCAGGAGTTGCAATTTTACATTCCAATCCACTCCCTTCATGTCTACTCCTTCTGTCTCCATTCCATTCGAACAAAGACTCATTCTAACTAACGAGCTAGATGGCCTTGTACCTGCAGCCAAATGCTGAATAGGAAAAAACCCCTAACATCATGAGGTTTCACAATGCACTGTATTTTAAGCTTTGCTAATATCCTACCGTCTTAATGAAACATGGCTAAAATAAACGAAGGCCTTTACTTTACATACATAGTTAGGCCTCAAACTAAACACACTACCATTAACAATTCTAATTATTCGTCTCATACTTAAGAGAATTACCTTATTCATCCTTCTAACATGGCTTAATGTCTCTTAATGCACAACATTTTTATACTAAGCATTACATATATATATCAATGCATTTCAGAATAACTGATGGCCTTTCTCTTCTCTCGAGGCCTGTTTACATTTCTACTATTCTATTTCAGTGAATACATTTCCATTATTCTTGGGTAACATGCTCATTTATATGCGGGTGCTGACTAACAAAGAATATGGTGCACCCCTACAATTTTCGCATCAGCAACGCTCTATCAGTTCCCCCCTTTGATGACAACTTGTCATCACACAAATCCATCTATACAGAAGTGGTAACCATTCCATTGTGTCGGAAACCCTCCATTCTTTTCAGATCTTGGTACTGATTATCTTGCATATGTGCCATTCGTCTTTCATATCCCCTGAGAATCCTTTCAGCTCTGTTTCCTCTGTACCACTTGTACGCTCTCACAAGTCCCCACAAACAAATCACACAAACCACCACAATCAAAATTGGCTTCAGCACATATCCAAGAATACCCTTCCCTAAATCTGCAAACCAGCTTCCCACATGTCCAAATCCTTTTCCAATCTTTTCCCACACGTTCTCTTCTGCCAATATTGCAGTTTCTTCATGAAGTGTGGTAATGTTGACTATATATTTCCTCAGCTCTTTGCTGTTGTCTGGAATATATGTGCAACATTCCTGAACCTTCAATGTCTTACAGACTCCACCCTCCTTGGCTAACAATACGTCTAACGCAAGACGATTTTGTAAAACCATGGTCCTGATCGATAACATCTCTCCATCCACTAACAACAACGACTTCGCTGTGTTCATTGACAACTCATCAACCACAGTTGCTAATTTTCGTATTTTCACATCATTTAAAATCACACCCAGACCAGGTATGATTGCTCCACAGATATTACCAATCACAGCTCCTGCACTAGCATCTCTTCGTGCTCTAGGGTGTTGTCCTGTCTCTAGCAGAGTCAAATCCTCAGCATGGTATATCTTCGGGAAAATAACAGCCAAATAACAAACCCCGTACCACTGCTCAGGCAACCTCACGTATGCATTCCTTCCACATACATAATACACCGTTGGGATGACCTGTATCTGACCCTGCAAAAAGTTCCTAGCTGAATCTTCTATAGTAAAGGTATGGGCACATGTGCTATGTCCCACCCAGATCTTGTCCTTGTCCGACTGTGGACGAGCAACACACAGATTTCCTCTCTGTACATGATCTAAAGCTATGAGTCCATAACTTCCCCTTGACTTATGTAGCTTCTCTTCTTCTGTCCAATCCGTTAACTTTTCCCCCCCATCATTATCTTGGGTCAATTTTCTATATCTGTCTTCAACTTGGCCAATAAATTTCTTTTCAGTGTCTGACACTCAGCATGTCAAATTATTTCTATGTGCATAAGCAGTATCCAAACTTTGAGTCGGGATGAAATAAGTCCGAAGCCTTTCTTGCGACTTATAATAATCATACTTATTCAAATGCTTGAACGCTGGTACATCAGGAAGTACTGTGTCATAATTTGAGAAATAGTACTCAAACTGTTTCCTTTCATAAAACAGGCTAAGCAATAGACTGCAGGAAATCCCATAAGTCAATGGAAGGTGAGGGTATCTAATACCCTAATCTACAGAAGCAGGCAACTGCATGCACACATAGCAATACTTCGCATCCATCGCATCAACGTACTCATACAACAGTTTCGCATATGCATTGAGCTTGAAATCACCTCTCGACAAATCCATGTGTAACCTACGACTTTCCTCCATCATCATTGCCCTTTTATCTCCTGAAATATCTTTCTCTATACTGGTGGTAGCAGGTATAGGTGTTCCCAACATCTTCCCCTCTTCCCTGTGGGCCACTGCATAGGAAGTTATGACTACGGCAAAAATAACAGCTATGACTACTCCTACAAGTGTACCTATCACTTTCTTCGCCCTCCCGTGTGTACTTCTAGGCTCTGCCATCTTTCCCTCACGCTCAGAATCCTGTTCGATAACAATGGGCGAGAGTCTCCTTCTCATTCAGGCTAATATCTCAATGCAACAATTATCCCTTATAGCAAATGTTTCAGTCTCTATTTTCTTTCGGATCTGCAAAGGCTCCCTCTCGACAGAGGTCAACTTCAATCTAAAATAACTGCCGGTCCCAACAACTCCAGGACCCCTTGCAATATTTCAAGTTTAAGAGTTTTTAGTTCTTGGGGAGAAGGTACAACTGCAAAGTTCGGGAACGCCAATGTATTCAAAATCAGACCACGAATGTTACTCAGGAGTGGCGGATCTGGAATGAAGAGAGTCAGTACTCCCTCGATCTCCAATCCTGGGATCTTCAGCAACACTTCTGCCCTCAGATTCGGTGGACCGCTGACAAGAGTAATCGATCTCAGCCTCCCTGTACTCATCGGTCCTAGCATTCGTTGCTACGTACGTCCACTCAGGTGAAGCGTACCTGTGACACGGTACTCTGGCTCTCCTCGACCTTCTCGGGGCTTCCGGATCTTGTTCTTCCTCACTCTGCTCCGGCTCTTGCACCTCCGACACTGGGGCAAGATCTCTTCTCGGTGTCCCTCTTGAATTTTCCCGTCTCAGATTCACGGGCCAAACTCTTCTCGCTTCTGAGACACCTCTGCTCTCCCTTCCGATACCCTGTGCACTATCTTTTTCTCCGGGAAGATTTGGCTCCACTCCGCCAAATGCACCTTCCTCTGCTTCTGGTTCTGATTCTGAGTTTCTCTCTCCTTCAATTACAGCTTGTTCCAGTGCACAACCAGCTGCGTCAGCCACCCTTACAGCTTGACTTGCCCTCTCAGATGGCCCTGCCACCTCAGCTGGGTTTTCATTTACAAGAGGGGCTGTATCTTCCAAGGGTGCTGGAACTCTACGGGTATGGGAGGCATGCACCCAGTTCGGTAGTCCCCCACACTTCACTGCAGTGTTTGTTACTAAGATGATTTGATAGGGGCCTCTCCAGCGAACATCCAAGCAACTCTTCCTCACGTGCTTCTGTACCAATACCCAGTCCCCTGGGCACAGATCGTGGCACAGATCACTTGCAGCTGGAACAGCTACCGCCTGCACCTGCTGGGACACCTTATGAACCACATCAGCCAGGCCTTTACAGTAGTCCAGAATAACATCATCAGTGATATTTATCAATGCAGAGGCTGGTATTGCTGGCACACGCATCGCTCTCCCCATCAATATCTCATGGGGCGACAATCCAGTTCTCCTATCTGGCACACTTCGGAGACTCATTAGCACCAGAGGTAAGGCGTCTGGCCACTTCAGGGGAGTAGAGGAGCACACTTTTGCCATTCGGGCCTTCAACGTCCCATTAACTTGTTCCACTATCCCAGAAGCCTCTGGTCTATAACTGCAATGCAACCTTTGATCTATGTTCAGGGCAGCACAAAGCAACTTCATTAATTCGCTGTGGAAATGCGTTCCTCTGTCCGATTCCAAAGAGGTCGGGAACCCGAACCTCGGGATGAGCTCTCTCAACAGCAACTTAGCTACAGTTAGAGTATCACACCTGCGTGTCGGGTAAGCCTCCACCCATCTGGAAAAGACACACACCACGACTAATATGTATCTCAACCCATTACACTTTGGCATCTCAATGAAATCCAACTGCATCCTGTTGAAAGGGCCACCCGACCTCCCTATGTGACTCATTGTCACCGCTGTCCTTTTCCCTACATTCATTTGTTGACAGGTGACACATCTCTGACATACAGCTTCCGCTGCTGCCCGAAACTTTGTATTGTACCATGTCTGACGAAACACTCGCACCATCGCATCCCTGCCAAGATGTACAGCACCATGTATCAATCGTGCCATTGGATTTAACAAACATTCCGGTAACACCGCTCTTCCATCATTTGAAACCCAAACCTCCACATCTCCCTTCTCACATCCAGCTCACACCCAAATATCCCGTTCCTCATCAGACACCTCGTCTTGCAACTGCTTTAACTCC
This sequence comes from Triturus cristatus, assembly GCF_964204655.1. NCBI lineage: Eukaryota > Metazoa > Chordata > Amphibia > Caudata > Salamandridae > Triturus > Triturus cristatus. The sequence goes on along the minus strand of NC_140586.1, from coordinate 381,162,611 downwards.
TCCCATGTATCGGCCATCGCCAACATCACACTGAAGTCAGTTGTTTCTTCGTTTCCTCTTATGTGTCTTTTTGTGAAATCACACCCCTGTTCTGCACAAAATCGGGCCACCTCATCGGCATAGTTATTTCCAAGAGATACAAAATCATTTCCTCTCGTATGAGCAGAACACTTCACTACTGCAATTTCGTCGGGGCCTTGCAACGCCTCCAACAGTTGTCTCACATATTCTCCATTTCTAATGGGTGATCCAGATGATGTCATGAACCCCCTCTGGGACCATAACTGTCCGAAGTCGTGAACGACACCAAACCCATACTGGATGTCCGTATAAATCGTTATACGGATCTGGTTAGCGGCCACGCAGGCACGAGTCAAAGCAATTAGCTCAGCCACCTGTGCGGAGTATACTCCTTCTAGACAAGCGGCTTCCACTACCCCAGTGATGGTACAGACAGCAAAGGCTGCTCTCAACTGACCTGCATTGTCTCTTAAACATGAACCGTCCACAAAGAATATTTCATCAGGTTCGGAAAGTGGTTCATCTACAATATCAGGTCGGGGTTTGGTGCACAATTCAGTCACATCGAGGCAGTCATGATCCTCACAATCTTCATCATCAATATTCAGGATCGGCAACAGTGTGGCAGGATTTAAAACAGAACACCTCTTCAACGTTACATTTTCAGCAGCTAAGATGACTTGTTCATAACGTGTCAATCTATTATTTGTGAGGTGTTGTGTCTTAGTCCTGGTCATCAACAGTTCAACAGAATGTGGCACATGCACAGTAAGCGGATGACCCATTACAATGCTCTCACATCTCTCGATACTGACACCTGTTGCAGCAACGGATCTGAGACATCCGGGCAACGCAGAGGCTACTGGATCTAGTGTAGCCGAAAAATAGGCAACTGGTCTACGGACATTCCCATGAACCTGAGTTAACACTGCCAATGCGCAACCTTCTTTTTCACAGCAAAACAACGCAAATGCCTTCTTATAATCAGGCATTCCCAATGCTGGCGCACAGCACAAGGCTTCTCTTAATTTCAAAAATGCCCTTAAACAGTCTTCATCCCATGGTACCGGATCACTCACATCCTTGTGCGTCAGCCGCTGTAAGGGCTTTGCTTCAAAGGAGAAGTTCGGGATCCATTGGCGACAGTAGCCAACCATTCCCAAGAACATTCGAACTGCCCTCTGAGTCGTCGGGACAGGCATTCTCAAGATCGCATCTATGCGATCTGGTGATATTTTCCTTTTACCCTTCTCAATCCTATGACCCAAATACTGTACTTCACTCAAACAGTACTGCAATTTATTTGGAGACACCTTATGCCCATTCTCTCCCAGGAAATTCAACAGTGCCACTGTATCAATCCTGCAGGCGTCCTCAGTTTTTGACGCCACTAACAAATCATCTATGTACTGAACGAGAACAGACTCCTGGGGAAGCACTAGACCTTCAAGATTCTTTTTCAAAATCTGATTAAAAATAGATGGGCTCTCAGTGTACCCCTGTGGGATACGACACCATGTTAACACACGATTTTCCAGCCTGAATGCAAAAAGAAATTGGCTCTCCTCATGCAGAGGAATGGAGAAAAAAGCTTGACCTAGGTCAATCACGGTGAACCATTCCGCATCACATGGGATTTGGAACAGGATCACGGATGGATTCGGTACCACGGGACAACATGGGATTACGATCTCATTAATTCTTCGCAAATCCTGCACAATCCTGAATTTCCCACTGGGCTTCTGCAGTCCCATTATGGGCGAATTACACGGACTACCCCTGATTTCTCTCAGAATTCCTTGCCTCAGCATAGACTCAATTACAGGTCTGATCCCCTCAATGGTTTCCGGTGACAATTTGTACTGGGGAGTTCTCGGATACTCTACATTCGTTTTGACTCTTATTTTCACTGGATCTACACCTTTAACTAGTCCGATCTCTTCCCCACTAAGATCCCATACATCAACTGACACCGACTCCCTTAGATCTAAAGGGAGTTCCTCCACTGTAAGTGCAGGATACATTTCCACGCACCAACGCTGATTCGCAACCTTAAAGGTCGCATCATCATCTCTTGTCTGAACTTCCACTCCATTCGGGGTGCAATAGATGGTACAATTAAGTTTACACAATAGGTCTCTTCCCAACAAACAGACTGGGCTAGAATCGCACACCACGAACTGGTGTCTGTCACTAAAGTTCCCGATCCTAATCGGGATGGGTTCCGTCAGTGGGCTAGTCAATTGCCTGTTCGCTACTCCAACAACTTGGATTGTTTGGCCAGAGAGGGGTAGATACGGGATCACTGCAGATCTTACAGTCGACCTTGTAGCCCCCGTATCAACCAAAAAGGTCGTAGGGTGGCCATCGATCTCTGCTTCTACAAAGGGTCCCCTCTGATCTACCTCTAGGACCGCTCTAAGCGCACAATCATCGTCTCCTCTCCAGCAAGATCTGGTTGCTGGACCGGAATCATCCTCCCCATTCACTTCGAATAGAGGCATCTGTACATACGTCCGAGCTCCCTGCTGCATATTCTGTATCCTAGGCGGTCGGGGAACTTGTACCTGCGGAACATTCGTCCCCCCTTTCGTCATTCTAGGTTGCGTCACTACAGGGAGTGTGTCTGCCACTGGAACATGGTTCAACTCTTCTTCCTGCTGTACTTGATTTAATGGATTAAACGGACACTCGCGTCTCCAGTGTCCAATCTGATGGCAAAGGTGACAGGCTGTGGTCTTTTTCAATACTGTCACATCCATTCCGGTCTTAGGATCTACTCCTCTCGGCCTCGCCTGTCCTTGAGCATTCTGTGCTCCTCCTTGATAATTTCCCTGCCTCCTTCCCAATGCTCCTCCAGTAGCCTGTCCCTGCACTGCGGTTTGCATCTGTACCAATAGCAGATTGTCTTTCAATTTCTTGTGCTTAGATTCGATTTCATCACTGCAATACCTAGCGTATCGGAGAATCTCATCCACAGGCTTATTCTGCCAACAAATTAAATGTTGCTGTATCATTAGGCTAACCTCTGGCCTTAATCCCAACACAAACTGTCCCATGTCCTTGGTATCCAATGCCTCCAAACCCCTGTACTGTTTAAAAGCTTGCAAAAGTCTCTCGTAAAATTCATGCACTGTTTCCTTGGGCTCTTGTACCGTCCTATCTATCTTTACCCAATCGGTGTCTTGTGGTGAGACTTTCGATTTCAACCAAGTGATTACCTGCTCAAACTTTTTCATCACTATCGGCGACGGGCCATGTGTAATCAAATCCCTGTCGAGCTCTGAGGCCGGCCATTCAATCGCAACCTTACATGCCGACCACAAATCCCCCGGGATCACAATGTCAAACAAAGTATTCAAATCAATCCACAGTACCTTCGAGATTTTGACAAAGCGGTCAACTTGCTTGTACCACTCCACAGGCTTTTCCCTTAGCCGGGGAAAATCATTTGTGAAAGCAGCCAAGTCCCCTCTACTCCAGGGTACATGCACGTACCCTCCATTCTGTACCTCCCTTAAAGGGAAACTCCCTATTGCCATCGTGCCTCCTCCCGGAGGTGGCGTCTCTCCCACTACTCCTCTAGAACTTTTCTTCTTGGCCCATCTTTCTTCCCACTTATCGAGCATGAGCCATGCTCGCATTGCTATAATCAAATCTTTGACATGGGTTCTTAATCCCATGAGTCTCTTGTCTTCCAGTTCCTGGTCCCTATACTGTAACCGGTGATCACCATGCAACGTTTTAGTTTTTGACAGATCCACCCCATATCTTTTTGCCAGCTCTGCCAATTTCTCATGAGCTGTGCGTGCTTTGCAAGTCACATCTTTCGCTAAAAAGAGTAACTCATCTTGTTCGTAAGTCAATATTCTTTCTAAGGGTAGATTTCCACCGATTATCACATCCAATTCGGCCTTTAGCCTTACGACATCCAACATTTTCCCTCTCAACGCTCCCCTCAGGACTTCTCGGCAGGCTGTACCATCCCTGTCACTGTATTCACATTCTCTTTCTTCTCGCCTGCTCTCTTCTGATCTGCCCATAGGAACCGAGCGATTTACAACCGACCCTCGATCCCTTTCTGCATCTAAAACACCCTGACTTTGGCTTCTCACCGGTGGGGTCCACATTCTCAAATCTGATCTCGACTCCACTAAAGATTTTGGTCTAGTAGGTCTCAATTCTCCCTGTCCTCCTGAGGAGTCCGCTGTAGCTGGCATCGGCGTACTCCATTCTATAGGCTTCGGAGCCCGTTCCATTCCCCTCACCGATCCACTTTCCTCTATCTCATTTCTCGTCCTGCCCTCTGACCGTTCCGAAATCCCTTCTGTTTCTGGCTCCAGCTCATACATCGACTCAATAGGTCCGATGATAACTGGTATTTTCAACGCATCTGGTAACCTCCCTCCTTTCTCCACCGCTGAGCTGCCTACAGACTTATACCTGATATTCTCGGTTCCCATAGAGATCTTTCCTTCTACTCTTACTTCTGATCGAGGTACTGCTCCCCTACACTCTTCTTTCGTCTCATTGCCTTCTGAGGCATCTGGATTGTATGGGGGTGGTCTCTCGGATAACAACCTTTCTACCAGGCTATCATCTGTGTCACTGTCTTCCTCTCCATCTACTGTCTTTTCCTTTGATTTCCCTGTCGTCTCTAATAAGGGATATAATTTATGTCCCTCTATTGCCTGCATTCTCCATCTTTTCTCCGCGGCATCCCATCTAGCATCTTGGAACGCCTGAACCGACCTTTTCACCCTTTCTTGATTTCTGCCTCTCTCCTTATCATGCGATGCTCTAATCCACGCATGTAGAGCTTCAAATTGTGTGGGCCTCGGCATAGGTCGTAAAGCTGCCATCACAGTCTTTAGCTGATACAATACTGCTAGTCTGAATGAACCATACCGTGGGAACGCTAACTCTCCCTCACCTTGAGTCACTTTATGCCAATTCTCAATCCAAACTATGGTATGCAACCCTACATTTCTTGCCATGTAGTGTGCTGGCGAGTCCTCCGGAGGGGCCTCCACACCCTCTCGAGTACCAACAGGTTCATCCCCCCGACACAATTCCCTGAAAACTTTAAAACATTTCATCTTAACCAAATGCTAAACGCACACGACCTCTGTTTACTTCCTGGTTTCCGTCCGCCAATGACAGCGCGAACTACACCAACCAGCCTATCGCAGCGCGACACCTTCTGACGTCACAGTTCCTCCACTCGCAGCAGTTCCCCTCCTGCTCACCGCTCGTCTCACCCTTGCATTCGTCCCATTCACACGCTGAAATAACCGTTTGATCCCAAACAGTTACTCCTCTGGCTGTCCGTCCACAGCCTCTGACTGTCTGTCCACAGTCTCTGACTGTCCGTCCACAGTCTCTCGAAATTGTCGACCTTGGTTGGTTACTGTCTGTTCCTGCCGGGCAGACAGATCGCCTCTGATAGGTTACAAATACTCAATTCCACATACTACAGCCTGCGACCAGCGTCAGGTTGCCACACGCTCATACATTCGTTCCCCCTATCGCGGTCCAATTGATCGATGGTACCTCACGATCGGTGGTCAACAAAATCTACCAGGGGTGTCTTCTACACCCTCTTGCTCAGGCTTCTCATCGCCTAAGACTTTCCCGGGCTGCGCGCGCTCACAGCCTGATCTCACAATCACACAACATTCACACCAACTCCGCAAAACATCTCATACAATACAACACCGCAATCTACAACATCATATCCTGTTCATACTCACTCTTCGAGCTTCTGCTTGCTACCACACTGCTACTCGCCATCTACGTCCGTCCGCCAGGTCGTCTGCCGTTCGCCTTCTGATGATTCACCCTTACTTATCATTGATGGGCCTCAAGTATCACTTATCCTAATCTCAATCTTCCCTCGCTATCAGAAAGAAACCATCCTTGTTTGCTACCAACTGGGAACGCCGGTTCTTGACCTCTTCTAATTATTTACAAGAACCTACTCAGGTCGCCAGGATCTTTTTACTTGCAGAATAGCGTAGAGGGAAGAATCACAATTATCAAATAGTATTTTCCACAATTGGACATCTCAGGAAAGAAGACTCATAATCTGGGAGGTTGACCTTTTATTATCAGCAAAAACATCTGAATATATACGCACCTCAATACCAAACACAAAAGATATATGGGGATTAATACAAATGCTAGTCTGCGAAGTATTCGCATACGACTGAAAATAAACAGGATTACAGCTTCCAAGAGCATCAAATACCCTATGGCAATCGTGATATCAAAATTTAAAGTCATCAATCAAATCATTTCTGTCCCTACTCTACTCTAAGGTGACATACCTACTTAACATTCCCTTCCAGGTGAGGATCGCACAAAAGGTGTCAGCAGTGAAACTTCCTAAGAAGTCTTCACCATTTGAGAGCTCGATCTATATTGCTCCTTTCCGTCCCTCTCCTAAGTCTCGTCTCTCCAACCCACGGGGCTCTGTCCCTAATACAAAACCCCAAAAAGCGGTGCACGCCCTTCAGCACACCCCTTCAGGCAGCCTCTTCCTTCAGTAAATTTCCATTTGGATCCTTTCATCTTCCTTCCACGAATTCGACCTTGGGTCCCAGGCCTTCTCTGTACCAGGAGTTGCAATTTTACATTCCAATCCACTCCCTTCAGGTCTACTCCTTCTGTCTCCATTCCATTCAAACAAAGACTCATTCTAACTAACGAGCTAGATGGCCTTGTACCTGCAGCCAAATGCTGAATAGGAAAAAAAACCTAACATCACAATGTACTGTATTTTAAGCTTTGCTAATATCCTACCGTCTTAATGAAACATGGCTAAAATAAACGAAGGCCTTTACTTTACATACATAGTTAGGCCTCAAACTAAACACACTACCATTAACAATTCTAATTATTCGTCTCATACTTAAGAGAATTACCTTATTCATCCTTCTAACATGGCTTAATGTCTCTTAATGCACAACATTTTTATACTAAGCATTACATATATATATCAATGCATTTCAGAATAACTGATGGCCTTTCTCTTCTCTCAAGGCCTGTTTACATTTCTACTATTCTATTTCATTAAATACATTTCCATTATTCTTGGGTAACATGCTCATTTATATGCGGGTGCTGACTAACAAAGAATATGGTGCACCCCTACAATTTTCGCATCAGCAACGCTCTATCAGTATTTAAGTGTCCTCCCGAGTACTTGAACTTACACCATCGCCTTGCGTACACCTCGACTGCTCTGCCTCATTACACTGAGAGGGTGATGGGCTAAAATTGAGTTCTTTGTATCCAGTTTGGCGTATGGAGCAGTGCGACCCCAAGACACCAACGGTAAACAACTCCAATAATCATATTTGAAGCTCAGTACACTCTCTGGCTGCTGTGGGCCTAGGGAGCCAGGTCGGACAGGGCCAAATCAGCTTTTTAGAAGACAGACGCTTCAGGGGACATGGAGAGTAGTGCTGAATAGTTCACTATAGGGGGGCTTATTTACAAGCCCCTTGCGCAGCTGGTACGTCACTTTTTTCCCATATTAAAAGTGGCACACCGGCGGCTCAAGGGGCTTGTAAATACGCAGGGGACTTGTAAATAAGCCCCCTAAGACGTGTGTCTTCCTTGCCTCGAATAATACAGTTATTACTGTGAATTTGATCTCTGGTTCTCTGAACACTTTGACAGATTTGCATACATGCAAATGATGAAAACCAATGAAATCGGTTCAAATCTATATTTGCAGGATGGTTAACACAAACGGTTTTGCGGAAATAATTCATACTACAAATAAGTATTTTTTTTTTTTTTAAAAAGTCGACCTAAAGACCCTACAGGCAATGACATATTTAAAAATTCACAATCTAAATTAGAGCTGCAATTGAAGCTACTCCCAAGTGATGGTCTTCCAGGCACACACATCAACGTGTTTCCGATTGAATTTTAAACACATGTCCCTTTCACGAGGAGTGCTGTGTGCACGCAGATCCATTTTCTGAGAGAAATTGTCGAAATACCCCTGATTTTGAAAACATAAGGCTGCTGACTCTATCACTTGACTGTGTTGTTTACCACTGTGTTTTTCTCATGTGTTTTATTAATTCACTCTTTTCCCACATATCTGAGTTTATGTTCCTTAGTAAGACTTTGGGGCAGATTTACTACTTCTGGTGCATCTCATCTAATCAGCAGGGATGCGCCAGGAGAGTTGCAACGCATCTGCCCACCCGTGCGCCACCACTGATGCACGCATTTACAATGCGACGCACCGTGGCGCACGGATCGGCAGATGCGTGTCGCATCCCCCCCGCGGGAAAGGTGGTACATTGCTGGAGTTGCGTCGCAAGCGCGACGCAGCTCCAGCAAGGCTCGGGGTGCCCCTCTCCCTAACATGCTGCATCAATCCTTATGCCTGCTTCAAGCAGGCGCAGGGTCTTGACGCAGCATGGCCGTAAAAGTGACTGAGTGAAACTTTTCGGAAGTGTTCCTTCGCCGGAACACCCCCCCTGTGCAGGAATGCCCACATGTGGCGCAGGGCTTTACAACGTGACGCATCTCCCTAGATGCGTCACATTGTAAATAACCCGCAGCATGGCACTGGCTTCGCACCGCCGCTGCGTCACAAAAGTGATGCAACGGCGGCGCAAATCTGGCGTAAGGGGCTTGTAAATTTGTCCCTATATGTTTTGCTAGGAGTGATCCTGTAATTTGGCTTCAGGCACTCTTAACAGATCACCAAATCACACAAACTCTAGGGCAACAGAAGGGATATTTCTTATACACAGATAACTGCACAATCAACATTTATTCGGTTCATTTTAAGGTTTTTGCCTACCATTTGATTTCTGTCACATGGGTACATTCATTTTATAAAGCATCTTCTATTTGGGAGAATTTTTCTCCTTTAAATATTGTTGATTGTTGTCAATTCTTCAGCGCGATATAGGGTTTAGGGCCCTATTTAGATTTTGCTGGAAGGATACACTGTCACAAACGTGGCAGTATCCTGTCTGCTGTATTACAAATGCCATAGGCTATAATGCACATAAAGCACTTGTTATATCTGTGCCAGGACAGCATAACTTCAAGGCTGAAGAAACAAGGATTCCATGCAGCTTCCTGTCATTGGATATCTGACAATGAGTGCTTCCAGAAGTGAAAGGCTTTGAACACTCCCTTATGCTTCCAGTTGTATCCTCCATCTTCCTTCATAGAAACAGAAAGGTGTCAGCTCATCTGGGAGACCAAGAGGCGCACACTGGCTGGACAGAGAGGAGTTACACATTGACCTAGATGTAGGAAACCAAGTGCTGGTGTTGATGATTAAGTGCCTTTACTTAGCAGTGGAAACCACAGGCTCAAATTAAGTACTTGGAGTGCAGCATGTTTGTGGGCAGGCTCACAGATTTGGATGTGCCTCTGGCTGTTCTAATTTGTCTCAGTTTAATTTTGCAGCATTGTGTTATGCAATAGACACTCATCAAACAAGTATATATATATTTTAGCCGATTTCTGCTTCTTTATCAACACTGCCATCAAGTCTATTTCCAGAGGCAGCTTCATTTGCATAAAGTATGATCATCTGCCTTGCTGATGAGGGGTAGTGCAATGCATTCTTTGAGAAAGGCACTGATGTACCCTGGAAACACCTACACCCTGCCGTGTAGTTCAGTACTGTAGCACTTGGGGCATATTTAAAAGGTAATTTCGCTTCCGGAACGTGACTTTTTCCACCGTTCCAGTGGGGCGGTGCCCTGCACCATATTTACAAAGAGGCGTTAAGCCACTTTCCATGGCTTAACACACACAGCTTCGTAAATATGTAATGGCATTCTGCAGTACACAAAGAAAGAGCAAAACACCATTAATTATTGTTTTTGTTCAGGAAGGTGTCCCTTCCTGTACAAAAACTATCATTAGATAATGGCAATTTGCTACTTCTATGTGTGCTGCAGAATGCTGCACACATAGAAGCAGCAAATCACCATTATTGATTGTTTATGTGCACATAAACAATCATCCATACAACGGCGCAAGGGTGTCTGTGTTGGCACTAGGCAGCTATTTTTAGCGCCAGCACAAGCGAAATCACAGGGGAGCGCATATTCCTGTAAAATGGCGCATCCTTGCATTTTTTAAATGGAGCAGAGCTGCATAATTTGCCTCAGAGCTGCGCCATTTCATCGCAAATAAGCCCCTTGGCTTCTCAAAGTGGTGCAAAAGCGTCAGTGTAAAATCTTGCCCATGCACACACCCTACCAATTAAACTTTTTCTCGTGAACCCAGGGCCAGACTAGCCTTTTATTCCATCAGGCATTTTATTGGAGGGTTGGAACCCTTGGAGCTCCACCTGCGCTCTCTTAGTGCCCTTTTGCTCCTTCTGCTCCTTCTGTGCCCCGCTGCCCATTTTGCCTTTTGTCACCCGTTCTCTTGTGTGCCCTTGTTCCCTCTGTGCCCCGCTGCCCATTTTGCCTTTTGTTCCCCGTTCACTTGTGTGACATTGTTCCCTCTGTGCCCCGCTGCCCATTTTGCCTTTAGTTCCCCGTTCTCTGGTGTGCCCTTGTTCCCTCTGTGCCCCGCTGCCCATTTTTGCCTTCTGTGCCCCCTGTTGTGCATGCTCACCCCCCTCGCCGTTCCCGTTCCCGCCACTGCATCCCCTGCGGCCCCGCCCCCACGTCCATTTGCTGCCCCCTGCCACCCGCCTCCCGCCTCCCAGCTGCTCCTCCCTCCCACCTCCCCTTAAAATGGCTGCCGCTGTGCGGTGAGGAGAGCGACCCTTGACCTTGCCAGGTAGGTCGCTCCCCCCCGCTGCAGCTCCACCTGCGCTCTCTTAGTGCCCTTTTGCTCCTTCTGCTCCTTCTGTGCCCCGCTGCCCATTTTGCCTTTTGTCCTCCGTTCTCTTGTGTGCCCTTGTTCCCTCTGTGCCCCGCTGCCCATTTTGCCTTTAGTTCCCCGTTCTCTGGTGTGCCCTTGTTCCCTCTGTGCCCCGCTGCTCATTTTACCTCTTGTGCCCCCTGTTGTGCCTGCTCGCCCCCCTCGCAGCTCCCGTTCCTGCCGCTGCATCCCCTGGGGCCCCGCGCCCATTCGCTGCTCCCTGCCACCCGCCCCCTGCCTCCCAGCTGCTCCTCCCTCCCACCTTCCCTTAAAATGGCGGCCGCTGTGCGGCCGCTCACCTCAGACGCGCCGCTGGCACGCCTAAGGCAAGCCCGTCTGCGCCTGGACCGCGCCCAGCGCCAGAACCCCTGGCCCCCGAACCAGCCATGAAGACCGCCTCTGATAAGACGCCAGCACCCTCATTGCTCTCAACCCAGGACAGACCCTCACCTACTGCAGGGCCACACCGAAACGCACCCACGGTCCCTTCGCCTGCCAGAACTGCAGCTTCTCCTGCATCGAAGACGCAGAGACACCCGCCACGACAGAACACAACCAGCTCCGATGCATCCTGATCAACACTCGCTCCGCACGCAAACACGGCGTCGAGCTCTGGGACCTACTCGACACCGCATCACCAGACGTCACCTCCCTGACCGAGACCTGGATGAACGAAGTCTCCTCTCCAGACATCGCCATAGCCATCCCCGACGGATACAAGATCGCCCGCAGAGACCGCACCAACGGAGTCGGAGGAGGAATCTCCATCGTCCACAAGAAGACCATCAGGGTCTCAACAAACAGCGTCGACACTCTCAGCACCGCCGAACACATGCACTTCCAGATCCACATGGACCCCAAGACCACCCTAAGAGGCACCCTCGTCTACAGACCACCCGGACCCCGACCACAATTCTGCGATGCCATCGCCGACTTCATCAGCACGCACGCACTGACCTCCACCGACTACATCCTCCTCGGAGACCTGAACTTCCATCTGGAGAGCAACAACAACAGCAACTCCTCCACCCTAATAGACAACCTCGCCAACCTCGGACTGGAACAGCTTGTCACGACGCCAACCCACATCGCCAGACACACGCTCTACGCCATCTTCTCCTCAAGCCCCCACGTCTCCTTCAGCCATGTTTCCGAACCCACCTGGACCGACCACCACGGCATCCACTTCACCTTCTGGAAAACCGCCGCACATCACCGCATCCTACAGATCCCCCCCGCTGCTGGGGCAAAATCACCGAAGTACAAATACAGACAAACCTCGCACTCAACCCACCGACCAACCCCGACGATGGTGCGCGCACCCTCAAACGATGGAATTGACGACTGCGCCAACACCTTAGCCCCGCTGAAAAAACAAACCCTCAAAGACACCAACAAAAGAGCCAACTGGTTCACCCCAGAACTCCTAGCATCAAAGCACACATGCCGGAAGTTGGAGAACATATGGCACAGCGAGAAGTCGCTGGGCAGCCGCGCAGCCCACAAAGATGCCATCCGCAACCACCACCACCTCATCAGGACCGCCAAGAGGACCTCCTTCAAAGACCGCCTCGACAACAATGCACACAACAGCAAGGAGCTCTTCAATGTCGTGAAGGAACTCTCCAACCCCAGCTCCAACGACATTCTGCCGTCGCAAGCCCTGTGCGACTCCCTCGCCACCTTCTTCCACCGCAAGATCGCCAACATCCACAACAGCTTCAACCCCCGGACGACCCTAACAGGCCCCAACACGCCTGACCCACCACACCCCACCGACCACGACCCCTGACAACCTGAGCCAACGTGAGCATCGAAGACACAATCAAGACCATGGGCACAATCCACTCCAGCTCGACGTTTGACCCTTTTCCACACCACATCTTCAACAAAGCCGGCAGCTCCATCGCACCCCACCTGCGCAACATCATCAACCTCTCCTTCGAGACTGCGACCTTCCCTGAGAGCTGGAAACACGCCGAGATCAATGCCCTACTGAAGAAACCCAAGGCGGACCCGAGCGAACTCAAAAACTTCCGGCCCATGACCCCTGCTTCCGTTCCCAGCTAAGGTAATCGAGAAGATAGTCAACATCCAGCTCACCAGCTACCTCAAAGACAACAGCATCCTGGACCCCGCCCAGTCAGAATTCCGCAGCAACCACAGCATCGAGACCGCCCTCATTGCCACCACAGACGACATCAGGATCCTATTGGACAACGGCGAGACGGCGGCCCTCATCCTTCTGGGATTCTCTGCCGCCTTCGACACCGTCTGCCACCGCACACTACGCACACGACTCCACGACGCAGGGATCTGAGACAAGGCCCTGGACTGGACCTCCTCCTTCCTCTCCGGCAGAACCCAGAGAGTCCGCCTCCCCCGTTACGAACCGAAGCCTCCGAGATCATCTGCGGCGTCCCGCGGGCATCCTCCCTCAGCCCAACGCTGTTCAACATCTACATGGCGCCTCTCGCATGCATCGCCCGACATCACGACCTCAACATAATCTCCTATGCCGACGACACGCAACTGATCCTCTCCCTCACCAAGGCCTCCCTCACTGCCAAATCCAACCTCCACCAGGGAATGAAGGCCGTCGCTGACTGGATGGAGAATAGCCACCTCAAGCTGAACACAGACAAGACGGAGATCCTCATCCTCGGGCCCAACCCCTCAGCATGGGATGACTCCTGGTGGCCTGCGTCACTGGGGACACCCCCCGCACCCACCAACCACGCACGCAACCTGGGAGTCATCCTCGACTCGAAACTCACCATGACCAAACAAGTCAACGCTGTCTCCTCCACCTGCTTCAACACCCTCCGTATGCTCTGCAAGATCTACAGATGGATCCAGACAGACACAAGGAAAACAGTCACCCAGGCCCAAGTCAGCAGCAGACTCGACTACGGAAACACCCTCTACGCCGGAGCCCCGACCAAGCTCATCAACAGACTGCAAAGAATCCAGAATGCCTCTGCACGCCTGATCCTCGACGTCCCACGCCGCGACCACACCACCCCCCACCTGAGGAACCTGCACTGGCTCCCTGTCGACAAAAGAATCTCCTTCAAGCTCCTGATCCACGCACACAAGGCACTCCACAAGACCAGCCCAGCTTATCTCAACAGTCGACTCTCCTTCTACGTACCCAACAGGAAACTCCGCTCTGCAGACCTCTCCCTGGCTACCATCCCACGCATCCGTAGAAACACAGCCGGAGGCAGATCCTTCTCCCACTGTGCCGCCAAGACCTGGAACACCCTCCCCCTCATTCTACGACAAACCGAAGACCTTCTAACCTTCAGGAGACAACTCAAGACCTGGCTGTTCGAGCAGTAGCAACAGCACCCCCCCTCTCCCCACCCTCAGCGCCTTGAAACCCTTTTGGGTATGTAGTGCGCTTTACAAATTATTTGATTGATTGAAGCCTGTTTTGAAAGCCCAGGACTCTCCTCTGTCACTTTCCCACATCCCATATGTTACTTGCAGCAAGCGCAGAGAGGCTTCAAGAGAGAAAAATAGGGCAGGAGGGAGAAGGCAGAGAGAAAGCGGTCAGAGAGAGAGAAGAGAGAGAATAGAAGGTGGGAGAGAGAGAATGATGGATGGAGAGAGAGAGATTGTAGGTGGAATCGATGGAGGCCGGCTGGTTTGAGCATTTTTGCCAGGGCTGCCAATACTTCCCCAGTCGGATCCTGAGGGAACCCTTCGGATACATCCTCTTTCTCCCTCCTCTCTTGCATGCCTTAACCTCCCTCAAATGCAGTCTTCTTCTTTCTTTGATGTCCCTTCTTTTTCTTTTTCTGATCTCCTGGTTCTCTTTCTCCCTCTCTTTCTCTCTCTCTCTCTCTCTCTCTCTCTCTCTCTCTCAGCAGTCTGCTTGTGTGAGTGTAGGAGATCCACCATGTGTTGAGAGTGCAATGTGAGGGTTGTGCCAGTGTAAATACAGGATTAACATGGTCTTTTGTGAGTACTGGGTAAGTGGTCCACAGGTTTAAAGTTGTGCCTGTGTGAGTGCAATGTGAGGGATATGCCTATGTGATGGCAGCAGTGTGAGTGTGGTGTCCCTGCATGTTATGTCTTTGTGTTCTAGCACTTTACAAGGGCCAAACCTATTGGCTTTGGTAATGATTTTTAAGGGTAATGGCTTTGACCTGCAGGAATGAAGTGCAGGGAGGGGAAATAGTTTGTGTATAAGAATAGTAGTGGGTTTTGATATGGCAGATGCAGACTATGTCGAATGAGGCTGAGGAGTGTCAGAGCAGCTGACAGGCTGAGATGTCACTGTAGAGTCCTCCCCAGCCCGGGAGCATGCAAGTGAATATGCCATACACAGAGCTCTGGATTGTACATCTTTATTCTTCAGCATACAGTCACACACTGAACACTGATTACATCATAACCGTTAATAACCACACCTTAACACCTCCCAGCAAATTACGTAATTCCTCTATTGAGTCCTCCCAGGCTTGCAAGGGTCCTAGTGCACATAGTATCAAGTTTCTATATCTCCTCCCATGTTGAATAAAAAGTACAAACAAAAGTCACATTACATTACTTCAATAAGTCTTCGAGGCTCTTACACTAGTCAGTCAGATAGAGTGGCATGAAGTGGTTTCAATGCACTCTGTTCGGGCACCGATGTTGCAGGTTTTGATGCTTGATCTGGACTGCCAGGCGGGGTCGCCCCATTCTAAATTGCAGGCGCTGACGATCATAAAGGTAGGTGCTTAAAGTGCGACTTGTCACATGTGATGGACTGTCTGGGACGCTGGGACACCACCATGTGTCCTTTGCACGTCACAACCCTCAGAGGATCAACAGCAAACAGAGTGTCTGTTTTCTGCATTTGTTTCTGCTAGACCAGGAGTAAATCACCTTTATCATAGACTGTCTCCTGGGCTTGCGTATGCCGATGAGCGCATGTTTTCATATTGCACTTTCAAGAAGTGTCTGTGACACGATCCTTATTAGCATTCAAGGATGGATCTACAGTCCACTTTGGCATTTTGTTTCCAATAGCTCTCCCAAACAGTAGAGTGGTGAGATTTTCAAGAGTTGTAGAGTGAGGAGTTGAATGATACACATGGAGGGCTTGGCACAAGGCTTGGTTTAATGCAAATCCCTCCACCAATGCTTGTTGAATCACCCTTTTGGGGGTACCCATGCATCATTCAACAACACCATTTGCTTGGGGCCACAGAGGTATACATTTATGATGCTTGACATTCAGTCTGACTAAAACCTGCTTGAATACTCTTCTATCGAACAGTGGACCATTGTCAGATTTGAGAATGGCAAGAATGCTCCATGCTGCAAAGATGTTATCCAGCCGCTCAATGACCTTGTCATGGGTGCTTGATGATGACTCTTATACCAAAGGAAAACGTGCATACTCATCAATAACCACCATGAGATGGTGTCCTATTCCTCGGGGCCCAAAGAGATTAATGGCAACTCTTTCCCAAGCGTGTATCTGAAGGTCAGACATTGTTAATGGATGTGGCGTCACCTTGGGGGAAAGACAGTTGCAAAGATGACACTCTTTTAGTTCCCTCTCAACTCACTCGTCTAAGCACGGGAACCCCATTCGGTCACTTAGGGCTCTTTTGGTAGCTACAATGCCACAATGTCCTTCATGGGATAGTTCAATGACTTGGTGTCTTCAGCTCTCAGGTATGTCAATTCTCGAGCCTCTCAACACAGCACCTTCCTTGGTCACAGACAGTTCATCACATACATTTTTGAATTTCTGTCATTTGAAATCATCATCAAAAGGTTGAACAATCTTCTTCCAGGATTGAGTTGAAATGATATCTTTAAAGACAAGCATGTTCTTGGTAGCATTGGAAACACCAATAATCACCCAGGGAAGAAGATGTGGACTTTTGATCTCCAAGCTGGAGAAACGGGTTCGAGTCTCGGCAGGGACCCTCAACACCCAGTGATTCTGGATAAACCACTTAATTCCCCGTGCCTAACAAAAAAGAATGTGTACGTTGTAATGCAACTGGTGCTCATGTAAAGGGCTCTGATACCTTTGGGTCAGGTTTGTGCTATATAAAACTCCCCAAATAAATCTGTCAATGGAGAGAACCCCTAGGGTACAGGACTCCACAATTAAGTTAATGTACTCCTCAGCTGTTTTGGATGTCGAAATGTGATGATGTAGCTGTACTCATTAAAATAATTAGCTGGGTTCTGGTCTTTACCCGGCTTGTGTACAATTGTATAGTCATACTCTTGCAGTGGCAACCCCACTTTTCAATGCGTGGGCCATCGGGGATCTCGGATTTCCAAAAATGGTGAGCAGTGCTTGGTGGTCTGTTATAAAAGAGTAGCATTTCCCATATAAAAACATATGAATATGTTTGCATGCCAACTCTACAGCCAGACTCTTCTGCTTCGGCTGAGAATAGGCACGCTTTGTGTCAGACGGGCTTCAACTGTCATGGGCCACAATGTGTCTCTGGGCATTTGGATGACCATTATGTTGAACAAGAATTGCCCCCAGCTCCACCACCTCTACTGTGATCTCATTCTGTAGTTAGGGGTCAAAATAGGCCATCTCGATCTCTTTCTCAATTGCATATGTTATACTTTTGAAGCTTTAATCACATTCAGCATACCATTGGGATGGGACTTCCTCTTTCAATTGCTTTGTTGGCCTGGCGCAGAACAAAACAGATGCACACTGCACCTCTGCTGTGCTTTTTGGCACCACTATTATGGGTGAAATCCATTGTGTAGGACCGGTGGAGCGCTCAATGATGTCATGCTACAACAGCATTTTTAGTTCTTTCTCAACAGCTTCTTGCAAGTGGAAAGCGGCTTTGTGGTACCGCTGGGCAATAGGGCAAAAATCCTCATTGACTTGTTCTTACCTAGGCCATAATATAACTACAGGAACTAACTCAACTTCAGATTGAGTGTAGAGATTGTAATTGAGAGATATCAGTCCCATGTCAGCAGCTGGCAAAACTGAGGAGACAGGTATTGGATGGCGCTCCTTGAAGACCGTAAATTGGCACTTGCACTTATGCTGCTTTATGATTATGGCTCCCGGTTTTATGGGATTTTTTTTTTTGACATTTCCGTCTGTATTTATCCATATTTATTTTTTGCTAATTTTATCTGTATTTATCAATATTTATTTTGGGTTTTGTGGAAAAATGATGCTGAAATTAGTATATTTCCACATTTATTTAACCGGAAAATATGCACTCATTCTTGAATGCCTACTAGGTTTCAATGTTGTAAACACCCACAGAAGATAAATCAATGCACTTATAAGAAAATATGCACATTTCAGTGTCAACCATGTGCATGTCTACTGCTGTTAAGTCCTCTTTACTAAAATTCCTTTTTTTTTTAACCCCCTTACCTATCAATCCCCACAGCTATTGGCTTGGCAGTCATGGCAGACAGTATTTAGAATTACTCCAAAAGCAGCCCAATTCCCATTTTTATCCATATTTAAAAATAAATACAGACAAGAAAATAAATATTTTTTGTCTGTATTTATTATTATTATTATTAATATTTATAAAGCGCGACAGCTACTTCCAACGGAAGTGTCCCGGCACTGGCATCCTAAAGGCAGAGAGATGAAAAAAAGGGGAGAGGGTCGCAGAAGTCTCTAGGGCAGCCCAAATAGCCAGGTTTTCAGAGCCTTCCTAAACGGTAGTTCTTTGTCAAGCTGTCTAAGATCATTAGGTAGTGTATTCCATAGCATTGCCGTTTTAACTGAGAACGCACGCCCACCTGTCCTCGCCTTCCTAAAACGTGGAATAACCAGAAGATTTCGACTATGAGATCTAAGGGTTCTCGCCGGAAGGTATTTCTGAAGCCTCTGTTTGAGATAGCGTGGACCTACCCCTCTAGTTGCTTTATGAGCCAGCAGAAGAGCTTTGAACTGAACTCTTTTCCTTACCTGCAGCCAATGTAGGCTCTACAAATGAGGAGTGATGTGATAGCGTAGAGGTACATTTCTTAAGAGCCTAGCCGCTGAGTTTTGAATACGCTGCAGTCTTCTCATCAGATAATCAGGGAGGCCAATGTACAGGCTATTCGCCTAGTCAAGTTGAGATGTGATAAGAGCATAAACCACTGCTTTCCTACAGTGCATAGGGAGGAAATGTAGAAATCTGCGTAATGCCTTTAGTCTCCAAAAACACTGACAGGAGACATGCATAATTTGTGCCTTGCCTGACAGTTGCGAGTCAAATCTAACACCCAAGTTCCTTGCCACCATTACAGGTATCGGAGGAGGATTCAGCTGTACTGGCCACCACAGCTCAGTACGTGGTGGAGTGGGTTGATTAAAGGATAAAACTTCAGTCTTATTAGCATTTAGTTTTAGGCAGCTCTCAGTCATCCAAGAGGAGATATTTAAGAGGCATTGCCTAAAATTGATGAAAGCTGTCTCGCTATGTTCTTTAAAAGAGAAGACCAGTTGCGTGTCATCTGCATACAAGACAACACACACACCCAATTTCTCTACAATTGCAGCAAGGGGCGCAAGATAGACATTGAAAAATGACAGACTTAATGCCGAACCTTGTGGCACCCCCTGCGACATAGGTCTAGAGCTGGAGACATGAGGATGCAAAAAAACCTGTTGTGACCTGCCTTCCAGGAATGACTGAAACCAATGCAACACGGTCCCCGTCACTCCTAACCGCTGTAATCTGTACAGGAGGATCTTATGGGAGACCGTGTCAAATGCTGCAGATAGATCGAGTAACACCAGCATTGCGCAGCTTCCTAGGTCAAGGATTTCAAGAATTGATTCTGCAACCTCCAGGAGGGCAGTCTCTGTGCTATATCCTGCCCTAAAACCTGATTGAGAATCATGTAGGTGGTTATTAGATTCAAGGAAGTCTGAGAGTTGTCTCTGGACTTCCTTTTCTAAGATTTTTGCTGGGGCTGGCAGTAAGATCATACAAAGAAAATGGTCTAAAGGAATTAATACTCAAAGAAACTTTTGGAGTAGAGCACGTTTAATTACTCTCTCTTAGGTTATTACTCTAAAAGGATTCTATCAAAATATTTTCATGCTACATAGAAAATGACATCTGCTCATGAAGAAGAACATGTATACACAAAGAAAATGTACATACACAATAACATGACATAAATCAAAACATACAATAGGACATCAATACTAACCCTAAAACAAATTGTTTTCTAATAGTGTCCTACTTACAATTTCTGAAAGGACCACTAGGAGGTAGTCTGGATAATACACTGAGGTCTCTTAACTGGTATAGACCATCCTAGTGTACCATCAAACAAAATCAACGCAATATTATATTTCCGCAACTCCTCCTTTTGAAGTGTCTACGCAACTGCGTTTCGGCCTTATTCCTTCTTCGGCCTCCTCAGGACAGGGTTAACACATAACTGTAGACATATTCGAAAAAAGAAATCCAACCGCCGTAATTTGCAAATAAGGCGGTGATTCGAATTACCAGAGTCCCAGAAGGACTGGAGTACCTCCCTAACTCGATTGACGGCTCACTGCCAGCCCACAGCGCAAAAAGTCGCTATCAATATTCCTTTCCTTCGCTGGATATAAACGCCACAATCACTTAATTTAAGCACGGGTTTGCTCACTATTCCAAACTCCGATGTCCGCCCACCATCCGGAAGAAAACAACGGGGCTGGCAGTAAGGATATTGGCCTGAAAAGTTTTAGTTCTGAAGGGTCGGCATCCTCTTTTTTGAGGACAGGCCGGACCAACGCCATTTTCCAGTCAGATGGAAAGATACCTGTCTCCAGAGATGTGTTCCAGAGAGAATTCAAGGTATCATTGAGTAGAGGCGCTAAAAGTTTAAAAATTCTGGCCGGGCATGGATCAAGAGGAGATCCTGACTTGACTTTCATGAGTTTCCTATTTATCTGTAAAAATCAGTAAAAACGGAAAACAGGGAGCCTTATTTATGATTCAATGTCGCTGTGAATAACCTTTGACTCTGCAACAGTCTAGAAGCAACCCACGTGTTTACTTTTGTGTTTTATGGGTTGAGCCGTGGCACAGGAGATAGGCTGTTGAACGTTTCGATGGCCCTGATGGTAATCGACCCACCACTGTCTATAATAAAGGTTCTGAGGAAGCTGCTGACTTTTATTGTGATCTTGGGGCAATTTTCAGTTTTTTCATTTGGTGATTCGCCTTTGTCGTTTGTTTTTCCTTGCAAGCAGCCAAACCTGTATGTGCCTGTCGTTCCTTGATCAATGCCATCATTGCACATTCACCTTCTTCACTGGTGTTCGATAATGACGTTGACTAGCCTTTATAGGAAGAACTTGGCAATGATTGAATTTGTCTGGTTTCTACTTGTCGTAACTGATGTTGCCTTTTAGTTCTGTGGGCATGGCAAGAATGGTCCTAGAACCTTCTGGTGGCTATTTTCTCTTCTCACAGTGCCGTAGTTATTTTCTTTTTCGCTTTGCAAACCGTTGTGTAGTGGTTTTCTTTACTCTAACCTTTGTAAGTTTGTCCTATGGCTGGACATTTGCCTTCATGTGGAAATGAAATTCCACATCAGAAACACAACTATTTCTTCTTTGAAAATGTCGACTTGCATTTGTTTACCTTGTACTGGTGCTTACTTTTCATGACCAATTCTGATTCATTTTGTGCCCGTCCAGCTTCCACGTCAGTGGCTCGTTGATCTGCTCTTTCATCAGCTTCTGCAGCCATTAGTACTTTCTCCAGGCTGAGCATCTCTCTTAACATGCGTCTTCTGAAAGAGTTTGAAAAACAGCCATTGATGAGTCTGAGACACATTGCGTCTTCATCCTTAAATTCACTAAACTTGCAGTGTTTGATAAGCACATCCCTTTCTTTCGACAAACTCATCCATTGTTTCACCAGCTTACTGTCATGCTTGACTAAAAATGTACCTTTCATAGTCGACATTCAGCTTTGTATAGAACTTGGCTTCCAATGCTTCCTTGATTTGATGGTATGATACTGCATCAACTTGTGATATTATCTTCAGCACTTCTTTACTCCATCACCGGCAAGGTTCTTTAAATACTTAATGATTTTCTTATCATCTACTTCTTCTAAGGCATCTATGAAGTCATCAAACATTTGATCCATGCAGTCCTCCTGGCGCCAATATCCTGCTTCTTTGCCGTGTCAATTGGTGGTGGTAGTTTCAGAAACACAGCGGCCTCATACTTTGCACTCTTTTCTACTGCAGTTGAGAGTATATGCTGTTCAGATGATGGCAGCTGTCCTTCGGGCCGGTATCTACTGCAAGCACTGGCTGTGTGTTTTACTTGGGTCATCATGCCTGATCAAAGGTTGTAAGGTGCCATCATCTCTCCTGATGTTAAGTGACGGTTTCATCTCTCTTACTTGTTCATCACTGCTTCTAGCTTTTTTGCATCGCATCTGGTTTTGGCTGCCCTTAGCGTTTTGCTTTGTAACAGTGATGGCTGTTGAACAGTATCTCTTCTTTTGGCCATTCCGGTGGGTTACTTGCAGGCTTTTCGAATGCACTCCTCTGCATGGTCTCGCGCTTCTCCGAGGACCATATTGGGCTGGAGTGGGGCTTAGATTCTACACAGGCCAACTTTGAACTGCTTCTCATCTAATTGGGTGCACGTGGCACTCACCAGCAGTTTGCTGTAACAATGCAAACTCTCAGGGAGAGCTGTTTGGTTTCTTTGGGGCACAGATCCTACACTCGTTGTCAGTTTTAGCATCCTCCTCGGCTCAAAAGCATGCAAGTGAATAGTCCACACACGGAGTTCTTGCTTATAACTCTTTTTTCTTCAGCTTACAATCACACACTGAACACTGACTAAGTCATAACCGTTAATAACCACACCTCCCAGCAAGTTACGTAATTCCTCTATTTAGTCCACCCAGACCTGCAAGGGTGTTAATGCACATGATCTCACAACACTACAGTCACCCTACTGAGGGTGACCGGTTACTTTGCTTGCACTAGAGCCAATGGCAACCTAGCTACACTTCTGGTTTAAACCATGTTGCTATCAAATTTCTCCGACATTTGCCACACTTTCACTTTTATATTAGAGTGAGCAGCTGAAACTTTCACCTAACTGCCTTAAAACCCCCAAACAAGCTCACCCATCCCACTGGGGAATGAAAAAAAATATGGCTTAAATGTAACACGCATTATTTATTTATCAAAGACATTTGCTTTTAAAAAGAAAAGTCCCCAACAATTATCAATGTTGTAAACTGTTACGAGCTATGGGTCGGTATGTTAGGTTCTAAGGAGCAAACGGCTGGAGAGAACTGCCAAATAGTTATATTAATAAGTGATGGGGCATATTTACAAGGAAATGGCGCAGCGCTGCAGCAAATTTTGCAGCGCCACACTACGTCATTTAAAAAATGCAGGGATGCATCTTATTTACAACAATTGTAATTGTAATTGTAAAAATCACTTGTATAGCGCATGGCTACCCGTAGGCATCCCAGCGCTTTTGGCAAAAAGTGAGCCCAGGGCTAGTTCGCATTACATTATTTTAACACACTAAATTCTGGGGAATAAAAAGTTTTTAAGTTTCTTCCTAAACTGAAGGAAGGTATGTTCCTGCCTCAAATAACCCGGGAGGGCATTCCATTCTCTTGCTGCTTGCAAAGAGAAGAGTCGGCCGCCCGAGCGGGCTCGTTTTATCCTAGGGATAATTGCCAGGTTATGTTCGCTCGAGCGGAGATTGCGTTGAGGCCTATAAGAACTTATCATATTTTCCAGTATGGAAGGACCTTCTCCATGTAAGATCTTGTGTGTGATGCAGAGAGATTTGAATCGCACCCGCTCCTTCACCGGAAGCCAATGGAGCGATCTTAAGGCTGGCTTCGCCGACGTATAACGACTAGTGCCAGTTAAAATCCTGGCAGCATAGTTCTGGGCCACTTGCAAAGTTTTAAAAGTGGAAGTTGGAGCCCCAAGATATATAGCATTCCCGTAGTCAATTCGTGATAGAACCAGCGACTGAACTACGGTCTTCCTTGCTTTTTCTGGAAGTTGAGGCAGGATTTTGCGCAGGGATTTCAGTATCCCATGGCAAACTGCAGAAGTCTTTCTGGCTTGAGTCTCAAAGGATAAGACGTTATCAAGCCAAAAGCCTAGGCTCTTTATTTCCGGCTTGGGCGATGGTATGGCACCCATACTGGTAGGCCAGGCAAGATGATCGGGAATATCTTGTCTGCCTAAGAGCATCAGTTCCGTTTTTCCTCCGTTGAGTCTCAATTGAGACAGATTCATCCAGTTTACTACCATCTCCAAACAATTAGCCAGGTTGTTCAGCGGGGAATCTATTTGTTGCAGAGAAAACACCAACTGGGTGTCATCTGCATAACTTATTAACTGGATGCCAAACGGAGCAACCAGTTCCGCCAACGGGGCCATGTAAACATTGAACAGTGTGTGTGAGAAGTTGGCCTGATATGTAGTGCTCACTATTCTAGTGATCACTGTGTATCATTCCAAACAACCCTGATTGATGATTGGTTGTAAGTCAACCTTATAGACCAGCTATCCTAGTAGCGTGGATACGAGCAGTCTTAGGCTAAACTCTAGAGGGCGTGTTAAGCCAGCTGTTTACCATCACATATACCCCTTGAACACCAAGTGAAAGGACACCACACAAGTTGTTATGAAAATAAAGGATATTTATTTATAACAAGACTACCCTGGCTCTTTATGAGTCAGGGAGCTAAGCACAATACAAAACTCTTAGGAAAATACTTCTGGTTGCACACTTTACACAAATGCCCGAGGGCACGAAACCATTACACTGCAAGTGGAAGGGGTGAAGTTAGAAAGTCTAAAGTTACTGATTCCGGAGTGATCCGATCAGGGGGACTAAACGTAAAAGGAACTGGACACTTGTAAAGCGAACCTGCGATGGAGCACCGAAATGCTCGAGTTACCTAGCCCAGAGGCTGCGGCTGTGGAAGGTTCGGCAAGATGTCGGAAGTCCTCGTTGTAGTCTCAGGAGCCTGAAAGAAGAGTTGCTGGCAGGCGACCAGTGTCGATGTTCAGCGAGATCCAAGCCTGTATCGGTGATGAAGGAAACCTGAAAGCAGAGGGGACTCAGTTCTCAACCGCTAGCCAGCGATCGTGTGGGCACCAGGAGGGTACCGGCTGAAGTCACCTCGACCAGGT
The DNA here is from genome assembly GCF_964204655.1 of Triturus cristatus. Taxonomy (NCBI): domain Eukaryota; kingdom Metazoa; phylum Chordata; class Amphibia; order Caudata; family Salamandridae; genus Triturus; species Triturus cristatus. The sequence continues at coordinate 381,137,549 of NC_140586.1, read as the reverse complement.
GAGTGGATGACGTCGGACTCGGCTGTTCCTCGGACCAGGAGGCGCGGCGGCGACCAGGATGGAGGGCGAGCTGTCCCACGCAGGTGTCTGCTGTCGATGATGCTGGGCCCAGGAATGGGGCAGCGGATCTTGGCAGTGGCAAGCCCACGCGGTGGAGTCAAGATGGCGTCTGGAGTGGACCAGGAGGGTCCGTGGTACTCCTCTGTTGAAGGGGAGCAAGAGCCAGTCTGGAGCAACCAGACTAGTGATGAAACAAACGTGGTGCGTCGTGAAGAGGGCCACAAGCTGGTCGGCAAGTGGTCGAACAACGCGGTGAACAGCAAGGAGCGGAAGGGCCCCCACGCAGATCTCGTGGATGCTGGGGAGGCAGACTTCGGTGCTGGAGCTGCTCAGGGTTAGGGCTTCTCAGACCCTAGGTGCACTCACTCGAGGGTCCCTCGGTGGGCGTGCTAGATAAGCGTCGTGCAGGTTCTGAAGATGGCCGGTCCCGCAGGTCTCGTCACACCTACGGCTCTCAGCTGGGCTGATGAGGTAGGTAAAAGGTCAGAGATGGCAGGGACTCGGGTTTCGTCGAGCTGGGCAGTCTTGATCCGTAGGAGAGACTTACAGCAAACCGCAAGCGCTTAGGTGGTGCCTGCTGGTGCAGGGTGGCTACTCCTTAGCCACAAGGGAGAGTCTTCAGAAATAGTCAAGAGTTCCTTTCGTGGAAAGTAGTTCAAGATTCAGAATTATCCAATTTGGGAAGGGGACTCGCTCCTACCTTTATTCTAAGAAAAAGGGACTGGCCCGTGACTAGGTTCTACCTATGGGTGGAGCCAGGAGGGGGGTGGTTACACCCCTCTCCTTTGTCCGGCTTCGCCCCAACTCAGGGGCTGGTGTGCCCCCGAAACTGGTTTGAGCCGGGCTATGCACAGTGAGCACCGGGGTGCCACTGGCAATCACCTTCCTTTCAGCCCTGCCTACCTGGGATACACAAACCCTGTCTGGGATGGTGCTAACACCGCCCTCGACAGGAAACCCTTTGTCCAAGCTCCCCTCGCTGGAAGGTCTCCCAGCAGCAGGAGGTCAGACTTGTGTCTGGTGGCAGCATCCATTTTGTGATGCTGAGGCTTGAGTCAACTTTAACCGGGGTTCAAGGTTACTTCCATGTCGTGCCCCTCTAAAAGGGGGGAATGCTAACCCCGTCGCCAGAACTGGCGAGGGGTTCGTATTCCAATTCGTATGACACCTTACTCGACATGTGTAGGTGATGCGATGCCAAAGTTAGCAAATAACCGCGAGGATTATAATGCCTTTAAAAGTAGTTGGCCCGTGTCACCATGGAACGGCTATTAGGACTTGGTTCCGCAAGCCGTCGACGGGCTCAGCTCGCGCCAGAGCACCGTCCCACATGATTCCCTGCACTCTGCCTTCAGGATTGATAAGGCCTGCCATAGGAGTGACTGATAGGAATCCATGTGTCCATTTTAGGGTTAGGTGTAGGAATACTACACCTACAGCAACGGGTGATTACACCACGTTGCCCCAGCTGTCGTGCAGCCAGTTGTGTCAGATTTGGGCGGCCATTCCAGGGGTGGCATAATACATGCTGCAGCCCCTGGTAGGCCCTGGGTACACCGATGCCCTGGATACCTGTGGTATGCTGAGACAGGGACTGACAAGGCGGCCCAGTTCCAATTGGTGGATGCACCTAATGTACATGTGTTTAATTTCGAGAGAGAACAGCTAGGCTGTGGGTCTGATTGGCAGGCCCACAGCCGGGGAAAGTCATAAACCAATGAAGCAAAAGCCAAAATATCTGGGTGATCATAGGATTGCAGACCCTACTCTCCTACATGACCCCCCCCCCCAAACTTTGGGACAATAAGCTAACCTTGACCAGGTGAGTCTTCTTGCTCTAAGTGGAAATACCTGGAGAGCCCATCTGCATTGCCATGATCAGTGCCAGGTCTATGCTCCACTGTGAAGTCCATCCCCTGTAGGGAAATGGACCACCTAAGTAGTTTGGGGTTTTCACCCTTCATTTGATTTAGCCACAAGAGGGGCTTATGGTCGGTCTGAATCTTGAAGTGAGTGCCAAACAAGTATGGCCTCAACTTCTTCAGGGCCCAAACCACAGCAAAGGCCTCCCTCTCAATGGCTGACCAATTCTTCTCTCTGGGGGTCAGCCTCCTGCTAATAAAAGCTATGGGCTGGTCATGACCATCAAAATTCAGTTGAGATAGAACAGCTCCCACACCCAGCTCCAAAGCGTCTGTTTGGACAATGAATGGTCTGGAGTAGTCTGGACTCTTTAGGATAGGCGCTGTGCACATGGCCTGCTTTAGGTCATCGAATGCCTTCTGACAGCTTGCTGTCCACTGAACTTTTTTTGGCATCTTTTTACTTGTCAGGTCGTTTAGCGGGGTCACAATGGATCCATAATTTCTGACAAATTTCCGGTAATAACCAGTCAGGCCCAAGAAAGCTCGAACCTGAGTCTGGGTGGTTGGAGGAGCCCAGTCCTGGATGGCCTGTATCTTGCTCTCCAATGGTTGAACCTGGCCTCCACCTACAAGGTGGCCCAGGTATACAACCTGTGTCTGCCCTATCTGGCACTTAGTGGCCTTGATAGTGAGGCCTGCCTTTTGCAGGGCCTCTAACACTTTCCTCAGGTGGACCAGGTGATCCTCCCAGGTGGAGCTAAAGACAGCGATATCGTCCAGATACGCCGCGCAGAAGTCGTCCAACCCAGTGAGAACTCGATTCACCAGCCTTTGGAAGGTGGCAGGTGCATTTTTCAAGCCAAAGGGCATTACCACGAACTGATAATGCCCACCCGGGGTAGAAAATGCTGTTTTGGGCTTGGCCTCCTCAGCTAACCTGATTTGCCAATACCCAGCTGTCAGGTCAAACATACTTAAGTAGCTGGCCGAAGCCAACCGGTCGATAAGTTCGTCTGCTCTTGGTATTGGGTGGGCGTCAGTCTTAGTGACTGCATTTAGACCTCTGTAGTCCACGCAAAACCTCATCTCTTTCTTACCGCCCTGGGTGTGAGGTTTCGGCACGAGAACTACGGGACTAGCCCAGGGGCTGTCCAAGGGTTCAATGACTCCCAGCTCCAACATTTTCTGCACCTCCGTCTTGATGCAGTCTCTGACATGATCAGGTTGCCGATAGATTTTACTCTTTACGGGCAGACTGTCCCCAGCGTCGACCTCATGGGTACACCAATTGGTCTGACTGGGCGTCAGAGAGAACATATGTCGAAAGGATTGAAGAACCTGTTTACAATCCTTTTGTTGATGTCCAGAGAGGCTGCCACAAAAGACAACACCATCTACTGACCCATCGTCAGGGTTCTGAGAGAGCAGGTCCGGGAGAGGGTCACTCTCCTCCTCCTGTCCCTCGTCTGTGGCCATGAGCAAGCCCATGCCCTCCCTGTCGACATATGCCTTGAGCCTGTTTACATGGAGCACCCTGTGGGGGCTCCGGGGAGTTCCCAGGTCTACCAAGTAGGTGACCTCTCCCTTTTGCTCAATGATCGTGTGGGGCCCAGACCATTTGTCTTTGAGTGCTGCTGGGGCCACTGGCTCCAGCACCCACACCTTCTGTCCAGGCTGGTACACAGTCAGGACAGCCTTTTGGTCGTGCCAAACTTTCTGTAATTCTTGGCTCGCCTCAAGGTTTTTAGACGCCTTTTCCATGTACTCCGCCATCCGCGAGCGGAGACCGAGTACATAGTCCACAATGTTCGATGCCGGCTTTCTGAGAGGTCTCTCCCATCCTTCCTTTACCAAAAAAAGGGGTCCCCTTACAGGATGTCCGAACAGAAGCTCAAAAGGGCTGTAGCCAACCCCCTTCTGCGGGACCTCTCTGTAGGCGAACAAGAGGCAGGGTATCAGGACATCCCATCTCCGCCGAAGCTTTTCAGGTAGTCCGTGAATCATCCCTTTTAGGGTCCTGTTGAATCTCTCAACAAGCCCATTGCATTGTGGGTGATAGGGTGTGGTGAACTTGTAGTTGACACCACACTCCTTCCACATTGCAGTCAGATATCCCGACATGAAGTTTGCACCTCTGTCTGAGACGACCTCCTTAGGGAAGCCCACTCTAGAGAACACTCCGAGTAGGGCCCGTGCCACCACAGGTGCTGTAGTGGTCCTAAGTGGAATAGCTTCAGGATACCTAGTGGCGTGGTCCACCACCACCAGTATAAACTTGTGCCCTGATGCTGTCTGGGGTTCCATTGGTCCAACAATGTCAATCCCCACTCGTTCAAAGGGTACCCCCACCACCGGTAGTGGTATGAGGGGGGCCTTTGTCGTGCCACCTGACTTACCACTGGCTTGGCAAGTGACACAGGAGCGGCAAAACTCCTTCGTATCTTTGGACATGTGGGGCCAGTGAAAGTGTGGAACAATTCTGTCCCAAGTCTTATTCTGGCCTAAGTGACCTGCAAGGGGAATCTCGTGGGCCAAGGTAAGAAGGAAACCTCTCAGAGACAAGGGGATGACCAGCCTCCTGGTCGCACCAGGTTTGGGGTCTCTTGCCTCGGAGTACAGGAGTCCATCGTCCCAGTACACTTTGTGGGTACCTGTGGCGTTCCCTGCAGCCTCAGCAGCAGCCTGCTGTCTGAGGGGTTCAAGGGAGGGGCAGTCTAACTGCGCCTTCCCCAGGTCTTCCCTGGAGGGTCCCCCTGAGCCCAGAAACTCAACCTGACCAGGTTCAAGCTCTTTCGGCTCAGTTTCCCTCAGTTCTTTAAGGTCAGCCTCCTCAGAGACTTGATCCACGACCTGGGGCAAGGGGGAAGGCAAAGCCTTACCCTTACTGCTCCTCTTCTTGGAAGGTGTCTGGTCCGTTCTTCCAGGATCCAGCACCTGTTCAGTGGGGCACCTTTTGGCCTGTGACCTGGTCACAGCAAGGACATGTGCTGGCAAGCCTAACATTTCCATGTGACTCCTCTGCTCCACTTCTGACCATTGTGACATTTCCAAATCATTGCCCAACAGACATTCTACGGGGAGGTCTGAACTAACTACAACCTTTTTCGGGCCACTTACCCCTCCCCAGGAGAAATCAACAACTGCCATACTGTGATTGGTAGTGACGTTGCTGGCATTGGTCACTAGGTAACTGGTACCTAGCATGATCTGTCCAGGGTCCACAAAGTTAGGCGTCACCATGGTGAAACTGGCACAAGTGTCCCTGTAGGCCTGAGCCACTTTTCCATTAATCAAAGGTGTCTGTCTGTATTTGCCCAAAGTATTGGGACTGGCATCAGGGGACATATCCATATCCCCTGTACAGACAAGGACGGCCTGAGTGAGTGTGCCGACTAAGTCGTCACTCCCCTCGGTTCCCAAGGTTAACCCAACTAATGCCTTGGGAGGCGCACTACCACTGCTGACTGTACTAGGGGGTGCAGGTGCCTTAGGGGCTGCAGTGGTAGGAGTTTGTCCTCCTTTCTTGGTGCACTCACTAAACCAGTGAGTCTTACTTTTACAGTATTGGCACTACCTTTTTGACTGGCCTTCTTGAGTCTTCTTCTTCTGTGAAGCCTGACCCCCACCCTCTTTGGGTTGTTGGGGACCTGTCGAAGACTTCTGGTCATTTTGTTCGTTTTTGTTACTACCCTTCTGGTCTGCTTTCTTCTGACCACCCTGGTTCTGGTTCTGGTTCTGCTTGACCCTTGTTCTGACCCATCTGTCTGCCTTCTTTCCCAATTCTTGGGGAGAGGTCAGATCCGAGTCGACAAGGTGCTGATGCAACAATTGGTTCTGACAGTTGTTTAAAATCTGTTCTCGCATGATAAGATTGTACAATCCTGTGTAATCAGTAACCTTGCTACCCAGCAACCAGCCTTCCAAAGCCTTAGTGGCACAATCGACAAAGTCAGTCCAATCCTGAGACTGAATTTTCTGGGTGTCCCGGAACAGCACCCGGTACTGTTCCGTGGTTAAGCCGAACCCATCAATCAGTGTGTTCTTCAGGACTTGGTAGTTGTTAGCATCCTCAGCTCTAGTAGTGAGGAGCTTGTCCCTTCCTTTACCTTCAAAGGAAAGCCACAGTATAGCTGCCCACTGACTTGGGGGGACGCACTGGACAGTGCAGGCCCTCTCCAAGGCAGTTATCCACTTGTGGATGTCGTCCCCTTGTTAAAAGGGGGGCACTATTTTACTCAGGTGTCTAGTGTCTATACCCCTGTCTTTCTCTCTATTGAGAATGCTGCCACCAGTGGGATCTAACCCACTTAATTTCTGCTCTCGGGCCAGGGCAAGTCTTTCTTTGGCGAGGGCAAGTTCTTCCCGCTCGATCCTCAGATTGACTTCCCTCATCTTCGCTTCATGCTCCCTTCTCTGAGGGGACGTCATTCCTCTCTGAGAAGATGCCTGAGAGACATGTGTGTGAACCGATCCGCCAGAGCCTCTGGAGAGAGACCTAGCTCGTCCGTTCCCAAGGTTAGGCCTGCTTGAGCGTGGGCCCGGGGCTCCCCCAGTTCCATTCTCATGCCTGCTTAAGTTGGTCCTTGTAAGCCTGCCGACTACCACTGGACCTTTGTCTGCCTCGTCTCCTGATAACTCCTCCTCGTCCTCCTCCTCTGTGTGGAGGTCGAGGTCTGGGTCACCGAGGGTTCCCTCTAAGGGAGGCATGTTCCCATCAGCACTGGGGGGACCTGTGTTAGAGGACCTCCTAGCATCGTACGCCTCTAAGAGACCGATCAGAATTGCGATGGTAGGGTTAGAACCCTGGTTTAGCTTCCTGGAGGCACACAGTTGTCGCATCTCCTTGAAGCTAAGAGCTGCATATCGTGACACGACCTGTGGAGGGTCACTGACCACCAAGGGAGTCTGCGAAGACTCTCCGTGGACTGACATGCTTTTCTAGTGAGGTGTAAGTGATGCACCTACCTACACTATGTGTTTACCTACTGATCCCTTGCTAAGAGTTGTAGTCAGGGTGTGCTAAGCCCTGTTACACTACAACAGCCGGTTCAGTAGAACTCGGAGTATTCTAAGTTAAGTTATATGTACCTGGGTACTTATGTGATCTTTCACTGCGATATTCTTAGGATACGTGTGTGGTAAAACAACAGCAAGCTCAAATCCCAACCGCTGCTCACCAATGTGAGAAGTTGGCCTGATATGTAGTGCTCACTATTCTAGTGATCACTGTGTATCATTCCAAACAACCCTTATTGATGATTGGTTGTAAGTCAACCTTATAGACCAGCTATCCTAGTAGCGTGGATACGAGCAGTCTTAGGCTAAACTCTAGAGGGCGTGTTAAGCCAGCTGTTTACCATCACATATACCCCTTGAACACCAAGTGAAAGGACACCACACAAGTTGTTATGAAAATAAAGGATATTTATTTATAACAAGACTACCCTGGCTCTTTATGAGTCAGGGAGCTAAGCACAATACAAAACTCTTAGGAAAATACTTCTGGTTGCACACTTTACACAAATGCCCGAGGGCACGAAACCATTACACTGCAAGTGGAAGGGGTGAAGTTAGAAAGTCTAAAGTTACTGATTCCGGAGTGATCCGATCAGGGGGACTAAACGTAAAAGGAACTGGACACTTGTAAAGCCAACCTGCGATGGAGCACCGAAATGCTCGAGTTACCTAGCCCAGAGGCTGCGGCTGTGGAAGGTTCGGCAAGATGTCGGAAGTCCTCGTTGTAGTCTCAGGAGCCTGAAAGAAGAGTTGCTGGCAGGCGACCAGTGTCGATGTTCAGCGAGATCCAAGCCTGGATCGGTGATGAAGGAAACCTGAAAGCAGAGGGGACTCAGTTCTCAACCGCTAGCCAGCGATCGTGTGGGCACCAGGAGGGTACCGGCTGAAGTCACCTCGACCAGGTGAGTGGATGACGTCGGACTCGGCTGTTCCTCGGAGCAGGAGGCGCGGCGGCGACCAGGATGGAGGGCGAGCTGTCCCACGCAGGTGTCTGCTGTCGATGATGCTGGGCCCAGGAATGGGGCAGCGGATCTTGGCAGTGGCAAGCCCACGCGGTGGAGTCAAGATGGCGTCTGGAGTGGACCAGGAGGGTCCGTGGTACTCCTCTGTTGAAGGGGAGCAAGAGCCAGTCTGGAGCAACCAGACTAGTGATGAAACAAACGTGGTGCGTCGTGAAGAGGGCCACAAGCCGGTCGGCAAGTGGTCGAACAACGCGGTGAACAGAAAGGAGCGGAAGGGCCCCCACGCAGATCTCGTGGATGCTGGGGAGGCAGACTTCGGTGCTGGAGCTGCTCAGGGTTAGGGCTTCTCAGACCCTAGGTGCACTCACTCGAGGGTCCCTCGGTGGGCGTGCTAGATAAGCGTCGTGCAGGTTCTGAAGATGGCCGGTCCCGCAGGTCTCGTCACACCTACGGCTCTCAGCTGGGCTGATGAGGTAGGTAAAAGGTCAGAGATGGCAGGGACTCGGGTTTCGTCGAGCTGGGCAGTCTTGATCCGTAGGAGAGACTTACAGCAAACCGCAAGCGCTTAGGTGGTGCCTGCTGGTGCAGGGTGGCTACTCCTTAGCCACAAAGGAGAGTCTTCAGAAATAGTCAAGAGTTCCTTTCGTGGAAAGTAGTTCAAGATTCAGAATTATCCAATTTGGGAAGGGGACTCGCTCCTACCTTTATTCTAAGAAAAAGGGGCTGGCCCGTGACTAGGTTCTACCTATGGGTGGAGCCAGGAGGGGGGTGGTTACACCCCTCTCCTTTGTCCGGCTTCGCCCCAGCTCAGGGGCTGGTGTGCCCCCGAAACTGGTTTGAGCCGGGCTATGCACAGTGAGCACCGGGGTGCCACTGGCAATCACCTTCCTTTCAGCCCTGCCTACCTGGGATACACAAACCCTGTCTGGGATGGTGCTAACACCGCCCTCGACAGGAAACCCTTTGTCCAAGCTCCCCTCGCTGGAAGGTCTCCCAGCAGCAGGAGGTCAGACTTGTGTCTGGTGGCAGCATCCATTTTGTGATGCTGAGGCTTGAGTCAACTTTAACCGGGGTTCAAGGTTACTTCCATGTCGTGCCCCTCTAAAAGGGGGGGAATGCTAACCCCGTCGCCAGAACTGGCGAGGGGTTCGTATTCCAATTCGTATGACACCTTACTCGACATGTGTAGGTGATGCGATGCCAAAGTTAGCAAATAACCGCGAGGATTATAATGCCTTTAAAAGTAGTTGGCCCGCGTCACCATGGAACGGCTATTAGGACTTGGTTCCGCAAGCCGTCGACGGGCTCAGCTCGCGCCAGAGCACCGTCCCACATGACTCCCTGCACTCTGCCTTCAGGATTGATAAGGCCTGCCATAGGAGTGACTGATAGGAATCCATGTGTCCATTTTAGGGTTAGGTGTAGGAATACTACACCTACAGCAACGGGTGATTACACCACGTTGCCCCAGCTGTCGTGCAGCCAGTTGTGTCAGATTTGGGCGGCCATTCCAGGGGTGGCATAATACATGCTGCAGCACCTGGTAGGCCCTGGGTACACCGATGCCCTGGATACCTGTGGTATGCTGAGACAGGGACTGACAAGGCGGCCCAGTTCCAATTGGTGGATGCACCTAATGTACATGTGTTTAATTTCGAGAGAGAACAGCTAGGCTGTGGGTCTGATTCGCAGGCCCACAGCCGGGGAAAGTCATAAACCAATGAAGCAAAAGCAAAAAATCTGGGTGATCATAGGATTACAGACCCTACTCTCCTACAGTGTGGGGCTAAGGGACGAACCCTGTGGTACCCCACACTGTAACGCTAACAAGCGGGAATAGCTATTGCCCTCAAACACCTGGAAGTATCTTTCCTCCAGAAAGGATCTAAGCCACTTCAAGGCTTTTCCGGTTATCCCGATGTTCCGGAGTCGAGTCAACAACAGCTGGTGGTTAACTGTGTCGAAGGCGGCGCTGAGGTCCAGAAGGATAATGGCAGCGCTGCCACCTGCGTCCAAAATCCTTCTGGCCTCTTCCACCACCTTCAACAATGCTGTTTCAGTGCCTTGTCCCTTTCTGAATCCTGTCTGGGATGGATGGAGGAGATTATACTTCTCCAGAAATGCAGCCAATTGGATGTTTGTCAATTTCTCGATTAACTTCCCCATCCCAGGTAACAAAGATACCGGGCGATAGTTAGCCGGGTCTGCAGGGTCGAGGTTCGGCTTTTTAATCAAAGATCTGACCATGGGCACTTTCCATGCCTTAGGAACCGTAGCCGATTCCAAAGAGGTGTTAACCATCTTAATTACCGGTTCACTGATGGCAGGGAGTGCCTGGTTAAGAATTTTCATAGGGGCTGGGTCTCGTGGCGATCCACTTTTAATACTCCTCATCAGAGAGGGAAGAAGCTCTTCCGTGAGGAGGGCAAACTCTGAGAGTGTTGGACATTCCCTTCTTTCCTCCCAAGGAGACACCCTGTGATGTGCAGTCAAATCTACTACCGGGATCGTCTCCAGAATTTTATGTATTTTGGTCTGAAAGTAGTTCGCCATGTCCTCGCATCTTGTATTCAGCTCATCTGCTATTACGGGGGGATCCGGGATTTTATTAAGGAGCTTCACGATCTTAAACATTTCCCTGGGGGCATTGACGGCGGATTCGATCTTGTTCGCAAAAAAAGCAGTTTTAGTGGTGATAAGAGAATTTTTGTATTTCTTCAGTAAGATTTTATAACTGATCTTCCTATCAGCACTAAAATCCTTCCGCCAGTAACGTTCTGCCCTTTTACATTCTTGTTTCAGCAGCCTTAATTCTGAGGTAAACCATGGGTGTTTCAGCTCTCCCTTCCTAATTGTTGAGGGTTTTTTAGGTATAAGTTTGTCCAGGGATTGGGTGATCCATTGATTAAAGTTGTTAACAGCCACGTCCACATTGGAATTATCCAATGGCTTGCTGCTTTCTAACAGTCCCCTCCAGTTATCCACATCAAGTTTTGTCCAAGGTCTTATTAGCGCTCTATCTGAGGAAGTAGTAGTACTTGTTCTGGATATTTTCCAGTAAAAAGGAATCACCGAGTGATCCGACCAAGGGACACGATAAGGCTCCGTGACTGTTATGGTCTCAACGTTAGTAAAAATGGGATCAAGAGTGTTTCCTGACTTGTGCGTGGAACAATACTATGCACTCGTATTTTCCCCTGTGATGGCACTGAAAATAGCTGCCTAGCGCCAACACAGGCACCCTTGCGTCATAATGCAGGGTGCCTGATTTGTAGGGAATGATTGTTTATGCGTAGGAAGTTGTCCCTTCCCGCACATAACCAATCAACAATGGTGATTCTGCAGCACACATAGAAGTAGCAATTTGCCATTACTTAACGATTGTTTATGTGCAGGAATGGACCAGGGCCGGACTGGCCGTAGCGGGCACCGGGCGATCCCCCAGTGCGCCGCACGGGTGGGGGCCGGTTTTGGGCCCCTGGGGGCCGTTTTCGTGACAGGGCCGTGTTTTTTCAAAATCGGCCCTGTAACAAAATCGGCCGAAACCGGCCCTGGCAAAAAGCTCGGCGCCCCCCCCCCGGGGGGGGCCGGCCGAGCACTTTGCCAGGTCCGGTTGTGGTTCCCAGTCCGGCCCTGGAATGGATGCCTTCCTGCACATAAACAATCATTGAAGGCGTTTTGCTCTTTCTATATGTGTTGCAGAATGCAGCACTTATAGAAACAGCAAAAATGAGGAGAAATAAAAGTATTTATCCTCGTTGTGCCAATCTAACGCCTGCTTTTGCACGGCGTTCGTTTTTGGCACTGCCTCAGATTTACAGATCCTTGTAAATCTGGGACAGTGTCTAAAAACAATGGGTGTTGCATTGGAACGCCAACAGCAACACTCATTAAATGCCCCTTTCGCACAGAAAACTGAGTGAAAGTGTACCATACTTATGAAGTGGCATTAACCCTTTGGATGCGTCGGACAGCCCCCGGCTGGCCGACTTCACGGTGGTGCGTGTGCGTCGGACGGCCGGGAGCGGTCCGATCTGCGCACGCGTTAAATTTTGCCACATCGTGGGGGAATTCCGCCCGCATTCAAAGGGTTAAGCCACGCAAAGTGGCTTAACAACACTTTGTAAATATGGTGCAGGGCATTGCGCCACCAGAACATCGTAAAAAGTAATGTTACAGTGGTGCAATCCCCTTGTAAATATGCCCCGATAAGTTGCAAGAAAAGAGAAGCATGCGCCTTTCTCCTGTTCCATTCGTCCCATTCACCTGACCCCGACATCAAAGTTGATTGTGAAAAAGGTTTCAGCTTTCACCAGCTTAAAATTGTGTTAACATTTTGAACTTGTGCTAAAAAAAATGGGAAGGGCTGCGACTTTCTAGTTACACTGTTGCAAGCTGTACATTTCGTTAACGTATTTTAACAACGCCTGTAGACATAACCACAACACTGTGCTGTGGGCATGCAGCACATTTTGTAGCATCAGGAACATACTTTGCTGTGACTTGCACATTTTATAACTTATGGAATCACAGTTGTGAGGTGATCTTGTGTCATATTGTTCTACGAATGTAGTCTCTTTTGCATGTATGGTTGTCATCATACACTGAAATACGTGGGGCCAGCAGGTGGGTGCATGGCGATAAATGTACAGAGGTGAGTGACCATCAGTTGAGGTCAAATTGGGGTACAGGGACGCTAAGGTTTACAGGGACACAGTAAAGCGCAGTTAGATCTTGACTCCTTCAAGAGAATACACTCCCAGAAGCAGTTTTTCCAGAGCACCTTTTCAACACTTGACTCTTTCCGCAACGGATCAATACCTAGCGGATGAATCATGCACCCTGAGCTCATCCTGGTGTCAAAGGTCACAATCTGAATATAAACCTAGCCTAAAGGTACATCTAGAAACTGAGAAACTGACAACTTTGCCTTAAAAATATTTACTAATAAAAGGATAAAAGAACACATAGAGGCATAATTATCATAAGTTATGCGTCGCCCTTGCGCCATACAAGTTAACACAAAGGGGACGCAAAAATCTAGACAAGATTTACCAAGCCACGCAAGGCTACCTTGCAAGGCCCTGGGGTGCTTGGTAAATCTGGAGCAACGCAAGGCAGCGCACGTCACTGCCTTGTGTTACTCTGTCCCAGGGAGGCGTTATATGGGTGGAGATTTTGGTGCATTCACAGATTTACCTTGAGTGGCTGACCTGGGAGTGCATCAAAATGCTATGCCTCACCTAGGGGAGGCTTAACGAGGAGGAATATATTTATTTTCCCTTGTTTTTTTACCTCTTGCTACGTGCTGCATACTGCAGCACACATAGAAAGAGGAAAATGCCTCAGAGGATTGCTTTTGTGCATGAAGGTGTCCCTACCTACACAAAAAAAATCCTGCCTGCGGCACAGGCACCCTTGCACTGCACCAAGCAGAAATGCACCATGTCTTGATAGATGTGGCCTATTCCTCCCCTCTCCCTTTCATGTGGCGCAGCAAGGTGCATTGCTACTTTGCGTTGTATGAAAAAATGATAAATATGGCCCATACTCTTCTACTCACTATTTATTTCACAGGGCTACTGCTTGTGAATCTGTGCCTTTTTGCTACCAATATAAAGCAAAGCTTCAGGGACTATTATCAGGGATGTTTATGTGATTTCATACTGCCACCTAGTGTTCACATATACAAAATGCAAGATGAACACCTTGAGAGTATTTATACAGTTTTAGATACACACGGTTTAACTGAAAATGTCCATCGTTCGGTTAAAGGAGAAACAGTCATATTTGCGTTCATTTTCTTAAAGGTCATAGTAATCATAGTCGAAAAAATCATGATGCTTTTCTATTAAATAGGTTACTATAACAAAACTTGATTTCTTCTTCGGAAAATTAGTATAAGCAAATTACGTTCTTTAAATGTTTTCATCAGAGTTGCAGGATTAGTTAACAGTTTCCAAACCAAGATGAAACCATGGAGCATATTTAACAAAAATCCACAAAAAGCAACCCAGCAAGGCACCATGCTGCACTGCTTGCAAGGGAGAGGGCATGAATGAGCAGCATTTAACATTGTAGGGCGCATTCCAGCTCTCCGCCTGGGCGGGCCCACAAACTGCTGCCTAGCGCCCACACAGGCACCCTAGCACCATGGGGCAAAGGTGCCTGTGTTATAGGCAGGATTGTTTTTGTGCAGAAAGGGGCACCTTCCTGCACAAAACAATCCTCCGCAGCTTCTTCCTCTTTCCATGTGTGCTGGACACTGCAGCACCCTTAGAAAGAGAAAGAAACGAAAATAAATAATCCCATTTCTCCTTGTTATGCCTCCCATGGGAAGGCATGGCATTTTGACGCATGTGCGGATCTTCCACTAATGGTAAATCTGACAATGCGCCAAAATCATTGGGTGGATGTGTCGAAACGCCCACGCTACACCCATGGAACGCTTCCCTAGGACAGAGTAAGTTGCTCTGCCTTGCTTTACTCCACATTTATCAAGCCACGCAAGGTGCCGTTCAAGGTGTTGCGTCATCCTTGCGCCCCTTTGCATGGCTCAAGAGACACACAGCACCCTGGTAAATATGCCCCCATGTTTTGTTTATTGCAGGTTCTCCTGAGTGCAGTACATTACATGAGGCAAGATTACCTGGAAACCTCACATCCTATTTTCCAAAGCATAATTAATGGCGTTTAAATCATCATTGTTGTTAAAGGGGAACTTGTAGGATGAACTTCGGTCATGCTCGATATAAGTTTCTAGACAATACAAGACAGTAATTGAATGGTTGGCCACAATTGGAGCCATTGTTGGGGGCATTCAGAAATATTCCTATCCTCCTGAACCAACGATTTCCCCTTATTATGCTTTGCTCAGTGTAGGGATCTTGGTGTGTGGGCCCGAGTGCCGTTCCGGTGTCGGGCTTGAGTTTGGCCTGCTCTGTGTTTGCTGCCACTCTGTGCTTGTGCCAGCTTTGGATCGGTGCATGGACAGGTCTTTAGGTGGGGTCCCTACTTGCTCCATGCTGGGCTTGACGTTGTGGGTTTCTTTTCTGTTTTTTAGGTTTCCCTACATACAGCACACCACACAACATTCACATGCACACAGATACAGAAAAGGGCTTTTGGACAGGTCCTTCCAGCCACTATGCTACTTTGGCGCAGCTGGCTTTGGCACTGGCGAACAAGGTTGTCTCAAAAGCATTAGTATAAGATCAGCACATAAAACAGAAGTGAACACTCTCAAACTAGCCCACACACACGTTGACACTTTTCCTTTTATAGTATTATTTATGTTTGTTTTATTTATTAGGGGGCCTTCATCACTGCACTCTCTGTAGGTGCCCCCCAACCCCACCCCACATATGTTCTGGTGGTTCCCTGCCTCTGCCTATCTCTCTTCACACTTCTTAATATTTTTTTCTAAGGCACAGCAGCTACATACTGCTACCGAAGTGCTGCCACCGGTTTTGTTATTTTTTGTTTACTGTCCCAGCAGGGCCAACAACCACGTTGGAGTGACAAAGCAGAAAAGTCAAAAGGGCTGTCATTGCAATATGAAGTATGCGTCATAACACATATCCAAGGAAGTGCAGTGACATATGCACACATGTGCTGTGATGCATGCGCACACAGCTGTCATGCACATAATGAGTTGTGAGTGAGCCAGCAGCCATTTTGGCTTTTTTACTTTATTATTCAAACATAGTCAACGGGCATGTTGGAAGGGTAAACAAAAAATGTAAAAAGGAAGTGCACGGAGATCCAATGGAAATAATCACTGGTAAAGCCAAAAGGTCTGTACTCACCTTATAGGGGAACATCTATTGGCTTTGCCAATGCTTGCTCTTTGCAGTTTCAGTTTGGTGGTGGCTCCTGCTAGGTCTCTTCTAAAGTGAATGTTTCTGCGTTCCTTCTTCGGCTTCAGGCTCAGCCCTGTTTTATATTTTTATTTTAAGGGGGGCAAACGCTTGTCCTTTTGGAGATGCTCCCTGGTGGGCTGGCTGGCCCGGTGTTCTCCTTAGCACATTTTTGAGCTGGAGTGCTCCCTGCCTCCAGCCTCATACTAGGTATTGAGACTTTCCTGGCTGACGCTTTCTGCCTTACTGGCCCCTGTCTGGGTTTAGTCTGTGTGGATTGCGCCTCTTTGCTTTCATTGCTGCCTCTGTATCTGTGGTTGAGTATCGACGTCCTTGGAATTCAGTGCATGTATCCTTAGTGTGTTTAATAACTGCAAATATTTTACCTTGAGCCCTCGCTCCATGCTAGACGTGGGGTTTTGCATCCCTGGTTCACTGGGCATCCTAGTTTATTCGTGCCTTGACCCTCTTTCCCCCACTGCTGTTTGACAGAGAGTGGTGTGGGCTTCCTTGGTGCGGTATGTTTCTTCTTGCTCTTGTAGCGCCCCCTTCTTTTTGATTTGGGGGTCTTTCTGTGAAGATATATTGTTCTTTTTGTGGGTTACCCCCTATCTGAATCTTGTTCACCAAGAGGAACACCCCAACCCCTCCATTGGTCCTGCAGTGCGCTTGAAGGAACACCGCAATCCCTCCACTGGTCCTGCAGTGCGCTTGAAGGAAGTGACCTGATTCGGGTCACCTGGGTCACTCACGAACACCTCTCAGCCTTCCATACTAAATGAAGAGTCGGTCAGACAGTAGAGACTACAAACCAATATATGTTTATTCAGATACACTTGAGTGGAGCTCGGTGTTCCCAGTCTCTTAAGAGTGCTGCAGAGGGACTGACAATCAAAAGCATAGAGATACATATTATACTATTCGTAACTGGATTAAAACATGCCCATAATGGAATTTACCAAGCACATGCAGCTAGACAGTGCATTACAAAAAAGTCACGTTTCGATCCTCATATCGCGCATTACCTCAGAAGATCAAGGTTGTTTCTTCCTGCACCCGCCACTGGATAAGTGGGAGAGGACCTTCATCTAGTGGGAAGGTATGCAGCACATGAACAGTGTATTCATAAATGAGGAAAGTTTCATCATTCTGGGAAATGAAACCTAATGGGGGCCTTTTCTTAGAAACGAGCAAAGGTTAGTTTCACTCATGCATCTAAAATGGTGTCTAAACCCAAAATGGTGCAGTGAATGCTAAGTTACATAAAGCAATGCATAAGCATGAAATTTTCTATTCTAACTGCCCCTTGTTTTAGCATGAGCAAATCATTTTTTAATCTTTCTGTGTAAAAACAAGGCAAGTACGGAATCACAAACAATTATATCAACATGTTCACGAGCATTCCATAGTATCAACATCAGGAGGGTAGATTGTGAGAAGAGAAGAAGTCTCAAAAATCCCTTCATCTATGTTCATCATATCCTCGATCTCCTTCTGGACCAATATTGCAGCATTGGTATCATGAATCAATATTTTCTGTTTGGGGGTGAGAATATTGGTTCAATAGGAGCAACAAAAGGGAAGGCACTGAATAAGGGCACAGCAGAACACCAAAATCACAATCACTTTTTCAAGGATCCAACCCCAGCTACCAAAAAAGAGACCAATTCCAATTTCCACCTTCCATTCGCCTGACATTCTTGATAATGTCTAGAATATGCTGGGTGATATTATTTTCCATATTCTTGATGCCAACTACACAATGATCGCCTACTACAGCGCACACTCCTCCACTCTTAGCTTATTTTTTTATTTTAATTTTTTTATTTTATGTGCAGAGTTTTATTTAGCTCTGGTTAGACCCAGAAGTATCAGAGCGCTTTACATGAGGATCAGCGAGTTACAAGTTACAAAATTAAAACAGTTACAGGAGCCAAGTAAAACAAAGGGAAATACAATGTTACAAAATAACATGAGTTATGGCGTTATGAGGTTAGATGAAAGTTAGATGAAATCAACAGCATATCTAGTCGTGATTGCCGAGACGGGAGGAACTGATTGCAGGGGCTACATGAAGCCTATATTCAAGGGTCTTATCATAGTGCCTTACCAGTTGAATACGGTTTGACCATATGACGAGGAATGATTAATGTCACTGTTTACATACCGATATGGAAAGAACGTTTATGAGAGGCTAATCTCCTGTTTCAGAACTGAATGGAAAAGAATAGGAACGATTTGGCATTTTTAAGTTTTGACAGCTTATAAAAGATTTTCGAAGAAGGACGTTTCTCCTGTCTCAGAACGAGACAGGAAATAAGGAATCATTCCTACATCTTTTAACTACTAAGCATCAGATCAGGAGGACCTTTCTATTCGTGACCAAAGAGCCGCCAGTATTTCCATTTACTATTCGAGCAGTCTAAGAGCCTTGAGAAACTCACGGTGGTGACGAAACGCCCGTTGGCTGTGATCAGTGTTCTTCACAACGAAGTATGGACCACTATGCATTTAACACGAACATCTGTTGTACAAATATAGTGACAAATTTTAATGTGCCAGTCTTGTCTTGTTATTCTTAATAAATTTACCAAGACTACTCTAATTGGACAGTTTTCGTGGTTTCCTGAAAAAGGAGGGATCTCTCCTCATCTTTTGGGTTTTTGGTGAGATAAATAATGTATCATAATTGAATTGATGTAAAATATTACGAGTGCTGGGGTTTCCTTTGTGCTGATTACACTACACAAGATACTCTTGTTTCTTGTGTTATTTGATACCCTGGGTAGTGGGGTATTTTACCCTGAGAGGCTCCAAATGTACTTATTGTTGCAAAGCTAAATTGTTCACACTAGCCCATTTATCTGAGTGGTTTTGAAGTGCGACCGTATATCCACCACTACCTCGCTTTGTGTTTAGCATATCTAGTCTGCTCAGAATATATTTGCATACTTTCTACTTGGGTGGTGATATCACACAAAGATGCTACTGAGGAGTTGGACAATATATGCAACTTGCATCCAAAATATTCTCTGGCTTTCTCACCCCTGGCCATAGATGTCGTTCCCAAAGAAACAAGGGATGACAGAATATACCCAAAAGTGGCCCCATTACCATAATTATTGATCTCTATGTCGGTGACTCCCTCACAGAATTTTTTCGCCAGCATCCTTTTTACCCAGCGGACATTAGCTTTGGGATTGACATGTTTGCAAGGCACACCTAGGGGCAACACCATTTCCAAAGCCACATCGCCTGTACCATTATGGAAATTAGAGTATGTACCGTTGGACAAAAAATAGAATCCAGGGTGTGCATAAATTGGTCCATCATAATCCACAGCAGAGTATCTAGAACTCATACCAGAGGTATCAGGATCTTTATCTTTCTCTAAAGAGATTGTACTTTTATACAGCACTGTGCCTGAACAGTTCACATACAAGTCTAGTAACTATCTATCATTATAATGGCAACCTACTAAAGTAATATGTTGTGACTGGGTGAGTGGCCAATCAACCTCACATTTTTTGTCATTTGGAAATATTACATGAAATACAGCAAGGGGCTTCTTTACCCATTTTTTAATAGGAGTAGGCCTATTAGCTTGAATTGTGCCTTTTTAAGTATACTTGCCTTGACCGATGAAGAGCTTGTTTTTCGTATAAGTACATTTCTGAGAATTGCTACTCAGGCACGTTAATCAATGCTCAACATTTGAGTTTCTAAGTCATGAATGGATACATTTATAATCGCTGATAATGAATCTTTCGTTTTATTTACAACTTCGAACCTGTAACATTGTGTTTTATAACTGAATTTTTTTATTAGCATTTACTGTTACTCTTCTTTTGTCACTTACATTTCATTTTACTATTTTGTACTTTTATGGATACAAATGTTTATCCGAATAAAGTTTATGAACTGAACTGAATATTCTGTTCCTCCATGTAGTAATTATCGGAGTATGTATCACTAGCGCATCCTGTGTAGCACACTCCCCATGGCTTTCCTGGAGAGGTGTGGCTCACTAGTTAGAGGCAGCAGACCCGTAAGCAGAGAATCGGCCAGGGACCAGGGTTCAATTCCCGGCAGGGTCGTGGACCAGGGTCAAAAAAACGGACTCGATAATTCTCGCCTCGGTACCTACTCTAACCAGGAACACACTCGGCAACTCTGGGCATTAAGCTTGCCTCATCTCTACAACGGCCCCCCACAGACGCCGGGGATGCCTGGTTTCACCTTGGAGATACCCAGAAAGGGACCATCTCACAGGGATAGCCAGGGCGGGTTCCCCAGCGGTCTACAGCGCCGGGATGCCCCGTTGCTGGGGTAGCTGTGCGCTTTACAAGTCTACAACATTTACAACATTTACATTTCCATAATAGAAGCAAAGACCTTAGTAAGCAAACCCAAAAACTCCAGAAACTTCCGTAAATTCCGGAGGTTGAGTATAAGTATAATTCACAAAGGACAATGGATAAGCAGTCAATAAGCTAGTGACTGAATCAGTAGGGTAGCAAGCTGTTCCCTCCCCAAAAAACCTCAAACGGGTGTCTAAAAATACAATACTCAGGACTGACCTTGTATTGCTAGTCAAAGAGATGACTTTCCCTTTTTCTGGCAAAACCACATTTTGATCATTCTCCAAAACCCATGTCACCCCACACGGTATCAAAAACAATAGAACCACAGAGGTGACACATAATATTTTCCTTTTGAGTGTCCACATCGTAGTAGACCGAACAACAAGAATCAATGGTTGCTCCTCATCAGCAACCTGTCGACCAAAGGGATGCTGTTGGAAAGTGGATTATTGGTAGGGGCAAATGTAGGTCTACCGCTGGCAATAAGGCCACTAACACAGCATAGGGCTCGATATAGGTCTTAGAAAATTATTCCTATGCTCAACCCTTGGTAACGTGACTGCGAGCAGGCAGGCTTAACTTCAAAGACAGGTATGTAAAGCATTTAAAAACACCAATTCAGTAAATAATTAAGACACAACACAACACAAAAATTCAACACCAATTTATAAAAATAGGAAATATTTTTATCTTTTACATGACAACAAAACTAAATCAATCCTTTGTAGGGAACCAGAGATATGAATTTTCTAAAGATTAGCCAATCAATCAATCAATCCACTTTATTCGGTTTCAGCATATACAACCATAAAAGTTACAAAAACATAAAAAAAATTAATAAAAGTAAAAACGCAATTCATCGCAAATAAATTACAATCCACAATAGTCCATGTTAATTCAAAACCTAAAGTACAAAATTGAGTACATGTAACCTTGATCCTCAGATAAAAAAAAATTTCAACAAGCAAAAGAATGAGTCTCAAAGCCTTATCTAAAGTGCATGTGTTATGAGATTAAAAATAGACCCAGGACATTACTAACATTTAATCAAGGCATGCCTTGGCCTTCACAGCAGATTTCAGGTAACTGAGAACAAAAAAAATGCATTCTTTGTGCAACAATTGTAAGTAAATGAGAGCTGGGCCGGCCTGTGTAAAATTCATCCTCTTTAAAATCAAGGCGATAAAGGTCTTCCAAGGGACTTCATAAAATTTACAAAACAATATAAAATGTAGCAGATCCTGTGGAGACTCGCCGTCGCAGCCACATGGTGCTAACAGCTGCCCTCTTCTACACGCTCTTGGTATAGCCACCGGAAAATGGAAAAGGTCCAGGTGAAACCTGGTTAATAACAACCGTTCATAAATACTTAAAAACCCCAAGAGATAAGGCTTAGCTGATGGGGTTGTTTTCAGCATTAGGAATTTGCGGACGGTAGGTTTCCTCAGCTCCAGCTCTTCCCGCTTAAGTTTCTTTAAACTACTAACAGACTCCCTAATTAACCACACACACATCGTTTTTAGTTACTGATTCAGGGATGGTGTACAGTTCAGTCTACCTAACCTTACAAAACTGTTCTTAATGTATCCGAGCCATGGTATGTGGAGGGCATGGTCATGGGTCATACACTCTTTTAAAATCGATTGACTCAGCGAAGATCCTGCACTCAACCAGATTTTCATCCAAAAGATTCAGGGGCGGGTGGGGGGCCTGTTGTATTGTATTATGCTTTGGAGCATGGCATAGAGTGAGACATGGAATGCATGCTGTGTTCTACTGCGGGTTCCAGTCCAGGGCATCAGTTACTACAGATGTCTTAGAGTGGAATCCATGCTGCCTGGCTCTCGCCTGTTTCACCTACCAGCTATTAAAGCTTTCTTGGAAACTACTTCAGAGTGCCTTCATACTTAACAATTGGCGACGAGAATGGGATAGAACTCATTCGGATAGCGGCATGAAAAGAAGATTTTAGTTTAGCCACATAAAGTTTCACTCTTGCTGACCTCCCTTTAAATAGAAATGTCAGCCATCTGAAACCTAACATATTAATTTTCTCACCAGTAAAACTTACGGGGTTGACATCAGTGGAAAACAACTGGTGTCCAATTTTCTTTATAAACTTTTCTTTCCATATCTCTTTACTTATGATAGTATAAGGTGATCCTGAGTCTGCAAACATCTTGAATGAAACACCCCCTATAGCTATGTCACACACAGGCTTCCCTTTTACCGAGGTATCAGAGACATTCAGCATGAAATTCCCTTGCAAACACTTCACACAATCCCACTTAGGATTGTCATTCTCTACCTCACCATCTGTACAGCTCTCTTTGTCCCACACATACTTAACATTGTTTTTCCTTCTCCTACACATTTTACTGTGTTCATTTATTGCATTGTAGGGGGGGTGTTGTATTGTATTATGCTTTGGAGCATGGCGTAGAGCGAGGCATGGAATGCATGCTGTGTTCTACTGCGGGTTCCGGTCCCGGGCATCAGTTACTGCGGATGTCTTAGAGTGGAAGCCATGCTGCCTGGCTCTCGCCAGTTTCACCTACCAGCTAATAAAGCTTTCTTGGAAACTACTTTAGAGTGCCTCCATACTTAACAGGGCCAATATATCATTTAAGTACGGTACCCCCAGTTCTTCATGTACCGCTATGTTGGACATGCCCCGGGGAACGCCCATTAAACGTACTCACTTTCTAGTGCTTAGAAACCAACAGTGCCCCTTTTAGTCATTTTGTGGCCTCTGACATGGACACATTCAACTTTAGCAATTGTTCTGGAGGATCTCTCACCACTCTTGTGAGGCCCCTCCAGCAGAATGGGTCCAGTTAGAACTCCTTTCTGAAGTTCTTCTTGTGGGTTCCAACGTATCCAACACACAATCCAAGGTTCTAGAATCTCCAAGAGGGTCCTTGAAAGTATCAGACTTCAATTCCCACAATCCAATTGAACAAAACCCTTACAAATCCACTGGTAGTACTCCAGACTGGGGATTTTTTGTTGTGATGTCCAGGTGAGCTCTGTTACCCTGTAGCTTGCAGGGAGTCCACTCTTTAGTTCTTTTACAACAAAAGTAATCCACAGGCTGTAGTTGCAGAAGGCGCAGTCCTTTGGAAAAGCACATCAAACTTGCAGCATGGCCCGTCTGGCTTTCTTAAGTTTCAACCAGCAGATCTGAGAGGCACCGCTCCTCTCCGATACTTATTCAGTTTTCCTGCCATGGCGGAAGAAAAAGAGAGACCGCACCAAGCGGTATACAGTGATGCCAGGAAAACGCGAGGAACCCGAGAAGGTATCCACACCCGCCCAGCTTAGGACAGAGCTATACAATAGCCAACACATACCCCACCTAGGGTATGACACGTCCCCCCAAAAAAACCAGGGGAACACCTCTTAGGGAAACCCGCAGCAGAGGTCAAGAACATAAAAGAGCTGTGGATAACACCACCAGCAGCTTACCAATCAGCCAAAAAATACACAGATGGTCCAACCTGAGGACCTATGCAGCTTCACTAACAGCCAAAAATCGCTCACCACAAAAGCTGAAGGGCTGAACCAGCAGCCAAAAGAACAGAGGGGCCAATGTAAGGACCCTGAATGCATTCCAAGCCACACACAGCACACAGACGGGCCAACCGAAACACAAGGCCCCAAAGAGAAAGGTGGGATAAACGCCTCCCAGAAGACACCTGAGGACCGACAAGCCAAAGATACGGAGGGGGAGGAGGACGGAGCCCTGCAAGGAGTCGTTGAATAGCGGAGTCCGCGTGGGTGTTAAACAACAGAATCCCATCAAAAGGCAGGTCAACAAGACGCTCCCGAATAGTCTCCGGAAAGACGCTATCCCACATCCAAGCATGGCGGCGGAGGCCCACAGAACTCGCCATAGCACGGTCGAGAGAATCAGAGACATCCAAGGCCGAAAGGAGAATAAATGTGGCTAACTCTCAACCATCCCGCACATGGTGCCGCGGATCAGCGCGGGCACCTTCGTCGGAGGTAAAAGACAGAAGGGACTCAGCGGAATCCCACAGGTCAGAAGTAGCCCTGGCCAACACAGAAAGTGTGTTGAGCGCACGCAGAGCAGCACTCGTGGAAGCGAAAATGTTACGCCCCCAGGAGTCCAACCACTGGCCTCCCGTAACAGAGGGAGCAACACCGAAGGCAAGGAAGGAAAAGAAGTCTGCAGGACAGGGCCTTGGGCAGATGGGTGGGAAAAAAGGCAGACTGGATCATGCAGGGCAGAACATGTCGGTGAAGGAGAGGCGGAGGCACCGGATCCCCCATAGCAGGACGCCCCCAGGCCGCCAGAAGAGAGTTGTGGAGTGAAGCTTCAAATGGGAGAAGCAGTTCCCCTCCACCAGAGCCCTGGTGGAGAACGTCCAACAAGTGGTCCGCTGGGAGTGGGGCGACCAGGTTGCCCAATTGCAAAATGCCGGTGGCCATGGAGATGGCCCGGACAAAGACTACACTCGCCTCTGTAGGGCGTCGTGGGAGAGAAAGCAACTCCTCCTTGGGCGAAGGCTGCAAACAAAGCCGCCCTTCCCCGTGCCCTGCTTGAGGAAGAAAAGGCCAGCCCCTGTAGGATGGAAGACACATGGACAAGTGAGGGGCCTGAGGGGTCTCCGGAGAAGCCTGCGGGGCAGTCAACTGCAAGGTGCGGAACAGTGGGTCCGGGGGCTGTGGACACGGAGACGGTGTAGAACCCGCCCTGGCAGCCGATAGGGAAAATGCAACGATGCGGCATCCAGTCTCTGGTGAAGAGAAGACAAGGAGACGACAATCCTCCGGAGAGGAAGGGACATCCAAAGAAGAGTCGATGATCCGAGGTCGGGATGGCGCCGGGGAGTCCGCCACGGGTACCGGTGTGTCCTTGATCGGTACCGAAGTGTCCACCAGGGGTGCCGAGTCGACCTCCACCACCACGTGCCTCATCGGAGAAGGGGGCGGGGGCGGAGCCGATGCAGCCAAGGAACGGTGCAGAAAAGGCGCCGGCTCGACCTCTGACAAGGCAGCTGCCGGTGCAGAAGTCTGAGAGGGGCTTGGGGAGGCGCCCTGGGTCCCGGTCTCCACCCGCGGCGCTGCCAGGGCCGGGGAGGAAAGCCGTCGACGCTGGACAGGCGTCAGCTCGCCCTCCGGTAAGACAGCCCAGAGGACCGAGGGGGAATTGGAGATGAGCCGTGAGTCCCGGCGACCTCCTGCAACACCACATGGAACACTGCGGGGTTTTGTGGCGAGGCAGGGATGCCGTGGGTCGAAGAGGGGAACCCCGTATTGTCGCACCTCGGCGACACCACACCTCCAAAACCTGAAGCCGAACTCATCAGCGCCGGGGCGAAGCCGCCGGTGAGACCGCAGAAGGCCCCGCGCATGGCGAGGGATCCTCGGATGTCCCAGGAAGAGGAGGGGGGCCCAAAGAAGCCTGCAGAGCTGTAGCATAGGCCTTCATTTGGGCCCTTGTCACCCCAGTGCCAGGAAACGGCGGATAGGGTGGCGACAGCCAAGGGCGCATGTCCCGAGAGGAACCCACGCCCACTGCAGAAGGAGGACAGGGCCTCGGTGGCAAGCTGCAGGACTTACCGGCGGGCGAGCGATGTCTGTGGGGCCTGGGAGAAGGATAATGCCGCAGCCGGAATCGGCGGCTTCTGGACCCTTCCGATGTAGGAGACAGACGCTGTGACAAGACAGATCTGAACAAGCGGGCCAAAAGCAATTTCATCCGGCGCTCCCGCCGGGACTTCGGCTTGAGGTGCTGACAAGCTTCGCAGTCCGTAGAATCATGGTGCTTGCCCAAACACCGCATACAAATAGGGTGAGGGTCCGTCGCCGACATCTGACGCGCACAAGAAGCACACGTCTTGAAACCCGAAGGCATCGCACACTGTTCCCAACGCAAAGGCGTTAAAAGAGGCCTGAAAACAGGTCAAGGGAACTCACTCCGGATCTGCGTTGCACGCGGAAAAGAAGGAAACTGACAGCAGCGCTCCGGTGTGGGACTTATGTGACCTCTCTGACGTCACGACCACGGACAACGTCAGGGTGCGGTCGCGTGGTACCGCCCCCAGCGTGCAGAGATGCTGTGGCAAAAGATTTTCCAGATCCAGTCTCACGCCTGGGGATAATTTTACATTAAGGAATCTGCGGCTAGTAGTCTCTATCAAATTAGATGACCTCCTGTCGACAATACTGAAACTTGGAAAGAGAAACTTTATGGCCATGCTGTGCTACATGTAGCAATAACTTAACTGTACTGTCTTTACAACCTTGTATGGTATCAGAAGAGATAAGGAGGTCATCGGCATTCTGCACCAATACATTACCTGTGGGAAGCAAAAGGGAATCCAATTGACTCTTTAAAGCTTGACGATAAATACTTGGACTCTCAATATAGCCCAGAGGAGCTTGACAGAATCTAAAACTTCTGCCAGCTGGTGTAAACCAAAACAAATACCTACTTTCTGGATAAATAGGAATACTGAAGAATGCATTTTTCAAGTCAATGGCAAAAAAGAATTGAGCAGTAGAAGGAATCATTGTCAAAATAGTAGTAATGTCAGGGACCACTGGAAACTGGGGAACCACTGTTTTATTAACTTCGTACAAGTCAATCACGAAACAATAAACATCTTCATGTTCATCAGGGGAACCTGAGGGTGTCCGTTTAATAATGGGAAGAATAGGACTATTACAAATATTGTCAGTCGTCTCTTCAACCACTCCCTTTTTAACCAAACCTTGAATAATTTGCAATAAGGCTCACTGTCCTGCCAGTTGTAATTTAAACTGAGGGATACGGGGCAAAATAGCACCATCCTTAACTTGTATCAAGACTGGAGATATCCGCATTAGTCCCACATCTGTATCAACTGTTGCCGACAAAGTGGGTGGCACAGCAGCAAATTCAACAGGAATAGATGCATCTTTGGACAAACACTGTTTAGCACGTAGCACAATTCCTTCAACAAATCCAGACCCATCAAATTTTCCCCACAATTAGATGTCAGTAAAAATGGCGAATCCACAGTAAAAGGACAGATGGTCAATGCAAGGGGTCGTGAAATGGGGCTTACAACTGGTACACCAGAAAAACCTACCGAAACGTTATTATGGCCAGACAGAGCCGCCCCAGGGACCATATTTCGAGAAACAGAACATTTTATTGCACCTGTGTCCACCAAAAATCCCTTAGTCGGACCTTGCAGTTCCGCTGTTACATAATGACCATGCTGTTCTACAGGTATCGGAACTGGTCCCCCACTCTGTCCCTGACTGTCCTAGCTGTAAGACATTCCTGTCACTTCCTCCAGATCATATTCATCATGGTAGTACTGTCCATCCCGGGGGTCATCAAAGTAATTATTATCAGAACTACCCTGTGAGACCATAGCGTTTTGAGCCCTATCAGCCCCGCCAGCTCCACAACCCCAACCACGAGAACCACGCCCTCGAGGTACTGCCACCTTCTGCAAAAGTACAAGACACTCGCTACGCCAATGTCCCTCCTCTTTACAGTACGCATACTGATTCCGACCAAGGGGTGCGGTGTTTGGCTGCCTACTAGCGCGTGGAAGCTTTCAGGCCGAACCACCACGTCCTCTACCATTCCCTCTAAAAGCCTGCTGTAGCAACACCTTTGTCTTTAAATCCTTATGCCTTTTCTCTGTTCTTTCCCTTTCCTCATTATCCCTATGCTCATAATACTATGCCATGTTTAAGATAACAGAGGGGAAAGAAGTGGACAAAGTACTCTCAGAGGCCTGCAATCCAGTCGTAATTTCAGGAAGCAGATTAGAAACAAATCTATTAACAAACAACCTAACAACTCCCTCAACAGACAAATCCTGCCCACTGTAATCCAGAAATACATCCTCGAACTGAGTGAAAAAATCAGACATACTCTAATTTTTTTTTGTGGACAAGCCATGAACTTGTCCCAATCAACTTTCCTCGGCAGAATAAGAGAATGCATATACGTGATAATGCAGCCTGGCAAAGCAGGTATCTCTGATGTGGGCTAATCACCTGGCTTCCTTTCCTGATCCCATACTTTAATGTGGTCCCATGTACCCCCCAACTCCACAACATGATCTTGAATATGAACCTGTCTCCAAATTTCAACCGGAACAAGAATACCAAAAAACATTTTAATATCAGCAAGAGTCATTACAGTGAAAGAGGCAGCTTCAGTCAATTCTTTAAAATATGCAGTTGGATTGTTCCTAGGATCAGGCAAATGAGTCTTAAGAGACAAAACTTGACTTCTTTTCCACAGAGTATAAACCCATTGTTCTTGAAAACGGGCTGCTACACCAGCACGAGTAACATTCCCTCACCCGTCTGTTAACTCCGGTATCTCTAGGTGATATGTAGGATGAACCTCTCCCATCGGAAACTGGGACACATTGTAAGCAATCAATGTCGTAACACTGCCAAAAACTTGGCCAGGCTCCATATTACTAGCATATACACAATCTTTAATATCATATAAAATCTGTGGGGCAGCATCCTTGAAACATTGCTCCCAAAGATTAATCAGGGTAGCAGACATATGCTTAAGGGCATGATGTTGTACAAAGGGCTCAAAATCTTTCATCACACTTCAAATGTCTTCCACACTGTAAATGGGACTACGACCCCATTGCACAGCCAGATAAGCTACTACTTGTTTTTCTTCATCCCCCACTTCAGACCGCACATACGGACCCATTCGCTCTTTAAACTTTGTCCAATCTCCGTCCCCAAACCTGTGTACTGGTGTCCCAACACTCAAAGAAACCGGAGGATGAAAAACCAGAGAAGGAGAAGCAACAGAAGTGCCAGGTACAATCGTCACTGGCGAGTGCACCGCAGGAGAAAGAGCTGGAGATAGAGATGCTGAGACAATAGGTGTGAGAGGGGTGCTAACAGTCACAGTTGCCACAGTTGGCAAAGGCAAAGAATGAGGAGGAGGAGCCGATGCTGAAGCCATCGAGACAACAGAAATAGATACAGGGAGAGTGGAAACAGCTGTAACAGGCAGCTGTGATGGCACAGGTACAGTAGGATATATCCTTTGCGGGGTATATGGGGGGGGGTCGATTATCTAATAACTCCTCCACAAAAGTATGATCTTCCTCCTTAGCTATATTAGAGTTATCAATTTGCACCTGAAATCTCCGATCCTCACGCTCGATTCCTAACTGTTGTTTCTCTTTATCATGTGCAACAGCTTTCTGTGTCAATGTTTGCATTCTCCCCTTTCGTGCATCCCTCTCCATCTTTAATCGCCTTTGTCTGGCCTCGTTCTGCCAAGTTCTGAGGGAATGGAACATTGACTGCCTGCTTCTTTTCTTAAACAACTGTTCTTGCAAAAACCCAATCTTTCGCTCATCAAAGGTGCCTGTCAAAGGCCATTGCAACTAGGCATTGTCCCTCGTATATTTGTGCCATAACATACTAAACATAATAGGGCCAAGGCCATGTTTAACATACATATCAAAATTTGGAGTACCCCCTGGAGGCGCCAGCTGAGCCTCCTCCAATCGAGCATCGGAAAAACAACAGCGGCAGCACAAGGAAAACAATTTACTAACCCCAGGCATTTTCAGTTAAATTCACTATTTCATGCCTGGCAAAACATTTGAAAATGTTTTTATCCAAAAGGCGACCCTTAGACAGTACCAAATACAAACCAAAATGGTACCATATCCACAAAGAATAAAAAAACAAATTCACCTGATGTATACAGGTCAAACTAATTTATTCTCCACTGCCGACTCTTCAGACCAAAAGGTCAGATCCAAGGGTTTCGGCGTTCAGGACCCCAGTCGGAATGACCACAGGGCGAGACACCATCCGGCGGGACAGAAGGGGCAGCTGCGAGTACCAGGAACTCTTTTGTGCAGGGATCCCTGATCTGCCCGTCCGACCAGACGATGGCCTCGACCTGCCCCGTCGACTGAAGGGGATTGGTCACTCACCTGAAGGAGTCCCTGTTCGGGCGCCGACTGAAGGAAGTGACCCGATTAGGGTCACTCGGGTCACTCACGACCACCTCTCAGCCTTCCGTACCAAATGAAGAGTCGGTCAGACAGTAGAGAATACAAACCAATATATGTTTATTCAGATACACTTGAGCGGAGCCCGGTCAGCCCAGTCTCTTAATAGTGCTGCAAAGGGACTGACAATCAAAAGCATAGAGATACATATTATACTATTCGTAACTGGATTAAAACATGCCCATAATGGAATTTTCCAAGCAGATGCAGCTAGACGGTGCAATACAAAAAAGTTACGTTTCGATCCTCATATTGTGGATTACCTCCGAAGCTCAAGGTTGTTGCACCCACCACTGGACAAGTGGGAGAGGACCTTTATCTAGTGGGAAGGTATGCAGCACATGAACAGTGTATTCATTAACGAGGAAAGTTTAATCATTCTGGGAAATAAAGCCTAACGGGTGCTTTTTCTTAGAAACAAGCAAAGGTTAGTTTCACTCATGCATCTAAAATGGCGTCCAAACCCAAAATGGTGCTGTGAATGCTAACTTACATAAATCAAGGTGTGAGCATGAATTTTTCGATTGTAACACGCTGGGGATGTGGTGCTGGTGCCTGCTGTGACAGTCACGCCCTTTTCCTTCTAATTTGTTTGCTTGTCTTTGCTACACAAAGAGGCTTCCTTTGCAGTTACAGTCTGCTGGTCCTCTGTTGGGTATTCCACCTAGCTGGGGCGGATCCTCCACTATGGTGGAGGAGGTTTGCCCCAGTGCTTTCTCGCAGTGCAAGAAGCAGAAACATAAAATGGTAATAACTACCATTTTATGTTTCTGCATCTCGCACTGCGAAAAAAGCAGAAGGGTTTGGTCGCGGGTGGGTGGCTGGGTATTCGCGCTGCTCTGCAAGCAGGGCTGGGCAGGGTAGGAGTGGTGTGCCCACTCCTGAGTGCACATGACTGGTTTGGTTGGCCCTCTGGGGCCGACCAAACCAATCATGCGCACTCTGCCTTTCTCCATGCAGGTTGCAATGCACCCTACATGTAGAACGTGGCCGGGCCATTAGCCTCTGTCTGGGCAGCGTCCCGACCAATCACAACACTGCTGGCAGCATTGTGATTGGATTAGGGGTGGGACTGGGAGCCTGGCAGGAGAGCAGGAGAGCAGGAGAGGAGCAGAGACTATGCGGGACCCGGCCGGCGGGAAGGTAAGTTTATTTATTTTTATTATTAAATTAAAGCCGTCACTCCCCCACAACCCCCCTCCCTGCATGACCCCTCACAAACCCCACCCGCAAGTCATGCCGGCGGCGACTGCCTGCTAGGGGGCCTCTCTTATGGTGCCTCTAACGTACTGTGGTCCTGGCTGCTTGTCGTGCCTTGGAGCTTGGAGTGTGGACTGAACTATGGGGCATATTTACAATATTTTGGCACAGGGCATCACCACAAATCTTCGAGCTGCGCTGCCGTACGCCAATAGAAAAAGGCAGGCATGCACCATATCTACAATATACGGTGCATTCAGTTCTTTCTGCTGGTGCACAAACTACAGCCAAGTGCCAGTGCAGGCACATTTGCAACATGGTGCAAGGGTGTCTGTGTTGTTGGCATGATTGTTTTTGTGCACAAATGGACACATTCTAGCACAAAAACAATCAAAGGAGGTGTTTTCCTCGTTATATGTTCACTGCATTCAGCACACATGGAAAGAGAAAAAAACAAGGAGATATGCAAATATTTCTCCTTGCTACGCCTACTTTGGGAAGGCGTTAGTTTTGGCGTAGCCCCAGATTTATGCTATGTTGTAAATCTGGGGCAGTGTCAAAATCCATGGGTGTTGCGTGGAAACACCCACAGCAACACCCATGGAACACCTCTTGCACGCAGAGTAAGGCATTGCCTTACTCCATATTTACAAGGCCATGAAACGCCACGCAGGGCCTTGGAAATATGAGCCAGCACACTGCGCCTCCAGAGTGTCACAAAAGTCTGGTTGAAGCGCACTATCACGTTCAGTGTCTTGGCTCTTCAACTCCATTTGAGTGTGGGTTCTAGTGGTAACATTTATTGTGTGTATTTTGATTGGTTTAGAGATTAGTCTAAGCTGGGTGTGCTTTGCTGTGCAGCATCTTGTTGGGCCACGGGGCTCCATCTCTACCTGTCCTTAATTTTTGTGGGTCCTGGCCAGATGCGTTGCCCCCTGGTTGTCACATGACAGGGGCTGACCCTGCTAAAGGGTGGGGCTATTTGTTTTCCTTTTTGAGGTTCTCAAGTGTTTCTTTCCCCATCATCTGTTGTTGTTTGGCTTATCTCCTTCTCTCAAATGCTGTATCCTGGCTTTTATGGGAGGTGCACTTTGCTGGGACCTTCTTTAAAGTTTTCTCCCGTTGTGGTTGATTCGCTGGGCTGAATCTTCCTCTTTTGTGAGTTGAGCACAGTTCTGTTATGTTCTGGCTTTCCTCTTTGGTAGAGCCCGTGATATATGGACTGGGATGAGAATGTCATTACCTCTTCATCCAAGTCCTTATATCACTCCTGTCCTGCCTGCTATGCTCTCAGCTTCAATGACAGTCTGTTGGCCTGCTTTGGTCATTGGCTCAGAATCTTTTTATGTAAAGGTCCTCTATAGGCACACCTGGAGGTAAAAGACTTTGAACTTTTTTTCTTTTAGGTAGGCAGTTAAGTTACTGTCTCCGGATAGTGGGCACGGAGTTTTGATATAGTTAGGAAATGAAGCAATAGTGCAAACTGCTGATTAATTATCTCATTACATATGCCATAGGGATGTATTTCAAGGATCTAGGAGCTAGATGTACAAATGTTAGACATACAGATTTCCTAATTCTTTCTGAGTCGCAATTAGTAAATCGGTATTTCTAATGTATGAAACTCATTGAGTTTCATTTAGGAATTTCTTGTGAGCCTCAAATTGACCTAACTCAGGAATATAAATGAGGTAGGTCGCAATTTGCAGCCTATTAGGAATCACAAACATCACAGTGTCAAGGCTGATTTGCATATGGCTGGGACCAGACTGGAATGGCGTGGTGAGCAAAATAACAATGGATTAACCCAGATCTGTGACTGGGGGTGAATGTTTGACAATGTTCAACATTCCGTCCATCATCTCTTTGTGTTGCATGGTGCCCTGCTGAGTTCAGCAGGCAACCTTGTTTGTGATTGCTTTTAAATAAAGCCATTTTTTTAATGCAGTCTGTTTTCCTTAAAGAAAAAAGGGATGCCTTTAGAAAGAAAAAAATGAAACCTTGATGTTTCATTTGTTAAGAGTAGGAAGTGGACCCTGGGACCACTGCCTCCTCTTAAAAGATATTATTATTTACATTTTCAAAGGGCAAGGGGTCCTTTAGGGTCCCTTTCCCCTTTGCAAATGGGTTACCCCCAGTTTTAAACTAGTGGTAAAGTATTACTCTTTTGCGACAGGAATTCAATAGATTTCATACAGATTCGGTATTTGGAAGGGACGCCATAAACACACCCCTTCCAAATACGGTATCACAAATGCAAAATGCGATTCAGTAACATGTTTCTGGCTCGCATTTTGCATTTTGTTTATTTGAAAAAGCATTTTTCTGGTCGCAAACGACCCGATTCTGCGCATTGGGAAAAATGCTTTGTACATCTGGCCCTCTGTCGCTAAAACAGAACTCCTATGTAAATAAATTTCAATGGCGCTGTACTTGAAAGGTTGCCCAAACACCAATTGTACCTATCCATTTTAACCCTGCAAAAACGTCAAAGTATTGACCTTTGCAAAAGCAATTATTATAGGATCTTTTGTATGAGGATAATTCTTCAATCGTTGTCTAAAAGACTCCAAAAAATCTAATTGACAGCTTGCAAAGACTCATAAATCCTGCACACAAAAGCTGCCTCAACCTGCAAAAATATGACCAAACGGGCCCTGCCTGAAAAGCCCTCCACATACTCTTAGAGGTTTCAGGTTTAAATTCAAAATGCAACATCCATAAGATTTACTTAAGCCAAGGTCCAAGCCATCTTCAATTAATGCTTACATTTCAGGTAGGGATCTGTGATCAAGCAATCTGCACCTTATCGAGCGACATGCTTTAAAAATGACAAAACGGGGAGGCAGATCCCTGGAAATCCTGGGTCCCAAACTCTGGAATGCTTTGAACCCAGATTGACAGGAAAGTGTAAGTACCACTTGTTGCAAAACGAATAAAAACCGAGCTCTTAGGCAGTTTGCTTATCTCATGCATTCATTGACAAGAGCAGCAATAGAGTAATACCGAATAAAACTTCACCTGCCATTTCTTGGGCTGTACCTCTTCTCCCTGTGCCTTTATGGGCGTCTCTTCTTTTCAGTGCCCTCTAGTGGCCACAAAGCAACATGGCAGACACTTTCCAAAACTTTCAAACAAACAAATAAAGGCATTCAATAGGTGTATAAAGGAGTATGAGGAAGTATAACAATGTTATCAGTGGATGTTATTTTTTGTTGCCCCATCAATTCTCTTCGAGATAAAGCCCTGGCTCTGAAAGGGGTGGTTTTTCAGCTATGATGGAGCCTTGGATTAATCCGTCTTTTAAATTTAATTTCCTAGAGGGGTTACTGTCACAGGAATGGCAACCCTGCGCCCATAATGTGTGACTTTACTATTACGTGACAGCCTGAAAGCGCTGCTAAGTACCAACGTGCCTGGCAACTTGCTTTTAACTGTCCATTATCTGCCCAAATATTGAGAACTTTAAGGAGTAGACAGTGTTTTCTTCGAATATTTGCCATGCATCATCAGTTAGGGAAATCCACTAATATGGTCTAAGACCATCCTCTGGACTTTTTTGGATGGGACTTGGCTGCAGACCCATTCATTGTCAGGAGGCAGATCCAAGGTACTTAGAGTGGGCCTTGGGCAAGCCCTTTGGTCATGATTGGTTGGCTTTCTTGTCTATCTCAGTCACGTGCTCCTGATCTGATGGCTTTCATCCCTATTCTAGTGTTGTCCCAACCAGGATCTCAGTCTCACAAGGTTCTGACTTGGATGAGTTGTATGTTTGCTTGTAAAGACTTGTTTTATGTGACCTTCAGCACTTCACCAGAGTGTAGGTTTCCTTGCTCTCGTTTTCTGTTTCTCCTGTGCACCTGCCCCCTCCATCTGCTAGATTTCTACAAAAATGGAATGCAGGCATAGGTAACCACCTATTAAATGGAGGACACAATTGAACAGCCTTCAAGATTGCATTCATTTTAAAAATGTTCCATGCATGCTATCAGCTGAGCTGAGATCTAGGGATCTATGTAATGCCTGTAATTATTTGCACAGTCAAAACAGCTATTTTCCAAAATGGATTCACAGTCAGAGGTGGGCAATGTAAGCTTCAACTATGTTTCCCATTAGGTGAATTGCCAATCAAAAAGGCTATTAAAAGTATTGCATGTTCTCTTACCTAATATCATATTAGAGCTATTCGTTGCTATATGCCATCTTATACCAGCCAGCAGAAAGTGTGCGTGGTGTACATAGCCAATGCCATTCAGAACAACGACCACAATTTTGACAAAGCTTGTTTTTTATAAGGGTAAGCAACTTGTTATAGTTGGCCTTCTCCTGGTAATAGGTCATGAAATCGTTGTCGGCGTTTTCCGAATTCAAGCTGTGTTTGTTTTCACCTGTTTACATGATTCATCAAATCAGCCAACTTTCTTCAATTGTCCAGGCTCAAGAAGGTGGTTTGTAGCAAAACTCTTTAATACAGTAATCTGTATGGTCATATTAACCACATCTATATATTCATAGACATTCAGTAATTTATGGAGACTATACAACTCCAGGGGCTGTTCAGGAAACACAGTAGTTCATTTTTCCTCAATTGATCATAATATTGCTGGGTCAGCTAATACTTTCACTCTTCTCAATACTTTTTTCAGATTTAAAAAAGTTCCTGTAGCATAATGCCACTTTTATAGGCCGTTAACATAGCATTATTTTCTGCTATAAGGGTTGTTAAAGTCTTATCCTGAGTTATAGGCCCAAGACACAGGGGAATGCCTACAACATTGGGGAAGGTCTTTAACAACCAGTATAGTCAGTGACCAAAGGGCTACAATGCTTCTAGAACATTCCACCCACTGAGGGCACAATGTTCTAGAATAAACAAGGAGAAACAGAAAGACAAACATTGAATGTTCTAGGAGAATGTTTATACCATCAATTATTAGTCTTCAGTCAATTTATTGCCTTCAGTGGAGCTCTGAACATTCCCATGTTCTAATATTAAAAACCACTAAACACTCCTAAGGTGCCACCGTAGGCAAGTAGGAGTTTTGTCCCTTTTCCAACCCCAGGAGCTTTGACCATTTAACAGTTTCATCCCATTCATGTTCATTATAATTTACAGAAAAGCCCTATCTTTCTAAACACTGACCTCCAACCATGAGCTTCAGTTTACCTCAGAGTGGTCAAATACCTCTTTCGGCAAACCTAACTGCCCGGACAATAGTGATTCGTGAACATATGGAGGAACACCCATGTTCTGGTGGCTACCAGTAAATGTCTAGGACAGCGACTACACATTCCAACGCAGTGGTAGCATCTTTGGCCCTGGTAGAATGAGCATGCAGTTGTTACAAGGGCTGCTTTTTAGCCAATGCACGGCAGATCTTAATTCAGAGCACGATCCAGTGGGAGACGGTTCTCTTCTGCACACCCTTCCCTTTTTCCAGGGAGCACCACAAAGAGCTGATCGTTCACCCAGTGTTATTTGGTACGATCTACGTACAAGCTCAGCAATCTCTAGGGGTTCAAGCGATAGAGTCTAACCTCCTCCTTAAAGGGGTGAGGTGGAGCATAGAACGCAAACAAAGTGATGTTCTGGTTGATGTGGAATGGCATCACAAATTTAGGCAGAGAAGGTGCCATTCCACATCGACTGCTAAACTAGTTTGTCTGAGAAAAAGATGGCATGTGGTGGGTTGGCACAGAGAGCTTGAAGCTCACTCACAGACAGTGCTGATGTTATGGGAACAAGGAGCACTGTCTTGAGGGTGAGGAGCCACAAAAGAGCAGCTGGAAAGTGGTTCAAAGGGAGTGTACATCAAAACATAAGGACGAAGTAAAGGTCCCACTGGGGCATGACAAAGGGAGAGGAAGGAAACAAATATTGCAAGCCTATCAAAAAGGGCATAACTGCTCAGGTCTGAAACAATGAGGGCTGATCCAGCAACCTCAAAAAAGCTAAATGTTAC
Organism: Triturus cristatus; assembly: GCF_964204655.1. NCBI lineage: Eukaryota > Metazoa > Chordata > Amphibia > Caudata > Salamandridae > Triturus > Triturus cristatus. The sequence goes on along the minus strand of NC_140586.1, from coordinate 381,100,214 downwards.
CCCTTACCCATGCCCAGAACAAAGCCTTGCTGGGCCAGGGACAAACCAAATAAAATGTCAGATAACTTTGCCCAGAGGGGGCCCATCTGCTGAGTACCACACCAAGCCAAACATTTGTCCCAAAGACAGGCGTATACAGTTTTTGTCGATGGACACTGAGTGCCATGATGACATCAACTACCTCTAGAGGAAGGTCGAAGGTGTTCAGCTGTCACCGCTCAACCTTCAAGCATGCAGGTGGAGGTTGTGAAGGACTGGGTGCAGAACCTGCCCTGCTGCTGTGACAGCAGATCCTCCTAGAGGGCCAGCCTGATCAGAGGACAGATGCTCAAACCCAGGAGTTCTGGATACCAAACCGTCTGAATCTGGGACCACTAGGATGATTTGGGCTGGTCACTCCTGATCTTCTTGAGAACTCAGGGCAGGAGTTGCATCAGCAAAAAGGTATACAGGAATGCTGCTGTGGCATTCATATATCTTGCCAGGTGGTTCTCCACCGGGAAAATCCCTTGGTGGTTCCGCTATTTCCCAAAGCACAGGGCCTCCTAAGCACAGGGATTATTATCCCACCCCACCCTTTTTTTTCAGTACCACATTGCAGTGGTGTTGTTGATAAGCACTTGTACCAGCCTACTTTTGACAGTTGAAAGGAAGGCTTCAATGCCAAGCGGATGGCCTCCAGCACCAGAAGGTTGATATGGATCCGGAACTCCGCTAAAGACTAGAGGCTTCTGATCTCCACCTCTCCCAGATTGCCACCACAACCCAGAAGTGTTACATCGGTCAGCTCTGGTTGGGGAAGAGAGAGAGGTCTGCCACTGATACAAACGTGGTCCAGTAACCACCGCTGCAGATCGTTTGCCGTCTTCTCTGCAATCTGAACATGGTCAGAGAGGCCCCCTTGCTGTTGGGCCCATCGAGACTTCAGACACCAATGGAAATACACTCTTGCATGCTCGACCAGCATGAGGCAGAAGAGCATCAGTTCCAGTAACTTCAGAGTCCACCTCACTGAAATCCAGGACCTTGTCTGAAAGATCTGATCATAGCCTTAATGTCTTGGACTCTATTTCCTGGGGGAAAGGCATGAAACCAAACCCTGTTTAGAATGGTTCTGATGAAGGGGAGCATCTTAAAAGAAGTCAGGTGTGACTTTGGCACATTGATAGTGAACCCTAAAGATGGCAGGAGGTTTGCTGTAGTCTAGAGATGGTTGATGGCTGCCTCGAGCAATCCCACCTTCAACAGCCAGCAGTTGAGGTAGGGGAAGAGTAGCACCCCGAGCATCAGCAGGTGTGCTGCTACCACTGCCATCACTTTCCTGAACACCCGAGAAGCACTAGAGAGACCAAAAGGGTCCACAGCAAACTGAAAAGGCTCCTGTCCCACAACGATCCATAGGTAGAACCGATGGACCTGCATTAAGGGTATATGGAAATAGGAATCCTGCAGGTCCAACTCCACCATCCAGTCTCCAAGGTTGAGGGTGTGAAATACATGGGCCAGTGTGAGCATTTTGAATTTTTCCTTTTAGATGCAAGTTGTAAAAGGACAACAGCCTCTGTCCTTCCTGGGCATCAGTAAGAAGGGGTTACAGCAACCAGCTCCTACTTTTGGCGCAGGCTCCTTCTTGACATCCTGCTGCAAAATGGAGAGTTGGTCCTCCGTCAGTCACTGAGTCACTGAGGTGGAAGGCAGCGGCATACCAATGGGGGGAGGAGGGTAAGGCACATCAAGCTTAAAATTAGCAGGACCCACCTGTATCGGACAGGTGGGTCCTGCAATGGTGGGTCCTGTAAAATGATGGCCTCCAACCCATCAAGAATCATTGGACCCTGCCTCCCATCGCATCAAGAATCATTGGACTCTGCCTCCCATCGGGTGGCTGTGCTCCACTAAGGGCAGGCCATAGGGGTTTGGCTGTAGGGGGCGTAATGAACTGTGTGGCCCCTTGATCGGGTAATGGTAGGCACCACAGCCTCGACCGCAAAACTGCTGGGAACCTTGTGGGGTTTTTATTGGCTGACAATATAGGGTCCCACTACCAAAGCAGCAAGAGGAGCGGTAGGGCTGATGCAGCTGGAGAGGCAGGGCAGATAAGCCTAGGAATTGTGGTGTGGACCTCCTCTCCTTGAACCCCTCAAGAGCAGAGTCTGCCTTGTCCTAAACAGATGAGTCCCATTCAACAAAATGTCCATGATGGATGACTGGACATTGCCTGAAAAACCAATGGACCGCAGTCAAGCATAGTGGAGAATGGCAAAACTCGTGCCAATGGCCGTTCCATGGGAATTGGTGGTGACCAAGACACAACGAATTGTGAACTTGGCCAAGACCCGACCATCCTGTATGGCTTTGGCAAGGAGAGGTTGGAGTTCTTCAGGGACACCTGGGAGGACTTGAGCCACTGAATACCACAGTGTGCGAGAATAGAATTCCAGCAGGCTGCTGGCATTTACTGACTGAACCACCAGGCTGGTGGACAAAAAGACTTTTTTTATGAATGTACACATTTGTTGTGGCACCCTATCAGGAAGAGTAGTCAGGAATGTGTTTGGGTTCATCTTGCTTGCAGACAACTGCACCACCAATCTTTCAGGTGAGTTGTGCTAAGATAGAAATGTTGGGTCACCTGGGGCAGGGCAGTGGAGTCATGCAATCTGGTGGTTGACCTAGGGGCCAGGGCAAGGTTTGGTCCATGCCCCCAACAAAGCATCTTTAAGGGCCTTGTTAAAAGTTAAGAGGGTATCCGTGGATGTATGCCTTCAATGAAGTACCTTAGTAAGAACATTAGTCTTGACCTACAAGGTGGAGAGCTAGAGCTCTAGGACTTAAGCTGTCCTACGCATCATCATGGAGTAAGGAACATTCTCTTCAGTGGTAGGGCAAGGGGGGTGAGTGGAGTCCAGACTCATGGGACATATCATAGCCCCTTGCCTCCTGTAGGTCATCACACCAATTTTCCTCATGATAGGATTAGCCAATCTCATCACCCCTTCATAGACATTGACCAAATCTGTGCTGTACAGAGAATGCAGAGTGTGCCTTTGTTATTGCGGAGGCACATCAAGTGAAAGAAGTGGGTACTCTGCAAAACAGTCCTTACTCCAAAGTTTTAATATTGTACTGCATTTACCACTCATTTTTTACAACAAAATGACTGTTGGCATGCAAGTCTTTACATTACAAGACTTTACCATGCAATTCATCAGTAGGTGGCAGTGTTACTCTTTGAGAAAACTTTTACCATATTATTTTAAATAGGTATTTGAAATTATGTATTATTAATTGATTAATTAATTTAATAGAAATATATATGTTGTATTAACAATAATATACTCTCCCAACAGAATGCATGGGATTTAGGGGCACTGGGTGGTTAAGTATGGTTTTCCTCGGGAATTACTTTTTAATATAAAAAATACTGGAACAGGATGTAGAGGGTTCAGGGGCAATGGGTGGGTATGTGTGTTAATACTCAGATATTTTTTGCTTATTTTTTAGATATTGGTTTTATTTATAATGTACACTTGCAGTGCTGTTTAAACCACCAATGTTTGAAAATGCTGTATAAAAAAATTTAGATTATGTAGTAAACATTATATTTTGTGGTGATATAAAAATAGCACCACCAAGATGGCAGACCTCCATAACTGAGAGGGTCACATTCCTAATGCTGAAAACAAAGTGCCAATTTAAATTGGCCCAAAAATATTTTCAGAACATATTTTATATTTAATAGGGGTTACACCCCTATTACATGTATAAAGTCGTCCATCCTCCATTTTGTGTGCATTGTGCTTCAATACTCTGAGGTGATCGGACATGCTAAGCAGTACCAGGGTTTCCCTGACAGAGTTACAGTACCACCTACTGATGAAAGTAAGTAATCTAATCAAATCGATCAAAATGGTATGTGTGATAAATGTCTGCGTGATAGTAATTTGGGTGGTAGATGACTTTTTAATGTGACCAAATGTAAAGGCGTGGTAATGGTATGTGTGAAAAAACTTGTGAAGTACAAATATGCCTGCTAAAATAACGCGTTGTAATGTCATTTAATCAAAGCCTCTATGGAGACCAACAACAGCCTCGGTCAAGGTTGGATCTGTGCCAACTTGGCATCAGAGAAGACAATCAGAGCCTCATTTTCTGGTGTCGATGGAGTCGGGATCGAAGTACCAGCAATCAGTTGGGACCATGGTGCCAGGGGCAGAGTCAGTACTGGAGCCAAAGGTGGCCCGGTTGAGGGTCGGAAGTTCCAGCTGGTGCTACAGTGGTAGTTCAGGTAGAGAACCTCTCGGCTCCATGGGGCCAACAAGTGGGCCAGAGGGAGTCAGCAAGGATTTAAAGAGTTGGAGCATGGCCTCACAGAACTCTTTGATCTATTTAAGAGTGGCAGGCAGCCATAGCACCTCAGGTTGTGCCAGACCAAGTTTCAACTCTGACGGGAGTGGGACTGAGACGTATGGTGCTGCCCACGCACCTTCTCAGGGTAGTGTGAATGGCAGCAAGGAGCTGAGCAGATTTCTTATGTTTTTTTCTTTGAGTTCCCAGAGAGTTTTGATGAAGACAAAGACCGACCTCTGGAACAACTCCTGCAACTTCTAGATCTCGAATGGGACCGGGACTGAACTTTCGACTTGGAGCACTCTCATTGCAATCTTGGCAATGTAGAGTTTCACCTCGCAGTATTGTATTGCCTTCAAGTTCATCAACACATGGTCATTGCAGGCCTTAGTGTCCTGACTCGCCCACAGGCATGATCTGTCACAGACATTTGTTTGTGACAGTCTTTAAATCAATCAATCAATCAATCAATCAATCAGGGGTTTATAAAGCGTGCTACTCACCCTTGAGGGTCTCAAGGCGGATGTTCACCGGGAGCTCGTTCCAGGTCTTGGCCATGATGTAGGAGAAGGCTCTACCGCCTTCTCTGTTTCTGCAGTTGTGGGGGACCTCTGCCAAGGTGAGGTTGGCTGAGCGGGTTTCCTCTTGGGTACGTGGAAGGAAACTCTCTAGTTGAGGTATTTGGGTCCGATGTTGTTGAGGGATTTGTAGGCGTGAGCGAGGAGTTTGAAGGTGATCCTCTTCTCGACCGGGAGCCAGTGGGGGTCTCATAGGTGTTGGGTCATGTGTTCGTAGCGCGGCGTCCCGAGGACGAGTCTGGCTGCGGAGTTCTGGATGGTTTGGAGTTTGTGTAGAAGAGTTCTGTTGATTCCGGCATAGAGGACATTGCCATAGTCCAGTCTGCTGGTTATCAGAGCGTTGGTGACGGTCCTTCTGCAGTCACGGGGGATCCATTTAAAGGTCTTGTGGAGGATGCGCAGGCAGTTGAAACCTGCGGAAGCGACAGCATTGATCTGGCGGTTCATGGCGAGGGAGGAGTCGAGGATGATGCCGAGGTTTCGTGCATGGTCTGTAGGGGTGGGTGGGTTCCCGAGGGCAGAGGGCCACGGGGTGTTGTCCCAAGCGGAGGTGCAGGGTCCGAGGATGAGAACCTCAGTTTTCTCTGAGTTGAACTTCAAGCAGCTGTCTTTTGTCCAGGCTGCGACGTCCTTCATTCTTTCCTGGAAGCAGAGTCTGATGCCTTTGGGACTCTTTGTGAGTGAGAGAATGAGCTGGGTGTCGTCGGCGTAGGACACTATGCTGAGCCCATGCTGTCTGACGATGGTGACGAGGGGGACCATGTAGATGTTGAAAAGCGTGGGGCTAAGTGATGATCCTTGGGGTACCCCACAGTTGATGTTGGTGGGTTCGAAGAGGAAGGGAGGGAGTCGGATCCTCTGTGTTCTGCCAGAGAGGAAAGATTGGATCCAGTCAAGGGCGGCTCCTTGTATCCCCGCGTCGTGGAGTCTGGCTGCTAGTGAGCGATGTGAAACGTGTCAAAGGCTGTGGAAAGGTCTAGCAGGATGAGGGCCGCAGTGTGTCCCTGGTCCAGTTGCATGCGGATGTCGTCCATGGCGGCAAGGAAGGCGGTTTTGGTGCTGTGGTTGCAGCGGAATCCCGACTGGGAGGCGTCTAGGATGGAGTTCTCTTCAATGAAGGCGGTCAGCTGAGCGTTTACGAGCCTCACAGTGACTTTGGCCACGAAGGGGAGGAGAGAGATGGGCCGGTAATTTTTCAGGTCCGTCGGGTCTGCCGTTGGTTTTTTGAGGAGGGGTTTAACCTCCGCCCGTTTTCAGTCATCTGGGAAGGTGCCGGTTCTGAAGGAGACATTGTTGGTTCATCCTAGTTCGGGTGCGATGGCGCTGGCGGCCCTGTAGAATATGTGCGGTGGGCAGGGGTCTGTCATTTCCCCATTGTCTCTCTCTGACATACATTTCGTTTTTTATGGTGCTACTCATAATTCAGTCACAATCAGCTCTGTGATCTGCATGGTACATGTCCTTTGCAGCAGGAACATTAATCCTCTGTGTGACTTTATGAGTCAAAACTGCCACTAGACAAAACTCCATCTCTAACAAGCAGGAACATTAATCACTATAGTTATCTTGACATTTTTATTGTTGCCTGAAAACTGCTGGACGCACAAGGAAATCTGCAGTAGTGCTTATAAACCTATAAGTTATTTTGAAACACAGCGCCCTCCCCCCAACAAAAATTTGTGCCACATGCGACTGCAGTCTAAAGTTAGCCCTGCCAGTAATATCATTCTGTACCTTTTAGATTCAGGTTCAGCTTTCCAGTAAGTCGTCAGAAGCCAGTGACTTCATCAGAGCCTGATGTAGAAAGCAAATGGAAGAACCCATGTCAAAATAATTGCCATAATTAGTTTACTGAGATTTAATAACAAGGAAGAACTCATATAGCCTGGAGGTCCTGAGACAGACACAAGATGTATCACAAACACTGACCTTTCACAAGCTGACAAGATATACTGAGTCACAAAACAATCAATAAAAAATCAAAGAATGCATGTTTCTAGATTCTGCAAATTTTTGTTCTCTACCTTTTAATTTCTATTAAAATACAATTCCACCTTCCACATTTATTTAATTTCAGGTTCCGTTTTTCTTTCAGTAACAGCAATAAGGAAATACAGGAAAAGGAGTGAAGTGGTTATTTTTAAAAGGAAGGTGAGTATATATATGAAATAATTAAGGAAGATGGTGCAGTACACAAGCACTCAACACCACACAGGGGCCCATTTGTACTAGAATTTTCCCATAATCACAGTACTGGGAAACCCCTTTGATGCATCAGGCCTTAGGTCTGTTATTCAGATGTAGAACCATGAGGGGAATGTTTCAGTGCACTCAATGTTAGACTAAGACAAGATATATGTTTGCACATCCATAAGGATGTGATGTCACAGGGATCATATTCATGCAGACAATGTAAAGAAAAATGCTAACTACAGACTACACATGGAAAAATATTGTCTAGTGTCAAGTCTTTTTATGTTAAACTGTATGCACATAAGGTGAGTAAACTTGTGTTTCTTGGTTCTGGGGAACATTTGCGTTCAACACAGTATCCCACCACATGCTGATTGAAAGCGTCCACCACATCGGCCTCCAATGGGACATGTTCAGATGGATCTCCTATTTCCTCACTGGAAGAACCCAGAGGATCCACCTCCCACCTTTCACCTCTGAACCCAAGGAGATCACCTGCGGTGTCCTCCAGGGCTCATCCCTCAGCCCCACACTCTTCAAAGCATATATGACCCTGCTGGCCAACATCATCAGATCCCACGGTCTCATCATAATTTCCTACACAGATGACACCCAACTCATCCTCTCACCCACCGCCGACCCCACCACCTCCAGAACCAACTTCCACAAATGCATGACAAGCATTGCATACTGGATGAAGAACAACTGCCTGCTGCTGAACACAGACAAGATGGAAGTACTGATCTTTGGCAACAGCAGCAACAAACTGAATGACTCCTGGCGGCCATCAGACCTAGGACCTGCACCCAGTCCCTCCAATCATGCCAGAAACATCAAAATCATCATTCACAACAAGATCACCAGGAAATCACAGATAAAGGCTGTCTCCTCTGCCTGCTTCCCCACTCTGAGCATGCTACATAACATCTTCTAGTGACTACCCCTACACACAAGATGCACTGTGACACAGGCCCTCGTCACCAGCCAACTGGACAAAGGCAACACCCCATACGTAGGAATCACTGCACACCTCATACAGAGACTTCAGCCCATACAGCATTGCCGCAGCCAGACTCATCCTCAGCCTTCCTCGAAAAACCCAAATCACATCCCACCTCAGGAAACTCCACTGGCTCCTCATACAGAAGAGATGCCAATGCAGGCTGCGTACTCATGCACACAAGGCTCTATACAACCAAAGACCTGCCTACATTAACCACTGCCTGAACTTCCACCAGCCATCAAGAAGACTACGCTTTGCCTCTCTCTCACTTGTCCATACTCAAATCCTCTATTGAAGCAGAAGTGGAGGTTGCTCATTCTCCCACATCACAGAAAAGACTTGCAACAGCCTCCCCACACAGCTCCGGACCATCACCTCACTTCCGGAAGTCTGAATCGACCTTAATAACTGGATGTTCAAATAAACCTCCAGGACCTGCCTGAGCCCGAATACCCTATTGGGGTTGTATGACCATGCATGCTATTACAATGCGGTCTTTCCAATGCATCTGTCTTTACCATGCATGCCTTTACCACAAAAATGTTTACTATGAATCCCACTGAAAAAAACAAAGGTTACAGGGAAGTTACAGTTAGGCTCAGATTTCACTCCTGCAAAACCATTGAAATTCACCAGTTATAGTTACCTGAGCTAACTATAACTTACGCACCTACTGCTTATGACCTCACATATTACATCACTCAAGACATGATCAGTGACATCACTGATGACATCTCAACTGACATCACTGATGACATCATTAAGTGAGTGTATGTGTTTTCTAAGTGATTATGAGTCTTAAACATATATACCTACTACGAAAGGTATATTAGTGTTCTAGTTGTACTACTAATGAGTGATACTATTCTTAACATATGTGATCTGAGTGGCTGTGTGACTGTAACAGTGTGTGAGTGGGTGTCTAAGTGGCTGTATGAGTTTGTGAGTGCATGCATGAGTGACTGTATGGGTGAAGGAGTGGGTTCCTGACTAGCTCTGTGTGAGTGGGTATTTGAGTGGCTGCATGAGTGTGTGAGTGGGTCTGTGAGTGGTTCTGTGGGTGTTTGAGTGGGTATCTGAGTGACTGTATGGGTGTGTGAGTGGCTGCATTGCTATATAAAAGAAAATATGAGTAGCTGTGTGGGTGAGAGTGTCTGTATGTGTGTGAGTGGGTGTGTCAGTGTCTGTATGGGTGAGTGAGTGGCTGTATGGGTGGGTATGTTAGTCGCTGTATGGGTAGGTGAGTGGGTGTGTTAGTGGCTGTATGGGTGAGTGAGTGGCAGTATGAGTGGGTAAGTGGGTATATCCGTGGCTGTATGGGTAAGTGAGTGACTGTATGGATGTGTGAATGGGTATGTAGCTGGTTGTATGAGTGAGTTTGTGAGTGCTTGTATGGTTGAGTGAGTGGCTGTGTTGGAAGGCTGTATGGGTGAGTGAGTGGGTGTGTGAGTGGCTATATGAGTGAATGGGTATGTGAGTGGCTATATAGGTGAATAAGGCTTTGTGTGAGTAGCTGTATGGGTGGTAATATGAGTGGCTGTATGGGTGAGTGGTTGATTGTAAGAGTGCTGGGTGGGTTATTGAATGGTTGAGTGAGTGGCTGTATGAATGAGTGGGTGCATGGGTGGCTCTACAGAGGAGTGAGTGGTGGTATGAGTACTTATATGGCTCTGTGAATGGGTATGTGAGTGGTTGTGTGGGTGTTTAAGAGGTTGTATAGGGTGTTAGTGGATGTGAGAGTGGTTCTGTGGATGATGTATTCAGTGATATCATCATTGATGTTATGAGTGATGTCCCTGACCATGTCATGAGTAATGTAATATGTGAGGTCATACGCAGTGCATTACAGGGTTATAGGTTATAGTTAGCTCAGGGAACTATAACTGCTGAATTTCAATGCCTTTGTACGAGTGAAATCTGAGCCTAACTATTACGTCCCTCTAACCTTTGTTTTTTTCAGGGAATTCCTAAGGTTTTTTAAATTCTATTTCCTAACTATAACATCCCTGTAACCTTTGATTTTTTAAATTAATTTCTACTTTTTTTAACGTTAAGTAAGATGCCCATTGCAATGCACAGTGGGGGGTTGAATGCAGGGTCTAGCCTAGCATTGTTATGCTCCCACCCAAGCTTGCTGATCTTGCCCCCTTCCTCCCTGTCATCAATTGCCGAAAGCCATGACCCTGCTCCCTCATTACAGCCTTGTGTGGCTGTTGTTCTGCCACTGCCCTTCCTGTCTCCCCTAAACAGTTAGCTTGCTGCCCCATCCACCTCCTCCCTTCCCTCTGTTGTCCTAGTCCATGCACCAGCCCCCTCCCTCCTGCCCTGCATGGTCCGATGTGCTGCCACTGCCCTCCATTCAGCTTAAGGTCCCTGTCCACTTGTCCTGCTTAGCCTCTGTGCTTAGCTTGCTGTCCCTCCTCTCCTTCCCCCTGCCCTCTGATGTCTGTATGCATAGCCTGCTCCTTCCTTTCTGCCCCCCACATTCCATGGACCTGCTACCCTCTTATCTACTCTGGGTGTTCTGTTGAGCTTACAGTGCCTCTCCCACCTGCCTAGCATGATCAGATGGCTACCGCCTGTCCCTTTCTGAAATAGTAGAATGCACACCAACATATAAAATTCTTTGATGTATTTGCAATGCTCAAGGCTATTAAGTACGTGCTATCCTGGAACATGCTCTATTTGTGTGTGTGAGTATGAATCCTAAGGAATACAGGAGTCTCATCAGGCATCCCAACCCAGGATGCACAGCTGAAATGTGTATGTGAACAATCCAATAAAGTTCAGACATTATCCATTTTTAAACAAATTTATTCTATCAGTAATCAAAAAGGTCATCCATGCATTTTATGTTCCATTTTCAGCTCAAGTGCTACGAGTGCCTTCCTGGCTTTACTCATAGACACACAGAGGTTCAAAATTTAGCATAATCCAACTTGAAGAGTTTAGTCACAATGCATTTCGGCCAATTATTGCCCTTCCTCAGCGGGTAACTTCAATGTAAAATCAGAGTAAAACCATGTGTTACATATATATTGCTGAAACGTTTTAAACAATGCCTACAACTGTGTCTTCATGTTGTGTCTCCGTGTTAAATACACAATGCATATGTACAACCTCTACAGTGACAACAGATTTTCTCCAAAAACAATTTCTCCAAATAACCAGGCCTGTTCCTGCCACCTCCATCTGCCTGTCCAAGTTCCATGCCGCTATCCCCTCCCTCCTGTCCTCCATGGTCCATTTCGCTGCCACTCCCTTCTGTCCTCTATGCTCTGTTGTGCTGCAACTGCTCCGACGGTCTGCCCTGCGTGGTCTGTTCTGAAGCCCCTTCCCCTGCCCTCTTTAGTCTGTGTCCCACCCCCTACCCCCTTCTGTCCTCCATGATTCTTTGTGCATGCCCCTGTCCCCTCCCTCTTGCCCACAATGGCCGTTGTGTTGCCACTAACCCTTCCATTTGCCATGCATGGTCTTCTGTGCTGCCACAGCCCCTCACACCTGCCCTGTGTGGTCAGCTTACTGCCTATGACCCCCTCCCAACTTCCCTCATTTGTGTATATACCATTATAGTCTCACTGATGCCTCTATGGCATGTTGTTCTTCCAGTGCCCATCATGCCTGCCCTCCATGGTCAGCTTGCTGCTTCTGCCCTGCCCCCTGCCCCCTTCCCTCTTCCTCTGCCAACCTCGCCCTGGCAGAGATCCCAGGCATCTGCTGAACCAGAGCAGGTGGAAGAGCCTTTTCCTACGTTGCAGCAAAGACCTAGGACGAGCTCCCAGTCAACATCAGACACTCCCCCACTCTGCACACCTCCAGGAAGAGCCTCAAGACCTGGCTCTTCGACTGATACGGACCTGCACCCTCCCCCCAGCACCTTCAGACCCTCACGGGTGAGCAGCGCGCACTATAAAAACCCTGATTGATTATTTCCTGTACTGCATGGTTCATTTGTTGCCGCTGCCCCCTTTTTCCCTGCTCTCCATGGTCCGCTGTGCTCCCACTGCCCCTCCTGCCTGCACAGCATGGTCAACTTGTTGCCTTTGCACCCTCCTCCATGAGAGGGTCTTATTCCCAAAAGATTATGGTTAGTGTTCTAAACAACTAAAATGAGGACATATTTTCTGAGTTCTCAAATAGCGACACAGCCCTTTTAAATAATTAGATATCTTTATGGGTCTTTGTATCCAGTTGATCACTTGATTAGATGTTACACTTAAGGAAGAGGATGTGACGTTACGGCCAGAGCTGCAGACTTTGCAACTGTGGAACCAGGTTTGAGCTTTGGCTCGACATTCTGTGATTCTGGGTAAATCACTTAATCTCCCCATGCCTAAAACCAAAATGAATGTGTCCTAGTGTAATGTAACTGATGATCAAGAAAAGCACACCTATACCTTTTAATCAAGTCTGTGCTCAGTGTTGCCAGATTTTGAGACCCGTCCCAAGTCCAAAGCCACTCAAGTATAAACCCAAAATAAGCCCAACGCAGACCAGTGCCAGCCCAAACTCGCATCTCTCAAATTATGCAGAATCTAAATTCTATTCAATATTCAGACAGTGGAAGGGGGTTAACTGGGCACCTGTGTTAATGCTACTCATTTTCATGACCCGTCACCACTGTAACATTGCAACTTGTAACACGCACTGCTAAAGCTACAATAGTAGAAAACACAGAGATTGAGAAAGGCAGAAATAGTATTATGTGCTAATTACTGCTCCCTCTAATTTGTATTTTAAGCAACTCCCAAAGGTAATGCCTAGTAGCCCCCGTTTACCCCATAGCCCTAAAGTCCCCCTTCGTCCTTCCAAAATGGATTCTGACAACCTCCACTTCTATTTCATCCACAGCATATTTGTCAACATTTGGAAACAAATAAGAGGGAAATGTCCTTCTCCTCAATAAGCCTAGCGCACGCTAAGCTGTGTTTGACCAAGGGCCTTGCATTCAGCAATATGCATTTGAATACTTTAGTCTCACTGCCAGCTACTCTTGTCTTCTCTTGTGTGTGTGGGCAGATCTAAGATCCTGGGTAAGGGGATTTTACAATTAGGACAGACTCCTGGGAGAATTGCCAGTAGTGAATCCAAAGAAAAGGCAGAGGCAGTCCCTGGCTGCCCCCTTTAGCTTTAACAGGGTTGATCCATCATAGCTAAGAATAGATGCCTTATTTGAACTGAGACTACCAGGGGTCCTGGCATTGAGCACGGGACAAGCGCGAACGGGCGCGCCAGCCTGGCAATTTATGTTCCCGTCAGGGAAAGTCTAGTCCGCTGACCGACGTTCCCCCTAAGATGGCGGCCCCGCCCGGCTCTCGGTTCTGAGTCGGTTTCCCCCTGATTCCAGGCCCTAGGATGTGAATGTGGTAAAGTGCCCAGAATTTAAAATCAATTTAAAATCAATTTATCAGTTTAGATTCGATTTTTAAAATTAACCATAAGATTGTGCAAACAACGCTGTCATGTGCAAAATCGCACTACAAAAACAAACTTCCTCCGTCCTTCTCCCGGCTCAAGCCACAGGAGATCTAGTGCTGCGCGCTTGTGCCAGCCTGGCAATTTATGTTCCAGTTAGGGAAAGCCTAGTCCGCTGACCGACGTTCCCCTTAAGATGGGGGCCCCACCCGGCTCTCAGTTCTGAGTCGGTTTCCCCCTGATTCCAGCCCGTAGGATGTGAATGCGATACAGTGCCCAGTATTTAAAATCAATTTAAAATCAATTTATCAGTTTAGATTCGATTTTTAAAATTAACCATAAAATTGTGCAAATGACGCTGTCATGTGCAAAATCGAAGTGCAAAAACAGCCTTCCTCCGTGCTTCTGCTCCAGCGCTGAATACCACAAATCCCCTCGCTACAGACCGGACCACATTTCATTCACTCATTCACTGGTGGGGCCCATAACACCAATCATTCATTCTACTTTCAGTATCAATGGTCCTCGAGAGAGAGGGGAGTTTCTTTCTTTATTCTATGTGCCGGAAATGGGAGGAAGAGTGCACCAATCACCTGATGAGTAACGACAAGTTTACCTATACCTCCCTACCTTACCAGGATCTCAATACATTATAACCTAGCTGTTCCTCCCATACTATTGGCCATGGATCAGCTAGTTGCTGGGAATAGCAACCCCTAATTCTTCTAAACAATATACATTGAAATACTTCAAATAATAACCCGACACAGTTCTTTAAATGAATAATATGTTTATCTAATTAAAGCATAAGGAAATCATATAGCATTCAATATTTTGGTTTGCATATTTACCTAATCTGGCTAAATGGCGTCCTCTATGTCAAATTCAGATCTTTCGTCTCTATGCCCATAAATCAAAGAATCAGTTCGTAAGTTAATAGGGCATTTGATCAGTCCATCAGAGTCTCTGGTAAGCAGCTGTCCAGCAGTGTCACCCCCCTCTCCGTCAGCATAACGTCGGGCAATCTGGTAAAGTGATGGTGTGCAAAAGGAATAGAATAATGTCCTACCCTCTCTAGTCTACTTTTATAATAACATGTTATCAACAAATGTTTCAATACATGTTTCAGAACAAATTTAATTGGTTAAACCAGGATCATTCTTCCTGATTCTCATACATTAAATGTTGCATTAGAGGCAGCTTCTCAATTTGTGAGTAAATTAGCAACAGTTTCTAGTCCATTCAGGGCATGTTGATTCCCATGCGGGGTTGTGTCCTTAGTGTCATCAATTATAACAGTTCATAGTTTAAGGAAGTCCTTTGTTTGATGCTTGGCACTCCTCCCAGGATGTCCTTCACAGATACAGTCTGCCTGGGGTCAGGACGAGGTTATTGTTGCTCATCTTTTAGTGCAGGCGCACTTCACTCGGTGACTTCTGTGTCTTGTCGGGGCGTGAGAATAGGGATGGCAGCCATTTTGTGACAACTCCAGAAAGGTCAACTTAAGCAAAGAAACATAAAACGTAATTAATACATGGAAATGACTATTAAAATGTTATTCCCTCACTAACCCCTCTATGTGTGTGTATTTATCTAGCAAAAGCAACACGCATTGCAGTTTATACTTACAATTTAAAGCACGATTCACAAATCACATCACAAAAGCAACATATAACATGCCGATTCTAAATATCTGACATTAGTATGCGTACAAAATTAGTTTACGTATCAATCAAGCCAGGCAAATGTGTTTCCCACGTGTATTTTCTAATTAGTAATGTTGATTAATTAAACACAGCAAACAATTATTACTATTAATGTTAATCAATTATTCATGTTAGTTCAAAATGATGAAATGGAGGAGGTATACAGTTCTTAGGGAAAACCTCGCTCCAGCACTTCTCCCGGCTCAAGCCTCAGGAGATCTAGGAATGCCTACATTGACATAAGTATACTCAAATAGGGAGAGTATAGAATTCTATTACAGGACCGGAGGCTTCTGATTATGCTTCTCTTTCATTTTATTGCCACTCACAACAGCCAATGAAAAACGTTTATCACACAAATCAACTACATTTCCCATGATGCTTGAACGACATCACTTCCTGTATGACCCTATAAGAGCCACCATAACTCAAAGCTGAGCCTCTTTCTTTGCTGCTCACGCAGAGTTAAGTTGATTTACATTTTAATTATACTTGCTTGTATGCAATTGTTTTTCTGCTCATAAGGTTAATGTATTCATGCATATTGACTGCTAGCATGTTGCGCGCTATGTTTATGTGTCAGCCCGCTCAGGCAGTGTTATTTGATTTTCCCGCTGGGAGTCTTGACATGCTTGTTGCGCCGCCCGCTCGGGCTAATTGATTCAGGCTCCCGCTGGGAGCGAAAGGTACCGCGCTGCTCCCGGCTACGTTTTGGTGATTTCTCTACTCGCAGTTGGCTTCCCTCATTTGCCGGACGGTAATACCGGAGAGCTGCACTCGCTCCGACGTGTGTAGCCCCATTGGGCTACGTTGTAGTAGGATTTGGGCTACGGACGTCGCGCGCGCCCTCGATCGTTCCGAGGCTCTTTAGCCTCGAGGAAATTCTTCCGGCTATACGCCTGACTTGGCTGAAACAGTCATCTGGCCTTGAATTGGCTCTTTCTACGCCCTGTGGGCTGTAATAATTGGTATACAGCTTATGCTGAGGAGCTAGGTACCTAATTTCGGTTGGTATGCATTGGGGTTGGCTCCCCCCTTTTTACTCCTCTGTTTTGGTCGTCTTTCTTACTATTTTCCATCTACAAATGGATGACTGGGTCAGAAAGAAGAGGATGCTTTGTATCAAGAGGAAGTGCAAGCAACTTCTTTGGAGGACAATATTGTGGAGGCTCTGGACGCTTCTGTTCAAGAGTCTGTCAATCGGGCCATTGAAGAAGCAGTTCCTGGGACTGTGCAGCAAGCATTGTCTGCTGCGTTGAAACCCATCACTAAGCAGTTGGAGAATTTTGCTAAGCGCCATGGTTTTACTGCACCAGCCGACCCTCCAAATGACGAGGCACCAGGTGAGCCTAAGGCAAAGTTATGGCCCCATTCTGGTGCACTAGCAACACTACCTAAATCTTCTACCCCACCCAGCATGGGAAATAAGGCTAAGTGCCAGGAACGTAGGGACACTGACACTGATGCGGATACGGACACTACGGGGACAGACACCTCCGAGGAGGAGGCTCCTCCCAAGAAAAGGTCACGGAAGACAAAGAATGTGGAGCAAGATCCATCCCAGATCTTAAATACCCCCTTTACTTTTAATCCGGCTGACATTGTACACCCTAGGTCGTTGGATTGGGCACTGGCCCCAGAAGTGGCCGCATATCTCCATGACAACCTGCGCAAAAGCTTCGATAAAGACGAGTGTAACAGGTTGCGTTCCGAGTGTCCTAGGCCCTATATCCCGGATAAACTGAAGGACACGCCAGACATAAACGTCAGCCTTCTTACCTTTCTAAGGAAATTCTTTTTCCCAACTAGAGCGCGATTTTATAGATGCAGAACTTGACGCATTGCTGCAGAAACACGCAATTGTATATTGCGACGATGGTCCTTGAGGTTTTTGCAGCAACACATTCTTGGCTCAGAAGAAAAGCGGAGGTCACAGGTTAGTACTGAATCTAAAGGGGTTCAACCACTTCATGACCTACAATCATTTCAAGATGGAGGGCATCCATCTCTTGACAGACTTGCTGAAGGAAGGGGACTGGATGGTCCGGTTGGATCTGAAAGACGCCTACCTGTCGATTCCTATATTTCCTCCTCACCTCTGTTTTCTGCAGTTTCAGTGGCAGAACCGGTGGTTCGAATATTTGGTCCTTCCTTTCGGACTTTCATCGGCGCCGTGGTGCTTCACCAAGGTGATGAAACCGGTGATAGTGCACTTACGAGAACAGGGCGTCCGCATGATAGTGTATCTGGACGATATACTTATCATGGCGCAAACTCCGATTTTAGCTGCTCAGCATTTGCGCATGACCATGTCTGTCCTTCAAAAATTGGGTTTTGTGATCAATGAACCCAAATCGGCTCTATGTCCTTCTCAGACTGTGGACTTTCTGGGATTCGTCTAAATTCGCAAACGGCCCAGTTGAGCCTTCCTCGCTCCAAATTGAGAGATATCAAGAAGGAGCTTTCCACACTGTTTTCCAAACAGACGGTCTCATTGCGGGCGATTGCCAGAATCGCGGGTATTCTGGCATCCTCGATACAAGCAATATTTCCGGGCCCTCTTCACTACCGGGCCCTTCAGAGATTGAAGATTCAACACCTTCGGAAGAGTCTGTCCTACGCGTACCGGGTTCCACTTTCCAATGAAGTGCGAGAGGAGATACAGTGGTGGCATGGATGGGTGGAACGGCAGAGCCTTCTTCAGCTCTCAACCAGAAGTTGTCATAGATTCGGACGCCAGCCTGTGGGGCTGGGGAGCGCGCTGCGGAGATTTCTCCACCGGAGGCAGGTGGTCCCTGCGCAAGCTCGAGCTGCATATCAATTATCTAGGATTTAGCGGGGTCGTTCGCGATCCGGACCCTCTCTCCCAAACAGGTCTCCTGTTGCATCCTTCTACAGATGGACGATATATCAGCAGTGAGGTATATCAACAAGTTGGGAGGCAAGAGGTCATCGTTACTAGCGGAGATAGCAAAGGACTTCTGGCACTCCTGCCTGAGTCATCAGATTTCAGTCGTAGCGGAGTACCTTCCCGGGACAATCCAACATAGTAGCGGATTGGAACTCACGGTATCTCAAAGATTACAGCGACTGGCAACTCCTGCCCCAGATATTCAGTTGGTTGCAAGCTGTGTGGGGCACATGCGAGATAGACCTGTTTGCGTCCAGCCTGAATCGTCAACTGCAGACGTTTTTCAGCTGGAGGCCAGATACGTTAGCAAAAGCGACGGATGCGTTTTCTCAGGACTCGTCCAAAGGTCTGAATTATGCCTTTCTCCCCTATATCTTGATTCCCAGGGTGACTACACACGTAACCCGTCAAGGGGCGGAGATAATTCCAATAACCTCACTGTGGAAGATGCAGCCCTGGTTCCCAATACTATTGGAGATGAGCTGCGACTTCCCCAGGATAATTCCGTGGCCGTCGACGATGCTCCAGGGCCCTCATGGAGAGGTGCATCTGATGGTAGTGTCGGGGCAGTTGTCCCTGATGGCATGGAGGCTTTCAGGCAACAATGGGATATGCCGGGATTTTCGGACAAGACTGCAGCCTTCATTAACCAAGCCTGTGCTCCTTCAACCAGGAAACAATATTCTTCAGCCTGGAAGGGCTGGGTTCATTGGTGCGTGGAACAACATGTGGATCCCGTGGGGGCCGAGTTATCCCATGTTGTGAACTTCTTATCGGAGAAAGCGTCCGAGGGTTTGGCGTATCATTCCATTAACAATTTTAGGTCCGCCATTTCTGCTGGTCTTCCCAAGTAGGGGGCAAACCTGTGGGCATGCATCCAGTCATTTGTAAATTGTTAAAAGGTATCCGCATTGCAAATCCTCCCAAACCAAAGTATTCTTCATTGTGGGATGTTTCCTTAGTTCTTTCCTTATTTGACAGATGGCCAGATAATAATTTGTTAACTAGGAAACAACTAACGTCCAAGCTCGCTATGTTGCAATGCCTATCTGCCTGCTGACCATCATCCGACGTAAAGGCTCTGGATCTTACAGGTCAAGTATTTACTTTGGAAGGAGTTTCCTTTAACATTACTGCCAGAACTAAAACATTCTCAAGAAGTGTTGATTATCATGTTTTTCCCACTAATGCAAAGTTATGTGTGGTTCAATGCCTTAAGGCCTATGAATATTGTACTAGGTCTCTATGACCTGATGGTTCGGCTCAATTGTTGATTGCGATACAAAAACCTTATAAACCTGTGTCTGCAGCTACCATAGCCAGATGGTGAAAGTCAGTCATGCAAGAAGCTGGTATTGATTCCCAGATGTTTGGGGCACATTCTGTGTGTGGTGCCATGGCATCTAAAACCTTCATGTTAGGTTCTACCATTCAAGATATTATGCGATCTGCTGACTGGTCTTCTGAGTCTACATTTAAACAATGTTACTATAAACTGGTGGGTGATATAGCTTCAGTTGTGTTTGATAAGCGTTAAACTAGCATAATCAGAAGCCTCCGGTTCTGTAATAGAATAAAAAATTAGCTAGCATTCGCACCAAGAATTTACAATTCTATTAAGGACACGGAGGCGAGGATTATCCCACCCGGTTATATTACAATGTTTGTAATGTTTGCCCGCCCGTATATTTTATATTCTGTTTCAGAAATTACGGGTTTCTATGTTTCATTCTTTTCAGGTTCCGAAAAGAAGATGAACTAGAAGTTCTTCTGGTTAAGAAGATGTACATGTTCCAGTTGGTTTTTGGTTCTTCCTTGTTGGAGGATGACAGTTTGAACTTTGTTAATGTTATTGGACTATGGTTCGAGCAAAGAAAGAAGCTCAGCTTTGAGTTATGGTGGCTCTTATAGGGTCCTACAGGAAGTGATGTCGTTCAAGCATCATGGGAAATGTCGTTTATTTGTGTGATAAACCTTTTTCATTGGCTGCTGTGAGTGGCAATAAAATGAAAGAGAAGCATAATCCTCGCCTCTGTGTCCTTAATAGAATTGAAAATTCTTTGCATGAATGCTAGCTAATTTTTTACCCATTGTAAGAAAGAAGGGAGGCCACATACACAGAGGGGATAAATAAAAAAAATGAGAGGGATGAATCCCAAAGGATCAAGGAGAATCTGTAGAGCAAGTTCCCACCTACAGTGAGGTGCGAGCATGATGGAGAGAAATAAAACTGTCCGACTAAGATAGGAGTGGGTTCCAATGAAGACAGACTGAATGAAGCGAAAGGGAGGGCCACCGAGGGAAGAGTCCATATCAAGAGTGGCTGATAAGAGAGACATAACAGGTGGGGCCGGGCCTGCCGGAAGACGAAGTTCAGAAATGAAGAGCAGAGAGAGCCTGAATGGCGAGGCGAGAATCTGTATTGAGATCCAGACTAGGGAGGTCCTGTGTGTACAGATGAGGGAGGCCAGATGGAGTGATGGGAACGAGAGATGTAAAAGACCCAACTTAACTGGAGGGAATCTCAAGAGGGAGAGGGTACAGATCAAACAGCAGTTAGAAAACATCCATATGCTGTCAGTGCAAGCAGCACACAAAAAAAGGGAGGGTCACTTAGCCAGAGAAGAGTGAAAGTTACAGTGGCTTTGGCCTCCTTCAGTACCTCGAAGATAGTTTACAGCTGCACTGGCTATGCAGCAAGCACAAAGTTCACATTTCCGCTTGTTTCCTGCACATGCCCTGACTTCTAAATTCATCCAGCCCTTTCCAAAACATCCCAGCCCCATCTCAGCCATGAACCAGCCCTCAGCAACAATTATCAAATGGGAGGCTACTACCAAGACAGTGATATAGTGCAAAGGAAAACAAGAAAGGAGTAGAGAGGTACCACTCAGCGAGTGGTGGAGGTGGATACTTCCTCCCGGTCAATTATACATAAACAAAGGGATCCACCCACGGGTATAAGAGATCTCCCGATTACTCAATATGCATCCCACGGTCGTGGAGAATACACATTAGTTGTTAAAATACCCCTCACACACCAAAAGGGCCCTTGGTGTCATGCTTCATCATAGGGGTCTTCCTGCACCTCTACGGGACAGGGCGTGCTACGACCTACGACTACGTGGGAGCACTGTTGTTAGTGAGACAGCTATGTGTGATGCGGGGGTGTGAGAGGAAGGGTCAGGAGTGAAATAAGGAGTGAGTTAAAAAATACCTGGCTCTCTGGACTTGAAAGATTTATTCTGCCATTCGAGCTGGTATTAGTAAAAGGTGGGGTGAGGAGGGTGTATGCCTCAATGAGCCATGCCTCCTAGTGTTGTCGACATGTTTCGAAGCTTCCCCGTGCTTCTTCATCAGGACCTTAAGGATCCCTTCCTGCCACTAACTGTGTTGTGTTAAAACAAAAATTGTAAGAAAATGAAATGAAAAAAAGGAAGTAAATAGCCTCCAAGAAGTCGTAATGCCTTAATAGGTCTTACATAATCCTATTAACTTGCTAGAAGGAGATAAATAACCTCATGAGCTCGTGGACCGAGTGGTGGGCGTGCCAGGTAGGCTACGACTCCAAGGATCAATGTCCCGCCAAATGAACCACCCCGGTCGGCTCCTGATATAGTGCACCAGGTGCAGTGACAAAAGGGGAGACTAGAGTGAGAGGAGAACAGTTCTTCCAGTCACCGTGTCAGGCGTGATAACATCATCACCACATTGCCTAGTTCTCTGATTAACGGGGCCCGCTGGTAGATTTACCAAGCAATTCATCCAGCATCTTTAATTTTATTTTCAGTTCGGGACCACTGCCAACTGGAGAAAAAAATACCTGTAGACCGCGACCTGTAAAATAAGTGCTGGTGCTGAGCACCGGAAGCCACCAGCTCAAATTAAGCGCTATATATAAATAAATATATATATATATTTTGTGACCAAGACCTGTATGGTTGAAACACGTAGGTTGGAGTGAGATGGCTTACAATAATTGAAAAATTCCCCGGCGAGTGCGGCGTTATTGTTGCTCTTGGTGAACAATATATTTTCAGGAATAGTCCAGCCCTGATGCATGCACCAGCTGTTCAAGTGCGCCCTTCGTTGTGGACTGATTAGTTGGGCAAAATATATATATATATGTATATATATATATATATATATCCGAACCAAAGCTTCCTCCCATTGAAGAAAAAGCGCGATACAGCTCCGGGGTAAAATGACAAAGGCTTTATTTTCAAAGGCGCGTAATGCTCATAGTCCCTGAAACGCTCAGGCAGACGCGTTTCAAGCCTCCAATGGCTCTCTTCAGTGCCGGTTTCACGAACTCTGTGCTCTGTAAGGGGGTCCAACAAGATGCAGCTGTGAAATAGACCGCTCCCTCTGTGATGTCGTCACTCCTCCTCCAATAGAAGGTGTGCTAGCCCCTTGAGCCCGCACCTTGCTGAGCAGATGCATGCTGGTAAGTGCAGTTCACATGGAGTGTCTGTGTAGTAACAGCGTTTCTCCTAGCAACAAGTGATGCCCCAACGAAGTTGGTTGTGTTCCACACGTCAGCTTCAGAAGCCCAGCGGTATGAGACAAAGTCTATTGCCAGCCCCTTATCAGGCGAAACGTTTCGCCTACTCTCTCCCCTTGCCGCTTGTCAAACCATGTGGCCATCTAGGCAGCTGGGGGGGCGCCGTGTTGATGCAGTCCATGCAAAATTTCCACAACGTGCTGGTCTCTTCACGGTGCTCCAGAACGAGAGGGTGTATCGCTAGTCAGCGACCTGCTTGCTGACTCTAACATCCGAACCAAAGCTTCCTCCCATTGAAGAAAAAGCGCGATACAGCTCCGGGGTAAAATGACAAAGGCTTTATTTTCAAAGGCGCGTAATGCTCATAGTCCCTGAAACGCTCAGGCAGACGCGTTTCAAGCCTCCAATATATATATATATATATATATTATCTACTGGCGGTCGCCAGTAGATAGTTATAGTTAGGACCGAGTTTCCATAGGAAATCTGAAAATTCTATTTTGAATAACTTTGGCGCCGGTTGACGAATCCTCGCGAAATTTTCAAAACTAATGGGGTGCTCCGTTCAGCTCCTACCCTGAAAGTCTTGGGGTGATTCGTCAAGCGGGGGCCGAGAAAAAAGGGGGTCCCATATCGCGTTTTCCCCATGCATTTTTCCATAGGACCTTTAGTCGAAGGTACAGCCCGAACGGCTGAACAGAATTACTTGAAATTTGGCAGAGAGGTAGTCCTCAGGTCAGGGAAGTGCCTTTTGCAGGTCTGGTGTCAATCTGTTCAGTAGTTCCTGAGAAAATAGCATTTAAAAGCATATAAATATCTATAAGCCCGCACCGTGCGCGCACCGTGCGAGCACCCTAACGTGCGCGAGCGTAATTCTGATTGGTGGTTACATGTTAGTCAACGTTCGAATCGGTCGAAATCAGGAAGTGTCGGCCGCCATTTTGTTTGTTTTCAGTGCGAGAGTGAAAAAGGAAGGTGGCGAACGTGAAAAGGGGGCAGGGTAGAGAGTTCCTGACCCCCTAGCCTTTGTCAGGGGGTCCCTTAAGGACCCCGAAGGCAGAAAAAAATGTTTTAATTTTTTTTAAAAACAATCGCGGGGGTGCGCGCACCGTGCGCGCACGGTGAAAACCCCCCCCAAAAAAAAAATGTTAATACAAATTTTATTGTAAAATAAATATATAAAAAAAAAATAATACATAAATAAATTAGCATTTAAAAAACCGTACAAATTCACTGAAAAAACCATAGGTTTCACACACGTTAAAGTTAGGAATTAGCATTTAAAAAACCTTGCAAATTCACTTAAAAAACCATAGGTTTCACACATGTTATAGTTAGGTGGATATTTCATCGTAAAAAACCAATGAAATTCCCCCGTTATAGTTAGTTCAGACTCGCGCGACCGCCACTCTATCACATGGATGATGTCATCAGTGATGTCATGAGTGATGCCACTGACCATGTCATGAGTGATGTAATATGTGACGTCATGAGCAGTGGATTGCGGGCGCGCGAGTTATAGTTATCTGAACTAACTATAACGGGGGAATTTCATTGGTTTTTTACGAGTGAAATATCCAGCTAACTATAACATGTGTGAAACCTATGGTTTTTTAAGTGAATTTGCAAGGTTTTCTAAATGCTAATTCCTAACTATAACGTGTGTGAAACCTATGGTTTTTTCAGTGAATATATATATATATATATATATATATATATATATATATATATCAACAAAAATGCTATGTAATCAAGCAAGGTTTCTTTCACTTTGTACAAATAAAACTTTATGCAGCCTCGTGATCAATACACATCTTATTCTATTCGCCTTAAAGCCACTATAAGGCGAATAGAATAAGATGTGTATTGATCACGAGGCTGCATAAAGTTTTATTTGTACAAAGTGAAAGAAACCTTGCTTGATTACATAGCGCCACAATGGATCTCACACGGGGAATGACACATAGTGCAGGGCAAACTGACACACAACCTCACGAGTAATTACGCGACTTTTGACCACTAATCTAAGAGTTCGTGTCATTTTAATTTTATAGCTTTACCTAATCTCACTATTACATTACCATGGAGAATGCCAGTTTCCACTGTGTAAGGTTATGATTTGCTATGACTGAAATGCATTCAATGTTTATTTATTAATACTGACCAGCAGTACTAACATAGTATAACATGGCGCTGGGTGCAACTCATTATCTGTTGATACATGTACCAATGTGTGGGAGTCACGAAGTCCTCTTTCTATGACAACTAAATCTTTACGAAACAGTATGTAATGTGGCATTTGTTTTGAACACGCTGTGTGAACAAGCCCGTTCGCGGGTGAAACGCGTTGCAGCAGGTTTATGACGTTAATAAACCTACCTGTGTCTAAGTGACCTCCCGTTTCCCTGGTGATTTCTTGTCTCCGAGAGCGCGTTTGGGACTCCGATTTTTGTTGATAAAATTGCCGGTTGTCTCCGCCGGTCCGCGCCACCCCTCCAAAAGGGGCTTGAACTTCAGAAGGAGTAACTTCGTGGATTTATTGATTTTTTTTTTTTTTTGTATATATATATATATATATATATAGAATGAGAGAGAGAGAGAGAACAATTTTAATAAAAAATCTTAATGTAAAATAATGTTCTATATAATTTCAACCTTGAATTAATCAAATAAAACGTTACAACACATTAACCTAAATATGTTTTAAATAATCACAAATATATATGTATTTCATTTTTAGATATTTCTTAAATAATTTGTAAAAAAGGAACACCTCCAGAAACGTTTTTATTTTATTTGATACGTTTAAATGTATTGAAGATAATGCATAGAATTAATTTAAATCACTCAATTTTTAAACAGCTCTTTAAAAGGGTAATTTAATTTTAATATTAAAATACGTTCATAAACACAAGTAAGTATTGAATATATGTATTTAACACAGTTGCCATCATACAATGTGAAGGAACTTAACTTGAATTACCAACTCGGAGGTCGGGCATCTTACCTTCTAGTAGGAAAGCTTTTCTTTGAAAGATAGATGGATAGATAGATAGATAGATAGATAGATAGATAGATAGATAGATAGATAGATAGATAGATAGATAGATAGATAGATAGATAGATAGATAGATAGATAGATAGATAGATAGATAGATAGATAGATAGATAGATAGATAGATAGATAGATAGATAGATAGATAGATAGATAGATAGATAGATAGATAGATAGATAGATAGATAGATAGATAGATAGATAGATAGATAGATAGATAGATTTTTTCATGTCAAAATAATTTTATTAACTTAACATTATTTTCTATAGGTGTTTTTTAAATCCTTGACTCCATTGTTTTCCATGGGAGTTTGTACGTGTGAGAGGACGTGTGGTGCTGAAGAACATTATTACTGTATTAGGCTATATTAACTTTAGAAGTGTAGTTTGTGAATTGCAATGACTTTTCTCTAATATGAGTAATTGTTTGTATTTGCCTGCCCTTCTCTAACCCCTATTACTCATCACTAAATCACTCATTTAGGTGCAAGTATTCACTATTTTCCAATGACATGGGCCTGTCTCTCCCACATTTCCTACTAAACGTAGATCTCCGTGTGCTGAGAATTCTACACACGTAGCGGAGACCTACGCACAGAAAAAAATAAGAGTGGCAGAGGCAAAGACCTCCACACGTTGGTTAGTGAATAGCATTTGGTAGTACATGAGTAGTACTACTGTGGTAGTACTTCACACACTACAAAATGCAGCTCGCCAATAGGTCGCACAGGGTTTAGTACTGTAGGGGTGCTATAACTATCCCATGGGTGGTTATACTGACTAAAAATTCCAGCCACCTTGGAATGACGAATCAAGTAATGAAATAATAAAAGGAAAATACTTTCAGTGGACTGAGACAAAAAGCTTCCTAATGGCAAGATCAGACTATGTTACAAAGGGGCATATTTAGCTACTACTAGAGTGACAAAGAGGAGCAATTTAAATATCTGCTATTTCATGATTCGGAGGTCAGGCCCTTAAAGTTTAGAAGTTCACAAGCTTCAAAACTTTCATTAATGTCTATATAGTGGTGATAGAGCGCCATGCCATTCTGAAATTGTAGGGGTGCATCATAATCACAGGTAGCCCGCACCCATATATTTAGAGGGCAAAACCTTAACGTGTGGATTTAGGAATGTATTACTAAAATAGCATATAATAGTACGAATAGAATTGTAATCATGTCATTTGTGAAGCTCAATGTAGTGTTTAATCGAAAATGTATTTTAGATGATGTATAATTAATTAGTTCACGTATAATGTGATGCATTAGGTTTAAACGTGCACCATATTAAAGTCTGCACGTGTAGTTTTGCTTATTCATGCATGAAGTGTAATGAAATCAGTGCTTATAAGGTGGTTCTAGAAATGTGTGTTTAAATATGTAAAGGCCTGATCGCATATACGTTTAAGACAGTGGTTCCCAAACTGTGCGCCGCGGCGCCCTGGTGCGCCATTATGAGTAGCCAGGGGCGCCGTGCACGATGTGGGAAAGATAGTGTTTGGACGTGTTTAAGCAGTAAAATATTATGCGTCTTTTGACGCTCTAACAGCGCCTGAATGCAGGATGAAGCTTATTCCAGCCGCAACATACGGGGGAGTTACAAATACCACCTGCATAATCCGGGAACATGGTTTGGCCCAAGAGCGCACTGCCGCCATACGTGTGTACGTACGTGCTTTCACAGACGTAGCCTCCGCTTACTGGCATACGCAGCTCTGACGACCATTGAGCATTATTGCTGCCCGCCGTGTTCTGCCGTGCCTCGTGGGACCCTCTGCACAAGTTACAAATAGGTAAGACTAGGGCTGAATCACTGCTCGCTCATTAACTCATTTATTTGGTTTATTTTGAGAAGTTGAGTTTGAAAGGGACAAGTTATAAATGTGCTGTGGCCCCCGCAGTCTCGTCGAAAAACAGGACAGCATCTGACTTAATGAACACGAAGTAGGCCCCTCGCAGAACAAGATGATTTCAAATATATCTACAACTTGTAAATGTGAAATACAGTCATGTATAATTATATCCTGGCTGCTGTTCCCACACTTTGTGTGAACTTGAAGAAACACCGTGCCTGATTTTATAATCAGAAATTCCAGTGGGCAAACTCGCGGCTGTGGAAATAGGCCGCATTGCAGCCAGGATTAATTTCCTGCCCCCAGACTGACCCTCCGTATATATCTCGATGTATAAAACTTTTTCTGGAGCTGATACTACCCGTCCCTATTACACTTCTGAGGGTTAGCCACCTGCAGAAAACGTCTGTTTACGTTCAGTTTCAGGATATAATATTCTGAAAAAACATGGCTAACTCACTTCTTGGAAATACTTTTATGGAATCTTAACAGGTTCCAATGATCATAAAAGAGCTCAGACTGGTTGAGCACGGATGTGGCAAAGAACCGTGTTTACGTCTACGCCACGCATTTCTAGTCTGTGTAAGGTAGCTATGAAAAGTATAAATCAGTTGGTATAAATGCTTTGCTGCAGAGATCATTCTGCAAACTGCAGGTCGCAAATTACAGTCCAGTGAACTTAACTAGGCACTTTCTGCAAAAGGGTGCGTGCAGTCTGCAAGGCACACATTTTTAGCCAGTCCTTCAATAAAGATAAGGTTGACAAATGGATTTATTAAGTGACAAAACAAGTTTGTAATCCCTGAACACAATTTAAGGGACATTGTTATCACTCACCGTCTATTTCCTGAAAAACGTTTCTGAATAAAAAAAGTAATGCATGTTTTAGAATCCATTCACAGCTGGCTTGAAAATGAAGACAATTTGCACCAAAAGCAATATTTCTCAGAGACTTCTCCGAAGTATGTACCCCGGAAGAAGCTGCTAGTGTCACATCAATTTCGACAGATGACAGAAGCAGGAGTGGGCTGTTAGGCGTGGGGGCAGCAGACCTATGTGATAAAAGGCACCTGGGCAGGGACCGGCAGTGGGCACACATGTGGTCAATTCAAAGTCATTAATGTCCTGTGCCCCACACTGACCTGGGATATAACTGGGTCTACTACCACGTCCACCTTGTGCAACTGACTCTACCTTATCCATACCAGCATGCTACAAAACTGCCTCTTGCCCGTCCATTCTTCCTGCCATGAGACTGGCTCTACCCCAGCCCCACTGAGCTGGCTGGATCTTACGCAGCCCTGTCTTCTGCCATTCATCTTGTTCTGCCCCCAACCTTACTGTCCTGCCCTGCCTCAGCCCCTGTGACCCGGAGTGTGCCTACTTATAGCTCTGCCAATGCTCGCTGACCTGGCCCCACTGACAGTATATATTACTTGCTGTTCACCAGCCCTCCCAGTCTGCCACCCAAATGACTGCCTCATCCCTACTGTACTAACTTTACTAGGCGACTGACTCTGCCCTTGCACAGTGACATGGCATGCGACTGTCACTGCATCACCCGGCGTACTGCCATCTTTCTGGTAAGTAACTTGACCTGACCTGTTTTGGCCTGCCAGGGAACCTTTAATGATCAAAAATGCTCCAAAACATGACTTCCTCTGCTTGTCATCAATTGTAAAATAAAAAAGCATCCCAATTAATTTAGGAAGACAAATGGGAGTACTCCTAGGTCGGGGTTTCATCCCCCCACCGGTAAAATAAAATGTGGGGAGCCATGGCCAACTGCCAATTTAGTCAAGGGAGCCACAGGTCAAAAAAGTTTGGGAACCACTGGTTTAAGAGAAAGGCCTATTCGTTTCTTATGTTAGCTGAATATTGTAGGCCGAAAATTGTTTCCCTTGGAAAGGCTGTGGGTTTCAGAAAAGTCAGCAAATCTCAGAGAGTGGAAAGTTTCTCGCTCCCATGTTTTCTGTTGCAGGTGCAAGGACACTTAGCTCGTTAGGAAGACTAACTCTTTGTTTTAGGAGTTAGGATGGTAGGAGAAGCAACCATGGGAGTACACTGGAATGCAGATATGATACTTTCAGCGGAGAAGGTGCCTGGGACTCAAGGTCTATCCAGTGCTTAATTTTTGCCGGTGCTTTCCGGTGCTTAGCACCGGCACATATTTATCAGGGCCGGGTCTACAAAACACAAGGTATCTGCAACTCTGCACAACATAAATTACCTCATTGACTCGGCGCATCACATACCGATCCAGACCATATGACTCGTAATTTATTTACTGCCTGCATGAATCAATCCAATATGCAGATCAGATTCGATAGATTCAGTCGTGATGGTCACGATGCGCATTTTGAATTTTTTTCTTTAATTAGGTGGCAGCCGATGCCGGTGGGCGGCACACAGATTGGGCAGGGGGCTGGATTTTGTTCTGCCGGGGTAGGGCTGTGGGGTGGCACCGTGCGTAGATTGTTTTCAAAATGCCCCGGCACACCCGCACGTACGCACCCGGCCACAAGTCATCAGCATTTGAGGTGGTAGCCCGGCCCGACGACGTTGTTATGCAGGCAGCAGCCTCGGCTAGGCCGCCTATCGCATATAAAGGCAGGCCAGTGTCCATCCGCCCTCCACCACCATAGCAGTAACAGTAATTAACATCTATAATATATTATGCCATTACCAACGCTGATTTTTTTTGGTGAGTCGTGGACTCGTGGGTGGCAGGACGTGACAGTCACCGGCATTGGCGAGGTACTTCCGGCTCCCGCTCGGCTCCAAATTAAATCTGGGGTTAAGGAAGTTAAAGCGGCCAGGTGGCCCTGCAGTGCACCGGCCCCCTTGCCCTCCTTATTCCAGCCTTCTCCTGGCCCGGTCAGTGGCATTGTAGAGGTCAGGTGCCCTGTGCCTGGCGCCGGAGGCATAATTGCTCAGGGCAGGCCTTGGACTCGTCACTCGTTGATTCACGCACTTCACAGTTCACTTCACGTAAGTGAACTGTGAAGTGCGTGAACCAACCTGACCTCTACAATGCCACTGACCAAACCGGGCCAGGAGGAGAAGGCTGGAAGAAGGGCAGGGGCCGTGCAGGGCCTTTAACTTTACTTTAACCCGACTGCACGGCCTAGTCTCCAACTGTGCGATTAAGGGCATTGTACTGTCTGAGAAACTGAATAGACGGAGTCCACCACATCAGTATCAGGTGATCGATGCTTGAAGGAGCTGGGTGTTTTTCCTGATTTTGCCTACGCTCCAACTTGCTGCTCCCCTGCTGAGTTGTATCAGTCCTATCTATGGTGTATTCAGTGGGTATGCGGCCACTTTCAGAGTGGACAAGTGGAAAATAGTAAAACTCCTCATCAAGACATGGCACATTTGCATGAGAACTCCCAGAGAGGCTGCTGTGTAGTCACTGCCTGTGCTCAAAATACTGCTGCCAGCTAAGCAAAAATAACATGCCATGCTCAGGAGGGTAATTGCTGATCTTGCTTTCTTGGTGCCTGACGGCACTTACAAATATGATTGTTGTTTCATGACTTGTGTGGAGATGTTTTATCATCTATATTGATAAAGCTTTTTAAGGTGGTATCAATATTGCTGTATGAAGTCCAATCCTATAAAATCCTCGTAACCTGCCTTCCTGTTGATCCTGTACAGTCAAGACCTGCAAAGTGTCACCCATCACGTGTGAAACTACAGTATTGTTTAATCATATTTCCCTGCATCACCGTACAAAGCCAAAATTGTCTCAAACATATTTTCAGATGCATTTTTCAAGCCGCTTTTTTGCTTCTGCATCTTCCATACTAAGTCAGTCTCAGGCCCGTCATGACCAGTAGCCACTCGTAACATTTCTTCCGTTTGGCTTAGACTCTTACTGGAAGACATCAGCTTGAGCACTGGTAAGTGAAAGTATTATGTGGCTGAGAATCACATTATATATGGTACTACTCATACCAAGAATATTTGCGTTCTAATGCATGAAAATTAGCCCTAGTGGGAGCGCGGCTACCTGCTTTGAACACAGTTCTCTAGAAAATTATGAAGTAGGAATATTTGTTAATTTAACTGAAATAACAGTAGAGAAATACTTTTCTCCTAACTGTACCTATACAGGGTCGGACTGGGAAAGAATATAGGCCCGAGGACCAAAAGAAATGTGCCCCCTCCCCCTTAGAGAATCAGAAAGCCAAAACAAATTGGCCATGTTTGTAAATTGGGGCTGTTTTCAACTTGTAAAGACACACTGTATAAGGGTTTTGCATGGTATGGAAGGCGTCATGGATTTGAGCTTAATGCAGGCAATGTTCGTTTTAATATCTGGGAACTCAACAATAAAGACCGGTCCATGATTCTGAAAAGGGCCGGGCCCATAAGTTTTAGATCAGTTTTAGACTCGCTGTCTGATGGTTCTTTATAGTAGCATTAAAGTGTACGAGTGACATTTAAAAAAGTATGAATAACACTTTGTGGCGCACAAAATCAATCACTGAAGACGAAAGAAACATATAATATTCAGATCGGGTATTACATCTGACTTTTAGCAGTGCCAGTTGAGGATGCGGGTGGAGCCAATAGAATAAGTGGGTGGAGCCAGTGGAGGAAGTGGGTGTGGCCCGTGAAATGTAGGTGTGGCCTCCAACAAACATTTGAGCACCTGGACTTCATATTTTACAAATTAAGCACTGGGTCTATCTAACCGCCTTTGGATGAAGTAAGAGTTTCGATGGAAAAGTACAGGAGGAGACACCTGAGGTGTGACGAGAGCGTGTTCTACTATTTTGTGATTTTGTATTAGGGACAGTGCCTCGAGGGTTGAGCATTTGAGGATTAGAGGGGAAGCTGGAAGGAGCATCTCAGAACGAGCTCTATAGATTTGGCTATTAACTTGAGCAAAGTGAGTGTACTTCTAAGGAAGTCTTCACTACTGACACCTTTTATTCTCTTGCCTGGGAAAAATGCTAAGTAGGGATGTCATCCTAGAGTTAGTGTAGGGACAGATTAAATTTTTTTTTCTCCTTTTAGTTTAATAACTTCTAACATAGAGATTGGAGCAGTTATTGGTTGCCTGATGCTTCTGGAGCTAACTATTCTTATAATTCTGAGTCGGATGAGACTCCTGCGTAGGATATTGTTTGTATTAGTGCCCATTTATTTCCTTAACCTGGTGATGAGGTGCTTGTATGCAGGGCCGGACTGGGAACCAAAACCAGCCCTGGCAAAGTGCTCGGCCGCCCCCCCGGGGCATGGGGGTGCCGCTGAGCTCTTTTCCAGGGCTCGTTTTCGGCCGATTTTGTTACAGGGCCGATTTTGCAGCTATGCTGCAAAAACGGCCCTGTAACAAAACCGGCGCACCGGGGGATTGCCCGGTGCCCGCTACGGCCAGTCCGGCCCGGCTTGTATGTGCAATTATTTTTGGCTTTGTAATAAACCCAGTCAGTGGTCCTTTTAGCTTTCTAGATGAGGATCATTTAGTTAATTTGAATAAATTGAATGTTCTCCGCTTGACACTATTCAGCAGGTAAAAACATCCAGTCAGCCTGAGGATTCTTAGTGGTGGTAAGAGAAGATAAGAATCCCGTTTTATCAGTGGCTTTTTAAAATACATTTCAAAACTAGTAGTGATGGTGTCATAGCTAATTTCTTTAGTGTGAAAAGACATGCCTCCGTAATCAATTGCTGCAAATTCATGCACCTCCGCTTCCTCAAGGTATCCTATGCGGAGTGCCGTGCACCATGAACAAAGTAATGTTAGGTTCTGCAAATAAAGTTAATGAGTTTGTGCCCTGCAACTAATAATTAATCCAGAAAAAGCCTGATGGGAAAATGACGTTCGGAGGTAGAGATAGAATCAATTAGTTAGGTTTTATTTTTTTGTTTGGAAGTTTGCATGAATATATAATTTGGAAGATGATATGGATAAGCCCCAAAGGACACCACATTCAGTCGAAAACACTTGAACATTTCTGTTTTTAACATCAGCTTCATGCAAAAAGGTGAAATGAGAGACCAGCCTCTTTCCCAGCGTAGAACACGGTCGAGAAAACGCAAGAAGCTCATGCCGACCAAATGAAATCACGGTAAAGGTCGTGACAGCCATTTTCAGTGGTGTCTGCATGCTTATCTTACAAAATGCCTGCCCTCCGGGTTTCATTCACCGGAGACACAGAGCAGGTGCCTTATAGTCGGCACTTGTCACGCGCAGACCAGACCAGCAGTGGGGTCAACAGCAAGTCTCTCGTAGTAAAGACGCAGTTGACTGAATTATCCTATTTTATGGTGCAATGTTCTTGTGTTATTTACAATGGCCTTGGGCTCTCTTCAGCGTTTTCCTAAAGTGGTGAGATAACTATGATACAATATGTTCTCGCGATTCTCAGAAAAGCGTCCAGTGGTTTCATAAATTACGGACGGGAGAGTGGGCTGAAACCTCATTCTGGAACCAGGACACATTAGCGTGCTGACGTAGGACGCGTTTCTTTTGCCAAATAGAACTTAATAAGCAATTGCCATTGACATTCTGTCACGCACGTGAACATACAAGGGATATATATTTAGGAAATGTTTGAGTTCGAATATGTCTCTAACCTGTAAGCTGCACGAATCAGGGTAATCATTGAGCCAAAAATTAGACGGAAATGTGTTTTAGAAATTTTGTGCCACCTAATGATGTTTATCCACGAGTACTACATGTACATCTTTGAACTTCCCGTTGCCTTCTTTTCTGGCTGCCGCTTCCCACAACGAACCAACTCTTTCAATCACTCCCTCTACCCACCTAAGCTAGCAAAATGGCTAATATTGCTGAAGAAAAAGTGCAGTGGAACCAGATCCGAGGAGCAGGAGAGAGAACTGCTCAAAGTTATACCTGTTGTTTACTAGTTGTGATGGGAGGGAGGGGGGGGGGGGGGGGGGGGGTGGAAGGGGATGTATCTGCCCTTTTTACTTGCTGCCATTAGGATCAATTATACGACACACTTGCTATGCCACTCTCATTCGGGGTGTTGCCGGGTTGGGGCTATCAGGGTTGGGCCGGGCCTAGGGCCAGATATGCTACCCGTTTTGCCATCTAAAACCACTCTCCAAGAAAGAAGCAAAAACACAGCCATGTACACAAACTCATAACACATACACACCACTCTCTACTAACATACATTGTCAATCCACTCTCTACTCACTCACCAAACTCTACTCAGTACTAGAACACAGTCCCACATACCCTTCTACCCCTACATCCACAAACTCCTACGCAATCCACTACTCTGTACCACAACACAACAAAATACACATTTTACTTACTCACTAATAAAACACAAAACTCACATATATAAGCTCACAAACTCCCACCTTTTTCACATAAATACCTTTCTGCAACCCCTCTAAACCTTTACTTAAACCATCTAGCATACTGCTCACAAATACAACAATCCTCTTATACTCATACACGACCAATGAGAACATGCTGTTAACATTACTAAAATAAGACAAAATCCCCCCTGCTCAGATTACAAACATCTCTCAAATCACATATCCTCACACTACAGAGACTATACTCATACACAACCCCACCCCCTTCTCCTTCAACATACCAACTCACAAGTCCTTCACACTCAAATCATACACCTCTAGTACCTACCAAAATACTCAGTGGCTGCTCAGAGAGTCCCCTCACTGCTTTGCAGCAGTGAAATAAAGGAAAAATAACATTATAATAATTCGAGGTTATTATCATTTTATCGTGTCCTGCTGTGGCAGCTTTGCAGGGCAGGGCGGGGCTGCTCTGACAACAGGAGTAGGGGGAGTGGTGAGCACACTTTGCAAGTGAGCATGAATATTTGGCCAGCCGCCTCGGGCCTGGCAAGCATTCAAGCACACTTTGCATGTTCTCCACCCTGGCTGCATTACAGCCTGGGTGGAGAAGATGCCCAAGCTCCCATTCCCTGGCTGAGCACCGAACAACGGCACTCAGAGCAATCACAACGCTGCATCGCAGTGTTGCAATTGGCTCAGTGGAGCCTGGGTGTGCCACCTGTTCCGGCGGTGCAGAGGGACGAGGAGGAGAGACAGAGAAGAGACGCAGTAGTAAGATAAGTGTTTTAATCTTATTTTCGATCCTCTTGGCCCCCGGCCTCGTCACCCATGATCAGTGCCGCCCGCCACTGAAAATACTAGATAATAGTTTCCCTCAAAACAAAACAAAATACACATACAAAATTTATCAACACGTAATCTCACTCATCCAACATCTCACCACCATCCCAAAACACACATGCACACTTAATAACAGCATAGATTACCCACATTCAAAGCCCTCTGAAACTCTCCCTCAACGTGCAGCATATACACCAATTACTTAATCCACAAACACATAACAATACCCACCCACATGTCTATCATCCATTGCTCATTTCAGAGCCATTCAATAAGACACTTATGCTCCAT
This sequence comes from Triturus cristatus, assembly GCF_964204655.1. Classification (NCBI taxonomy): domain Eukaryota; kingdom Metazoa; phylum Chordata; class Amphibia; order Caudata; family Salamandridae; genus Triturus; species Triturus cristatus. The sequence goes on along the minus strand of NC_140586.1, from coordinate 381,064,197 downwards.
CACCATCCCTCTCCCACACACCTTCCACCTTCAACATACACAAAAGAAAGCAACTCCACACACTCTTCAGAACCTCACATCCCCTTTTGTATACTAAAACAAACTCATCATTCACCCACAACTCCACAAGCCCAACTCCTCCCTTTCAAACAGATCCACCATCACCCACACAACCAGACCCAAATAGATGTCTTCTAAGCCCGTTGGAAGAAGATAACAATAACCATACATAACAATTCCTCTCCCCTTGACAGTCAACATCACCAATAATATCACACCACCCGCAGTTTCAGTGGGCAATACTCACCCTCCTGCAGCAAAAGCTCTCTCCACCTAAAAAATAGATTCTTTACACTGCCTACCAATAAATACTCTTTACATGTAAAAAAAACAAGTATCACATATTCAACCTATTGATAGACACGCAGCCAGACTTACTTTTCATTACAAATTCATGGCTGGGAAACTACATTGCACCAGTGTTGCATGAAGCTCTTTCCATCAGGATATAAAATTGCTACACAAAGTCGCATAGGCAAAAGAGGAGGCAGCTTAGCCATCAAATTTAAAGAAACAACAAATCTCACCATAGCTGAGGATATTCCTCACAAGGTTGAGAGACCCTCCTTGTCAGATGCAAGCCTACACCAACATTTTCATGTTACCTTTTCCTTCTCTCCAGACCACCACCTAGTAATGCAGCATTCTCAGACACATTGCTAAACACAATCTTTATTCTTCTTACAATATACTCAAACCTATGCATCCTTTCCCCCTCACTAGGGTCGGTGTGGGAGCCCCCGACTTATGCACTATGTGCCCAGGCCAGCTTTCTCCAGTTCTGGCTCCGTCCAACACCCTTCTAGCCTCATGTGGCAGTAGAGGCAGACCTGGCCGCACCATGGCCACTGCGGACAGCTTTGTTTTTGCCGCACAAGACCCCTCGTGGCGAGATCGACACAGTGCAATGCCTGCCCTGGGGTTGGGACGGGCTACGTAGATACACTGGGGCCGAGACACTCTCTGCACCATCTATACAACTTGCCAGCAACCCGGCATTCCCTCCACTGCAGACATCTGGTATGGCTCTCCGGGCGGCCGGCCTGGGGATTAGCACTGTGGCCGACATTTACCCTAACAACATTTTTTTCACTCTCCCTACCAACATCGCCCCACTTGATAAACTCCTTTATTATCAAATCAGGCTACGTATAGAAGCATTAACCCTGGTTTTCCGCTCGCCCCCCAGTTTAACACCGCACTCAAGTTCACTCTCTCCTCTAGTTCTCCGCGGAAAATGGTCACTAGACTATATGCTCGAACACTGGCAACCTCTTCCATTAACACAGAACTTGCCAGAGCGAGATGGAGTGCAGACCTGGGGAGAGACCTCTCCCTCAAGCAATGGCAGTACTGCTGCAACCAAACCAAGCGCCTCTCCCCCAACTACCGCCTGTGGCTCATTCATTTTAAATATCTGCACAGGCTTTATCGTACTCTCACATCGTTATACAGAAAGGGCCTGGCGAGTGCGGACCTATGCGTTTGGTGCTCATCCCCTGGCATGGACTTCGCGCATCTGGGGGTTATGTCCCAAGGTTTCCTCATTTTGGTCAGAGGTGTGCACTGTAATTAGCGATATCACACTCGAACATATAGTCCCCAATCCCCTACTGTATTTCCTGGGTCACCTCAAGTATGTTTCTGACGCTAATCGGAAGCTGACCACGATGCTCCTGGTGCTTGCCAAGCGCCGGGTGACTGTCCACTGGGGCCGCAAACCGGCACCCTTAAGTAAATACTGGCTGTATGACGCTGCACACTGCCAGACGGTCCTGGGTGAATTTTTGGACTTGATGCCAGCTGCAAGCAGACCTCATGACATATGGGGCCCTCTCATCTCCTACCTACAGCGTTTGGCCAACTCGAACGAACCAGCCACAGATTCTCCAACCACTAACACCCAAATAGATAACAGCGACCCACCAGACTCTATCCATAATTCCTGACTGAACACTTATGACCCTCTTAAATACAACACTCGTGGACGCCAAGTCAATGTACAGTAACATATGCTATTCTAAATGAGATTATGTTGTAGTGCCGAACCACTTCGCGCGTGGAAACAATTGTTATGCCACTTATTGGAGTGATAAATGTAACATGCTACCTTATTTTCAATGAAGGTTTTGAAAATCAAAAACAAAATCTATGCATACTTGTTGACCTCAACATATGATTTCACAAACCTAATATGCCACACCTCGGAACTATCCTCATTGGCATTGACACATAAAACCTACAGCTGCTCGTTCCTAACCCCACTCATGTTGTTCGACACACATTAGATATAATTTTGCCAACCCAAACATAGTCAAACTCCAAAGAATTGCACCTGTCATGTGCCCAGGCCAAGTCCTCAGTACCTTCCATCACAAGACACCAACACCTATCACAACTGAAACCATCCTACTCTCATTCACATACTCACCATATAAAAAGCTGAATTTTGAGGAACTAGAAAATCTCCTTACCTCCAACACAGATCTGGTGACGATCAATTCTGCACAAACACAGTATGGATGGCTCCAGAGAGCTTTTGGATCTCTTAATTCCACTGAAGGCATGTAAGCATAGCAAAAGGAAACACTCCCAAAAGATTAAAGAACAAAATGCTAAGCTTCACCGCAAGTGGCTCAAAACAAACAACCCTGAAGACATGTTCCTACACAGACACAACAGAATTTACAAGTCAGCAATCAGAACAGCATAAAACTATAATATTCGACCTGAATCCACAATGCAACGTGAGCCAATAAAGAATTTTATAAAATACTCACCAAATTCCATGAGCCAAAATGCACAAAAGCTGCCAATCCCATTTCTCAAGGTTTTGGTGACAAACATGCTAACCATCACACATCTAAAGCAAATGTGTTGGATAAATAGTTAAGCAACAAACAAACAACAGCCTCATCCATTTTCAACAAAAAACCTCCAGCCAAAGGCAAACTCAGCAACTACGCTCCTTCAAAGAAATATCACCAACAGATCTCGTCAAACCAAGCAAGCCAGCCAGCTACTCCTCTGACACTTGTCATAATCAAATGTTCAAACACATACTACGTTAAAATGCAGTGCCCATACTATTGAGAACACGCATCAACAACTTCTTAACAACAGGAGTTTCCCCCGAAGACCTAAAAAGATATACATACGCTTCCTTCAAATAACCTAACCTGAACAATCAAGACCCCGACAACAACTGACCCAGATCAAACGGACCATTCCTGGGCAAACATATAGTCAGAGCAGCTTTTGCCCAGATGACACAATTCAGTGAAGACAATTCCATACTTTCTGACTTCCAAACATGATTCTGCCCAGCAAGAGGCTCTGGATCAGCCTATATCTCTATCTGGGATGACCTTAAAAACACAGTGGACCACAACAAAGTTGCTGTCCTTCTTCTCCTGGATATTTCAGTGGCCTTTGACACAGTGGATCATTATACACTCATCCAAAGACTTAAGAAAGCTGGAATAGAGGGCACAGCTCTCGTTTGGATCTCATCCTGCCTACACAACAGAACAAATATTATACATACCCCATTCATTTCTAAACCATGCAACATTAAAGCAGGAGTCCCTCAAGGCTCAATTATCTCACCCATTCTTTTCAACATCCACATTAAAGCATTACCAGATCTGATCAATGGATTTAGCATCATCTGCTATAAATACGCAGATAATATGCAGATACTTCTAAAATAGGAAAGCCCAAAGAACTTTAAAACATCAAAATTCGATTGCCTTGTGCAGCACACATGGAAAAAGCAAAATGCCATGGTTTGTTTATGTACTGGAAGACGTCCCTTCCTGTACATAAAAAACCTTTTTTTTAAATGCCATTTTGTAACTTACATGTGTGCTGCATGAAGCAGCACATGCGTAAGTTACAAACTGGCATTTTAGGTTTGTTTATGTGCAGGAAGGGACACCTTCCTGTACATAAACAAACCTCCCTGCTCACAGACACCCTTGCACTCTGGTGCAAGGGTGCTTGCGTTGGCGCTAAGTTGTAAAACTTAGCGCCATCGCAGGGGGAAACGCGAGGCTGCATCATATGCTTGATAATATGATGCAGCCTCGCGTTTCCGAAGTGGCGGAGAGAGGTGTTAAGCCAAGAAGGCTAACACCTCTCTCTGCCACTTCCTTGCTAATATGCCCCTAGTTTGAATGCAAAAGGATTATTATTTGGAGAAGGAATGGTGAAAGGATTGGGAAAACATGTTGCAACATATACAGCCTTGGATAAGGCACAAAATAATATGAGAAAGGTGTTTGGTGGGGTTTTTGGCAGGGCCGGCAGAAGGGGGTATTATGTCGGCCAAGGATTCCAAAGATCCCAATACAATTATTGCAAAGAGGTGCAGAAAGAGGTTTTCAGGGCTCCTCTGGATTCTTCCCTCAGCGCGATAGATTTGGAAGAACAAGGATTAGAACTCGTGGAAGAGGCCAATCATCAAATAGTACAAGAGGTGAGTACGGAGATTTGTATTGGTTCTTCCCAAGAAAAAGTAGGAGGTTGTTCAAGGTTATTTCCGGAGGAATGGAAAAAGGTCATAAGGGATCTTTGGGTTCTGGAGACCGTCAAAGGGTTTGAAATGGAATTTTTAAGTACTCCAGAGCAAACTGTTCTTCCAAAGGAGTTCATTCTTTGGCAAGAGAAGATGGAGATAGCATAAACGGAGATAGAAGCAACGTTGCAAAAGGGTGCAATCTGTTCAGTAGTAGGGGAAGAGAGAGGCTTTGTGATCACTTTGTTTCTAGTAGAAAAAAAGGACAAAGGGTGGAGACCAGTTATAAATGTAAGGAATTTGAATCAAAATTTAGTTTACAGGCATTTCAAGATGGAGGGAATCCATCTTTTAAGAGACCAAAAGGAGATTGGATGGTAAAATTGGACTTGAAGAAGGTTATTTTACAATTCCAATGAAGAAGGAGAGTCAGAGTTATTTGCAGTTCAGATGGAGAGGAAGATTATACCAGTTTGTTTGTTTCCCTTTCGGGCTTTCATCCGCACCGTGGTGTTTTACAAAGGTAATGAGTGTTGTCATGGCTTATTTAAGAGAGAGAGGTTTCAGGTTGATTGTCTACCTGGACGACATTTTGATTATGTGTCAGGAGAAAGAGGTGTTAATGAGCCAGTTACAGATTGCTATCAATCTTTTGGAGGAATTGGGTTTTTTAATCAACAGGGAGAAGTCTGTGTTGGTCGCATCTCGAAGTATGGAGTTTTTAGGTTTCAGAACAGATTCGAAGGAGGACATTTTGAAGTTACCAGGGAAGAAGGTTAATATGATAAAGAAGGAGGTTGTTAGTGTTTTGCGAAAGGAAACGTTGTCTTTAAGGGACTTGGCAAGAGTTTTAGGTTTGTTTTCTTCATCGATCCAAGCGAGTTTCCCAGGTCTATTGCATTATCGTGCCTTGCAGAGGGTGAAGGCAGATACTTTGAGAAAAGGTTTATGGAATGGGGACCAAGTGAGGTTGGATTAGGAAGCGAAAGAGGAATTAGAAAGGTGGTTGAACAACTTGGATTTGGTGGAATGGAAGGGCGATTTTTGGTTCTGTTCCGGAATTTGTCTTGGAGATGGATGCAAGTGGCTCCGGTTGGGGAGCACGGTTGGGAGAGATGGAGACAGGAGGAGTTTGGACGAATTTGGAGAGGCAGTTACACATAAATTGCCTGGAATTAACGGCAGGTTTGTTTGCATTGAAATGTTTCAAGAAGAAAATTCAGGGTCGAACTGTACTATTAAAAATGGACAATATCTCTGCTGTTTGCTACATAAACAGGTTGGGAGATTGCAGATCATGGGATCTTTCGGATATTTCGAAAGAGTTTTAGAATTTTTGTCTGGAGCACAAGATTGCATAAAGAGCGGAGTATCTTCCAGGGAATTTAAATGGAGTGGCGGATTGAAATTCAAGGCATGTGACAGACTAGAGTGATTGGATGCATCATCATGTATTTTGCAACAATAGAAGAGAGATTGGGTCCATTAGAGGTGGATTTGTTTGCGACGAGGATGACCTGTCAGAAGGCAAGGTATTACAGTTGGTTGCCAGATCCGCATGCAGAAGCAGTAGATGTATTTCAACAGCATTGGACAGTGGTGAAGGGGTATGCTTTCCCTCCTTTTGCAATTATTCAGAGGGTTCTTCTGATGGTCAGGAAGGAGAGATGTCAATTGGTCTTAGTGACTCCTTTCTGGGTTTCCCAAGCGTGGTTTCCAGGTGTCTTGAAATTGGCATGCGAGGTACCGTTGTTGATTCCGGCAACGGTAGGTTTACTGACCAACGAGTTTTAGAAGGGGTGTTGAACCTTCTTGTTTGGAAGGTATCAGGCGTTCTAGAGCATTCAGAGGACTTTCGCAAGGAGCTGTAGAGTTACTTGAGGAGTCTTGGGCCCCAGGTACAAGGAGGAGGTATAAGGGAGTTTGGATGTTTTGGGAATGTCGGTGCTTGGAAAGGGATTTGGATCCCATGGAAGAGCCTGTGGTAGAAGTGGTTAATTTTTGGGTGGAAAATTTGAAAAGGGATTAAGTTATAGGACCATTCATTGTTACAAATCTGCAATTTCAGCAGGACATTCGTGGTTGGTGGAAAGTCAGTAGCTAGTAATGTTTTGGTTTGTAGGGTTTTGAAGAGTATGCGAATTAGAAGACTACCTAGAGCTAGGTATAAGGTTTTATGGGATGTGAACTTCGTTTTAAGGGACTAGGCTTCCAGCTAATATTTGTCAAATAAGTTTATTTCAGCAAAGTTAGCCACTTTGTTATGTTTAGCTTCTTGTAAAAGAGTTTCGGATGCAAGTGTCTGGAGGTAAATAATGGAGTGTTTGGTCCAGATGGTGTCTTTTTTTAAATAAGGAAGAGAACCAAGACCATGACAAGTTACATATTTTATCCTAGCATCAAAGAATGTAATAATCTTTGTGTGGTTGAGTGTTTAAAAGAGTATGAGTGTATGATGGAGGAGAAGAGAGGTCATGGTGTGCACCAGTTATTGATTTCATTTGTCAAACCTTTTGGTGCGGTAAGTACATCCACGATTTCGATATGGGTTAAATGTGCTATTAAGGAAGGTGGAGTGGATGCAGAGGAGTTTAAAGCTTATTCAGTTAGATGTGCAATGGCAAGTAAGGCTTGTTGGTCTGGTGTAAGTTTGGAAAGGATTTTGAAGGCGGCAGACTGGTCTAACGTGGGAACTTTTGCAAGTCACTACTTTAGACCAATCAAGCATGTCAGATGTTGGGGGAGCCTAGCGCTTGACCAAGATGGCCGCGTGAGCCTTGAGCTCCCGCTACCCTCGCGCCCTCCTGCAATCATCCTGTCCTAAATCCTGATTTTCATGCACGGCATCCTGCAGATGAGTCACAGCTGGGGCGACTGACGTTATCCGGGCTAAGATCGCCCACCGGGGACCGAAGTTGTGCGTGGCGGAAGATTGCGGCCTACCCCCGACGGATGCCAGGGGCTTGCGGTGGCAGGATGCCCGGCCACTAATTGAACAACAACGGCCTTGGGAGGAGTGAACTGACGGACGGACGCCGCTGCACTTTCACTTTCGCTTTCTCACCCTTTGTTTGCTCAGGGTGGGGAGTGCTCCGTGCAGGCCCTCTATTGTCTGGAAGACCTCCACACGGTCCTGACTAGCTGCTGAAGTCCTAGTTGACCCTGTTTCTTCTAGCGGAGTGAGGGACGTCCTTTTGCGACTGACCGTCCTGCTCTTCGAGATGTCGACCAAATCAGAGGCGGACAGGTCGAAGTCTAAGACTACCAGGCGAGGCGGCTATACCCAATCCAATAATATGGATCGTTATGCCCAGCAGAAGGGGTCGCCTGGTGGATCGGGACAGTCGCTGGAAACGCAGAAGGCCGATTCATCCCCGGCCTCGGAGTTATCATTGCAGGACATCAAGGGGGCGATAGATGGGATGCAATCTTCGATTGGCCGGCAGTTCGAGACCCTGGCGCACAAGGTGGACATGATCTTGGTTGATGTCAACTTGATTCGTGCGGACCTGGGCAAAACCAACGAGCGGGTCAAGTCCCTGGACCTCCAAACTACTGGCCTCGCGGACGACGTCTCGGAGCTTCAGGCCGAGGTTCGCAAGTTACGAACCGCGAATGACCTGTCCGCCCGCCGGCTCGAAGACTTTGAAGGTCGGGCCCGGCGCAACAATGTGCGCATTATTGTGGTCCCGGAAACTTCAGAGGAGCTCTCCGTGGATTTACTCGTCGAGGACTTGGTGGTGAATCATCTTGCGCCTAAGGGCCTCGGCAAGTTTTTTGCGGTGGAGCGGGCTCACCGAGTGCCTGGCGGACGGCCTAAGGTGGGAGCTCCCCCGCGGCCGATTGTCGCCCGGATCTTCCATTTTCGAGATCGGGACGCTATCCTGCAAGCATCGAGGGTGACAGGCCCGGTGCCTTTTCAGAATGCCTCTGTGAGCTTTTACCCTGACTTCACCCAGATGGTGCAGAAACAGAGGCAAAGTTTCCTGGGGGTGAAGCGGCGGCTTCGGGATATGGACCTGAAGTATGCCATGCTTTTCCCCGCCAGGCTGCATGTGGTATATGAGGATCGGACTTTCTTCTTCGAATCACCGGACATGGCAGGGGACTGGTTAGATGCACTCCCTCGGCGACAGCCCGGCCGGGACAGTGTGGATGGGGCGGAAGGCGACCGGGATGGACAGAAGTGATACCTCCGGTGTCGGCCTGTTTTGATTCAGCCCCGGACAGTGACTCGCACCTTATTGCAGTAATGGGAGGGCGGCGGGGGGAAGATAGGGGCTCTTTCCTCCCTTGGGGTACTTTTTGTAGATTTGTTTTTGATAGGGTGACAGGCACACTGCAAGTTGGGGGGGCTTTGTAAGCTGACGCAGGGGTGCAGGGTGGGGGGGGGGATTCAGGATGTTGGGGTTGTTGTTTGGGGTTGTTGTTTTTTTCTTGCAAGGCGTAGCAATGACTGTCAGAATTGTCCGACTGTGGGGGGGGGAGGTCTCTTTGTGTTCAGGAATGGGGGATAGGGGCTTAAACATAATTAGCTGGAATGTAAATGGCTTAGGGGATCGTATTAAACGGGAGATAGTCCTGCAATTTTTGAAACGGACCTCGCCAGATGTGGTCCTCCTGCAAGAGACCCACCTTATAGGTAATATGTGTTATGCACTTAACAGAAAGGGCTATAAATTCATTGCCCACTCGGGGTTTTCCTCGGGATCCAGGGGTGCGGGCATACTTGTCAGAGCTTCCCTACCATTTGAGGTTGACTCCACTATTGCTGATGATAGGGGGCGCTTTGTGGCCGTGGAGGGGAGGGGGGAGGGCAGAACGTTGGTATTGGTTTCTGTCTATGTCCCTCCTGCCCTGCAGGACTCCACGTTTGCTGATCTGGGCAAGGCCTTGTTGGGACTCCCCGAAGGGATGCTAGTGGTGGGAGGAGACTTCAATGCGGTTGGTTCTGGAATGCTCGATAGGTACCCGCCCAGAGACATCGGGGGTGCTCAGAAGTGGCTTCCCGACTTTATTGATACTTTTGGTCTGGTAGATTGTTGGAGGCTGCGGCACCCCACTCAGAGACAATATACTTTCTATTCCGGGGCCTACGGGAGTCTCTCTCGGATTGATTATTTGCTCACTCTGGCGGCACACGCCTCTTTGGTATCTGAGGCTAGGCACATGGCACGGGGCATATCTGATCATTCACCGGTGTGGGCCCGTCTGGACATTGGCCGGGTGGTGGGGGGCAGGGTGGCTCCCATTAACCCCTGGTACTTTCGTGACCCCCAGCTGCGCAGCGCGTTGCTGAAGACAGTTGACCACTATTTTCGAGATAATCAGGGCTCAGTTGAATCCGCGGTGTCCTTGTGGGAAGCTTCTAAGACTGTACTGAGAGGGGAGGCTTTGTCCTTGGTAGTGGCCGCCAAGCGGCGGAGAGACGCCGAGGTGATACAAGTAGAGGACGAGATAGCGGCTTTAGAGGTGGCCTTGGAGGGGGATGTTGCGGCGTCCACACTGCATAATTTGAGCCTGAAGCAATTGGAATATAGGGATCTGGTGACAAACGCCGCCAAGACCCTCAACAGGGAGCAGCAGGGTCGACTGTATGACGTTGGTGATAAGGCCGGGAAATTGCTGGCATGGCTGGATAAAAAGGAGCGTGTTAATCGTGTGGTGCCGGAGTTGTTGACGGATGGGGGAGAGGTTGTCACTGATCCCGACGGTATAGTTCGGTGTTTCTCGGACTATTTTCGTACGGTATATACCTCGGTCTCGGATAGGCCGACTGAGGACTCGTTTGATCTTCTGCGTGACATCGCTCTGCCCTGCCTTTCTGCCATTGATAGGTAGGACCTCGATGGTGACATCACTGTAGACGAAGTGGCGGGTGCTATCCGTGCATTGCGCTCCGGTAAGGCTTCGGGCCCAAATGGTCTACCGATAGAGCTGTACAAGCTTTGTCCGGATAAGTGGGCTCCTCACCTGCGCGCCATGTTCGTGGAGGCGCGGGGGCATGGGTTTCTTCCGCTCGATCAACGGCTGGCGACGATTGTGGTAATACATAAAGACGGAAAGCCCCGGGATAAGTGTGGCTCCTATCGGCCGATCTCACTTGTCAACACCGAGCCGAAAATCCTTGCCAAGATTCTCGCTCACCGCCTGGTCCGGGTGCTTGGCGACTTGATCCACCCGGATCAGTCGGGCTTTATCCCGCACCGTAACACTGCACTAAATCTTAGACGCCTCCATGGAGTGATTGCTAGGACGGGCACAATGCGAGAGCCGGCTATTGTGGCGTCCCTTGACGCCACGATGGCCTTTGACACGGTGGAGTGGGCATACCTGTGTTCTGTGCTAGCCAAGTTCGGCTTCGGGCCTAGATTTGTGGGATTGGTGAGGCTGCTCTATGAGGGGCCTCTTGCAAGCGTCGTGGTGAACGGGCGGGCGTCGGCACCGTTCGAGCTCGGGAGAGGCACCCGGCAGGGTTGTCCCCTGTCGCCGTTGCTGTTCGCCCTTGCTCTCGAGCCGTTGGCGGCGTGGATACGGTGGCACCCGGATATACGTGGGATTCGTTGGTCGCCTGACCATGAAGACCGTATTTCACTCTACACCGACGATATTCTGCTATACCTTGCCTCGCCCAAGAAATCTCTGATAGTGGTTTGTGACGTCTTGACATCTTTCGGTAGAAACTCGGGCCTAGTCATAAATTGGGGGAAGTCATACTTGTATGTCCTGTATGGGGATGTCCCGCCTGTCCCGCGCAACTGCTCGATCCAGATAGCCCAGCAGGGCTTTTTGTATTTGGGGATCTATATTTCCATCGACCCCATTTTACGATACGAGAAGAACTTGCTCCCTCCCTTGGCGCGTCTGCGGCGGGATGTGGCGGGCTGGCGGCGATTGCCGCTTTCCCTCCTTGGCCGTGCCGCACTGTTCAAAATGATGTCCCTTCCATGTTTCCTCTATGCTCTGCAGAATACCCTTGACTTGGTCCCGGCCAGCTATTTCCGTGAGGTCGAAAGCCACCAGCGCGCGCTCTTGTGGGACGGGCGTCCGCGTATAGCGATCGCTAAGTTGACGCTTCCGTGGTACGACGGTGGTATCGCGCTTCCAGACATTCGACGTTATTACTGGGCCACACAGTTGAGCGCGATAAACCATGGTGTATATGGTCCGGCGCTGAGCCCCGGCTTCGCCATGGACCGATGGTTGCTCCGTGGGGGTAATTACCACAGAGCGTTGTACTCGAAGTCGTCGGACTTCACCCTTACAGGACCCACCAGAGTGGCCGTTCATGTATGGAAGGTGGCGACGGACTCGCTGGGCTGGAAGGGTAAGCTTACCCTTGCCACCCCTCTGTTTGACTCCGATATTCTAGGGAAGCTTTGGCATACAAAATGGTTCGAGAAATGGGACCTGATCGGCATATCCAGGGTTGGAGACCTTTTGGTTAAGGGTAGGATAAAGTCATTCGAGGAGTTGCAGAAGGAATACGAACTGGGGAGCACGGAGTTCTTCCGATATGCTCAAGTGTGCCACGCCTTGCGGTCAGTCCTTGTAGAAGGGGAGAAGGTGCCCGAGTCCTCTCCGTTGGAGGACCGGATCCTGGATGGCCATATGCCAGAGAGCACGATTTCGCTCATTTATAAGAAACTTATTAATGTTCGGGCGGATCTTCTTCTAGGGTTGCGCGATCAATGGACCAGGGATGGCCTTGAACTAGATGATGAGGATTGGCAGTATGCAGTTTCTTCTCCCAAAGAGGTCGCTATCCCCGCGCGCCTGCGGCTGGTGCAGCTTAAAATACTCCATAGGGTCTATGTGACGGGGCCCAGGTTGGTCCACATGGGTTTCTCTGAGGAGGGCTTATGTAAGAGAGGCTGTGGTATGGTGGGTACCTTCCTACATATTATTTGGGAATGCGGTGCGATTATGGAGTTTTGGAGGCGAGTCCACGAGGTGATGGGGGAGGTGACGGGAATTGCCATGCAGCCTGAGGCGCGGTGTTGTCTCCTGAATGTCTGGAGTCCTACTGACCACAACGCGACTCAGTGGGTGACCCTAGGGAACATGGTAGCCAAGCGCGATATTGCTCGGCTGTGGGGCTCTAATAGGCCTCCCACATTGACAGCGTGAATAGAAAACATGGACTGGAGCATGTTTAGGGAGAAGACAGCGTATTGTGCTCGAGGGCGCCCTCGGAAATGGCACTCTGTATGGGGGCCATGGAACCAGTACAGAGGGGACATATGCCTGCCTCCAGACCCGGACCCGCCTGAGGAGCAGCTTTCCCCTTAGCTTTCTTTCCGGCTTTGAATTTCTTGCTGATATGTGTTTGTTTTCTTGAGTCTCTGCCTTTCCCTCCTTTCCCTTACTATAGACCTGTGTCTGTTGGACGGAATGGGGCTCGTCCCCCCTGATGGGAACCCCTTTTGGTGCTTACAGTACTTATCGCCTTGTTTGTGTTTTAGGGTTGGATTTATGTTTATTCAAAACAGAACCTTTGACTCTCCGGTCAGTAAAATGTGGACGCAAGCATGTGTTGAGTCTCTAAAGCTGCCGTACCTCCGGGTTGTCGGCTGAATAGCTGTGTCACTGATTTAAAATAAAGGTTTTAAAAAAAAAAAAAAAAAAAAGCATGTCAGATGTGTTCAAATGTGTTCAACATGCATAATGTTCACCCCCGGTCTTGTAATGAAATGGCGATTCTCAGATTAACATCACAAGAGAATCTGGATTTCATTAAAGACACAGAGGCTAACATTATCCCACCCACCACTCCATAGGAGTATTAGGTATAAGTTGTTTGAATTAAAAAAGAATCTGTTTGATGATAAAGGATAAATTTATCAAGGTATGTTATATTAAGAGTTTGAATTTTAAGGTGGAAGGTTATTTAGAGTTTAATATTGTGTTCTGGTTTGCAGATGCACAAGTTTAATGTCAGAACTCGAGGATAAGTGAGATGGAGAAGAAGGCGTTTTATCTTCGCAGATTCGCTTTTTAAAGAGGCAGAACATTCCATGCTAGAGACTTTTGTTGGTTCTTTTTGGTTCCAAATTTTGGATTGTTGTAATGGTGGTCTTTAAAGGGGCTGCTGAGGAGGGGCATAATAAAGGAATAATGCATAATGTTTGCCTCCCTGTCTTTAATGAAATCCAGATTCTCTTTTCATGTTAATCTGAGAATCGCCATTCCCACACAAGCTTCAAGCTACCATCTCTTCATCCCTATCAAAACTGGGGTATGCTAATGGTCTGTATCATGGCTCAACTTTGTCACCATGAGAAGACTACAAAGAATTCAGAACGCTGCCACTAGACTCCTCCTACATGTAAAGACACAAGCACACATCTCCCCTGCTTTGTGGGCGCTACACTTGTTACCATTTACAAGAAGACCCTCATTCATTCTGTTTTGTAGCACACACAAAGCAATACCTCTCAAAGGACCATTCTTCACTTGGAAGTAAATCAACAAATAAAAACAACTAAGGAACCTACACTCAAGAATTGCTCCCCGCCTCATAATTCCTACATACAAGAAAAAATCCATGGGTGGAACATGTTTATCTGTTCAAGCAGCCAAACTATGGAATTCCCTATCCTCAAACATGCAAAAAGATCCTCAAACATGCAAAAGATGCAGCCGACCATCTCCACTTCAGAAGATTAGTTAAGAGCTGGCTCTTCCTCACATGACAACTATACTCACAATTCAAGAATATACGTCAACAGTATACTCAGACATGTCAAACTGTACTCCTCACAGTATGGAAAATAGCTGTTGTTATACAAGTGCATGTCATTGTTCTTTGAACCATGCTTCCTGATATAAGTATTTACATTTATATAAGAAGAAAAATATATATTACACCACAAGATACATGTGTATAGGGGGCTATGACAGCTACTAATAACTACAATACATGACATGTGTATATTTATGTATTTATAAGTTAGTTACAGCTATTTGAAACCATAAAAAGTACCACAAAATAAATGTGTACTCAAATCATGTAAATATTGCCACTTCAATGTGCATATGGGTATTTATATGAAGGGATTTATCAAGCAAATTTAACTTTACCAGGCAACATGCATTTATGCATATATATATATATATATATGTATATGCGAAAAACTCCAACACCAATGAGGTCTTGAAAGAGGAAAGCACGCAGATCTCCGTTTCCACAGTGGTTTTATTACAGCCCCCCTACCCCTCTAACAAACGCGTTTCGCCGTCTGGCTTCGTCAGTGTTAGCAGTGTGTTTACAATTCAACCATTTTAAACCGTGAAGCCTCATGGAGTCCCAATTGACATGAAAGGTGGACTTATACATTATTCGCCTCAATGGCGGCCATCTTACAACATGTTTACTTTAGGACATGTCTCATTCAAAAAACGATTGAATTAAAAAAGAAATAAAGTGCAAGTGCTCTTATTATGTGCAAACAATTTTCAAAGGGTAAAAAAGTTATACATGATGCATTAATATAATATGACCTATTGTCAACTATTTTATGAAGTGGACTTCCTTCTCCTGTGCATAGCACCAATTCCATTCAATACGACATATTTCGCTGATTTTCTCATTGGGTCCAACATTCAACCATAATTTCTTAAACATATATATTTCATATATATTGATAACAGTACCCTTATTCATGTGTCCCGCTCTGTATGAGCTTTTTTGTGTGTTGATCAATAAAAATAAAAATGTAAAAATGTAATTTCCAAAGATTCATTAGGGACCATAGAGCGGCCCTGCGGACATAAAGGGAAGAAAATGAACCAATGTTCTTAAATTCTCCTATATATTTTATATGTTCATTAATCATTCCCTTAAAAGAAGAGAGAGAACTTTACTATAAATGAACCCAAAGCTCTTCGTCATTATTTAGCCCCATAGGGGCTATTTTGATTCCAACACTCTTAGAGTCTTAGTTCGATCTCCTCCCCTTTCTTTCCTCTCCACTCTATCCAAACAGAAAAATTTCAACAGGTCCCTATCATATGATGCGTTTCAAAGTGGCGTGCCACAGAATATGTTTTATCTCGATTTGTTATTGCGCGCATATGTTCTAGGACCCGTTTCTTTGTTGGATGAATTGTACATCCGATGTATCGCTTGGAGCACGAACACTCCAAACAATACACCGTGAAGTCTGGATTGCAGTTGAGAAATTTCGTTATTTCTCTTGTGGGGCGTGGATCATCTGGTCTTCCTCTATAGTTTAGTTTCTTTTTTACTGTATTTACAGGCTTTACAGCGGAGACATGGAAAAAAACCCTTAATGCTTTGTATAGTTGGACCCTTGGATGGTTTTTCAAAGTGACTGTGAACAAAGTGATCCCCCAGTGACTGGGAGCGTCTATAGGTTATTAAAGGGTGGTCCGGAAGGTGTTTTCTTAAGGTGGCATCTGTTTTAAGGATGTGCCAGTTTTTATTAAACACATGCACCAGTTGCCCTGCTCTTGCATTAAAATTTGTAATCATGCGTGTAGGGCCTTCTGTTTTCTGTTTCACATTGTCCACCAATAGATCCTTCCTATGTATTCCTCGCACCCTTTCTGCAGCCTCATTTAAAGTCCTATTAGGATATCCTCTTTCCTGGAATCTTGTTATTGCTTCATTTTGTACTTTTTCGAAATCTCCCCCATCAGAACAATTCCGTTTTAGACGGAGGAGTTCTCCAAAAGGTATATTCCGTATTAAACTTCTAGGATTGTGGCTGGCTGCATGCAGGACCGCATTTCCTGCTGTCGGTTTCCTGTAGAGTCGTGTCTGTAAGATGTTATCTACTACATACACCTCCAAGTCCAAATAGTTTACCGAGGTCTCACTTATCACGCTGGTAAATCTTAAGTTGAACTCATTGTTGTTTAGCACGGCAACGTATTCCTCAGCAGAGGCCCGGTCGCCGCGCCAAACCACAAAGAGGTCATCAATATACCTTGCCCACATCATGATTTTATTCATCCAACATTCATTGGTCTCACCCCAGGCCACGTGCTTCTCCCACCAGCCCACGAAAAGATTTGCGTAGCTGGGGGCGAAGCACGTGCCCATAGCTGTACCGCGTATTTGTCTATAAAGTTTCCCTGCAAACAGGAAGATATTATTTTCGAGGCAGAATTCAATCATTTTTATGAGCATCTGATTATGTTGGTGAAACTTCAGTGGTTTTCTATTTAAGAACCAATTGATTTCTGATATACCGTCTCTATGGGCTATACATGTGTATAAGTTTGTAACATCTAATGTAATTAGAAGCATATCTGGTTCCCATATTATGCTATCAATAAAAAAAAAAATATATATATATATATATATATATATATATATATATATATATATATATATATATATATATATATATATATATATATATATCTACTGGCGGTCGCCCGTAGATAGTTATAGTTAGGACCTATTTTCCATAGGCAATCCGCAACATTCTATTGGGAATATCTTTGGCACCGATTGACGAATCTTTGCGAAATTCTCCAAACTTTTGGCCAGCTCCGCTCCGCTCCTACCCTGAAAGTTTTGCGGTGATCCATGAAGCGGGGGCCGAGAAAAAAGGGGGTCCCAAAACACGTTTTCCCCATGCAATTTCCCATAGGATCTGTTGTCGCAGCTACAGCCCGAACCGCTGAACGGAATGACACCAAATTTGGCAAAGAGGTAGTCCTCAGTTCGGACTCGTGCCTTTTTTCATATTTGGTGTGAATCTGTTCAGTAGTTCCTGAGAAAATTAGGGTAAAAAAGTTAGTGATATCTATGGCCGCGGAGGATCCGCGGACCGTACCCGCACCGTAAGCGCACCCTCCCCGAATGGAGCGCGCACCCTCCCGATCGCGCGCGGATTGCTAATTGGCTGTCGAGCGTCTCTCTACATTCGAAACCAGGAACTGTTGGCGGCCATTTTCTGCCTCGGTAGAAGCGAGGCTGAAGATGGAAGGGGAATAAGTGTGTAAAAGATATAAAGGGGGCAGAGTGGAAATACTCTGACCCTCTAGATCTGCTTAGGGGGTCCCAGAAGAACCCCCTGTGGCCCCGCTTTTTTTTTTTTTTAAAAAGCGCCGAAATGCGCGTACGGTGCGCGCATCCTATCGTGTTGGATGCACGGATTCTCTCGCGGTGGGTGCGCGGATCCACAGCAACGTTTTTTGAAAAACGACAAGAAATCATTGGTTGTATAACAACTTTCTACACTGAAAGGTAGGGTGTATATTTTTGTTCTTTAAAGGTATGATTGTTATTGGTTAACAAAAACAGATTGTAAGGAACATTATATATGATAAGCTGATATGTTGAAAAGTCAAGCACACTTCCTGTCTTGTGTAGGAACATTGTGTGCTGAACTTGTGACCTGTGAGCTCAGTGCAGTGTTCCATGACCTGTTTCTATGGTAACAGGCAGAAGGCAGATTGGGGGAAGGGTTGAAATGTATTTCAGTTGGAAAGGGTTGAAATGTTTAACCAATTGAAATGTGTGTTTGCTTTTTAGTTTATATGTGAAGGATTGTGATTTGATGTTTACATGTATATGTGTGGAAAATGAAAGGGAAACTTTTCCATTCTTTGCTATTGCTGAGAGGTGCACAGTGCAGAGATTCTGTAAAAGAAAATATGGTGAGTGATTGATATACTCCTTAATCTACAAAAGAACTTGAAAGATGAGTTATTTAATTGTGAGGGGATGTATGTAGACTATTTTGATTTTAATCAGACTAATGTATTTTTCCTGCTAAAGTGTAGGGAGTTCTTTTTTTCTCTACAATGTGGGTGCATGTAGAAACCATTCTGTGATAGGCATTTGTGTTTTTCATGTGTTTGTAGACAGATAACTGTGCAGTTTTTATATTTTGGTAGAATTAGAAACCAGGCATTGTTTATGAATTTGTGAAATGAGTTATGTTATGTTTCTATACTAAAATGTAGTACTACTTCTAGATGAAGAAATGTGTTTTGGTATAGTGCAAGGGATAGTGTTGTTTGTCTAGAATCACACAGTGAGTCTGTGTGCATTTGGGAACCACTGTGAGAGAAGCATTTGGTAAAATCGTGTATTTGCTGACAGATAACTGTTTTAAAACCAGTCAGGTTGTCAAGTTTTAGTAGCATTAGAAGACAGTTATGGCTTATGCTTTCATTAAATGAGTGAGGCATTGACAGTAAATTGCAGTCGTGAAATATGTAGATTGTGTGCAGTTCCCTTACCACTTGCACTGTAGTGAATGAGTTTTGGTAAGCTCATAGGGATGGTGGTGCTTGTCTAGAATCACACTGTGAGTTAGTGTGTATTTGGGATCAGTGTGAGAGAATCATTTGGTAACATCATGTATTTGCTGACAGATAACTGTTTTAAAATCTGTCATGTTGTGAAGTTTTAGTAGCATTAGAATCCAGTCTTTGCTTATATGTTGATTAAATGAATCATACTTTGACACTGATGTGCTGTACTTAAATATGTAGATTGTGTGCAGTATCATTAACTCTTCCAGACTAGTGAATGAGTTTTGGTAAAATCACACTGTGAGTCTGTGTGCATCTGGGTAAGGATTGTGAGAGAAGCATTTGGTAACATCGTCTATTTGCTCACAGATAACTGTTTTAAAACCTGTCATGTTGTCAAGTTTTAGTAGCATTAGAAGACAGTTATGGCTTATGCTTTCATTATATGAGTCAGGCATTGACAGTAAATTGCATCGTGAAATATGTAGATTGAGTGCAGTTCCCTTATCACTTCCAGTGTAGTGAATGAGTTTTGGTAAACTCCTAGGGATACTGGTGCTTGTCTAGAATCACACTGTGAGTCTTTGTGCATTTGGGAACCACTGGGAAAGAAGCGTTTGGTAACATCGTGTATTTGCTGACCGAAAACTGTTTTAAAACTTGTCATGTTGTCAAGTTTTAGTAGCATTAGAAGCCAGTCATTGCTTATACGTTGATTAAATGAGTCAGGCATCGACTCTAAAGTGCAGTTGTGAAATATGTAGATTGTGTGCAGTTCCCTTACCACTTCCACTGTAGTGAATGAGTTTTGGTAAGCTGCTAGGGATAGTGTTGTTTGTCTAGAATCACACTGTGAGTCTGTGTGTATTTGGGAACCACTGTGAGAGAAGTGTTTGGTAACATCGTGTATTTGCTGACAGAAAACTGTTTTAAAACTTGTCATGTTGTCAAGTTTTAGTAGCATTAGAAGCCAGTCTTTGCTGATGTGTTGATTAAATGAGTCAGGCATCGACACTAAAGTGCAGTCGTGAAATATGTAGATTGTGTGCAGTTCCCTTATCACTTCCAGTGTAGTGAATGAGTTTTGGTAAACTCCTAGGAATACTGGTGCTTGTCTAGAATCACACTGTGAGTCTGTGTGCATTTGAGAACCACTGTGAGAGAAGCGTTTGGTAACATCGTGTATTTGCTGAGAGAAAACTGTTTTAAAACCTGTCATGTTGTCAAGTTTTAGTAGCATTAGAAGCCAGTCTTTGCTTATGCGTTGATTAAATTAGTCAGGCATTGACACTAAAGTGCAGTCGTGAAATATGTAGATTGTGTGCAGTTCCCTTACCACTTCCACTGTAGTCAATGAGTTTTGGTAAGCTGCTAGGGATAGTGTTGTTTGTCTAGAATCACACTGAGTCTGTGTGTATTTGGGAACCACTGTGAGAGAAGTGTTTGGTAACTTCGTGTATTTGCTGACAGATAAGTGTTGTAAAACATGTCATGTTGTCAAGTTTTAGTAGCATTAGAAGACAGTTATGGCTTATGCTTTCATTATATGAGTCAGGCATTGACAGTAAATTGCAGTTGTGAAATATGTAGATTGTGTGCAGTTCCCTTACCACTTGCACTGTAGTGAATGAGTTTTGGTAAACTCATAGGGATAGTGGTGCTTGTCTAGAATCACACTGTGAGTCTGTGTGCATTTGAGAACCACTGTGAGAGAAGCATTTGGTAACATCGTGTATTTGCTGACAGATAACTAATTTAAAACCTCTCATGTTGTCAAGATTTAGTAGCATTAGAAGCTAGTCTTTGCTTATGCATTGATAAAATGAGTCCGGGTTTGACACTAAGGTGCAGTACCATGTACTATTCTGTTCACTGTGGCAGAACTGAAAATTTAAAAGTTTTACCTAAGCACTGTCCTAGAAGTAGTCTGATTATTTAGTCAGTTTCTAAGTACCAAATAGATTGCTTCAAATAAAAGTGTTCTGACATACTATACACTTGTCTTTTAGACCTTCAATTCCCTAGTAAGTATCCATACACTTCCAGGAAACATCATGTCACTTCATTTGCAGTCCTCTAGAGACCCATTCAACAGCATGTACTAATCCATTGACTGTGCCAAAACTCAAACACTTATAAATTCACCTAGACACTCTCTTTCCAGTACTCTAATGATTCAGAGACTGCCTAAGTATTCATGCACTGAGCCAGGTCTTAGCACATGGACTACGTCAAACCCATATCCACTATGCATGCAGTCCTCTAACCACCTACACACTTGTCTTTCACACCTTCAATTCCCCAGTCAGTATCCGTTCACTTCCAGCAAACACCCTGTCACTGCCGTTGCACTCCTCTAGTGACCCATTCAGCATCATGCACTAATCCATTCACAGCGCCAAACCCTAATAAATTCACCCAGGCACTCTCCTTGCAGTACTCTAATCATTCAGTCAGTACCCAAGTACTCATCCAGTGACCCAGGCCTTAGCATATGGACTGCTTCAAACCCTTATCCACTATGCATGCAGTCCTCTAACCACCTACACAATTGTCTTTCTCACATTCAATTCCCTAATCAGTATCCATACACTTCCAGGAAATACCCTGTCACTCTCTTTGCAGTCCTCTAGTGACCCATTCAGCACCATGTACTAATCCATTAACTGTGCTAAAACCCAAACACTTATAAATTCACCG
Source organism: Triturus cristatus (assembly GCF_964204655.1). Taxonomy (NCBI): domain Eukaryota; kingdom Metazoa; phylum Chordata; class Amphibia; order Caudata; family Salamandridae; genus Triturus; species Triturus cristatus. Next base: position 381,042,677 of record NC_140586.1, on the reverse strand, counting down.
AGACGCTATCTTTGCAGTACTCTAATCATTCAATCAGTGCCTAAGTATTCATACACTGAGCCAGGCCTTAGCACATGGACTGCTTCAAACCCCTATGCACTATGCATGCAGTCTTCTAACCACCTAGACACTTGTCTTTCACACTTTCAATTTCCTAGTCAATATCCATACAGTCCAGCACTTGACACTGCCTTTGCACTCCTCTAGGGACCCATTGAGTTCCAAGTACTAATCCATTCCCTGTGCGAGAAGCCTAGCACTTATAAATTCACCTAGGCCCTCTCCTTGCTGTACTCTAATCATTCAGTCAGTACCCAAGTAGTCATGCAGTGAGCCAGGCCTTAGCACATGGACTGCTTTAAATGCCTATGCAGTATGGATGCAGTCCTCTAATCAAACCTACACAGTTGTGTTTCATACCTTCAATTCCCTAGTTAGTATTCATACTCTTCTAGCAAACACCCTGTCACTCACCCAGTGTGTCTCCTTATAGTACTGTAATCATTTAGTCGTTTAGCATGTAGTCTTTTAGTGAGGTAGGCTTTAGGGCATGAACTGCTTCAAAGTAGTATGCACTATGCATGTAGTGTTTTAACGATCATCACACTTGTGGTTCAGGGCTATAGTTTCTTAGTCAGTTTTTATATAAAACGTGTTTGTACAGTAATGGAATTGTATACATTTGAAAGTTATTAATATACATTTATTTGTGATTCTTTTTTACAGATACAGAACAGGAGTGTTTCTCATCTGTTTGCACTCTTCTCGTGCAAGATTGTTTGGATGAAGGGTCCTTAGGTGTTTCATCATACTTGCTGTGCCGCACGAGTATTTTTTGTTAGGATCCCCTCGTAACAGAACTCTTTGGCAAATCTTGTGAGTGAAGAAGGTGGCATTGGTCTTTGTTTGCTCCTTGGAAAAAGTAAAACATTTCCTCACCACTGAAGAAAAACGTTGTTGGTGTGGTGCCTTCTACAAAACATTTTCTTCAGATTCGGTAAATATTTTAAAGCAGCAACATTTACAGTTTTTGTAAGTTAAACTTATAAAATTTTGTTAGCTGTATGCATTTTATATATCTGTGATTTGTTTCTTGTGGTATTTTGCTGAGAATACCATGTTGTTTTTTTTTAACAATCATTCTTATTTTCCAGGTCTGTCGTCGTCATCCGTTGTCCCCACAGTAGTGTTCCGCCTTGTTGTTTTTTGTTATTGTTGTTACATTTTGTTTATTAGTTTATTGTTCATATATATGTTAATAAAAAAAATAAAGTTTGAAAATAGTTTTTTGTTTATATATTTATTATTATAAAAAATAAAGTTTGAAAAAAATTAATAACGTTTTTGGTTGTTCTCTTAACTGCTGTGTGACTCTTTCTTGTTCTTATTACTGTTATTTGATGGAGTCCACCATGGTGTTAAATTTTGGGGCACTTATCGCTGGAATACTGGTGATATCTGCAGTATGCACCAACTTCTGAATAGTGTGTTAGATTTATCTCAACTTTACTTCCGTTAAAGTGCTGATAATGAAATGGAGAGTAGCCGTTCCCGTGCAAAAAGACACGAGGTGCACCTTTGCCATTTATTCTAAATACTAAAATCCTGTATTGTATTGCACTGAGGTATTGGCTGCACTTACAGTGTACACACAAAATCTATTAAGAAATCTCATTGTATTTATATTGATTGGGAATAGTGCGTCAGGTGCTGGATCTTGACGAGATACACTGCTCAGTTCGTATATTGTTGTGCACATGAAAAAAATGACATCACAACTTTCACACCAATTGCAATGCGAAACAAATTCCGGCGATAAGACACGTTAGCACCAGGGATTTTACACCTGTTTTCTGCTGGTGTTAAGCAGGACAACTACCTGCACCATAAAAGAGAACACAGCCAAGAGCCACACCAGAACACCCACAGGTGCCATAGAGTGAATGAGCATGATACAGGGATACCCATGAGGGCCAGAAGACTCATCTCAACAACTCCAGGACCGCAAATGCCCCCCAAACCCACATCTTAGTAAGTGTGTCCCTGTGGTCATTGTCTTAGCATGATAGGCACGAGCCCTGCAACATCACAGTGTGCTGTCACCTCAGCGTTGGCAGTGAGCCTGGATGTGTAGCTACGTACGCATCCTCCTGCATGCACAACTGACGTGTGCTGGTCTGTTGTTCACAGGTCAGTGCAGGGGTGTGCCTATCTGGCAAGGGGAGTGGGGTGTCTCGGACATGTCTGTGTACAGGAAGTGCGGTAAGTGTGTCTCTGTGTTCTGGTGTGGCCTGTTACAAGCAGTCGATGTTGTAAAGTGGCATGCACCACCTCCAAACGGCACTGTCATGTTGTAGTTGGAATGTAGCAGGACATGCGCAAATAGGCATTACAATGGTGTGCCGTACGAGTGCACGAGATACAACAGCTCACCGTACAAAAGTGTGGGGACTCGTGGGAGGGAGGAGCAGCCGTTTAGCAACGTAACACACAGTGAACTCGACCATGTGCCACATGCTGGGCATCTCATCCATGATGACCACGGTCGCAGACATCCCACAACACCAACGACTGGCCTTTGTACACATCCTGTATGAATGCAGCGTGGTTTTCACTTCTATGCTCGTTCAGTGGTGTGATGTTGGCAGGTTGTGTGACTTGTGCTCCTTGTTGGTGTGTTTCATTTTGGCCATTGTTAGTCTATATGTGTGTTGTACTTAATTGTGCATGTGTGCCATTCTGCCCATCTCCCCCCCCTCCCTGCTTCTTCCTCTTCCTAGTGCTGTTGTGTCTATAATTTTGTTGCTGCACACATAAATACATGTAAAGAATAAATTAGAATAGTTCCTTGATTCTTTTAGGTTTCAAAACGTCTCTATTGGTTTCTTTGTAATTTTCCATATGAACCGTTTCTTTAAATGTTCAACAACACATAGAAGTCAGAAGTGCAACGTATTCTATCAACACACTTTCTAGAACATTCTACAATACGTGCAGGTTAAAAGTTCATCTATTTTTTAAAACTTTACGATATTTTTTTGTAACATTTTCTTGAACATTTAACGACACGTGCAGGTTAAAAGTTGACGATTGTTTTAAGTTCGAACAGTGCCTTCCAAATGCAAGTAGCAGGTGTGGTTGAGCTGAGCAAATTTTATCCTATGATATCTACTCCACGTTGAAACTGCTTTTTCTTAACCAATCACAAAGATGCTTTTCCACAAAACTAATGTGCACCCTACTTTTAAAAAAGAATGGTTTTCATGATATCTTCAGAGATAAGTTATAGATAGGATTTAGCATTTAAAAAACCTTTGAAATTCACTGAAAAAACCAAAGGTTTCAGGGGCGTTATAATTAGCTGGACATTTCCCTCGTACAAAACCCTAGAAATTCCCCTGTTATAGTTAGTTCAGCTAACTATAACTCGCGCCCCCGCAATGCACTGCTGATGACGTCACATATTACGTCACTCATGACATGGTCAGTGACATCACTGATGACATCACTGATGACATCTTAAATGCTAAAAAAAAAAGGTAGTCAGAATGAAAGGAAGAAAGTGAGAATGGGACAGAGAGCGAGTGGGTGAAAGGGAGAAGGGGAGGGAGAGTCAAAAGAACAGAGGGAGGAGGAGACAGCGTCGGCCTAGTGCACCCAGCCCTCACTGTTCACCTCCCGTCACCCGTGTGTCTGGGATGCTGGGGTCTGCGAGAAACAGTGCGGTCCAGCAAGTCTTTCAAATGAAACAGAGATATGAATGAGGCCAGAGATTATATTATCATCTACGGCAACATCGCTTGTCTGCACCTCTGCACCCAGGCTGCTGCACCCCAGCCCCTTCCCCCGCACTGTGCTCAATTGCAGCTTCTGCGCACCGACGCTTCACTGCTCACCTGCCACAACCGGTGTGTCCAACGATGTGCCGGTGTGAGCTCCAACTCCGGGGTGCCGCTCTTAGGGTGGCACACCAGGTCTCCGGTCGGGGACGGTGTCTTGATACAACGATGGAAGGCATCAGAAAGGCCAGAACATCAGCACCGGTTGAGCACCTACTGCGTTCATTTTCGTGCAACTAACTCAGTGTCTGAAAAGGGAGAAATAATATAATGTTGGAAACGTCTTGAGGTAAATGAAGGTTTATATCAAGCTTAAGAGAGAACACCAGTTGAGTGCATCCTTCCTTCTTGAAGTACGATCTACCAACTGTTAGTGGTAATCGTGGTTCAAAGAGGAGTTGGAGTGCACGAGAATACACAAGGGTAAATAATAATATATTATGCCAACGTTCACATACAAAGGAACAGAGCGCATGCTAGAAGGATAATGTGCACGTGCAATGCAGTTGGGCAAGCCTGTGTGCATATACACTTAGTAATCAGCTCACTACAGTGCGCCAAAAGCCAACGCCACGTGTCTGTAGGGCAGCGCTGCCCGCTGGCTCAGGCCTACAGTACGGTCCAGCAGGTCCTTAAAATGAAACAGAGATGTGACTGAATGAGGTCAGAGATCACATCATTACGCACGGCAACATCGCTTGTTTGCACCTGATGCACCCCATCCCTTCCGCCGCACCGGGCTCAGTTGCATCCCCTTTGCACCCAGGCCCCACTGCTCACCTGCTGTCATTGGTTTGTGTCCAAACACGACGGACAGCAGGGTTCACAATTCAGATGTAGTTTTGATTGCCAGGATGATGGACACTTCATGGATCCCTTTTTTTCATTGCGCATTGTGATATGTGAGGTGGATGCGGCCATATCATCTTAAGCAGTGTGGACGAATTGGGACATGTGGCGGCGTTCTTATCCTATTTATACTTACGCAAAGAGGGCTGGGCTTGCGTGCGCCAGGCCAGCGTAGGGGTGTGAATAATTATTCCGGGGACCTGGGCGTTGTTCAGTTCCTGCCTGGGCAGGAAGTGTACTTATGTGTGTGTCCCTGTTGCAGTTTTGACGTCGCACAATCCACAATTTACATTAATGTAGCATGTACCGGGAGGGCAGCAACTATCGCTAATGAGATGCTGTCCGAAAACATTGAATGGACAACATCACATGTCGTTGTCAAGCTTGTGGATATGCGCAGACACGCATGTCAATGGCGTGTGGTATTATTGAAACTGTTGCTATCGCGAAGCACACACATGTGAATGTGCTCGGATGAAGGGAGGATCAGCAGTGAGGCTACGTCATACACAGTGATAACGTTCATTACAGTCAAGCAATGCATGTCAAATGTGAATCTGAAAGTCTCATGTATGACACACTACTATACTTGTAAAGCCTGACAATAGAGCATACTGCAACACAAATCAACACATTACTCTTTACTGTTTGTCACATGTGATCTAGGATGTGCACTCTGCCCGTGGCTGATGATACCCCTTCGAGCCACCAATACCCAGGCCGAAAGGCAGCACAATAATGCGCACACACACACACACACCACGGGCATCGTGCAACACACATTTGTTTTTTGATGTGACGTTTTAGATGCATGGCTATCACACATGGAAGGCTACTCTACAGAGCATGATTATTGATCAAGATGATCGTTACATGTTGTGTGTACTATAAGATATGTGTACACAGTAAAAAAGTTTTCAAAAAAGCTCTGTAAGCAGAAGAGGTGTCTCTCATCAAACGCTGTAGAGAGAATGACTAAAATGGGTGGGGTCCTCCAACTGCTACAATGGGAAATATTATGAACCAATCAAAAGTTTTTTTTAAGGTCACATGGCAAGTGCTGACCGAGCGCGACGCGATTTTGAGAAAATATATTTACCATAATATAAGTTTATTACAGTTAGAAATATATAAATGTAGAAAATATTTTAGATTATCGCTTGCTCTCATATACCTTTTAAACTTATTTAGATATAGTTTTGAGACATAAAAAAATAAATGAGGGAATGGCGTACCCGGCGCAATACCTTACGTCTATGACGTAACACAGGGCCTGGCAGCGTGCACTCGTCGCATACGGAAAGCGCAGCTGGCACGACCCTATACGTAGATGACGTAATGCACGTATTGGTACCGTGCAGCCATCGCATACCAAACTAGGAGCTGGCGCGTCCATATACGTATATGATGTTAGGCGGGACACGGTGCTACGAAGCCGTCAGATACGAAATGTGCATCCTTAACGAGTTTCACAATATCGCGGATAGGATTCGTGTGATGATGGAGCTTGGTACACTACCGGTACAGGAGTCTAGTTTTCTAAAAAAAAAAAAATATATATATATATATACATACTTTTTTTGGAAGACATAAAAAATTACATAATTTTTCAAATGTAAAAAAAAAAAGGATAATAGAATAGAAAAAATATAGGTTTTATAAATATTAAAATATGAAATTAACATTTAAATAACCTTTGAAATTCACTGAAAAAAACATAGGTTTTACAGACGTTATAGTTAGGAATTAGCATTTAAAAAACCTTAGAAATTCACTGAAAAAAACATAGGTTTCAGGGACGTTATAGTTAGTTGGACATTTGACTCATATAAAACCAGCAAAATTCTCCTGTTATAATTAGTTGAGCTAACTATAACTCGCGCGCCCGCAATGCACTGGTGATGATGTCACATATTACATCACTCATGACATGGTCAGTGACATCACTAATGACATCTCAAATGACATCACTGATGACATCACTGATGACATCATCCGCGTGATAATCTGATGCACATACTGATGGCCTAAAATAAACTTTGATACAAGCACTCTAAAATACAGACTACTATTTTTGAAACTATACACACAACAATGCCAGTTTGAGATGTCATCAGTGATGTCATCAGTGATGTCACTGACCATGTCATGAGTGATGTAATATGTGACGTCATCACCAGTGTATTGCGGGCGCGCAAGTTATAGTTAGCTCAACTAACTATAACAGGCGAATTTCTCTGGTTTTATATGAGTCAAATGTCCATCTAACTATAACGTCCCTGAAACCTATGGTTTTTTTCAGTGAATATATATATATATATATATATATATATATATATATATATATATATATATATATATATATATATATATATTTATTTGCATAAATGTACATTTTGCTATTAAAAGCAGAAACAATTCCTTCCATCCTTCCCATTCATCTTCCCCCCACTGTCTTATACCAAACCTTTCTGGCTACTATGAACTCCCAAACATCCTTCTAAAACGTTCACCCCTCCTTTTTAGCCATGTAACCCAACTAGCAATTGCACACAATCTCTACATACATAAAACATCCTACTTTCCCTTTTCAATTCTATTCCCACTTCAAACTCCCCAATTCAAAGCAATTCCTACCATTGTATCTCTACTCCAAACTCTACTAAATATTTGGCCCCTTAGCCTGAAATGCATATAGGAAAGGGAGGTTGGTGAACTCAATGAGGCAACCTATTTCGAAGGATTAGTGGTCCCTGGATAAATTGCTATCAGAACAAATTTTCACTTAGTGCAGTTGAAAACCTGCCACGAAACGTGCTATGTGAGAACACATCTCCTGAAACATGGCTGTTAAATAGCAATACTTGTCTCAGAAGGTGTGGAGGACATGGTTCCTATATTCACATACTTCAATCCTGTACTTGATGCAATTCATGCTAGAAATGGGTTGAGGTTGAAATGGAGGGAGTGATGAGAACTAAACTGAAGCTTAGAGCAATTACCAATATTCTGGGAGTATGGAAGAGCAAGATGAAATAGGGTAGAAAAACTTTGTGCAAAACCTGGTCTATGCCGTGAATAAGGGAGATATACCCTAAAAAGGGAGTAGCCTACAGACACAGACTATATACAACAAATAAACTCCATCACCATGGATTATTGAAATAGATTGGGAGAACCTTAAATACAAATGTTTTCGTTTTTAAGACAATAAGCCTCTAGAAAAAGTAAATGGCCATTGAAAAATAAGAGTTCTCAGCTGACTGCCACCAGGGTGCAATTTCAGGCTGACTGTGATGGGGTGGATATTGGATACACCAATCGAGTTGTCCCAGTGCAAGATTTTACGTTTGGCCTCAAACTGCTGGGACAGTTCCTTCTTGTCAGTTCTATGGCCCCTAGCTCCTCAGGCAAAGCTTCTGGACACCATGTCTTTAAGTTGCCAGGCCTTCTGCCAGATCCAGTCATCTCGGGTCAATTGGGCCATCTTGGAAAAGGCAAAGCACATGACCATTGGAGAGCAGTTCCAGTCCTTGGGTGCCAACAGGATTCCGGAGTCCTTGAGTGTTCCTCAGCCCAGGGCAGGTGTCCATAGTCTTCTTCCTTCCAGCAGCACTTTCTTCTTCAGACAGTCTTTCCAGGACCAGGAATGTTCTGAGAAGGTGGTGGTTGAGAAGCAAGATTTACACTAGCGCTAGCTAGTAATTGGTGAAATTCTACTACTCAATTCTAATTGTTTTTTGCAGTACTCAGCATCCTTTTGCAACACGCCTCCTTTACTTTACTGTAAAATTGCTCAGAAGTCCCAGTTTCAAGATGGCAGAGCCTGTTTGCTCCTAGGCCAGCCTGTCATAATCTCTTTAGCCATTCCCCTATTTAGACTAGCTTTCCTCCAATCTGATCTACTAAAAACTGTTTTTCTCCCCTGCTATGACTTGAGTCTTGCTGTCTGGGAAGATCCTGAGAATGAATAGGAGGAACCCTCCCCAGTATCTCCAAGTCAAAAGAGGTAGCGCTAAAGCTGTCATTTTTTCTGCTAACTTCCCTGTCCACTACCAGGTAGCTAATCCCTTCTGTGTTAACCCCTATCTGTTCTTCCTGACTCAGAGGCAGGTTATTGTTCTCTATGCCAATTACAAACTCTCTCTGGTCAGGGATGTGTATTTCCACTCTCGAAGGGCTAAGTGGCAAAATTAGTTTTAGGCCCGTTTTGGTTTAGTCAGCACAACATCCATTTTCACACAGTTACTTTTCCCCTTAAGTTATCAAAAATCTAATTTCACCATTAAATCATATTTTGAAAAATGTAAGAAGGAAATAAATTTGAAGCATTTTTCTTTCATTTTCCCAAGCAGAGCTAAGAAAGGAAGATTTTGATCCCATCTAGGCCTGTTATGGAAACGTTTAGCAAAGCCTTTACAGTGGAATAGGATGGGGGTTTTATTTTACTATGAGAGCATACTGTCCCCAAAATGTAATGTGCCTTAATTTTATATACGGCACTCCCGTATTTCTGCGGCAGACGGCACAACCCAACGTCATCGCAGTATACCACCATTCCGTTACAGTAGGCTTCCGTTACATCAAGCCTTAGGATTTGCTGTAAAGTGACGTTGACCAGTATATTAATACTTGGATCTCTATTCCTTGACCGCTGCCCCTGGCAAGGGTTATTGACCACTATGCCTTATTACGTGCCGCAGTATGTTGTAGTTGGCTGGGGTCAGTAATATTGGACTTGGTCCCTCCTCGTACGGCCATTCTTCAGGCATACGGCTACTCATTGCTAACTCTCAAGCATATATCTTACTGTCCTGATGATGATCCCCCTATTCTAGCCAGCAACGAAACGTCATCGACAACCACATCGTGACTCAGATTTGTTTATGAGGATTCATGTGGAGCATAGGATGTTTTTACAATTGTGACTGTTGTAAATATGTATATGAAGTCACTATGAATATAAATGCATGAGGTCTGGAAATCTGATGATTTGCAACCCCGTTCTTGCCCACTGCACTTTAATTATACCTTGTTTTTCTTTCAGGTTATTTGTTTAATAAATATATTTTTCCATCTTGAGAAAACCTACACAGGTCACAATGTAGTTCTGTGCAATATTACAATATATATTTGTTCTTGAAAGGGACCGGTCCCTTTGACTTATACGGTTCCCTTGTTTACTTATAATCTATGTTTATAAAAAAGCAACCCTGGCCTGTGGGCTTACAAGGCACACTTTAGGGGTTACCTATGAATATATAAAAATAGGCCTGTCCTATGTAGCACAAGCACTGTTTCCTTTGATGTGTTACTGCTGTTCAGTTAAACTGTAGCACAGCCAGAACATAATGGTGTCCCTGGCAGACATATATATTTGTTGTATATGTGGGTGGCGTAAATGCACACTGTTGTTCACATATCAAATTTTAACTTTCACAACACAGATGCATTTTATGTACCATCTACACTGGTCATACATAACAGTTAAATAGACCATTTGGCTGAAACCAATTTTATCACTATCATTTATGGGGAAGAGCGCACACGCTGTGGCCCTGAGTAGCTGTGTCGCAAGTCACAGAGTCCTAATGCCAGCAAGAACAGGATCTGGGTAGTGGTGAAAAACTGAGGTGACCATTCAGAAAATACAAATTTGTGACAGACATTTATTTTGTTAATGCAGTGCATTTACTTCACACTAGTTTGCTTTCCTTGTGCAGAATATTGCAGATTAATCAATTTATTTTGGGTGCACATTACCGCCTGTCTTTTGCTTCCACACTGCTTATAAGTAACTTCGACTGGGAGGACGAAATTCCCAACTAATATGTCCTTATTAGGTCTCTGTTTTCAATACTACTGTTAACAATGCAACATATAGACATGCTTCTCATGAAAGCATTCTACAAACTTCAATACTCTGGAATCTGAAAGGAAGGTGCCTCCACAGCTCCACAGGAAAGCTGTATTGTGTATGGTAAATAAACTCCACTCAATGAGGGAGACAGCTCCTTGAGATGCTGAGAGGCACGCTGCTTGATGAGACTGCACACTGAAGAACAACGTGTCTACAGGAGATATGTTGGTATTACCTGGCTTAGCAATCATGCAGCATACTAATAGAATATCAAAAGGCACATAGGGAGATGTAGACCAGTACATTAGGGATGTTTAGAATATATACTTTCTTTGTTCTCATAATATACCTTACTGTTGAGTTATGTTACGATGGTGATAATTATAATACATATGATTTACATTAGATTAGCACTTGTACTTATCAATCTTTATATTTAATACTTCTCTTCGAGTTCAGCATATCCAATGCACTACACTATTTCTCATCCTATACCTCTCTCAATTTATCCTCGACCTCAACTCTCTGACTCATCTCAAACCTCTTTCCACTACTCTTTCCAATGCACTACCCTATTCCTCAACCTATACCTCTTTCAATATTTCCTCTACCTCCACTCTCTTACGAGGTTTTATTGGAACATAACGTTTCCGTAAGCGACTTGTCAGTCTCTCTCTTGGCCACACTGCCGGATCCGTGGTTGCTCGATGTAGGAGGACTTCCTGGGGTGGGGCAGGGGTCTGTCTCTCTCCCTCTTCGGTCGTATCGTGAGGGTGGTCCCGGGGTTCTTTCTTGATTGCTCCGACCCAGGAAGGAAGAGACAAGAGGACAAGTATCAGATTACCGGGTCTCGTATGCCTTACAACCTATGACCGGGGAGTGAGGATACACCCTAGTAAGTGCTTGTAACGAACTGTATGTTGGGAGGTGTAGTGCAATAATACGCACGAGGATCGGGTAACAGTGGTTATTTCAGACACAGGGGACAGTTTACTTAGGTGGATTTTCTCCTCTCGCCCACCACCCCGCTACGCGGTTCCGTACCTGTCCTAGCCACGCTCCTCCCCTGGGAACGTGGCTGGGCGATCCGCGGTGTACCGGGCCTCCTGGCCGACTCTCCCTCTCCTCTCGTCGTTTTCTCTCGTCCACCTCGCCCTCCTCCGTCGCCTCCCGCTCTCCTCCGATGTTTGCTTCTCTCCTTCTCCACTCTGCTACCTCACTCCAACCACCTCTGCTCCACTCGTCTGCTTCACTCCTCCAGGAAATGCCGTTCGTCTCTTCTGTAGCTCTTCCGCCTTTTGACGTCCCAGCGTCCCACGGGGGTGTGTCTCTTGCTCCGTCCGAGCTTTTCTTAAAGGGCTCCGCTTCGTCCCAGCTCCTTCTCTCGCTTTCCGTGTCTGACCTCCACTCGTTCTGCTGTGAGGGAAGAAAAGGGGGTGAGACCGGCATATGTGTCCACCATTCGGTGAGTCCCTTGGGGTCCGTCTGTCCCGCACCGTCACAGCTATATAAATGCAAACCCTTTTCTCCTTCTATCCCTCTGTTATCCTTCTTGATCTAAGTAACTGACTAAGATATCCACCACTCAAAATACTTTCATATTTCACTATACTAATTTGCCACTAATCCTCTATGGATTCCGGAGTAGCGCGCTACTTGCCAAAAAAGCGCTTCAACACCCCATCAGGGGTAGCAAGCGTTTTATGAAGGCAAACCTTTTCTCTCTTCTATCCCTCCACTATCCTTCTGAATCCAAATAACTGACTAACATATCCACCACTCAAAATACTTTCAAATTTCACTATACTAATCCACCACTAATCCTTTATGGGTTCCGGGGTAGCGTGCTACTCACCGAAAAAGTGCTTTGACGCCTCATTAGGGAAAGTAAGAACTATATTAATTCAATTATATAACAATGTAATCAAGAGCACAAACCTAACACAACCAATGCACAAGAAAAAAAAAAATAATTGTACCAACCTACTAACTACTAATCATGGGTTCCGGAGTAGAGTGCTACTCACCCAAAAGCACTTTATTAACTTGTATGGGGCTGTAAGCGCTATATAAATACATTTTCAATTTACAATTCCTCCCAGACTTGGTGTAGGAGGTAATATATTTACCATACATACACATATATATTTTTATGCATTGCCTATGTAACTAAATGTAGCCCACTAACACATTAGTTATAGCAACTATGCTAATAAACATACAGTGATACTTTAACTACTATAGTGTCAAGGTAAAAATCTAGTTTATTATTGTAGTACATGAAAAGTGACATTAGAAAAATACTATTTACTGCCTCCCAGATTGCATTCTCACACCCACTGACATACAGACACAGACACTCTCACACCCACTCACATACACATACAGACACTCTCTCACCCACACTAATACTAGTACAGACACTCTCACACCAATTCTCATACACATATAGATACTCTCACACCCACACCCCTACAGACATTCTCAAAACCCACTCACATACCCATACGGACACTCCCACACCCATACTTACATCCATATACACTCACACCCACACTTACACCCATATACACTCTCACACCCACTCTTATACCCATAAAGATACTCATATCTACTCACATCCTCATACACTCACTCTCACATCCACTTCATACACATATAGACACTCTCAGACACACTCACATACACATACAGACACTATCACCCACACGTACACCTATACACACTCTCTCACACCCATTCACATACACTTTCACACCTACACATACACCCATACAGATACCCTCATACCGATTCACAAACCCCTAAAGACACTCTCACACCCACATACCCATACAGCACTCTCACACCAACACAGACTCTCTTACAACCATTCAGACACCTATACAGACACTCTCACACCCAGAGTTATAACCATACTATCACACCAACTCACATACACATACAAACAGACGGATTCGCGAGTCTACGTAAATCGTAAAACCCCTTATTTATTAAACACTATATATACAGGAGGTATTTGGAGCTTCCAACGATGTCCAGCCTTCTGGTACATTTACAATACAGTGGCTCCTATATACTTACATTTAAAAAAAAATATGACAAAACCGAAGATCGGAACCGCAAGCCTGTTCCGATCATGTGATCAGGATGAAAACAATAGACTTTCACTCATCTATATTTGCGGTGCAACGAAGAAACTACAGAACTCCCCCAAAAAATGTAAAAGAAAAATTCAATTATTAGTCACCTCTCATCACAACTCATACAGTACTGCAGTCATGAAGGAGCATAAGTGTCTCTCCTATCTTCATCAGCAAATAACCTGAGCACCTTTATGCAAATACGAGTCCACAAATTGCTGCAGCTATAACATTAGCCTAAGGCACTCCCTATTTTTCCAAACATTGCCCCTGACTAAGTGAGTTGGTAAGAAGAATAAAAGTACCAATTCACTGAAAAGAACAAAGGTTACAGGCACGTTATAGTTAGGTCCACATTTCACTTGTTCAAAACCATTGAAATGTGACAGTTATAGTTACCTGAGGTAACTATAATTTATGCCCTTAAATGTACTGCTTACGACCTCACATATTACATCACCCATGGCATGGTCAGTGATATCGCTGATGACATCACTCATGACATCTCCAATATCATCACTGATGACATCATCCAGAGAGTGTGTTTTTCAAATGTTACATCGGTGATGACATGGTCAGTGACATCACTGTTGATATCTCTAATGACATCACTGATGATATCATCCAGTGAGTGTGAGAGTTTTCTAAAAGTTTATGTGTTTAACATATATACCAAGGTACAACAAAGGTTAAAATAATATATTTAATGTACTACTAATGAGTGATACTATTTCTAACATATTTTATGTGAGTGGCTATGTGACCATGTGTATCCATGTGTGAGTTGGTTTCTGACGTCCTGTATGGGTGTGTGAGTGGCTGTATGGGTGGGTGTGTAAGTGCAGTATGGGTGTGTGAGTTGCTGTGTGATTAGCTGTATGTGTATATAAGTAGGTGTGTGAGTAGCTTTGTGAGTAAATGTATTGGTGAATGAGTGGGTATGTAAGTGGTTGTGCGGGTGAGTGAGTAGCAATGTATGCCTCATTGAGTGGGTGTGTATGTAACTGTATGGGTGAGTGAGTGTATGTATGAATGGCTGTATGAGTGAGTGACTGGCTGTGTAACTAGCTGTGAGGGTGAGTGAGTGGCTGTTATGTTACAAGAGTTGGTATGCAAGTGGCTGTATTGTATAGCACGTTTCTGTGTGAATAGATGTATGGGTGACTGAGTGGCAGTATTGAGAGGCTGTATGTATGAGTGAGTGGTTGTGTGAGTGGCTGTATAGGTAAATATGTGGGTGAGTCATTGTATGGGTGAGTGTATGGCTGTGTGAGTGGCTGTATGGGTAAGGTACTGGTTGTATGAGTAGCTGTATGGGTGAGTGAGTGATTGTGTGGATGGTTATACGAGTGAATGAGTGGGTATGTGAATGGCTCTATAAATGAATGAGTGGTTGTGTAAGTACTTGTTTGGCTCTGTGAATGGGTATGTGAGTGGTTTTGTGGGTGTGTGAGTGGGTGTATGAGAGGTTATGTAGGGGTATGAGAGGGTAGGTGGGTGCTTCTGTGGATGATGCTATCAGTGATGTCATCAGTTATATCACAGACCATGTCATGAGTAATGTAATATGTGAGGTCATAAGCAGTGCATTGCGGGGGCATAAGTTACAGTTATCTCAGCTAAGCAGAACTGCTGAACTTCACTGGTTTTGAACAAGTGAAATCCGAGCCTAACTATAACAACCATATAACCTTTGTTTTTTTAGTAAATTTCAAAGTTTTTTAAATTCTATTTTTAAAATATAGCGTCCCTGTAACCTTTGTTTTTTTCAGTGAATTTCAAAGGTTTTTTGAAGTGTGCTTCCTAGCCTAATGACCGTGTACCATACGTTTTTAAGTGAATTGCAACCTTTTTTTAAATTTGATTTCCTAACTGTAACTTGTAACCTTAGTGATTGAGTGCATGAGTGTCGCAGTGGGCATGAGAGGAAATGCATGAGTGTCTCAATGGGTGTGTGAGTATCTGTATGGGTCTGGGAGTGGGTGCATGAGTGTCTGAGTAGGTCTGTGAGTGATGGATGACTCTGTGGGTGGGTGGGTGTGTAAAACTGAGTGGGTCTGTGAGTGGGTGCATGAGTCTCTAAGAAGGTGTGTGAGTGGGTGTATGAGTGCCTCATTGGGTCTGTGAGTGGGTGTGAGCCTCTGGGTAGGTCTGTGAGTGGGTGTGTGTCTGAGTACTCTGTTTTTCCCTCTTCTGTGCTGTTTTGCCTTTTCTGCTCTCTGTTTTGCCTTGCCTGCTCATTTTTCTGCCCTCTGTTTTGCCCTCTTCTGCTCTGTTTTGCATTTTCTGCCGGTTTTAGTGCTCTCTGTTTTGCCATTCTTGCTAATTTTTTTTGCCCTCTTCTTCTCTGTTTTGCCTTTCCTTCTCATTTTTCTACCCTCTGTTTTTCCTTTTTTGCATGTTTTTCTGGCTTTTGTTTTGCCTTTCCTAATTGTTTTTCTGCCCTCTGTTTTGCCTTATTGGGGGAGGGGGCCGCACCCATTCCGGGGCTGATTTTGACACCGGGGACTCCATCTCCTGGGCCCCTGCCTTAATATATTCATATTCAAAAGGCACCAGCCAGCTCCCTGCCTCCTGTGAGAGGCGGCAATGCTGCTGCACGCAGAGAGCTGCTGAAAATGCAACTCCCTGCATGCAGTAGTAATAGTTTAATCTCTTTCCCTGCCTACATGCCTGTGGGCAGGGAAATAAATCAAATCTCCACTTCAAGTGGGCAAGAGCACTTTGACAGCTCCTACCCGCTGGAACCGGAGTGTTTGCTTTTGCTTGGAGGGAGCTGTCAGCTCACACCAAGCAATCGCAAACAGGTATGTCCCAGGACTGGACACCCCGGGACATAGCAGGAGCTGGCCCTGGAGGTGGTGGTCCCCAGTCCCATGTATGGCTGATGCCACAACTTCTTTTCTATAATGTGCTTTTTTGCCCTGACTGGGTCACTCTAGAAGGGTGAGTCAGTGCCTGTATGGGTTAGTGAGTGCATATGTGAGGGACTGTATGAGTGAGTGTATTCATGGCAGTGTGGGTGAGCAAGTGGATTTGTCAGTGGTACATTGGTAAGTAACTGGGTATGTGAAAGGCAGTGTAGGTAAGTAATGGGATATATGAGTAACTGTATGGGTGAGTGAGTGAAAGTAAAAGTGGCTGTATGGGTGAGTGTGTGCTTGTGTCTGACTGTATAGGTTAGTGAGTATGTGTTAGTATCTGTATGAGTAAGTGAGTGGGTATGTGTGTATCTGTATGTCTGATTAAGTGGCTGTGTGATTGACTATATAGGGGAGTGACTAGGTGTGTGAGTAGCTGTATTGGTGACTGACTCAGTGTGTGAATGGCTGTATGGGTGTATGAGTGGATATGTCAGTGGCTGTATTAGTGACTGAGAAGGTGTATGAGTGGCTGCATGGGTGAGTGAGTGAATGAATGAATTACTTTTATTTGTTTTTTTTAAATCATAAAAGGGTGTAACATACCGACATGAGATATACAATGTAAACGTGACTAAACTAAATTAAAATTATAGTAAAACAATTTTTATTAATAATAATGTGCCACACATAATGTAATTAATTCCAAGGTCTAACTTTTTGTGATACAATACCTCAATCAGATGTCTTTAAAATGATTTGTAAACGTATCTTTGCCTCCTGCTTTGGGTAAAGTGCTTGTGCTGAAAAGGGGAAGGGGAGAGAAGAAAAGAACGGATTAAAAGTTCTGGGGAGGACTCAACCCGACTGCATGATGAAATTCTGGTCATCTGTCCTGCTTTTCAAGTTCTTTTATCACAAAGTCCTTCTTTTCACGTTCTTTTGCTGCTAAATTCAAGAATTTGATTTTCTTGTAAGACAATTGAACAGAGGAGCCACTGAGACATTTTATGACTGCCGCTCTGCAAGTCCTTATTTATTCTTCTCTAAGGATTGGCCATAAAAGGAGCTTCCTCGTATTGTGTAGAGCCTGACAGATGCATAGTAGGTGTAATAGAGACTCTGCTCCATTACCACAGAGACGGCAATCCCTGGTTGACCAGGTCCGTAGCCATTTTTGTGTGAGATCTTTTATCAGGAAGAACCCCAGTCTCAATAGGGTCAGTTTCCGCTTGAAGTGATCTGTGAAGCACTCTTTTATATATGGTTGCCGTTTCAGCTGTTTGTAAGTAGGCATCACCATCCGTGCATGACTTTTGCCGGCCAGTAAGGCTTTATCTGTTTGCAGCGATAGTTTTTTGATGGCTTTATTGGTGATTTGTTTAAATGCAGAATATGGCATTGGTGTGTGCCAGGCTTCCTCAAGCTTTAATGTTTAAAGAGCTTGTTTTAAAATTCAAAATATTGACTTGTTCTGCCTTGATTGTTTTTCAACCTCCTCCCAGCAATTATGGGCTAACGTGTTTTCTTCAGCTGCCCTTATTCTCCAGTAGTATTTGACCAGGGCTCCTTGTGTAGCCGGTATCTGGTTTTTAGACCTTATTCCAGACGTATCTGAGCCTGAGAGATGTGACGTGGGTTTGTGAACAGTTTCTTGAATAATCTGGATTGGATTATGTTTAAAGTTGTCGAGTCCTTGGTGTTTAGCATTTCCGAGCTGTACGTAATAGATGGCAAAAATTTAGCTGCTACGACCTTTAATAGGTGGTTTGTTGAACTGCTGCTTAGTTATTTCTGCAGGGTTTTAAAGGCAAATAGTAGTTGTTTTACTTTTGTTTGCCCAAGGTCTTGATGTTGTTTGTAGCTGAGTTTTTCATCTATATGAACCTGGTAATATTTTTATACGTCCAACTGAGATAAGATGCTGGAATTTTTCCTCAAAACAAATTTAGGACGTTTTTTGAGGGTACTTGAGAAACATAAAACGTACGAATTTTTAAAATTGATTATTAGTTGTTCTTTTGAGGTGTATAGCGCTAATTGGGAGATCAGCAGCTGCAACAAGAGGCGTTTGGGAGAGCAGCAATATGTCGTCCGTATATTACAGGGTGACTATTGGGGTATTTCCCAACTTGGGAGGGTTGTCCCGAGTTAGACAAAGGTTGCTCTCTAAGTCGGCGGTGTAGATGTTGAATAAACTGGGCGCCAGTACCCATCCCTTCTTTAGCACGTTGATGTCAAGAGTTTCTTAGTTAAGCTCCGGCCATCCCCTTTTATTTATTTGAACCCCAAGTTTGCGAGTACAGGTTGACATTTGATCCTAATAAATTTGCAGGTGCTCCCCAGGCTTTTATTTTGGCCCATAGCTTGGATCTTGGCACTTTGTCGAAAGCTGCTTTGAGATCTACGAAGCATGCGTAGAGGATGTTTCAGTTGACAATTGCTTAGTTGGCTAAAAGGGTAACTTCAGATATGTTTGTTAAGGTGCCCATTCCAGCCCGGAATCCGGTCTGCATTTTTGCAATTAAATTTATGCTGCTGACCCAGGTCCCTAGATCTGCGAATAAGTTTGATGCGTAGATCTTTGCCTCTACATTGATGAGGGCTATCAGTCTGTAGTTGTTTGGGTCTGAACGTGTCCCTGATTTATATATGGTCTGAAGGATGCTGCCCCGACAGGAGTCGGGATGATACTGCTCTCTAAGCTGTGTATGAACAGGGGTGTTAAGTGGCTAGACCAAAATGCCTTATCGTTCCTAAACAGGGCATTAGACAGGCCATTGGGGCCTGGCCCTATCAGATCTCAAATGTTTAATTATGTTTGATGCATGCTTTTGAGTAATCTGTGCTTGTTCTTCCCTTAGCTCATGCTTGGTTAGGTCTCAACCTTTTGGGTTTCACGAGTTTCTTTTTGAGGTTGAGTACGTGGCTGTGTTATTGACTGTATGGGTGAGTGACTATTTGTGTGAGTAGCTGCATGGGTGACTGACTCATTGTGTGAATGGCTCTATGAGTGGATATGTCAGTGACCCTATTAGTGACTGGGTGTATGAGTGGCTGTATGGATGAGTGAGTGGATGTGTGTGTAGCCCTATGAATCAGTGAGTGGGTGAGTAAGTACTGGTATAGGCCTCTGAATGGGTTTGTGAATAGTTGTGTGAGTGTATGAAAGGTTCTGCTAGCATGCGAGTGGATGAGTCAGAGGTTCTGTGGATGATATCAACAGTGATATCATCAGTAATGTCTCTGACCATGCCATGAGTGAGAAGTCATAAGCAGTGCATTGCAGGGGGCATGAGTTAAAGTTGGTTCAGCTAACTATAACTGCTGATTTTTACTGGTTTCGTACAAATGAAAGCTGAGCCTAAGTATAACGTCTCTGTAACTGTTGTTTTTTTCAGTGAATTTCTAAGGTTTTTTAAATGCTAATTCCTAACTAGAACATCCTTGTAACCTTTGGTTTTCTCAGTGAAATTCTATGTTTTTTAAGGTGTAGTCACGTTTGCAGAGTGGTGGAGAAAGGGGGCGAGACTCCGACCAGCTCTCAGGAATCCCAATTGTGTAGGACTTACAAGTGGTACCAGGAGGGCTTCTTGGCCCCCAAGATCCCCACCGAGTAAAGTGGACTTCATCCCCCAACCAGTAGTGTACCAGGAGATGTGTTTGCAGAGTGGTGGAGAAAGGGGGCATGGCCTCCAAATACCTCTTAGCAAACCTACTGTAGCTAATAGGAGGGGTCATTTGTGGGGGCCAACAACCACTCCTATTACCTCCAGTAAGTCCTACACAGAAGAATTGCTGAGAAGTTGAAAGAGACCACGTCCCTTTTTTCCATCACTCTGCAACTGCACCTCCCAGAGCACTACTAAATGGGGGATGAAGTCCCCTTGGCTCTTGAGGGTTTTTGGGAGCCAACTGCCCCTCCAGTTACCTCCAGTTAGTCCCACACAATGGGACTACTGAGAGGTTTTCATTGGCCATGCCCCATTTATCCATTACTCTGCAAACGCACCTCCCGGCACACTACTAGTTAGGGGAGGAAGTCTCCTTGGCACTAGCAGTGCGCCAAGAGGCGTGTTTGCAGAGTGGTGGAGAAAGGAGGCGTACTGGAGGTAACAGGAGGTCTTGTTGGCCCCTAAAGACCCTCAGCAGCCAAGGAGACTTTATTGTGCCAGGAGGTGCGTTTGTAGTGTGTTGGAGAAAGGGGGCAGGGCCTCTGGTCAGTTGCAGACACCATCCCCTTTGGCCCTCCATTGCATTTTATTTTTTAACTAATTCTAAGAGGAGGGGGCTGCGCAGCACTCCTCTCAGGTTGATTTTGGCCCCAGGGATCCCAGCTCCCTCTTTTTAATTAAAACAAGGAAGGGGGTCCCGCAGCCCCCCTCCCGGGGCCATTTTCGGCCCAGGGACACCATCTCCTGTGCCCCTTTTTTGATTTTTTTTTTTTTTTTTTTTTTAAAGAGAGGGGCAGTGCTGCTCCTCTCCGGGGTTCAATTCAGCCCAGAGATCTCATCCCCCGGGGCCTGGCCTGTAGTGTGGGTACCCCGGTCCCACCCAGGGCACCCACTTTTTAAACACTGGGGACCCTGAAGGCCCAGCCATCCCTGGTGGCTCCCTGCCTCCTGCAGGAGCCGACATTGCTTTGAGACTAAGAGAGCTGCTTACATGCAGCTCCCTGGATCTCAAAGCAATTTGTCTGTTTCCCTGTTCGCTTGACAGCGGGCAGGGAAACAGACATGCTCTGCTTTCAGCATGCAAGAGCATTTTCTGCTCTCACTTGCTGAAAGTGGAGTGTTTGCTATGGCTTGGCAGGGGAGGTGTTACCACCAAGCCATAGCAAAGTGTAATGTCCCAGGGGTGGGCACCCAGGACGTTGCTGGAGCCAGCCCTGGGATGTGGTGGTCCCCAAGGACATCTAGGGCTCCACGAGGGGAGCCCCTTCCAATGTTAACTTTAGCCCTGGGTAGGTGGTGGTCCCCGGGTCCAGGGGTCCACAATGTACCCCCTTTATTATTGTGTTTCTTGTGTTTGTGCCCCAGTGAGGTGGTGGTTGCCAGGCTGCAATGGGGGCCTTAGAGCCTCCCCTGCATTTTGTTGAACAATGTATGTGCCCCAGGGAGGTGGCGGTCCCTGAAGCAGTGAGGGGTCGAGCGGGCTCCCCACAGTTAGTGTTCATTGCCCCCATGAAGGTGGCAGCCCCCGGGACTTTGCATAAGCCTAGGAGAGGGGCCCTATGAGCCCACCTCCTTCATGCATCCAGGATTCTGCCCACCAGGGGGCTTAAAAAAAAGACACGCGGGAGCCCTCACGTCTTTTAAAAAAACAATTTTGCTGCAGATTTGAGGATCCACCCACAAGTTCGCAGCAAAATAAAAAAAATATGCTTTTTATCGTCAGAGGTGTGTCTGAGGGACCCCCCACACCATATCTGGGGGGACAGGGTATTCCTACCCTGCCCCCTTTTCTTTATTTTTTTACTTTCTTTGCGGGACTCAGCTTCAAGATGGCTGCCAACACTTCCTGGTTGAAGCCAATCAAATTTTTGTAGGATCCACATGTCCACTGCAAGGACTTGCATCCCCAAATATCTATATTATTTTAAGTTAGATATCTCAAAACTAGTGAACGGATTTACACCAAATCACAAAAAGCACGCTTTCTGGACCAACATCTAGCTTTCTGCCAAATTTTGTGTAATTCCATGCAGCAGTTCATGCTGTAGTCATGTTAAACAAATGAAAAATCCCCATAGACATAACATGGGGAAAATGCTTTATGGGACCCCCCTTTTTCCTCTATCCCCGCGTTACAGATCACCCCGAAACTTTCAACACAGCAGCTGGAACGAAAAGGGGACGTTTTTTTTAACAGTTTGTGGAGATTCGCAAAGCGGCACCAAAGATATTGACAAAACAAAAATGCTTTTCCTATGGATACTTTGGTCCGAAATATAAATATATTACCTACTGGCAGTCACCAGTAGGTAGTTATAGTTAGGACCAAGTTTCCATAGGAAGAGCATTTTTTGTTTTGCTTATAACTTTGGCGTCGTTTGATGAATCTTCATGAAATTTTCCAATCTGATTATTTGTTCATATCAGCTGCTATGTTGAAAGGTTGGGGGTGATTCATCAAGGGGGGGCCGAGAAAAAAAAGGGGTCCCAAAAAGTGTTTTCTCCTTGTTAATTTCCATAGGAAACTTTAGACAAGGCTACAGGTCAAACGGGTGAACTGAATTACTCCACATTTGGCAGGGAGAAGGGTCTTGGTCTAGAAAGCACACTTTTGTTTATTTGGTGTAAATCCGTTCAGTAGTTTTGGAGAAGTATCGAAATTTACAGATATCGATATTTGGGAATTCTGCCATCTGATCGGCTGAGGTGTTACGAGCACGAGCTTGCTGCTTATTGGCTGCGAGTGGTTGCAACTAGGAAGTGTTGGCAGCCATTTTGTGATTCCGTTGAAATGAGTAAGGGGGAAAAAGGGCAAAAAGAGTAGGAAACAGGAGGATAGGAGAACTGTAACCTCTGTGGGGGAGTGCGAAGCAAAGTAGTCACTCCTACCGGACTGAAAGTGCGGTATTGCTCAGAGTGACAGGGTGCTGAGTTGAGATGCTGCTACACTCGGGTATGAAACCAAGAGCCAAAACCATGAGGTCATTGCTGCAAAGTGATGTGTTCTCATGTTTGTAGCATACCTGTGGAAGCAGTGTTAGTAGGCGTTTATACCATACAGGGAGTGGGAAGAGAACTACTGACCTCTACCGTGCGTTTATATCATACCGGAAGTGGGAAGCGAAGTACTCACGCCTACCGGTATGAAGACTCGGGAATCAAACCAAGATGATTGTTGTAAAGTGATGGGCTGTGGGCGCTGTAGCATACTGGCCGCTGTAGTATAACTGTGTACGTAGTATTAGTATGCGTTTATACTATACAAGAAGTGGGAAGCGAACTACTCACCCCTACTGGTCTGAAGACTCGGGGATTAAACCGTGAGCTCATTGCTGTAAAGTGATGTGCTCTGGGCACTGTAGCATACCTGTGGAAGTAGTGTTAGTTTGCGTTTATACAATACAGGGAGTGGGAAGCGAACAACTCTCTGCTACCGGTCTGAAGACTCGTGGATGAAACCATGAGCTCATTGCTGTAAAGTCATGTGATCTGTGTAGTATTCCAATGTAAGTCATAGTAGAATGTTAGTATGTAATGCTACTATAATGTAAGTATGTAATGTTAGAATGTAGGGCTGTCATGGGGGAATCTTGGGGAGTTTGTACACGGTGTTGGAGAAGACGGTTGCCTTGCTGTCTGGTCCTGTTGGTGGCAATTTAAGCGGTCTTCTTTTCCTGCAATAAATCTACTTATCAAATCCACTGCTGTCTTCCTCTTCACTACATACATTTGGTGACGAGCGGGAGAAGGTAAAAAGAAGGCAGCACTCACCAAGATTTCGAGCTTGCTTGCGTTCTGCTGAAGACCCGTTTTCTTGGTGAAGCTGTTTCATCCCAGGGTCATCGGCTGATCGAACTATGTGATTCTAATTCTCGTAGGATTTATATTTTTTGATTTTGGGCTTGCTCTGCTTCTTCACTACACTCTGGTTGCTGTACTACATGTGTGAAAGTAGTGTTAGTATGCGTTTATACTAATTCTGCAGTTATGCATTAACCAATGCATCATGGCCCTATGGAGCGCCACCTCCCAGGCGCAGGTCATACAATGTCCCGGGGTGTGCATCTGCGGGACTTTTTTGTTTGCTATTACAGGGCGGGAGCGTTGCTTCCACCCTGTGATAGTAAATTCTTGTTTGCCTCGTTGAACCGAGAGGAGGAAAACCTTGTATCGCTTCAATAAAGCGGATTGGGATGGTAAAAATGGAGGAAAAAAAATTAAGCGGGGTCTCATCCGTTCATTTAAATGAGCCCACTGGTGGGTAATGTTCCGGCGCCAATCCTATTATTATATTGCGGGGTCTCTGCAGCACTGGGGACCGTAATCTCACATGTAAATTAGGCGCAGGAGGGCACAGAGACGTTTCGCAGACTAGGGGATCGACACCTCCCCGGGTATTGTTTACGAACTGTTCAGGGGGCTTCGAGGCCAACTCAAGACCGGGGATCAGCAACCTCCGGGGCTTTACTTAAATATGCAGGGTTGGCCTCGCCAGCCCTTGAAGCCTTCCGTGGCCCTAGGCAGTGCCTTATTGGTTCTGAAATCACACGGGCAGTAGTCATGGTGTTATAAAGTGATGCACTCATTGAACCCTTGCCGTTGTAGAATTACCCAGGCTTCATTTATGTAATAGTCTGTCGGTTTGTATTTGGTAGGTGCACCGCAAAATTAAAAAGGTTTTCCCTCATAGCCTACTATCAACCGCTGATTTTCACAATAAACTACAGACAAGTGTTGTCAGAAAAAGAAGGCCCATACACTCACTTATTTATTGGTAAAAAAATTACTTTTATTAAAACAACACAAATAAATGGAAATTTAACTTTATTCGAACAACAGTAAAACATGAAAGAAGTGGGTGGGACTCCTCTGGAAGCAGCGTAAAAAACCTCCAAGAGAAAAAAGAAGCATAAGTATGTGTCCCTTGTCCAAGAGAACAAGCATTTGAAATGCAATAGGTCTCGCATTAACGCGTGTTTAAGCTATTGGCATTGTAAATGACAATGCCTTTTATTGCTCTTTTAAAAACGAAAACAAAAATAAAAGGCAGTGTTATTTGCATTGTCAATAGCTCAAACTCGCGTAAATTCAAAACCTATTGCATTGCAAATGCTTGTTAATTGCTGGCAGGTCAATGACCAGGAGAGACCCGGCCCACTTAAAGCCCCGCGCACTGTACGTTTTCAAGCAAGCGCCCTCTGCACGAGACTAAAGGCTCCTTATCCTTTGACCCAAGGTACCGTGCCCAGTGACACTGGCTCCTGCTCACAGTATGAGGTTCCTATCCCTAAAACTCACCACCATTGGCTCACCGCATGTGACCAGAGGCAGCCTTAAGCTACGCTCATGAGCTGGCATCAGAAAATAGGCAATACCAGCACGTGCCCTGAAGTTCTCGTAAGGCTCCACTTAGGCGCTCTAAAAACGTCAAAATAAATACAATGAAATAACAAGCCCGGGAGTTGTGTGCGCATGCACACGCTGAAAGAAAATTTTAAAAAGCACGCGAGTGGTGCTCTGAGGCGCTGGAGTGAGTGCGCTGGCGATGAGCGGGTGCGTGATCACGCATCCTGCTCTTTTTCAAAGCACATACTCGTGCTTGTGGCGCGTCGCTGCGCACTCCCGCAAGCCGTATGCCGCTATAAGCACGAGTATGTGCTTTGTAAAAAAAGCTGCACGACGACTAAAGGTCTCCTAAGCAGTGCATGTGCACTGCTTAGGCGAGACCTAAAAAGAAAGATAGTCAGAATGAAAGGAAGAAAGTGAGAATGGGACAGAGAGCGAGTGGGTGGAAGGGAGAAGGGGAGGGAGAGTTAAAAGAACAGAGGGAGGAGGAGACAGAGCGTCAGCGTCAGCCTACTGCACCCAGCCCTCACTGTTCACCTCCCGTCACCCGTGTGTCTGGGATGCTGGGGTCTGCGAGAAACAGTGCGGTCCAGCAAGTCTTTCAAATGAAACAGAGATATGAATGAGGCCAGAGATTATATTATTATCTACGGCAACATCGCTTGTCTGCACCTGTGCACCCAGGCTGCTGCACCCCAGCCCCTTCCCCCGCACTGTGCTCAATTGCAGCTTCTGCGCACTGAGGCTTCAATGCTCACCTGCCACAACCGGTGTGTCCAACAAAGTGCCGGTGCGAGCTCCAACTCTGGGGTGCCGCTCTTAGGGTGGCACAGCAGGTTTCTGGTCGGGGACGGTGTCTTGATGCCATGATGGAAGGCGTCAGAAAGGCCAGAACATCAGCACCGGTTGAGCACCTGCTGCGTGCTTTTTCATGCAACTAACTCAGTGTCTGAAAAGGGAGAAATAATATAATGTTGGAAACGTCTTGAGGTAAATGAAGGTTTCTTTCAAGCTTAAGAGAGAACACCAGTTGAGAGCATCCTTTCTTCTTGAAGTACGATCTACCAACTGTTAGTGGTAATCGTGGTTCAAAGAGGAGTTGGAGTGCACGAGAATACACAAGGGTAAATAATAATATATTATGCCAACGTTCACATACAAAGGAACAGAGCGCATGCTAGATGGATAATGTGTGCGTGCAATGCAGTTGGGAATGCCTGTGTGCATGTACACTTAGTAATCAGCTCACTACAGTGCCCCAAAAGCCAACACCACGTGTCTGTAGGGCAGCGCTGCCCGCTGTCTCAGGCCTACAGTACGGTCCAACAGGTCCTTAAAATGAAACAGAGATTGACTGAATGAGGTAAGAGATCACATCATTACGCACGGCAACATCGCCTGTTTACATCTGTGCACCCAGGCTGATGCACCCCATCCCTTCCGCCGCACCGCGCTCAATTGCAGCCCCCGTGCACTCAGGCCCCACTGCTCACCTGCTGTCATTGGTTTGTGTCCAAACACGACGGACAGCAGTGTTCACAATTCAGATGTAGTTTTGATTGCCAGGATGATGGACACCTCATGGATGTCTTTTTTTATTGCGCATTGTGATATGCGAGGTGGATGCGGCCATATCACCTGAAGCAGTGTGGAAGATCTGGGACATGTGGCGTCGTCGTTATCCTATTTATACGTACGCAAAGTGGGCTGGGCTTGCGTACGTCAGGCCAGCGTAGGGGTGTGAATAAGTATTCCGGGGACCTGGGCGTTGTTCAGTTCCTGTCTGGGCAGGAAATGTACTTATGTGTGTGTCCCTGTTGCAGATTTGTCGTCGCACAATCCGCAATTTACATTAATGAAGCATGTACCGGGAGGGCAACTATCGCTAATGAGATGCTGTCCAAAACATTGAATGAACAACATCACATGTCGTTGTCAAGCTTGTGGATATGCGCAGACACGCATGTCAATGGTGTGCGGTATTATTGAAAGTGTTGCTATCGCGAAGCGCACACATATGAATGTGCTCGGATGGAGGGAGGATCAGCAGTGAGGCTACGTCATACACAGTGATAACGCTCAATACAGTCAAGCAATGAATGTCAAACGTGAATCTGAATGTCTCATGTATGACACACTACTATACTGGTCAAGCCAGACAACAGAGCATACTGCAACACAAATATACACATTACTCTTTAATGTTTGTCACATGTGATCTAGGATGTGCACTCTGCCCGTGGCTGATGATACCCCTTCGAGCCACCAATACCCAGGCTGAAAGCAGCACAATAATGCGCGCACACACACACACACACCAGGGGAATCGTGTAACACACATTTGTTTTTTGATGTAACTTTTCAGATGCATGGCTATTACACGTGGAAAGCTACTATAGAGCATGATTATTGAGCAAGATGATCGTTGCATGTTGTGTGTAGTATAAGATATATGTACACAGTAAAAAAGTTTTCAAAAAAGCTCTGTAAGCAGAAGAGGTGTCTCTCATCAAACGCTGTAGAGAGAATGACTAAAATGGGTGGGGTCCTCCAACTGTTACAATGGTAAATGTTATGAACCAATCAAAAGCTTTTTTTTAAGCGCGCACCGAGCGCGCAAGGAGGCCGCACCGGACGCGATTTTGAGAAAATATATTTACCATAATATAAGTTTATTACAGTTAGAAATATGTAAATGTGGAAAATATTTTAGATTATCGCTTGCTCTCATATACACTTTAAACTTATTTAGTTATAGTGTTGAGACAAAAAAATAAATGAGGGAATGGCGTACCCAGCGTGATACCATATGTCTATGACGTAACACAGGGCCTGGCTACGTGCACTCGCATACGGAATGCGCTGCCGGCACAACCCTATACGTAGATGACGTAACGCACATATAGGTACCGCGCAGCCATCTTATACCAAACTAGGAGCTGGCGCGACCTTATACGTATATGATGTTAGATGGGACATGGTGATACGAAGCAGTCGGATACGAAATGCACATCCTTAACGAGTGTCGCAATATCGCGGATAGGATTCGCGTGGTGATGGAGCTTGGTACACTACCGGTGGGGGAGTCTAGTTTTCTAAAAAAAAAAAACATACTTTTTTGGAAGATATAAAAAATTACATCATTTTTCAAATGTAAAAAAAAAAGGATAATAGAGTTGCAAAATATTACACACAAAAATAGAAAAAATATAGGTTTTATAAATATTAAAATATGAAAATTAACATTTAAAAAACCTTTGAAATGCACTGAAAAAACCATAGGTTTTACAGACGTTATAGTTAGGAATTACCATTTAAAAAACATTAGAAATTCACTGGAAAAAAAATGTTTCAGGGACGTTATAGTTAGTTGAACATTTGACTCATATAAAACCAGAGAAAATCGCCTATTATAGTTAGTTGAGCTAACTACAACTCGCGCGCCCACAATGCACTGGTGATGATGTCACATATTACATCACTCATGACATGGTCAGTGACATCACTGATGACATCTCAAATGACATCACTGATGACATCATCCACGTGATAATCTGATGCACATACTGACGGCCCAATATAAACTTTGATACATGCACTCTAAAATACAGACTACTATTTTTGAAACCATACACACAACAATGCCAGATACTACATACCACCCACTATTTCCTAGGTCTACACTCACATCCACTCGCTTATACATGCAGTTACTCATCAATACAGTACTATAATATGCACTCATACACAAATACATACAGTCACAGTCCATCACTCATCCATAGTTAATCGCACACCTAGTCAGTCATGCAAAGAATCAATCACATAGGCATTTACTCATGTATACTGTTATACACACCAACTGTATTATTTATACACACACCACATCACTTATTTATGCAGATACTAACACATACTTACTGTCTTATACAATCACTGATACAAGCAGACACTCTTTTATACGCCCACTCTTCAAATAACGTACTCTCACGTATAGTCATTTATATACTCCAACACTCACATATACTGCCTTAAAACATATGTAGGTACTCACACATATACCAGTGAGACATTCATTCCCTCACGTACACACCCATGCACACACTAACTCACCCATACAGCCCTTCCCAGATGCACTTATATAATACATACAACCAGTGAATCACACACTCAGACATGTATGCACAGAGTCACAAACCTCCGCACCCATCCATACAGACACTCAGGCACCCATACAGATACTCAGACAACAAATCAATAACCCATATAGACACTCATGTAGCTACTCGCCAACCCATGGAACCGCTTATACACCAACTGAGACACTAATACAGACTTTCACACAGTTTACTCACTAACCCATACATTCAGTAACACATGTTCAATCACTCACTTATACAGTCAGTCATGCACCTACTAAATAATCCATTCAGGGACTTGTAAATTTACTCTTTCTTCAATATACCTTGGCATAGATATATATGAAAAATATTTAAACTTTACAGAAACACACATTCACTGGATGATGTCATCAGTGATGTCATGAGTGATGTCACTGACCATGTCATGAGTGATGTAATATGTGATGTCATCACCAGTGCATTGCGGGCGCGCAAGTTATAGGTAGCTCAACTAACTATAACAGGCAAATTTCTATGGTTTTATATGAGTCAAATGTCCAACTAACTATAACATCCCTGAAACCTATGGTTTTTTCAGTGAATTTCTAAGGTTTTTAAATGCTAATTCCTAACTATAACGTCTGTAAAACCTATGTTTTTTTCAGTGAATATATATATATATATATATTACCTACTGGCGGTCGCCAGTAGGTAGTTATAGTTAGGACCTAGTTTCCATAGAAAAAATGTTTTTTGTTTTCCCAATAACTTTGGTGCCAGATGACGAATCTTTGCGAAATTCTCAAAACTAGTGGGGCGCTTCGGTCACCTCTATTCTGAAAGTTTCGGGGTGATTCGTCAAGCGGGGACGAGAAAAAAGGGAGGTCCCACAACGCATTTTCCCCATGTTATTTCCCATAGGAAACTTTAGACACGGCTACAGCCCGAACAGCTGAACAGAATTACATCAAATTTGGCAAAAAGGTAGTGCTTGGTTCAGAAAGAGCCCTTTTTTTTTTAATGGTGTACTTCCGTTCAGTAGTTCCTGAGAAATTCAAAAAAATAGAGGTCAAAAAATCAATTTCCCATAGGAAACTTTAAACACGGTTACAGCCAAAAGTGCTGAATGGAATTACACCAAATTTGGCAAAAAGGTAGTGCTTGGTTCAGAAAGTGCCCTTTTTTTTTAAAAGATGTAAATCCATTCAGTAGTTGCTGAGAAAATCAAAAAATAAAAGTTGTGATATATAGAGGCGCCCTCCCGACCACAAGCTTTATGCTAATTGGCTGTCACCACTCCAAACCAGGAAGTGTTGGCAGACATCTTGTGCTAACCGAGGCACAAGAAAACAGAAAAAATAACGCGCAAAACAAGAAAAGGGGGCAGGGTGGAAACACCCTGACCCCCTAGGCCTGCTTAGGGGTCAAAAATTATTATTTATTTTTATTTTTTTTTTTAAATCGGCGAGTTGCGCGGAGGATCCACGGATCCGGCCGCAAAAATTTTAAAAAATGAAGCACAGGCTCCTGCACTTCGTTATTAAATAGCCTCCGGGTGGGCCAAGTCCCGGGGGCATGCAAAAAATAGAATTGCGGGGGCCCGGGGAACCCCCGCAGCCCCGGGGACCCCCACCCCCTGTGGTTTTCTATAAATATTTGTGGGGGGTACAGAGCCCCACCAGCCCCGGGGACCGCCACCCCGGGCTTCTTTTTTAATGTATGGGGGCCTCAAAGGCTCCCCCAAGCCCCAGGGACTGCCACCCCCTGGGGCTTTGATTAATTATTTGCGAGGGGTACACTGCCCCCCCGCATCCCTGGGGACCACCACACCCCGGGCTTCTTTTTTTTAAAAAAAAACCTGTGCGGGGGGCTGGAGCCCCTCCACACGCCCCGGGGACCGCCACCTCTCCGGGGCACTAATATGTAAATTAGGGGGTCCGTTGAGGACCCCCAAGCCCTGGGGACCACCACCTTCCAACAGCTATGTACAGATTTGGAGGGGGCCGCGCGGCCCCCCTCCTGGACCCTGTGATGGCCCTGAGGACTGCCACCCCCAGGGCCAGCTCCTGCAGTGTCCCTGGGTGCCCACCCCGGGACACTGCTGTTTGCTATGACAGGGCGGGAACCTCGCAGCTCCTGCTCTGTCATAGCAAACAGTGGTTTGGATCTTGGAAGAGAGAGCAGGAAACCTGCTCTCTCTTGCAAAATCCAAACCAGATAGCTTTTCCACACAGGGAGCTGCATGTTAGTAGCTCCCCATGTGGAAAAGCAATGCGGGCTCCCGCAGGACGCGGAGAGCCAGCAAGGACCGTGGGGGCATTGGGGCTCCCCCCACGGTCCCAATTAGTGGCCAGGCCTTGAAAGATGGGGTCCCCAGGGCCAGAAGTGGCCAGGGAGGGGGGCCACGTGGCCCCTCTCCCCAAAATAAACAAAATAAATTTAAAACTTTTTTTTAGAAAAAGGCAGGCCCCGGGGGATGGGGTCCCTGGGGCCAATGGAGGCCTCAGGAGGGGGGCCTCGCAGCCCCCTCCACATAAAAAATACAAACAAAATGTGGCCATGCCCCAGGGCCAGAAGTGGCCACGGGAGGGGGGGCACTCGCGGCCCCCTTCCTGTTCATTGTTTTTTTTTAAAAGGGGTCAGGCCCTGGGGGATGGGGTCCCCAGGGCCCACAAAAAGGGAAAAGAAGGGGGGCCACACAGCCCCCTTCTAAAAAAAACTAAAACTAAAAAAAAAAGGACTGTGATCGTGCCAGAGGCCTCGCCCCCTCCCAGCAACACTCTGCAAACGTGCCCTGTGGTGCGTTTTAAATTGGGAAATTAACTCCCCTTCAATACTGGGGGTCCCTGGGGGCCAACTAGCCCACCAGGTCCCTCCAGTAAGTGCCACAGGGCTGCGTTGCAGAGAGGTGGTCCAGGCCATGCCCCTTTTTACACTTCTCTGCAACGCAGCACTGTGGGGCTTACTGGAGGTACCTCGTGGGCTAGTTGGCCCCAGGGACCCTCAAGATTCAAGGGGCTTAATCTCCCAACTTAAAACGTGCCACAGGGCGCATTTGCACAGTGGTGAAGGGAGGGGGCGGGGCCTGAGGTGACATGTGTGCAAACACGCCCTGTGGCGCATTTAAAGATGGGGAATTAATTCCCTTTCAATCCTGAGGGCCCCTGGGGGCCAGCTAGCCCGCCATGTACTTCCAGTAAACGCCACTGCGCTGCATTGCAGAGAGGTGGTCCAGGTCATGCCCCTTTTTACACCTCTCTGCAATGTAGTTCTGTGGTGCTTACTGGCGGTACCTGGTGGGCTAGTTGGACCCCAGGGACCCTCAGGATTCAAGGGGACTTAATCCCCCAACTTAAAATACGCCACGGGCGCGTTTGCACAGTGGTGAAGAGAGGGGGCAGGGCCTGAGGTGACATGTGTGCAAACACGCCCTGTGGCGCGTTTTAAGTTGGGGAATTAATTCCTCTTCAATCCTGAGGGTCCCTGGGGGACAATAACCTCACCAGGTACCGCCAGTAAGCGCCATTGCGCTGCGTTGCACAGAGGTGGGCCAGGCCACTCTCCTTTTGACACCTCTCTGCAACGCAGCTCTGTGGCGCTTAATGGAGGTACCTGGTTGGCTAGTTGAACCCCAGGGACCGTCAGGATTCAAGGGGACTTAATCTCTCAACTTAAAATGGCCACAGGGCATGTTTGCACACATGTCACCTCAGACCCCCTCCCTTCACCACTGTGCAAACGCGGCCCGCAGTGCATTTTAAGAGGTAGTTTTAATCCCCCTGCCCTATTATGTACTAGGGCCTTACAGAGGAGGTCATGCCAATCACAGGGGTACCCCAACGCATAGTGTTCCCTAGTGTATGTAGGTGTTTTCACTGTATTCTAAGTGTCTTTAAGCATAGCACTGGCTCTAGCCCTGGTTAGTCAGTTCCCACCAGTACCCGTCTGAAAAAGTTGTGGGCACAGGATGATTTTGCAACAAGGCCTCTTTCTGCTGCTCTGTTGGTTCTTTCTGCACGTCTTGCTTCTTCCTGCAATTTTCTTCGTCTTTGTGGACTTCTGTTGCCTCTTTCCGCATTTCTTTTGCTTCTTTCTGTGCCTTTTTTCTTCTTTCTTTACATGTCCTACCTCTGTATGCATAGTTAGAAACTAGCATTTAAAAAACCTTTGAAATTCACTTTAAAAACCATAGGTTTCAGTCACGTTATAGTTAGAAATTAGCATTTAAAAAACCTTAGAAATTCACTGAAAAAACCATAGGTTTTAGGGAAAGTTATAGTTAGTTGGACATTTCACTCGTACAAAACCATAGAAATTCCCCCGTTATAGTTAGTTCAGCTAACTATAACTCGCGCCCCGCAATGCACTGCTGATGACGTCACATATTACATCACTCATGACATGGTCAGTGACATGACTGATGACATCTCTAATGACATCACTCATGACATCACTCATGACATCATCCATGTAATAATTTGATGCATCTTCTCACACCCTAATATAACCTTTGATACACCCACTCTAAATTACAGACCATTCTCAAAACCATAGACACTCCAACACCAATTACTACATACACACTCACTGATTCTTAGGTTTACACACACATCCACTCACTCACCCGTACAGTCACTCATACTTATCGTCACTCAGTACAGGACTATCATATGCACTCATACACCTATACATGCTCAGACGTGAGTCCCTTGCTCACTTTGCCACTGGATTCAAGCAAGCCTGGCTGAAGACGGCTGAAATGCCAGAAACCGGTCCTAGGAAGCTTGTTTCCGGTCCAGGGAAGGCATGGCTTGGCAGTTCGGGCTGGACTGTTCCCATGAGGCAAAGGGTCAGACTGATTTGCATATGGCCATGTCTGAACTGGGGTGGCAGAGTGGACTAAAGAACGGTGATGGATCAAACCCAGATCTGTTGACTGGGTGTGAGTGTTTGATTGGTTCTGATGCTCCGTCCATTACCACCCCTTTTTGTACCGCTTTGTTCGCCATAAGTTGGCAGGGCATGCTCAGACGTGAGTCCCTTGCTCACTTTGCCACTGGATTCAAGCAAGCCTGGCTGAAGACGGCTGAAATGCCAGAAACCGGTCCTAGGAAGCTTGTTTCCGGTCCAGGGAAGGCATGGCTTGGCAGTTCGGGCTGGACTGTTCCCATGAGGCAGAGGGTCAGACTGATTTGCATATGGCCATGTCTGAACTGGGGTGGCAGAGTGGGCTAAAGAACGGTGATGGATCAAACCCAGATCTGTTGACTGGGTGTGAGTGTTTGATTGGTTCTGATGCTCCGTCCATTACCACCCCCTTTTGTACCGCTTTGTTTGCCATAAGTTGGCAGGGTATGCTCAGACGTGAGTCCCTTGCTCACTTTGCCACTGGATTCAAGCAAGCCTGGCTGAAGACGGCTGAAATGCCAGAAACCGGTCCTAGGAAGCTTGTTTCCGGTCCAGGGAAGGCATGGCTTGGCAGTTTGGGCTGAACTGTTCCCATGAGGCACAGGGTCAGACTGATTTGCATATGGCCATGTCTGAACTGGGGTGGCAGAGTGGGCTAAAGAACGGTGATGGATCAAACCCAGATCTGTTGACTGGGTGTGAGTGTTTGATTGGTTCTGATGCTCCGTCCATTACCACCCCCTTTTGTACCGCTTTGTTCGCCATAAGTTGGCAGGGTATGCTCAGACGTGAGTCCCTTGCTCACTTTGCCACTGGATTCAAGCAAGCCTGGCTGAAGACGGCTGAAATGCCAGAAACCGGTCCTAGGAAGCTTGTTTCCGGTCCAGGGAAGGCATGGCTTGGCAGTTCAGGCTGGACTGTTCCCATGAGGCACATGTCTGAACTGGGGTGGCAGAGTGGGCTAAAGAACGGTGATGGATCAAACCCAGATCTGTTGACTGGGTGTGAGTGTTTGATTGGTTCTGATGCTCCGTCCATTACACCCCCTTTTGTACCGCTCATACACCTATATAGACACTCACACACCACCACTCATCCCTAGAGGTACTCACACACCTAGTCAGTCAAGCAAATAATTAATCACACTGCCATTTACTCACCTATACAGTTATACACACACCAGCTCAATTACTCATACAAATACTAGCACATTCTTACACTCTTATACAATCACTGATGCAAACACACACTCATCCATACAGCCACTCTCACAATCCTGGCTGAAGAGGGGTGAATCCCCAAAACCGGTCCTAGGATGCTTGGTTCCAGTCCAGGGAGGACCTGGCTTGGCAGTTCGGGCTGCACTGTTCCCATGAGGCACAGGGTCAAGACTGATTTGCATATGGCTGGGTTCAAACTGGAATGGCATGGTGAGCAAAAAAACGATGGGTTTACGCCCAGATCTCTGTACTGGGGTGAATGTATGACATTGTTCTGCATTCTGTCCATCAATTGTTTTTGCATTTGTCACCCCGAGTGGGACGGGTATGCTCAGACGTGAGTCCCGTGCACTCCATGCCACTGGAATCAAGCTATCCTGGCTGAAGTGGGGTGAAACCCTGAAACCGGTCCTCGGATGCTTGGTTCCAGTCCAGGGAGGACCTGGCTTGGCAGTTTGGGCTGCACTGTTCCCATGAGGCACAGGGTCAAGACTGATTTGCATTTGGCTGGGTTCAAACTGGAATGGCGAGCAAAAAAACAATGGATTTAGGCCCAGATCTCTGTACTGGGGTGAATGTATGACATTGTTCTGCATTCTGGCCATCAACTGTTGTTTTTGCATTTGTCACCCCGAGTGGGACGGGTATGCTCAGACGTGAGTCCCGTGCTCTCCATGCCGCTTGAATCAAGCTATCCTGGCTGAAGAGGGGTAAAACCCCGAAACCGGTCCTAGGATGCTTGGTTCCAGTCCAGGGAGGACCTGGCTTGGCAGTTCGGGCTGCACTGTTCCCATGAGGCACAGGGTCAAGACTGATTTGCATATGGCTGGGTTCAAACTGGAATGGCATGGTGAGCAAAAAAACGATGGATTTAGGCCCAGATCTCTGTACTGGGGTGAATGTATGACATTGTTCTGCATTCTGGCCATCAACTGTTGTTTTTGCATTTGTCAGCCCGAGTGGGACGGGTATGCTCAGACATGAGTCCCGTGCTCTCCATGCCACTGGAATCAAGCTATCCTGGCTGAAGAGGGGTGAAACCCCGAAACCGGTCCTAGGATGCTTGGTTCCAGTCCAGGGAGGACCTGGCTTGGCAGTTCGGGCTGCACTGTTCCCATGAGGCACAGGGTCAAGACTGATTTGCATGTGGCTGGGTTCAAACTGGAATGGCATGGTGAGCAAAAATACGATGGATTTAGGCCCAGATCTCTGTACTGGGGTGAATGTATGACATTGTTCTACATTCTGTTGTTTTTGCAACTCTCACAATCAGACACTCTCACTTATAGCCATTTATGTACTCCAACACACATATATACTGCTTTTCACATATGTATTTACTCACACATGTACCACTGAGATATACATTCAGTCACTAACACACCCATACACACACTCACCCACCCATACAGTCCATCACAGATGCACTCTTGAAACCATGCTCCCAGTGAATCACCCACTCACACATCTATGCACAGAGTCACTCACACCCCATCCACACGAACACTCTGGCACCCATACAGATACTCAGACAGCCAATCAATAACCCATATCGACACTCATGCAGCTATTCGCAAACCCATGCAGCCGCTTACACACCAACATACAGACGGATACAGACATTCACACAGTTTAGTCACTAACCCATGCATTCAGTAAGATACACTTAATCACTCACTTATAGAGTCAGTCACGCACCTACTAAATCATCCATTCAGACACTTATACACCCACTCATTCTTCAATACACCTTTCCCTATATATATTAAACATAACTTTACAGAAACACACAGTCACTGGATGATGTCATTTGAGATGTCATCAGTGATGTCACTGACCATGTCATGAGTGATATAATATGTGATGTCATCAGCAGTGCATTGCGGGGGCGCGAGTTATAGTTAGCTGAACTAACTATAACGGGGGAATTTATATGGTTTTGTATGATTGAAATGTCCAACTAACTATAACTTTCCCTAAAACCTATGGTTTTTTCAGTGAAAATATATATATATATATATATATATATATATATATATGTTCACTGCAAAAACCATAGGTTTCACACATGTTATAGTTAGCTGGACATTTCACTCGTACAAAACCATTGAAATTCCCCCGTTATAGTTAGTTCAGCTAACTATAACTCGCGCGCCCGCAATCCACTGCTGATGACGTCACATATTACATCACTCACAACATGGTCAGTGACATCACTCATGACATCACTGACATCACTGATGACGCCATCCATTGAGTATGTGTTTCTGAACAGTTTTAATATGTTTAATATATATAGGGAAAGGGCTGTTGAAGAATAAGTGGGTGTACAAGTGTGTAAATGGATGATTTTCTGTGGTGCGTAACTGACACTATAAGTGAGTCATTAAATGTATCTTACTGCAGACTAGTGACTAAACTTTGTGAATGTCTGTATGTGTCTGTATGTTGAGGTATATGTGGCTGCATGGTTTTGTGAATAGCTATATGAGTGTCTATATGAGTTATTGATTGCTTGTCTGAGTATCTGTATGGGTTCCTGAGAGTTTGTATGGGTAGGGTGTGTGACTAGATGTGTGAGTGGGTGATTCAGTGGGTGCATGGTTTTAAGAGTGCATCTGTGATGAACTGTATGGTTGAGTGAGTATGTATGGGTGTGTTAGGGATTGAATGTATATCTCAGTGGTACATTTGTGACTAACTACATATGTGAAAGGCAGTATATATGCATGTAAGAGTATATAAGTGGGTAGATGTGAGAGTGTGTGATTGTGAGAGTGACTGTATGG
This sequence comes from Triturus cristatus, assembly GCF_964204655.1. Taxonomy (NCBI): domain Eukaryota; kingdom Metazoa; phylum Chordata; class Amphibia; order Caudata; family Salamandridae; genus Triturus; species Triturus cristatus. Next base: position 381,004,067 of record NC_140586.1, on the reverse strand, counting down.
ATGAGTGTGTGCTTGTATCAATGATTCTATAAGAGCGTATGAATGTGGTCCACTATTTTTATGAGTAAGTGAACTTGAGTGTGTATAACCGCATAGGTGAGTAAATGGGAGTGTGATTATTTGCATGACTGACTAGGTGTGAGAGTACCTCTATGGATGATTGGTGGTGTGTGAGTGTCTATATAGGTGTATAAATGCATATGATAGTCTTGTATGGAGTGACTGTAAGTATGAGTGACTGTACAGGTGAATGAGTGGAGGTGTATGTAGACCTAAGAGTTAATAAGTGGGTATGTAGTTATTGGTATTGGAGTATCTATGGTTTTGAGAATGGAACTCTGAAATTTTGAGTCGGTGTATCAAAGGATATATTAGGGTGTAAGAAGATACGGTAATTTATCACATGGATGATGTCATCAGTGATGTCATCAGTGATGTCATTTGAGATGTCATCAGTGATGTCATTAGTGATGTCACTGACCATGTCATGAGTGATGTAATATGTGACGTCATCAGCAGTAGATTGCGGGCGCGCGAGTTATAGTTAGGTGAACTAACTATAACGGGGGAATTTCAATGGTTTTGTACGAGTGAAATGTCCAGCTAACTATAACATGTGTGAAACCTATGGTTTTTCAGTGAATTTGCAAGGTTTTTTAAATGCTAATTCCTAACTATAACGTGTGTGAAACCTATGGTTTTTTTACTGAATTTGCAAGTTTTTTTAAATGCTAATTTATGTATGTATTATTATATTTTATATATATTTATTTTACAATAAACTACCTATATATATAGTTATAGATTGACTGTATCCTGTAATATGGAATGGCTCACCTCTTTTTTTTTTTAATTTGGATAAAGTTGAACAGCATAGTTAATATCTTCCATAAACTTATAAACAGTTTTTTTTTTTTAGGGTTTTTCACGGTGCGCGCACTGTCTCCGTGTGCGCATGCGTGCATGCTCCGTGCGCGCATGCGTGCGTGCTCCGTGCGTGCTCCGTGTGCGCATGCGTGCGTGCTCCATGCGCGCACGGTGCGCGTACGGCAAGTCATGTGATTACGAAACAACACTTTTCATTGGTTCATAGTAGTTTCAGTTCCAGAATCTTCAAACACCACACCCACTCCCCTCATTATTTCCTCTTATTTCCTGGGAGAAGGAGCTGAACAGCTTTTCCAGTACGTGAAAATGGCAGAACAGCAGTCTTCGTCAGGGAGTGAAGAGGAGACCTTTGTGCCACCAAGGCAGAGAAAACAAAAGGACTCATTCATATGGAAGTTCTTTACTTTTCCAGAGGGCCAGAAGAAGGTGAATGCCCCAAAAGTCACATGCACTGTTTGTGGAGTTGTCTTATCTAGAGGAGATCCCCCCCAAAAAATACTCCTTTAGTATTCATTTTATGTTGAGGCACTTCCAAACAGTGCATGCTGTGGCTTATGCTCGTGAGTCTAGAAGAGCCACAAGAGACAACCCTCCAGCTGCTCAGCCGAGCACATCATCTGCAGCCACAGATTCACCTGCTTCAAGACCTCTGGATATCCACCCTCTGTTCCAGAAGGTTCATATATGGCGCAATGTGTGCAATGCTGTTCTCTGTTATGGTGAGGGCAGCATTAACTTAATAGAGAACAAAATACAGCAGCACACATGCTCCACCCCATAATTTTTTCATTTTTTGTTTTTGTTCCTGTTGAACAGTTTTTCATTCCCTGTTTTTTTTTGCTGCTCTAAAAAAATACAAGAAAATACAAAATTGATAAAAAAAATACAAAACAAAAAAGACAAAAAACAGTTCTTTTCAGAACTCACTTCACTTCTCCAAGAAGAGCTATATTCCTAATATACTGTGTTGTAATTTTATTGAATGAATGTGTAGTGTATACATGAATGATTGAAATGATTGAAATGACTGAGTGAAGAGGAGGAAAGGACTGACAGAATGAGTGAGAAAAGGAAAGTATAATCAGTCATGAAAGGGAAGTGAAAGACTGACTGCAACAAAAGGACTAAGGGTAGAGGATACAGGTAAGAAGAGTGAATGAGTAAGGGAATGGCAGTGAGTAATAGAGAGAGAGGGAGGGGGGAGTGAGAAAAGGGGAGTAAGGGACGGAGATAGGAAAAGGGAGTAACAGACGAAGCGGATGAAGTACAGCAGGGTAAAGGGATTGAAAGTAAGAGAAGTGGAGTGATGGTGAGATAACAGGTATGAGGATTAAAAAAGGGGGTAAGAGAAAGTGTGAGATGGGGAGTGAGGGGATGGAGGGATTTAGGAAACTGGAGTGAGAGAAAGGGAGTCAGGATTTCAATGAGCAAAGCAGAGTGAGGGAGAGTGAAGGAAAGAATGCGAAAAGGAGAAGGGGTGTGAGATACAGACAGGAGGAAGTGAAGTAGGAGAATAGGAGTGACTATGAGTAAAGGATAGTGACAGTTAGGGAAGGTGAGGGAAGGAGAATGACGGAGAAGGTTAAAAAATTAACATAGATGGAAAATGAGTGATGGAGAGAGGAGGAGTGGTAGAAACAGAGGGGCAGATTTATAACAAACTAATGCAGCACGGTGCAGCAAGTAATTTTGCTGCGCCGTGCTGCATTAGTTTCGAAGCACAGAGATGCGACATATTTACAAGAATATGTTGCATCTCTATGCTTCCCCTGCGCTGGCGCACAAACTGCAGCCATGCGCCGGTGCAGGCTCCCTTGCACCATGCTGCAAGGATGCCTGCGTGGTGGGGAGATTGTTCTTCTGCAGGAAGGGACACCTACCTGCACAAAAACAATCACAAGAGGCTTTTTCCTCTTTCAATGCGTGCTGTAGCATGCAGCACGCACTGAAAGAGGAAAAAACGAGGAGAAATGAAAACATTTCTCCTCGTTGTGCCTCGCTACGCCACCTCTAGTGTCGCATAGCATTCACACGCATCTCCAGAGTTACGATTTCTCGTAAATCTGGAGATGTGTCTAGTTCTATGGGTGTTGCGTAGGAACACCCACAACAACACCCATGAAACGCCACAGTGCTGCGTGTGAAATGGCTGTATTTACGAGGAGAGGAAAAGTCACGCAGGGTGGCTTTTCCTCTCCTTGTAAATATGGAGGAGCCCCCTGCGCCACCAGTACGTCATGAAAAGTGACGTAGTGGAGGCGCACGGGGCTTGTAAATCTGCCCCAGAGATATTAAGGAAATTAAGGGTAAGGCAGACAAAGGGAGAGAGACAGAAACAGAGACAGAGAGCAAGGAACTGAGAAGGAGTAAGGCAGTTAGAATGACTGAGACATATGGAGACAGGGAGAGAAACATGGTTGAAAAAATAGTGATGGAGGCAGTAAACCTAGGGGAGTAGTAGAGAAGGAGTGAGGGAGTTACGAAAGAGCAGTAAAGGAAGAAGAGAGAGGGAAGGGGAATGAGAGAAGCTGAGTGAGAAGTGAAGAAAAGGGAGCATGAAAGTGAAGGGGTGAGAAATACAGATATTTTAAACTTACCTGACCAACAAAATAACTTACTTAGAAATAAATGTTTTTTTTTATTGCAAGTAAAATGGATTTAATTTCCTAAACTTTCTTTCTCGATCTGAAAAAAAAGAAAAAAGTAGTAATATTTAACAATACACTTTAGAAAACAGTACACATTTTTTCATATTTAACAAAGTAATTTTTTGCCCTTTTTTTGCTGTTTTCAGAATATATTGAATTTCACTGAAAATAGTGATATCAATAGCATTCATCACTTAACAGCGGGCAAAAAAAATAAACAATCTGAAAGACTGTTTAAAAAAGCCCTGAATCTATCCCCAGTAAAACATACCTTGATAGAAATGTAACATATATATTAAAAATATCTTCTAAGAACAATAACTATTTGCAATAAATAATGTCTGTAAATCTTGTTGCTTAAGCACATAAACCAAAATAATATCAGTCAAAGAAGTCCACAATAGAAACATTTACCTTTCCATGAGGCCAAATGGTAATTTTTAAACCCTTTTTTGGTGAAATATCCAATGATAATCCTATAAAATCGAAATAATGGTTTCATCAGATGCTACAATTTGTATCTAAAATTTTGGTTTTAGAAAAATTAAGTAGGAATTTGGTAATTCTGCAGGCAAATGTTGCTTGAAAATCAATTGAGAATCATTACACAGTGTCCAGCCTTTTTCACATTTTAGATAAACTGTGTAATGACCAGAAGTTATAGAAGGTCCATCATGAAAAATTATTGCAACTGCAACAAAAGTCTTTCCTGATATTGATAATTGATTTCCTACACATTTCTTTATAAAAGTGTCCAATTTTGTTCCATCAGCTCTACAACGTTGCATCATTAAAATTATATACTGTCCATATTTCTTTAAAAATAACGTTGATAACATTTCTGATTTACATTGAGAACATTCCATGTTGTGATTTGCATCCTTAACTAATTTGCTAAAAGTCACTGATTTACTCTCTGGTAATGTTAAATGTATGAACCTTTCAGAATCAACATTAGTGCTGCATCTGTTCATACAGTTTTCACAACAATGTTCCCATTTATAAGAGAGACCAAACATATTTTCTATTTCTACCCCTTCATCTTCCAGTACCATAAGCATATACAGTAAGAATTCCTGTGCATCTTGCTGGACATTTTCAGTAAACTGTGTACATCCAGAACATACATCTAAAAGATTTCTAACATCAGAAGAACTTTCTATTTTAGTTTTATCATTACTCAACTTCTCATAAAGGAAACTCAGCAGAGAACAAAATCTTTTTTCATGATTTAGTAGTATCTGCTCTTGCAAACTTTCAAGATAAAATACAACATTCAGCACTACATTAGCGTAGCAGTTGACACCAGAGCTATTTTCAAAATGACAACCAACAACCTCTTCAACATTGTCCTTTTTCTTTTTGCTTGCAATCACATCACTCTCCTTTTGTTTTCTCTTCTGTACATCCTCATTACAGATATTCTCAATTCTCCTTTTCCGACAAACAACACGTTTTTCAAACACAGGATACTGACCTAAATGAGGAGCATAGCTTACACAATTTGCATCAGCACTAACTTTTGAGTCATCAAAGTCTATCATGAATAAACCAGATAATTTTTTCACTCGTGACAAAGCAACATATGCCATACCTTCTTTAAACACACTAGATCCAATGTTTACAAAAGTACTATCTACAGTTAATTCTTGAGATTTGTGAATTGTTACAGCATATGCTAGAGAAAACCGAAACTGCTTCCTACGTACATATAAGACTTTCACAAGCAAAAAACAAACTGAACAACGACTAATGTCTTTAACCTCTTCAATCTGATCAAATGTTATTTTTAAAAATACAATTCCATCTTTTTTCTGGTAATTAACAAAACCCACAACTTTACCCATAGCTCCATTCACTAAACCTTTTTCTACATTCAAATTACGTCTTAAAATTACTCGACAGTTCATACATACATAAAGATTCTTTTCTAAACCAGCTGTTTGATATGTTTTTCTCTAGAGAATCCAATTTAGTTTTCAATTTGCCTGTCAATCTAATAGTTATTCCTTCATGCTGTATTTTATCCACGGCTTCCATTTTTATAATCTCTTCATTTTCCAATTTCAAAAGTTCTTCATTGAATATAGAACATTCATGTAGTGTTGGCATTAAGCAGATTAAAGTATTTTTTTCTGCAATTTTCTGGTATATTTTCTCTGGAACTATTTGTTCTGTTGGAAACAAATTACATAGCAATCGACTCTGTAAAGCTTTTCTGCCATGTTCTGTGAGTAGTCCAATTCTGATATCTTTGAGAATACTTGCATAATCATCATCATTTGCTTGCCGCATAGTGGTAATGAGTTCTTTGTACTCAAAGAATGACCAAATATTCACATTACCTATACTTCCTAACGACTTTTTCGTGTCTTCATGTGTAAGAGTATTAAATACTGGATGTCCTTTAACTGGAGTGAGCTGCAGTAGATCCCCAAAAACTATAACATGTTTTCCTCCAAATAACACGTCATAGTCTGTCTTTAGAATTTGCTGCATTCTTAAATGCACAAAGGCAAGCATTAAGTTTGATACCATGCTTACCTCATCAATAATGAGAACTTTCATTTTCTTCAACACTCTTGAAACTTCAAAACATGCTTCTCCTGTTAGCTTGTGGTATTCTATTTTGTTCTCATGCTCTATTGGTAACATTAGCAAACGATGTAAGGTAATTCCTTTTATGTTATATGCTGCTAACCCAGTTGGAGCAGTAACAACACCCGACAAAGTTGAATCAGTTTTTTTCTGAAGGTAGCTTCTAATTACTTTAATTAAGAAACTTTTTCCAGTTCCAGCTTGTCCACTCACATACATTCTGATTGGTTCAAATGATGTGCATGAGCACTCTTTATTTTTATGTAGTAATCCATGATCAATTGGTTTTGTGACTTCTTCATAAATTTGTTGTTGTTCATCATTCAGTTGTTGTTCCAAATTTGGTAAGTTTATTAAATCTTCCTGAGCTTGATTCATAGCTGTTTCCACTTCAGTCATGGCTATTGCAGCTTCATTTCTACGATTGGTTGTCCTAGGGGATCTTGACTGAGCGTACCAGAACTTTGACTGTCTTGAGAACTGTCTCTAGCTACTTCAGCTGCAATTGTAGCTTCTTCTTCAATTTCTTCATTTAACATTTGTACATAATTTGAGAAAGTACTGCATTCTATGTTATCTTTGCATGCATTAAAGGAATCTTCATAGCTCTGAAAATCTCCAAGTAATTCATCCTCTGAACGCCATGGTTTAAAGAGCTGTAAAAGTGCTAAGTAGTAAAATTCCTTTTTGTCAGTAGTGTCGCAACTCAGCTTCCTGTGATTAATCAAACTTCCTTTTGTTTGTTTCACCAAACATCCTTCCTCACCAATGACTTTATATTTTCCATTGTTGATGTCTTCTGTGGCATTCCGTTTAAAAATGTAGTTCTGCAGCACTTCATAGAGACACATGTTATCAAGATGATGACTTCTGTTTGGGTAATATGTGTCCAACATGTTTGTTTTCAAAATGTCTGTACTTTCTGGTTCGTTCTCTGCTAAACATTCAATTTCTCGAATAGATTTCAGTACCCGATTTCGCATTCCTGCAAGGCCTAAACTTACCCAAATTATTCTTCTGGATTTGGAGTACAGACTTGCAGATGATAACCTATCTGAGCATTGGTATGATCCAATTTCTCGATGCGATAACATCTTTAAACTGAAACTGTATAGCTTTTTACTGACAGTCTTCTCATGAGAAATCTCTTCCCACATTTCTTTCAATTCCGTTTTCTCAGATTTAGTGATGTAAGATGTGACATACCGAGCAACAGCAATAGAATTGTCAGCTACATACTGAATATCCATGTTAGCACTCCACATGGATAAAATGAGTGGGTTGTCGTCATTTATATATTTTGACTCTTCTTTTCTTCGTAGGTTGTAGGTATTTTTAGGAGATTTTCTTGTAATGGTATGTCGCACAGCTGACATAAAACTGTTTACTCTTCCATTTGAAAGAACAGGTCGTGGAAATCCAAATGAACATTTTGTGTAGAATTTATCTTTACTTTAATTTCGTCGACAGTATTTTCCACACCGATGACTTTGGAAAGTAAAACTTGCTCTTTTAAGTTTTTTTCTTCTGTGCTTTTAGGTATAGCACATGTTGCATATTCTTCAATGAAAGGTAAAACTGCATCATCAGAATCTGTTCCAAATTTTGGGGCATCCTTGATCCACAACAGCATATGAATATGAGGAGCACCTCTTGCTTGGTACTCTTTTCTCCAAAAGAAATCCACAACTTCTCCAAGAGGTGGATTTTTTTTATTGCAGATGAAGGACATCATAGCCTCAAATCTATGATTGAAATATCTGCAAACATTAACCGGATCCAATGAGCACAATTCTCCTGCTGTCTTGTATTGGATGATTTCAATATTTGAATTTGCCTCTCGAAGAAAATCCAGTAAATCATCCCAAGCGTACTCAGCACAGCTTAGGGTAAGGAACCATGGAGGAGTTCCTAAATTCCGTTACATACATTTCAATTCTCCATGGCGTCGGTACCAATATTCATTAGTCCCACGCTGACAAGCCATCAGATTAATCAATTGAGTCTCCAAATGATTATCTCGCTGTTGCACTTTGTTCATAAAATCCTTTGCAGACACATTATGTAGATGTACTCAGTTTTTAAAATGTGATTTACTGCATAAGATAGTGCAGACAAGTCACTTTCAAATAAAAGTTGGAACAAATAAGGAATAGTTTGACGAAATCTTGGATCTTCTGCATATAATCTTGTAGTCCGATACTCAGAAGCAGGAATCTGTACTGGACGTTCATCATATCGTCCACCTTTTCCTGTAGGAAACAGCTGGGGAAAACAACGAGCTTCCAAGCTCTCCTCCCATACACTCACGGGAGTTCCTTTTGCTTTTTTCATCTGAAACAGATCAATAGTGTGTCCCATAACTTCTTTAGAATGAAGAGGATGTATGCTGAAATGTTCATAAATTTCTTCTTCTTTTGACTTATCCACTTTTTCAATTTGCCCAGTTGGTATTCCTGTGTCTGCTGGTAAAACTTCTTCCTCTTTATCAATATAAATTGATTGATACCATTTATTATTTCTTTTCAAATATACATTTTCTCTTTGTACTTTTCGTACATCTACTAGCTCCTGCCAAATTTTCTTATTCTTTGTAGGTACACCATTAACCAGAATAACTAATGGTTCAGTTTCCAAACTATCTGCATCAATTGTTTCAAGATTTTTTTTCGAATCTAATGACAAATAGACAACTCTTCCTTTTAAACCTCTTTGTAAATCTGAAGGAGGTAATTTACCTGTTTTGGGCTCCATACGAACTATAGTCTGAAACGGATGGACACATTGAATGAGTATAGACTCATACGTATTTAAATTACAAAGTTCTGGAGGAATATCAATCAATTCTAAATTATTATGTACAGCTCTAGCTGGCATTTTATTTTCTTCTAACTTGTTATAACAGTATTTACAAATACGCTGATCTTCACCCAAATCAAAACAATTTTCCAGAAATAAATATGTAGCAAAATCCTTCCACTCATAATTAATTTCTTTTTCACTTTTTTTTTATAGAGATCAACATTCCTTGTTTGAGTTTTATAACGGCTTCTCCAGCAACAAATACAAGTAATATTTGGTCTTTCATTAGAGATGATAGTAAATTTTGTCATGTGATCTTCAAAATTTTGACTAACAGTGAGTTCTACATTCTCTTCCACATTTTCCTCAATAACTGTCACTTCCTGCACTTTCTTGCTCTGGACCAAAGTAACAAAACTGAATATCATCAGTAACCTTCTCTACATCTGATACAGATCCACGGAACAGAGCACTATTCAACTCATTTAACTTTAGTGCTGGACTTTTAGCAAAATACAATCTTCTCACAAACTTTCTCATTTCAGTATGATGTACTGCCAGCATCCTAAAATGGTGAAAAACACTTTGACAAACTTTCCTAGAAAGACAAGCCAGAGAATGTCCTTGCAAACCAGTATTCTTTCTCACTCTGCATGGATCTAGTCTTTGAAGCACCTTAATCTTCTGTTTAACACTTTTTTTTTACTATATTCTCCTAGAAAGTCACGTAATTTATCAATAGATTCTTGTCGTACAGTACAAATACTACTACAATTCCAAGTGTACACTGGGGCTTTAGGACGTTTCCCCATAACCTCATCAGCTAACACTTCTTCCTCATTTCTTGGAACCATTTTCTCCTTTTCCATTACACAACCATCTTTAACTTCATAAGCTCGACCACTGGTGTCAACTGCATGCAGCAAACTATTACTTTGAAGATAACTCTCTTCATTAAAAAATGGTTCAGTACTTGAACTATGCTTCCATTCTCCTAAGAACACTTTACAAAAGTTATTTTTTTCACTACTCTTTTCCTTTTGCTTTTTGACTTAATTACATTGACTATTTTATCTAATGTACGGATCCTGTTCAAAATTAAAATTAATAGTTTTCTTTTTAGTTCCAAAGCCTTTGCAACAATTGATTCAATATGTTTCTTTTTCTTATAAAATTTTGCTTTCTTCCTATATTTTTTCACATCCTTTAGCAAATTGAACATCACTCTTCTCTGAAACATTTTCTACGGATGTTTTGAAATTCTGTTTTTCTTTTTAAGTCATTCTTTCTTGCTTCTGATTGTACATTAGCATTTAGTATTTTCTTTATATTGTCTTGTTGTTTTCTACTTGAAACACTATTTGCAGTGGATATATTTTTTACATTTTTTCTATGTTTGAGGATATTTTTAAAAAAAATCCTTAGTCTGCTTACCAGAAGACTTTTTCTTTTCTCCAACATGAGGTTCTTCAACTAATTTGTGTTGTCCAGCTGTCTTCAAATATAGATGTTTTTGCTGTTCTTTTCTCTTTCTTGATTTTATAGGCATCTTTAATTTATTTCAGTGTTGTTCAGTAATACCTGAAAGAAACTAAAAAAAAAATACCTTTATGTAATTTATATATATTACTATATTTTTTTTGAGCTTTTCAAATCCTATCATATGAGCTGCCCCTTTCCTATGAGTGCAAGTCTTACACAATAAGAGCAACACAAATTAAATCTCTGACAACAATTCCTGTGTGCACACAGACTCATGGTGTGATTCTAGGCAGAAAACGATATTTGATTGGCAATTTCAAAGCACATTTACTACTGTGGTAGAGTAAGTGATAATTACTGTAACAGCCTGACACATTTTCCTTATAGTTTAGAGAGGCATAAAAGAGCACATGTCCTAACAGCTACTTGAGACCATGAGCATGTGAAACCTGGGTGAGTGATTAGACTAGAGCAAAGGAAATGAGCCTTGGTGACGTTGAATGTGTTAGCGTTACACACTGCTATCTGAAATACCACACAGTGCTGAATAGTAAGCATGGGAGTGCAGGAGAAGCAGCTGCCTGTGTGCTACGAGTGTGTTTCTGGAGACTGTGTATTCTCAGGTGCAATGGAGATCTGCATAGACGCTTGCACAACTGCATGAAGACTGCAGAGATGTATGTAAGAGTACATGTGTGGTAAGGGTTAAATGGAGTTTTGAACATGTAAGAACTACCTCACCCATTGCAGGAGTGGAAGGAAAATCTACCATGTTGATTTCAAATGTGTTAGCATTTGCCTCTCATTTGTGAGATAGTGATTTGTGCTGAATGCTAACCATCACAGTTCAAGAAAACAAGCTGCCCCTTTCCTGCAAGTGCAAGTATTACAGAACAAGAGCAACACAAATTAATTCTCTGACAACAATTCCTGTGTGCAGACAGACTCATGGTGTGATTCTAGGCAGAAAACGATATTTGATTGGCAATTTCAAAGCACATTTACTACTGTGGTAGAGCAAGTGATAATTACTGTAACAGCCTGACACATTTTCCTTATAGTTTAGAGAGGCAGAAAAGAGCACATGTCCTAACAGCTACTTGAGACCATGAGCATGTGGAACCTGGGTGAGTGATTAGACTAGAGCAAAGGAAATGAGCCTTGGTGACGTTGAATGTGTTAGCGTTGCACACTGCTATCTGAAATACCAGACAGTGCTGAATAGTAAGCATGGGAGTGCAGGAAAATCAGCTGCCTGTGTGCTAAGAGTGTGCTTCTGGAGACTGTGTATTGTCAGGTGCAAGAGAGATCTGCATGGACGCTTGCACAACTGCATGAAGACTGCAGAGATGTATGTAAGAGTACATGTGTGATAAGGGTTAATTGGAGTTTTGAACATGTAGGAACTACCTCACCCATTGCAGGATTGGAAGGAAAATCTACCATGTTGATTTCAAATGTGTTCGCATTTGCCTCTCATTTGTGAGATATTGATTTGTGCTGAATGCTAACCATCACAGTTCAAGAAAACAAGCTGCCCCTTTCCTGCGAGTGCAAATCTTACAGAACAAGAGCAAAACAAATTAAATCTCTGACAACAATTCCTGTGTGCACACAGACTCATGATGTGTTTCTAGGCACAAAACAGTATTCCTGAGTGATACCAGTACACCTTAACTTATGGTGAAGACATACTACATAATATCTTACAAGTTCAAGGCAGTTAAATATCTTCCAAAACATAAAATGTAAAACACAACTTTAAAAGAAGAAACACATTTCTATTATTTATATCAAAATGCACCACATACATCCCCTCTCAAATTCATAACTCACCTTTAAAAGTAGTTAGTTGAGAAAGAAATGTGGCACTCACACAGCAGATTATCAGAGCCAGAATCTCTGAGCTGTACACCTCTCACCAGAACCAGTAAATGGCAAACTTTCCCTCTCTTTTGTCACACAAATACATGTTAACTTAAAATCACATTGCTTCCCACATTTTTTCAAATGGAAACACACATTTCTATTGGTTACAAATTTCAACCCTTTCCAAATGATTCCTACCCCCAACATCACTTCTGCCTGCTAGCATAGCAACAGGTCATGGAACACTGGGGTGAGCAGAGAGGTCAGAAGTTCAGCACACAATGTTTCTAATCCAAAGAGCAAGAGTGCTTGACTTTTCAAACCTAACAGCAAATCCAAAGTAATGTTCTGTGGGAACACATTTTTCTGAACCAATACAAAACATGCTTGTAAAAATGTAAACATACAGCCTAGTTTTTAGTGTAGAATGGTGTGAAACAGCCAATGAGTTCTTTTTAATAAAAAAAAAAGTATGTAAGCCTCCATTTTACAACTATCTTTCTTTTCATATTGCCATTCTACTGAGAGACACCTTCTGAGTGCATCCAGGTCTCCTCCTCACTCCCTGAAGTAGACTGCTGTTCTGCCATTTTCAAGTAAAATTGATAGCTGTTCAGCTCCTTGTCCCAGGAAATAAGAAGAAATAGTGAGGGGAGTGGGTGTGGTGTTTGAAGATTCTGGAACAGAAACTACTATGAACCAATGCTTCTGAGTGCATCCAGATCTCCTCCTCACTCCCTGAAGTAGACTGCTGTTCTGCCATTTTCAAGTAAAATTGATACCTGTTCAGCTCCTTTTCCCAGGAAATAAGAAGAAATAGTGAGGGGAGTGGCAATGCATTTATAGAGGAGACGGTGTACATTTCACAGATGAAGGGAACAGAGTCTTCCTCTTGAACTAAAGACTCTGCATCGGTACTTACTTATAGGTACCAAAAAACACTCAATGAACACAGCAGCTCTTTTTAGAGCCAACCAACATCTAAACACTTACACTTGATTTTTAATTCTATTTTTTTTACAAATGTTTTGCCGACGTGCGCGCACCCCGCGAATTTTTGAAAAAAAATTAAATGTTTTTTTCACCCTTCGGGATCCTTCAGGGACCCCCTGACAAAGGCTAGGGGGTCAGGAACTCTCTACCCTGCCCCCTTTTCACGTTCTCCACCTTTCCTTTTCACTGCCACACACAAAATGGTGTCCGACACTTCCTGATTTTGACTGATTCGAATGTTGACTGACATCTAACCACCAATCAAAATCACGCTGGCGCACGGCAACGTGCACGCACGGTGCGCACACGGTGCGCGCCTGTAGATATTTATGTACTTTTAACTGCAATTTTCTCAGGAACTACTGAACAGATTGACACCATATATGCAAAAGGCACATGCCTGACCTGAGGACTACCTCTTTGCCAAATTTCAAGTAATTCTGTTCAGCCGTTCGGGCTGTACCTTCGACTAAAGGTCCTATGGGAAAATGCATGGGGAAAACGTGTTTTGGGACCCCCCTTTTTTCTCATCCCCCGCTTGACGAATCACCCCGAGACTTTCAGAGTAGGAGCTAAGCGGAGTGCCCCATTAGTTTTGAAAATTTCACGAAGATAAGTCAACCGGCGCCAAAGTTATTCAAAATAGAACCGCCAGTAGATAATATAGATATATATATATATATATATATATATATATATATACTATTTTGCAGGCGCAACTGGGTGTGACACTTTGAGCCTTTGGAGAACTTTGTTTATATAAATTCAATTGGTGGCAGCAGCCCACATGGGTTTGATATGAACTACCAGTCCCAGAAACCAATGTGGCAATACTCACCTGAACGCAATTTGAAAATAAATTGAGGGGATGTAACTGCTGGCTTCCCTTGCCATTTCATCTGCCCAAGAAGAAGGGCGTTTGCCCGAAACGTGTTGGCAGAATGGATGGAGGTGTGTGTCGCACTTGAGGCGTCTGTCTTTTGCCAGTGAAGCCGCCCTGCGAGTGCACCTCACGAAAGGGCAATCTCTATTTGTGAATATATATATATATATATATATATATATATATATATATATATATATATATATATATATGTATGTATGTATGTATGTAGATTTCTACACCTTCCGTGAGATCACATATGGAGGATCTTGACACCAATCTTCAGGAGTTTGATATTTGTTTTATTTAATTTTCCTTCATTTTTTTATTCTATTACAAGAATCAATGTAACGCTAGCCTCCTCTCAGGCCAATGTGTTTTCGCTTACCCCTTCTACTGGGCCTCCATTTACACCTCCCTGGGCGTCCTCCCTCCTATTTATTCTGTCCTTCCACTCTTTTCATGCCCATTTGGCTACTAGAGCTTGGAGTACTCTTTCCGGACAGTTTGTTCTCACCGAACTTTTTTCATGATTACTGACTCATCTCACTCCATTATTTCATATCCTTCTGCAGTTGCCATTCAATTACTGAAAGTGACTAATGCATGATTTTACTTATTATTTTATTACATTTTATATTTTCAAAGAGCGATCACCCTCATAGGAAGTGCGTTAAATGTTTAAAGTGACCTGTGCACTCGAATGCATTTTTTCTCTCGAATGAGTTGTCCACTGGCCTACTATTTCTTGGCAATTCAATTAATTAAAGTGACCCGTGCCTAGCTAATACCTCTTCTTCTTATGCCTATATTTTAAACCCTTTTAAGTTGTTCTACTGTTACGTATATATTAGTGAAATGGCTGCTGTCATAATTTACTTAACGTCCACCCCTCTTACGTGTACTTCATATGGTATCCCATGCTGTTATATATTCTAAGAAGCTAAAGTGACATGTGCTATTGCATCATATAAACAAATTACTAAAGTGACACGTGCTACTTCGTATTCCTATAACCTTATTTCGCATCCCTTATAAAGTGTCTTGTGCAAATGACTTGTCCTTATTACACCATACTTCCTAAAGTGTTTCGTGCTAGTGCAATATCTTATTATTGAAGTGACTCATGCTCTTTTTACTTGACCTCATCTCTTTTTTCTTTTTTTCATTCTTTTAATCATAGTCCCTATCTTAACTTGTAGTGGACCTTCTTCTAAAACAATGTCTTATATTCCTCTATCCTCTAACCCACCAAACTCTATAAAAGATATTTCATTTTTATAGACGGTGTCATTGTTTAGAACCATAAAAATGTTTTCTCCATTTTCCAAGTTTTTATCTGAACGAATGTTAAAATTATATCTGTGTTCAGTCACTTGTCAAAGGGGAGAAAGCTATTTTACTCTTCTTCCTGTTTGTTACTGTGAGTCGTTGAGCTGATTCATAGAAAGGTGGCTATCTTCAATGGTTACAGGTGTACATATAACTCCAGATGTGTTATGTCTAGTAGGTGTTTCTGTACCCATCATGATTAATAATTTCAATTCTGCTCTCTTTAATTCTTGCTTCCTGTTCCCTCCTCTGCTGTTTTTCCGTATGTGTTTAATTCCATAATAACTGAAACCTTCTAGGGACCGGTTGTGTATCTTTTCAAAGTGATTCGTCCATCAGATAACTCATGTCTCCATTCCTGATGGCCCTGATATGCTGCAATATTCGTAGTTTGAGTTTGTTGACAGTACTCCCCACATGGTATTTATTACAATTACATCTGATTGTATAAACTGCGAATTCCATCTCACAGGTGATTCTTTCTTGAATCGTTTTCTCTCCATCTTATGTTATAAAAGTTTTTTGTTTAGTATCATATTGACAAACTTTGCATGAACTACATTTTATGAAACCTTTTGTACTGCTTGTTAGCTATATATATATCCTGCTGGTGGTTGTCAGTAGGTAGTTATAGTTAGGATCTAGTTTCCAAATTTTCAAAACCAGTTTGCCACTCACTTCAACTGCTGTATGAAAAGTTTCGGGGTGATCCGTCAAACGAGGGCCGAGAAAAACATGGAGTCCCAAAACACTTTAACAGCCCAAACCACTGAACTGAAGTACACCAAATTTGCTCAAGAAATAGTGTTCTTTGTAATTTGGTGTAAATCAGTTTCTTTTTAAGCTATTAAAGAAAATAAATTATGAATATCTAGAGATGTGAAGCCACGGCCCACCAGCAATGCTGTGATTGGCAGGCCGCAACCTGAAAGGAAAGTTGCGGCCACCATATTGTGTACTGGGACTGGATCTCAGGGGGAAAATAAAAATTAAAATTGGTAGATGGGGTCAGGGTAGGGGTACCCTGATCTCATGGGACTCAGAGGAGTCTGTGAGGGACCCCTCATGGGCAAGAAATTGCCCCAATGTATTTTTGGGGGCTCATGAGGATCTGCGGATCCACTGTGGTGCTCAGTGAGGCCTTGCATGTGAATCTGTGGACCTAGCACTAAAACAAAAAACAAAATACAAAAGCCACTTACACACCCACTCATACATCCATACAGCAAAAGCTGACCAACCCATACAGCCACTCACATACCACTCACAGACCTACACAGCCACTTACACACTCATTCATAAACCCACCCATCATATACCCACATCCCCACTTACACACTCACATTACCACTCACGCTCATACAGCAACTCACACACCCACTCAACCTCTCACCCACACCAGATATTCACAGCAGACATTCCCACACCCAGTCACACATCCATACAGCCACTCACACACCCTCACACACACCCATGCAGCCACTGATACATCTACTCAGAGACTCGGAGAAGCACTCACAGTCCCACTACAGACCCACAGAGGCACTCACCAACCCATTGTATTAAATGTGTTGTTATTTTGTATTGAATGTTTGCTTTGGTTGGGGGCGGATCCACGGATCCGCTCGCAGCAGAGCCAACAGACCCTTTATTTGGCCAAGGATCCGTTGCAGATCCAAGTGAGAAATTACAAAAAAGGATTTGGAAACAAAAACAACTAGTGTTTGGGAAAAGGGTTGGCTCTGAAAAGAGCCTTTGTGTTTGTGGTGCATGTATTATATCTGCACATAGAACAGGATGCACTCTTTCAAGTTGTCTGTGAAATGGTCTTTTCAATATATTCCATCCATGTTGAAGCAGAAGTTGTAATGGTATATAAAGCCCATGTTGGGGTCTCGGAGAAATGCAGAAACAACTTTGACATGTTTCCTGGATATATCCAACTGTGGATAAAATTATGTTGAAAACTGCCCCTTCTGTCTTTGGCAAATGTTAGAGAACACACAAGGCAGTATGTGGGAAAAGTGACATTTAATTTCTAATGGTATCCTTCAATAGGATTTCCATTCCTGCCCCAGTAATTGTGCCTAGGTCATTGCCACCACACTGCAAAATCATGATGTCTAGATGTTTGCCAATGTGCAATGCTTTCACCCAAAGGCAGAAATTGATGTCACTTTAACCCTCTCTAGCCAACTCAAGTAATGTCTGTAACAGGTATGCCTAAGTTCCCGTCAATGTCACTCTTTCTAGCACTCTCTGGTCCAAAACACAAAACTATGCCCCTCCCCATTCCAGACTCTGACCATTTTGAAGACAAGCAGGAGTAGTACACAGGAAAAGGCTTCAGCAAAATGAGGCAGTTTTGAAGATGAAAGGCAGCTAAAATGGAGGACAGCAAGTACAATATAAAATAACATATTTGATTGGATGGTGGAGATGAACAGGGAACTAAAATTAGGTAGTGACTTTACAAAAAATAAAAACCTACGTCTGTGATTGGCTTTTGTAAAAAAAAAAAAAGGTATGTTGTTTGGAATGTGCTTGGAATTGCTAACAGTCAACCACACCTGCTACAGTTAATGTTAAGCCAGTATGCTGATTAGAGAAAGTCTTGTGAACTTTTCTGGGATGCAAAGACTACTTGAAACATGGTTACTATGGAAACGGAAGTAAAAGAGTGTGGGAGTATGTGAACAAAAGAGACTGCAGTATGAAACTGAAAAGCAGAGTGGTGCACATGAAATGCTCAGTAGGGAGTGAACATCTTGTAACTGACAATATTTTACAAAATGAAACATAAATGAAAAACATTAACAGCAGATGTTGAATGCTTTTAAGTACTTCTGTGTAGATCTGCGGCTCCACCCGCGGATTCACAGGGCGGCTGCGCAGTCGATCTGCGAAAAACCTATCAAATTGGGCTTCTTTACAGGAAACCTGGAAGTGGTTAAAAAATAGTGACCATGTAGGAGTGGTATAACACAAATAAAAGATGAAAGAGAGTTAGTGATTTGCTGAGTAAGAGCACATGGAGAAGGGTAGTCACTTTAGGTACTTTTCTACTGAAAGTGGAGGATTCCCATAGTTCTGACTTGAGATTTGCAGTGGAAAACAGATCTTAATAGATATTACACTAAAAGTTGGACAACGGCAAAGAGATTTTACAGGTATGTTAATTAGGTTGTAAAAAAATAAATTTGGAAAAAGTGTGCGTGTATATAAGCTGAAAGAAAATGTGTAGCTTCTAGACACAACAGTAAAAAGCAAAATAGAAGGGAGCTTAGATGAGAATATTAACTAAAAATATAGTGAGCAGCAAAGGAAAAAGAGGAATTGCTATACTGAAAATATAGTTATTTTCTTAAGCCAGTATGAATGAATGTGTTAGAAAGTAGAAGTGAGTGCTTGCTTATAGTATGTAATGTAATAGTATACAATTTACACACAGTCACATAGTCAGGAAGGCACTTACATACCCAGTTACACTCTGACAAAAGCACTTATGCACTCACCACTCATATAGCCAGACAGTGACTTACACACTTGCAGCGGAGTATCTAACCTAGCGGCCCATGAGGAATTGGGGGTCCCCTATCTAAGTGATGTCCTGGCTCTGCGCCCTCTTGTGTTTTGGTTGAAGTGCTGGCTGAACAAGGAAATAACTCTTAACCATTTAATTTTAAGAGATTGTATGTCCCTTGATAATGCATCCCGAATCCCTTGGCTTAATTACATTAAAAGTAGCCTTGAAGGGGTAGGGCGTGTTGATTCATTTTTTAAGCCCGAATCCATTGTTAAGAAGGATGTGGAATTAATTAGGGTAGCCTTCTTAACCTCAAGGAAATTGGACAGGGAGGAGCAGGAGATGTTGAAACCTAGTGTTCGTACGTTTTTAATGTTCAAAACAACCCCGACAACGGAACCTTATCTAATGAGATTTTTATCAAAACATGAGAGGTTTTTATCAACTAGGTTTCAGATGAACCTTTTTCACCTCCTGTTAGCTAGGCCTAAGGGATGCAGTAGAGGTCAAGTGCTAGCTCCCTGTGGCTGCGACGGACAGTCTCCACAAGATCTGCTGCATTTGATGTTTTCATGTAAGTTTTATGAAACCCCTCGAAGGCATTTCTTGGTTCCCATTTTATAATGAATGAATTTTATTCAGGCTCATCCTGCCCTTATGTATTGTCAACTGTTGAAAGAGGATTGTATTATTTTTATATTGGGGGTTTTAAAATCTGCTGTGAAATCCAGGGCCTGTATGGATGTTTAGACAATGGATGATCTATGTAGGATCTATTAGTTTTGAAGGCTTAGCTTGCGCCATAAAGTAAATATGATAGGAAGATATGTTCTCCTCGCACATTGCACTTTATGGTCACTGATTAGTTTGGGAGGCTGGGTATTGGGTTCTATTTATAAATTGTGTATGGGGTTTTACTTTTTAAATCATGTTTTAACGTATTATTGTTTTTAGGTACATGAATCTTTGTAACTTTTAGGGTTCTCCGAAGTGAAACCGAATAAAGTTTATTTGATTGATTGATTGACTTACACACTCAGTCACACACCCATAAAACCATTCACATACCCATTTACTCACCTATGCATCCACTTACATAGTCATTAACAAACCCATACAGGCACTGTCACACCCACATACACACCTATACAGCCATTCATGTACCCAGCACTTGGACAGTCAGTTGCACATGCATTTACACACCCACACATCCAGTTATACTCAGTCACCCATCCATACAGTCACTCATATACCTATTTATAAAACCATACATCCACTCACATACCCAGTCACACATTAAGAGGCACTTACACATACATTCACACACTCACACAGCATTTATGTATCCTGCACTAATACAGCCACTTGAGCACACACAGTAACACACCCAAACACTCACTAACACAGTTACCAATCCATACAGCCACCCAGCATACCCATTTAGACACCCATGCAGTCACTAACACACCCAGTCACACACCAACACAGCTACTTACACATCCAGTGACACACCCACAGAGGCACTGATGTACTCACTCACATATCCACTCAACCACTCACACATCCAGTCACCCACAAGTACAGGCACTCATATACCCATACTCAGACAGTTACACAGAGTCTTACACACCGACAGAACCACTTAAGTAGCTACTCACTTGCTTATAGTATGTAATCTAATTGTATGTAATCTCAAATTAAATATAGTCTATATTTGCTTTTTAGATATCTACTTGTATTTGAAGAGTAATGGAAGGATGATGTGGAAAGGAAACTGGCACAGGGTCATCTGATAACATTGTAATATATTCACTTTGGTCTGTTTTCATTCTCTTACATGTGCTTAATAGTTACAAACCTTTAACTCCTTCTTGATTTAGCATTTACTTTTTATTTTATATAAAATATGCTAAGTTTGCATATGTTACTTTTTTAAACACGTAATCAAACCAAACATGACATTTTATGGACAAATAAAAGACTTTGTCATTTCCAATGCCAATAGCTCTAACACTTGAAAATGCGAGACCTACTGCATTGCAAATGCTTGTTTTTCCAGGACACGAGGATAGTCTCGTCGAGTCTGTAATGACAGCTACAACATATTCTCAATGTTTTGGCCAGCCAATCAGGATCTGCCCATCCACTTTGAATCAGAGCATTAACCCCTTCATTTTCACCACAAACACCTTTTTAAAAACAAATTTCTTGAAAATGGCCTAATGATTTACACCAAATATCAAAAAGTATGCTTTCTGAGGAAAGGTCTAACTTTTCACAAGATTTCCTAAGGAAATTAACATGTGAAATTACAGTTTTAGGACTCCTCCATTTTTCTTGGCCCTCGTTTGAAGGAGTGACACAAAACTAGCAATGAAGGTGATAAAGCAGATGAATCTTTTTATGGAAGGTTTCCTACAGATTCATCGAATAGTGCTACAGTTATTAGTGAAACACTGGCATACCTATAAATACTCAGTGACGATCTCACTAGGTAGGTATATTTAGGACCACATTTCCATAGGAAATGTCTTTTTGGGGTTCCTAATAATTTTGGCACGATTCGACAAATCTTTACAAAACTTTACAAAAAAAAGTCTTATCCACCTCAACTTCTTCCTGGAAAGTTTAAGAGTGATCCACTAAGTGTAGTCCAAGAAAAAGAACTGTACCAAACTGAGTTGCCCAAATGCAACTTTGCAAGGGAAATTTGAACAGCGATACCGCAAAAACAGCGGAACGGAATTACACTAAATTTGGCAGAAAACTAGATCTTGATCCAGAAAGCGTACTGTTAGAAATAGGGTTTCTTGTTGACTAAGGTATGCACCCCAGCAAGAAGGAACCAATCAACCAAGTCAGGGTAAGTCGGACACACACCACAGATAACCTGTGCTCACCCTCTGGTAGCTTGGCGCAGAGCAGGCAGGCTTATCTACAAAGGTAATGTGTAAAGTGTTTGTGCAACACACACCCAGTAAGACAATGAATACATCACAAAAAGACTTCACACAGGGTTAGAAATATAGAAGATATTTGAGCAAACCAAGACCAAATCGACAAAAATCCAATAACCAGACGTCAAGATATGAATTTTTAAAGACTAAACCAAAAATAGTGCTTCATGTCATCAGTGGTTAAAGGGTTACTTGAGGTCACGAAGGGCCGGTGCAAATCCAAAGTTCAGGCTGACAGCGATGGAGGGCAGGCCGGCTACAGGACCCACACAGGGCCCACTGCCAAAGTACCTTGGATGGAACAGAGTGGTGATGCTGAGGACTTGATACATCGATCTTCTCCTAGCAGTCAGGTCGTTGCGTCGTAGTCAAGCTTCGCTGACGTGAATGTAATGCATTGTCATCGAGCAGCGCAGAGTGTCATTGTCGAGCCATGCAGGCTGTGGAACCAATGTTGTCAGGCAGCTGCTGCGTCGGCGTCGAAGGGCAATGCAACAGAACTTCTCAAGTCGATGCAAGCGTTGCTTTTTAATGGGGCACTTCAGGCGTGGGTAGAACTCACAGACAGCAGAGTCCAGCAGCACTAGCAAAATTGTAGGAAGTCTTTTGTGTCCCTGTGACTTCAGAAGAACAGGAGGCAAGCCAGCAAGCCCTTCGAGATCACTTGGAGGGAAGGCAGAGTGCTTCCAGCAGAGTCAGGGAGCAGCAGGCAGCAGGGCAACAAGCAGCAAAGCAGTCCTTCCAGAAAAGTAGCCCAGTTGATACCTTTAAGCAGCAGAGCAGTCCTTCTGACAGAGATTCAGTTCAAGATCCACAAGTGTCTGATTTGGTAGGGTCAGAGCCCTGATACTTCTACCCAATGGTGCCTCTGATGTAGGAGGTGACTTCAAAATAACTCTCTGAAGTGCACAAGGATCCCTTTCAGCCCAGTCCTGGCTCCAGACTACCAATAAGGGGTAAATCAAACCTGTGTATGAGAGTAGGACACATCCTATTCAGATGTAAGTGTGAGCAATCTCTCCCCCTTCCTGCCCATGAAGTCTTTCAGTATGCAGATGAATCTCCTGTCACACCCAGCCCTTCATGTGTTGTAACTGTCTAGAGGGAATGCACAAAGTGTAGCTGTCACCCAGCCCAGACATATATTTGGGACAGGCTGTCCAGCACAAAGAATTTCTAAGCACAAAGAAATGTCCACTTTCTTAAAGTGGCATTTCCAAAATAGTAATGTGAAATCCAACTTAACCAGTAAGGAGAATGTATCATTACCATTCTAAACATACCAAACATGACAAAGCTACTCCTTTCTGATCAGGAATTGCCACTTAAAAATATATAAGGAAATTCCCAATGCTAGCCTATGAGATGAGTAGGCCTTACAGTAGTCAAAAACGAAATTGGCTGTTTGTCACTACCAGGACATATCAAACATAAACGTACATGTCCTACCTTTTACTTACATAGCACCATGCCCATATGGCTACCGGGGGCCTACCTTAGGGATGACCTTTGTATAATAAAAGGGGAGTTTAAGGCTTGGCAAGTAGTTTTAAATGCCAAGGTGAAGTGGCAGTAAACTGCACACAGAGGCAGTGCAGTGGCAAGCCTGAGACATGGTTAAGGGACTACTTATGTGGGTGACACAAGCAGTGCTACAGGCCCACTAGTAGCATTTTATTTACAGGCCCTGGGCACATGTAGTGCACTTTACTAGGGACTTATAAGTAAATTCAATATGCCAATTGTGTATGTTCCAATGTTCAAAGGTATCCCACCTAGTCTCATGACACTATACACGATGAGAGGAAATGCTTGCCCCAACTAGACTCCACGCAACTCGGCGTGGGAAAGGAAAAAATTCATTTTCTTTAAATAACCCTCACACACGCTAGTAGTGTCATGCTTCATCATCGGGTTCACCCTGACTCCTAAAGTTCAGGGTGGGCTCGACCATGTTCCAGGGAACTCTTATTAGAAAGGAAACTAGGGGGCATTACTAAAGATTAAAAATCCCTCAACCACTCCAAGGTATCCCTTTATTCGTAGAGTGGGTGAGGACAGTAAATCAAAATAACAAATGGAGGTATGTAGGATTCAATGGTTCTATGACCCTTCCTCAAAGGAATGATGATGAAGCATGACACTACTAGAGGGTGTGAGAGATAATTGGCTTCATAGAGACCATCTATGGTCAGTGTTACATTGGCCTCTAGATACGAAACACAATGTTCGGCTCATCCAAAGAAGACAAAGCCGATTTTTCTCATACAATTGAGAACCTAAGCCTATATCCAGTAGCTCTGATTTCTCCAAGTTTAAGTGGAGCCAGAGAGAGGGCAATAAGGTTGCAATATTGTTGATACAGAAGGAATAGACTTCTCTGGATTGACACATATTATGAGAAAATCACACGCAAGTAACTAAATCGTGTGTTAGGGACTTCAAAAACCATTCCCTCTATGTCCCATTTTTTGGTTAGTGGCTCCAGCCGAGGGTGCAAAACAAATTTGGAACAGAGGGCAGCCCAGTTGTGTTCCTCTATACGGAGGAAAGAACATGTTCTCCTCACCACTATAATCCTTGCACTTGTGGCTGTATTGCCCACTCACAGAATGCCAGCATGACCAGGCCAGTTACTGTCCTATTAGGTCCCAGCTTCAGAAAGTACCAGTTGACTTAGCCAAAAGCCTTCTTTGTGTTCAAGGCAAGGATCTTCATAGGGATTTTCCTCATTTGACGTTAGCTCGTTTGACTTTTCAGAGATGGAGGACCCTCCTTATATTATCTATGATGTATCTAATCATTATTAATCCTAATTGATGTTGGTCAAGTAAGAACGGCAATAATGATTCTAAATGGGAGGCAAGTATCTTGCTATCTATCTTGGAGTCAGTATTTAACAATGATTTTGACCTATAGGAGGCACAGGATTCCCTTGGCTTCCCTTCTTTATAAATCAGATCTATTTCATCCCCCATCATAGATTCCATAGTAGACATAGAGTCTTTGATTGAGTTAAAAAGCATAGCTAATTTGACAGCTAAATTTCAACAGAGGTGCATATAGATCATGCTAGGTAGGTTGTGTGGGATTGGTGTCTTGTTCAATGGCAGGGTACTTCTAGCACTCAAAAACAACAAAGAAATCCTTGGGTCTGGGATGCCAGGGCAAACAGGGAAGAGGCACTAAAGAGTATCTCGAGGAGCTTGTGGGGGAATCCATTTTAGGACAAAATCTCACACCCACCAAAGGTGACATGCTTCATCATCTGGTATTCTCCTCTTGGCGAGAACCCCATGTCCGGCCAAGGGCTACAACTCCCTCTCTGAGAGGAAGGAGCTCAAGGATGTTTTATTCCTACTCTGTTTAGGATATACTAAATCCTGCCGATGAGAAGAACAAGAACTGGTTGGGTCAAGGGCGCTGCTCAACAAAAAGAATTCAAAACTATGTGGGTAGTGATGTTAAAACTAGCAAACGAGAGCGATGAAGCTTCCTTTATTAACTCATTCTCGGTGCCAGGATTAAAAACAGTGCACCTTCAGTATGGATTTATAACTGCACGTGGGAGATGAAAAACAGGTCGAAATACAAACAAAAAGTTACACCGCTACTTGAAACCTACCAATAATATAGACACTTTGGTGCAAAGTGAAGCTACTTTAAAGCCACAAGCATGGTTCCAAATAAAACTTGTCTCCACAAATAGGTTTGGTAAATAATGGTGTATGGAGCAAATTATTGATGTGTTGATCCTACTACAGGTAAAAAGCTGATAATGGGTAGTTACAAACTTTGTCACAGTGATGTTTAGAATAGTATTCTTGAGTATGAAAGGTTTTGATGCACCCTCAAACCGTACAATGGCTTGAACATATCTAGGAGATACCAGACTGATACTTTTTGCCTACTGGAGACATCTAAGACAAGTGGATCAACCCATAATGAGAGTAGTGAGTATCCCACTATTTTCTATCGTCCTTCAATAAGCATCACGGGGTGGCCATATTCTGGTGTACAGGTCTCCAATTTCAAGAAGTGTTGTGTTAAAAAGACAAGGACATATGTGATGCTACAGGGAAATACTAGTTGGCTTGATAGTGAAATTCACTGCATGTCTTCTTCCTAAAACAGTACACAAATCTTTTTTAAGGAATTCCTTATAACTCTCTCCGACTTCACTTCGGGGGCATAATACTGACAAAGGATTTCAAAGCAAGTGTGGAATGGTATATTGGACAGAACAAACAATAGGGAAGCAACACCAAACGCCTTCTCCAAGAAGCTGAAACAGCACTGGAGGACCTGTGTATGCTTCACATGTGGTGGGAAAAAATGTAGATGTAAAAGAATAAGAATGGTATGTATGGCTGTCATAGAACACCTCCGTCATTTATTCAGTTTCTAAAAGTCATAGCTCACTACTAAGACATAGCAACAGTTGATAACGAAACTGGTTACCCAATGTTGTGATGTACTAAAGGCCTTCCTAGCTAGACTGACAGGGCCCTCTGAGAGCCCATCAGTGCAGCTCTGCTTATTCGCTTTGAATAAAACCAGAAAGCACAATTGAATGAGGAGGAAAGAAGTTAAGGAAGGTGGTTGGGATTGGTTAAGAATTGGAGGTAAGGTTTTCTTTTTTTTTCTTTTTTTATTTGGGACACAGAGGAGAGGCTGTGTTATGTATGGCTCCCCCATTATTTCTCTGCTGCTGCATGAAAGCAGGGGAAGATGTTTTTGGGGCCATACATAACATAAAATTAAAGATGGGTAAAAAGTTAATTACGGAGATGTTTTTCACCTCAGAGTTCTGAGTGACATCATAGACAACTCAAGCTTCACTCTCGTCTATTTAATGTCAGTCAGAACCCCCTGGTGAAAAACAAACCTGTAATTCACTGTTACCCACCTATAAATCGATGTATTTCTTGCATGCTCACAGATCGTACGAATGTATCGATTATTTATAGGTAAGCAATGGCTAGCACACTATGGTCGAAGTTATAGAGATATGAACTTGATCAGAATTACGGACCATGCTCTGATATCTAGAGCTTCAGACATAGAGCTGCATCAGAGAAGGCCATGCACATATCATAAAGGCAATGAAGGGTCTGGTGTTTTATTATTGGGAGGTATAGAATGCTTTTAAGACAGCTTTGAGAGGTAAATGTATTGCTTTGATGGCTGAGTGGCAGAAGTTTAAACCACTGAGATGCAAAAACTAGAGAAAGAATGACAATTCTCCTATTAACATGCAGAGAATCAATGAGGCATTAGGACCAATCGTCCCAAGGATGCATCGAGCCCAACTACCCCAGACTGACCCACTAGTAACAGAATGATTATACACTTAAAGAGATCGTTTAGCAGATCGCAAGTTATTTTATCTATCAAACAACGGTCTAAGAGCCCAATTAGAATGCCAGAAACAAACCAGTAAGGTACCTATCCTTATAGCATTATAGTGAGAGTAAGTATATCTTAGCTGCAGCTTCTGAGGTAAAAAACCTTGTTTGATTCTTACTCACTATCTTAAGTTTGGCAGGATTTAAAAGATAGGCTTGGGCTCCTTTATTATGAAATGGTGTAATGAGCTGTCGCAGCTGCCATCTAGTTTCGACTGTGTCCGGACAATAATCCGGGCGAACAAAAAACTCAATACCTTTACCCACTTTTTTTCGGTCAGGGCGGGCTAAATCATACAAGGCCTCTCTTGCTAAGAAATTATTAACAGCAATTAAAGTAGCTCTAGGGCGAGGGGCACCTTGTGTTTGATTAGGTCTAGCTCGTTGAGTAAAGGGGAATCTGTGAGCGTGCAATATTTCTGTTTTCCAGTCCCATTGCGTTAAGGTAGGAAAGGCTTCTATAAAAAGATCTATAATGAATTGTCGAACATCAGACCCTTCCATCCCCTCCGGAATATCAATCACACGCAAGTTATTCCCACGTAGGCGATTTTCCAAATCAGTTAGTTTCCACGCTGTATCATTTTTTGCTGAAGTTAGAGTCTCTGAAATAGTTTTCTGAGCAGCTAGCTCATCTTCTAAACTGGAGATTCTCGCTTCCGCCTCCGTAAAACGCGCCGTGAACTCAGCGCAGGATTTCTCTATGCGTCTCACCGTGTTCTGCAGTGTACGACAGGCACCCTGCACCCTTTGACCTTCCGCTCTAGTTTCTTCCCTATGTGCCTTTATACTATGAAATATATCTGCCAAAGAGACATTTTCAACAGGATCTATCGGACTCATAGCGCT
The DNA here is from genome assembly GCF_964204655.1 of Triturus cristatus. NCBI lineage: Eukaryota > Metazoa > Chordata > Amphibia > Caudata > Salamandridae > Triturus > Triturus cristatus. The sequence continues at coordinate 380,975,832 of NC_140586.1, read as the reverse complement.
GGCAGCAACCACTTCGAGTTGCGAGGTAAATGAATAATACCATTGTAATTTCTCGGATTCTTCTTCTGGGGTAGCGAAAGTAATTGGCCCCCTGTGGGTATCCTTTTTCCGTACAGTCTGAGAATTTTCAGCTACCAGATCATTCCATTTTTTTTTTCCACCACTTGACTCTCACTAGCCTGGCGATCATTCGTTTTTGCCACAGGGCTCTCACTATCTGATAAATCAAGCTCCCCATCAGTGGTATCTGATGAATCAGAAAGGGAAAAAAAGTCACCAGAGTCCAAGTATTTAGCACATTCCTGCTTTGGCCTCTTAGCTGGGTGTTTTAATACTTGATTGGCCATAGGTAGCTGGGTACTCATTAAATTATCTGCTTCATCTCTTTTTTTCTCCAAGCCATTTTTAATTGCCTCATTTCCAGCGATCAATAATGTTCCTAATATTGATGCTTCAGAAATGATTTTATCTGTATTTGTTAGCACAGTCTGTGGTTTATCCAGAACCTCCGTTCTGTGAAAGAGAACTAAATCCACCTATTTTATTTTTTTCAGTATTGGCCAATGATAAAGCGACATTTCTCTTAGATTTATTAGTGAATATTGTGGGAACGAGGGGGATAGAATGCTTACCCCCTTCTATTTTCCTCTCCACTGGAGTTATAGCTTTCCCTTTGATGCTTCCTCCGGGCGCCGAGTTACTAGCAGCTGTGCCGATATTTTCATTCTCGGCAGCTTCTCGAGCTCTGCTGCGCCCTGCTTTCTGCAGCATCCTGGGAATCGATGCGAGCACACCACTGCTCCGCCGCGGCCATCCTACAGCCCAGGCTCGCGTCCAAGTCCTCCTTGCCAAAAACAGTATTGGAGTACGCCGTAAAAGCTGCCAGAGCATATCGGCACAGGTTTGGTGAGTTTTCTTTTTTCCCCCATGCGACTCAAAGCATTAAACGAGGTGAATCAGCGCCGCCGTCAGTCCTCCGTCAGTCCGCCATCACTCTGTCACTGGTCAGTCCGGAGCTTACGAACTCACACAGCCGTGTCTGCGGCCGCCATCTTGGGATGGAGGGGGGGGAATGGGGTCTCGGTTGAGACCGCATTGTGGGTGGGCATGGGTGGCCTTCAAGGGTTGGGGGGGATATGTTTGGGTGTGGGGGGAGGGGAGGTCTGGGGGGGCCGGGGAGAAAAATGCTTGTTTTTGACATAACTGACAAGTATTTTCAATTTTGCACAGCTGGGGATAGATATGTGTTTTTACTCTGTGTGTTATTTTTTCTATTTTGGTCTGAATTTTAGAAGACTCACTGATCTTAATGTCTTTTTGAAAAATAAGGCCAGCAATCTAAAAAAATATCCTAGTGGCAAGATAATATGGAGAAAGCTTATATCAGTAAGTAATGGCTAGCCTCTATTAACATATGTGGCCTTAACGATAAAGACAAAAGGAGAAAGCTTCAAGAAGATCTTAAATTCCTGGATATAGACTTGCTATGTCTGCAAGAGTCACATATAGCTAGCAAAGATAGTAGCTTATTAGATAACCTGGGGTTTAAAAGACTTGTCCACAACACCCAGGATTGTAGGACAAAAGTTGTTGCTGTATTATCCAGAAATAGTGGCATCAGATGTGATTAAAAAAAATGCGGATAGATTGGGGAGATGGACCTTAATGGTTATTAAATGTGGATCAGGTGTGTTCACTTTAGGCTCAATATATTCTTCTATATTAGATGATCCTTCAGTTTTAAGATATATAGCAATGGAGCTTCCATCATGGCCAGCACCTTATGTTTTATGTGGGGATCTAAATATAAATGTGCCAAAAACGTAGGCAGTATAGAACGTAAACCGCATGCACGTAAGGCACTTAATGATCTGATAGCTGACCTGGGACTTGTCGATGTTTGGCCTAAATTAAGGGGCCTGGATCCAGGATTTACTTATTATTCAGCTCCCCATCAGAAATTTGCCAGGCTTGACTATTTTTTAGTCTCCCCTCTGTTATTAAAGGAAGCAAAAATTGAATTATACCCTAGGGTATTATCAGATCATAACCCTTTGGTGCTGCAAATTCCTCTAGATGGTATGGTAAATATTCGTAAAAAATGGACATTTGAAAGGGCTATCCTTTTAGACAAAGAATATAGAGACTATATGAGAAATAGAATTAGGGAATTTTTCAGCATTAATAATGGCACTGCATCTCCAGGGGTAGTCTGGGACACATTTAAGGCATGGACGCGAGGCGAAACTATCAGTTTTGGTGCGCTTAAAAAGAAGAAACATACTTTGCAAGTTAAGAGCCATTACCAGAAGCTCTCTCAGTTAGAAACAGAACTAATAGCAAAGGTGAGAAATAAGACGGAACTAACGGGAACTTTGGATTCAATCTCAGCAACCAAATCAGCTCTTAATGACCTGTATTTAAATAAGCTAGCTGGCATTTACCTAGTTAGAAAGCAAGAATGTTATGAATACAGTAAGACGGTTTGGCGACTACTTGCAGTCAAAACTAGGCAACAGATATCTGCTCGACACATAGATCAAATAAAAAATATTAATGATGATATAATGTCTGATGAGAAAGAAATTAGAGACTCTTTTAAAGACTAATATAGGGCCTTATATACAACAGATAACTCATTGGATGTAGGCTGTCAACCCCTTCTTTTTTTACCTAAGGTAAAGCTAACAGATGAGGAGGCATCTAACCTTGATCTAGAAATTTTGTATGATGAATTACAGAATGCGTTATTTGATTTACCATCGGGTAAATCTACTGGTATGGACGCCATACCATTAGAATTTTATAAAACCTTTTTCAAGGAGATACGAAGGGAGCTTCTAGTTCTCTTTAATTCTGTTAAGGGCAGAGAGGCTCCACCGATTTCTTGGGGGCTGGCAAATATTGTTATATTTTTAAAGAAGGGGAAGGACCCGTTAAATATGGGTTCGTATAGACCAATTACACTCCTCAATAGTGATACTAAATTATATTCTAAGATTTTTGCCTCACGCCTTAACGGAGTTATGCTGCAACTGGTTTCCCGATGGCAGCATGGTTTTATTCAGGGACGGGGAACAGAGGATCATATTAGAAGGCTTATTACATTATTGGATGCCTCCGATGTTACAAAACTTCCTTTAGCGGTTGCCTTTTTAGATGCAGAAAAGGCGTTCGATCGGGTCTCCTAGAATTATCTGTGGAAATGCCTGGAAGCAAACAATTTAGGTGGAGGCTTTATCAGGGCAATCCAGGCCCTGTATCATAAACCTTTAGCACAGGTTCAGATTATGGGATGCCTTTCTGAACCCTTTTCTATAGAAAGAGGGACAAGACAAGGCTGCCCAACCTCGCCCTTGTTATATGCGCTTTATATGGATCCTTTTCTTAGACTTTTGGAGGCCTCTGAAAATATATACCCCTTTATTTTGAATGACTTTGACACGAAAGTTTTGGCATATGCAGACGATGTCGCTATTGTGACTTGGGACTTATCTAATGCATTGATTGAAGTTGAAACTTTGGCAGAAAAATTTGGCAGAATCTCTGGATATAAGCTCAACAAGGGAAAGACTCAGATTTTAGTAAATAAATATCTGGCCTCTACGGACGAAAGAATAGTTGAGGAGGCAGTATACCTCGGGATTAGAGTTAAGGCCCAAATCAAGGAAATAGTTGATGTTAATCTCACCCCTAGTATTTCGAAAATTAAAAAGGATATGGATCGATGGAACAACCTGAAATCATCTATAATAGGAAGATGTAACCTGATCAAAATGATTGTCCTTCCAAAGCTCCTATATATTTTTCGCACAATACCTTTAGAAATTGATAATACATGGTTCCGACAGATTGACCGTGAGATAGCGAGATTTATCTGGTCTTTTAAAAAAATACGTTGCGCAAATTGTTTCTTAACACTCCCAGTGGAAAGAGGAGGATTAGGATTACCCGATATCAGACTGTATTATTTAGCGGCCTCATTTAAATACTATTGGCCTATGTTTCGAGCAGATAATAAGGCTTTTGTAACCCGGAATCATGTTCCTTCTATATTTGAGACTTTAATGGGCTTGGATGCCAGAGGATGTCTACTAAAAATATATGAGCCCAGTTACTTTAAAAAGACACGATTTAAGATCTTGAATACAGCATATAAAAATTGGAGCTATGTTAGAAAAAAACTTGGTATGGGTAGGTTCAGTAGATATACCCCACTTTTAGATAACACTCAAATCTCTGCAACGCTGTCAGATGGATATTTAGTGAGATGGATAAAGGCAGGGGTCTGTAGGATTTCGGATCTATTGGTCGGGGATCAACCAGCTACATTTTAAATAATTAAAGATAGATTTAATATCAGCAATAGAGATTTCTTAAAATATCTACAACTAAGGGATTTTATTACTAAAAAAAGAGGTGGCATGAAAGGTTATTCTGTGATACCTTTGTTGGAGGCTATTACCTGCGATGTCCCTCCGTCAATCTCTAAACTTTATAAAATATTCCTTGAAGGTTCTTTAGATGATATTGAGAAACACTCTGTAAAATGGCAGGAAAGGTTTGAGATTATAGACCCAGGTTTGGAAAGAGCTGTTGTTTTGGCCAATACTGTATTATCCACAGCAAACCTTAGGGCGCAATGTTATAAAATATTTTTTGATCTTTATATTACCCCTTCGAAAATCGCTAAATGGGGGGGGGACGGAGGGTATCTATTGTTTTAGATGTAATATTTTGGGGGCGGATCTGGTGCATATCTTTTCTACATGTCCGGTTTTGGATAATTTACGGCAGGAGGTTACGACATTTCTGCGATATGTTTTGAATAGAAATTTTCTGTTAACCCCCCCCAACTTATGCTTTTGGGTGTATCTACATCCGTAGATAATTGTACGGAGTTCTTATTTATTGCTATGTCAATACTTAGACTATGCATTGCCTCCTCGTGGTTAGATCCGCTACCACCTACATTTGGACAATGGAAAACCCGTATGCTCCATATATTTAATTTGGAGAAAGCCCTTTATACCCGAAAAGGGAAAAAAGGGAGAATTAAGGGACTTAAGATCTGGAGACCACTTAATGACTGGATTAGTGAACTTAATTAACAAAAGTGATATTATCTTTGTACTCTTACTTTTGTCGTTTTTTTTTTTCTCGATAATAATAATATCTTTATTTGAAGTGTTAATGCACACATTTGAAAATGTCAAACATTGTCTGTCCCCTGTCTGTATGTATTTACGAGCATGAATAATAAAAAAAAAAAATAACATGCAGAGAATCTTGATTTCATTATAACAATGGAGGGTAACATTAAGTAATAACCTTTTATTGTTGTGCCAACATGCTGCTCTTTAATGTCCAGGGAATATAAATATCCAGTGCCCACAGTCATCATCCTCTTTAGGCTGTGGCAAAACAAGAATCTTCTGCCAATTCTTACAATGAGTTGTCTGTAAATAAAAACTCAAAATGAATCTAGAATCACATGATGCCAAAAGACATCAGTCAATAAAATCAGATAAACAGTAAACATAGGTTTAAAAAAAATAATTATTATTTCTTAAATTTTTCCCTTTTCTTAGCTCCTCTCCTTGGGTGAGGAGGGTGGGATAATGTTAGCCTCTGTTGTCTTAAATTAAATCAAGATTAATTTTTTCATATTAAGAATTGCCATTTCATTACACGACTGGAGGCTGCCATGATACATGTTTAAAACCATCAAGCGTCATACAACTTACATGCTCTACAGGTCGGTCCAAAGTAAAATGTAGCAAAAAATATTGGCATTCGACCAATATGCTGCTTTTAAAATCTCTGGAAGCGAACCTTCTGCCTAGAAAACCTTACTTGCTATTGTGCCTCTGGATGGATGGGCACCAAATCTGGTAAGATTCACACCTGCTTCATTCATAACTACTCTTACCCATCTAGCTAGCGTAGATGTAGAGACTGCTTTATAAAGTTTAACATAAGAAAACACATTTGTTCTTCCCAATGCGGTCTATATTCCAACATCTTGCTCTCATACAATTCACTATACATAGCTGTTCACATTCATGAAAATAAGGATAAACTATTGACTCAGACATAGTTTTTATCCTGTTCCAAATGTCAAAGTGTACCCATCGATGAGAATGGAATCTATTAGAAATTTCCAACACCTTAAAATCAGATATCCTTCTGAATGAAATCAAGCGAATCGAAGTAGCCAGCTTCAAGGTGATTTGTCAAAGAGAGAGGAAGTTATTACCTGGCCATGAAGTAAATAGCTTGAAAATTAAACTGACATCCCATAGAGATTCATAACGAGCCTTAGGCAGTCTCCTTAATCTTAGGCCCTTCATTACCCTTCTTTCAAGGGGTCACTCCCAATTTCAAATTTATTAACTAATACATCACCAGCAGAAATAGCTGACCTCTAGCAGTTGATAGTTCAAATTGTGATCCCTGAATTGTACAAATCCGCTAGGTAATTAGCTGCCTCAGCTACAGGAGCTTCCATAGGATTGAAACCCCTCTCCATGCACCAACTACACCACTTCTTCCAAACACCTTTGTATCTCTTCCTAGTTTCCAGGGCCTAAGGATCATCAAATAGATCCTTAGCCTTTCATGAAAGTTCTGAATGTCTGCTAGCACCGCAGAAATCCTCCAAACAAAAAGGTTCATATCCCTTTCCCTTGTCTCCTCAATCCCTCAGAAGGCCCACAAATACAAGATCCAGCTGGGGTATACCTGCTGCGAGCTCCATCACCCCTGGGAACCAAACTTGTGACCTCCAAAAGGGAGTCATCAGAATAATGCTGCAACCTTCTGACCTTACTTTCATCAATACTCTCTGGATCATAGAGGACGGGGGAAAGGCATAGCCTCCCTCTCTTCCCCAATCCTGCAGAAGGGCATCTACTGCCATTGCCTCTGACCTCCAACTGTAAAACCTGGGTAAAACCTGGGTACCTGGTACGTCAGCCTGCTCGCAAACAAGTCTGCTAGAACAGGTCCCTATAGCCCCTGAATCATTCTGAAAACCTCTGGATTCAATTTCCAATGGCTGAAGACCCTGAGATACATGGGATTCCAATCCATGGAGCTTTTCAAGGCATTCAGGCCTGGACAACCCTATTCTTATCACATTCCTTATCTTTGACACTGTCTTCTGTGGAAGAAACATTTAGGATAACAGAGTATCTACCTGAAATCCCAGGAATTCTAGATTCTGAGTGGGGACCATGACCGACTTTTATGCATTTACTATAAAACCTAAACTCTCTAGAAGTTCAGTTGTCCAAGCCAAGTGTTTCAGAAGCTTTAACCTTTTTTGGGACATTAGCAAAATATCATCCAAATAAATTATTAACCAGACACCCCGCTCTCTGAGGAAGGCTACCACTGGGCACATCGCTTTGGTGAAACACCACAGAGCTGAGGTCAGCCCGAAAGGGAGACAGAGGAACTGATAGAGAATACCCCCTCCATCTGAAGAGTAGATATCTTTGCCTGCCCCTTGCCATAGGTAGCGTTAAGTATGCATCCTTAAGGTCTAGCTTCACCAACCAATCTTGAAACTGCAAAATGTTTCTTAATAGATGCATCCCTTCCATCTTGAAGTGTCTGTAGAAGACACATCTGTTCAGGTCTCTTAAACTTATGACAGGACGCCAACCTTTATCCTTTTCTTAATCAGAAAAACTGTACATACGAAACACTTCATCTCCTCTGCACCTGTAAGTCAAACCGAAGCCCCTTTATCTAACATATGGTCTAAATCTGTGTCTATTAGATCTATCTTCTCCTTATCTAAGGCAATTTTCTTTGGCTGTTTGACTTGTACTGGTGTCTCCCAGAACTCTATTCTGAAAACAGCAACAGTTCATAAAACACAACCATCTCTTGTGATTCTCTCCCAATTGTGGTTGAAGAATCTCAACCTTCCCCCAACTTTAACATGGGAAGAACCAGAAGAACTCACTTTGAGATCCGGTGCCGAAGGTCTCGATCTTCCACCAGAGGATGTTGAAGGTAGAAGCTTTTGTCAGAGCAATAGCCCCTATTGTAACTTCCCCCTATTGTAACTTCCATCATTTCTGGCATCCTGGGTATAATATTGGGACCTGAATGAACCACGACTGACAGCCAGCTCCGTCTGTCAGCCCGGCCAAAAACAGCCTTTGAGCCAGACTTCGCATATTGGTTTGAGCCTTGCTGAAGGCAGTAAAGGTCGAAACATTTTCCTAGGGGCTTGGCAAAGCTTTCCCCAAGAAAGTAGCCCATTCAGCTCTCCCATGCCCTCTCTTTGCAATTAGGCTCGCATTTGCGTTTCCCAACATACAAATGAAAGTTGTGCCCAACCTCTCAACAGGTCTACATTAACCCTGACATTTTTGCTCCTGGCTATTTCAAGAATGTGAGTCAAAGGACCCAGTATATCAAGAACTTTGTCCTAACATTGTTTCAGGCACTTCTCGATCCCCTTCCTTGGGTCCCTGCCAAACTTAAACAAAAAGGTTATGAGCTCAGGGTCCAGGTTGGGAGTAGTACAGATCTTGTCACCAGTAGAAGGTCTAGGGCACTCGGCCCGTAGCAAATTACAGGTATCTTTGTCCAAAGACTTCCTTACCCAAAGCTTTAACAATTTGGTACATGGTCCATTGGCCACCATTCGGCGCTCTGCTGAGGTTTTATCATGGTAGGATTAAACATCTCCACCCCACCCCTCAAGCCCCACGAAGGGGTCTTTTACCTCAGCAGAGGTACAAACCTATTCCAAATCATCATCTAAACACTCCAAGAGATCATAGATCTCTTAGGGGTTAAAAGCATATTCGTCCCATTGCATATCATCACATTTCAGAGTTTCCTGATCCACAGAGAATACAGACTGTCCCGCAACTACAATAAGTGGAAAGGCCTCCTGTAACCAGCAACATGTCCTGAATTTTGATGGGAAGCTGATTAGACTGAAACAGGCAAGCGGTGATTTTTTGAAATATAGGTTCAGTCTGTGCTCTCACCTTAAGGCAAAATAAACTGATTCATATCATATTTACCACGCCCAACTTGAAAAATTGGAAGGGTATACCATTTAAAATAATAAACTAGAAGCATAAGTTCACTGAGGAACACAGTAATAGTAAAACAAGGAACATATCAGAAGCTTAACAATATCAAAAGCACTTATCTGTGGTGGAGCAGCCAATAGAAAGAGGACAATAACGTGTGCAGTGGATATTTATAGTCACAGGACAATCTGTTTTATGATGTATTAATGTTCTTTAAAGTGATCCATGTTGGGGCAGCAATAACAGGTTATTGCATAATGGTAGCCTCTAGTCTTGATGAAATGAAATTACAAGAAATAAAATATAGGTAAACATCCTTTATACTCCAACAAATAAGGAATTTCAGACATCAGCTGAAAGCCACGATCAACAGAGTTGACACAACAGTGCTTCACCCAAAGGACACTTCTAAATTCAGTAAAAAGTAGTTCACCAATTACAATGGAAAAGGGAAAATGCATCTGGCAAAGAAATACGGTTCAGAACCAGTGAGACTCTCCTGGGAAGCCCAACATTTAGATCAATTTAAAATGTTTTGTACTTTTCTCTGTACTGTGAGTAATCATCCCGAGAAACACCAGGAGGGCTACGTCTCTCAAGCTAATATTCCTACAAGTATTAGGGGCAGGGAGTAGTTTAACGTCACCAATTACAGAAGTTGATGCTAAACAAGGAGTAGTTTCTTTTCTGTAACTCCAGTTCTGTAGTAGGGGTATCTCTGTGATAGTCATAATCTAGTGAATAGTCCCGCCCATGTGCGTGGACCCCGGAGCAATAAAAAAATAATCTCTAAAGGTGACAAATCATGCAGACCTGCATACACCTTTAAGAGAGAATTTAATTTAAAGACAGATAATGCAGCCTATACCCACAGGCTACACTGTCCAGTACTTCAACTAGAATTCCACCAACATCCACAAACAGCAATGCCTGTCCAGCTTTTCTCCACATAGGAAAAAACCCTGCCTCTACCAGCAAAAGCCTCTGGAATGATAGAGAGGAAGGAGTGGACAGACAAGCCCCATAGGCTGCCATTATGTGGCTTAGAACAGGATACTGTGCCTTTAAGAAAACTTTCCAGATTTCCAGAATTTTCCCCAGTATCCCAGAATGCCCAGCAGGTCCCTTCTACTTTCAGTTCTTTTTGAAGGCGTAGCACGCCAGACCTGTAGCATTCTACATATGAATAATTATCTCTCCACCGGGGAGGAGGGCGGGCGCTTATGACTATAACAGAGATACCCCTACTACAGAACTGGAGTTACAGAAAAGAAACTACTCCTTCTGTAGTAGGGGATCTCTGTGTATAGTCATAATCTAGTGAATAGAATGGCAAGCCCATCCCCACACAACAACAGCGGTGGAGAACAAACAAGACAAAACCACTACTGTGCGAACAAATTTCGCAGCGAAGCCTGCCCAACCAGAGCATCTGCCCTGGCATCCGAGTCCAGACAGTAATGCGCAGCAAAGGTATGGACCGACTTCCAAGTGGCCGCCTTGCAGATTTCCACAATAGGAACATTACGCAGCAAAGCCGTCGTGGCAGCTTTGCCCCTGGTGGAATGAGCTTTAGGTTTGCCCCCTAAGGTCTTATTAGCCTTTTGATAACACAATTGTATGCAGGACACAATCCACCGAGAAATGGACTGCTTAGAGGTCGCAAGACCAGTCCTGACTGATCCATAATTAACAAACAATTGGTCAGACCTACGAATCTCCTTGGTCTTATCCAGATAACATTTCAACACCCTCCGAACATCCAGGGAATGGAGAGACCTTTCAGCTGGCGAAGAGGGATTCTGAAAGAACGTAGGTAAAGTTATGGACTGGTTGACATGAAAGTCCGAGATAACCTTAGGAAGAAATTTAGGGTGAGTACGCATCACAACCTTAGCAGCTTGAAATACAGTATAAGGTTCTTGACAACATAATGCCTGAAGTTCACTCACCCTGCGGGCCGATGTAATGGCCACTAGGAACGCCGCCTTCCAGGATAGGTGCTGCAATGAAGCCTTGTGAATGGGTTCAAAAGGCTCCCTCATCAGTCTGGACAGCACCACATTCAAGTCCCAGGAAGGCGAGGGAAGTCTGACGGGAGGAAACACTTTCTTCAAGCCTTCCAAAAAATCCTTGACCACAGGGATCTGAAAGAAGGAAGTCTGTGAAGGGCATTTCCTGTAAGCAGTCAAAGCAGCCAGATGAACCTTAATGGAATGGAAATTAAGGCCAGACTGCGCCAGATATAAAAGGTACGGAAGGATGACATCTTCCTTACATGTTGTCGGATCAAAGTTCTTGGACTTACACCAGATACAGAACCTCTTCCACTTGTAGGCATAGGATGTCCTAGTGGAAGGTCGTTTAGACTCCTTCAGTATGTCCATACAATTTTCTGGTAGATTCAGATGGCCATATTGCACTATTTCAGGAGCCATGCCGCCAAACTCAAAGACGAGAGGTTGGGGTGCACCATCCGCCCCCCGAACTTCGTTTGAAGGTCCGGCCTGCACAGCAACCGCATGTGAGGAAGGAGAGACCGGTGAAGTAGGTCCGTGAACCACCACTGCCTGGGCCATTCCGGGGCGATCAGGATCATCCGCGCCCTGGACTGGGACAGCTTGATGAGCACTGCCGGAATCAGGGGAATGGGTGGAAAAGCGTACAGAAAGCTGTTCGACCAATCGATCCATAGCGCATTCCCCAGCGTCCCCCGCTGGTAGTACCTGGATGCGAAGTCTCGGCATTTGCTGTTTTCGGCGGTGGCGAACAGATCTACGTCTGGAGTCCCCCACCTTGCGAAGACTTCTCCTAGTACTTCGTCGTTTATGACCCATTCGTGGTTTTCCTGAATCAGCCTGCTCAAGGCATCCGCCTGAGCTTTCTGCACCCCTGGCAGATGCGTGGCCGTAATCGTCAGTCCTCGGGCCAGCAGCCAGTGCCAGATCGCCTGCGCCTCCTGTGACAGAGTGCGCGATCTAGACCCCCCTGCTTGTTGAGGTAATACATCGTGGTTGTATTGTCCGTCTGTATCAGCAGCGAGTTGGTCTGGAAGTTCGGAAGGAAGGCCTTCAGTGCCAGGAATACAGATCTGAGTTCCAGGAAATTGATGTGGTACGTCGATTCCAAAGGAGACCACTTTCCTTGAATATGCAAGTCCCCGGAATGCGCTCCCCAGCCCTGGAGAGACGCATCAGTCATGACACTCGTCGTGGGAATGTCCTTGTGGAAGGGAACCCCCTTGAGGAGGTTTTCCGCCGAACACCACCACTTCAGAGACTGAAGAGCATGCAGCGACAGTCGTATCTTGTCGTCCCAAGAGCCTGTCCTCTGATCCCACTGATCCTCCAAGCACTCCTGCAGTGGTCTCATGTGTAGCCGTGCGTGCGGCGTGAGGAAGATACAGGAGGCCATCGATCCCAGTAGAGAAGACACCTTCCTCACTGTCGTCGATGGAGCAGCCCTGAGGTCCTGAGCCTTCCAAAGGAGTGATAACCGTCTCTCCTCCAAAGGAGACATGCTTGCTGACCGCGTATCGATGGAGGCTCCCAGGTACTGTATGCACTGGACCAGAGTCGGGACCGATTTGGACATGTTGACGCGTAACTCCAGTTTGATCTTGCGCTTCCGAGAAGGATGAAGCCTTGATCAGCCAATCGTCCAGATACGGGTAGACAAACACCTTGTTCCTTCGCAGATGTGCCGCCACCACCGCCATGCACTTCGAGAAGGTCCTGGGCACAGACTTCAGCCCGAATGGCAGTACTGTGTATTGATAGTGATTGGCGCCGACTTGGAATCGCAGGAACTTCCTGTGCTTCCGTGCTATGGGCACATGGAAGTACGCATCCTGTAGATCTATGGCACAGAGCCAGTCTCCCCGTTGCAGCTGAGGGTAAATCTGATGCAACGATAGCATGCGAAACTTCTCTCTGCGAATCCACTGGTTTGCCTGTCGCAAATCCAGAATGGGCCTGAACTCGTTCTTGTCCTTCTTGCGAACGAGGAAGAACCGAGAGTACAGACCTCTTCCCCTTTGAGACAGAGGTACCTCTTCTACTGCCTTTTTTCTCAACAAGATGTCTGCCTCCGCCTGGAGCTCTCTCAGCTGGTACTGAGAGCTGACCGGCGGAATCGTTGGAGGCAGGCTGATAAACCGAAGACTGTATCCATTGCAAACAATATTCAGCACCCACTTGTCCTGAGTAATTTTTCTCCACTCTTCCGGAAAAAGTTGAATGCTTCCCCCCACTGGAGTGGGTAACGGTTGAGGGGGAAGTAGCCGCTCAGGGCCGAGACCCAGCCGGGCCCTTGGTAGTGGTAGTCGCCAACTGGCCTCCTCTACCCCTCTGGCGTTTCTGGAAGGGCTTCCGGAACTGCTGCTGTTGGTGCTGCTGCTGTCCCGAACCCTGCCCACGCCGTCTGCCCGTAGACCCGAACCGCCTCTGGAACGGGCGCTTCTTCTTCTCGGCCTTCTCCAACCCGACGGTCCTCAGGGTTTCCGCCTCCGCCTTCATGCGGGCCATCTCATCATCCGCATGTTTTCCGAACAAGGTTTCCCCCGAGAAGGGCAGGTTGGCCACTCTGTGCTGCGCCTCTGGTTTGAGGGACGTCAGGCGCAGCCACGAATGCCGCCCACGCCATGACAGTAGGCGTGGGCGGCCAACAAGGAGACATCCGCCGCCACGCTGATCACCTGATTAGAAACCAGCATGCCTTCGCACACTGTTTCCAAGAAGTCCTCCTTCCTGTCCCGGGGCACAAGGTCAGCATACTGCTGCAGGGACTCCCACAGGGCCCGGTCGTAACGCCCCAACAAAGCCCCTGCACTCGCCGCCTTCATGGTGGTGGCGGCGGTCCCACACACCTTCCTGCCCGCAGAATCCAGCCAGCGGCTTTCTTTGTCAGGCGGGACCGTCGATGAAGGAGCGGTCGCATGTGGTTTCCTCGCCGCCGTCACGATGACCGAATCCGGCTTCGGGTCCACCCTCAAAAAGGTAGGGTCCGGCTCCGGGGCCCTATACTTTTTCATGAGCCTGGAGGGGGCGGCTTTCGTCACCGCGGGAGTGAGGAACAGCTCCAACGCGGGCTCCACCAGTCCTGGTACAAGAGACAGTAGCGGTGAGACAGATGTTTCTTATGAAGTGTCTCGAATATCAAGGACGTCGTGGGTGTTAGAACCGTCACCGTGATACCCAACTTTGCTGCCCCTCTCAACAGCACCTCTTGGAAAGAGACCAAATCATCCACCGGAGACACCCTAGTCCCCGGCGAGTCCGACAGCGTCGGGGAAAAGTCTCTGGTCGAGGAGCGCGTGTGCGACCTGGACCTGTGCCTCCTACGGCGTCGTCCTGAGTCCGACGATGACCGTCCATGGCTCCGTGATCTTCTCCTCCTGAGAGAACGGGAGCGCGACCTCTTCGGCCTGCCCGCCGGTCTAACCGGTCCCGGCGACCGCGGACGTCGCGGCTTCGGAGTCCCCTGCGGCGGAGTCGGGTACCTCGGAAGGGACACAGACCGCGGGGGAACCGCCAGCAGCCCCAACGGAGTGCGTGGCAACGACCGAGGTGGGGGCGGCGGAGGCAGTGGTGCTGGCAGCGGATGTGGAGGCAGTGGTGGCGGTGGTGGTGGCGGTGGCGGTGGTGTTGGCGGTGGTGGTGGAGGCGGAGGCGGAGGTGGTGGGAGAGGAGGCGGTGACGTAGGCATCCGAGGAGGCGTATACACCACAGAGTACACCGATCCCGATGACTCTCTCTTCCTCGACGTCGATCTTCGCCTCAACGGCGACCTTCGCCTCGACGGCGACCTTCGCCTCGACGTCACCCTTCGCCGCGACGGCGACCTGCGCCTCGACGGCGACCTGCCCCTCGACGGCGATCTGCGCCTCGACTGCGATCTTCTTGACGTCGATCGTCTCGACGTCGATCGTCTCTTCGACGGCGACGTCGACCGTCTCCTCTTCACCGACGGCGAACGGCGATCTCCCCTCGACGGCGAGCGCCGACGCCGGGTCCGATCTCGACGCCGACTGCTGGACGGCGACGTCGACGAAGATGCCGATGTAGTCGACGGCGGCCTGTTCAGGTCCCTCGACGTCGACCGTCGACGCCGCTTCTCCCCAGAGCCCTGGGGAGACGGCGAACAGATGGTAGTCATCCTCCTCGACGCCGCCGTCGACGCCCTCGACGTCAACAGGGAGTGGGGAAGCTTACTGGTCTTCCTGCCCCTGGGGAGCCCCCCAGAGGCCTCAGTATGGGCCAAATCAGCCCCTCCAGACCCACCTGGTGCCTTCAGCCTTCTCTCCTCCAGGACTTGAAGCCTGATCTTCATTCTGTCCCTCAGGGTCCTGGCTGAGAACGAGTGGCAGATATCACAGTCTTCAGGCACGTGGGACTGGGGAAGGCAACCTATACACACCTCGTGTGGATCTGTTTTAGCCTTTTTTCTACCACATTCCGGGCACTTGTCGAACAAGCCAGGCATGTTGACAGTACCAGCTACTAAGCACTTGAAAAAGTGACAAAAATTGACAAAAACTACAATAAACCCTTGAAAAGGGGAGAGCTCAATGCTCCAGGGTCCTGCTAGCAGGAGCCGGAAAAAAGAACTGAAAGTAGAAGGGACCTGCTGGGCATTCTGGGATACTGGGGAAAGTTCTGGAAATCTGGAAAGTTCTCTTAAAGGCACAGTATCCTGTTCTAAGCCACATAATGGCAGCCTATGGGGCTTGTCTGTCCACTCCTTCCTCTCTATCATTCCAGAGGCTTTTGCTGGTAGAGGCAGGGTTTTTTCCTATGTGGAGAAAAGCTGGACAGGCAGTGCTGTTTGTGGATGTTGGTGGAATTCTAGTTGAAGTACTGGACAGTGTAGCCTGTGGGTATAGGCTGCATTATCTGTCTTTAAATTAAATTCTCTCTTAAAGGTGTATGCAGGTCTGCATGATTTGTCACCTTTAGAGATTATTTTTTATTGCTCCGGGGTCCACGCACATGGGCGGGACTATTCACTAGATTATGACTATACACAGAGATCCCCTACTACAGAAGTCAAGGTATAGTAGAGGGTACACAACCATTACCATGAATCTTTTACCCCGCATACCATGACAAGGCAAATACCATGACTCCGCAATGCCATTACAACGCATGGCATTACAATTTATATGCTTTTACCACGCATGATTTTACAACGAAATTCATTTAAGGTTTTGGGGTGCAGGGGTAGTTTAGGGATCAGGGTGGGTTTTGTTTTTGGGGTGCTGGGGTATTTTTGGGGTTCAGGGTGGGTTTAGGGATATATATATATATATATATATATATATATATATATATATATATATATATATATATGGTATAAATATTGGTCAAATATGCAGACAGCGATAGATCCAAATTACAAAAACAAATTGAGGATTTAAATATTGAAATTGACAAGCTTGATGCAACACCTTTAATCAAAAAATACAGAAAGTTGTGGGGTGCTGGGTAATTTTAGGGATCAGGGTGGGTTAGGGTTTTGGGGTGTAGGGGGTATTTTTAGGGTTCAGGGTGTGTTTAAGGTTTTGGGGTGCAGGGGTATTTTGGGGATTCAGGGTGCATTTAGGTTTTGGGGTGCAGAGGTAATTTTAGGGGTCAGGGTTTTGGGGTGTAGGGGAAATTTTAGGGTTAAGAGTGTGTTTAAGGTTTTGGGGTATTTTTGAGGTTCTGGGTGTGTTTAGGTTTTGGGGTGATGGGGTAATTTTAGGGGTCAAGGTGGGTTAGGGTTTTGGGGTATAGGGGGTAATTTTAGGGTTCAGGGTGCGTTTAGGTTTTGGGGTACTGGGGTATTTTTAGGGGTCAGGGTAGGTTAGGGTTTTGTAGTCTAGGGTTAATTTTAGGGTCCAGGGTGCGTTTAGGCTTTGGGGTACTGGGGTCTTTTTAGGGGTCAGGGTGGGTTTGGGTTTTGGGGTGTTGGGGGAATTTTTAGGGTTCAGGGTGCGTTAAAGGATTTGGGGTGCAGGGGTCTTTTTGGGGTTCAGGGTGTGTTTAGGTTTTGGGGTGCTGGGGTAATTTTAGGGGTCAGAGTGGGTTAGGGTTTTGAGGTGTAGGGGTAATTTTAGGGTTCAGGGTGTTTTGGTGTATTGGGGTATTTTAAGGGATCAGGGTGGGTTAGGGTTTTGGGGTGTAGGGGTTATTTTTAGGGTTCAGGGTGTGTTTAAGATTTTGGGGTGTAGGGGTATTTTAGGGGTTCAGGGTGCATTTCTGTTTTGGGGTGCAGGGGGAATTATAGGGGTCAGAGTGTGTAAGGTTTTGGGGTGCAGGGGTATTTTTGGGGTTGAGGGTGCGTTTAAGTTTCGGGGTATTTTTAGGGGTCAGGGTGGGTGAGGGTTTTGGGGTGTAGGGGGTATTTTTAGGGTTCAGGGTGTGTTTAGGTTTTGGGGTGCTGGGTAATTTTAGGGATCAGGGTGGGTTAGGGTTTTGGGGTGTAGGGGGTATTTTTAAGGTTCAGGGTGGGTTTAAGGTTTTGGGGTGCAGGGGTATTTTGGGGTTCAGTATGCATTTAAGGTTTTGGGGTGCAGGGGTAGTTTAGGGATCAGGGTGGGTTTTGTTTTTGGGGTGCTGGGGTATTTTTGGGGTTCACGTGGGTTTAGGGATTTTTATATATATATGGTATAAATATTGGTCAAATATGCAGACAGCGATAGATCCAAATTACAAAAACAAATTGAGGATTTAAATATTGAAATTGACAAGCTTGATGCAACACCTTTAATCAAAAAATACAGAGATGACATGCTGGTCAGATTGGAAAAGGAAGAAGACGTAATCAAGAAACGCAAAGCATTCAAATTTCAGCGGGACAAGCTCGACTACGAGCAAGGGCAAGTATTTTCTTTCGCCAAAAAATATGCCATTAAAACCTCTAAGCCAACAAATCAACGAACAGAGACACGTCAGCATACAAGGGAAATGGTTGCCTCCTCATCATCGGCAACTGATTTGAGCTCTGCTGTTGAGAGTGAAAATTAAACGGATCCAGCGAGAATGGCGACGCAATTGGGGTTTCAGAAATTCTCTCTTGCGGAAGAGGTAGACTGTTTATGACAAGACCGGAGATACACATTGAGACCGCGAAAACAGCCCTCACAAGTAACCAAAGGCTCAACAGAAAACGAGGTGAAAGACGCCAGTGCAATCGGAGGCGCAAACCGCAACAAGAAGACACAATACAAAAAAAGATGGCAGCGGAAGTAAGCAATAAAAATAACAGTGGTAAATCTGTCTCCAATGATTTTTAATAATGCTGAATTAAAACTTTTAGAACTGGGTTTATCATACTGTCCCATGAACAATTTTAACTATGCACGTACTCGAGTGGATGTCTTCAAATTCGTACGTAAGTTAAAACTAAGAAAATGTCATTTGACCAATCACAGTGGCATGAACAAAGTCACCACCAATACATTGGAATTTGAAAATCAAACAATAGCCAAAATAAATATAGAGGATGATCAATTATTAGCTGACTTACAGGAATTAGTATTGGAAAACACTACAATCATTAACGACGATGCAAGCCCTAATGTTGGGGACTTCAATACAGTTCGGACTAATTTCAGACCAAGATCTACATTTCAGCCCATAGTTGTTAGAGATTCCTTGGATATATTCAATGAATTGGTT
This sequence comes from Triturus cristatus, assembly GCF_964204655.1. NCBI lineage: Eukaryota > Metazoa > Chordata > Amphibia > Caudata > Salamandridae > Triturus > Triturus cristatus. The sequence goes on along the minus strand of NC_140586.1, from coordinate 380,957,102 downwards.
ACAACAGGAATATAAAAACTTGAAATCATGCACAGAAAGATCGAAAAAAATACACACGTACCAACAGCAAGAATACAACAAATTGATGCAAAAACTCCTAAAAAATTATCAAGTGATAATCAGAAATTCTGATAAAGGAGGCAATATTGTGATCTGGCCTCGAGATCAATACATAAAAGAAGCACTAGGACAATTGGAGGACTCAAATTGTTATATATATATGACTGCTGACTTCCACAACAATATTGACCTAGTATGAATTTACATCAACCTGGCTCCAAGAGAGTTCATGTCCCGATATTGCTGTTGCCTTACCTACCAATTACGCAATAGTTAGGAAAGATCGCAACACCAAAATAGGTGGGGGCATTGCTATTATCTTTAAAAAAAGACTACCAATGCGAATCTGAACAACTACCATTTCCCAACTGCAAAGCAGCTCTATTTAAGTTGTCTCTTACCCCTAAATTCAACTTTTCCGGTATACTCGTCTATCGACCCCCTGCACCTGCCTCTCCATGGGCTTATGCTTTCCCTGAACTTATAACTCCTTTGATTATGAGAACAGCTAACTTCTCTCTTTTAGGAGACTTGAATCTTCATTTAGAAAATTCTGCATGAAAAACTAGCACCAATTTTATCGCTGATTTGGCCTCCTTAAACATCAATTTACTTGACTCTGGGCCCACACATGTGGCGGGTCATTTACTGGACCCTATCTTTTCCAATCTCGAAGAGATAACATGTTTCCTGGCTCTCCCAATATGCTGGTCGGATCACTATCCAATTAGATTCAATCAACAATCCCTGCACACTGTGCACCAACCTCCTCTGCTCCAGAATCGCAAATCAGGAACTGGAAAAAACTAGACATTACTGCCTTAAATACATATCTAAATTCCCACCTACCTTGTTCCAAAAAATTAGTAAACTCACTGTCTACCTCAGTGCAAAAATGGCTTCTTACGGCATTAGACACCTGTTTGCCACTCTCAAAAAAAAGAGTAAGTAAACATCGGCCTCCAGCCCCATGGTTTACCGAATCGCTGAAATTAGAAAAAGCAAACTGAAAAATCATGGAACGCAGTTGGAGAAAGAACTACACACCCAAAACCAGCTATAAAACCACGTAAAAAAAGTATCATAACCTGTGTAGAATCGCTCGAGCGGACTATGTTTCCACCACCATCGCGGATGCCCTTAACTGCTCAAAACCGCTTTTTAATATGGTCAAGGAGCTTGCTGGCTCCAAAACCCAAGCTACACCACCTGCTCTAAATAAACAGTCATGTGAAGCACTGGCCTCCTTTTTTGTCCATAAAGTGGAAAAAAATCTACCAAGATATTGTGCTTGCACAAGGTAGATTCTCCCTCTCCCTTCTGAACTATTCACACCACTCTCTACTGGCAACACACACCGTAACCAAGTTGAGCTATCTGATACTCCTTATTGCATTCTAGAGTCTTGGCCCCTGCTAAATACAGACACTCTAGTAAAACTTCTTAATAGCATTAAATCAGGATCACCCAAAGATCCTCTTCCCATTTTGGTGCTCAAACAATTGGTTCCACCCTCGATACTCGTGATCACTGACCTCCTAAATGCTTCCCCACAGGAAGCTACGGTTCCACCTGACTGGAAACACACTATGATACACCTACTCCTGAAAAAGGCAAACGCTGACCCAGACCAACCGGTTAATTATCGACTTATCTCCCTACTGCCTGGCTTCTCAAAAATTCTAGAGAAGCATGTTCATTATCATCTATCTGAGTTTGTGACCGCCCAAAGACTTCTGCATCCCTCCCAGTCAGGCTTCAGAGCAGGTTTCTCCACCGAAACCACTTTGTTAGGGGTTACCGAAAACATACGCCGCCAACTGGATACTCTTATCTTATTGGATCTAAGCGCCGCATTTGACACGGTGTCTCATACAGTATTAATTAAAACTCTCAGTGCTTTAGGCATCCGTGGCTCTGCTCTTAACTGGCTCTCTTCATTCCTCACAAACCGTACCTTTCAGGTTTTCTCCCGCTCAGAAACTCATTCCTTCCCCCATGGGGTGCCACAAGGTTCCATCCTCAGTCCTCCTCTCTTTAACTTGTATGCAAGACCCTTAGCTGATGTGGTAGAGGAAGCAGGGCTGTCCTTATTTTCATATGCCGACGATTCCCAGATAATTTTTTCTCTCTCCTCAACAAACACTAATGATTCTTCCCCTCTACAACTGGGTCTAAGCAAAATAGCATCATGGATGCAACAAAACGATCTTAAATTAAATGGAGAGAAAACCGAGGTCCTTGTATTTGGTAAAAACAAGGACCTCTGGGGCCCCCAACATTGGCCAAGTGAAATGGGCGCTCTCCCCACAGCGCGAAATCTGGGCATCACTATTGATGATTTGCTTAACATGCATCCTCAAGCAGTGAAAGTGACAGCTACGTGTTTGGCCATTCTCTAATCTGTTGGATGCTTCCAGAGTCCACTCAGAAAACCGTGGTCAATGCCTTGATCACGTCAAGGATGGACTACGGTAATGTCCTCTATTTGGGCTCAAACAAAGCCGTAACCCGAAGGCTACAGATGGTACAAAATTCTGCAGCCAGGCTCCTGTGCGGTGTCCCGAGAGCCACCTCTATCTCTGCTCATTTACGAAACTTGAACTGGCTCAGGGTAGAGAACCGAGTCAAGTTATGCACAAAATAAAACCAGGAAATTCCCCGCACTATCTTCAATCTATGGTATGTTCCTACGTCCCCTCTCGAAACCTCCGCTCCTCCACGCAAGGGAAATTCATCGTTCCCCAAATCAAACTATCCCGGACGGCCGGAAGGTCCTTTTCGTATCTGGGCCCCTCTTTATGGAATACTCTGCCTACAGCATTGCGCAATGAAACTGACTATGTTCAATTCCGCAAATCCCTGAAGACGTGGCTTTTTGACAACTACCCTGCTGACATATTTCCATTCTACGTCTCGGATTTGCTTTTGCGCCGGAAAAACCTTTTTGGGTAGCTGTTGCACACTACAAATTAAAATTCAAATATAGTACTCTATGGAACACATTTCCAGAGGGGTAAGAAGATGGTTAGGAGTAAGGTTTGTTGGAAGGGGTATTTGTGTGCTTCCCAAAGGTACCTGTAAGCCAGAAACTATAATCGTTCTTTGGAAAGCTTGTTGATGCAGTGATACTAACATTATATTTTTGTTTGGAAGAGAAAAAAAAGAATAAACAACGTTTAAAAAATAATGCATTCTTTAGGCACTGACTGCAACAATGGAATGTTACAGGTTACCATTTTCGAAGGCAAAGGTATCATCCTGAAGGATTCTTTTCAAGGCAAAACAAACTTGTATGGGTTTTCTTCAAATTCCTGTCCATCAATATCCCAAAATTATCCTTCATCAGATACAGTGGAGAATGTTCATCATCATCAAAGTTGCGTAATGGGAACACTGGACTCCCGATTTGACTCGCTGGAGCGCACCATTTCGTTGCTGGGCACCAAGGTCCAGGCCCACGACCGATGGCTGGATGTGGTGGAGGCTCGAGTATCGGATTTGGAAGATGGGACCGCCCAATCGTTGATGCGCCTAGAAAGAACGGAACGCCTGCTAAAGGAAGTCGCCATTAAGAACGAGGATTTGGAAGCATGCGGGAGACGCAACAACGTTCGCATCATGGGAGTTCCTGAGACAACACCTACAGGCCGGATGGACCTTTTTGTGGAGAAGCTCCTTAAAGACCTGTTTGGCAGTGATGCATTCCCTCCCGGCTTTGTCGTAGAACGCGCGCACAGATCACTTGGCCCAAGACCGAATCCTGGCCTCCCCCCGCGGCTTATCATTGCACAGCTCCTGAATTTCCGTGACCGCGATACAGCATTAAGAATGGCGAGGGAAGAAATGGAAGGAAGATATGGACTGGTGTATGGTTCGCGAGAAAACTGTATACGTTGCACGAGGCTGTCCACAAAAATGGTTAGCAATTTGGACTAAATGGAATGTATACCGGGGGGGGGGGGGTTGTGTGAACCACCAATTAATTCGTCCCCAGAGGACCATTGTACAGTGTAAACTGTGATGCAGGTATTGTGGGGATACCCGTTAAAACGAAAGTTATGTACTGCTATGTGTGACGAAAGGATGCAACTGTAATCTGTCTAACATGACCACTGTTTCTATACGTTAAATAAACAGAGTTTAAAAAAAAAAAAAGAATGGCGAGGGAGCGCGTAGTAATTGAATGGCAGGGATCAAAGCTGTCCTTCTACCCTGACATTACCCCGATGGTTCAGGAGGCGAGACGGAAATTACAGGGAGTAAAAGCCACGCTGCGCAACCTTGGGCTGTAATATGGAATGCTATACCCGGCGAGGCTGAAGATAAACTTTGATGGCAGGTCCAAAATATTTGATACCCCCACAGAAGCTCAGGAATTTTGTCGCACATATAGGGCGCGGAACACACAGACCTCGACGGAAGGCGTGCAGGCCTCACCTCCACACAGCGGATCAGATGCTAGCGCTGATCTTTTGTCGAACTCTGGAACTGGTTGAGGGTTTGATTGCATTTACTGACTTTCTTATTTGCAATGGGGATTTCGCACTGTTTAACGTTACATGCTGTTATTTCACTTGGTTGGTTTAACTTGAGAGCTGCCACCCCCTCTGGGTGTATCCTTTGTGTTTAACTCAGTACATTCAAGGGTTCCACCTTCTGGTCTTCGGTCGTTAGCCTTACGGTCCCTATGACCAACGGGCAGGCGAATGTTGAAAGGGTAGGCCACCTTCGGGATGGAGGGCGGCTGGGTGGGGGGGTTGGGGGTACAAGTACACATTGTTGTGGTTATATTGCACATTTTATTGGAACATCGCTTGCCACATTGACGCTGCGAACACGTCCTGACAGACTAGAGCTCATACACTGGCCAAATGTCACGGTTAGGTAACATTCAGGGGCCCTCGGCCGTCACTTTTATATCCTGGAATATCAGGGGGCTTAATAATACTCAAACGGCAGCAGGTGATCCACTATCTCATGAGACATAAGGTTGACATAGCATACTTGCAGGAGACACACCTCCCCGTTACTGATTCAGCAAATTTCGGCGCTAGCTGGGACCCGCATAGATTTTTCGCCAATTACAGCAACTACGCCAGGGGCACAGCCATATTGATCCACAGGAGGGTTCCTTTCACACTCACAGGCGCGATCCGTGACCCAGAGGGCAGGTACGTGATGGTCACGGGCACCCTGCATGGACACACGGTCACCTTGGTCAATGTGTATGCACCAAATGTAGATGCCCGGGTTTTTTCCATGACCTGAACACACGGATTACAGAACTAAGTCCCCATGCATTACTCCTGGGAGGTGACCTCAACTTACTGATTCACCCCGTCCTGGACAGCACCTCCAGGGCGTCGGACGCCAAGCCACATGCCTTGAGAAACCTCTGCGAGCAACACACTTTAATTGACATTTGGCGGCGGTGCAACCCTGCTCTTACTGCCTAGACCCATTACTCTAGCCCACACATCAACTGGTCAAGAATTGACTATTGGCTGATCTCTCCTGCAGCCATGGACTGGTTTGCCTCCCACACCACGCTTCCCTGCACGTACTCCGATCACTCTCTGATAGTGTTACACTTAAGCCTCCCACGCCCAGTGGGATATGAGAGGCAATGGCGCTTCCCAGGTAGAGCCCTTCAAGACGACCTGTTCAAGACAGAGGTCAGGGCTAGACGGAATGGGGGGGGAGTGGCCTGGCAGAGTCCTGGCACAAATGCTGAGGCCACCTTACAGCAAGAACTATATCACAGAACTACACTCCGCTAACTGCACTACCCTCACTTCCACGGAGTCTATCCGAGATGAATTCCTAAATTATTACACCACTCTATACACGTCCAGAGCTAACCCTGATGGCACGGCACAGACTGCAAATTTAGACAAAATTGCACTGGTTTTTCTAGAGAAGCATATGCTTGATTTCATGGCAGCGCCAATCTCTGTGGCGGATGTTCTCCTTGCCATAGACCATGCGGGGCTCCACTGCCCCGGGATTGGACGGTTTCACGGGGGACTTCTATAAGGAACTCAGGGATATTCTGGCCCCCCAGTTGATCGAGGTGTACGCTGAGGCCTTGGACAATCAAAGCCTTCCTTCCACGATGCACGAAGCGGTGATTATTCTGCTTCCAAAGCCGGAGAAAGACCCTACACAGGACGGCTCCTACCGACCGCTATCCCTACTGAATTAGGACTACAAAATACTGGCGAAAGTGCTAGCTAACAAACTTTCGCAGCTGATGGAGTTTATCATTTCCCCAATGCAGTCGAGCTTCGTACCCAAACGCTCTACTTCCTTGAACCTCCAAACACTGTTCGCTGTAATGCACAGAATCCAACCAGAAGTTCCTGCAGCAGCGGTATTACTTGACGCTGAGAAAGTGTTTGATTCTTTGGAGTGGCCTTTCCTAGTGGAAGTAATGCAGCGCACGGGTCTACCTTATAGTTTCATCGCAATTCTCTCCTTGCTATACAGAGGCCCTTCGGCCCGACTTCGCCTAAACGGTACTCTGTCCAGGCAGTTTAATTTGCACTGTGGGACTAGACAGGGTTGTCCTCTTTCCCCGCTATTATTCATTTTAGCGATGGACCCACTAGTCCGGCACTTCCAAGAGCATCATCTGCATAGAGGTTTACAATTCAGAACGGGCCCGCTCTTGGCCTCCCTATACGCAGATGATACAATCCTATATGTCCAGGAGCCTCAGCTAAATCTGGCTCCTTTAATTCGGGAAATTATCTGATTTGGCAGTTTCTCGGGGCTGGGCATCAATTGGCACAAGTCTATTATATTCCCACTAACAGAGTCCACGGTCTGATGGGACTGTGAATTCCCTCTGGAATGGTGCCAAGACTTGGTTAAATATCTAGGCATCCACATTCACCTGGACACCACCCAAATCATGTGCTTGAATTATGGGCAGACCTTTCAGAAACTAGAGGAGCAGGTGGACAGATGGCTAAGACTACCCTTGTCTCTAGCTGGCAGAGTGGCCATCATAAAAATGGTGGTTCTCCCCAAATTGCTATATTTATTCAATAATATCCCTGTGCCCCTGTCGGACGGTTTCTTTCGCACTTTAAGGTCACTTATGATCCGGCTGGTGTGGGGTGGCAGGCGCCCCCGAGTTCGCTGGTCCATATTGACCCTGCCTTACGACAGAGGAGGTTTCAGTGTCCCAGACTTTCAATTGTACTATCTGGTGGCCTAGTGCCGCTAAGCGCATGCCTGGTTTCACCCAGACGCCCGCATCCCGTATCTTAGACCGGAGGCGTACTTGGTTCTTCCAGACAAATTGAGCGAGATCCTACCAGGTGGTTTCCCTCGGGACAAGCAGGATATTCAAACAGTGTCAACAACTGCCTGGGCCTGAGACAGACTGCTCAGGCATACAGGGGCCATATCTTTATATTCCTCTGCCCTTCCCTTGCCCAACACCAGATGGTTCCCACTTACTGGTGTTTTGAATGTAGCTTCTCACCAATAAGCCACACCCAATCCCTGCACTCCCACCTGGGAGGCAAATAACAAAATGCAAAGACTCTATCACTTTTAGAATAATGCTTGGGGTTTATTACATAATACTCTCTAAACAAAAGCTGTCTCAGATACCAAATGCATAAGATTCAAATATATGTAGCAAACTCATAATCTAAAGGCATGAATCAATAATTGAGCAAACTATAATACTGATTAATAAACAAGCAATAACTGGTATAAGATAAGGTACACTGGACATCCTGCAAGAGAACAGAAAGATATACATATATAGAGAGAAGAGGAGTACTCTGGATGTGCACCTCCCACACCACAAAGAAAACACCTCCAATGATCAAAGAACCACACAACTCAATACATCACCTGGTGCATACACTGCCCATTTCTGACTGGGGGAATTACAGCCGGGGATCAGAGCTCAGCAAGCCAGGGTTCAATCCGAGATAGACACGTCTGCCCTCGCTCGGAATCCAAACTCCCAGTTTCTCAGCCTGCAACCCTTAGCTATAAACATACTAGAAGATTCGTGAAAGACCTCCTCCCACCGCCAGAGGAATTTTACCAGAACTGGCCAAGTTCCAAGCAAGCATCTCCATGGCAGTAAGGAGCTCTCAAGTCTCTTCCTCCATTCGCACTTCTTCCAGCCTCTGTCTTGACGAAGCTCTCACAAGGCCTTCCACAGTACACTAAACAAAAACAATCGCTCAGGAAAACACCAAGACCTTGAATGTGAATAACCCAAACAACTTGCAAGTACGGCTGTGCACGCAGCAGCAAGGCAGAGTCAGACATGAGGCCCTGTCAAAGGCAATAGTCCGCACCTATAATTCTCATCCACACAACTTACAAGCACCACTGTGCACACAGAAGCAAGATCACATGTGTGCACCACCACCCACAAGACTGCACCTCAACATCCCATACCTTCTATTCTTGGAAAGACTATTCCACTAAAAGACAGAAGAAAAGCAGGCATATGCAAACCCATCCTACATTAAGGCTAAGGTAACATAACACACTTAAGTCAGTACAAAATGGTGGTGGTTGAGGGTCATCATAGGGTGTCAGACCACAAAAGTGGCTCATTCACCACAACTGGAGAGCAGATAATACAGCGCACATTAGCAACAGCAGACATAGCTAAGATAGGTGACCTATTTCCAGGGGGGCATGTCTTCTCAATAGACGAAGACGACAGATTCCTAGATTGCAATTTTATGACCCGGTTCCTCATGTGCAGACTGAGGGCCGCCTTGCGTGTAGAGTTTCCCTCGTTCCCGGTGGAGCCGGAGGTATTCCCCCTGCTCGGCCTGGTCCTGGAGGATACATGTGGAGCTCGCCTAGTTGCTAAAATGTACAGGACTTGCGTTCAGATTCTTCCTGTGGACGATTCCAGGTTCAGGAGGGAGTGGGAGGCGGATGTGGGCGGGGCAATCACAGATGACCAATGGAAGAAGTGCTGTGGGGTCACCGGGGACATCTCACTTAACAGCCGTCATAAGTTATTACATTTAAAATGTCTCCGCCGCGCTTATTACACGCCTGCCATGGCCCACAAAATTTAGGCTTCCAAACCTCACAACTGCTTGAAATGCACCGCCCCGCATGCTGGTTTCCTTCATCTGGCCTGGACCTGCCCTCGCTTACAGACCTATTGGGTGGAGATACACGAAACATTGGGGAAAATCATTGAGATTCCTCTAGTCCCCCTTCCAGAAATCGCCCTCCTGGGCTACACAGTTCAGATTCCCAAGAAGACTAGGAGATTGGCGTCCCTGGGGCTGCTGCTGGCGAAGAGGGAGGTAGCCATCCACTGGGGTAGGAAAACAGTCCCCAAGTTACAAGACTGGTTGCGTAGCCTGGTGTATTGCAACACTAATGCAGAGTTATATGCCAGCTTGATGCCGCCAACATCCCGGCCCAAAGACATATGGAGACCACTGCGAGCATACTTGGACACGGTCAGGCTAGCTTCTGCCTCACAAATTAACGATGGCATAGTGCCGGAGGGAGTGGGCTGAGAGACAGGTGCCGCACATTGCCACACAACACGACATGGCGTAAGTTTGTGGTGAGGTTACGACCCAGTATATCCACAGGAAAGCGACTGTTTAAACTTTGTAGGATGGTGCGGGGAGGGTGGGTGGGAGCGAGGGAGGGGGTTGGAATCTGGTGCCTATTGGGCGTTGCCACTGTGTGCATCAATATTTTCTTTCCATTTTTGTAGCATGTACTGTCAGGTACGATTTGTTCCTTTTTTGAGTGTATGATAACAATATGTAATGCAATATGAATTGCTTTCTTTATTTGGGTAAAATAAAGTGTTAAAAAAAAATTGTGTAATGGGAAGAAGCAGGGTGTCTCTCATGAAAGTGAAATCACATCTGTAGGAAATTGGGTTATTAATTAGGATGGGTGCCTACCCACCTGAAGAAAGAATCTCTACCCTCGTCAGTGTGAAACCTCGAAGTTACTAAATTAACCTGATCTCAACTTCCTGGTAGCTATGACAAACAGCAGACATGCCAAAGTTAGGGCAATGTGTAAAGCATTCATGCAGCACCAAAGCAGTAATAAAGTCAAAACACAAAACAAACACACCAAACCAATTTAAAAAAATAGAGTACATTTTAACGAATAAAATGACACCAAAAACGCCAAAAATCCAATGAGGGGAACTGGAGTGAGACCTTGGCATGATTTTATAAAGAAACAGTAAGAAAATGAGGGAAGTGGATAGGAATTGCTTACAAGACACTTAACTCAACAAAACCAATGCTAAGCGATATTCCCAATGTGGATGTCCAGGAATGTAATATCTGGGTTGATAAGGCTGGACTTCAATACCCCCCGCCAGAATTAAAACGAGGCACAAAAAAACTGAACTTACTCCCTGGTTCTCTAAAGAACTAGTGGAAGCAAAGGTACCACTTAGACGCCTCGAACAGCGTTGAGGAGACTTGATGATCCCTGTGGGCTGGACTTACATTTAAATGAAGCTACGCTTATATACAAGAAACCTATTATGCAGGCAAACATAATATCTTTTACAAATAGAATTTCCAAGGCGCATACTCCACAGAATGAGCTATTTGACATTGTGCATATTCTCACGAACACAGATAGTATTATCCAGCCTCTGAATTACACGCAAGAACATTGTAATGAATCAATGAGTTCTTCATGAAAAAATAGCAGATTTGTTACTCATTCAATAGTATATAGCCCTACTGTGGACAGTGATTGATTGGAAAGGGATGAAAACAGCCACAAGCTTGATTACTGGTCTGGGATGAGAGTATGTCCATCGTCCGCTTGCTATAGTCATATCAGAATCTCCATGCAAACCCTGTAACCCCCACCTCAAAGTACGACAGTGAATGGGCTTCCTACATGTAGACTCTCTTACCGGCCTTCTAAATGTTTCTTTGAAGGCAGGCGAAGTTCCTGACTGGTTAGAAAAAGCAATAGTTATCCCACAAATAAAAAAGAATCTGGTGATAATCCAAATTTTAAAAAAATCATTCGGCAAATTTCTTTGCTGCTATACTGTGGTAAACATCTGGAAGCTCACATAGCTAAAAAGATTATTTTTTTTCCTCCAATTCAAACTATCTTGTTCCATATCAAGCTAGATTTTGACCACAACACAGCACTGAAGCTGTAATCTTATCAGTCAAATGATCAGAGAATGGATCTGGATGGCAGCCATATCCCAGCCCAAACTATCAGATCCATACACGGCCTTCAACACAGTTGATCACAAGATTCTCTTAGATCCAGTCATTGGTGGGTTTATGGGGGAATGCCCTAAGTTGGTTCTTCTCTTTTTTGAATAATAGGGCTCAGGCAGTGCAACTCAAGTCTTTCAGAACAAGAGATCTAAAGTTTGAGTGTGGTGTCCTACAGGGGTCTACACTGTTGCTCCCACTTACTTAACATTTATATTCAACCCCTCATCCAGGAACTTGTAGAAAGGGGATGCCGGACCTTCAGTTATGCAGATGACTGCCAGATTCTACTTCAGCTTGACACTTCAGAACATTTCCAACATCATTTGATGTGTTTCATTAGTATCTGGATGATACAAAAATCCTATAAAATTAAATGCGGATTGTAGGACCTGGGGTCTCCAGGCCCTATGGGGCGGTAACGTGACACGAGCGGTCGGGCCACCAAAGGTCTGTGTGTAAAGCAACCATACAACACGCACCTCACATGGGACTAGGAACACACACAATAAGTGACACCACACTGTAGGAGTTATGTAAATACTCAAGTTTATCCAAGTAGATCACGTTAGATGCAGTTCATGAGGTAGCAGTACATTTCATAAGCTGATAATACAATTCCTTGCGAAGTACATGTCAGTCAGGAGCTATAAATGTTGGTCATGCAATTCATGAAATATCAGTACTGCCTGAGATACAATTACCATTCACGTAGAGGTACCCCCGCGCCTCACTTTCCTGTAGCGCCTTAGGGAGGTGATTATAGCGCTGGGCGCGCTAACCGGTGACGACCTCAGAACGGGGCATCTAGCACAGAAAGCTACTCGTAATCAAGGACATTTAGCACTTCAATATGGAACATGAATAACAGAGCTCTACTCGTAATCAATAGCACGTAGCACTTCAATATGGAACATAAATAACAGAGCGCTACTCGTAATCAATAGCACGTAGCACTTCAATATGGCACATGAATAACAGAGCGCTACTCGTAATCAATGACATTCAGCATTTCACTACGGAGCATAGGTATCATAGCGCTACTCGTAAGCAATGACATTCAGCATTTCACTACGGAGCATAGATAACATAGCGCTATTCGTGAGTACGGATATTAAGCACTTCAGGTCGGAACAGGGCTATCAGAGCGCTACTCGTACTCGGGGGCAGTCAATGCTTCACACGGGGGCTATCCGCCGGGAGCGCACGGGACGTGCGGAGCGAGTCTCTCGGGCTCCGGTGCAGTTCGTATGGCACCGCGCTTCAGGGTAGTCACGGGGGCACCAGGAAGAGATCCCTCGGCGGGGTCTCTCTGGCGCGATGACAGGGGGGACTCCCACGGAGAGGGGACCCGGGCTGAGGGTGCGGTGTGGCTCCCAACCAGTAGGGGGCGCACCAGGGACAATCCCAGCCTCCGGGCTTACCTCGTTCTGGACGTCGGAAGGCGTCTGCTCCAGCGATGATGGGGGGACCTCGGCCTCGCGCACCTTCTCACGTGGCAGCGGCGGGGCCCCGGGCTTCTCCACGGGCCTCGCGATACGGCAGGGCGCTTCTTCCGGCCTTCGGGCCGCGGCGGTGAGCGCGCTGGCTTCCACGTCACAGGGGGGGCTCAAGTTAAGGATGGGGGTTCCGCGCTCAGCGGAGCACACTGCCGGGGGTCCCAGGCCAGGGAGCGCAGGGGTCACAGCGCTAATACCTGGTCGATCCCCGGTGGCTCTTCAATCTGCTTTGCATACGGCTTCAGGGGTCAGTCTGGACACGCAGTCTTGGTGCTTGGCATATAAGTTTAGAGTTCAATCTGGACACGCAGTCTCAGTGCTTGGCATATAAGTTTAGAGTTCAATCTGGACACGCAGTCTCAGTGCTTGGCATATAAGTCTCTGTTCTCAGATGTTAGATGAAGTCTTGTTGGCGCAGATGTATCTGGCGCCATTAAAGGGGTTCTGTTACAGGGGGGTAGGGATGGAGAAGGCGACTAGGTCCTTCCTAGTCAGGCTGGGCAGAGGTTCTCTGGGTCCTCCTACTGCTGGGCAAGATCAGTGGGTTTCACAGGGTCCCTCACTCACTTAAGAGGCAGCACCTAAATCCTGTCACTCTCAGAGGCATAAGTCCCTGGCTAGGCCCTACCGCCTACACTCCTGGTGGATTCTTCCAGCTCTGCTTCACCCCACTGGCCAACTCAACACAAAAAGTTCCCTCCCTCACTTAAGTAGCCCTAGGTCAGGTGACCTCTAGCCAAGGCGGCAAAAGAAAAACCACACCTCCCTTCTAGAAGGTTCCATCACATTCCAGGAGCTTCCCCACTCTACCTATGGGACAAAAAGGCGGGCTGGAGTCGCAACATTGTTGTGGGGTTCCAGCCAGCTCCTGGCAGCTAGGGTGCTACTATGAAAGACCACTCTGCAGTAGCAGGGGCCTGTGGCAGCCATCTTGAGAGAAGGGAGCACCTGCACCTTAACACTACAAAAACGAAAAAACTCAGGGAAAAAGGGCCAAGTCCAACACGGATAAAACCAAAATTGAGGTATTAAGTCACAATCATTCTTTATAGATAACTCTTTGTGGCCTCCTGGAATGGGAGTGCTTCCCACACCCAAAACAGATGTAAAACGTCTGGGTGTCTCTATTGATCAACATCTGTTTTAAGCCGCATATCAGTGCGGTGACCTCTACGTGTCTTCATGATAACATTTATGACGATCCAACCATTTTTGACTATGAATGCTATGAAGGTCATTAAGGCAGCGGTTATTGGTGCCAGATTACTATGCTAATAGTTTATATCTTGGCCTCCCTGAAAGTGATCTTAACAGACTGGAGCCGATTCAGAATGCAGCTGCCATTGTGATCTTTAGAATCCCTCAAAAAACACAAAGCACTCCTTATCTTAAGAACCTTCACTGGCTGCCAATTAAACAGTGAATCACCTTTAAAGTCTGCTGACTAAGTCTTGCCAGGGGATGGCCCCAGGGTTCTTGAAAGATTAGCTATTAAGATGTTTCCCTTGAAGGACTCTTCGATCTGCCTCCACAAACCTTCTGGTGGTGCCTGGATTTAAGAAAACTATGGAGGGAGGATGCAGTTTTTCAGTGCTTGCACCTAATTTGTGGAATGCTCGTCCAATAAAAATTTGCTTGATCGCTGAATTGGTCCCTTTCAGGAAAGCACTAAAGACATGCCTCTTTAAGCAGGCATTTAACAACAGCCATCTTGAATTTTCTGCTCACTTGCTACCCCTCTGAAGTTTTAATGTCAAGATACCCTGGGTATATGATGCACTTTGACATTACATTACAGGCTGAGCACAATGAACCCCAATTGGGGATTTTACCTTCTGACCGTCTTTTTTTCATGAAGCTCAAAATCCTCAAGTGTGACCAACCTGAAGCTGTATTCGAGGAAGGTGCATTGAAATCAAACACCTTTGCTGTGAGGTCCCCATGGCGGCTCTTGAGGTCATGGAAGTTCAGAAATGTTTTAAGACCCATCTTTGAGGGTTCCTGGAGCAGCCCTTCTGGGTCACTTCTAAGGCTCCCAGGAGCTCAGGTACAGCACTTAGAGGCAAAGACACTCCAGCAGAGACCACCAGCGAATCTAGTCCAGGAGTATTTTGTATTAGTCAACTGGTCCCTTCACAAAAAAGACCTCTTGCCGCTTGTGACCATGTAGCCACACCAGAGGTCAGCCAATTGACCCTTGGAATCCACTTGTTTGTCCTGCGTACAAGGCAGAGCAGGTCCAGTCCATCATGGCTTCTCTCAGGTTATATCAATCAGGGTCCAGTCCTCTTCTGATCTTCCGCAGGTCCAATAGCCAGCTGGTGTGTGTGACTCCTGGCCACTCCCTAACCAATGAAAAAACTTTCCAGGCAGCATCCATACCTACTTTTAAAGCAGTATCTTTTTGCCCTACTGAAAACACTCACTCCTAACATCAAAGATGGGGACACTCACTCCTAACATCAATGATGGGGAAACTCTTTCTTCCTTGTGCAGAGCTACTGAGTCCACCGAGAGATGTGGCCAGGAAAACAAGCAGTCTCCTTTCCTGGGTCCACTCTTAACCAGTTGCGTGGGTAGCTTCCCTCCAACTGGGTTCAAAGATAGCCCGGCCAGTGGGGGCCATGTGGACACAGGCTTTCCCTTCTTCAGGTCTCCCCCTACACTAAACTATGAATGGGCAGGCCTCACTTCTGACTCTTATGTTAATAAAGTTTCTGTGTCCATCTCATCTGTCCTTCCTGGGTTGATCGGGACCAGGAAGCCATTTCAATATGTGAATTAGGGGTCAGCCTCTTTAACCATGTTTAAAGGGGAAATACAAGCACTTTACTCCTGTTTAGCAGAGGTAAAGTGGGCACATCACAGAACAGCAGTTGCAGACCACGGTGTAGTGTTCCAAGAACCAGATGCAGATGTTATGTGGATCCAACAATGAGATTTCAAATCCAGAAATTTCAGGAGATCACCTTTGACCTCGACGATGTCAAAATACTCAGGACTTTTATTGGTGAGTTCACAGAGAGAACCTGACCCAGATTGATAAGGTGCACATAACAGGACCTGGCACCAGTGTGCTGTTAAGCACCTAATACACTCTGATGTTGTCTAACTAGGAGGCAGAGTCCCAGCTGAAGCCAAATGGAACTACCTGGTGTCACTGGAGAACTATTCTTGGTGAACATTTCTTGACCAGTCTAGAATCTGGACAGATATTCACAAGGTGAGGAATCTGTAGGTAGATGTATTCATCAGAACAGGTAATTGCCACCGACAAACTCTATCCTTATCCAAGTGGATAGAACTGAGGCAATCAATTAGACCATGGGTGATGCTTAGCCCTGCATCCAGTAAATTCATGTCAAACATGTTGTACCACCGGCTGTTTGACTGAATCAATTTAAACAATATTTTCCAGATAACGCAAGAAGGGTTCTAGAAGTTTTGTTCCCTCCACCACAGTGCTCTGGCACTTACAAGTGAAGCCAACCTCACACTCTCCGGAAAAGAGTACCTGTCTTTACCCAATAAGGCCTCCTGCCTCCATTGACTGAAGACCGCTAAGGGCAAAACCATGATGTAAATGTCTACCAAAGGAACTTTTTCAAGGGGTGAAGTCCTGTTATCAATAAATCTGAGTGGTGAACTCTAAATAGTAGTTAGAAACAATAACAAACAGGTTGCATAAGCAAGGCTTAGTTTAGCCCAATTATTATACACATATTTCGATGATTAACTCCTCCTAGTTGATAATCAACCTCCCTAGATGCCTTTGGAACGATTTTCTCTACTAAGCTATCAGGACAAAACGGTCATACTTAATCTTTACTCCCTTGCAGTACAGCGCTCTCTGATTACTTTAAAACAGTATTGCATGGTTAACCACCTCAGTACAGAGTAAAAACTTAATTCATAACGTTCATGGACACAATGTTCAGAAGAGGTATGCGATTAAGGGGGCAAAGAAAATAAACAGTTACATAACTTTTATTTAGAAATCTTACCCAATGAGTTGTGGAGGAAGATGTAAACCACTAAAAGGCTACGTTTTAAATTTACAATTCATGGTTTTATTTGCTGGTACAAAAATATAGTGTGTGGTCTCAGTCTCCTGATAACTGCTTATTAATGCCTTGATGATTTCAAAAATTATGTTGTATGGCTCTTGTTAGACCTTTCAGCCTTAGGGCGGTCTTCCCCCAAATATTTTGCTTTCCTTCTCCATTTTTCTGTTGATCTTGTTTTTTCTGGCCTTAGGAATCTGTGCACTTTACCAGTGCTAAAGTGCATGTGCTCACTCAATAAAGCTTAGTAAGATTGGCTTATCCTCAGTTGGCATATTTAATTTACTTATAAGTCCCTAATAAAGTGGTACTACATGTACCCAGGGCCTGCAAATTAAATGCTACTAGTGGGCTAGCAGCACTATATGTGCCACCAAAATAAACCTTTTATAAATGGGTAATAGCTTGCACACCTTGGTACTCTGTTTGCTAAATTGTGAAGGTTAACAAATTTGATTACATTATTATCTGAACTTTAGGGTCTTGGGTTGTGCACCTTGCAGGGGTGGACAAGTTCTGTATGCCCCATTTCCTAAAATAAACATAATTTGGCCCCCGCCTCCACCCCAATTATTAATATACTGACAACATAATTTAAAAAGAATAAACGTCACTTACCTTAATGCGGCGTCCCCGGGCTGCCCACCTCCTCCTCGCTGTATATATTGCACAAAGAAATGCGTGCGTGCGCAGTTCGTACAAGATGTACGGCGAGGAGGAGGGCAGCCCGGGGACACAGCAATACAGGTAAGTGACTTTTATTCTTTTTAAATTATGTTGTCAGTAGTATATTATTAGTTGGGGTGGAGGCCGGGGG
Source organism: Triturus cristatus (assembly GCF_964204655.1). NCBI lineage: Eukaryota > Metazoa > Chordata > Amphibia > Caudata > Salamandridae > Triturus > Triturus cristatus. The sequence goes on along the minus strand of NC_140586.1, from coordinate 380,939,416 downwards.
GGCAATTTAGCGGGGGGGCTGTCTAACTCAGCTCTGCCGCTGAGTCAGAGTTTTTTTCCCCTACTCTGCGTTCTCAGTGGAGCACGGAGTAGGGAAATCTCCGCAGACTCTCCTAGCGGAGCGGAGTTCTCCACTCGTGCCTAATTTTAAATTATACATGTATACATCAAGGTCTAATTCTCACATAGGACAACATTGCCGTAGTTTCCAAATGGGAGCAGGTAACCAATTCATTTGGAATCTTTGGAATTGTAATGAAAAATCCTAACTCCTGGTGAAGTCTGATTTTAAATTACAATTTTGAAACTGCCACTTGGAATGTTTGCATTTTCTTGCCTCATCTATGTATGCCTGTAGCCTGCCACTGGGTCACATTACTGTGTGTAGCTGACAGTTGCGCTTTGTGCATTCCTCCTAGACAGCTACACACAATAGAGAGCTTAGGGGTGCCTGGATGGGCCATCACTCGCAGGAAGGGCACAGTCCTACTTACACTTGAATAGTATGTGTTCTACCTCCACACAAAGGGCTATATTTAAAGAACAGTGGTTCAAGTGTGGCATAAAAGGTCCAAAAAGCAAGAGGGGTGGCCCAGAGAGGGGCCCTATTATTTTTTTTAAAGTTGAAATCAATTCAAACTGAATTGATTTCACCTTTTTTTAAAAATAATAGTGCCCCTCTCTGGGCCAGCCCTCTTGCTTTTTGGACCTTTTAGGCCACTCTTGAACCACTGTTCTTTAAATATTCCTTATCACCCCAGGTTCACATATTGGGGTACCCTTGTTTCCCGAAACCTCCACACAAAGGGCTGCATACCCTCTGAAGTTAGTCTGGAGCCAGGACAGGGAAGGTAGGATACCTGGGGACTACAATGGCAAACCCCTAGAAGGTTTTTCCTCACTTCAAAGGCACAACTGTGTATAAATATTGGACCTCAAACACCACCTCTTTAGTGCACCTCGGGACCTGTGGATACAGACTGCTGTGCTGCTGAAAGGACTGCTTTGCTGGACTCCTTGCCGCTGTGCTGTCCTAATGTCCTCTTTCCTGGGTGAGAATGACTGGACCAGTATCTGGTGAACCCAAAATGACTACAAGATCTAGTTGGCTGGCCTCCTAAATGGAGCCTCAGGGACAGAAGGCTCCAACAACCTTGAGCCCAACACTTGGACTCTGCTATCTGTGAGTCTACCCTGCCTGTTCTGGACCCTTGGACGTGTGCCCGAGTTGCTTTGACAACCTTTGTGGATCCAGCGAACCAACATCTCCTCTGATGCCCAGTGCAACCCCGAGCAGAACTGACACATTGCCACTGCAGCATCGATCGGAACAGTCGGAAAAACCTGCATCATAGCCCATCGCCTCATCGGAACTGCCAGTGCGTTACATATCCCTGCAGCTCCTTGGAACCGGCGCATCGCACCGCGACTGCGTGACGTATCCTGGACGTTGCACTTCAAGCACTTGTTGACCGGATCCTCAGTGAAGCAGGACCTCGCACTGCAGCCTCTCTTCAGCTGTGTGATACATCTTCAAAGTCGACCCACGCAACACCATGCAAACAAGGATCAAAGATACTCTGTTCAGCGGACCTACCTGGATCCCTGTAGCAGGCCCGCGCTCAATCGCGATAAGCCTAAACTTGTCACTGTGTCCAAGTCCGGTGCGACCATATATCCACAATTGGCGCTTTTTGGCTCTATTTTTACTAAATCTTTCAAACCTGCAAATCCCTGCATCTAACAATTAGGATTTTTGTCGTTTTGGTCTTGTTTTATTTATTTAAAAGTACTCAATTTTTCTGGTGTGGTCTCTTTTAGTGAGGTGTTTTCACTGTGTTACTGTTTGAAGTGTTGTACGACTTTACACACTGCCTCTAAAGTAAGCCTGACAGCTCTGAGTCAAGCTACTCAAGGGTTGAGCACAGGTGAATTTACAGTTTGCTTGTGCCTCGCCCTAGGAAGGATTGTGGTTGCTGCTTAAAAAGGCCCCCCTCTTAATCAGTGACCCAATTTCTTACAGCCTTCATATGCTAGTGGCCAAACATAGAATAAAATGACCTTTAAGGCCTCTAGCATTGTTCTTAACTGGTTACCTTTGTTCAAGAACGTATGCAGTTAGCTAGCATGCAACCTCTCCAGTCTGTGCGGTTGACATTGTTTGCTATCCTAAATCCTGCACTTAGGGGGACGGCACTTATTTTTCCTCATCAAATACTGCCACGAGAGGAAGAGAGAGGAAAAAAACACAAACGGGAAAGATGAAGGAAGAGAAAGACAGAAAAATGGGCGCAAAGGAAGAAAGAAGGGACTGGTAACAGAGATAAAGGGACAGCAGAGTCTGGTAGTGGATTAAGGAGGACTGAGGTAAATCCAACACTGCGAAACCTTGGTAACGTCATCCAATGCGATTACAAGCACTCTTGGAAACAACGCGGTAGTCTTTGTGGTTCTGACATTAAGACTGTGGAACCTCTTTTTCTTCATTATTGAAATTGCATGTGAAATTGCATTCATATAGTGCTTACTAACCCCTGCCGAGGTGTTGAAATGGTTATTTGAATGCCATAAGGGACACTTATGCTCGTTCATTCCTTGAGCGCCAAAGGTAAAAAAAAAAAATTCATATTGAGGTTCATTTGCATAATACTGTAAGTAAGAAGCATTGTGTTAATATTTTCAAAATCTGCTTTTAGATTCCGAGAACTTTTTTGTTTGATTTCACCATTGTCTTTGAAATAGCATGTATTTTTAAAAACCAAATACAAAATAATTTACATATTAAATGGTAAATGGCTCCGGACAACACAAATTGGGTAGTTTGGCCTGGGCAGGAGTTTCCTTCTGAAGGTGGCACAGACTGAGACCCTACCAGGCAAGCTTTGAACTCAAAACCTCTCCTCAAGCACTAAAGGCAGTGAATTGCCGAGCAGCATTGGCAGGAATGTGTCTCAATCCACCATCTAAGATCTGAGTTTGCTGGCACTGGTCTACCAAACATTTCTATAGCAGTTTCAATAGAGTTTCTGCATGAAAATCACTCACTTGTATCACACAAAACCCCGTCCCTCCATCCCTGGATGTATGCATGCCCTTGTCACTTTCCTTTTCCCAGAGAATAGTGTGGCTCATGGACAGGGTCTTTTTATTACTATTCTTTTGATGTTTTTTCCCTTGATCTCCTTCCTTCAGACATGGTAGCTTGTGTTGCAAGGCTCGGAAATTTTGTCATGAATTGCTTACCATCAGATGTTTTCAGCAGCTGCAAAATCCATACTTGCACTAATGCACACCCTCGCCAGTTCCCTCTAATTCAGAAAAAAAAGAAATCATGTATGTTTTCAGACAGATGGTCCAAGCATGTCACGATTCGCTCCCTGCGCTCTCGTGCCCACCACCAGGGGTGCACATAGTGTGACTTTCCTGTGTTCTAATAAGCTTTGAGACACTCCCCTGCATGCATATCCTGACTTCCAGCCATTTGGACACTACTTGGAAATTGCCATCCATTCCCAATCCATGCCAGGTTTTGTAGAAGCCAGCCTACTCATGCTTGAAGCCAGCCTACTCATGCCTGAAACTTCATTACCTAGAATTCCCTGCTCACTGCTTCGTCTCCACCCCTGCAGGCCAAGGATGGGTAGAGGAATTCAGCTCACCTGTGGCTGGCTGCTGCTAGTCTGCTCACACCTGATGCATGTGATTACTGTGAGCTCTTTCTAAGCCCCAGCTCCCTTCAGTCCAGCGTTGGTCAATGTAGCTGTGCACCGGTAAGACCGACTCTTGTTTCCTGAACTTCTGTTATCCTTGTTTCCAGAATTCCTGAGCTATAGCTATTCCTTGTGTCTGAATTAGAACAGCCTGCAGTGCTACATTGTTCCTGTTTCTGAGCTGCAGATTTTTCTTGTTCCTGATTTACACTGCTTGCAGTGCTCTCTTGACTCCTTGTTTCCTGATCTGTAGCCATTTCCTGTTTACAGAACTAGCACTGCCTGCCAGTACTACTTAGATTCCAGAGCTATAGTTATTTATTGTTCCTGAATTAGCACTGCTTGCAGTTCTTCCTAGAGTACTTGATTCCAGAGTTATTGCTATTCCTTGTACCTGAACTAGCACTGCCTGCACTGCTACCTTGGCTTTTGCTCAATTCTTGTTCCTGCACCAGCACAGCCTTCGGTGCTTCTTTGTTTTCTTGACTCCTGATCCAGCACTATTCTAGTATATCCTGGTAGCCTCCCCTTTTGTATATCCTTTTCCAGTCCCTGTCTGTCTTCCCATTTTCTTGGTTCCAGGTCCTAGTTTGCCGTCTTTCTATTCCTGCTGTCTTGCTTCTATTACCCTGTATGTTTACTTGCTTTCTGCCAAGTGTACCCTGTTATCTCATTCCTTTCCTGCTCAGCAATCCTCCTTGCTAGCTCCTTGTCTATTGTGCTTGTATTTAGTTCTACCCCTATGCTGTTACTGCCGTGCATGTTCCTGTTGGATCGCCAGGATCCGTGGGCACAGCCGACAACCTAGGTTGTGTTTCTTGTTCACTGTGAGTATTGTCTTTGAGTTACATTTATAACATCACCATAGGTATCAGCTCCACAGACCCTGCCTTTGCAGGCATATCCCATATGTGTGTATTTGCAGTCAGTATCTGTAACAGCTATTGGGGGTGAGGAACTTACTGAGCTTCAGTCTTACAGTGTGGAACTGCGAGTGCTTAACCCCACATACCCTCTGTTGTTAATGTTGTTTTATATATATGTTTTGCGCATCCATCCTGGGTGTAGTTATTCTGAATGCTAAATCCCCTCCTGAGTGCCTATCCATTCTGAGTTTTAGCTACCTTGTTCCTTTGTGCAGGCTTCCCCCTTTGGATCCCTTTTCTCCTCTTGGACTTCCTGTGTGATCCTGGGCAGTGCTGTGCTCCCCTTCCTTCTTACGTTTTTACCCAGTCACCAATCCTTGCCAAGTCCCTGTGTCCCAGACAGTCCCTGACAAAGCATGGGTTTAAATAATGGGAAAGAGCCTGGCTTCAAAGTAACAAAGGGGGTTAATGACGTTGATTCTAAACATGCAAGCTAGAGCGGAGACCTCACATTTTTTTCTTACAACAATTTAGTGTGAATATAATCGCTGATCCCTTTTAGGAGCAGTAACTGTCTTGATCACTCCTAAATGGATAAGTCTCTCTACCTCCTGCAGAGGTTTTCGGCACAGCAACTGGGTGAGAGATGCCTGGATGATGGTAGCTGTTGATCAGAACATAGCTGTTCTTCACAGGACTTGGATGTAAATAGTTATCTGAAGCCAACAGTGGCAGTGCAGGGAATGCCTTCCCTGCTCACCCACTAGTATTGACTGAGCCTCCTGAGATGGCGCAGACCTTTTTGGCCTGGACCGCGGCTTGCGGTAAAAGACTTGTTTCCTCTCTCTGAAAGACCTTCTCTTTGCCTGCCTGTATCTCTATGAACAGGGAGTCAAACTGGGATGATGGGTCACAAGGCTGCCCATACTTTAAATACTAGGGTTTTGGGCTGACATTTCCTTATGTATTGTTGGAGGACCTGATCGATTATGGACCTGGACAAGTTCTTCTCATGAAAAAGGAGCCAAATAGATTTCTTCTCATCCTCTGACTTCAGATTAGAGGACTTGAACGATGACTGCAGCCAGATGGTACAGGTCATGTTAATGGTCTAAGGAGCAGAGTTTAGGAAGTTGCTAGACATCAGTAGTTTCAGATTTACCGTTTACTTGCCTAGGTTGAACGAACACTCTTCATGGGCGTAGTCTGAGATAAAAGAGACTTGGCATTCAAATTAGTGCTAGAGGTGAAGACTGTGGCTTTCCAGGACAATACGGGGTTGCTGCAGAAGGGCCCTCCACAATAGCAAATCAAATCATCTTCCAATTTGCCTCACTACACGTTTCCTTCTTGTCCATGTAGTTGGATGGTAGTTTCCCATTAAGAGATGGTGTCAACACAAGCACAGACCTAGATGTGGATTCCACATTGCCTAAATATCCTCTCAGGTGATTAGTGCGCTATGCAAGTCAACATAACATCTACTGCAGCAAGAACACTGATCAGAACAAAGCATGTTGGTTAAGATAGTAGGAAATGGTATAAGTGGAGTCATTACACCTTTACTGGGCTTAATGTTTCAAGCATGGGCATAAACAGTACTATTTTGTCAAATACATACATTCATTTTAAAATGGTGAAGAAGAGCGTAGCTTTAACACACGCTGCCATGACAGAGGATAGACTGGTTTCTGTGTATTGGATGAGGACTCAAATCTTATCCCAGATAATGGCACTTAAATTGAGGTCGAAATTATGTGGGAGGGTCAACAACATTATGCTAATAGGAAAGGTAAATTATGTAAGCCAAGCCATGCAAATTATGCATCTTATTACGTGACTAAATGCAAATTATTCGGCACATGCGGTAGATAGGTTATATAGACATTTTAATATCTTACATTTATACAAAAGAGATCAAAATATTACAGAAAATACAGAGATTTCGTAAGACAAAAAGCATTCAGCAGATCTTTTTTGTTACTTACAAAAAAGAATGTCACATTTCATTACCACTGTAATGTCCTTTGTTAGGCCTGGAAAATCCACAAAAATCTGATCTACCCCGTACTCCTTAGTTCGATCTGTGCCTGGATTAATATAGACTAGATCTATAGTCTAGATCTATGGCGAAGATCCCTCTTAGAGAACACGCAGATTAAGCCTCTACTTCTCCCTAATGAGGGGAGTGAAATGAGTTTCTTCACATGCAAGATATACTTTTGATAGGAAAGAGGAGTAAGAAGAAACAATCTGATAAGGAAAAAGGTGGCATATTGTGGCTATTCGGACTGTACTTCTGGTGGGGGCCTAGTATTTGGCACCAAATACCATTGACTGACTCAAATGCATCTTTCAAATCTCCTTTGACTGCTTGAGGTGCTATGGCAAAGGCTGCGGTCTGTGGACACACTTTTGAATTAGCCACCAAGCTGACGATGACAGGAACGCCTGTGTTGCAGTGGGTCTCTATTCTTCTGCCTTGAGCATGACAACATAAAAGCAAGTACCTGGAAGGGGGTTGGCGGTGTCAACCATTCAGAGGACTGGAGTATGCTGATGATGTTCTGGCTTTGTGAGCTACACCAGGGAGCTTGGGGACTGGACTGGATCAACTGAGGGTCAGCACCAGGACTTGAGTGGCCGGAACCGCCTCTTTCAATTGATTTCCCAGAGAATTTAAGGAGTCCAATGAGTGTATTAAGGATAGCATGGAGCCCACTCTGCAGCCAGTTCAGCAGGAAGCTTGAAAAGTGAGGTTATCTCCTACAGGAACTCCTTTTCTAAAGGGTCCACCAAATCTGAGCTGTTCGCCATGGAATCCAGGGAGGAAGGAAGAGACAGCCAGGGAAAACCAACTAAGGATTGTGTCCTGAGTGGACCAATTTACAATACTTAGACAAACACCTTAGCCATGCAAGACTAGTGCCAAATCCTCCTCCTGAAAGAAGCTGAGCATATAGGCAAGCAGTGGGTTCAGTGAGTGCCGGTGTCAAGGCGAAATCCCAACAGGACTAGTGTGGGAGAGCTTACAGGAGAGAGAGCTCAGGGGGGGCGGACAATGCTTCCAATTATGGTACCTATTGTGCTTTTGGACAAGCCCAAACATAGGAGACCCACTGACTGCTATATTTGGTACACTACTGAAAGGAGGCACTCCCCTTCTTAACAACCACATGCATAATGAGGAGTCTTTCTCAAATGAGATTTAAAGGAGTTGGGAGAAGCGCCTAGCACACTGAGAATGCAACAGTCCTAACATTTGCAGGTGGAGTCAACTGCCCAGTGCCAATGTGTGAAGTTACAAGAGTGGACAAAGATTGGAACCCAAGAACTCATCTGGAGAGGGAGCTGGGCTCAGCCTCTAGGTGCAAAGGACCTACAGCACCACACCAACGTAGACTTGCTCTACCTTTTGCTACAATGCAGGATTGGAGTCTCCATTCATTGAAGAAGAGATGGGCATAACAAGGCCTCTGGAGTTGGGTTTGAGGTGCTGAAGAATGATCTTCTACTGGGTGCTTCATCTTCTGGCCCAGGATCAAAACGCGGACTGGCTGTAACAACCAGTCAGGTGAACAAGTTACTTGCCAACAGTAACACTCTTTCTAAAGGATACTCTGAATAAAGATTACTCACCTTTTGAATATTTCCCATGATCAGGAAACTTTTCATAGCAGAGCTCCTTCCTGCGTGCCACTAGATGGCTCCGCTTCGGTTTCGTTCCGCCATGGAATTGCCAAATACACGTGCCACCCGTGCACACCAATGTCAGTTTCTTGTATAAAACAATTGTTGGTACCAGTCTGCACATCCCTAATTTGGGACTGTAAGCGATACTAACACTGTACAGAACAGGGAGGTGAGAGTGTAGTGAGGAGTCCGCAGTTAGACTATCTAACAGAAAGAGCATTAGTGAAGCTAAGTAACTATTCTTCTGATGGATAATTATAACAACAGATTCGCTTTCTGCAACAGACTTGCCTTGTCACTTACCCCCTTTTGCCTGGAGGACTGGCGGGAGTGCCAGGAATCCTCGCGGCGCATAGCGCCCACGTCATCACGCCACACCAGCGAGCGCTACAAATCCGGGCGCGGGCTCCCTCAGAGCAGGACCCACTTTCTACAACAGACTGTCCTTGCCACTTACCCGCTGGAGGACCTGGGGGAGCGCCAGGAATCCTCGCGGCGAATAGCGCCCACGTCATCACACCAGGAGTGCGCTACAAATCCGGCGCGTGCTCCCGCAGCAGGCCCGTCCACGCCCGTCGGAGGCTGGGCAGGGCCACCCCTCGAATGCCTTAGACCCAGGAAGCCAAGATAAAGTAAGACTTTGTTATATTGTACTACTAATATTCATTGATTTTACTACCGACATCGGTCCCTCTCCTCACTGAACTTACCTACGATCCTCTCACGAACATTGTCCTAGGGGCTGGGTTGCATCGATAGGCATGTATACACCTTGCACTTTGATACTGTTTTAAGTATACTCAACTGCCATTTTGCCACGTGTTACTCTTCCCGTTACTTCTACTACTGACTATCTTATCCACAATGGGAAAGAGGAAGGCTACCGAAGTGCCTACGGTTCCTACTAAGCAAATAAAAACAAAAAGACCAGCAAAACCTTCTGGTGGGAACGGTGTAATCAACCGCATTGATAATTTAATTACTGAATGCGAGGATTTGTAACAATCTGAGCCATTGGCAATTCGGAACACTAAAACCGTCTACGATTCTACTCAAGCGGACACTCACACTTCTAGTCTCCAGCCTCGCATACCTAGTATGATCAGAAAAGCAACTAAACAGCCTATGGTCAAGCATTGGAGTGATCTCATCCACCAATACCAGCAGTAGTAGTTCATTGTAAGAACCGTTTTTTGTCTCTGCTGGACTTACCAGATGGTTCTGCAGATGTGACTGTAGAAGACATGGCGACCCCTTCTTTCCCTGTATCCTCGCCCCCTAAACTTTCTATGGGGTCCATACCACCTGATCCTGAATTACAAATAAGCCGGGAATGTACAATTTTAGTTAATTAATTAAGGTCTGAAGTGGGGGAACTAAACACTGCCATATCTAATTTGATTTTCATTAGAAATAAGTTAAAGTGTGTAAATAACATCGATTCTGCTGTTACACTGAATAGCCGGTGCACACAGACCATTCAATCTGCCCAGTCCACTCAACAGATAGGCACGCATCAATCTGTATCCCAACCCTTTGTATATGACCAACAGGGGACACTGGGTCCAAAAATGATGGGAAGACAGATGAGGAGAGCTCCACTCAGTCAGTTCAATCCCCAGTACCCTCCAACCGCTCAGTATAACCAATTTAAATAACGCCATGATGCCTAACCCTATTTACCCACAACTTTCCTCTATTTCAGCTACTACTAATGGAGAGCTGAACCTGGAAAATCCATCCTACACCAGAGATAGGCCCATTACCCAGAGAAAGCAAGTAATTATGATAAATGTACCAAAACTATCGCCACATGTGAAGTTTGAACCCGAAGACTCCCTTACAAACAAGGTCATCCACTGGATAAGATATAACAGAGGGTGCCGCTCGATCATTAGCCCCTTCTGTGCGCATGATGGCTGGGAGCCTTCATGACACACAGTGGGCGTGTGCTCATGACGGCTCCTGGCCGTCATGGCACCCACCCACGGGGGAAGCGCTGGCGCTCCCCCGTGGGACGCCGATCCTCACGATTCTACTGGGGAAGGCAGGGGAAGCCCTTCCCCTGCCTCCCCCCGCGTCATAGGTTTCCCTTTGTTCCCCGATGCGCAGGAAGCCATTTGCTTCCAGCGCGTCGGGGAACACACAGGTAAGTTTTGTCTCTGGGGAGGGGGGGATTTCAACAAAAGAGGCATCGGGGGAAAGGAAAGGGTTTTCCTTTCCCCGATGCCTCTTTTGTGCATTCCTGCTGCACGATCGTGCAGCAGGAATGCCCACTAGCGCCAGGGATTTTTTATTTTTTTTGATGTGCAATTGATTTACTGTTTGGGGGAGCGACCCCTTAGGCAATGGTCGCTCCCCTTATTGGGAGCATGAATCATTGCCTTTGTCTGCCCCCCTGAGGGAGCAGATTTATGCATTTTATTTTAAAAAAAGTTGGCCCACAAGTCCATTTTGTGTGGGGAGTGGCCCCTTGGGCAAGGGTCACTCCCCTTCGGGGGCTATGTTTTTGTCTGTTTGCCCCCATGGGAGGGGGGGGGGGCAGATCTCGCCTTTTTTTTTTTATCTAGGGCCCACTAGGCCACCAGGGAATTGTTTTTGGGAGAGTGACCCCTTGGGCAAGGGTCGCTCTCCTTTGGGGGCTGTGTCTCCCCATGTTTGGCCCACTAGACCACCAGGGATTTGTTTGTGGGGAGTGGCCCCTTGGGCAAGGGTTGCTCCCCTTATGGGGGCAATGTTTTTTGGCTTTGTCTGCCCCCCAGGGGGCAGATTTCACCATTTTTTTTTAAGTGGCCCTCTGGACCACCATTGAATACTTTGTGGGGAGTGGCCATTGGGCAAGGGTCACTCCCCTTCGGGGGCTATGTTTTTGGCTGTCTGCCCCAATTGGGGGGGGGGGCAGATCTCGCCTTTTTTTAGGTCTCGCACAGGGCAGCGCATGCGCTGCCTTTCCCGAGGCATTAAGTAATCAGTATGTTGGGTGAAACTCCACCCATTGCGTTTATATTTGTATTTTCGCTTACCATTGGTTAAATCTGGCATTGCTCTTTTTATGTAGCACAATGATTGGCTGGTGGTCCGAAACATCACTTCTGTTTTTCTTCCGTTTTGCAGGAAGCCGCATCGACCAACTACAGTTTAGTTACGCTGCTCGGGGTTATCTACTCATTTAGGGACTACTTCCTTGTTTATTTTCCACCACCAGCTGCCGAGTTTGGAAGTGTTGGCTTTAACGTAATGTTCCATGATTGTGGGCGAATCACTTCACCAGCCGTCGCTAGTTTATAGTCACTGCTGCTCGTCGAGCTTTGATGTAACCACAGTGACTCACGAGACCGGAATTGTGTTGATTGTAATCCCACTTGTTTGTTTCGTAGCGAGATCAGTGTAACTTTTGCTTTTTAGTTTCCTTTTCCCACCCCCCCACCTGTTGGCCGTGTTCCCGTTCCCTTTGTTCCCGCCACCGTCCCGCTGTCTCGCTGCTTGTGGCGGTCATGGAGGCGTGCGCTTGTTTTCTTTATTGGCACAACAACGTGCTTCGCTTACAATCAGTGCGCCATGCCCACTTTCACTTTCCATATGCAGGCGGGACAATGGCGGCCGTTTGTACGAGCGGTCAGTAAGCGCCTTCAACATTCGCTCCAAAACCTGAAGCAGGCAAGTCTTAACGATCATGCCAAGAAAGCAGCCCTTGCATTTATTTTGTGGATGATTGCAGCCAGGGGTGGACTAGGTTCCAGCAGCCCGGCCAGGACGCGTCTGCAGCTCAATTAAAAAAAATACTCACATCACGCACTCTTGCACGCCGTGAACGTGAGATGTGCCTGCGGGCTGCTAGCGTTTGTTAACTTGGGAGACAGAGGTGCCGCAGCTGAGACAGCATAGTTCAGAAGTCCGCTGTAACACACGTTCATCTTTAGTTATGCTAAGAATGAGAAATGCGATCACTTGCTGCGAGGTGGCCCTAAACCAGGATGGAGCAGTCCCTCGGCTATTAACACAGCCGCCAGAACGGGCATCACACAGCGAAGTCTGTGCACTGTTCTCAATATTGCTGTTGCCAATGCCGCCGCACGTGGTTTGACTTGATTGCGTGTTTTTCAGTATTCCCGTTATTTGTGCCTCACTAGACGTGATGGAGAGCAAGCAAGGCCAGTGAGTGTGCATTTACATTAATACCGTACGTTTGTGCGTTTATAGAATTGTTGCCTACCATTGTCACAATTCACATTATGCACCAGTTCTTGTTGCAGCTCTAGCAGCAGTGTTCGCGCAGAGGCTCAGGAAACAGGTGAAGTGTTTTGTTTAAGTCATACAGCACAACTGAGGCATTCTCTCTCCTTGTTCATGAGAGATGACGAGCCCTTCCTCTTGTTTGTCAAGTGTGTTTTGGTTATGGACTTGTTACACAGTTAGCGGGCTTCACCTACTCGGTCTTGTGGCAGGATAGTAGGAACACGTGAAGTGCGGAGCTTCTCTCTATTACAACCAAAATCTGTCAATTGTATTCGATGGTCCAGCAATTAAAGTAAGGCAACATGTTTTCCTAAAAGCTGCGTTTTGTCACCCGTATTGTTTGCTGCAGTGTAAATATATGAATGAAAAGCACGCTATTCCCCCACTGAGTTCTAATTGCTATATTTCCCAACGTTTCTACTCTTTAAATGTAAGAAAGGATGTGGTGTGGTGTGATGAGTTAAAACCTGGCAAGCTAAGTTCTATTCTCGGCGTCTGCTTGACATCATATGATTCTCCTTTACCCCAAAAATGTATTTGCCTTTGTGTAATGTAACTGCTGCTCATGTAAAGAGGCCCAATACCGTCGGGTCAAGTTCGCTCTGTAAAAAACTGTGGTGTTTATTATTTTTAATCAGCTCAATGATAAAAAAAAGTATAATATAAAATATGTTTTGCAGACTTAAACAGATCAGGCACTATTCACTGCAGTGTCACTTTCAGCCCCACACACTTCCTGCAGCAGCTGAGCCTAGAAGTGAGGGGAGCCAGAGCCTTGCAGCATCCCTCCCTGCTCCAGGCACCCCTCCTGGAAATGGAGCCTCCCATATCCTCTGCTGCGTCAGCCCCCAGGGACGCTAAACTCCCATTGCTGCACCCCCCCACCTCCATAATCCTTCTTTCCCCTCTGATGACATTTCATACAGGGGTTATAACTCCTGCTATAGGCTCCTGCTACCATTGCTTTGCCCACAAGTACTCCAAACCCTGCACATATGTATTTACTCTACCCCTCCCCTGTGAAGTCATGACTCTCTTGACCCTCCCATTGCAAAATGCTGATTTTAGCCCCAAATACAGTGTGTCCCATATGCCTTCCTTTAAACTGCTGTATTTTCAGATCGTGCTGCTACATTTAACTACACTTAACCGCACAACAGTTCATGTAAGTTCAATATTTTTATAACTTTACAAACGTGTTACACAATGCCGCCCTGCTCTGTTTACTGGACCCTGCCTCACCCCATACCAGCACAGGGAGAGTATGTAATACTTACCCACAAAGCAGCTTCCTTTCCTTTCTTATCTAGTCCTGCCAGATGCCCGACCCGCCCTCAGGCCATCTGTCACATTTACCTCCTACCATTAATCCCTCTAAAAAATAAAATACTGTGTGGAATTCCGCTCGGTAAAAATCTAATCTTTACAGTTATTCCCCATTCTGCAGGAATTAACTTGTAACTGCATTTACTTGTGAAGTATTACAGCATTATATCAGTGTTTATGCACCGTCACCTTCCTACTCGGAAGGAAGGGAGTGCACTTCTATAGCCCATTCCCTAATTAGCATTTTTTATTATATACCACTGTCCTGTTTATATTCTGCAGTGTAAGATGCTCTAGGCAGCCTACCAAGAAGCAGCATCTTACATTATTTTACTATAATAGTTGTCCATGTTATCACTTGGAGGTCAGGGTTTCTGCCATCCTTATGGTGCGTGTACTCATCTGAAACGGGATTAAAGTGCATAGATTGCATTGGTGGACAAATGAAAACAAGGGGTTGCAGGGAGGTATCCTTTCAGATGGAGGCACATGGTTAGTGTGTTATCTTTTTTTAAACAAAAGTTTTTATAGATACGTTTTTATAGATTTTTGGGGGGGTTGAGGGGTCAGGGGTGGCTACCTTCATTAGGTAAGGGGGGGCTGTGTGTAGTAGTGGTGGAACAAACTTATTATGCCGGCTGCCAGGAAATGCTGCTCATCCACCAGCAGGTATGTCCTATGCCTAGGATATGCCATTCGAGAGAGAGTTTGTTGCTATGGGGATCTGTGGCATCCTGTTCGGGGGGGGGGGGGGGGGGATAAATGTCCCTCATTCAGTCGAGAGCCTCTCAGACTGGAGTTACCCTCACTGCAGTTGGTCAACAAAGTACATGGAACATAAGTCAGGCACCTTTCAGACTACCCCAAAGGGGAACTATTTAGGGGGAAGAGAGTCTGCTAGGATAACGACTCAGTCTGCAAGTGAGTTAGTAGCACCCTTTCAGGGGCTCTATCTCAATGTTAGATCTATTCCAAGACATGTGGCCGAAATTTGGGATTTGTTAGATGACGTAAAGCCGGATATCTGTCTCTTTAGCGAAACATGGCTGAATAACGATGGCACCCCGGCACTGGCAATAGCATTCCCAGTGGACTACTCGGTTGTGTGCCTAGACAGATCTAGAAAGAGGGGTGGAGGGCTGGCGATTGCCACGCGTCCCCCTTATCACATTAAGACCCTTGATTCTGTCTCTAACTCCAACTTAGAGCTGCTGATTTTCAAATGACAGCGATGACTTAAGACTGAATAGACGGGAGCCCTAGCGTATCACCCTCCAGGAGGAAATAAGAGAGATTTTTCTATAGCATTATTAGAGAGGCTGGCCCCTTTCACGCTGCAAACTGATAAGTTCTTACTTGTAGGGGACTTTAATCATCATTTGGAGGCACTTGCTAATGCAGACTCTGCCTGTCTGCTTGCAGCCATGGAATCTCTTGATCTCTCCTCCAGAGTAGACAGTCCAACTCACTTGGCGGGCCATGTATTGGACACCCTTTTCTCGAACATCCCAGAATTAACAGTTGAACCTCCACAGAGGGTTGGCTGGATGGACCACGCAGCTTTGAGCTTTTCTTGGGCCCACTCAAAATTTTGCGTAATTTCGCAACCGCGTAAAGAGTTTCGCAGAGGCTGGAAAAAGTGACAGCCCCGGCCTTTAGCAGGGTCTATACCCCTCCTATCGCCAGGAACTGCAACGACTGTGACCTGGCCTCAGAAATATTTGAGGCCTCCATTACAGAGGCTCTTGACTCTGTTGCACCGCTGAAGATGGTAAATATACAGACCAGGGCAGCCACGGCACTATGGTATTCGGATATACTTAGAAGGGAGAAGGCCCTGTGTAGGGCAAAAGAAAGGAAATGGAGAAAGTCCAAATCTGAGCAAGATGAAAGGTGCTACCGAGAGGCCCATAGAATTTACCTAAACAGTTGTAATGTAGCTAGGAGAACCTATTTAGGCTCTCGCATTATAGGAGCCAAGGACTCCTTGCGCAAGCTTTTTTGCCATCTTGAACGAATTTACTAATCCAAGGGCAAATAACCCACTCCCGCCGTCGACGCAGGAATTATGCAACAACCTAGTGATATATTTCACTAATAAAATTGACATAATTTATCACTCCTTCGGGCCTGAAGAGAAAGTTCATGAGGGAGCCCCCCTCCAGAAAAATCCCTGTTCCTCGATTTTAGAATGCTTCCCTATCATCACTAGCAAACAGGTAGGTGCCCTTCTAGCTCAGCTTCTGCTTAAAAAGGCCTCAGCAGATCCTATGGACCTACAGAATTATAGGCCAATCTCTCTTCTTCCGTGTTGGTCCAAAATCATGGAGACAATAATTAACCGTCATCTTTCCAGTTATTTAGAACACAGTAAAATACTAGATCCATCCCAGTCTGGCTTCCGTGCCTCTTATAGCACCGAGGTAGCACTACTAGAGGTCACGAATACACTCAGGATGTCACTGGACAAGGACTCTCCAGTCATGTTAGTGCTGCTTGACTTGTCGGCAGCCTTTGACACCATCTCTCATCGTATCCTGTTGAACAGGCTTAAGAGAGATTGGTGTCAGAGGCCCGGCCTTTGACTGGATTCAGAGTTACTTGTGCAACAGAACACAAGGTGTTCAGCTGGACTCTTTTGTGTCACCTACAAATGCAGTGGACAAGGGAGTCCCACAGCGCTCTATATTGAGCCCCACGCTGTTCAATCTTTATGTCGCTCCCTTGACCTCTATCATCAGAAATCACGGGTTTGAAACCATCTCCTACGCTGATGATACGCAATTGATAGTACACATTGAGAACAACCCCGCAGAAACCAAGGCTAAGTTTATTACCTGTATGAGGAGTGTTGCCATCTGGATGAGGAAGAACTTTTTGCAACTTAACTCCTCTAAAATGGAGATTTTGTTGTTTGGCAAGGCTGAAGAACTGTGGAGCGCTGACTGGTGGCCGACAGAATTAGGAGAAGCACCTGCCCCCAGGGGCTGGGCTAAGAACTTGGGGGTCAGAATAGACGACAAGCTTTCAATGGAAGATCAGGTAAAAACCCTTCGTAGGTACCGGTTATGGGACCATGCGGTTACTCAAAGATCTTTCCCTGGATCCCACTGAACGCTAGAAAGACCCTTATCCAGTTGCTCCTTATCAGTCGCCTTGATTATGGCAATTTCTTGCTGGTAGGAATTAGGAAAGACCTGCTATCTAAGCTGCAGGTGGTGCAGAATACCACAGCCTGTCTGGCCCTTAACAAACCAGCACGAACTTCCTCCCTCCCTCTCCTGCGCCTCTTGCACTGGCTTCCTGTAAGTAAACGTGCCATGCTCAAGTTACTTTGCTTGGTCTTTAAGTCCCTGCACGGCCTGGGCCTGGCCTATCTGACTAACAAAATTGAAAGCTACCAACCTGGGAGACAACTTAGATCCAGTAATCGCAGCCTGCTCTGTGGCAGGAGAATAAGGAAACTCAAAATGGGAGGTCGTGCGTTCTCCTATCTGGCCCCCAAACATTGGAATAAACTCCCTGAACCTCTTCGTGCCTGCCCTAACTTTCCACAATTTAAAAAGTTGCTCAAGACCTGGCTATTCTGAGTGAACATCATACTCCTCTTACATTTGCCTCCTTCTCGGGCGCAGAGAGATCCCCCTGGGGATGATTCGTGCGCCTTATAAATGAGTTAAATAAATAAATAAATGGTTGCACTTCCAGAAATGTTGCCTGTGAGATTGCTCAGTAATTTTAATATTCATGTACATCTAAAAGTTACGGGTTCACATCGCCTCAAAATCAGTTCAGCTTTCTATGCTTACGGGGGTCAGTACATTGAGCGCCATTACAGCTACTAAGCTTAACTAACACCAGATATTTAATATGCAGAAAAGTGCTCCAAAGTGTTGTATTAAACAAGGCACTAGACTTATTGTTTTTATTCCTCTCAGATCCCACATCACCCACAACGTATTGGCAATTCAGTGCTTAATTTGTAAAGAAAAAAGTGCCAGGGCCCAAGGCATTGCTTACCAGGCCACTGCAGGGGACGCCTTTCCTTACCGTTGTGCCATATAAGTGTGTTTGTGTGCCTGAATCTTGTCCGTGTTTAGGCTGAGTCTCCAGAAACTGTACTGTGGGAACCATTGAAGCCTCCTGGGCAGGTTGGTGATATCAAAGGGCCATAGCAATGTGGCTGTAATTGTTTTATAACTCGCCAGAAATCAGACACCCTTGTGTTGGTAGCTTCCAAAATGGCTGGGGTTCGACAATTTGTTGCTGTTTATGCCCTGCTGTAACAAGCATTTGTAACGCAACAGTTCTCACATTTACACGAGTTTGAACTATAGGCATTGTAAATGACAATGCCTTTTATTTGTGTTTTGGTTTTTGAAACATAAATAAAATGCAGTTATTTACAATGCCAATAGCTCTAACTTTTGCAAATGCGAGACCTATTGCATTGTAAATGCTTGTTTTATTTAGGGCCCACTAGCCCACCAGGGATTTTTGGGGGGGAAGAGTGACCCCTTGGGCAAGGGTCGCTCTCCTTTGGGGGCTGGGGCTTGTCATGTTTGGCCCACTAGACCACCAGGGATTTGTTTGTGGGGAGTGGCACCTTGGGCAAGGGTCGCTCCCCTTTATGGGAGGATGATTGAGGCCATTTCTGTCCTCTTTGGGTGGCAGATCAGCAGTATATTTTTTAGGCCCATCTGCCCCAAGGGGGGCAGAAGCCACTAGACAACAGGGGTTTTTAAATGTTTGAATTGGGGAGTGGCCTCATGGGCAAGGGTTGCTCCCCTTTTACAGGGGTGAATATTTTATTTATACTCTTAGGCCCACCTACCCCTTAGCTTAGCTGGTGGATTGTGTGTGGACTGGTGCATTATTTGAATATGTGACTATAATGGGATTTTTTCTCCTTGTTATTCTTGTGTAAAGCTTTTGATTCTTGTTTGCGGTTTTGGCAGTGGTTGTCCTGCAGTTTTGCGTAATTGCATTTATTTGGTAAAAACATTTTTGTTGTGTTTACTCCAATTGAGTATTGTCATGCATGAATGAATTTTTTTGTAAGTGGTGTCATAATGGGAGCATATTTGTTAGTGTTCAGAGCATGAAATTCTTTGCGATGTGTTTTGCATTGTCTTATGTGTAATTTTTTTTTCTTTTTTAGTGGGATATTGTTGATCCTTACTATGTCTGTGCAGAGTAGGTGGTGGTGAGTCTTGCTGCTTCTGTCAAGTGAGTGGTATAGTGTTGGAGTATATAGGTCTTTGTGATAAAGCTACATTTTGTTTATTTATTTTTTTACAAAGGGTTTGTTGTTGTATACTTGTTTGACAAGTTACCTTTATTAGTATGCATTCTGGCTAGCGTAGAATGACTGCTCAGCAGGTGGTTGGTATGCTTCTTGAATCTTCCACTGAGCAGGATTATGAGACTGACAGTGCGTCTGAGGGAGAAGAGGGAGGGGAAGATTCAAGCAGTGAGTTTTCTCTGCACATAGAATCCTCGGATGATGAAGCTACTCTCAGTGTGGATGAAGTGCCTGTTTTAGAGGAGGATATTGCTGTGCCGATGGTGCAAGAGGCATCTGGATTGCAGCCTGAGGCTGCTAGGCTTCCTACTGGAAGAGCTGGACTCTGGGTTGATCCAAACATGGTGCAGCCGGTGTTGCCTGCCTTTAGTGGTGATGCAGGGTGTAGAGTGGATTGTGAACATTTTTTGCCTATACAGTTTTTTCAGTTGTTTCTGGATGATGTATTTTTGGGTGAGATTGTTGAGCAGACTAATTTGTATGCTGAACAGTTTTTGAGGGACAACAGTGCCAGACATCGGATGCTGCATTTTGTTGATAATACTTTGGCGTTGCCACGAGATCACCCTGACTGTGACCGTCTTTTTAAGATTCGGCCTGTTCTTGATCACTTTGCAGATCGATTTTCAGAGATCTATACTCCAGGGAAAGAAATATCTATTGGAGTCTTTGGTCCTGTTGAAGGGCCGGTTGGTTTTTAGGCAGTACATTCCTAGCAAGAGGGCACGTTATGAAATTAAGCTGTATATGTTGTTTGGGAGTAGGACAGGATATGTTTTTAATTTCCATGTGTACACTGGTAGGGATTCCACTATTGACCCCCCTGGTTGTCCGTCCACTTTTGGAGTTTCAGAGAATATTGTGTGGGATCTTGCTAGAGGACTGTTTAACAGAGGCCACCATTTGTACCTTGATAACTTCTACACTGCTGTGCAATTGTTTAAGGAATTGTTCAAAGTGGACACTTTTGGTTGTGTCACAATCCACTCTAACCGTAAAGGTTATCCAAAAGAGCTTGTTTGCAAAAAACTTCAGAGGGGACAGTGCAGTTCCTTACATAGTGATGAACTACTAGCTATGACATTTTTGGACAGGAGGGATGTATACATGCTGACTACCATCCATGATGAGATTACTTCACCTGTGGCTGTTTGGGGTCAGATTGCTGAAGTGCGCAAACCTGTGTGCATTTTAGACTACAATAAGCACATGGGTGGTGTTGATAGAGTAGATCAGAGGTTGGAACCTTACACTGCTATTCGTAAGGCTTACATTTGGTATAAGAAGTTGGCCATCCATCTCTTCAATTTAGCAACTTTCAATGCTTTTGTTAAGTTCAAGGAGTGTTCTCCTGCGTCAAAGTTGACTTTTGTTCAGTTTCAGGAGTCTGTGATAGGCAGCCTTGTTGTTGTGGAACAGGCAAGTGTTTCTAGAGTTGGAGTGGTGAAGGATGTGGCTAGATTGAAAGATTTCCACTTTCCTGATTTAATTCCTCCTTCGCCCAAAAAAAACAATCCCTGTAAGAGATGTAGAGTCAGCTTGCGAAGAGGTGTGCGGAAGGAGAGCCGTATGCACTGTGCTGATTGTCCTTCTAATTCTGGGCTGTGTGTGCCCACATCTTTCAGATTGTATCACACCCAAAAGAGTTTTTGGGAGCAATCATGAGTCTAATAGTGTGCTGCCTGGTCTGTATGGTTTTATACAGTTCAGTTTAACGTTTGGCAATAGACTGATGTCTTCAATTACTGCTGTTTTTGTAGTTATAGTTTTGTATTTAGTTGCAATTTGTTTGTGTTTTCTTTCTTGTTTAAAAACAATTTAGCGTGGACTGGCGCTTGGCTGGCGGTGTGCGTGGACTGGAGCTTGGTTCGCGGTGTGCGTGGACAGGAGCTTCGCTCGCGGTGTGCGTGGACTGGCGCTTAGCTGGCGGTGAATGGACTGGAGCTTGGCTGGCGGTGAGTGGACTGGCGCTTGGCTGGCGGTGTGTGTGGATTGGCGTGTGCGTGGATTGGCGCTTGGCTGGCGGAGTGCGTGGATTGGCGCTTGGCTGGCGGTGTGCGTGGATTGGCGCTTGGCTGGCGGTGTGCGTGGATTGGCGCTTGGCTGGCGGTGTGCGTGGATTGGCGCTTGGCTGGCGGTGTGCGTGGATTGGCGCTTGGCTGGCGGTGTGCGTGGATTGGCGCTTGGCTGGCGGTGTGCATGGACGGGCGCTTGGCTGACGGTGTGCGTGGATTGGTGCTTGGCTGGCGGTGTGCATGGACGGGCGCTTGGATGGCGGTGTGCATGGACGGGCGCTTGGCTGGCGGTGTGCATGGACGGGCGCTTGGCTGGCAGTGTGTGTGTAGTTACTTGCTTCTGGTCACTACAGACACTGCTAGCTAAACGCCACTCCACGCAATCCGTGAGCTAGTGTGGTTGCTGTGTCAGGAATGTGGGCGTGTGAAAGTGATGGGCCCTTGAATGGCGCTGTCTGCTGGTGTGAGTGTTGTAATGTGCTGGGCCCGCGGCTGGTGGTGTGAATAGTTTTGTATGTGTCACACGTATGAAAGGTGTATGAATGGCCTGTAAAGCGGTTGGTGCCTTGTTGTGGCTTTACAGCTCACGAGCTGCGAGTCAATGGCTCAATTTTTTGTCCGTTTAATGTTTTTGATGTCTCCTCACTACGTTTTGGGCCCTTGCCTGTCGCGGGTACTTGGGCTTCCCACACGAGTGAGGCACCATTTTTATTGGGAGACCGGGGGGGAAACGCTGGGTGGTAGGAAATTTGTGTCAGCCCAGTGATGCCACAACTTTCCCACACAAAAATGTGTGAAAAAAGTGATTTGTTTCAGCTAAAATTGAGGTTTGCAGGGGATTCTGGGTAAGAAAATGCTGGGGGATCCACGCAAGCCATACCTCCCTGGAATCCCCCGGGTGTCTAGTTTTCAGAAATGTGTGAGTTTGGTAGGTTTCCCTAGATGGCCGCCGAGCACGGGGCCAAAAACCCAGGTGACCTCCCCCCTTGCAAAACCAGGTTGTTTTGTGATAGGCAATTTTGATGTTGCCTCAATACGTTTTGGGCCCTTGCCTGTCGCGGGTACTCTGGCCTCCCAGACGAGTGAGGCACCATTTTTATCGGGAGACCCTGGGGAACGCTGGATGGTAGGAAATTTGTGTCAGTCCAGTGATGCCACAACTTTCCCATACAAAAATGTGTGAAAATGATTTTTTTTAGCTAAAATTGAGGTTTGCAGGGGATTCTGGGTAAGGAAACGTTGGGGATCCACGCAAGCCATACCTCCCTGGAATCCCCCAGGTGTCTAGTTTTCAAAAATGTATAGGTTTTCTAGATTTCCCTAGGTGCCGGCAGAGCTAGGGTTCAAAAACTACAGCTAGGCACTTTGCCAAAAAAGGGTCATTTTTCACTGTGAAATTGTGTTGTGTCCACGTTGAGTTTTGCACCGTTTACTGTCGCGGGCACTAGGCCTACCCACACAAGTGAGGTACCATTTTTCTCGGAAGACTTTGGGGAAGGCGGGGGGAATTTGTGGATCCACCCAAATTCCAGAACTTTCCACCACAGAAATGTGAGTAAAATGTGTTATTTTGACAATTTTTTAGGTTTGCAAGGAATTCTGGGTAACAGAACCTGGTGCGAGGCAGTCGAGTCACCCCATCCTGGATTCCACTGGGTGTCTAGTTTTCAAAAATGTATAGGTTTTCTAGGTTTCCCTAGGTGCCGACAGAACTAGGGATAAAAAAACTACAGCTAGGCACTTTGCAAAAAAAAGGGTAATTTTTCATTTTGAAAATGTGGTGTGTTCACGTTGCGTTTTGAGCCGTTTCCTGTTGTGGACACTATGCCTACCCACACAAGTGAGGTACCATTTTTATCGGGAGACTTAGGGTAATTTAGATTTGTAAAGCAACTGTTATTACCTATTGACTTTCAATGCATTTCTGCCTTCCAAATGAAAGACAATAAGTAAAGAGGAAGTCATTTAGAAAAATGACCAATAATTCTCATGCTAGTATGTGTATTCCCAATTTCGGAAATGTGCAAATATCTACCGTTTCTAAACTCTATATTTTGTTCCCATTTCAGAAATACATAGGTGTCTTTCATACCGATTTTTCCATGTATACATTTTCCCAGTATAATTGCTATATACCCGGTTCATAATTAAAAACCAATTGCAAGTCGCTGCTCACAAAAATGCCAAAACTGTGTAAAAAATGTTGGTTTTCTGACAAAAGTCAGTCATTCCCTAAAAGCTGGGAAAATTGTGATTTGAGCCCCACAAACCCTTTTCTGATATCATTTGCAGGGAAAAACCAAGACGCTTTAATTTGCAGCACTTTTTTCCCATTTCCCCCCCCAAAAAAACAAAATGTATTTGTATTTTGGCTAATTTCTGGGTCCCCTCCAGGGGAATCCACAAACCCTGGGTATCTTTAGTATCCCCATGATGTTGGAAGAAAAGGAAGCACATTTGGCGTGGATACATTATGTGGTCAAAAGGTTACAGGAGCCTAAGCGCGAACTACCCCAAATAGCCAAAAAAAGGCTTAGCATGGTGGGGAAAAGGCCTAGCAGCAAAGGGGTTAGAGAAGACATTCTTCAGGCCCGTAGGTCCTCCACCACGAATCCTAGGTTCGATTCGATTGAATTATCTTTTAAGGAAGCTAGGATGGTGGACAATCTAGTGGCACTAGACTTTAGGACAGATCCTATAAACAATTCCCACATAAGATTTAAGTAATGCAGATTGGGATGCAATCTATGGCAGGGTCATACATCTCGGACAGTGCTTTCATCTCCAGTACGAGATGTAGATTGACTTAGCAGCACCAGTAATCTTACTTCCCTTACATATACATCCTCACGTATAATACATTCAGAGGTTGATAATATTAGGGAGTCTCCTGTAGCGACCCCGCATCTTAAGGCAATTAATGATATATCCTCTGTTATTATCTCTGATGTGGCTGAGGCTGTGCACCCTTTATTAGCTTTCTCTTCCTCTGGGCTGCCTAATCCAACCATTGATAATGGGCATCCTACCACCATAGAATCCTGTAGTGGCCTAACTACATCTAAAAACTAGGTAAACAAAGGCTTAAATATAATATCTTGGAACCTGGCAGGGATAAATTCTAAACCGCCAGATCCAGAATGGTACTTATTTGTTGGATCTAATGAAATTTGCATTTTCCAAGAAACTTGGGCAGTGGCCAAGATACACATAAATGGATATACGACTTCTAGTGTGGAAGAAAAAGGACCTAAAGAATCCGGCAGAGCGAGTGGGGGATTGATAATATTCATGAAAAACACTATAGCTTGTAAATATAAACAGTTGACAATAGAATCTCATGATATACTGGGGATTCAGCTCACTTTTCCGACAGGTTTTAACCTAACTATATTCAATATCTATGCTAGGTACGAATCACATAACAATTAATCTGCTGTACTATTACAGCTAGATGAGTTGCTGGGGGTATACCAACTCAACTCTACGACCATAGTTGCAGGGGATTGTAATACCACCTTTGAACCTTCCCCCTCTATTAAGTATTTTACTGGAGGAGGAGAATTTGAGATTTGGGGCATACCGAGTCTGGGACCAGTTAATAATTGCTACAGAGCAACGGCGGTGTCTCTGCAGATTGTATCCTTGGTTGCAGGCAGGAGTACGAGGGCTTGTAATGGGAGGACTCTCTCTGACGGGAGCAGGAAAACCACCTTTAAACATGTGACAGCTCAAGTGTTATCGATTACCTCCTTGTTGATAGAATTTGGTCACTAGTTGAGGATATGCTAATAGCCGCGAGGTCAGACAGTGACCATAATCCCTTGCTGCTAAAAATGAGGGGCTCCGTACTGGGCAGACAGCTATCTGACTGCCTGTCCAGGGTGGATGAACCTCTTGTAACCAACAATCGCAGAAGAGTTACCTGGCCCAATGTACTTGCTAACCGATCTTTATATACTAGGATTTATGAATTATTTGTACATTTTATATCAAGGTTTTTTAGTAGTCTGGACTGCAAACACCTAGGTGGATTAATCCCAATACTTCCCATACACAATGATCTTTTTGAAGCACTCCAAGCAGTGTTTACAAAGGAAAGTTCGGGTGGTAGACCTTCTAGTAAAAGAATTGATAGTTGGTTCAACCCTGAATGTAAACCTGCCAAGAGGGCCCTCCAGCTAGCTATTAAGGCCCATATTCAGCCAGGGGTTTCCCAGGCACGTAATAAATATAAAACTACAATATCAAAAGCAAAACGAGAATTTGTGGATAAAAACTGGCAGGACCTGGTACTAGCAGCTAATTGCAAAGATACTCGCCTGTTTTGGCATATCTTGCAACGGGTAACACGGATACTTCAAACACTCCTAGTTATCACATTAAGCAGGAGGTTTGGGTTGAGCACTTTACTACATTATATTCTAAGAACCCAGAAGACGATTGCATTTACAGTACAAGCACTGAACAAATCTTTTCGAACACTCTCCCCGCTATGCCCACGACCAACACAGTATTGGTCTTTAGTTTGGATGGGACTGTGTCAGAAATAAATAGACTGAAGGCAGGAAAGGCCCCTGGCCCTGATCAGATACTGGGTGACCTTTACAAATCTGAACCTATGGTATCGGCTCACTACATAAACACCCTAACAAACTGTAGATCGGCTGGTGGGGTTATCCATCCAACATGGAGGGGAGCCGAGATAATCGCCATACATAAGAAGGGTGACACTTCTGCCCCATCCAACTATAGACCAATCAGTCTAATAGATAACGTGCAAAAAATCTTTGCTCGTCAAGTTCTGGATAAACTCCAGAGAAGGATGGACGAGAAGAAGGTGCTGTCCCCCTACCAAGCGGGCTTTCGCTCCAAAATTAGCGTGTTTGACCAGGCTTTTAGGTTTACTCAGCTGACCTGGAAGTATGTGCCATTGAGAAGACAAAAGCTCTTTGTGGCATTTGTCGACTTAAGAGCTGCGCTCGACCTACTGCCACGTAAATTGTTGTGGAAAGTAATGTTTGATTTAGAGACCCCCAACTGAAGTGGTGACTCTGATAGCCAGACTCCACAAGGATAACTATGCCCAGGTCAGATGGGGAACACAAGGCAAATTAACCGATAAAATACCAATACAGCACGGGGTGCGGCAGGGATGTGTGCTTGCCACCCACACTTTTTCCTTGTTTATTAACAATGTGGCCAGCAGTTTATTGGACTGTAGGAATGACTCTCCTGTATTGAATGGCACCAAGGTCCCAATCCTGCTTTTTGCAGATGATTCCTTACTTATTTCCACAACCCCAATGGGCTTGCAAATCCTTGAGGATACGTTTTTGGATTTCTGCAGGAGCAGGAGTCTGGAACTAAATGTCACCAAGACCAAATTCATGGTGTTTGGGAAAACCAAGGGCAAATCAAGAGAGGTTAGGGTCGCACTGGAACCTTTAGAGCGAGTAAAAAGCTTTGATAACTTGGGGATAAGACTGAGTGAAAAACTAGGCTGGGAGCAACAACTGGAAAAGAGCCATTTAACTCTTGTTCATAGGTCAAAATCAATACTGAGACACTTTTAACAGTCTTATACTTGATCACTGACTCCAGCTCTTGAAGTGTATCGAGCAAAAGCTCAGAGTGGTGCTCTGTATGGAGCAGAGATATGGGGGTATATCAACACAAATAAATGTATGATATCCGAGAATATCTTTGCTAGATCACTCATCTCAGTACCTATGACTTCTCCCCTAATTCCACTGTTCTTCGACCTTGAGATGAAAAGAATCAGTGATATGGCGTCACTGAAACCTTTACTGCACTGGCTGCATTTGTGGACAAAACCACAGCTCTCTGATTATTGCAACTCCCTAGGGAGGTCTTGAAGATTAGTGGTGCTAAAAGCCTCACTTGGTTTAAGCATGTTGCGAGATGGTTTACAACTCTGGCTATGACAGGATCTTGGGAACATCCAGAGAAGGCAAATAAAGCAGATTGTTCAAAGTTGAAGATCAGGTTTTGGGCGGCCGTGGAAGAACGTTATGCCACAAGGTCAGCAAATGGCCAATTAACCTCACAGTTTTTATGTGTTAAGCCATGCCCTTCTTTTGAACCCTTCCTGGACCAAATCACGCCACCACTTGCAAAAAGCTTATGTTAGATTCAGGTATGGTAACCTTTTACTACAGTTTTTCAGCGATTGGACCGCAGGACTATCTTTAGAACCTTGTCCTGCATGTGCTAAAACTGGAGACAGAAGAGCACATCCTTTTTTTCTGCATAAAATATAAAAAGATCTGCAGGAGATGGATACGACCAACCTGCTTAGACATTGGAGCCAGACAACATCAGGTTGCCTATAGACTCCTGAAAACTGATACCACAGGTCCAATAGTTTACGCTGTAAATCGTTTCCTATTCTCGTTCTGGATTAAATGGGAAAAGCTTCTGCACACGGTTGGTGCCGATTGTTAATATCAAAATTAAGCCCTTGTGATTCGAAACTGATTTGCTGGCACAAATTAAATGTATGCTGTAAGCAAAAACTCTATTACTGTTAGCTTAGTGCTGTGCTTATCAATTGCATGCTGATATATATGTTATTAGCTGACAATTGTTTTTAGAATTTTAGCTACGCCTTTATCTATTTTAGATATGTCAGATGACTTTTTATCTTTGTTTAAATTACCCCAAAATGTAAGTATTGCTTGTATTTACATTTGTATACTTTGATGGGTTTTTTAAATATCAAACCGAATAGTCATTCAATAACGTACGAGTTACTTACCTTCAGTAACGATGTATCTGGTAGAGACGATTCTAACCGCAGATTCCTTCACGTAGAATTATCCCAAGGCGTGACACTGGATCCGGAAACTTTTTGCCACAGCATCCCTGCGTGCCGGGGGCGGGGCGACATCACGCAACTCCGCCCAGGCGTCGTTCGCGTACGTGACATCAGCGCCCACGTCAGTTTTCTTCGGAGAACTTTTCTGCATGACAACACGGAACCACCAGATAAAAAACTGGGAACATGTCAACAGTGTGCGAAGAGCAGAAA
This sequence comes from Triturus cristatus, assembly GCF_964204655.1. Classification (NCBI taxonomy): domain Eukaryota; kingdom Metazoa; phylum Chordata; class Amphibia; order Caudata; family Salamandridae; genus Triturus; species Triturus cristatus. The sequence goes on along the minus strand of NC_140586.1, from coordinate 380,911,212 downwards.
AATTGGAAAGAAACGGTGACTAACACCACCACCAGGGTAGTGAAAACACCGTAGACCCCAAGGGCAGGGAAAGAAGAAAGAACAAGAACAAGCAGAAACCTGCGCAGCCACTCGGCCCGCACATAGACAACCTCCCCAAAGGGAAGAACAGGCATAAAAGTCATGGCACACGTAGGAAGCCCACCCCCCTCATCCTGAGCAAGGAAGGGGACCAGTCCCAAGACCGACAGGGACAACAAACCACCAAGCCACCCCAACCTAGAGGGCAACCACCCACAAGGACAAGGGCAAGACATGGCCAGAGGACCCTCCACCAGAGGACAGCACTGGAAGGAGGGGAGGGAGGACAAGGATAGAGGCAATCCCCCCCAAACATTGAGTAACCAAAGCAGCAGGGCACCAGCGCACTGAAACCCCATCCTCCAAAGAATCAAGGGAGGAATTAACAGCCCCCAGATGGAGCCACCCTTCAAGAACAAGGAAGTCACAGGAAACACAGCCCCCCCACCCGGAAGTGAGTACCAAAGACCAACCCAAGTGTCTTTGCAGAACAGGGGAGGAAGGGTGGGCCGTGAAGGAATCTGCAGCTAGAATAGTCTCTACCAGACCTGTGGACCAGGTAGAACCTTCCCCCTGCCAGGCCAAGGGAACCCCCACAAGCAGAATCCCACCGACCCCAAGGGGACGTAGGAGGGAAGGAAGGCTGAAGAGGCTCGTACACTCACAGCATAGGAACCAAGGGAAAGGACGGAGAGGCCGAAGCACTCCACTTCCCCACAAGGCAACATAGCTTCAGCCGAATGCCAAGACAGGAAGACGGAAGAAGAAGAAGAAGCCTAGAGGGCCCAAGGAAACCAAAGAGAAGAAGGCAAGCGCATTCCAGATGGAGAGCAGCCTGCCAGCCAGAACAATGCTGGCAGTCAAGGCCAGAAGCAAGAAGAACAACCCGAGGCCCCAGGAAGACCAAGTAGGCAACGCCTGGCAAGGGAGAACATAGGGACAACCCAGACCGCAGAACGGGAGCAGGGAGAGGAGGAGAGGCCTGGGCCACCAACACAAGTGGCCGCACACACAACCTCAGGAAGCAAAAGCAACCTATGTAAACACCATGGAGACTAGGTACCTGAAGGCGACCAGAACCCCCAGCAGAGCACAAGCCATATGACAGCTACCATAACCCCACCTAGGGCACGTGAAGTCCCAATACATGGGAACCCTCTTTTGAAGAACTTCCACAGCAGAGGAAGAAACAAAAGAACCATGGGGAAAAAAAACACCCCCATCTACAGGCTTGACAGCAGCCCAAGCAAAGCAGAAGGCCCAATCTCAGGGCCAAGTCTGCGCAACAACTCCAGCAGAACTCACACACAACAAAAGAGGCCGTCCAGCAGCCAACAATGCCAAAGTCCCAAGGAAGGACATAAACGGCCAGAAAAACATACTCCACCACCACAACCGCCGGCCTAAGAAGGCCCAAAAGCAACCCTAACTCAGAAGTCACTGAGGAAGGGGACGGAGGAGGAGGACGGAGCCCTGCCAAGTGCCTCTGGATGGCGGAGTCGGCCGGTGCATGAAACTGCCACTGGATTCAAGCTAGCCTGGCTGATGAAGGGCAATACCCAGAAACCGGTCGCAGGATGCTCGTTTCCGGTCCAGGGAGGACCTGGCTTGTCAGTTTGGTCTGGACTGTTCCCATGAGGCACAGGGACAAGACTGATTTGCATATGGCAGGGTCCAAACTGGGGTGGCATGGTGAGCAAAAGAACGATGGATGTAACCCCGATCTCTTGACTGGAGGTGAATGTATGATTTATTCAGCATTCCGTCCATCATTTGTTTGTGTAACACTTTAATTAGTGGGCATCATATACCATGCCAACTTCTCACATGTACCTTACGCCTAAAGGACACAGCTTTGAGACACCCTTGCCTTCTGAGCACCGCAGAGCATGCAAGCTGCCTAAACACAGTAGTGGCGATATCCATGGCACAGTCTATGATCTCTGCGGATGTGTGCTCGCTGTCCTGCAAGCCTCTTCCGGAAGCTGATCTATATATGGGGCGGTGTGAGCCTATAGCTGCCGATAACACCTCCCTAAAACAGCCAGCAAATTTACTGCTTTGTCAGCCCTGACATGGATGAAAAATGCTTGCCAATATTATTACAGCATCTGTCCTGCGGCGCAGAGATCGGAGTGGAGGGGTTCTTCGATCTTCTCTGGGCTGTCTGCATAATTACAGAGTCCGACTTTGGCTGGCCACTCAAACAAGCTGGGGCGGCCTCAGGTGCTTTATATTTCTTGTCGAGACGGGGAAGAACCGCTGTTACTATAGCTGTATTTTTCATGACTTTTAAGCCCTCTTCCGAAATATAGCTGAGAATTAAACTTACGAAATTTTGGGAAAGGCCCCTTAAAGTCATGTAAACAGACCCTCTGCTTGGTGGGCACAGGGAGGGTACATCTCTTAGCTGCCCTTTCTAACAAATTATGAAACTCCCCCAATATCCTCCAGTGGGGAGTGCTCTGGGGTGGTGATGGAGAGGATGGTGTAGGGATGAGGTAGTCATCCCATTCTGTCCGGGCAGCGTGGAGCTCTCCTTCCTCTCGCTCATCAGAGGTATCTGGATAACGGAGCAGGGCTGGCTGGGTGTATGCCTTACTGGGATACGCAATGACGTAGGTCTTTGTGCTGGAGTGAATGGTTGAGCAATGGGTGATCTGGCAGGTGTAGATGCCTGTGGCGCATCGGCTATAGAAGGGGGAAACCACTTTCTATAATCTGAAACCATGGACTGCAAATCAGAAACAGATGAGATTTTGAAGGACTGCAGCCTTTGTAAGACCCATGAGTGGTCTTTTATGAGTCTTTTCTTGGCTGCTACTAGGAAGACCAAGAATGGGGTGATCTTTCCCTCTTATGAGCTCTTTTAGAGAACGAAGAAGAGTCCTCACTATCGGAGTCTGACACTGGCTCTATTCTAGTTTGGAGCTTTTGAAGCCAGATTAGCAGCCTTCCTTCTCTATCCTTTAAATTATTGGCTGAATAGGGTACAACATACGTTACAGTACTTGGCAGATTGATCCTGGTAAATGCACTAGATGCAATCTTGGTGTGGGACTTCAGAATGAAGCCTCTTTTTACCACAGGAATTGCAGGACCTAAAGAGATTTTTTTTTTCTTGTCTGACATGATGTTAAAATAAAGACCAAGTCAAATATGTATGGTGAAAACTCTGTGGATAACAGGAAAATCTCCCACAGCACAAAAATATGGGAAATATTCTGAGGAAGTAGGAAAATAACTGAGCACAGCTCAGTGGAAACTCCCTAGCACAACTTGCAATAAAAAATCTGAGGGCATACAACTCTCTCAGTATTGCTCTAGAGGGCAGGGCAGCCTGATCGGCTGAAGTATAAGTTTGGTCTCTTTTTTTAAAAGGAATATGATAGGTTGCAAAATTGAAGGGCCTAGGGCCTTCAGGCACTATCTTTAACATTGTATTACTATTGCATGGTACCGGGGGCTCCCATCTCAATGACTTTCATAGATTCACATGCTTGAAGCATTCTTCAAGCATGTGAATCAATGAAAGTTCCAATACTGGAGTAAATATTATATTTCCTGCTAGGGTATTTCCTTGAGATTGGATTTCAACTGTGTGCAATAAAGACTGATGAACAGGGGGACACTTTTGTTCCCCTTCAGTGAGTAATCCATACCATTCTTAAAATTTATATTTGTGGAGTAGAGTAGGGAGCTCTGCAGAAACTCTTAAGTGTATTTGTATCTGAATGTTGGCTAGGTGCTTTGTGTGTGGTATCACAGTAAGGGACTCATGTCTGCTGCTTCAGTTCCAGCTTGTTTCTTTTCTTCAAAGAGGGCTGTTTAAATGCAATGGGCTGCTCCCATTCGATGACTCCGTTTTTTTAATTCACAGAAAAAACTGCTTCACACAAATATGAAAGGCACAAAATTTAATTAATCAAATGGTACAATAACAAAATAAAACGTCAGACTGTAAAAATAGATTTTAAATGACAGTTACATATACATTTATAGTCAGTGTTGATTAGCATCAGAGTAAGCAACACCAAGAAAGCAAGAGGAATTTGAGGAACTGTAAATTATGAGCTGCAAGGAGGAATTGCAAAGCAAATAATGTGAAGAATGATGGAGAGTGATAAGATAGATAGATTTGAGGGGTGCAAGAAAAGGAAATACATAAAGTAAAATTGTGTGAAACAGGAAACCAACATAACCAAGACATAAGGGTAAATGTGAGTTTTGTACATGTGCTAATAAAATGTCTATTAAAATATGTTACAGGTCTATTAATGTGTGTATTCAGCTGTGCAGTTGATGGCTGTTGGATGCTAAAGTTGTCAATTCCGCTGATGTGTACAGGTCCATTTGGATAAGTTATATATGTTGGGTCAGAAGTGCATGATGTTATGTGCCCACACCAAATAGCTTGTGTACCACTTCTGAAATGGTTTCACAAGAATCACTTCTGTTGACACACATTGGCAACTGTGCATGTTAAACTATTTGCAAATATATTTTATTTATAGTACACAAAACCATTTTTGTGACATTTTTCTAAAAAGGGCACCTATGATTTGATATACTATTGTGCATATACGGTTACAAAGAAAAAATTGTTAAACAATCATATTGCAAAAGGCATTTCCGTCATTGTGCTTTATTGTACTATTTCATAATACAAATTTAAAAAATCTGTACATATATAAGGAAAAAACACAGATTTAAATTATTATTGTAACAGGGTAATATAAGAGAAATAGGACATTAAAAAAGTTGACTGCAGTGGGAGAGATCTATTTACAGGTTCATATGTTCTTTTATAGATAGGAAATATTTACAACGTACATACACACACAGAGACTCTGTACAATATCTACAACTATCGTGTAATACTGAGTGTATCCATCACCATTTCAATAGCCTTAAGTGGATCCTCAATTTCCTTCACGTTGTCTTTCCTTAGAATCCAATCAGGTTTAATTCTGTGGCAAAAGGAACATAGACATTTAGTTAAGTGCAGCCGCTCAGAGGTACAGACAATAAACTAGAATTGAGAGAAATTATTTGTACATTTATTTATATTTTAGACCATTGGTATATTGCTACGCATTTCCTTTTGGTCACTGAGGATCGCAGGCCTGGCAATCATTATAGATTTACTTACACCAAAGAACTCTCGCACTTGGAAGCATACTGCTATTTGGTTATCAATGTGGGGTTGAACCTAGGAAAAGACTTAATTGTAAATGTAGCTCAAAAATGGGGGGAGGTATTATAGAGGAAGGCTCGTCCTTTAATTTTTTTTTATAAAAGTACACCAAAAAAAGGGGCCCCACACATACACGTGGGCTAATTACCCTCAGGATAAAAAAAAGTGCAACACTCACCCACCAGGGTTGCCCCTTGGTGGCATGCTTTATTATAGGGTTCTTCCCATGCAACTGCAGAACGTGTGTGCTGCGACCAATGGGTTACATGGGAGGACTGTGTTTGAATCGATCTACCCAAATGATGGAAGATAAGTATTTCCTACCAGTCAGGTTTCAACCCTAAAACATCCCTTTATCTCCCATGTTTTATTCTATCCTCCAGTCGGTATGATTAAAATTCGGGAAGACAAAGGTAGAAAGTGAAACATGGGTTTAATGACCCGACTTTCTTTCCAATTCCGTCAACATGTTTCTGCCACCCACCCCTCTGGCTTTCATCAGGACCATGTAGCTCACTCCCTGAGACCTCTCCTAATTACCAGTGAAAACTGTTATGTCATACACTCTGCATGCAAACTAAGAAACCATACACCTACTTGGTGCATTTCGCAACGTAATATCTGAAACATAAAGGAGAAATTAGCCTGCCAGAGTGGAGGGCACATTGTAAGGGCTGGGCGCGCCTCAATAACATTAGTGCTGTGCTTTTGTCCATGCTTTTAAAAGGTTCCTCAAAGTTACGTGAATGTGTGAACCAGGTGAGCACATCTAGTACATACGTTGATCATAAAGCCCTGTGGGTGAACATCCACAAAGAACAGACACTGGACAGTACAAACGTGTAAAAATGACATTGCATACATATATAGGCACTAGTTGTGCTTCATAGGTATCTCGGTGCCGCAAGCCTGTAATTACACTCTGCACACATAGGGAGGCAGTAATAATAGGTAAGTATCAATATGTGCAGTTCTGCACTGAGGATTCCACCGGCTGTGCTGTACTTACATCTTCACAGTCTTGCCTGGTAGAATCACATTGCTTGCGTGTTACCTGTGAAACCCGATCTACGAGCTTTTTAAATGCGGTGTCAATGAAGCATGCGCGAGTGAGGTGCATCCACCGCTGAGGATGTCTGGTGCCAGAGGACTGGTCCACGCACCCATTACAAATGGTCGCTTCGAAAGGAACCACTCCCTGGTACTTTTTAGGCATTGCCTAACCATGTGCGCGCATAGTGCATGCAAGCTGCTAATATTGCTGGGTGCCGGTACACAAGACCGCGCGCACCCAGCCAAAATGGTTCAGTCATAGGCCTTGTTATACAGCTAGCAGAGGGGGATCAAATGGAAGGAAAAAATAAGTATGAACAATAATGAAAAAATGTCTGGCTATAAAAGGAAAAATAAATAAAATAGTGAATAATAGTATGGTCATGAAAAAAATATGTAGATAGTCATTAGGTGGTAAAATAGAATGATCCAAAAATCCAATAAAAATAGATGAAAACGGTCAAAATTAAATCTGAATGGATATCTGAATGTAAGAGTGAAGGCTCTTCATATTCTCGAAAAAACTAGACAAGTAGTGGGTCATTCGTGTTGAACTTCATCAAAGCTCATCATAGAGAGTGCATAAATGTGAACGCAATCATTTAGTTCTATATTAAATTGTGAACTGACCCCATGGGATGCTGTCATTTAAACCTTCATTATGCGTCTTCAGCTTAAAAACCCAGCGTTGTTCTTTCTCTAATGACACCCGTTCACAATCAGTTGTGTTGCCCACATTTCCCAGGACCACCCATTGATGGTCTGATACTGTGTGTTTTTTCTCTATGAAATGTGCTGACATCTTAGTAGTACCCTGGCCACATCTTAGATTGCTGCGATGTTCCTCAATATTGACTTTGACCTTACGTGTAGTCGGAGAGCGCTGTGGCTCTGCACGACGGGCACTCTGCGGGCGCAAGCAGTCAGGCACCCCGGGGGTCCGCATCTGGAGCGGCTTCACGGCGAGGATAGGCGGTGGAAATTGCAGCAGAGATCTGTGGGCCGCGGTGGCCCTGTGACACGGTGGTGTCTGGTCGGCGGAGGCTCCTTCGGGTCGCAACAGTGGTGATGGCCTGGTGACAACGCCTGGCCCGTTGAGGAGGTGCTGGCGGCAGGTGACTGTACCGAGCAGGGACGAAGAGGGCCTGCGGCGAAACCTGAAGCTCGATCACATGCAGCGTTGAGCGAGTTGGACAGCCGCAGGGAGCGCGGACCTACGGGTTGAGACGGGTATTGGCCTGGCGTTAAAAGTGGTGACGTCTCCCCCTGGCTAAGCGCTACTCCCCCCGTAAGTGAGCGGCGAGACGCCGAGGTGGCGCTGCTACGCTAGCAGTTATAAAGTGTCCCATCACAGGGATGCCAGGCGGTGATGCTATATAAGGGGCGAGCCACTGACGGCGCTGTACCCATACTTGGTGTCCCCCGGGATTTGAGGCGATAGGGGATTACGCCGGAGGACGCATACTCCGTAACCGTGCACCCCAGGTGGTATCTCAAGAGTATAATCCGGGTCGAGGGTAGCAGCGCCACTCGGAGGCGGCTGCAGCAATGGGCAAGTCAGACAAGTCCCAATCGAAGTTGACATTTGAGCAAAAACGCCCTAAAACTCTGGTTCCGACTGAAGAGGCTGCTAGCGGAGCCTCGACCCCGCCGGCAGAAGAGCAGGATATTCGCGGGTTACTGCTATCTATGGAGAGAGGTTTGCAGAATGGAATCAACTCCTTGGGCGCAAAGATTGACGCACTCTCCTAGAGAATGGATCGTATGGGGGAGCGAATTGACAAGCATGCGGAGAGACTTGATCAGTCGGACCAACGTATTGCCGAGGTCGAAGAAGTTCAATCTTCGTTGGACGCAGGCCACAAGCAGCTCGGGCGACTAATGCAGGTGCTACAGGATAAAACAGAGGATCTTGAGGCACGTACTCGTCGCTGTAACTTGCGCATACAGGCCTACCGGAGACGACATCAACGGGACGCATGGAGTGCTTTGTGGAGACGCTGTTGGTCGAGCTGCTTGGCCGGGAGGTGTTCTCAGGGATGTTTGTGGTGGAAAGGGCACATAGAACACTGGGTCCCAGGCCTCCTCCGGGTGCACCTCCGCGGCCGATCATAGCGAAACTACTGAACTACCGCGACAGGGATGCGGCACTGCATACGGTGCGGGAGAAAAAGACACTAGTAAATGAGGGGTCGACCATCTCGCTCTATCCCGATTTCACAGCTAGGGTCCAGGAGGCGAGGCGGCAGTTTGCTCCAGCTAAAAAACAGTTGCGAGAAATGGGGCTGGATTACACAATGCTGTATCCGGCTAAGCTTCGTGTTAACAGACAAGGGAAATCACACATCTTCCTGGATCCAAAGGCACTGCAAAAGGCGCTGAAGGACTGGAATAAAGAACGGAGGCATAGTCCGGAGAAACAGCGGCAGAGTGAGGAGACTGAGAGCGTGCCGGAGCTTCAAGACTGATATGGGCGGACTGGCAAGCATTGGATGTAAATATTTTGTATTTGGGAGGCCACTGAGAGGGGGGGTTGTTTGAAGGGAACCGGGTGGGAAAGGTGCATGGAGCTGCGTTGGTGGAGGGGGGGGAAAGAGCTTGCTGAAATAATGTCACAATGCATGAACGACAGACTGCCAAATATTAGGGAGTGGGAGCGCGCATACGGGCCCGGTCCCCAGCTGCCAATTCAACATGTGGAGCGGGGGGGGGGGGGTGCGCTGGTTGAGCGCGCTGCTTTGGGCTGCGGGCGGCACAGTGAGGTATACAGCGATGGGATTCAGATTGTGCGGTCGGTGGGGCAGAGATAGGTTTGCTGCTCTTGGAGGTCAGGCCTCAGTACACAGTGACAAACCGTTATATACTGAAGACTGAGCGACCTCCGCCCGAGAGTGCGTTCCACCATACCTAGGGGTCAAGTTGTTTAGGGTAGGGAGGTGGGTGGTGTGAGTAGTCCCACAATGGGATGCGGCAAGGCCGAGTTGTGGGTGGTCTGCTGTGGGAGGGGGGAGGGGAGTGAGTTCAAGTTGTTTTCTTTTAAGAGGTTTGACTGTCAGTATGCTATGATGTGTATTATTTGTTGTATCTGGCACGTACGGCACGCAGAGGTAGACGATATGTGCTACAGACAGGACAGTAATGGCTAGTAAAGCTGCCACAAGCGGATCGCTCGATTCTATCAGAGCGGTGACCTGGAATGTTAGGGGCCTAAACGACCACCGGAAGCTGCGCAAGGTGTTGCACTATCTCAATCGACATGATATTGATATAGCCTTCCTACAGGAAACGCACCTCCCCAATCATAGTCAGATGCTGCGCACCAGAGGGTTGCTGGGAAATACGCATGCTGCTGGTTTTACAACTCACGCCAGGGGGGTGCTAACTTGGTTCAACCCTAGGTCGGGTTGCAGAGCGCATTTGTTGTCAACGGATGTAGGGGGCAGGTTTGTGTTCTCGCGATACCAGGGTAAGGGACGGGACTTATTATTGGTTAATGTTTACGGCCCTAACTATGACTGCCCTGAGTTTTACGCAGAGCTAGCCAACAGGGTCAGGGACTGTGGCATTACGCACATGCTATGGGGAGGGGATTTCAACATGGTCATGAATCCAAGTCTTGATAGATCGGGAGGCCCGACCAGATCGCAGACAGCAGCAGCTAAGACAATCAGAAGGGAGATGCTCTGTATGGCCCTTTCGGATGTGTGGAGGACCCTCTATCCTACGGAGGGAGGCTTCACACACTACTCTGCTTATCATAACCTTCATACCTGTATAGATTATTGGCTTGCATCGCCGACACTTATAACTCAGGTCCGTACGTGTCAGGTGCTGCCGCGTACCCTATCAGATCATTCCCCTATATTGCTCACCTTGGCTACACCCAGAAAAACTATACCACCATTTACGTGGCGGTTCCCCCCATACTCACTTCTGGACCCCCTTTTCAAAGAAGAAATGGCCGAGGCGATTACAACGTTCTTTGATGCCAATATTGGCTCAGTGGATAGTTTTCAAACGGTGTGGGAAACATTTAAGGTTTATATTAGAGGGGTGGCAATGGCTAAGCATTCCGGGGTGCTGCGTTCTATCCGGCAGAGGCTGTCTACATTGGAACGCAAGCTGGGGGAATTAGAGGCTAGGCAGCAGTCGGACGCGTCGGAAGACATTGCAGAAGAGCTAAAGGCTCTACTGGCAGAATATCACGAGGATGCGGAACTGCAACATTTAGGAAAGTATGCCACTGCCAGGGTTTATGGGGAAGGTGAGAGGCCTGGCTCAGTATTAGCCAATATACTAAAAGCCCGCAGAGGCAAAGCAGTGATCACCAAAGTTAGATCGGACGAAGGGGCAATGCTGACGGAGGAAGCAGATATAGCCGCGTGCTTCAAGTCATACTATGCTAATCTGTATGCCTCCCGACAGACGGATATGGAAGAAAGCATACGTGACTACTTGGATCATATTCAGCTACCCTTTCTCTCCAATGAGCACAGGGAGTTTTTAGCTCTACCCATAGAGAAGGATGAAATCCTGGAGGCGTTGGCGGGTATGCAGGCGAATAGCGCCCCGGGAGCGGACGGTGTTACGGTCGCTTTTTACCGCTCCTTTATAGACCTACTGCTCCCGCATATATCGACACTGTTTGACGATTTGTGTGTTACAGGCCATATGCCACAGTCTATGCGAGAAGACATTTTGATTGCTATCCCCAAACCAGGTAGGCTTTGGAAGAGTGCAGTTCATATCGGCCGCTGTGCCTGCTAAATGTCGATACTAAATAGTTTGCGAAGGTTTTGGCCACGCGCCTCACGCTGCTTACCTCGGAGCTGGTGGCTCCGGAGCAGGCTGGATTTGTGCCTGGCAGGAATCTCACGTATAATTTGAGGACGGTGTTTGGCGTTTTGCAGCATGTTAGGCGGGATTCACGGGCCCTTGCGGTATTCTTAGATATGGAGAAAGCCTTTGACTCGGTAGAATGGCCCTACATGCGACAGGTCTTGACTAAAATGGGTCTGGGTCCTGTCTTTTTACAAATGATTGGGGTGCTATATCAGGGACCCACAGCGAGGATCCGACTGGGAGACTTGGTCACGGACGCTATACCGATCTCGAGGGGGACGCGCCAGGGCTGCCCCCTTTCTCCCATATTATATGCTCTTATAGCGGAACCGTTAGTGTGCGCTCTCCGCGAATATCACAGCCTAAGAGGAGTGAGCTTTCCATCATATCGGATCGTGGTCTCCGCATATGCAGACAACACTCTGCTCTACGTTAGGGACCGAGAACAACTTGGCACCGGTACTGCGTGAGGTCGTGCATTTTGGGGCAATTTCTGGGCTAAAAGTAAACTGGACTAAGTCCATTGCTTTCCCGCTGACGACGTCCACCATGCCGTTTGAAATGGAGTACCCGCTTCAATGGTCGGATGACTCGGTCAGATACCTTGGGATACAACTACATAGGGATTCAGAGGTAGTATTCACTGAGAACTAGGGGAGAGCCATTGATAAACTAGAGGATGATGTGGAGACCTGGATCGGGCTCCCCCTCTCACTGATGGGCCGGATATCCATTATAAAGATGGTGGTGCTTCCCAGATTTTTATTTTTGTTTGCCAATATTCCGATGGTACTGCCGCGTGCCTTCTTTGCTAGGCTAACCAGATCTCTGTTGCGACTGGCGTGGGCGGGGAAGCAGGCTCGTGTTAGTTGGAGCGTCTTGACGCTGTCCTACCATATGGGAGGCCTAGGGGCGTCTGATATGGAGCTATACTACAGGATAGCACAGGGAGCTCAGGTGCATAGTTGGGTGCATGGCGAGGATACGGTCCCATATCTAAAGCTAGAGAGACTGTTTGCGGCGCCCCTCCCGCTTCCGGCGGTCATTTTTGAGCCGGCTGACCGTAGAACGGGATTCTTAGATTCATTAAACTCAACTCGACATGCATGGAATTGTATACTGCAGCAAACGGCGGGGGCACTACTATATTCTCCGGCAATGCCCCTTGACTGGGTGGTCTGGTTGACCCCTTGCAGGGAGCGCGGGGTGATGCAGTCCCTTCGCAGGTTGGGTATACACCTGTTGGTGGACCTCTTCATGGATGGCATCGCTAAAACATGGGAAGAGGTGGAGTCGACAGTGGAGACCTATACTCAGTTACAGCGCTTTCAATTCCACAGGGTCAGGGGCGCTTGGCGACAACACCTAGGGGATGATATGGTTGAGCCCCCTGAGATTCCGGAATTATCGTATCTCATTAAGCATAAGATGTCTAAGCTATATGGCATAGTTATGTCACAGAGATCCCAGAAATATACCAAGGCTAGATTAGCCTGGCAGAGGGACTTGGACTCAGTAATTGACGATGCCATGTGGTCATATTGCTGTGCTGGTACACGACGCATATCCTTGCATGGCAAGCATAGACTGATTCATTTTAAATTTGTAAACAGAGTCTATTATACGCCGGAAAGGCTACATAGGTATGGCCTACGTGAGGGGTCGGCTTGTGAGAGGTGCGCACACCCTGCTGCAGATTTCATCCATTTAGCGTGGGACTGCCCTGGGGTGGGCAAATTCTGGGAGGCTGTATTTCGGCAGATAGGAGAGATAGCGGAATTAGATCTTACCCCGGACCCGGCAGTGGCATTGCTTGGACACTCGAGGAGGCTGCCAAGGGCAGCACGTAGGCTGGTAGACATGGGTATGCTGATAGCAAAGCGTAGGGTAGCACTGTGTTGGATGCGAGGTCCCTTACCCACAATAGCACAGTGGACACGGGACGTACTTTACTGCTGCACGCAGTCAGAGGTGTTCAGCGAACTGCTCCCTCCGCGAAGTCGACCAAAGAACTTCTGGGGATTGTATGCGGACTATCTCAGGAGCGGTGGGGCAGACGCGAGGCTCAGGACTGGGGAGGATGGCGAAACGGCCTCGGAGACGGTCGTCCCCGATACAAGCTGAAGGGTGGTATTAGACGGATGATGGAGCTGTGAGAATGGGTGAGCAGGGGGGTACTTGCATTCCAGGGTGTCGTAGAAGGGCGGGAGGACACAAAGGGTCACTTGCTGCTGTTCACCGGTCTGGAATAGATGTCCGGTATAGTAGGCTCTTCGGAGAGGAGAAGCCATGTTTAGGCATTGAGCACGAGGAGAAACCTCTGTGGGCAGCTGACAGGATACCTCAACAGTTGTGGGTAGGGGGTGGGGAGGGTGTTGATCTTTAGTTTTGTGATGTTTCAAGCAGAAAACTCTGTGCCCCTGATGGGGGAAAGACTATAAGAAATGATATATAGGACTGCAATACTGGATAGATATATCAAATCGCAACTTTTGAACACGGTGATGCCCAGCCTCCGGGATGTGGGATAAGCTATGATGTGAAGTGATTGTCAGTGACGAAGCAGCCGACCTCAGGGTTGTAGGCGAGCAGCTGTGTATGCCAACATGAACGTTCAGTCAAAAATAAAATTAAAAAAAAGAAAAAAGAAATGCAGATTCCTTTCTAGTGAGCAAAAAATATGCTAGGGCATGTTCAGTCATGCTCCCGATCTTTTGCTTGAGGAAATCAGCGGGGTCTACTCTTGGAAGTTCATAGTTCCTTTCATCACTTGGTAAATGCAGGCATTCATTAAGTTATTTTCCTGTGGACTGGATTATGATAGTCCCATCCTTGTCAGTTGGCTTCATAACAAAATGGTTACTTACCAGAAGGAGTAGTGTTGCAGCTTGAAGAGTTTTCTGGATTCACATGCTGTGCATCATTCCGCCATGTAGTGGTTGGGTCCGGAATCGTCTTTGTTTTTCTTGTTTTGGTCGCTGTCGACCACCATTTGGTGTCAGATACATCCCCTGTATGACGTCAGACGGCATCCTGGTGGCCATCTTCGGATTCTTTTTTCTGTCTTTATGTTGTTTAATCCTTGTGATGGTCATTATTTATAGTCCTTAACGTTGTACCTTGCTTCCCCACCTGTTTGTGTTCCTTCTTAGGGGAAGGCTGGGCGGGTTGCTTGTGAATCCAGAAAACTCTTCAAGCTGCAAAACTACTTCTACGGGTAAGTAACCATTTCGTTTTGCAGCGTGAATCCTTTTCTGGATTCACATGCTGTGCATTAGATTATGTAGCGGTTTCTCCCATGTTTGGGAGGCTGTGGTAAGAGGAAGACTTAGCAAACAGGTGTTGAAGCACCTTTTGTCCGATTTACGCTTCCTTATTTATTTGTATGTCCACACAATAATGCTTTGTAAATGTGTTTGGTGATGCCCATGTTGCTGCTGCGCAGATGGCATCGATGGGTACATTTGCCATGAAAGCCAGCGTCGCTCATTTCTTCCTAGTGGAGAGAGCAGTTGGCTGTACTGGTAGTTCCTTTTTGGCATTGGCATACCTTAGTTGTATTGTTTGTACTATCTATCTTGCAATAGTTGCTTTAGTGACAGCGGATCCTGTATTGGTATGTGAGTAAGCCACAAACAACTGTTTTGTTTTCCTTACTTGTTCAGTTTGTAGCGGATAGTATAGTAGAGCCCTTCTCACATACAGGGTATGAAGGTTTCTTTCTGCCTTAGTTTTTGGGTCCTTGAAGAAAACTGGTAAGATGATATTTTTGTTCAGGTGATACTTAGTTGCCACCTTTGGTAAAAACTGTGGGTTAGTTCTTAAGATTACCTTATCCTTGTGGATTTGTAAATATAGCTCTTGTACGGTTAATGCTTATAGTTCACTAACTCTTCGTAGTGATGTTATTGTAATGAGAAATGTTGTCTTAAGAGTGATATGTTTGCTGTCTGGTGTATGCATGGGTTCAAACGGTTTCCCATTAACTGAGACAGCACTGTATTAAACCTCCAAGAAGGTATAGAAGCAGTTTTTTGGGGAGCCACTCTTTTTGCTCCTTCTAGAAACCTTTTGCTGAACGGTCTAGTAAAGAAGCTCTTGCATGCTTTCCCTCTTGTGTATGCCACTATGGCAGCGAGGTGTACCTTTAGGCTTGAAAAATTGATGTTGCTGTCTAAAAGGTAGGTAAGGTACGTAACTACTGTTTCCTGTGTATTAATTGTAGTAGTTTTGTTATTAGTGGTGCACCATGTGGTATATCGCTTCCATTTAGCTGTATAGCATTTCCTTGTTGACTGCTTTCTTGCCTCCTTCATAATCTCCATGGTTCTGGAAGGCAGTTTGAGGTGCCCAAATTCTATGTATTCAGGTGCCAGGGTGCTAATTGTAGCGTTGTTGGTTCCTGGTGGTAGATTTGGCCCTGTTGCATTGTTAGAAGGTCCTTGTCTGCTTTGATTCTGATCATCTCTCCTTTGGAGAGTTCTAGGAGAATTGAGTACCATGTCTGTCTTGACCAACGGGGGGCAATCAGAATCATATTTGTTCCTTGTTTGCTTGCTTTTTGTAGTACTCTTTGCATCAGGGGAATTTGTGGAAATGTGTAGACAAATGTCTGGGGCCAATTGAGTGAAAGTGCATTTCCCTTTGACAGGTGGTGTGGAAATCTGGATGCAAAGTTCTGGCATTTCTTGTTCTGTATTGTTGCAAAGACATCCAACATTGGTGATCTTCAGATGTTGAACAGGTAATGTGCAGTGGTTTGCTTTAGCTCCCACTCGTGTGAGCAACTGTTCCGTCTGCTTAACCGGTTTGCTGTGATGTTGTCTACCCCTGGTAGAAGTACTGTTTGCAGATTGATTTGCTGTGGTATTGCCCATAGCCGGATTTCTTGCGCAGGTTTGCTTAGGGGGCAAGGATTTTTTTCCAACCTGTTAGTTCACGTACAACATTGTCGTTGTGTTGTCTGTCTGTATCAGGATGGTCTTTCCCTGAATCGGGTTCTGGAATGCTTTGACTGCCAGAACGACAGTTTTCATTTCTAAGAAGTTGATGTGTTATATTGAGTCTTCCTCCCTCCATCGCCCATGAATTTGTAGTCGGTATAGATGTGCTCCCCAACCGTTGAGGGATGCATCCGTGGTGATTGTCACAGATGGAGTTGTGTTTTTGAAAGGTCTCCCCTGTGCTATGTTGTTGGATGCCCACCATTGTGTTTCGGTCTGTATCCTTTGTGTAACAACCACTAGATCTTCCCAACTCCCTGTGGCTTGTGAACAGCTGTTGGCGATTAATTCTTGGAATGGTTGCATGTGTAGGCGAGCGTGAGGGATGAGTGGTATGCATGAAGCCACCATGCCCATCAGTTTCATTACCTTCCTCACTGTCAGAGACTGTCCCTTCTGGTACAGGGCTGTTTCGTTGTAGATGGCTTCTATCCTGTTTTGTGTGGGATATGCCCTTGCGTTCCTTGTATTTAGTTTTGCCCCAGAAAGATATTTTCCATTTGTGGTTTGATGATTTGTTGTGGTTTATGGAGAATCCTAGGCTTTGAAGTGTTTGAATTGTTTTCTGAACCTGTTTGTGGCATATTTGTCTTGTGCATCCCCTTATTAGCGAATCGTTCAGATAGGGGTACACATGGATCTTTTCTTTTCTTAGGCATGTGGCCACTGCGGCCAGACATTTTGTGAACACCCGTGGAGCTGATTTCATGACGAATGGGAGTACCTTGAATTGGTAGTGTGTTCCGTTGTGTAGTAATCTTAGGTACTTTGTATGTCCTGTTCATTGGAATATGTAAGTAGGCGTCTTTGAGGTCTATTGTTGCTAGGAAATCTCCTTTTTGGATTTGTGAGATTATTTCTTGAAGGGTACACATTTGGAAGTATTTGAACTTGTTTATGAATCTTAAGTCCAAGATTGGTCTCAGGGTTAAGTCTTGTTTTGGCACTAGGAAGTATGGCGAGTAGTTTCCTTTGTGCCGTTCTTATTTTGGTACAGTTTCTATTGCTGGTTTTAGACACAGTTCCTTGATTTCTACGTTTAGCAGTGTTTGTTCTGTTTTTGATAATGTTCTTATTTTTGGAGGAATTGCAGGTGGTGTCTTTGTCAATTCTATGCGTGTTGAACCAAATGTAATATCCATTTGTCCGTTGTAATCCTTTCCCATTGTTTGAGGCAGTAGGATATTCTTCCCCCCACTGGTGTCTTTTGTGGGTCTTTTTCTGTGTTGGAGTCAGATAGAGGTATTACGCCTCCCTCTGGAGGTTTGGCCTCATCCTCTGCCGTTTCCTCGCCCTCGAAAGGGCTGCTTTTGTTGCCAGCCCTGGTAACCAGATTGTTGACCCATTTGTTGGCTTGTGTTTTGCCCCTGGGATTGTTGTGGCATCTGCTGGTTTTGACCAAAGCTGCCTCTTCCTGTGGTCTTTCTGTTGGAGAAGCCTCATCTCTTGAAAGATCCTCTTTGTTGTAGGGCCCCCATTGCCCTGGCTGTTTCATTATCCTTCTTTATTTGCTGAAGGGATTCATCTACTTCCTTGCCAAATAACTGTTGTCCGTTAAGAGGCCTGTTGATGATAGATGTCTGGACCTCTTGCTTGAATCCAGAGATCCTGAGCCAGGCATGTCTCCGGAGTACAGTTCCTGTGCACATGTAATTGCTTGTGGTGTCTGCTGCGCGTAGTGCCGATTTTTAGCTACACTTTTTCCTTCTGGGACCACAGCTCTTACTCTTTTGTTGTCCTCCTCTGGGAGTTTGTTTATAAACTCTTCCATTTCGTCCCACTGTTGGTGGCCGTATCTGTTCAGCAGGGCATTAGAGTTGGCAATGCGCCACTGCGTTGCTGCTTCTTTTTCCATTCTTCTGCCCACCAAGTCCATCCTTTTACTCTCCTTTTCTGGAGGAGGTCCCGTATTGGAGACTGCGTTGGCTCTCCTTCTGGCTGTTACGATGATGGAATCTGGTGTTACGTTGCCCTGTATTTATTTTGGGTCCTTTGAGGAGGGTTTATATTTTTTCTCCACTCTGGGAGTTACCCCTCTGTTAGATGCTGGCTCCTTGAAGGCTTCCTTGCCTTGGTTCAGAATGGTTGGCAACATGGGAAGATATGGTGTTCCCTTAGTTGTAGGAGCGAGTGTTTCCAGCAGACAACATGTATCCCCCTTTTCTTCTCTCTGGGCACCCCAAACTGGTTTGTAGCCCTTTTAACAATTTCATTGTAGGAGACAATGTCATCTGGGGGAGATGCCTACGAGGGGTAGTTGCAGATCTCTCCCTCTGGACTTTTGGTGTCGAGATCGTTCCATTCGTCCTCGAAGTTTTCTTAGATTTCCTCCTCCTCTGGTATGTTATCATATTCCTTGAGATCTTCGCCTCAAGGTTCTGGCGTCGGTGGGGTCTGGAGGATATTGTCTTCCTCCTCTTCGGTGTCGACGGTTTCCGGTTCGACTTCTGGAGCCTTAGGGAGTCGATACTCCTTTAGGTGACTCGTCAAACTCCTTCTTCCTTTGCAATAGCGCAGCCATTTCTTCCTCGAGTCTTCTTTTAGACTTCGAGGGCCCTTTAGGCATCAGATGCCCAGGTCTTCCTTTTCTTTTCAACGTCGTCTTCAGCGTCGATGCCTTTTTAGCGGGTTCTGTGTCGTCGACCCTTGACTTAGGAGCCTTGTGCGACTTCCCCTTAGGGCAGAATTTAAAAGGGGTCTTCTCCATGGCCCCTACCTTGCCATTTGTGGCACAAGGTGGTCCTCTGGTGTATCAAAACTTCGAACTTCACTGCTTCTGTCTCCGACTCTGCATGGGTGGTTGGTCTCTTCTCGTTGATCCTCTCGACGACGATCTTCTTTTCTTGAAGTTTTCTTGGGAAAACAAACTTTTCTTCGGAGCTTCCCGTCTTACTTCCAGACCCAAAGGCAGAAAAAAGAATCTGAAGATGGCCACCACGCACGTCGACCTCCAGGATGCCGTCTGACGTCGTACCCGACACCAAATGGTGGTCGACAGCCACCAAAAGAAGAAAAAAAACAAAGACAATTCCGGACCCAAGCACTAAATGGCGGAATGAGGCACAGCATGTGAATCCAGAAAAGCATTCACGCTGCAAAACTAGGTTGTCTAGTCCCATTTCTCTAATAACCTCAATTTCCTCTCTAGTTATATTATGAAAAGTATTGATGAGTGGGGTCAATCTCTCCTCTTTCCTTTAGAACAACTTTCTCGAATTCCCATACGTCTACAGGGACTGCTGTTGGAGGTGGGGTGAAAGTCGATTTGGGTTTTAATCCTGTGTTTGAATTTATCGAGCGCTCCCGTGGGCAAAAACCCAAGTCCTTTCTTTAAGACCCGTGTTTGAGGGTCTGAGTGTTTGGTCTGATAGGTTTCTGACGAGGCTGTCCGGTTGCTTGTCCGTCATGCTCCTTGTGGTTACTCCTTGTTGTTCTGGTGGAGGTCCACTTTGGATTTGACTCTTCTTCCTCCCTCTGCTCCTCATGTGGCCTTGTCTCCCACTAGAAAAGGCTTTTGTTGATAGTAGACATGATGGGTGGGATGACCCCGAGGGGGATTCCTTTGGTCAAAAGGGGGAGGCATGTAGGGTGATTGGCCATAATAGACAAAAATCATTCAGCAGATCCTATTCAAATTGTTACTTATATAACAAAATATCACATTTCATTACCATTGTAATGCCCTGCCTTTGTTAGCCCTGGCGAATCCACAAAAATCTGGTCATGTACCCGGTACTCCTTAGTTCGATCTGTGTCTAGATTATTATAGACTAGATCTACAGTCCAGATCTATAGCAAAGAGCGCTCTTAAAGAACACTCTGATTAAGCCTATACTCATCCTCAAAGGGTTTTTACAGAAACTAATGCGTAGAGTGTGATGACTTTCCTCACATGGGAGATAATACATTCTCCTCTTTCCTATTGGATGTATATCAATCTGATAAGGAAAAAGGTGGCATATGGTGGCTGTAAGGACTGTACTTCTGCTTGCTGTGTCCGTAAGATCCAAGCAATCACAATGAGGAAAACAATTTTAATGGTCAGCAACTTCAGAGTACAGCTGTGCGTAGGCTCAAAAGACATGCACATCAAGATCGTGATGACCAAGTAAAGGTCCCAATGTTGCAGGATAAAGGGATCGAAAGGAAAATCGTGAGCACTTTTTAAACTGCAATAAAACCAGTACTTAAAGGACGTTTGGTCAGGCAAAATTAGGAATGCTGAAAGACCAGAGAAATACTCTAACACTACCTACAGCCAAATTTTGCCACGCCAGTGACCAAAAAAGAAAACCAAGGAAAATAAAACAGAACATCGGATAGCTCTGCCTAAAGAGGATCAACCTGACTATCCTCGCAACACTGCATGAAATTCATGCACCAACCAGAATAAACCAACTTGTTTTCTGTACTTTTGGAGACTTTCGTAAGCGTCACTGAGATAATGTGTGGGATGCATGCTTGGTACCTTTCAGAGCAGAGATTGTTGTTGCAAGAGAAATGTGTGTAATGTACAGCTCTGTCTCAGAGTCAAATTACAGGGGCCTGGCCAGCTTCTGTCATGACCTTGACAGAGACCAGTACGGTCAGCTCGGTTTTTCATAACAAAAGAATGGGGGAGAGGTTTCTAGAAAATTCTCCTCAGGTTGAGTAACCACTATCACGCCATAAATTTAATGTTTCGTTGACAGCCATATTCATTGTTTGTTGTAAGCAGCGAGTTAGTAAATAACTTTACTTTTGACAAATTGTCTTGCCTTTGTGGTGTGTTTCCTTTTCTCTCATGGTTAAAAATCACTCACTAACCAACTTTGAATTGAAACTTTGGTATATGCTTTTGAAAACTGTTTTCAGAATAATACAGTTCGAAATCTCAGTCTCATGATGTGCCTCATTTTATGAAAGTTAAGTGGTGTAAGTGGTGTTTTTATTGCTTCCCCGTGTTTGTGCCTCCGAGTTGCAGGGCGGTATTTTCTATTATTTGGTAGGGTGAAGCAATACACTGCCACCAAGTTCCATCACTTCAGCCGGCAAATCACACCATCCTGAGGTCCTGCTCAATCTCCACACATGGAGATGTAGATTGTGGAACAGGAGGTTCATTGTAAGATGCAGACTGAATGGGGGACAAATGTTCATGCTCAGCAGGTTTCCTGCTCCAATGTGGGGATATCAGGATGAGTTGAGATTGGTCCCTACTGACCTTCTACAGAACTCAGAACAGGGATGGCAGTGATGGGAAAGCATATAGGACACTTCAGTCCCACTGTAGGCAGAAAGTTTCCCCCAGGGAGCCTTGAGGCGGATGCTCCAGCTTCCAGTGTTTCTGAAGCTACAAGTTCTTGGTGGTGGAGATAAGATCTACCCAAGGCACACACCACTGGGTGAAAACCTCTCAAACCACCTCAGAGTGCCATTCGTGGTCCGCCAGAGGAGATCTGCTGTGCTTATCATACCTGGCATTTAGGGAGACAGACAAATGATTGGCTGTCTGTCAAATCCCTAGGAGGTCGAGCTACATCCACAGTTGCCTCACTTCCTGGCACAGCACACAAGACCCCACACTGCCATCAGGACATGGTTCAGCTTCCCCTGGATTGGAGAAAGATCTCCAGGGCCAAATGAACAACAAACGGTTCCATTAGACTGATATGGCCCCAATGCTCTACCGGAGACCAAAGGCCCCCGATTTCCTCCTCATCTAGGTTACCGCCACACCAGAGAGGATACATTTTTCAATACTGTGAGCTCTAAGTAGGGTAAGGAGAATACCCTGACACAGGGCAGGTTGGTTTCTGTCAACCAGCACTAAAGGCCCGCACTACCTCGCCCGAGATACGGATGTTGTACAAGTGCAACCCCAGTGTTGAGCTCTCACTAGGTAGAGGTTTCACAAAGTAGCCCGTATGTGGCTACAAACACACAGAGCCAGTAGGATGGCTGCACAAGGCCAGGAAGTTAAGAATACTCAGAACGGTTGGTGCCGGAAAACAGCATTGAGCCCAAAACAATGGGGTTGTAACCTGAATGTCCTGGACTTGCTGCGGGGGCAGAAAGGTCTGAAAAGACACAATGTCCAGGATGGCCCACATGAAGGGAATACTCTCCATCCGTTGCAGATGGGATTCCCTAGAACCGTAGGTGGGACTGCAGAGAGAGAGTTGTCTGCAGGTGGTCCACGAATAACTGCGGTAAGTTTGCTTTCAACAGCCTGTCATTGAGGTACAGGAATATGCGTATCCCTGACATTTGACAATGGGCCACGACAACCACCATCAGTTTTATAAACACCCCGAGGGTTGAAAAGTAGGATGATAAACTGAACATGTTCAGTCTCATCACCAAATGAATGAGATATCTTTGGGATTGCAGTACAGACATCAAAAGGACATGTCCCGCAAGTCCAAGGGAAGCAGCTAGTCCCCAGATACAGGAGAGAGAACATGGGTGAGAGTCAATTTCTTGGCACCTCAGGACAACAGTGATCAAATATCAGGGACAAGAGTGGAGGCCTGATCTGCAAAAATCTGAGCAAACAGAGGAGCAAAATGAGGGGGAGTGGGCACAAACGATAGGCAGTAAATAAGTTGATCCACCTTCAGCACACAGTGGCCTGTGGTAACTGCTTGCCAGACAGGCAGATAAAACAAACCTAAAAAAAGAAAAGAAAAACAATCTGTCCCTCACCAGCTGTCTATGATCATTGGAGACCGAATCAGAGCATTTTACTGTAGTTGCAGCAGGCAACTACAAAGACGTTTGCAGTCCTTGTTGATAGCCGCAGCCTACACTGGCACTGAATCCTCTGCCATCACTAAAAGGCTGTATGGCTGCCTTTGGGAAATGGAGAGACCAGAGTGTAGTCCCTGCACTTGTAGTACTGCTGGTGGAATTGATAAGCTTCAGATAGCAAGGCCATGGAACAGGTAGTAGTGCGGCTGGCTCAAGGGCAGAATCAGATTTTTCTCAAGAAAGCCTGCAGTCATCAAATGGCATATCGATAAGGGATGCCCGTTCATCCGCAGAAAATCCTGAGGCACACATCTGTACATGCGGTCTGATCACCACACTGGTGCCACTGGCGAACCCCAGCAGTTCACAATGTTCAGACTGGCTTGCAAAATGTACTTAGCCGCATCCTAACTATTATGGCTTGTTTGTTCAAATGCATTCCTGAATTTCTGGTGAACTGTGGGTAAACTCTAATTAGCCACATCCCACAAAGTGTGTCTATAGCGCCCTAGTACACAGGCGGTATTCAGGGCCCTCAATAAAAAACTGAGACGAGAAAAGCTTTCCAAACAGTTCAACGTGCTTTGATTCTTGGCCCAGAGGGGGCAAAGGCATTAGTGTTAAGCTTGTTGGAAGCCTGAACCACCAATCTTTCAGGAGTCTGGTTTTAGGTCCGACAAGAAGACTCCCCAGGTGAAAGCCTATGGAGTATAGCTATTGGGCGACTCATTGGTGGCAGAGCAAGATTTAGACCATGCATCAGTTTAAGATTCTGTTATAGCCTCATTAAAGGGCAACATGGTGTTGTAAAGTTTCAGGCTCAGTCTACAATTTCTACAGTGGGAAACTGAAGGGCCAGCATTTCTCTTCTCTTTTCACTTCTCTGTAATGGGACCCAGTGGAGAGTCCAACTCTGTCTCAGGAGAAGTATACTGGCCATTAGCATTTTGAAAGTCCAAATACATGCCTGAATCAGTGTAATGAGGAGGTGGGGGTTAATTATCTACTTCCTCGTCATCATGAGGAATGTTCTGATGGCCTCGGAGAGCATCAGAGTCCAATCCAAAGAAAGTCTCTAGCATCAGCTAGTATGGTATCACAGTACTGCCTGGGAATTCTTTCAGATCACAGGCTATAAATTAGTTATTTCATAGCGAGACACTGACTGAGCTCGGTATGAAGCTGGCCCTGGGTCCGAACATAGGCATCAGAGTTCGGGTACGGAATCAGTGCCTCACCCAGTAGTAGATCAGTCAGAAGTGATGTGGTCTTTCATGCAGGTGTGGAGTTATAGGACAGTGCTTGACAGTGGCCCAGCAGGAACCAAGAGGAGCAGATGATCAATAGGTGCCAGGGCATGCCCTGCCAGGAGAGGTCTGACTGGCAGCCAAAGCAGATCAATGGTGCCCGAAGGCGCTCCAGAATTATCCTCAAGAGTTGCAGCATGGTCTCATTGAAAGCCTCTATCTGCTGGGGGTGGGAGGGTTCGATAACAGTCTGGGAAACTCTGGGCATCTCATGATATGCTCCGAGTCAGGCGATGGGAGCAGAGTCAGATCCTTCAAGTGCTGTCTGTGTGACTTTTCCCAGGAGGGTGAAGAATCCGGTTTGACCTTTTTCTGCTTATGGCGAGACTGGTCTTTTAACTTATCAGAGAACAGTGACTTGGAGTGGAACCTGAACCTGGAATGGGATTGAGTGAGAGACTAGGAGTCTATCTTCTTATGCCTAGCTTCTTATGTTCAGTGACATGAAGTTTAGCTGCCTGATGGCCTTCAGGTGTATCAGGAAGCATTTGTTGCAGGACTTCCAGGTATGCATGTATCCTAAGCACCACAGGCACACTTTGTAAGGGCCACTAACTGACATCCGTTTCCTGGAGTTGCGGCACCATTTGAAGCATGTGCTGTTTGAGGAAGACACTGTCAAGGTTCAAACGAAACATTTTAGGGCCGAGTAAGACCTTGACAAAAAGTTAGAGAGCTTGTGCTTCAGATATGCATCGAAGGGTGTGGTTAAAAAGGAACAGACAACTGCACACAGGAGTGGCGCCTATATATGGCTTTGTGCTTTATTTCCAGAGACAGTGTTCAGTCGCCAAAGAGACAATAAAATATTCTTAGTCAGTCTTAGTTAACATTAAAAATGAATTACTGTTTCAAAATGGTGGCCCGATACGATTTTGCCGATGCCGCGAGCCCGCACCAATCTATATTAAATACTATGGCATTTTGAATCAAGGAATATATGTGGTGTCAGATAAAAATTTGCATTTAAATTCGCTCAAATACAGAAAAATGTCTCTTCGTACAGGCGATTGGACAGACATAGATATAGCTAGGATTTGGGTGACGGAGATTAGTCTACATGACTATACAAATCAAGTCAGTCAATTCGGTATCTCTGTTGTCGTAGCTTAAGCACTAGTCTTTTGGCTTCGCAAACATTAAAAGAGGCACTTCCGGTCGACGGCGTAATATTGCGGCCATACTGAGATGCCGGGGTTCGAATATAGGCTTGAACGCTGCTAAATACAGGAATGGACTGACTTGCGAAAATAGGACCTATTTAAGTACTGGGTTAATTGAAACTAGGGATTTTTAATGTTTGTATTATTTGATTTCTAGCGCGTCGCGGGCTGATCTAAATATGCAGGCCCTACTTGAGCATGACATTTAAACTACATCGTGCACTGCTGGTAAGTTTATCGTACCAAACACACGGGCTTTATGTGACTTTGCGGTTCACCTGTGCACTTAGTTGGTGTACCTGGGAACGAGTAAATGTGTTCCCATGGCGATCTCTTACACATTGGGATCTCTGTATATCCAATGTCTTTTTCACTTGGTCACGATTTGAACCTTTAAAATGGTCAGTTAGAACCTTCTTACTGGCATATACTCACTTTGTATATAACGCTTTTAGCAACGGAACCTCACTATACAATGGCGGATAACTGCAAATGAATGCATCTGTAGGTGCAGTAATTGAAAACTTTCATCACAAGTCTCAACTATAAAGCATGCACTCTATGCTCTGTGATATTAGTGGCAATTGGGAATGTTATGCCCCACTATTCTAAATAGGACTTTGCTATGTCTTTGCAGATACATGCTAAAATAAGACTTTGTCGTGGAATATTTGCATCTTGCCCGGCCATAGTCAGGCTGGGACGGAACTATAACCAGTCAGACGGTATGGTCTTACCTTATGGATGGTTTCTTTATGGATACATACTCAATAGGACTTACACCTTATAGAATTGTATTTATATTTTCTTATTTTAGGCACACAAGATTGTTTCATTAACTTGAAGGTAGGCCTGGGTTCTCCCAGTAAACGTATCTTCATATAATACGCATATGGAACGTCACTTGATTGGTGATAATAGTTGCACTATTTTCTTTCTATTTACTATTGGCCATTCCCTTTCGTCGTGTGATCATCAATATTGGTTGGCTTTGCACATTGGATACTATAAATTAACTGATATATCAATATGATTATTTATAATGCAAGGATACACGATAATTTATTTCACTGTCCTTTGTTGGATGCACCTGTACAGATTGAGGGATATAATGTGATTTGATGGGTACAGTTGGGACCACATATAATTCACATGTAAAATATTTTAATACTGATGCCCGAATGTTTTGGGCTTACACTCTGTTTTATATATGTTTTCCAGCCCTGAGGAAGTCGCTGGTGTCTTGTCCCGAGCGACGAAACACGTGTTGGCTGGAGTCGCAACAAGACAACTATTAAATGATTCATATTTTCTATGCATTTGCTGTGAAACCCAAGTTATTGACTTGTTATATCATTGTGAATGTGTGCCAGGGTTTGATTTGGATAGAATCAGATGGCGCCACCTACCTGGCACTCAGCAGCTACTTCTGGAGTTCTAGATCCAGCGTGGCACCTACCCGAATTAAAAAATGTCAGGTATCTGCCATTTAAAGTATCTACCCACAGAATCATTTTATTAGGCAAGTGCAAGGAGGGGCTACAGAATTGACAAAGAAACAAGCACAGGCTGTAATAGTAATTTATAAAAGCTTGCCCTTCGCTCCCTTCCACCACCTTTCTTTCAATCCATTGGATGAGTAACAAGCATGACAAATGTAGGAGGCTTGCCAGATAACTATAAAAGCATGCAAGGTCAGCAAAAGAGTTGCTTGAGAATTGCTTAGATGCAATTGGTTTCAATCCTCAAATCAAATGCATACTGATCTTTTCAAGTGGGAGGTGACGTTGCACATTTCAAGATACATGGAACAACCCAATGGGTAACAGATCTAAACGTATTTCCCATGCAATCTGAGCATCTGTAACACATAGGGGAATTCATGCATCAAAAGAAGGTTTTATTTGAAAAAGAATTAAGGGGAAGATGATCTGAATCACCTGTTTAATAGGGAAATGAGGACTATGCATAAGAAACAGTATCTGTGGTTATATCAACCATAGCAATTTGTAGCACTGCATAAGATTCTCTAGCAGGAAATACGAACCATTCTTACCCAACAAGAACAGAGCCTCTCTTACCAGGTTTACAACTCTGAAAACCATCACTTTTAAGGATACAATGTTATGAGCAAAAACGGAAAGTAACTAAGTTCCAAACGTGACAGACCCACAGATTGAGGCAATAAATGTGGAGAAGCCTAGTGGGACAAGACTTAACCTACTTAAGGAACAGGAAACACTGCCTCCGAGCTGCAATTGGTACCACTCGAGGCAAAATAGGTTCTAATTGAATGGGTGCACTAGGTAAATTGACTACACTTGAAAAACAAGATGTTCAAATCAGCTTCAGAAGGACCACGATCCACCACCACCAGCAACAGGTTGCACGCAGAAGCTGGAACAAGATCACAGCCGACCAGCTCGCGACCTCCCTGAGCATGAACCCTCCCACCAGCACAACGAACCCAAGCCAGGCGGCCACCAACCTCGCGAAGTGGATCAGCAACTGCGCTGACGACCTCGCCCCTCTGAAGACCCCGCCTAGCAGACCCGGTAGCAAGAAAGCCCCATGGTTCACCGACGAACTCAAGAGCTCCAAGAAGAACTGCCGAGCCCTCGAGAGAACATGGCACAGAGACCCAACACCGGACAACATGATTGCCCTCAAGCTCGCCACCCGAAAACACCACCAACTCATCCACGCCACCAAGAAAACCGTATTCCAGGAACGACTGGACAACAACGCACACAACAGCAAGGAACTCTTCAACATCGTTAAAGAGCTCTCCAACCCCAACGCTGGAAACAAATCACCCCTTCGCAAGACCTCTGCAACTCCCTCGCCTCCTACTTCCACAACAAGATCGCCTACATACACAACAGCTTCAGCACTCAACCGACGCACGCCACGACCGAACCACCGTCCCCCACCACCACCCTCCGCGCCTGGACCCCGATCAGCACCGAAGACACCGTCCGCACGATGAACTCCATCCACTCCGGATCTCCTACCGACCCCTGCCCTCACCACGTCTTCAACAAGGCCGACGCTTTCATCGCACCCCACCTGCGGGACATCATCAACACCTCCTTCGACACCGCTACCTTCCCGGAGAGCTGGAAGCACGCCGAACTCAGCGCTCTACTAAAGAAGCCTTCAGCCGACCCCACCGACCTCAAGAACTACCGCCCCATCTCGCTGCTCCCGTTTCCTGCAAAAGTCATCGAGAAGACCGTCAACAAGCAGCTGGCCGCCTTCCTCGAGACGAACGGTTCCCTCAACCACT
This sequence comes from Triturus cristatus, assembly GCF_964204655.1. NCBI lineage: Eukaryota > Metazoa > Chordata > Amphibia > Caudata > Salamandridae > Triturus > Triturus cristatus. Next base: position 380,882,566 of record NC_140586.1, on the reverse strand, counting down.
CGCAGTCTGGCTTCCGGGCCAACCACAGCACCGAGACCGCCCTGATCGCAGCCACCGATGACATCCGAGCACTGCTTGACAACGGAGAAACAGCAGCCCTCATCCTCCTAGACCTCTCCGCGGCCTTCGACACTGTCTGCCACCGTACACTAGTGCAGCGACTCAGCAACATCGGAATCCAGGAGAAGGCACTGGAGTGGATCCATCTCCTTCCTCGCCAGAAGGACACAGAGAGTCCGCCTCCCCCCGTTCAGATCTGAAGCCACCGAAGTCATCTGCGGCGTTCCTTAAGGCTCCTCGTTCAGTCCAACCCTCTTCAACGTCTACATGAGCCCCATCGCAGACATCGTACGCCAGCACAACCTCAACATCATCTCCTACGCCAACGACACCCAGCTGATTCTCTCCCTCACCAACGACCCCGCCAGAGCCAACCTTCACGAAGGGATGAAAGAGGTAGCCGAATGGATGAAGAACAGCCGCCTGAAACTGAACTCGGAAGTCCTCATCCTGGGATCCTCACCCTCCGCCTGGGACGACTCCTGGTGGCCCCCCGCCCTAGGCAGCGCACCCAAACCAACAGACCACGCACGCAACCTGCGCTTCATCCTGGACTCCTCCCTCTCCATGACCAGACAAGTCAACGCCGTCTCCTCATCGTGCTCCAACATCCTGCGCATGCTACGTAAGATCTTCTGGTGGATCCCCACCGAGACCAGGAAGACGGTCACCCAGGCCCTCGTCACCAGCCGTCTGGACTACGGCAACTCCCTCTACGCCGGAACCACCGCCAAACTCCAGAAGAGACTCCAGCGGATCCAGAACGCCTCAGCACGACTCATCCTGGACATCCCCCGTCACAGCCACATCTCCGGACACCTGAGAAACCTGCACTGGCTCCCGGTCAACAAGAGAATCACCTTCCGACTCCTCACCCACGCACACAAAGCCCTACACAACCAAGGCCTAGGATACCTCAACAGCCGCCTCAACTTCTACGCTCCCAAACGCCAGCTTCGATCGACCGGCCACGCCCTCGCCGCCGTCCCCCGCATCCGAAGAGCCACCACAGGGGGACGGTCCTTCTCCTACCTCGCCGCCAAGACATGGAACTCCCTCCCGACCCACCTCCGCCTGACCCAGGACCACCTCGCCTTCAGGAAGCAACTCAAGACCTGGCTGTTCGAGCAGTAGCGGACCCCCCCCCCCCTCCCCCAGCGCCTTGAGACCCTCTGGGTGAGTAGTGCGCTATATAAATGCTTTGATTGATTGATTGATTGATGCCATGAACATTGAAGAGGATTAATGGCACTTGCAAGAAACCAGTAGCAGACTAAGTTACCTGCTCTTATACTGCATCTTTTATGATGCCCTAGTGTCTGCCTTGACTAGGTCAATGTGATCCTGCGAGCACAACCAGCTCACAACATAGTAGGGCCCAATGCACCATGGTACCATGTTAAGCTACCTTGAAGAGCAGTACCAAATTCCACCATTCTGTCATAACAGAAAATAGCTACCTCCATGGAAACAGCAGCAAAGGGATCTCCCCTGGCAGCACTTGAGTACTCTAATCCACCCCACTTTCTCCAATCTACCCCACTCGCTCCAATCTACCCCACTCGCTCCAATCTACCCCACTCGCTCCAATCTACCCCACTCGCTCCAATCTACCCCACTCGCTCCAATCCACCCCACTCGCTCCAGTCTATCCCACTCCTCCCCGTCTATCCCACTCCTCCCCGTCTACCCCACTCTTCCCCGTCTACCCCACTCTTCCCCGTCTACCCCACTCTTCCCCGTCTACCCCACTCTTCCCCGTCTACCCCACTCTTCCCCGTCTACCCCACTCTTCCCCGTCTACCCCACTCTTCCCCGTCTACCCCACTCTTCCCCGTCTACCCCACTCTTCCCCGTCTACCCCACTCTTCCCCGTCTACCCCACTCTTCCCCGTCTACCCCACTCTTCCCCGTCTACCCCACTCTTCCCCGTCTACCCCACTCTTCCCCGTCTACCCCACTCTTCCCCGTCTACCCCACTCTTCCCCGTCTACCCCACTCTTCCCCGTCTACCCCACTCTTCCCCGTCTACCCCACTCTTCCCCGTCTACCCCACTCTTCCCCGTCTACCCCACTCTTCCCCGTCTACCCCACTCTTCCCCGTCTACCCCACTCCTCCCCGTCTACCCCACTCCTCCCCGTCTACCCCACTCCTCCCCGTCTACCCCACTCCTCCCCGTCTACCCCACTCCTCCCCGTCTACCCCACTCCTCCCCGTCTACCCCACTCCTCCCCGTCTACCCCACTCCTCCCCGTCTACCCCACTCCTCCCCGTCTACCCCACTCCTCCCCGTCTACCCCACTCCTCCCAGTCTACCCCACTCCTCCCCGTCTACCCCACTCCTCCCCGTCTACCCCACTCCTCCCCGTCTACCCCACTACTCCCCGTCTACCCCACTCCTCCCCGTCTACCCCACTCCTCCCCGTCTACCCCACTTCACTCCAATCTACCCTACCCCACTACAATTCAATCTATCCTAATCTACCCCACTCCACCTCAGTCTACCCCAATTAACCCCTACCCAATCTATCCCACTCCACTCCGTATCACTAAGGGCATCAGTACACCTTATGGCTGGAAGTGGTGATGGAGTATTTGAGAAGAGAATGACTCAAATAAACAGGAGGGGTATGTGTTTGCTTGAGTGTGTGTGAGAGCGTTGGGGTCAGGTCGAGGAATCCTGAATCACCAAATTCTACAGGTACATGTATCCAAGTATCCAATTCTCACCCTGAGATGTACTGATTCTCTCTGCTCATTACAGGAGAAAAAGTGAACGGAGGTTCAAAATACAAACACAAAACATTTCGTGGCTTCCACCTACAATATTATATCAAGTCACAAAATTGTCAACACTTGAACATAAGAAATGCAAAAACAGCATTACTCCTGAGGGATGAAGGCAAGTTCGAGGCATGTGGGCTGCTGAATTCATATCTGTGCATAGATCGCCGCCTAGTGTTGGGTCTGGATAATTGCACATTGTTGTCCTGGAAGAGTCTTCGAAGTATCACGAGATAGGTGGCTCCTCCCCTGGACTACAGTGCGCATGGGCATCCCCTCCATCATTAGATTGTTTTTTTCCGCCATTGGGTTCGGATGTCCTAATCTTAGCTCTTAGAGTATTTAGGCCTTTTCACGTCGGTATTGTTTTCGTTCGGCGCCGAGTAGTTTCATCGAAGTTAGCCATTTGCCCTTCGACGTCCGAGGCCCGATCAAGATCGACGATGGAACCAAAAACATCGAATAGCCCCTTCAAGCGTTGCCCTCTTTGCAACGCTAAGTATGCTCGCTTCGACGTGCACCCGGTGTGCAACAAGTGCCTCTCTCCAAACCACGACGAAGCCACCTGCATGGCGTGCTCCAGGTTTCGATCGAAGAAGACCCTTCGCATTCGTCGAGCAGCTCGGCTCGAGGCGCAGAAGGCGACGCCGCACCCGGACAACAACTTCGGGACCGAAGATGAGGAGGTCGTGGACCATGAAGTTCAGGGAGAGCTGTCGGATCGGGCGTCGGAGCGTGATTCCGACTAGGATGCAGAATACGAACATATAATAGATGAAGAGGAGGATGACGTCGTCGTACAGGTAGGAGATGACGAAGAGGCCCTTGGGGCCGAGGAGGATGGCTCAGAAAACGAGCTAGGCCCTCAGGTCGCCACAGGGCCGAAGGAGGCACTCGATAAGGCTCAGGTCGCGGGATCGCCACAATGCCTTACCCAAGATCATTCCTCTCGTTCTTCCGCCCCGCATAAACGCCCGGCGTCGAACTATCCTAAAGAGCCATCGGTATCTAAAGCGCCATCACTCGATCAACGAGAATCGAAACTGAAGGCAACGGCACCGAAATCGAAACCGAAAGTAAAAGAGTCTCAACACGGCGACAAGGCCTCGAAGCCCTCGGAGCCGAAAACACAAAAGACGGCTGTCGACGCCAAGAGAGGTCATGGGGACGTCGAGCCACGGGCGGCGCCGAAACTCAAAGCCAAGGTCGACGACACCAAAGTATCGGCGCCAAAGAGCGTCCACACAGATATGGAGGGTGGCCATCGAGAGCCAACTGTCCAGAAGACGACATCTGGTACGGGGCTTGATGCCACAACGAAGAAGGCGTCGAAGGACCGTGTCCAATCCACGACGCCATCGCCCTTTGTCAAGCAGAAGGTGTCGGAGTCGTTATTACGCATCCACGACAAGGCTTCCACAACCGGTGCGAAGACCGCCCCGCAGCCGAAAACGGTCAGCGCGGTTCACATCCCGTCGACGCATATAAAGTTCGGCCTCCCACCAGCGGTGCGACCGAAAATGTTCGACGCAAAGAGGGGTCTCGACCCGCAAGAAGCTCTCGACCCGAAGAAAACGGTCAATGCACCAACAGGAATACAGATGGGACAGAGACCTGTTGCAGTGCCTCACGACGATGAGGTTCCAAGGCAGTTTATCGACGCCACCACTGGTAGACTTTCCATATACAAACAGAAAATTGTAACAGAGACACCAATGGAGCCATACAAGATTCCATTAAAAAAAGAAGAGAACCACATCACCAGTTCTGGTGGAACATATTCAATTTGGCACCCCAGAAACTCGGTCATTCTCGCCCACACAATCTGATTCGGATGCTGGAGATGATGGGGATGCTGAGGGCACTTATCCTGTGGATACTGACCCTGAGGACCAAAACCAACCTTGGGTGGACAATACGGATGCTGGGGACACACATACTGCTCCGGACACACAGGCATATGTGGCAAAAACATCTCGTACAGAGGACACTGCTGCTTTCAATGCCTTAATTGAAAGAGCTACCAACAATCATGACGTACAGCTCCACACTGATCCTATTGAGGACGACTTTCTAATGGATACCTTCTCTACTTCAGAAAGATCTGTGAAAACTCTGCCCATGCTGAAGGGGGTCCTAAAACAGGCTAATGACATTTTTAAGGAGACCACTAGGGCGAGAGTCCTTAACCCTAGAATTGAAAAAAAAATAGGCCAGCTCCAGTGGACCCTGCCTACATAAAAGGACAGTTGCCTTTAGACTCATTGGTGGTTTCCAATGCTCAGAAGAGCCAACTCACAGACAACGGGTGATGCTCCTCCCCCCGACAAGGAGTCTAAGGTCTGGGAAACATCAGGAAAGAGGGTTGCTGCACAGGCAGCTAACATCTGGAGAATTGCCAACACTCAGGCACTTCTCGCTAGATACGACAGGGCGCATTATGATACCCTAGAGACACTGCTGCAGCACCTCCCAGATCAGTATACAGAAGGAGCGGAGACACTTAGAGAAGGGAAGCTCATTAGTAACGCTTGCATTAAATGCGCTCTTGACGCGGCTGACACTGCAGCTAGGGCTATCAACACCAGCGTCATGTTAAGAAGGCATGCTTGGTTGAGAATCTCAGGATTGAAACCAGAGATACAAACAACTATACTCAATCAACCGGTCAACCCTAACTCCCTCTTTGGCCCCGAGGTTGACACCACACTTGAGAAACTCAAAAAAGATACAGAGACTGCAAAGTCTATGGGGGCTCTACAATCCCAGCAGTTTCGGAGTGGGTCCTTTTGTCGCTCTAGCAACAGAGGACCATCTAAAACCCAGAACTCCCAACAGTCGCAGTACACCAAAGGAGGTACACAGCCCACCTATAACAAAAATAGGAGAGGTGGATACCGTGGAAACAACATCAAAGGCAGAGGCCGAGGAAACAACAGCTCCAGGTCCTCCGCCACCAACAAACAGTGACGCCTTGTCACTGCCCCCCGACCACGTAACACCTGTCGGAGGGAGACTACAGAGGTTCCTGCCAGTCTGGGAATCCATTACTACAGACAGGTGGGTGAGAGAAATTGTCCAGTACGGTTATTGTCTGGAGTTCACGTCCACTCCACCCAACATACCACCAAGACACCGTCATATGTCCGCAGAGCACTTGTACTTATTCCAACAGGAGGTTCTCAGTATGCTCCAAAAAGGAGCCATAGAACTCGTGCCTGCAAAGGAACGAGGATCAGGGGTGTACTCACTGTATTTTCTAATCCCCAAAAAGGATGGATCTCTCAGACCCATACTGGATTTAAGACCTCTAAACCGTTACATTCTGTCAGAGCATTTTCACATGCTCACTCTGCAACAAGTGCTACCGTTGCTCAGTCAGGGAGACTTTCTCGCAACATTAGACCTCAAAGATGCGTATTTCCATATACCCATACACCCCTCACACAGAAAGTATCTCAGGTTCACTGTTCTCAATCAGCATTACCAGTTCAAAGTCTTCCCTTTCGGGGTAACGACGGCACCCAGAGTGTTCACCAAGTGCCTGGCTACAGTGGCGGCACACTTAAGGAGACAGCACATACATGTCTATCCTTATCTGGATGACTGGCTTATCCAGGGAAAGTCGGCCCAGCACTGTGCCAGCCACATGTCCCACACAATTCACCTTCTTCACAGCCTGGGCTTCTCACTGAATTATCCAAAGTCCCACCTTCAACCCAACCACGTACAGCAGTACCTAGGCGCAACCATAGACACTCTGGCAGCCACGGCACAGCCAAATTCAGTGAGGATCAACAGCATTCAGTTGCTCATAAAGAAATTCAGACCTCAACACTCACTCCCAGCGAGAGTGTTTATGCAGTTGATAGGCATGATGGCCTCCTGCATCTTCATAGTCCCACACGCAAGATTACATATGCGCCCGCTTCAGGAGTGCTTGGCACGTCAGTGGAATCAGGCCCATGGACAGTTAAAAGACCTAGTGTTGGTGAGCGGTCGGGCATACAACTCTCTGCATTGGTGGAATCCACAAAACCTTTGCAAGGGCCGACCGTTCCAAGAGCCTGTTCCACAAATCATACTGACAGCGGACGCGTCTCTCCAGGGATGGGGAGCTCACGTACTCAATTACACAGTGCAGGGACTATGGTCGACACTGCAAAAGAGGATGCACATCAACCTTTTGGAACTAATGGCGAACTTCCTTGCAATAAAAGCATTCAAGATACACTTGTGCAACAAGGTCGTGTTGATCCGAACGGACATGGCCGCCATGTACTACATACAGAAGCAGGGAGGGACGCACTCGCCACAGTTCTCATCTGGCTCAGAGCATGTGGAAGTGGGCCATTCAGAGGAACATCTTCCTCATGGCGGAACACCTCCCAGGCAAAGACAACCAGATGGCAGATCTGCTCAGCAGGCACAGCCACCAAATGCACGAGTGGGAGATACATCCATCAGTACTCCAACCGTACTTCCGACAGTGGGGTCATCCAGAGATAGACCTATTCGCCACAAGGGAAAACGCAAAATGCCAAAACTTTGCCGCCAGGTTCCCACATCCACAGTTGCAAGGCAATGCGATATGGATGAACTGGTCTGGCAAATTTGCGTACGCTTTTCCCCCAGCACCATTAATACCGCTGGTGGCACGCAAGCTCAAGCAACACTCGATGACGCTCATCCTGGTTGCTCCAACGTGGGCACGCCAGCCATGGTACACCACTTTTCTGGAACTCTCCGTGGTACCACATCAAAGGCTACGGCTCACACCCACTCTTAACGCAGAGCCGTGGCGCGAGTCAGCACCCAGATCCGCAACAGCTGAACCTGGCGATATGGCTCCTGAGATCCTAGAATTTGGCTACCTAAACTTGCCTCCAGACTGTATGAATATCATCAAGGAGGCAAGGAGACCCACTACCAGAGCATGCTATGCGGCCAAGTGGAAGAGATTTGTCATGTACTGTAAACATAATGACATAAATCCACTGGATGCGTCAACCCAGAACATTATCTGTTATTTATTACACTTATACAGATGCAATCTGGCATACAATTCCATCCGTATACATTTAACCGCATTGGCGGCTTACCTTCAGAACAGGCAGCACCTCTCACTCTTCAAAGTGCCTGCCATCAAAGCTTTCCTGGAGGGCCTCAAACGTGTCATTCCCCCTAGACACCCCCCGTCACCGGTCTGGAACCTAAATGTGGTCCTCACCAGACTGATGGGACCACCTTTTGAACCTCTACACTCCTGTGAGATTCAATTTCTAACCTGGAAAGTAGCTTTCCTCGTTGCCATTACTTCCCTAAGACGAGTTAGTGAACTTCAGGCACTCACCATTCAGGAGCCATTTATACAGGTTCATGCAAACAGGGTCGTGCTACGCACCAACCCTACTTTCATGCCCAAGGTAATTTCGCAGTTCCATATGAACCAATCTATAGAACTACCAGTGTTTTATCCTAATCCTGAGAATGTAGCGGAGAGAATGCTCCACACCCTTGATATCAAAAGAGCTCTCATGTACTATATTGATAGAACACAAACTTTCAGGAAGACAAAACAACTGTTTGTTGCCTTTTCCCCGCAGCACAAGGGCAACCCCATTTCCAAAGCAGGGATAGCTAGGTGGATCGTTAAATGTATACAGATTTGCTATGAAAAAGCTAAGCGCACACTAACGATTCCTCCGAGAGCCCACTCCACTCGAAAGTTGGGGGCCTCCATGGCTTTCCTAGGAAATATTCCCTTAGAGGAGATATGTAGAGCAGCCACATGGTCCACTATACATACCTTTACCAAACACTACTGTGTAGATGTACACTCAAGACAGCAGGCTGCTGTAGGCCAGGCTGTTCTCAAAACACTTTTTCAGACTGCTGCAGCTGGCATGGGCAGCCGCCGCTAAACGGAGGGACTGCTATATAATCTATGCACAGATATGAATTCAGCAGCCCACATGCCTCGAACTGATTCTGCTACTTACCAGTATGCATCTGTTCTTGGCATGTAGGGCTGCTGACATTCATATCGCCCACCCTCCTCCCCGGCGCCTGTAGCAGCTGTAGCATTCAGTAATTTCTAGTTAGCATGGTCATCATTCACTGTATTACATTCCATCTATGCCACAATGGGGGAAAACAATCTAATGATGGAGGGGATGCCCATGCGCACTGTAGTCCAGGGGAGGAGCCACCTATCTCGTGATACTTCGAAGACTCTTCCAGGACAACAATGTGCAATCATCCGGACCCAACACTAGGCAGCGATCTATGCACAGAAATGAATGTCAGCAGCCGTACATGCCAAGAACAGATGCATACTGGTAAGTAGCATAATCAATGTGAAAGTTGACAAAACAAAGAATGGCGTGGAGAAGGGAGAAGTCACTCACTGAAAACCAACTGGGCTAGAGAAGGTGGGTGGGATATATTTCAAGATTACATCTTCTATTGCTAACTAGTCACACTACTTTTCATAGAGACACAGGAGCACTGGCTATGAAAACATTTACGTAAAATTTAGCGGAAAGTGGAGAACCATATTTTGACCATTCACTCACTACTCATTCCACCAAGCTGCGATTGGGACGTCAGATTGACACATGAAAAGAGGCAACTGCCAGAAGCAACTGATAAAAAAAATCAATGACCAGAATGCAAGCTAAGATCTGCACCAGCGTCGCTCTTAAGCCTCATTTTGACCAGACCATTGATTGTGTGTTCCCCAATTGTCGAAACATCTCCATTACTCATATTTTCAGTAAAGTAAAAAAAAATAAAAAAATAAAAAAACGGGCAGGGGAGAGACCCTTTAGTGCACGTCCTGTAGTTATAAAACACCAAAGGGGGATGTATAACGTTTGTATGTTTCAAAACACACACAGAGGTGCAACCGTGTCAATATATGTGATGAATGACAGAATAAACTATTGGCCTATAGGCCAGAAAAGTAATTGTTCTATTACTTAGGCTTCTCGTAGAATGCAGAGACAAAGCCCTCAACTGGAGCTCTTGGGTGTAACAATTGGGGACTTCAATTCACGGACCGACCCAATCTGCAACAACATTATATATATATATGATCAAGGGCTCTGTGTAGCCCAAAACGCGTCATGGTGGCGAGAAAGCATAAAATAAAATAACTGAAGCACTGATTTAGAGATGTCCGTTCCGTTTGAGGAGTAATAAGGAGGAGTATTGTGTGTGTGTATATATATATATATATATATATATATATATATATATACACACACACATATATATTATATATGAGAGAATCTTGTAAAGAAAGGTCAGGGAGGCTTTTCCACCGCATTGCATGTGGGTGTAGTAAAATGTACCCCTCTGTCCATGGTCCCACCCGGCTCACACCCAATAAAGATGGTGTGAACATGGTAACATGCTGAACTCAAAAGCTACAGTGCTACCAGATCTTCAAGAGCCAGTTCCCAAAATCCACATTGGATTGGTTAGGCAATTACCCTGAAATGCTGAACATCTATAAAAAATGTAAGCCTAAGATAAAAACTGCCTTTTATAGGAGGCGAGAGTCAAAAGTGTCCTGTCGCTTTTTTCTTTACTTTAAGCCCGTGCTGCAGTGCAACATATATAAAATACATTGACCACATCAAGAAGGACTCTAACGAAGGTGAAACATACTGACTTTGCCAATGCTTGTTTTAATTACAAGAAATTTGGTAAGCAAATCGTCAAAGTAGCTGAAATTAAATGTGACCAGCAGAGGGCAGACTTGACCTATTTCCTTGTAAGTCACCATGTAACCTTGATTTTAAAAGAAAATGATTTGGTTAATCTATACATTCTATAGTATGGAGCAAATTTGCATGCGCTGTGCTGGACGCAGCAGCATGGTAACTAACTGTGCTGTTGATGTGTACCGATTCATACTTTATTTTTTTTTAAACACTACTCCGTTTTATATTCAATTAAATTAAAAACATTAACCCATATTATATTCTAATTTTTATTAAGAAATAATTTTAGAATTGACAATAACAAAATTCAATTGTATTCAATTACTCTAACAACTTTAATCTAGTTTTTGTAATATACTTTTGTGCTCATATTCAAAGTTTATACTAAATTAATTTTACTTAAAATTGCAATAAATACACCGGATTTAATTAATTGTTACGAGTCCTAACCTTAAAAATATATATGTGTATGTTGGTACATACACATATTTTTGATGTTGGAACATTTGAAACTAATTTATCTGCAAAGGAAAGACCTGCAGTGTAGAAGACTCGAAAACGCACCTGCAATGTAATGAGCCCCGATGTAAAAACAAATATGTTATGACTCCATATGCATCTCCTGCGAGTTAACGGTAGCCCGCCCAGACATCAGTCTCTGTAATACGCCAGGACGTATTTTGCAACATGTTTGGGAACTAAAAGTACTTTCCTGTAGTCTGTCACCAGACATCGAGGCTCACCGACTACCCTAACTGGGGCAGTTCTTCTGTCTCCATCTCGGGCAGAGCTAAGCCCGAACCCTGTCCAGGCATAGGGCTGAGCTGGAGGGCTCTCTGTAAGCGGCCTGTCCCTCAGCTATGATACACTCGCCGGGCCTATAACAGATCATACGAGAGTATGGGGAACTCGTCCCACTACAGCACACTCTAGCATCCGCTAAAATGAGGCCGCCAGTATCCTTTTCGCTATGGTATCTATGGACTTCACTTAAGTTGATTCAAAGAACCGAGACCTGCACAAGAGGCGCTGCTTGAAGGAAGTCAGAAACGGGACAAGAGAGTGAAGGGAAAGTGTAAAAGCTGGTGGTCCATCCGAAGAGGGGCAGAAAAGATCACTTCGGATCTATCTTACTAGCAGCATAAGATATGACTTGCGACGCATTCAGCAAGCAGACCGCATGAGGCAATTGCTAGCCTGGGAGACGTGAAGGCCGCTGTTCGGGCCACAGCACGCGCCCCTCTGGCACACTGCTCTTTAAATGTATATATCCTACCTGGAAACTACTCTTGTTCTCACAGGCGTTGCCTGCATGGCGAAGCCTGCGTTTTTACTTAAGGGTCCGCTCACAGAATTCATCATTCGTTTGCTGAGTGTCCGCTGGGCATCCATTTTATGCTTTCGAGCCGTAAGTTTATAAATGCTGCAAATTCGATCCACCGCTCTAGGCACAGCACGTATCTCCTGCAAGGGAAAATAAATAAATGTAGGCAAAATTAATCCATTAACTTCCAGGAACAACGAGCTTGGCAAAACTGACCTGACCAGGTGCACATTAGTTTGTTCTTTTACTCATATAAAGAGCTCAGTACTCACCTTGTGCACTAGACGCATGCACCCATCCTTCTAAAGAATATATCTACATTATGAAAGGATTCCCCAATGGAATTAAAAACAGGGTTTTACTATATCTAAGCATTTATAAAAGAAATGGTGTGTCAACAGGGTGGCAGGCTTTTAAACCTCTGTCCTTCAGTCTGAAACACTTCTTAGGCATGCTTAGGGAGAAGATGTGCCTAGGCTACAAAATATAAAGTGCCAATGTGAGGAATGCACTTCTGACAAGGCGAGGGTAACTGCAGACTGCCTCTGCTTAGAAAAGCAGCAAATTACAACACGGAGGACCAAAGCCACCCGCTCGCCAGAACCACAAGCATATCTTTGGATAAGGTAAAGGAGAACCTGGTGCTTGGGTCAGCAACAGAGGCTGGACATGAAGGTGGACACCTAAGAAAGTCGAGCAACACAAGATGGCTCCACTGCCCTGAGGGGAGCACTCCTGCTAACCTTTACACACTAGGGGTCAGACGTAGGACTGTTTTTAGCGGTAGCAAATGGAGTTGGGCAGTTTGTGACAGCTAAATCGGCTTTTGAAATTTACGAACCCTATTTTGCGAGTCGGTAACCTATTACCAACTTGCAAAATAGGCTTGTGAGTTGATATTAGGAAGGATTGTGTCATGGGCATCCCTTCCTAATAGTGAGTCGCGAGGGGAAGGGGGGGGGGGGGGGGGGGAGATGTACAATTGTTTTGCGATGGAATGCGGTCACAAAACAACAGCAGTTTGCCACCTACTTCAAGTAGGTGGTAAGCCAGTCGCAAATGAAAAGGGGTTCCTGGGAAACCCTTTCCCATTTGTAAATAATAGCAAAATTGTTTTATTAGGTACAGGCATTGGTACCCTTAAAAAATGAAAAACGTTTAATTTTTCGTTTTGAAACGCATTCCGTTTCCCTTAAGGAAAACAGGTGGCATTGAAAAAAAATTGCTTTATTTAAAAACAAACAGATAGTGTTCTGCTGTCCCCAGCCGGCCACCATCCCAGTGTTACTGTCCGTCCCAATGGGTCACAAATTGCGATTTGCCTCATGAATATTGATGAGGCTTGTCAACTTCAACCCCATTGGGAATTAGAGACACATTAGTGCATTTCATTTTGCGAGTCTCTAATTGAGAGTTAGACTTGATAGTTGCAATTAGAGACTCGCAAAATGAAATGTTGGTACATCTGGCCCCTAGTCTCCTTGCGGCCCAGAGTGGAACTATGGTGGGCCAGAGCAATGCCAGCAAGAGGATGTGCTGCAGCTTTGGCGCCGCTTGCGATCCAGTGGGCATTAAAAACGTTACGGTGGCAGAGAGAATTGGGGAGCAGAAGTTTAGGGACAGCCGAGCAGAGTAGAGGTGGTCTCAGTTCAACTTGTGGAAAAGCGTAACCAGGGCAATAAGCGACTGCGTCCCAGCCTACATTCTCACACCTTCCTCCCCGTCCAACCATCTACGTTAAGGACAACACTTGTTGCAGAGGACACCTAGCGATGGATGAAATAAAAGGAGGGTAGGTGTCTTGTGCCTCGCTGCCCTCGGAGTGGAGGAACAATGAAGAGTGAGCCACAGGGGGCAGCGCCCGACATTCTGCTTTATTGTGGAAGATCTCTGAATGCATGAGAGACTTAATGATAAAGAAATAACAGGCAGACCATCAAAGGACCAAGGTCTCTCTCCAAGCTTGATAGTAAAGAGGATAGAGGCACTAGTAACCCTTCCATGAGGTGTATTAACAGTGCTATCTTGATCCCCAAGTTTACTGGACAGGAAGAGAGGTAAACTTACAAAAAATACCTGCATGCCTCCTAGGAACTACTGTCTCCTTGTAACCTATAGCAAACAGTATGTCTGGCTTTCAAAGGAGCACAGAGGCTTTACAAATAGTGCCCACCAACTCTTGCGGCAGGTTTCTATATCCGAACTGACTCAAAGGCACATCATCACACAGCCGTCAGCATCGGGTAAACTGCCAGCATCATGCAATCTAATTTCACGCATTTTATGTATTTTGGGACCAAATGTTGTTCAAATGAAATTGCATTTCTTAGAGCACACTCAAGAAAGAACTGACAAGAGTGTCATAGTCTTAAAGTGTACACATAAAAAAGAAACAGGACTAGGAGTGCCAGAGAAAGCCAAGCGCGTCATCGGCTTCGAAGAGGCATACACCACAGGCACGTCTTCCAAGGGTACATTTACCCAAGTGCTAGTTTAGTAGCTTGGAACACTTCATTTCAGAAATTAAAGAATTTTCAAGGTAACATTTTCAAAATAGCCAAAGTTGGTAACATTATTTCCAGCTCTCACATTGCTTCCTTTGTTAGCATGCATGCCAGATAATACGTATAAAAAAAAGATGAATAAACACAATTTCAGCTTACCAAAGCTCTTTTAGTGTCTAGAGAAAGAATTGCTAGCAAGCAACATGTCTTCGTGAAAATGCTTCCTCCTTTGTCGGCCACTTTATCACCGGCCTTTTCTCGGTACGTCTGCATTAGCTCGGTTAATGTGTCCACCGAATTCTCCACAGCATAGACTGCTTGGGTTGTTTTTTCGTACTTAAAAAGACAACATGTCAAAGTAAATATAGCGCATCTTTTCTGTATAATATTTAAAGTAGCATCTAGAGGAACAATACAGGACTATCGTAAAACGTTTATTGGTGCTCTATTAAACTCTGAAACACAGCAAAAAAAACACCTTCAAATTTCAATGTAGAATTGAACATAGGTTGGATCATGGACAGCACCCGTCCAATCCACGTACAAAATACATGTGTACATAAAGCGTTGGAGGTTTTCATCGAGCCACAATCTTCTGACACCGCACAAACTTCCGCCAAACTATATCTACACAGCAGAATTCTTTGATGTTTACACACGTAAATTCAGCAACAAAATGTCTTGAATGTTTACTTCGGCTAATTTAAATTCCCTTTTTATCATAGCATAGTTGTACCCACTACCCACCGACCTTTATTTTCGATTACTGGTTTCAGGGCAAATATTAATCTGTAAATGTAACTGACTATTGCCAATCTTTATCTCATTGGGAGAGCATTACAAAAAAACATTTACTTTCTTTAATGACACAGTCACAAAATCCAAAATTCTTGTTGGCCTCCCTTTTATAACAACCCGGACAATCAAAGTTGACTTCCATCTGAACGGAACATTGGAAACCCTAGCTATATACAGAGACTGTCTTACATCATAGCAGGCCCATGCAGCAGCACCAAGCGATGTCGCCTTGTAGGCTTCTTCTGTGGCTGCTAGGATGTAAGGCGGCCATGTTATGTGGATTGAATATACAAAGGGATGCTTCTAGTGCAATAAATGGACAAAGGAAAACATTTTCTGTTCAAACATAATTCTTGAGTTTGAGAGAAATCATAAAAGCGTGATATAAACAAAGGAGGGAAAAGGAGATCATAATTCATTTTTTAAGATCAGACTAGCACATAATGTCTTGCATATCGGAACTACATCAACGATATTGGTAACTTAATAACATACATGCATGGTCTGGAGTAGAGAGGAGGGCGAATACTACTCTAGAAAGAGAAAAGCATCAGTGTAGCCAGAGGTTAGATAGATTAATAGGCTACCTATTGTTACTGTATACACAAAGCGTGTTCTGCGTTAAAGTAAGATTGTAGTAGAAGGTCACTTAGGGGGCGTGGCCAAGCAACATGGCCGACAGGACGTGAGCTTTGCAGCTCCCGGACGGCCAGCCGTATAATCCTGAAGGCTAGACCTACTGATAAACACTCAGCGCAGCACTGAAACCAGTGGCTCGTGGTGCATTGTGGGGTACCGGCTCCAAGCTGGGACAATCGTTAATCATGGCGGTTAGACCTTGCACTTTTTGGCGGGATTACCCCTGACGTTTTGCCTCTACCTCCGCTATTTTTGACTGCCTTAGATGCTTTGGACACTTTGCTACTGCTGATCAGTGTCAAAGTGCAAGTGCTCCCTGTATAAAGTGTAATGGTAATTGGTTGTCCATGGTTGGTATGTTTGCCTTACTAGTAAACTCCCTAGTAAAGTGCACTATGTGTGCCAGGGCTGGTAATGCAAATGCTACTAGTGGGCCTGCAGCACTATTTGTGCCACCCACACAAGCAGCCTTAAAAAGGGAACTCAGGCCTGCCATTGCAGGGCCTGCGCGCAGTTTTTTAAACTGCCATGTTCTTTCAAGTGCACTCACTTGCCAGACCTTACCCATCCCTTTCTATGCACATCAGACACCCCTATGGTAGGTCTAGGGTACCCCCTGGACAGGGTGTAGTGCATGTGAAAGGTAGGACATGTACTAAGGTGTGTGTCATGTCCTGACAGTGAAATAATCTCCATTTCGTTTTTCACTGTTGAAAGGCCATCTTGCCCATAGAACAGAATGGGAAGGCTGTGTAATGTGTTTTCCAGCCTATTTTCCCAAAGGCTTAAGATGGAAATGTGAAGTTTAGTATGCCTGAACTCACAATGTAATAACACATCCTTATATGAAGGTGGTTTTTGCACGGTGTGTTCAGTAGCCACTCTTTTAGAAGTGGCTGCGTTTTTGTGCTTCGACATTTGTGTGTGTCTCTGCCTGGCTGTGGATTGACTGTCTGGATTTGAAAGCGATAGGATCTGGGTAATGTCTTGACCCAGGAGAGGAGGTGAGACAGCAACAGGCTGACCTGCATCTGGAGTGTAGGGGGAGGTGAAGACCCTAGGGGTGAAGAGGCCTGGGTTGCTGCTATAAAACAATTGGCTCATCTCCTGCTGAGTGATTGAGAATGCAGACCCCCACAAATCAAAGGAAGAAAGGTGTCACTGGCAGGGAGACACACAGAACTGGTTTGAACAGGGGTCAGTGCCCCCTGAAACACAAAAACTTCAAAGCCATTGAGGGGTATAACTATGAGAGCTGAAGCCCCTGAACGTTGGAGAATGGCTTGATCAAGTGTGAACAAGACTGGAGCTACTTCGTGGTCAAGACGACCTTTACCAAGGAAGAAACAACTGAAGAGACTGAAGGATAGGACTGACCCTTGCTATGTGTTCTGGGGCGGGCCTGCAGTTTGCTGTTTTAACAAAGGAAAGGCTAAAGGGACTTTGCTGTGTCCCCCTGCTTGAAGGACTTTGCTGTGTCCTGAAGTAACTGATCCCTAAGGGTCCAAGTTGAGCTGGATCCCTCTTCGGAAACACAGGAACACAAAAGTTTCCATGAGAGCCTCAGCGGCACTGTGTGTGTGCGCTTGTTGCAGCCCGAGACCCTCGTAAGGCGTGCCCTGTGATCGTGGGAGTCCAAGCAAGGATCAGCGACGCGGTGTGCGTGTGCTTTGTGCAGCCTGAGCCCCTTTGTGAGAATTGTCCAGTAATCGTGTGCACCGGAATCCAAGTGAGTATCGACGCTGTGTGCGTTGTGCACCGTGAGACCTACGTGAGGATTTGCCTTGTTGTACAAGTTACTTACCTTCGGTAACAATGTATCTGGTAGAGACAATTCTAACTGCAGATTCCTTGACGTAGAATTATCCCCAGGCGTGAGACTGGACCCGGAAAACGTTCTTGCCCAGCATCTCTGCGCTCCGGGGGGCGGTGCCACGCGACTCCGCCCAGACGTCCTCCGCGGGCGTGATGTCAGCGAGGTCATATAAGCCCCACCCCGGCACGCTGACGTCAATTTGCTTTGGAGAACTTTTCCGCGCCACAACGCGGAGCCATCACAGCAAAACTGAGGACAGCATGGGAACAGTGTGTGAAAAAGCATAGAGAGAGACAAAAGGGGAGGAACAGCACCTGGTGGCACGGAGTCGCCAGGAGGCCACAACAGGAAAGCCAAATCAGGAAAAGAGCAGACCACCTCTGAGGAACAACTGTGCAAACCAGGTGAAAGCACCGGGCAGCACAAAAGTACCAGAAGGCCACATCAGTAAAGCCACAGGAGGAAAAGCGCAAGGCACCCCTCCTTGGAGCCATCGAGCAAGCCAAGGCGAGAGCCAGGCCGGAGGCACCAGCAGCGGAAAGCGCTGGAGAGAAAAAGAGAGAGAACGCAATCATAGCCCACACCGCAAAGGGCCACCAGCCCTGAACAGAGGAGGAACAGCAATCCATCCCCAGACTACATAGTCAAGGAAGGCCAGAGCCTCTGAAAGGAGCAGGAGGCCAAGGACAGGCAAAAGAACCCCCAGCAAGAAGATCGCAAGGGGATCGGAAATTGCAACAAGAAAGGGAAAAGGAGCAAAAGCAGGCCCCTACACTGGGGAGAACCCAGCTGAAGGGAGCCAGACGGGCAGAAAACGAAAAGGTCCTCCACAGAAGACAAGCCACCCAGAGGGAGGCGAGCGCACAAGCTGAGGGTCCTCGCAGAACTGGGAGGAAGGGCGGGTCGTGAAGGAATCTGCGGCTAGAATTGTGTCTACCAGATACATCGTTACCTAAGGTAAGTAACTTGTACATCTGATAGACTACTAGCCGCAGATTCCTTAATGTAGAATAGATACCCTAGCCATACCCAGAAGGGAGGAGGGCCTGTGAGAGAGAGCCCCCCCCCCCAGGAGAGACCAGGGCCCCTGTAGGGGACATGGCACAAGAACAAGAAGGAAAAGGCCAGGATATCCCAAGCCCAACCAAGGGAGAGCGCCCAACACCCTGCAGGGTCAGACAGCACCCAAATAGCCTCAAGGCACACAAGGGCCACCTCGAACCCAGGGAGAAGAGGTATAGCCAGAGGCAGTACCCACTGGAAGAAACACATGCAGAGATAGGAAAGAGCCGAAAACACCTTGGCCGCAAGCAGCGGGTAAGACCGGAACGGCCCCATCACCAACAGCACAGGCGGAAGAAGAAAAGCACCGTTGCGCAAAGCCCCAGCGGAACCAGAGGCAGGGGCGCAAGGAAACACATCAAGATCACAACCGTGGTGTAGAACAAGTAGTCTTGCATAGGCATGCGCCGCCAGCAACAGGCAACACCACGGAACAGCGCTCCCAGGAAAAGGCAGACACCAGCCGAAGGCAGAGGCCAGGGAGGACCAGGACACACCCCAAGGGAGGGGCCGGGCCAGAAACACACACACACACACACACACCACGAAGAAGTGGAGGAATTGGCCGAAAATAAGAGAGAGAGAGGCGGAGGACGAGCCCAAGCCGGCCACCAGAACACAGAGACCAAGGAAAGCCAAACCCTCTGGAACATCAGGCAGAGAACCAAGCCAGAACACAGGACAAAAGTGCGGAACCGCCACAACACGATGCCGCAGACAGCAAGCCAGACCAGCCCAGCGACATGGCGACAAGGAGCAGGACGGACCTAGCGCAAGCTGCAACAAGACAAGTGGCAAGAAGATCGCACCTGCGACATAACGTGACGCAACAAAGAGCAAGGAACCCAAAATTGTGACCACACCTCCCCAGCATGACAGAGCGATGTAATAGCTACAAGTATCCCACATTGGGTAGGTTACGTCCCAAGAACCATGGGAACACCTCTTAGGAAAAAATTTCCGCATCAGAGGACAAAACAGAAAGACATGCAGAAACACCCCGCAGACAGCTTACCAAGCAGCCAAAAAAGAAGAGACAGAAGGCCTAATCTCAGGGCCTATCGGGCTTATTAACAGCCAAAACCACAAGTCAACAAAGGGCCGAACCAGCAGCCAACAGCACCAAGGGCCCAACAAAGGACCCCAAGGCATATCAACCAGACAGAACACACAACCTGGGCTACCCGTTACAAGACCCCAGGTAAACAACGGGAGAACACCTCCAAAAACACAGACCGACAGTCAGGTCACTGAGGGAGGGGGGAGGAGGGTGAAGCCCCGCAAGAAACCTCTGAATGGCAGAATCCGTAGGGGCGTGGAACAGAGCGCCATCAAAGGGGAGGTCAACCAGCCGTTCTCCAACGTTCTCAGGGAAAACACTATCCCGCAGCCAGGCATGGAGACAAAGGGCCACCAAAGTCGCCATGGAACGACCAAGCACCTCCGAAACATCTAGAGCCGAGCAAAGAATAAACGCCGCCAGCTCTCGGCCATCCAACACATGGTGCCGCAGATCAACGCAGGCACCCTCCTGAGAACCGGAAGACAGAAGAGACTCCGCCGAGTCCCATAAGCAAGAAGTGGCTCTGGCCAGTACACAAGAGTGTTAAGGGCCCGCAAAGCAGCACTGGAGGAGGCGAAGATGTTGCGCCCTCAAGACTCTAACCAGCGGGCCTTCCGTGACAGGGGAAGACAACACCGACGGCAAGGAGGGAAAGGCAGTCTTTAAAAGAGGGCACCTGGTAGAGGGGTGGAGGGAAAGACAGACAGGATTATGCGAAGCAGGATGGTGGCGGTGCAAAAGAGGCTGGGGCACCGGGTCCCCCGTGGCAGGACGCCCCCAGCCCCCCAAAAGAGAATTTTGGAGCGCAGCCTCAAAGGGAAGGAGCAGCTCCCATCCACCAGAGCCTTGATGGAGAACCTCCAGCAGATGATCTGTGGGGAAATGGGCAGCTGGATCGCCCATGCGCAAGATTCCCGCAGCCGTGGAAACAGCCCGAGATAAGGCAGCACTCGCCTCAGTAAGGCCCCGCGGCGGGGAAAGCAGTTCCTCCGTGGACGACGGCTGCAAGCTAAGGCGGCTGTCCCCCAGCCCAACCGGAGGAAGGAAAGGCCAAGCTGAAAAAGGGGGAGG
Organism: Triturus cristatus; assembly: GCF_964204655.1. Classification (NCBI taxonomy): domain Eukaryota; kingdom Metazoa; phylum Chordata; class Amphibia; order Caudata; family Salamandridae; genus Triturus; species Triturus cristatus. The sequence continues at coordinate 380,861,711 of NC_140586.1, read as the reverse complement.
GTGGACCGATGAATGGGGAACCTGAGGCGTCTCGGCAAAGACTGGGCGCGGCAACGGCGAAGAGCAGTCCTTAGAAGACGCTGGGGAAAAAGCCACGACGAGGTGACCCGTCTCCGGAGAAGATGAAACAAATAGCTGCCGAACCTCTGGAGAAGAGGGGGCGTTCGAAGACGAAGCCACAACCTGACGTCGGACCGACGCCATGGAGTCTGCCACCGACGTCAGGTCAAAGTCGACCGGCGCCGAAGGAGACGCCGGAATGACCGCTTCCACAACGCGCAGTGCGGGAGACCGGGGCTGGGTCGGCTAAATAAGTGTGCCGAAAAGGCGTCGACTCTTCCTCCTCCGACGCAGCCGCCTGTGTGAAAGGACGAGGGGGGCCCAGGGACACGCCCCGACCCCTAGCCTGCCCCTGCGGCGCCACCAGGGCCTGCTGAACGGCGTCACCTCGGCCGCCGCCTGCCCAGAGGGCCGAGGGGCACTCAAGGACGCGCCCGAGCCCCGGCAACCTCCCGTGACACCACAGGGACCCCCGCGGGGGTTTGCGGCGAGGAAGAGGGACCGTGGTCCGAAGGAGGGAACCCCGAAGGGCTGCACCCCGACGGCACCACATTCTCTGAGTCCAGGAGTCCCCGCAAGCGGCAAGGGATCCGCAGACGTCCCAGGAAGAGAAGGAGTAGAGGGAGGAGCCAAAGAGGCCTGCAAGGCCACCGCATAGGCCTCCATCTGTGCTCTGGTCGCCCCTGCGCTGGGGAACGGCGGATAGGGTGACGACGTGTGGGGCTGCACCACCCGCGGAGAACCCACACCCCCAGCAGGCCAGGGACCGGGCCTCGGGGACAAACTGCAACACTTACCAACAGGTGAGCGACGCCCTTGCGGCCTTGGAGAGTGACGATGTCGGAGACGGAAGCGGCGGTTCTTAAAGCCTTCCGCGGGGACAGGCATGGCGACGCCGCCGACCTGGACATGCGTGCCGAAAGGAGTTCGATCTGACGCTCCCGCCGGGACTTCGGCTTCATTTGCTGACACGCCTCGCAGTCTGTGGACTCATGGTGCTCCCCCAAACACCAAATACAGATGGGGTGAGGATCTGTCGCCGACATCTGGCGCGCGCTAGACGAGCACGTCGTGAAGCCCGAAGGCATTCGCACACTGTACCCAAGAAAACGCTGAGCGTAAAAAGGCCCGATAACAGGCCAGGAACACGATCCGGGTCGCGTTGCACGCGGAAAAGAAGAAAACTGACGTCAGCGCGCCGGGGTGGGGCTTATGTGACCTCGCTGACGTCACGACCTCGCTGACGTCACGCCCGCGGAGGACGTCGGGGCGGAGTCACGTGGAACTGCCCCCCTGCCAGCAGAGATGCTGGGCACTCAAGTTTTATGGGTCCAGTCTCACGCCTGGGGATAATTCCACGTTAAGAAATCTGCAGCTAGTAGTCTCTATCAGATATCGTGTGCACCTGAATCCAAGTGAGTCTCATCGACGCAGTGTGCGTTGTGCACCGTGAGACTTTCGTGAGGATTCGGCTTGTTATCGTGTGCACTGGAATCCAAGCGAGTCTCATCGACGCTGTATGCGGGTGCGTTTTGCACCGTAAGACCGTCGCGAGGATTTGCCTTGTTATCGTGTGCACCGGAGTAAAGTGAGTCTCAGCAACGCTGTGCGCGTGATCTTTATGCAGCCTGAGACCCGTGTGAGGAGTGCCCAGTGATCGTGCACCCGAAGCGTAAGGAAGACTCAGCGATGCTGTGTGCATGTGCTCTGTGGCAGCCTGAGATCTTCATAACTGAAGCGGCCCGGACCGGCAGACCCAGAGGAGCGGAGTTGCCGGCCCGAGCCTCCGTTGCCAATTCACAAAGCTGCATTGGAGGCCTAGCCGCTGGACGAGGAGAGTGAGTTCACGCCCCCCAGATAACGTGTGTCGACTCCTGGGGCGGGCCGGGATACTCGTTTTTATAAAACTCGTCTGGAGTCTATTTGTGGTGTCATCATTGGATTATTGTGAGTGTGGTTGCAAATACTTTACACATTTGCTTTGAAAAGAAGCCTGGCTGCTCGTGCCAAGCTACCGAAGGGGTGAGCAGGGCTAGCTAAGTAGCTGACCTTCCTTTCCCGGACATTGGAACGCAAGTCCCTACTTGGCCTAAGGTACCTACCTCAGCCAACCAGGGATCCCGGGTCTAACAATAGCTTACGGAGTGGGGCTCAACTAGGCCCCGGAAGAGGATGGGCCTCATGACGCAGCGACAGTTGTGGAGTCAGGCGCCTGGGATCCGGGTCTCCGAAACGCTGAGACCAGAGGAGATCTAGGAAATTCCCCCGGCTGACCCTGTGGGCTCCCCCCACCCTACCTCCCCCTGAGGCGTGGAGATCGGCAGAGCCAGCAGGCACACTCCCTGCCTGGGTGACGTCCCGGTGCGGCTGTGGACGATCGGGGTTGTGCCCCAAATTCGGTGGGGGCGGGCGCTGCCCGGCCGAGACGTAGTTCTGCCTAGGAGATCCTACAGTGAGCGGCTGGTGTCTGGCGGCCAAGGCAGGGTGGGGCCCGGAGCCTCAGGGTCGAGGATGACTTGATCATCATCGCCGGGCCGCTGGTCTGTTTGGCATTTGCCCCGACTACGTACGCGGAGCGAGTGACCCCAGGGAGCCGAGTTGAGTGCGTCTGTGGCTTGTGGAGCGCTGTCCGTTGTACTCCCTGGGGGTTTGGATCCAACAGGGGAGAGGACGTAGGCTTACGGCTAGAGCGGTCGACCTCAGACCTGGGGAACTGGGTTCGAGTCTCGGCAACGATGCTCAAAATCCTGCGATTCTGGGCAAATCACTGAATCTCCCCGTGCCCAACAAAAATGAATGTGTATCTGTAACGAAACTGGTGCTCATGTAAAGCACTCTGATACCCAGTGCCTCGGGTCCAGTTTGCGCTACATAAAACTCTAAAAAATAAATAAAATAAAAAAACACTGCTGTGCGCTGATGTGAGTGGCGTGCCTGGCCCCGGAGGGCCCTTCTGCAGCAATGTGGGCTAGTCCGTGGGGCCTGATGCTCCTCCTCTTGACTAGTGGACCATTTGGACACCGGGGGCCAGTGTAGATACGGCTTGCCCTCGACTGAGGCAGTGGGGTCTTATTCCACCGGCCTAGGGGTTTTCTCGCCTCTGGGACCGGACCCTGCAAGCGCTCGCAGGTCCCTGATGTAGCGCTGGTCTCCGGGACTGTAATCTGCCTCTGCAGTGCTTGATGAGAGTTGAGGCGGGTGCGCCCCTTACGGTTATCGGCTTTGCAACTGGGGACAGATGGCTGGGGGCAGAAGTCTGAGCAGGAGTGAGGATCCGGAGATGCCCCCGCACGCCATGGGGCAGGCAGTGTACCGGGTGCTTGGAGTGGCCCTCTAGGAAGATGCGTAATGAATACCAGTACTTCGCCCAGTCAGTAGTGGGCACAGGAGTGTCTCTGCCCTGACCATAAGCGAGAGCAGTCTCCGCTCCTGCAGAACTGTCAGATGTTGATTGGCGTGGATTTGGATGCAAGTAGTTGGGGGGCGAGCGGATGGACCTCCATCTGAGGGTGCTGGCTTAGACAAAAGGAATACAAATGGGAGCGACGGAATGCTCCAAATGAGTACAGACATTGTGAGGGCCTTGGATCCTGAGGTTGGCACTCCCGACCTCAGTCACAGTGGCCAAGCGTGTCAGTAGACGTGGTTGTGGACACCTTGCTCGGACAGGAGGGGGAGCTTTCTGAGGAGCATTAAATTGGGAATTCAGAACAACCCTCAAACTGTAACGTTTGTGAAGTCCCGCTATCTGACTGCACTATGCACAGGCCCAGACCATCTAATAGGGCAGGACCCGGTTTGCGTCTACAGGGGTGGGCCAAAAAATAATGCTGTAGTACTGGGAATTTGAAGATTCTCAACATGGGGCATTATCACCTATTCGGGTCGAACCGTTGGGGTTCGGGGTCCAGATTTCGATGTTTTGGGAGGCCTGTGAGTTTTACAGCCCCAGTTGGGCGATATAGCGGGGTGTGCGTGACCTGGCATGACATAGGGGTAGGCATTTTGTGTGATAACTGTTGTTCAACAAATGTCCGTGGGTTGGGGGGGAGGGGGTGTTGTTTTTACTAGTTCTTAGACTTTGTTTGTTACAAAGGTGTGCGTACCAGTGACTTCCTCATTGGTGATCAGGGCTCGGGGTTAGAAGTAATGGCGAGACCAACTAGTAATGGAGGCTGAGTATAGGTTTCTGACTTGGAATGTCCGGGGGCTGGGTACATGTACCAAAAGACACGTTTCTTAAACTCCATCACCTATCGCTTGCCTTCAGGAAACACACCTGGATGACAACGGCGCTGATAGAGTAGCCAAGAAGTGGCGAGGCCAGGGGCACCATGATATGAGTCGCACCTGGCATTCCATTTACACCAACTTATAGTGAATCTGATGTGAATGGGCATGATGTAATTTTTGCGAGTTTTGCCAGATGGCAGGGAAATTGCTATTGTAAATGTATATGCTCTAAACACGGATGACCCCACGTTCTTTCAATTCATCCAGGAACTCTTGTCCAACGAATTAGATGTCCCATACATATGGATGGGAGATTTGAATTGCGTTCTAGACTCAACCCTTGATAGACATCCCCTCAAGGCAGGAACAAAACCTAGAATGTTTCAGATGCTTAGGAAGGTCATGCTGGACCTGGGGGCCCATAATGTGTGGAGGGAGAACCACCCTACACTGCCACTCTTCATGTGTCATTCATGAACATGCAAGCCCTCTGACGGTTGCTGCTTGGCCTATGCGTAGCAGATTCTAATGCAGAGCACAATCCAACGGGAGATGGTTTGCTCCTGTACAGCCTTCCGTTTCTTGTCTTCAACATATCACCAGAGTTGATCGTTCAGCCAGGAAGGTCTTTTGCGGTCAAAGTAGAATGACCACGCTCTTTTTGGGTCCAACCAGTGGAGTTTCTCTTCCTCTGAGGGATGAGGAGGAGCGCAAAAGGTGATGGACTGGCCTACGTGGAACGGGGTGACTACCTTCGGCAAGAAGGATGTTTAAGTCTTAAGGACCAGTTTGTCTGGGTGAAAAGAAATTTATGGAGGCTGAAACAACAGCGCCTGCAGTTCACTTACACTCTGGGCAGATGCCCCTAGAAAAGCTGTCTTGATGGTGAACAGCCTAAGGGGGCAGTTATGAAGCGGCTCAAAGGTAGCACACCATCTAAAAAGTAAGAACCAAATTGAAGTCCCATGAAGCATAATAAAGAGCTGGAGGAAACGTGCTGAGGACCTTTAAGGAGCCTATTCACAAATGGGGACTTGAAAAGGGAAGGATGCTCTGGTAGCTGCAGAAAAACAGAGATAGCAGACAAATAACCTTTCAACATGCCCAATGCAGAGGCCAGGGTAAGAATAAATTAAAGAACTTGAAAAAGGGGTGCAGATAAAGGGTCAAGTCTGTAAACCATGCCACAAACCTGCTCCAAAAGCCGGCGTATACAGTCTTGGTGGAGAGACGCCGAGCTGGGAAAATACCATTACAGACTATGGGCAGAAGGTCAAAAGTGGTTAACTGTCGTAGCTCAACCTCCACACAAAGGCGGAGCACTGACAGGTTCGGGTGAATAACCCTACCCTGCTGCTATGACAGGAGATCCTCCCAAAAGGGAGAGCCTGATCACAGGACCAATGGACAAACTCAACAGTTAGGGATATACGATTTTCTGACCCAGTCCGCAGCCACAAGAATACCTTGGGCCTGGCAATTCCTGATCTTCTTCAGAACTCTGGCCAAGAGTGGTACTGGTGAAAAAGCCGTATAGGAGGCCAGAGTGCCACTCAAGATGAAATGCATCTGTGCGACAGCCAACTTGGGAATTCCAGCACGCAGACAGAACTGCTGACATTGCGCGTTCTTAGTAGAGGAGATGAGATGAGATCTAACCAAGGTTCTCTCCACTGCTGAAACGGACCTTGCATCACTTCCAGTTGGAGACACCACTTGTGATCAGCAAGGCATCTTTGGCTGAATTTGTCCGCTCTGGCGTTCAGAGAACCCGCCAGGTGTTGAACCACCAGGGAAATGCCGTAACTTTCCACCCATGTCCAGCGTCTTGACAGAGGGTCCACAACTCCACCCCCACACTGTTTGCAGCAGTACCACATGGTGGTGGTGTTGTCCATGAACACCTGCACTAGCCTTCCTTTGATTGAGGGTAGAAAGGCTTTCAATGCCAACTGGCTTACCCAGAGCTTCAACAAGTTGATGTTTAGTCTAGATTCTACCGGAGACCAGAATCCTCTGATCTCTACTTCTCCCAGATGACTGCCCGAGCCCAGGAGTGATACGTCTGTCACTACCGTCCGATCTTATTGGGGAAGACAGAGGGCTCTGCCGCTGATCCAATTGCTGTTCATCTGCCCCCACTACTGATCTTTTACAGTGCCCTCCGAGATCTGACCGTGTTGGAGAGATTCCCCTGATACTGGGGCCACTGGAATTTTCAGGTCCCATTGCAGAGCCTGCATATGCCAACAGGCAGGCATCACAAGCAGGATGCAGGAGGCCCTGCATCCTCAGTCGGTAACAGTGAAATCCAGGATATGGGAAGAAACACCGGTATCCTTGCCTAAATATCCTGGACTCAATGCTCGGGAGGTTAAGCCTAAAACTGCCCAGTGTCCAGAACAGCTCAGATGAAAGGGAGCATCTGAAAGGGGATCAGGTGTGACTCGGCACATTGATAATGAATCCCAGCGAATGTGGGAGACGACCACCAAGGGCCAGTCAACTAGGTAGGGGGAAAACTAGAATCCGTGATCTCCACAGATATGCTGCAATCTCCGCCATCACTTTGGTACACACTCGAGGGGCGATGGTAAGGCCAAAAGCAAGCACAGCAAACGGAAAGTGCTTGTGGCCCACTGTGAACCACAGGTAACGTCTGTGGGCAGGCAGGACAGAAATGTGGAAGTATTCCACCCAAAGCTACCATTCAGTCTCCTGGGTCCACAGCAGACAAAACTTGAGCGAGTGTGAGCATGTTGAATTTCTCCTTTTTCAGGAAGAAATTGAGAGAGCACAGGCCTTGGATAGGACAAAGGACCCCATCCCTTTAGGGCACCAGAAAGTAGCAGGAACAACAACCATGACCTTCCTCTGGCGTCGGCACCCCCTCTATGGCTCCCTTGGTCAAGGGAGCCATCACTTCCTGTCCTGGCAGAGACTAGGTAAGGGATCCGCTGTCAGCCTGCCACAAGTTGGTGGCATGGAAAGGGGAGGGGGATGGGGGGGGGGGGGGGGAGGAGGGGAGATTCTCGAAGGGGAGGGAGCAGCCTCTTTGGATGATCTGAGAAACTCACCTGTCCGATGTTATGGACTGCAAGTGGGACAGGTGATGTCGAATTCTGCCGCCCACTGGGTGATGGTAAGAGGGCAGATTAGGAAGGACAGACCCCGACCGCTGGCTACCTGACCCTTGGGGCCTGTGGGTACCGTATCTTCATCCACACAGGCTGGGAAGCGGCAGTATGGCTGGTGGGAAATTAATGCAGCTGGAAGCCCCTTCCATAGCCACATAAGGGGTGAAAGGCGGACCGGGGATTGCAAGAGGCCTTGGAAAGGCCCAAGGACCTGGCCACAGAACTGTAGCGCTGAATCTGCCTGGTCTCTGAAGAGACTGGAGCCATTAAAGGGGATATCCATAAGTGACGCCTGGACATCCAAGCCACATGTTCTAGTCCACATCATATTGTGAACTTCTCTGCATCTTTCACATCTGAAATAGCCTGAAGAGTACGACCCGGGCCTCCTCCGGGACCGTTGATAGCATCCGTGCAACCGTATCCCACAGCGCATGAGAATAGAGGAACAAAAGGCATGTGGTGTTCACGGACCGCAGTGCCAGGATGGAAGAAAACATCAGAGATGGGGAGGCTTGGGCCATAAAGCTCCCCGGGGTGGGGTGTTATGTGAGGAAGTTTGGATCCTGTGGAGCGTGGCCGTAGCGCTGGGCAATCGTCTTGTTCAAAAGAGGCCCGGTGTTTGGCTTGGATCAAGTCTCAAGCAGGATGTCAGTAAATGCCTCATTAAAAGGGAGAAGTGATTCTGATGGGGACACTCCCAGCTGAAGTACTTCTGTCGAGACATTTGTCTTGACTGCCACTGAGGGTAAGCTGAGGTCCAGGACCTCGCCCGCCCTCCTCACCACCATTTGAAAAACGCTCCCTCCACCGCAGCTACAGTAGAGGAAGAAAGCATGCCAATATCGGGAGAAGTTTCCAGTACACTGGCTTCACCCAGATCCTCACACTGGTCCAAGGTGTCATAAGGCTGATATTCCACAGGGTCCAGAAACCCCTCCCACTCCTTGAGTCCTAGCCCGTGAGTATAGGGCTCCGCCTCCTGCCTGGAAAGCATGGCTCCAGTCAGACTACGCCCCTCCGGCTTTAGCTCCATGCCAGATTTGGGGATTTGAATGGGGACAGCGGCGTTAACATGGGGGCCGGCATCGGGGAAGGTCTATGTGGTATGACTGGTGCCAGTCTGAATCGTAGGGGCCCAACAGTTGCGGGGGCAGAGCTGCTGGCGTGGAACAAGAAGGGGCCCCTACTACACTCTGAAGGTGCACCAGAGGGAACGGCCCACACAAATATGAGGTGCATGACCTCATGAAATTCTTATAGCTGGGCAGAGGTGGGTCCAGCTCCCTGAAACTAGGGGAGGGGCTTAGATGGCCCAGACGCTAGGTCTATCGCAGAGCCACGTCTCGAAGGTGGACGCTCCCTTGTCTTGTCGGCCGACGGACATGGAGAAGTTGAAGACCTCTTTGATGAACTTCTTGTGGTGGTCTGACTTACCCGATGTACCCGACTACTTTGAGTGCAACGAGAATCTAGGACTTCACAACCGCTCCCGGGACCTTCCTCTCGACCCGGACCTCAATTGTCGCAGTGTCTCGCGTCGAGCTGTCAGGAGTTTCAGGGATCGATCCCCCAAAGCCTTCGGGTTGATTGTGCAGCAATTGGTGCAAGACTTTGGGTCATGGTAGCGCTAGAGGCACTTGAGGCATATAAGGGGCTGGTCCATTGCCGGCACTGATCATCAGTGAAGGCGCTGCAGGGCTTGAAGCCAGCTTTCCCTGATAGCATCCCTGAGACACCAGGAAGAAAAACCTCAAAAAGACTTTAACAAAGGTCAAAAAAGGTTTAGTCAAAAAATGACCAAGGGGTAGCTCTTCCCAGAAAAAGAAATGAACAGACATCAGTGCGCTGGGGTGGTGCCCATATAGGCACTGCACATTTCACTTCCGGCGAGGACAACACCACCTATCTACTCATGAAAAAAATTCCAGATCCAATATGACGCCGGAGGATAATTCTAAGGTATGGAATCTGTGGCAAAAGTCTCTATCTGATAGAGAAGGACCGACTTCAGCGTGCTGGGGTGGCTCCTATATAGGCACCGTGCACATCACTTCCAGCATGGACGATGCCATATGGAGCCAAACTACGTAACCTACCAGTTCCAGTATGACTTTTGGGGATATTCTAAGGTAAGGAATCTATGGCTAGAAGTTTTTATCAGATCCACCAATTCATGCGAACTTGAGCTTTCCCCCATGGCTAGACACAGGGAGCCGTAAGACCAGGAGACAAAGGAGGTGCCTTATGATATTGGGCATTTTCCCAGATGGCACAATCAAGTCCTTTAATGACTGCAAAGGGGATTTTAAGGTAATCGAACTGGAAATTCTTCGATACGCCCAAAAATGGCAAAGGGGTAATGCACCAGGGGATAAAAGAAGCTGCAATTAGACCGCTCACTCAATTTGACATGTTGTTGGGCACCTAGACCATGACTAAAGGTTAAATAGGGACACTTTACAAAGTTTACAAATATGTACCTTAATACAACACATTGTTGCTGGAGATGCAGAATAGATAGAGGCACATACCTCCACATTTGGTGGACCTTCCCAGTGATAGAGGTTTTGGCAGGAAATCCTTTACCATATGGAATCTATTCCAGCAATTAAAATACAGAGATAACTCACCTTGATTTTGTCAGCTGTGCTGTAGGATAATGGGTAGGAGGGGGAACAAAGGCAAAGTGTTATTAAGAACCTTAAACGACAAGGCTGTCAAAAGGATTGCCATAATCTGGAGGATGGAAACAACTGCCTGGGTTGACCCTTCTCTTAAAAGAGATTTGTTGAGGTAGGGGAAAAACTGATACCGCAAACGATGCGCTACAACCACCATCATCACTTTTGTAAACACCCTGGTGAGACCAAAGGGGAGCAGTGCGAACTGAAAGTGCTCTTGTACCACAATGTACCAAAGGTAATGTCAGGAATGTGGAAATAAGCATTCTGGGAGCCACCGCTACCAGCCTCCAGTGTCAAGGGCAGACAAGACATGGGCTAGAGTTAGTATCTTGACTTTTTCTTGCCCATGTCATTGCAAGCTGACAAGTTTAACAGATGTTATACCATGAAGACTCTAGTCTGTGGGTCCCCACCACTGTGAGAACGCCCCAGTTTAATGGCAACCTCCTACAAGACCGAGGCTTAACACTCAGTTCCTGGGGTATTTAATCCAACTGAGTTTGCTTTTTGCCCAGTTTAATAAGGAATTATTGTTAGGGATTTGGGTGGGCACTATTACCTGTATGAAGCTGGTTCTTCATGTGATATATCAAGATTTTGATATACCATGTAAAGCGTTCAGGGGTTCCCTTATGAGTGGACAGAGGCTTGCTATGCAACCACAAAGTGCTCGATTAGGGGGTAATGTGGTCGAGCAGGCTTAGGCTTAACACAGAGGCGTGCAAGACATTTGCAAATACACACAATGATCAATAAATGACACACAACTCAAGAAGGAGAGCCACACCAATTTATTATAAAAACCAAGTATCTTTATATATGTTAGGAATCAGAGAGAAATCGTTCAGGTAAGTACGTTTTTAAATATGAATTCTTTTCAGTTCAAAAAGTGGACACTGCAATTTTTGTGTTCTGAAATCTTATCCTATGGGAGGAAGAACAAGTTCTGCAAACAGTTATAGTACAGCGACTTACGGGACCAATCTCCAGCGGTTAAGGTGAGTGGTGGGCAAAGTCCAACGCAGCCCGAACAGTACACCACCAGCGGCCAGGTGCAGGGTGTAAAACCACGTCGGGAGCCCAGTGTTCTTCTATGTAGATCGGTCTCTGTGAAAAGAGGCTGCAGGCTCTTGCTGGAAGGCCAGTCGAGCTGAACCAATAGGGGTGCTCTGGCCTCACGATGCTCAGAGGACGTAGGAACAACTTTGGTCCTCTTCTCCACAGCCCAGGGGCGACGGGTGCAAAGGTGACTTTGTGCATCAGATTTTCTTACCGGGAGCAGTTGCGGTAAAGGGGGCCTGCGTGCTGAGAATGCAGGCGTTGGACGGTCCATGATAGGTGAAACTACGATGGACAGGGGCTCTGGAGAGATGGGGGAACTTGTTGGCACCATTGACCCACTTCGACTCATGCTTGGAGCGTCTGGTGCAGTGGTGGCTTCAGGTGTCTGGTTTTGGCGTTTCCAGAGGTTTCATTGTCCTTTCTTTTGGAGTTGCTGCAAGATGCAGTGAATAGTTCCGCTGTCCCACAGGAGGTCTTGGTTCTTTATCGAAGGCAGACGGTCCTCCCAAGTTTCCGGAGTCGATAGCTGCAGGACGAGTAAACATTGACATAGTTTTCGACAAGGGATGCAGACAGGCCTGCGGGCTGGTACCAGGTCAGCTGCTTTTTCTCTTCTCTCTGGTTTTGCAGCTCTTCATGTCCTCTCTCTTCTTGGGTCATCAGGATCTGCTTCTCTGGTGCCAGGAACTCCCCAAAATACTTAATTTAGGGGCATTAGGGGAGCGTAGGGTAGCAGTCAATGGGCTACTGACCCTTGGGGTCACTACACCCCCTATATGCCTACTTCCTGTTGGAAGTGGGCATAACCCTGTTTCAAAATTCCTAAGTGTGCGACCACAAAGATGGCTACTTCTGAAAAATCATGTCCACCGCAGTGTAGCCTGCCTTAGCGGTGGTTCTAGCGTGAAGGTGGCACACCTACCTGACTAGCTAATTTTCCCGCCTGTCCAGTTGCCAAGCATGTCCTGGACAAAGGGGGGCGGCTGTCTCTCCTTGTGAGCAGATACAGATTCACATTTCAAAAGCAGCTGCTCCTTGAAGCCTGCAGGCCAAGCAAAGCTAATCAGCAGGTCATCCTGTGGGAGGGGATGTTACACCCTCTTCCCGCACAGGCTTTTGTTCTGGGCCTCCTGAGATCAGAGGCTCTCACCCTTGGAGGTCAGAACAGACACTCAGATGGCAGGCTGGCAGAAACGAGTCAGGGAGCACACCAGAGGCTGGTAGGATGTCAGGGAACACATCTCTAAGGTGCCCTTTGGGTGTATGTATCGTAAACCCATCACTGGAATCAGTGTGGGTTTATCAATATGAGATGTTTGATACCAAACATCCCTATTTTCAGTGAAGGAATCATGTAGCTGGGGAGCTCGTTTTCACCAGTGTGCAGCACTTGTTTTAAAATGGGTTCTCTGTTCACTTGCACCGGCAGTAATAGGATTGACCAGCAGTGGGGCTCATCTGATTATGCAGGTATACCCGCATATGTAATATTCAGCACCTTGCTTTAGGGCTGTCAGGCCTGCTGTAGGGGTGAATTAAAAATATCACATGCAGCGTTAGGGGACATGGCACATAGGGAAGTGTGACAAGTCAAGATTTCGCTTTTGTCTGCACCAAGACAATGGCAGCCTTGCATCCGCTTGGTGAGGGGTTCCTTAGGGTGGCATAATTCGTGCTGCTAACCTTAGGGACCCTCTTTATTTCATCAAGCCCTGGGTACCAGGGGTACTATTTACTAGGGACTTATAGAGGATGCTAAAGGTTTTGCCAGTTGGGGAAACAATTTTACGTTTCTTGGAAAGAGCTCATGGGACCTGGTCAACAGGAACTCAGTGCAACTCTAGTCGAAAGCACATCAGTTACCAGGCACAAAGTGGGGGTGCTATCGAGGAAGAGGGACAGACGGGCTTATAAAGGTCCACCATATGGGCCTAGTCTAAGTACCAAACAAACAAGTATGCAGTTCCTAAGGGGGGAGTAAAGGTAAAAAGGAGTAGGCGGGATCCTTTGGTGGCTAACGAGAGGAAGGACGGGCAATCCTTCCTTTCAGAATGAGGGCCCTCACACACCCAGCCCGCTGGGTGTCATGCTTCATCATTGGGCATGCTCCTCGTCAGGTCGGCGCTGCAATACCCGACTGGCACCATATGTAGGGGCTCTTTGGCGGAGACCTTTTATTCCTTGTCGTATGGTGCAGTGGGTGTAAGGGGCCTTAGAAGGGTAGAAGTGCAGATTCTAGTAAACCATGCGAGTTAAAACAGGGATTTGGAAGGGTCAGGAAGAATAATTTTAACAGTCCTGCCTTCCACCTTGGTTAAAACATAATGTGCGTCTCTCTGCAATGAGGTTGCAGATTGTTAAGCTACGATTACTTTTGTCGACATGTTTATTCCCTATTAGTCAGGTGGATTTGGCGGCAATTCTTCAGGACCTAATAGAAAGTGATGTATCTATACTAGAATCAGTGGTAATTTGGTGTATTAACCTAGTTTTATCATCTTGTTGCATCAGAAGGGTGTAGTATCCGTAGGTGCAGTAGCCAATCTATAATGAAAAAATGAGAATATCATTTCATTCATAACGATTAAGGAGGATCACGCCAACAAATTCCCCTATGTAACATCCCTATGCGTTTAACGTGGCAATTGCTTACATAACACAGGTCAAACACTATTTGTGTAACTATAGTGTCTAGTGCGATTGGTAAAACGCGTTAAAAAGTAATGTGGCAGCAGCATGGTGAGATCCAATAATTCACCTAAAGGTTAAACATGACTGGCCCCATCGAGTCACGGCATGGAATGGACACGTTAAAGTAAAGAGTGTCCTAAAGAGAGGGCCAAAGGTGGTATACTGTAAGAGGCAACAATGTTAATAAACAGGGTCTTCACTCAATGTATGGAAAGGAAGACCCAGCGTCTGATGTTACAAGGGGGGCCGGGGTGGCTGCTTGTCCGGGCTCAACCTCGAGGTCTGTAAAAACACGGTGTGGGTGGCGTCAAACCCACATGGACCCAAGGACGTGTGATGGCCCCGGGAGGTCGAACACTCAGTCCTTACCATCAGGTCGCATGCCGGCGTGGCGGCATCACTTAGTGAGGAATTGTGATATACGTGCCTTGTGGTAGTGTACTGCTGATACCCAGTAATGATATCAGAACCTTGACCCTCGAGAGGCTCTACAGTCATAGAACACCGCTGGTTCTTTGGTTGCATAAATTCCATTCCCACGTATCTAAATCCCTCTGTCACCACTCGAGCCATACAAGTTTTGGGAAGCCTCGAACTCGAGCCCCAGAGGACGTATATCAAGGACTTATCCTAGTTTATAGTGTACCCTGAATATTTTTGATACTTGGTGAATATTTGAAGCACTCTGTGTAGGGAAGAGTAAGGGCGCGCCAAATAGAGGAGACTATCATCTGCATAGAGGGAGATTCTATCCTCCCAGTCCTCTGTCCATTTAAGTCCTCTGATAAGCGGGTCACCCCGTATCCACACCACTAGGGGTTCCAATACTAGAGCAAATATCAACGGGCACAGGGGGCACTTTCACAAAAAGTTGCCAAGACATGAAAATAATCAAAAAATAGACTAATTAGATTCACCATTCATAACGAGCTAAAGAGCAAGATGCTACATATTGGTGAAGGGCAATTACATTTAAAGATTGACAACACTGGATGTACAATGTTAAGTTTCAAAAAAATGATTCTTGCTATTTCCAAGATAAAAACAGGAGCTAGGAGGAAAAGGTCAGTGTTTCCTTGCTACTCGATGCATGGCCATATGAGCTTTTCGGCGCTCAAAAGCACACACCAAAGCTAGTTTTGTAATAAAAAAAGAAAAAAGTTACAAACTACATATCAACCAGTTTCTCTACAAACCTTGGTGTTTAGATTTATACACAAATGCCATTACTAAATCTTAAAATTCAGTTGAAAGCCATGGGAGTATAGTTACCTTTGACAGATTAAGCAGCACTTGAATTGAATATTTTATAACTTCCATACAAGGGATGCTGCGGTTACAGCTCCGGATTAAAATGAAAATGTTAACAATTGCTCCACTCTGAGCCATGTTTTCACAACAAACTGAGGACAATCTGGTTGCAACCTCTGAAAGAAAATATCAAGTGTTTACACATGAATTACATTACATTTAATATACATTTAGTCTGGGAAATTACACTTGGAAGCACAGATTTCATGGATGCACAAAACAGTGTTCAACATGGAACTGGAATTCACGGCCAAACTCTATTAATAGCAATTGAGTTTCTCAAGTGACTCCCAAGCATTTGAAATCTATGAACAAATCAGCAGAAGGCCACTGACTGCGATGTAGATGTAGCAACATTACAGGGAGGAGAAGGTAGGCTACATGCTAAATGCCTCAAGAACTAGACCAAAAGCTGAGTGAAGGCCTGGAGAAGGGCTACATCAAGTCAAAAAGGCTGAGAAGATCCGATGGCTTTCTTGCAACTCTAGGAAGAGTGAAGAGAGCTCTGAATGCCAAATGAACAAGTTACTTACCATCGGTAACGATATATCTGTAAAAAAACATTAGTAGTGATAGATTCCTTACCTTAGAATTACCCCCAGGCGTCAGACTGGATCTGGAAAGTTTTCGTCAGCAGTACCCCTGTGTGTCGGTAGGTGGAGTCATGTGGCTTTGCGTCCGTCGTTGGCGCAGAGATGACGTCGCTGGCGCTACTTAATGCCGCCCACGCGCGCTCACATCAGTTCTGTACACGACTTTCTGCACCAGGAACGCAGAGCCATGCAAGTTACTGACCACTGGTGCATTGAAACTAGGGCCCTGAAAGGGATGACCTTAACCCTAAGGAATCTATCACTACTAATGTTTCTTAGAGATATATCGTTACTGAAGGAAAGTAACTTGTTCATCTGAAAGAAACACATAGTGATAGATTTCTTACCTTAAAATAGATAGCCCAGCAATACCAACCCCGGTGGTGGGTCTGCGAACCAAGATCACACCAGGAAGTCTTGGAGAACAGATCGGCCAAAAAAAGCAGTCTCTCCGGACTTGGCTGTCCAGGCAATAATGCTTAGTAAACGTGTGAAGCAAGGCCACGGTGGCTGCCTGGCAGATGTCTTGCAGGGGGACACCACGTCCCAATGCAGTAGTAGCTGCAGTAGCTCTAGTGGAATGTGCACGCAGCCCAACCAGAGGTTCTTTTTTAGCCAAAGAGTAACAGGCTTTGATACACAAGACAACCCAGCAGGAGATAGTCCTCTTGTGTACCGCCCGACCTTTCTTGGTGCCAACGTTGCCAACAAAGAGTTGGTCATCCACCCGAAACTGTTGTGTGCGGTTGAAATAAAATGAGAGTGCACGTTTTGGGTCCAGACGGAGCCTCGCTTCCTCTCAGAAGGATGCGGAGGACGAAAGAAGATTGGCAAGGTAATAGTCTGCCCAATGTGAAAAGTCGCAACAACTTTTGGCAAAAAGGAAGGACGGGGCCTGAGCACAACCTTGTCCAGATGGACCAATAGAAAAGGAGGCTTACAAGCCTGGAGCTCACTCACTGGCCTAGCGGAGGTGATGGCCACCAGGAAGGCAGTCTTCAAGGTCAAGAGACGAAGAGGACAGTTGTGAAGGGGCTCAGAGGGAGCGCACATCAAGTATGTAAGAACCAGATTCAAGTCCCCACTGTGGCAGCACGAAAGGAATAGGAGGAAAAAGGTGTGTAATGCCTTTGAGAAATCTATTTACAACAGGGGACTTGAAAAGAGAAGGCTGATCAGGGAGCCTGATAAAGGCCGAAATAGCAGAAAGGTAGCCCTTGATAGTGCCCAGAGCAGAGCCCTGCTGGGCCAAAGAACTTCTGAAAGAGGGGCAGAAAGGGGGATCCACAGACTTTGCTGTGCACCATGCCACAAACTCGTTCCACCTGCAGGTGTATACCACTTTAGTAGAGGGACGCCGGGCTGCCAGAACGACATCACAAACTTCAGGAGGAAAATCGAAAGGAATCAACTGCCGCCGCTCAATCACCACGTAAAGAGGTGGAGGCTTGACAGGTTCGGGTGGAAGACCGTCCCCTGCTGCTGCAACAGAAGATCCTCGCGAAGAGGCAGCCTGATCGGAGGATCGATGCTCATATTGAGTAGCTCGGGATACCATACTTTGAGCCCAGTCCGGGGCCACAAGAATTACTTGTGCATGGTCGCGCCTGATCTTCTTCAGCACTCTGGGCAGAAGTGGTATAGGCGGAAAGGCGTACAACAGATGAAGTGTCGCCGAGCGAGTACCGCCTTGGAAATTCCAACGTGCAGAACTGATGACATTGCGCGTTCTCTTCGGTGGCAAATAGATCTAAGCAATGCTATCTCCACTGCTGAAAGAGACCTTGCGCCACCTCCGAGTGAAGTCGCCATTCGTGATCCATCATGCACCCCCGGCTGAGTTCATCCGCCCTGGCGTTCAGAGAGCCTGCAAGGTGTTGAACCACCAGGAACGCCCTGATGTTCCAGCCATGTCCAGAGGCACAGAGCCTCCTGACATAGGGCCTAAGACCCCACCCAGCCTTGCTTGTTGCAGTACCACATGGCGGTGGTGTTGTCTGTGAACACCTGCACTACCCTCCCCTTGACAGAGAGAAGGAATGCCTTCAATGCAAGCCGGATCGCCCAAGCTCCAGAAGGTTGATATGGAGCTTGGACTCCGCCGGAGACCAGAGGCATCTGATCTCCGCCTCTCCCATGTAGCCACCCAATCCCAGAAGGTATGCGTCCGTCACCACTGTAAACTCCAGTAGGAGAAGGGAGAGGGATCGGCCGTCGACCCAATGCCAGTTCGTGAGCCACCGCTCAAACTGTTGTGCAGTGCCCTCCAAGATCTGGGCGCGATTGGACAGGATCCCCTGATGCTGCGCCCACTGGAACTTCAGGTCCCAATGCAGAGCCTGCATATGCCATCTGGCATGATCGATCAGCAGGATGCAGGAGGCCATGAGGCGCAGGAGGCCATGAGGCCCAGCAGCCTCAGGGTCACTCTGACCGAAACCCGGGACAAGGGCTGAAAGGTCAGAATCAGAGCCCGCATATCCCGGACTAGCTGTTCGGGAGGATAGATTCGAAACTGCGCCATGTCCAGAACTGCTCCAATGAAGAAGAGCTTCTGAGAGGGAATCAGGTGTGACTTCGGCATGTTGATGGAGAACCCCAGCAAATGCAGGGGGTTGGCCGTAATCTGGAGGTCGGAGACGACTGGGACGAGCCCGCCTTCAACAACTAGTCGTCGAGATAGGGGAAAGACTGAACACCCTGATTTGCGCAGATGAGCTGCGACCACCGCCATCACTTTCGTGAACACCTGAGGGGCGCTGGTAAGGCCAAAAGGGAGCATGGTGAACTGAAAGTGCTCGTGGCCTACCGTGAACCGTTGGCCGTGTCGGTGGGCCCGCAGGAATAGGATGTGGAAGTAAGCATCCTGCATGTCCAGCGTTACCATCCAGTCTTGTGTATCGAGAGCAGACAAGACCTGAGCCAAAGTGAGCATCCTAAACTTTGAGGAGGAAGCGACTGACATTCCGGAGGTCTAAGATTGAACGCAGGTCCTTGTCCTTCTTTGGCACCAGAAAGTAGTGGGAATAACAACCACGACCTACTTCTGGCATTGGAACGCGCTCGATGGCCCCCTTGACCAAGAGCGCCGCAACTTCCTGCTGAAGAAGCACCAAGTGATCCCCGACATGTGGTGGTACAGAGGTGGCATGGCTGGAGGAGTAGTCTAGAAGGGGAGGGAGTAGCCCCTTCTGACTATCTCTAAAACCCACCTGTCCGATGTGATGGTGCGCCAGTGGGGAAGATGATGGCGAAGTCTGCTGCCCACTGGCGTTTGATGGGCCTGAAAGTTCGGACTGGGAAGGTTTGGAGGCAGTAGTGGCCGGGGTGGAGGTGGACTGACCCACCCGCTGGTCCCTTGATTCGCCACGGCGGAACCCGCGTCCGTGCTGGGATTGCTGCTGCGCAGGCTTGTAGCTCTGTTGCGAAGGCTACAGGCGCCCCTTCCTGTACCACTTGAGGAGCGAAAAGCAGAAGGCGGAGGAGGGCGGACTGCAGAGAGTCCAAAGGACTTGGCTGTAGCCTGTGAGTCCTTAAACCGCTCCAACACGCTATCTGCTATGTCGCTGAAGAGGCGACGGCCATCAAAAGGCATATCCATAAGTGTGCTTTGGACATCCCCCGAAAATCCAGTTGTCCTCAACCAGGCGTGGCGTCTAACCGCCACCGTCATTACAATCGATCTGCTCAGTGAGTCGGTGCAGTCTAGGCCACAACGAATCATGAACTTAGCTGCGTCTCTCCCCTCTGCAACAGCCTGGGAGAGAGCTGTCCGGGACTCCTCCGGACACAGGCAGCACTTGCGCTGCCGTATCCCACAGAGAGTGGCAATAACGGCCCAAGAGGCATGCGGTGTTCACAGACCGCAGCGCAGAACTAGCAGAAGAAAAAAATCTTCTTTCCCAACTGATCCTGTTTCTTGGACTCCCTATCCAGTGGTGCGGAAGGGAAGACGGTTGGGGAAGCAGAGGCTTGGAAAACTAAGCTCTCGGGGGTGGGGTGTTGGGAGAGGAAAATGGGGTCATCCAGAGTTGGGCGATGGCGTTCCTATCCAAAGGAGCCCCTGTGGTGGGCCTGGACCAGGTGCCCAAAAGAATGTCAAAAAGTGCTTCATTGAAGGGAAGCAGCAGCTCCGCAGAAGTAGCTGGCTGAAGCAGGAGGTTAGTCCTGATGGCCACAGTAGGGAGCACGAGGTGGTATGGCCTCGGCCGCCCTACGCAACACCACAGCATAACTAGCACCCTCCTCCGTAGCCACGGTAGGAGACAGCATGCCAAGGTCTGGTGAGGTATCCAGACCACTGGCTTCCCCCAACTCCTCAGCCCAGTCCTGTTGATACTCGCAATCAGCTGCGAGAGGGTCCTCAGACCACTCCCAGTCCTCCCCTTCCTCCTCAGGCCGTTCAACAGGCCTAAAATAAGGAGCAGGGACATTGGGGATAGAAATCCCTGAGCAACGTCGAGAACGGCATCGATCGATGCCGGCCCGACGCCGAGTCCACTACGAGCCTGAAACCGGGGTCAGCGTCGTCCTGAGGAGCGGGCGACGTTGGAAGTGGTGCCGGTGGGGTCGACGTTGGTGGAGATGTTATAAGGTCAACCGGCGTCGACCAGGATCCAGGGGGCTCCTGAGGCACTGAGGCCGGAGCCGGCAGCGACGCCGGAGCCACCGGCGATGAAAGGGGAGGACCCCCAGTTGGGACCGCGGAGCCCGAAGGCACACCAGCGGGATCAGACGGCCCAAAGAGGCGACCCATGGCCGACGAGAATTTCTGTGTTTGGGCCGGAGTCGCCGACGGACCCGGGAAAGGCAGGTAGGCTGGCAGCGACACCGTAGGCTCCGCCGGAGGCACCACCCGCATCCTCAGCCACATCGCGCGACCGGCGAGGGGAAGCAGAAGAAAGACGACTTTTCTTCGACTTCCTGTGCTTCGCCTTACCTGACCCCAAGTGCGAAGACTTTGATCCCGAAGACAGATGGTGATGACTGCGCATAGTCCCTCGACCTCCAACGGGACCGGGACCTCGAACGGCGTGGATCTTCCAGCAGCTTTCGAGACCGCTTCCGCAAAGACTTTGGCGCCATGGCCCAGCAGTCGGGGCACGGCTTGGGGTCATGGTACCGCCCCAGGCTGAAAAGACACACGGTGACATTATACGGTGACAGCCATCGCAGGACTTAAAACCGGGCATCCTAACTGCACCAGGAGTCGAAGACTCAATGAAAAAATAGAGACAAAAAGGCCTGAAAAAGTGAGTTAAAAATTGACTGGTTCCTGCTCTTCCCGATCTGCGCTTGCTGGCGCGGAAAAAGAAAGAACTGACGTCAGCGTGCGTGAGCGGCATCGAAGTAGCGCCCGCGACGTCATCTCGGCGACCACAACACCAACGACGGATGCGGAGCCACACGACACCACCTACCGGCGCGCAGGGGTACTGCTGACGAAAACTTTCCGGATCCAGTCTGACGCCTGGGGGTAATTCTAAGGGAAGGAATCTACTACGATGTGTTTTTCAGATTTCTGAGGCATCGGGAGAAAGATCATAAACAAGTATTAAGACCAAGATCCTTGTTCATATGAGTGTCAAAGTAAACTTTTAAAGATGAGGCACAAGGTCAATCTCATCATTGGGAACAATGTATGTCTCCACAGAAGAACAGGACTCTACCTTAATTAAAGTATGAGCAGGGGAAAAAGAATTCTGAGCCAGTATTTTGCTTGTATTGTGAGCATATGTATCGCAAAGCCCCATACCACCCGCAGCTCCCTTTAGTGCCTTGCTGAGTTAACTGAAGCCTTGATTTTGTTTGGGAGTGCAGCACAAGTTGGGTCCTCTCAAAGCATGGAGGCTATCACTTGCTTTTTCAGCTCCTAGACTTGGCACTGCTGTATTTGAACAAACAATGATAAATCAGAAAATTAGCTTTTTGGTCCAAAAGATACACCAACAGACTTCAATATTCCACACTGTATTACCGTGCTCATTTGTCAGGGTGGTACAAAAAATTCTGGCTCTGAAATAGTTATAAAGCTGTACAAGTCTGAATGAAAAATGACTTACCATTGGTAATGATAGTTCTCGTGGATACCATATTTTGCAGTAGGTTACACACCAGATGAGATTTGAAACTCCCCACCCAATGGCAATAGCTTTCCTGAGCCACCACATGGCACTAGAAGGCCTCAGCTGCGACTGGATGTCAAGGAATCTCAATACGCAAGGTGCCAACTGGTGCACTGACATCAATTCATGGTACTTTTTCCATGCCCCATCAAGGCATGCCAAAAGCATCAATAAGGGTGACAATATGGATTAGTCACTTACCTGTAATCCTGTTTATCATCCAGGGATATACTCATCAAAGTCATAATCTATGAATAATCCCCGCTATTTGCGGAATCCCGGAGCATATAGATAATACATATATATACATATATATATGCATATGTGAAAACATATACATGCAGCCTAAAATGTTTCCAACATGGCAAAAATGCTGAAAATTACATAGGTTTGCATTGTAGTACCCCTAACCCATAAGGAAACAAGCATTTACAATGCAATGGTCTCGGCATTGTTAAAGTTAGAGCTATTGGCATTGCTCATGACATTATTTTTGGTTTAAAAACATCTCTCTCTCTCTCTCACAAAAAAAAGACTTATTTTGGTGACAGAGACAGATGTTTTAAAAACAAAAATAATGTCATGAGCAATGGCAATAGCTCAAACTTTAACAATGCCGAGACCATTGCATTGTAAATGCTTGTTATGTCTCGCGAGCGAGACTGCGCAAGCGCAGCCATCGCTAGCCGAGACCTAAAAAGGGGGGGGGGGGGGGGGGGGCTTGGAGAGAAGCATTATTAATAGTGGGTCCACTCTACTGATAAATCATATGAGCCTGGACAGTGTAGGCGACAATCTTTAATACTACTCACTCCCTTATTTTGATACAGGAACCTGCGATCAGACATGGTTAACAAGTGTGAAAAAAATTAAGTTATACTATCACAGTAGTCTTTTCTTGCCGAATAATTTAGTCAACCATGCCGCATAATTTAGTTTGTCTCCAACCACAAAATACTAGTGGCCCTACTCAACCAAACCGCCAAAACAGAATATTTAGGAGGAGGGGGACTTGAAATGCAGTACACTAAACAAAACGAGCAGTTATCTGGCCAAAGCCAACAGAGTAAAACATGACAATTTCAAATTAAGACGAACCCAAACGTGTTGTTCCATGAAGTGTTGACTCTGTACATAACAGATGTTTGTCTGAACTGCAGCCTCATTAGTATCCACATATTACCTGTACGCAAGTTATCCTACCACTCCTTACATGCTGATAAATTAAAGTTCTCCTCAGCCAAAACAGAGAACATAAGTGCCATCGCCACTATCAGACCTTCTCCTCCTAGACCATGTGCCCGCCAAGTCGCATCCATTCTCTCACGGTCTTAGGCCCCGCGATTATCTTTCACAGGTTGTAATTGCCTGCAAACTCTGCTGTCCACTCGTTTGATATGGGATATGACGCCAGTTAAGGGGCTCCCAACACCTGCTCGCATAATAGGGTGTCACTAGCCAATTTAATAGCCCTTCTATGAATGTTTAAACTGTTTCCATCCTCTCGCTTTCAAATGGTTAACACCACCGCCCTTGCCCCACCAGCGCCTCCATTCTGCCACCTCACAAACTGCCCCAATCCTCTCGCTCCACAGTAAGGCCCACTCTCCTTTGACCGATTCTGTCCTGCGAGGTTCCCTCCACCCAAAGGCCTCCGGAGGTACCGGTACCAAGCTCCCATCCTCTACAAAGCCTGTGACTCTTTCTGGGGTTCTTACTTGTCCTTCTCGGTACCGAAGATTGATGCAAGATACTCCGCCATGTTCTGTTGCTGCTCCGCACCGCCGCCGCCGAAAACGAAACGACTTCCGGCCTCTGGTAGCCGTCACAAAATCGACCAAACGTCACTTCCGCTAGATAGTTTTACTCTGCGCATTGAATTGTGGGTAACACAGTTAACGCCATTCGGGTAGAGAGGTTTTATTATACCAACGTTATAAGGAACTACAAGTACCAGAATGCATATTCCCGAATACAGCTCGGCCTAGCTCCCTTCGTGCACCGTCCCGATGCGCGTTTCCGTCTACCCGGAAGTGGCTTTCTGTGCTGGTGCGCACTAAGAAGAGGCCGAGGAAGGAAGGAAAGGATCGTCTGATGGTGAGTGAGTCCTGAAAGAGGTTCGGTCTGTCCCGGCGTATTCCGCTCTCTCGCTTTCCGATAACGTCCTGTCCCCTGAGGGGGAGGAGGCAGGGAGAGAAACAGTGAAGAGGGCCAGGAAGGGAGCAACGGAGGGGGCAGAATTAGATTGGACGGCGATGGGGGGGGGGGTGTTCGGGGGACGGTAGAACGGGAAAGGCAGAAGGGGACATTTTATGGGTCATTAGATAGCGTGTGTGCGCGGGAGCAACGCCGGGGCACCACCACCTTTCTCCGAGGCACAGCAAAAATGCCTCGGAGAAAGGGAGCCTCATTTTCGGATTTGGGGGCGTGTTTTGCTGTTGTCTCCTCCCTGAGACTTCTTGCAAAAAACACGCCCCCGATCCGAAAAGGACGGGGCTTCAACGGAGTGACTGGACCTCTTCTCCAGTGGCTGGCCAGCATTTAAGAGGCCAGCCAATGGAGAACAGGAGAGAAGAGGGGCGGGTGCAAGCCCCTCTTCTCAAAGTCACTCCAACTCATTAAATCTCGGAGCGAGACTGCGCAAGCGCAGCCTTTCGCAGCCGAGACCTAAAAAGCGGAAGCACCGATTTAATAGAGGTTGTGATCTGAGCCTCTTTTGAAACGCCGAAGTCAGGCGAGGCGCCTGCGATGAACTCATAAAAGGGATCTGTGTGGGGTCATTTAGGGGCTGGGTTCCAGCGTGGTTAGGGTCAGCCGCGCGCACTCCGGAGATGGGAGGCTGCGGGGGCATTCCTTCAGGGCTGCGAGGGGTTAAAAGCTGAAGCAAGTTACTGACAGGCAGGGCTGCTGGTGGGCTTTATTGTTCGGCCCCCTTTCTCACGGCTCAAGAAACGTAACCCCCTCCCCAGCCTCGGGCCAGCTCCGCGGCACCACAAAAGCCAGAGCTTCCAAAGGGATTTATTTAAATGCCGTGCCTCTCTCAGCTCACAAAAGTCCGAGCAGAGAGGCCAGGCTCCGCGGAACCTGCTGCGGGCCTGACGAGGGCACCGGGGCTGCAGCCAGCGCCATCGAACCTGCCGCTACCAAGTTTAGGGGCGCTGCAGCCAGGGATAGGCCCACAGCAACTGCACTGAGCTCCGTCACATCTCCGGCTACTAAAGCCAGGGGCATCAAGTGGGCAATCAGTGCGAGAGTACCAGCTGCACCCAGCTTCATGATGCTGCAGCCCGGAGAGGTGCCACCAGGTCTTCAGGCAGTGGTGCGAGAAGCCGGTGTTCACCCAGTTTCATGATCCTGCAGTTAAGACAGGAAACGCTAGGTCTGCAGACAGTGGTCAAAGCACCTGGTTTCATGATCCTTCAGCCACGACAGGAGGCGCTAGATCTGCAGACAGTGGCCAGAGCACCTGCTCTGCATCCGGGGCAGAGGGGACTAGGTCTGCATCCAGTGTCATCAGGCTGCTGCCCGGAGTGGGCCACTGCGTTTGCAGACAGTGGCCAGCCGGGGGGGGGGGGGGGGGGGGGGGGGGGGGCTCGATCCTTGTAGACAAGCATTCAGAATATTAGCTTTACAAACGACATGCCTGGCACAGGAAATCTGTAAATATGCTTTGCAATAATAAAACGTCATAGAAATCGTTGCTTGCTTGGAATTCATCTCCTTTCTCTACAACAAACATTGTTGAGAGCCGCGACCCTGCCAGTGCTTAGTGCGACCCTGTGAGGTGAGGGCGTAAAAGAGGGTGGCGGACTTTACACTCACTCTCTGCTACAGCCTTACAAATCTTCAGCTCTTATCCGTAAAAGGCCCCCAACCCTCACGGCAGTAAAAGTGTCCAAATCCAGCACCTGGCCCACTACCCGACGCCGTTCTGTCCTCTCGACGCCCACCCTCTCTTCATCTGACATGGCGCACACCCGCTCTCAAAATATGGGCTTTCTGGCTGCTCTGTGGTCGTCGTTCCCGACAGACAGAAATGGGTGGGGAGGAATGGGGCAGGCGTAACACGCGTCTCTCTCGGCAGTTGGGGAGGACCCGTTTTCTCTCGGCGGGAGAGACACGTGTCTGCGGGTGGAGGGTGGGATTGGGCATTTCTCGTATGGCCGAGCAGAGGGGCCGATATAACTTTAATTCACGTTAACATGAGCGTGGGATACTAGGCGATGCCCGCTTATGTCGCAGGAGGCGCTAAAACATGAACGCTTTTAGGTACTGGGCACCACGACCACCAGTACAAAGCACCTCCAGTTGCCTCATGGCGTGAGTGTGTCTCCTAACAATGCAAACTGAACCACAAAATCTTACAAGATTAGCTATACATCACCTTACAGAGACAGAGGTGACCGAGGGGGAGGAGGCAGGGAGAGAAACAGTGAAGAGGGCCAGGAAGGGAGCAACGGAGGGGGCAGAATTAGATTGGACGGCGATGGGGGGGGGGGGGGGTTCGGGGGACGGTAGAACGGGAAAGGCAGAAGGGGACATTTTATGGGTCATTAGATAGCGTGTGTGCGCGGGAGCAACGCCGGGGCACCACCACCTTTCTCCGAGGCACAGCAGAAAATGCCTCGGAGAAACGCCACGTCCTTTTCGGATTTGGGGGCGTGTTTTGCTGTTGTCTCCTCCCTGAGACTTCTTGCAAAAAACACGCCCCCCGATCCGAAAAGGACGGGGCTTCAACGGAGTGACTGGACCTCTTCTCCAGTGGCTGGCCAGCATTTAAGAGGCCAGCCAATGGAGAACAGGAGAGAAGAGGGGCGGGTGCAAGCCCCTCTTCTCAAAGTCACTCCAACTCATTAAATCTCGGAGCGAGACTGCGCAAGCGCAGCCTTTCGCAGCCGAGACCTAAAAAGGTAGTACTAAACAATTGTCATACAATAATGCTTTAATGCCATAAAGCAAACTTGTAATTGCAGGCATTTGCCTGTAGGCTGCAGCAGAGTACTAATAAAAACCAAGAAAACTGACACCTTGCCTTTAAGGCATTAGAGAATGGGTACCGTGCCTTTAAGACCTGCAGGAGACCCCTTACTCCCATGATGCACCTCAGGTGACAGTTAGGTCAGTTCTTTTAACCGGCTACTTCTATGAGGATCCTGGAGCTTGAGCTCTTCAGTTTTTTGACTGAAAGGGATTTATTTGATACTTTCTCAGAAAACTCGACATTTTCTGACTCCTAAAGGCTTATTCTACTGGTTTTTTGGTCTTACCACAAATTTTTTCCAGTCAGAATGCTTGCCTTATTCAGGAAATGCCCTTCCTGTGGCAATAAGATGGCACTGGCAGATCCACACTCTGTGTGTATTGTGTGTCTTCCATCCTCACGCAATCCTGACCAGTGTCCCCACTGCCAGAAATTTTCCAGGCGTACTCTGCGTGACAGAGAGCGCATAAAACTTCTTGCCCAGCTGGAGAAGGACAGAAGCCATCATGGAGGTGACCATGGAGTCTTCAAACTACCTTCCTCAAGCAATCAACACCGAAAACGGCGACATACCTTCTGCTTTCTGGACTTAGGAGAGGTGGTAACAGGAGATTTGCCGTCGCCGAGACCCAGACACTCTTCAGCGTCGAGGGACGAAATCACCATCTCGACGTCGAGATTCTCCGCAGCATGCAAGTAAGTCAGCATTGAGGTACAGCACTTCGGGCTCGAAGGCTGTGGGTCCTGAGAGACCAGAAAAGTCTCTGTCGACGTCGAGGCTCAGGATCAGTCCAAGACCACTGTCATTCTTGGGAAGCAGGAAGTACCAACAGCAGCACCCTTATCAGATGTTCTGCTCTACCACCAATTCCACTGCTCTATTCTGCAAAAAACTCCATCACTGCCTGTTGCAGGATCTGTGCATGGGTCCTCAAATGCAGGGGAATGCGGATTGGGATATGCTGGGTTTGCAGGTGAAGGGTAGGGTGTACCCTTTTCCCACAATCTGAAGGAACCACTAGTCTGAAGATATGGACTTCCAGGCCTGTAGAAAAGAGGATACTCATACTCACACTTGCGAAACACATGCTCATTCACAGCAAATCTACTGCTGCTACTCTGGAGTTACAGGTGAAAAGGGAGGAGGATATGATGCCTGAACCAGGCGGCTCAAGTTGGACACTCTGTATACGCCAATGCCAGTGGAGGCTCTGGAGGCAGTGGAGTCTGCGCCAGAACCAATAGCACAGGCGACGCCCGTGGAGACATGGGCATTAATTCCAGTTATGGTGATGAAGGAGCCATGGACGAAGCACTAGAAAGGAGACATCCCACTTCTTCCAAAGCCTTCTCTTTAGGACAGGAATGAGCATGATGGTGGTGTGGGCAGAAACACCTAGGTCACCTACGGCCATCCGTCGTATGGGCTATAAAATATTTGGTCTCAAGCTCTTTGGCTGCCTTCAGATAAATCCAAAAGCAGAGGCCACATGATCGAGACTCAAGTCTCGGACAGAGACGCCACATTCAGCTATTGTGTGGGTATGTGATGGACATTTGTCCATCACACCCATGGCAGTGCCTAAACCCTGACTTTTTAGGTGGAGACATGTCCCCTCTATGCTGCACCATAGAGGTGTTTTGAGAGAAAATATTTGTTACATATGAAGTGTAGGAGAGTAGGGTCTGCTTTCTATGTTCACCCCCACTTTTTGCTTTTGCTTCACTGGTTTTCGACTTAGATGTGGCTGTGGGCCTGCTAATCAGACCCACAGCCCAGCTGTTCTCTCTCTAAACTAATACTATGTACTTTAGGTGCATAACCCAATTGGATATATCACCTTATAGGCCCCTGAACAGTGTACCTTAGGTACCCAGGGCATAGGTGTACCCTAGGCCTCCCAGGGGCTGCAGCATGTATTATGCCACCCCTGGCCTGGCCTTCCATTATGACACAACTGGCTGATCACTCAGCTGGGGCAAGGTCGTGTAATCACACCTTGCTTAGTTGTAGTATTCCTATACCTAACTTATATATAGACACATGTGTACCTATCAGCCACTCCTATGGCAGGCCTTAACAATCCTGGAGGCAGAGTGCTTGGTAACATGTGAGATGGTGCTCTAGCCTGAGCTGAGCCTGTCTGCAGCTTTCGGAACCATGTCCTTATAGCTGTTCTATGATATAGCCTACCATATACTCTTAAAGTGCCTTATAATCTTAAACGGTTATGGTAACTATGGTTTGGCTTTATCGAAACATGTCGTGTAAGGTGTCTAACACTGTGGAATAATACCCCCATGCCATTTCTGGACATGAGAATATTATTCCCCCCTTCTAGAGGGAGAAGACATGTTAAAACCTACTTACCCGGTTAAAGTTAACCAGAGCCCCAGCATCACAAAATGGATGCTGCTGCCACAGACACAAGTCTTACCTCCTGCTGCTGGGAGTCCTTCCAGCGAGGGAGGCCTGGACAATAGGTTTCCTGCCTTGGGGGGTGCGAGCACCACCCTAGACAGGATTTAGTGTAATGGGGCAGGGAGGGTTGAATGAAACTAGACACTGCCTGGGGCACACAAGGTGTCCCATGCATAGTCCAGTTCAAACCGGTGCTGGGGCACTCCAGCCCCAGCTCTGGCGCCAAACTGGACAAAGGAAAGGGGGTGTAGCCACTCCCCTTCCTGGTCCCACCCATAGGAGGGACCTTGCAGGTAGCCCAGCCCACTAGCCCAGTATATTAGTAGCTAGTTGGGCCCTGCTGAAATTAGTTTAACCTGAATCTGCAACTTGAACAGAAACTCTGGACCTTCGACATTCGACCTCAGGAAGAAGACTGAAGAAATCTCCCTTGTGGCCAAGGAGTGACCACCCTGGGCAACCAGGCACCATCCAGCGACCGCTGCTTGCTTTGCGACTGAATCCTACGAGGGACGACTGCAGAGACTGACCAGCGCGGAGACTTCCAGACACCTCTGACCCAGATCCACATCTCCAGCGAAGCTGAGACCCGTGGAGGCGACGAGGGACGTGGGACCGGCGACTTGGGAAAAGTGGCTAGTAACTGACTAGAGCGACTTCCGAGGCTCCCTCGAGGCTGTGCTTGGGGAATTGAGAAGCCCCACTCCCGAGCACCATCTGCAAAGAAGACCAGCTCCCCACACTTCACGTGTTCTGCGTGGGGCCCTTCTGCACCTATGTTGCTCGACGTGTTGTCCGGTTGCTGGCCCGTTGGCTAGTAACTTCTGTGACGACGAACTTTTGTTTTCATCTTGCTGGTCCGGCTCCTCCAGACTGGCGCCCGCTCCTCTGTGAAAGAGAAGCACCCCAGACCTTCCTGGTCTGCACCAGAAGCAAGTCCTCCATCCTGCGTGGGTTCCGATTGCCAAGGCTTGTTGGGTCCTGACTCGACTTCGACGCCGCCGACTGCAAGAGCCTTCGTGGGACAGCCCACCTCCTGGTCCTGGTCGTCCTCGACGCCTCCTGGTACCCGTGGCTGCTGCGACAAGCTTCACCTCTTCACCTGCATCTTCACGACATCGCCTGGTTCCTTCCTGGTTCCTTCCCGGCTCTTGGCTGGTGACCTAGACTCTGTCCCTTCTGCTTGCAGGTTCCTTCCTTCTTGATCCCCACCTTGGGATCCACCGGACACTCTTCACTGACTGCCTGTCAGCAACTTTCCTTTAGGCATCCATAGAAGTCCACGGCGAAACCCAACGCAAGTTCACACCAATGCACCCGCAGCCCGTGGGCTAGGTAACTTGAGTACTCCGGTGCTCACAAGGGTAGTGACTATCCTAGGGTCTAGTTTCCGAGTCTCGACTTTCTAGCTATACCAGAAGTGTCCTAAAACTGCTTATTTCTAACTGCTAGTGATTCTATCGACTTTTACGCATTACGCGTGAGTGTTTCCACTCCGCACCTGAATCCCGTGGGCCTCCTACTTCCTAACTGTTGGTAGTGTAGTGTAGCCCCAGCGATTCCCTAGGCCTAGGCCTATCCTGTGTACGTGACAGTGGTCCTTATACCACTTACTTAGTATATGGTTTGCGCGGCCCCTAGGGCCTAACTGTATTACTTACCTGTGTGATTTAATGTATGCATAATTAAGACTGTGTTGTACTTACCTCGAATCTCATAAAGAGTGCTGAGGGTTTGACTAGAATAAATACATTCTATTTTTATATATATCTGTTGTGGTGTCCTTTCATTTGGTATTCAAGGGGTTACATATGGTATAACAGCTGGCTTCACATGCCATTCAGAGTTTAGCCTAAGACTGCTCTTGTCCATGCTACCACTAGGATAGCTGGTCTATAAGGTTGACTTTACAACCAATCACCATAAGGGTTGTTTGGACGGATACAAGGTGTACACTAGAATTAGTGACATCATATATCAGGCCAACTTCTCACATGAAGTACCAGATCTGCGTAAAGGGGGCTAACAAAATCTAAATGGCATTAGGATACAGGGGTCATCTTGGCCCAGTGATGTCACAGCAGATCTACTTCTGGTGTCAAGATGAAGCCAATGCTCCATACTGATGACAAAGAGCTATGCTAGAAATTTCCAGATGCAGACTGGCATATGGGATATTCAAATATGAGAAATTTGCAGGTAGATGTATCCACCAGAAAAACAAGAATCACATCCTGAATATCTGCAATTCCCTTGTAAAAAAACTCTGTGCGGGGGAGTTATTTGTAAAGTCCAGGTCAAGAAGAAGAGTCATTATGCACTAAAAGTGTTCTGCAACCAACGCAGGATACTCTGCTTCCAGCAGCGAGTGGTCCAAGTACAGGAATACAAGGGCTTGGTGAAAAAATCTCTCTTTTGTGAAATCTTCTGGGAAATCCATCAGTAATGTACTCAGTTTGGGTTCTAGAGTTCTTTGGAAACCAAGCAAAATATTAGTATAAGTTGAATAAAGGAAAGGAATACAGTTCTTTCATCCCACTAATGCCGCAATGTCTTTTTTTGGGGTTTGCTCCACTTTAATGACTTGATCATTTGTGCCAGCATTCCTTCATTTATCGTTCCAAAGAGCCTTCAAATAAAATTATGGAGTGCTAAGTGGACACCTATAGCCACAATAGTCATTTGAAGGGAATACGCACACCACTGTGAACATGTGCTATCATCCCCCCAGCCCTCCCCGCGTCCCATCTGTTGACAGAAAACCGATACTAGGGCACTTGGAAATGAAGTGTTCTTACCACAAAGACACATTATTTTGAGTTATTGAGCTAGGGTTACAAATTTACAGATTCTCCTTTGGTGTCTGCACTGTCTACTTGGTATATTCTCTTTTGCTGCTATAATTACAAGGTTGCAGCTTCCTTCAAGTACAGTTTAACATTCTCACCATTTCCGCTTCTGTGTATCCGGTCTTTACTTGATTTATTTTTCCAGCCCCTGGGATCCCAACTGGCCTTGCTGAGGACAGACCATTCAGATTCTAGTTACTATCAAATATACCCTACCTAACATAGCGCACTCTCTAATGCAGGTAATGTTTATTTTCTACAATTTTGCAACCTCACACTGTGAGAAAGTGCCATCTTTCGTGCATGGTATTCCCCCACTTTTTGCTGAATTGCTGATGTGCTTTGACTGAGTGTGCCCTGGGTTCCTGCCAATCAGGTACCTAGGGCCTATGTTCCTTCCCTAAAACTGTGTTGAAACCTAAACCCAATTGGCATCTCTGGCCACATGTCAGCCCCTGGTAAATGGTACACTAGGTACCCAGGGCCTTGTGACCAGAGAAGGCCCCTAAGGGCTGAAGCACTTATTGTGCCACCCTTAGAGGCCCTGTACACTGACACACACACACACACACACTGCCCTTGCAGGCTGAGTGTCTGGGTGCAGAACAAAACATAACACACACTGCCCTGGCATGCCTCAGTCACCCCTCCAGCTGGGTGCCCTATGCCAGTGGTGTGGGTACAGGTGCATGAGCCCTGAGCCCCTACAGTACCCAGATCCATTCCTGGGCACTGTAAGTGCAGTGCTGCCATTAAGAGTATATGGTGCTGGGCGGTCGTCAACACAAACTCCACAGCCCCATGATGGCAACACTAAAGACTGAGAAGTTTGGTATCAAAATTCTCAGCACATTAAACCCACACTAATGCCAGTGTGGGATTTAATGTACAATGCACAACAGAGGGCATCTTAGAGATGCCCCCTGAACCTAACCTACAATACACGTCTTGTCTGAGGGGCTGCCTAGGTTGCCACACAGCAGACATGTTGCTGGACCCCTGCGTAGAGAGCCACTCCTGGGCCTGCCACAATGCACATCCTGTGGGAGGTGCTAGGTCTCCTCCCCCAGGATGGGCAGGGGAAGCTTCAAAGGCATGCCACCTTTGTGAGCTTCTCCAGGCCACTTGCTGTACTCAGCAACTGGCCCCTACCGTTTCTGACCCCCACTCTGGTGGGAAGACTGGCCGGAAACCCCAAGGAAGGAAAGGGGGTGTGCCTGCCTCTGCCAACCACACCCCTCAGGTGGGGGAGGCGAGGTGAAGCACATCTCCGGGCTCTCGCCATCTTGAAGATGGGGAGCCCTGCCCAATCAGGACTAGGCAACTGCCCCCCTCCCACAGGAGAGTGGCAGGATTTGGGGTGTACCCACCCCAGGGAAGGGACCAATTGATCCCTGCCCTTTACCTACCTGTAACGCCCCTAAAATTAGGATTTAGGGGCACCCTGAACCTTCCTTCCTCAGATCCAGATTCCAAAACAAGAAAGAAGATCAAGAAACAAGAAGACCTGCCGTGCAGCTGCTAACCCGGGGAAGACATCAACTGATTTGGCCCCAGCCCTACCGGCCTGTCGACAATCGTACCTGCTCATGCTAATCCCCGGCGTCTCCAGTCTGCAGCTACCTCAAAAACCCCGGAGGACCTGACTGCCTTGTGACTCTAACTGGGACTCCCACGAGCAGTGGTACTGCTCAAATCAAGTAACAAGCCCCTTGCATCAGCCAGGAACTACGACTCCTGCACACTCGGCACCCGCCAAGCCTGGCCTGTGCCGGAGTGGACAAAGACCACAAGGACGTCCCCCGGCGACTATGTCCCCGAATCCAGCACCCAAGGACCCACCTAGACGCTCCTGCAGCCTAAGAACCAGGGACCCCTCTCACCGCGACCAGCAGAGGGTAAGATTTCCCGACGCCAAAAGACACCCCTGCACGCGGCGGCCCCCTGTGCCCAACTCCTGGGTGCCTACCTATCCTCCAACTACCCAACTTACCTCTCGAAGTGGTGGTCGCACCTAAAGAATCTTCGTCCCAGAGCTTGCAGCCTTTGTTCGTTCTTGAGCTTCTCCATTTAAATTCATTGAACGCCCAACGGCTCAAAAGCACCCTGCACCCAGCCGCCCGAGAGCCCCTGGGAGTGCAACCTCTGTCCTAATCTACTTCCCCATTTGCCCTGAGCAAATGACCAGGAGCCCAGCTCCCACAGCCATGTGGACTGCTAGCCAGCAGCCACCAAGCAAAGGCCCCCTACCTCCCGTAAGATAACATTGGGCCTAACGAACAAGTTACTTACCTTCGTTAACGATATATCTGAAAGAAACATTAGTTAGATTCCTCACCTTAGAATTTCCCCAGGCTGGATCCGGAAAGATTTTTCGTTGGCAATACCCTTGCGCGTCGCTAGGCGTCGTCTGTGGCTCCGCGTCCGTCGTCGTGATCGCCGGGATGACGGAGTACTTAGACGCCGCCCTCGCACGCAGACGTCAGTTCTTGTACATACCTTTCCGCACCAGGAACGCAGAGCCATGCTAGAGACCGACACTGGTGCCAAGAATCTAGGGCCCTGAAAAGGATGACCTTAACCCAAGATATCGGTTCGCAGAACGGGGAGGATGGGTGGGGCGGTGAGGAATCTAACTAACTAATGTTTCTTACAGATATATCGTAACCGAAGGTAAGTAACTTGTTCATCTGAAAGAAACACGTTAGTTAAGATTTCTCACCTTAGAATGGATACCCCAGCAATACCAACCCCGGTGGTGGGTCTGCGAACCAAGATCACACCAGAAAGTCCTGGAGAAGAGAACGGCCAAAGAAGCCGTCTGTCCGAACTTGGCTGTCCAGGCAATAATGTTTGGCAAACGTGTGCAGCGAGGCCCACGTTCCTGGCCCTCAGCCCTACAGGAGGTTCCTTTTTAGCTAAGGAATAACAGGCCTTGATACACAAAACGACCCACAGAGAGATGGTTCGCTTGTGCACCGCCTGCCCCTTCTTAGCGCCCACGTAGCCAACAAAGAGTTGGTCGTCCACCCGGAACTGTTTGGTGCGGTCCAGATAGAAGGACAGCGCCCGTTTTGGGTCCAGACGGTGGAGCCTCTCTTCCTCTTTCGAGGGATGCGGAAAGAAAGTGGGCATGGTAACAGACTGGCCGAATGTGAAAGGCAGTTACCACCTTAGGGAGAAAGGAAGGACGAGTTCTGAGAACAACTTTGCCCGGTTGGACAGAAAGGAAAGGAGGCATAGAAGAGAGAGCCTGGAGCTCACTCACCCTTCTAGCAGAGGTGATGGCAACCAGGAAAACAGTCTTAAGAGTCAGAAGACGACGGGGACAATTATGAAGTGGCTCAAAGGGAGCGCACATCAGATAGGTCAATACTAGATTCAAATCCAACTGAGGCATTACGAAAGGGACAGGAGGAAACATGTGAGTAATGCCCTTAAAGAATCGAGAAACAACAGGGGATTTAAAAAGAGAAGTCTGATCAGGAAGCCGTAAGAAAGCAGAAATAGCTGAAAGGTATCCCTTGAGGGCGCCCAGAGCAGAGCCCTGCTGGGCCAGGGAAAGAAGGAAGAGGAGAACCTCAGAAAGAGGGGCGGAAAGGGGATCCACAGCCTTTGCTGTGCACCATGCCACAAATTTGCTCCACCCGCAGGCGTATACCGATTTTGTGGAGGGACACCTGGCTGCCAGAATAACATTACAGACTTCAGGAGGCAAGTCAAATGGCATCAACTGTCGCCTCTCAACCTCCACGCATGGAGGTGGAGGCTGGACAGTTGAGGACCGTCCCCTGCTGCTGCGACAGAAGGTCCTCCTGAAGAGGCAGTCGAATCGGGAGATCGATCGATAGACTGAGTAGCTCGGGATACAAGTATCTTCGTGCCCAATCCGGAGCCACAAGGATGACTTGGGCCCGGTCGCGCCTGATCTTCTTCAGCACTCTGGGCAGAAGTGGTATAGGCGGAAAGGCGTACAACAGACTGCAACTCCACTTGCGACGAAAAGCGTCTCCGAGCGAGTGCCACCTTGGAAATTCCAACGCGCAGAACTGCTGACATTGCGCGTTCTCTTCGGTGGCAAGCAGATCTAACCAAGGCTCTCCCCACTGCCGAAAGAGACCTTGCGTCACGTCCGAGTCCGACGCAATTCGTGGTCCATCATGCACCGGTGGCTGAGTTAGTCTGCCCTGGCGTTCAGAGAGCCCGCCAGGTGTTGAACCACCAGGATGATGCCCTGATGTTCCAGCCATGTCCAGAGGCACAGAGCCTCCTGACAAAGGGTCCACGACCCCACCCGCCCTGTTTGTTGCAATACCACATGGCGGTGGTGTTGTCCGTCAACACCTGCACTACACTTCCCCGAACAGAGGGAAGAAATGCCTTCAGTGCAAGCCGGATCGCCCGCAGCTCCAATAGGTTGATATGGAGCCGGGACTCCGCCGGAGACCAGAGGCCTCTGATCTCCGCCTCTCACATAGGGCCCCCCATCCCAGGAGGGACGCATCAGTCACCACTACGTGCTCCGGTTGGGGTAGGGAGAGGGATCTGCCACTGACCCAATCGGGGTCCGTGAGCCACCACTGCAACTGTCTTGCAGTGCCCTCTGAGATCAGGACATGGTCGGACCGGTTGCCCCGATGGTGGGCCCACTGGAACTTCAGGTCCCACTGCAGAGCCTGCATCCGCCACCTGGCGTGATGTACCAGCAGGATGCAGGCGGCATCAGACCCAGCAGACGCAGCACCAACCTGACCGAAAATCGGGACAAAGGCTGAAAGATCGGAATCAGAGCCTGAATATCCCAAACCCGCTGTTCCGGAGGATAGACCCGGAACTGCGGCGAGTCCAGAACCGCTCCGAAGAAAAGGAGCTTCTGGGAGGGACTCAGATGCAACTTCGGCACGTTGATGGAGAACCCTAGCAACTGCAGGAGGTCAACCGTAGTCTGGAGGTGGGAGACAACTGCCTGGGGCGACCCTGCCTTCAACAGCCAGTCGTCGAGATAGGGGAAGACTGGAACCCCTAATCTGCGCAGGTGAGCTGCCACCACAGCCATCACTATCGTGCATACCCGAGGGGCACTGGTGAGGCCGAAGGGGAGCACGGTAAACTGAAAGTGCTCGTGGTCTACCGTGAACCGCAGGTAACGCCGGTTGGCCGGCAGTACGGGGATGTGGAAATAAGCGTCCTGCAAGTCCAACTCTACCATCCAGTCTCCAGGGTCTAGGGCAGCCAGAACCTGAGCTTAAGGTGAGCATCTTGCACTTCCCCTTATGGAGGAAGGCGTTGAGCTCCTGAGGTCCAAGATAGGGCGTAGGCCCCCTTTGCCCTTTTTGGGAACCAGAAAGTAGTGGGAATAACAACCACGACCTACTTCTGGGCCAGGAACGCGCTCGATGGCCCCCTTGGCCAAGAGGGCCGTAACTTCCTACTGAAGAAGTTGCAAGTGATCCCCCAAAATTCAGTGGAACTGCGGTGGCATGGCGGGAGGGGTCGCCTCGAAGGGGAGGGAGTAGCCCCTTCGGATGATTTAAAACACCCACCTGTCCGATGTGATGGTACGCCAGTGGAGCAGGTGAGGGCGAACTCTGCCTCCCACTGGCGTGGAATGGGCCTGAAAGCTCAGACTAGGAGGGCTTTGAGGCAGATGCTGCTGGGGTAGATGTGGACGGACCGGCTCGTTGATCCCCTGCGCTGCCTCGGCGGAATCCACGTCCGCGACCGCGTTGGGGCTGGTTCTGCGGCCTGTGGCTAGATGGACGTAAGGGGGCGCCCCTTCCTTGGCCTCGAAAGGGGCGAAAAGCTGAAGTTTGCGGGCGCGGGCCGAAAGGCCCAAGGACTTGGCCGTAGCCCTGAGGAATCTAACTAACGTGTTTCTTTCATATTCCCTCTGCACCCGGCTGCCCCTGTGGGTGTAACAACTGTACCTACCTGCCCCGGGGGACCCCTGAGTCTATGCCCAGAACCTTCGAGTACTAACCCAAAAGCCGATAACTCACTTTTCTTCCATAGGGTAACATTGACTGGTTTCACTTGGAAATTCTTCTAAGTGTCGGGTTTTGAAACTTTAAAATATTCATCTAAAATCAGGCAAATAAAGAAAACAAATGTACTCACCTGCTATCAGGGGAGATCCCAGTGCTGGATCTTGGTGCCCAGCACTGACCCTGCAAAGTAATTACAACCGTACTTACCGCTAACTTGATTTTCAGCCATAGGATAACATTGCCTGGTGTTTGCCAGAAATTCTTCTAAGTGTCGATTTAGCAAACTTACAAATATTCGTTAAAAATCGCCTTGTTGAACCTGTCAGCCCTAGGGTGGTCTCCCCTTCCATTTTTGATCGTGCCTCATTTTTATGTTGGACTAGGTCTCCGGGCGCCTTTTCATTGCCAATCAGTGTTAAGGTGCAGGTGCTCCCTTCTCCCAAGATGGCTGCCACAGGCCCCTGCTACTGCAGAGTGGTCTTTCATAGTAGCACCCTAGCTGCCAGGAGCTGGCTGGAACCCCACAACAATGTTGCAACACCAGCCCGCCTTTTTGTCCCATAGGTAGAGTGGGGAAGCTCCTGGAATGTGCTGGAACCTTCTAGAAGGGAGGTGTGGTTTTTCTTTTGCCGCCTTGGCTAGAGGTCACCTGACCTAGGGCTACTTAAGTGAGGGAGGGAACTTTTTGTGGTGAGTTGGCCAGTGGGGTGAAGCAGAGCTGGAAGAATCCACCAGGAGTGGAGGCGGTAGGGCCTAGCCAGGGACTTATGCCTCTGAGAGTGACAGGATTTAGGTGCTGCCTCTTAAGTGAGTGAGGGACCCTGTGAAACCCACTGATCTTGCCCAGCAGTAGGAGGACCCAGAGAACCTCTGCCCAGCCTGACTAGGAAGGACCTAGTCGCCTTCTCCATCCCTACCCCCCTGTAACAGAACCCCTTAAGGGCGCCAGATACATCTGCGCCAACAAGACTTCACCTAACATCTGAGAACAGAAACTTACATGCCAAGCACTGAGACTGCGTGTCCAGATTGAACTCTAAACTTATATGCCAAGCACTGAGACTGCGTATCCAGACTGACCCCTGAAGCCGTATGCAAAGCAGATTGAAGAGCCACCGGGGATCGACCAGGTATTAGCGCTATGACCCCTGCGCTCCCTGACCTGGCCTGGGACCCCCGGCAGCGTGCTCTGCTGAGCACGGAACCCCCATCCTTAACTTGAGCACCCCCCTGTGACGTGGAAGCCAGCGCGCTCACCGCCGCGGCCCGGAGGCCAGAAGAAGTGCCCTGCAGAGTCGCGAGGCCCTTGAGAAGCCCGGAGCCCCGCCG
The DNA here is from genome assembly GCF_964204655.1 of Triturus cristatus. Classification (NCBI taxonomy): domain Eukaryota; kingdom Metazoa; phylum Chordata; class Amphibia; order Caudata; family Salamandridae; genus Triturus; species Triturus cristatus. The sequence goes on along the minus strand of NC_140586.1, from coordinate 380,822,244 downwards.
CTGCCGTCGCAGCTGCGTGAGAAGGTGTGCGAGGCCTGGGCCGAGTTTCCCCATCGTCGCTGGAGCGGACGCCTTCCGATGCCGAGAACGAGGTAAGCCCGGAGGCTGGGATTGTCCCTGGTGCGCCCCCTACTGGTTGGGAGCCACACCGCACCCTCAGCCCGGGTTCCCTCTCCGTGGGAGGCCCCCTTGTCTTCGCGACAGAGAGACCCCCGCCGAGGGATCCCTCCCTGGTGCCCCCGTGACTGCACTGAAGCGCGGTGCCCTACGAACTGCACCGGAGCCCGAGAGACTCGCTCCGCAAGTCCCGTGCGCTCCCTGCTGACAGCCCCGTGGGAAGCCTTGACTGTCCTGGAGTACGAGTGGCGCTCTGATATTCCTGCTCCGTTCTGAAGTGCTAAATGTCATCGCTTACGAGCAGCGCTATGTTAGTCATGCTCCGTAGTAAAATGCTAAATGTAATTGATTACGAGTAGCGCTCTGTTATTTATGTGCCATATTGAAGCGCTACGTGCTATTGATTACGAGTAGCGCTCTGTTATTCATGTGCCATATTGAAGTGCTACTGATTACGAGTAGGGCTCTGTTATTCATGTTCCAAATTGAAGTGCTACGTGCTATTGATTACGAGTAGCTCTCGGTTATTCATGTTCCATATTGAAGTGCTACGTGCTATTGATTACGAGTAGCGCTCTGTTATTCACGCCCATATTGAAGTACTACATGCTATTGATTACGAGTAGCGCTCTGTTATTCATGTTCCATATTGAAGTGCTAAATGTCATCTATTACGAGTAGCTCTCGGTGCTAGATGCCCCGTTCTGAGGTCGTCACCAGTTAGCGCGCACAGCGCTGTAATCACCCCCCTAAGGCGCTACAGAAAAGTGAAGCGCGCTTGGACACCTAGGTGAATAGTAGTTGTCCCTCAGGCAGTACTGATATTTCATGAATTGCATTTAGGGTATGACCAACTTTTATAGCTCCTGACTGATATGTAAATCGCTAGGAATTGTGTTATCAGCTTATGAAATGTACTGCTACCTCATGAACTGCATCTAACGTGATCTACTTGGATAAACTTGAGTATTTACCCAACTCCTACAGTGTGGCGTCACTTATTGTGTGTGTTCCTCGTCCCATGTGAGGTGCGTGTTGTATGGTTGCTTTACACACAGACCTTTGGGGGCCCGACCGCTCGTGTCACGTTACCGCCCCATAGGGCCTGGAGACCCCAGGTCCTACACGCCTGTATAACAAAAATGCATTCTTTCAACTGTTTACAGGAGATGCACCAGTGCTGGATCCAGGATCCAACACAGAGTAAGAAAAAGTAACAATAACCCTACTTACCTGCCAAGTGAATTTCCTCCCATAGGATAACATTGGTGATTCTATGTGAAAATGTTTCTAAGTGTCAACTTTTAAAATACAATAATATGTGAATGTCCATCAGGACCGCTTGGACTTCCCTTGAAAAGCCAGTGTAGCCCATCCAACAGTGGCAACACCGCATTATGGCCATGCCAATTGGTCGAGCCACAGTGTCTGCAAAACCAAGGATGAACTTCAGGATCGGTTTGAAGCATTCAAACCGCAGTTGTCCAAATCAGAAAAAGGCTTTGTCACATGTTTAGGTAAATTAATAATGGTCAGTTTAGCCAGCTCCAACAGGATGTGGACATAGCAGCTGACAACATTTGGAATGCAAATGGAAAGGCTGCTGAAAGTAAAGACATTTAACCCCACAAAGTACAGTCTCCTAGACTCCTGATCTAGGGTAGCCTTCAGAAAAGCTTTTGAATTCAGTTGAACAGAGAAAGCTTGTATCACAAGGCTCTCTTGAGCAGGGTATGAAAACAAAATATTGGGTGACATTGTGCATGCCTTTGTGGTCTAGCAACTTAATCGACTGTCAGAGGGTCTTTCCTTGTCAGCCAGGAAATGGTCTTTCCTTGTCAGCCAGGAAATGCTCTTTCAGTGCCCTGCTGAAAGGGCGCAAAGGCAGTTTTTAAGATTTGAGATAAAATATTACACTTTGCCCTAGTAATGGAACTTCTGCTGCATTTTAAACCACGATAGTGAGCAAAGACACTCTCTCTGAAAGATAAGAGGGGAGAAGTATCCAATCAGCTATAATCAGAGGCTATCACCTATAATCTTCATCAGACATGACAACAGCATTGGCGTGGGACCTGAAAGGTTCCTCCATACAAGGAACTCCCTGGAGTCCTAGTGAGGAGCTGTCCAAGGACTACTCATGAAAACAGGGCAGGACTTTGCTGAAACCAGCTTTGAAGGTGTGCCGGTATCAAAGGCAGCACTGACTCATGGGCTGGGGTACTAGGATGGGCAAAGACACTGCCGGGGATGCTGACACCAGAGAAGTAGAGGCGTGGAGCCAAGAGGCACAAAAGCTGAAGTTACCAAACAAGCAGAGGCTAGACCACCCTTGAGAAGTGGCCCAAGAGTACTGGGAGCATCCTGAGAAGATCGTGCATGGTTAACTGAAAGTTCTGGCCTACTTATGGTCGGAGTTGGATTTTCTAGCTTTGTCTGTTCAATGTCTCAATTGGTTCCAATTAACAGAGAAGGGCCTAGTGTCAGGCAATGATATCAGTATTCCAAACAATTCCAGGGGTGGGGCAATTGGAAGTCTAGGATTTCTACTTTCAATGTCATTTTTAAGTGCAGTATCTTTTGGGAGAATGTTCCCTGTCGGGTGACTTACCTGGGGGGAAATGTTTCAGCTAAACCCTGCAAGCCTTGACCAAAAATAACTGGGCTTCTGACTTCTGGCTCCTTGATTGCCTCCAGCTGCATTAAGAAACCGAAGTTGGTGGGCAAGCGGTAAAGTTCAGATCAAACACACCACTCGCAGAGGTAATTTGGGTGCAAGAAGATAATCATCTTCCTTCTGCAATAGGGTATTAAGTTCCACATGGAAGCGGAGGATGTTGAAGAGGTGGAAATGCTACTAAGAGCCCTTTCATAAACTGTTTAATACTTCTTTGGGAAAACAGAGTAGACCTGTATCAGTTCGCTAAATCTCAAGATTGCAGCAAGATGGACCCTAACGAACAAGTTACTTACCTGCGGTAATGCATTATCTGGTAGAGACCATCTAGCTGCAGATTTCTTACCTTTGAATTTCCCAGGCATCAGGACTGGATCCGGAAACATTTGCTGAGCAATACCCCTTGGGAGCAGCGTCGGGTTGCTCAATTCGACTCTGCGTGACATCAGCAGCATCCGCTATGACGCTGCGGTGCCTATACAGGCGCCACCCAGGCGCGCGGAAGTTAGTCCTTTTCTTTTTTTCCACGCTAGAAGCGCAGAGCCACGAAGTAACCGACGTAGTCGTGTGCAAAACTAGGGCCCTGAAAAGGGGAGTAACCCTAGCCCTACTATATTAGTTCGCAAAGTGGGGAAGCATGGGTGGGCCTGTAAGAAATCTGCAGCTAGATGGAGTCTCTACCAGATTATGCATTATCGAAGGTAAGTAACTTGTTCATCTGAAAGAGACGTATAGCTGCAGATTCCTTACCTCTGAATTAGATACCCAAGCCATTCTATCCGGGAGGTGGGTGCGGACCTATACCTAAAACTAGAAAGTCCTGTAGGACTGAGTGAGCAAAATGCCCGTATCTGCGGACTTGATCATCCAGGTAGTAGTGTTTTGCAAAAGCGTGCAATGATGCCCACGTGGCTGCCTGACAGATGTCTTAGACTGGGACACCCTGAACCAAGGCCGTAGTCGCAGCCTTTCCCCTGGTGGGTTGCTTCTTTGCCAGGGCATTACAGATCTTGATGCAGAGAATAACCCAGCGAGAGATGGTCCTTTTCTGCCCTGCCCTTCCCCACTCCCAAGTACTCCACAACAAGTTGGTTGTCCACCCAAAACTCTTCTGTGAGGTCAAGGTAGAATGACAATGCTCTTTTTGGGTCCAGCCGGTGGAGACGCTCCTCTTTTTCAAAAGGATGCAGGGGAGCAAAGAAGGTGGGCAGCGTGAAAGACTGATGCAGATGGAAAGGGGTGACAACTTTCGGCAAAAAGCATGCTCAGATGCGAAGCACTACCTTGTCCGGAAGGGACATAAGATAAGGAGACAAGCAAGATAGCGCCTGCCCTAGATGAAAACGAGGGAAAATTAATGACTTCATTTTCCCTCGTGGTGATCAGCAGAAAAGAAAGTCCTGCATTTAGTTTTGCTGGGATCCTCCAACACATTACTGCTTGTGTCAAGCGCCTTGTGACACGGACCTTTTCTTCCCAGGAGCCTTCTACCTGTTTCCATTGCTAATCCAGTTCTTCCTAGGCAGTTCTCAAAGGCAGTCTGCAAAACTGAATGAGGACTATACATGATGCTATCAGACCCAACAGTGACTTGTATTGCCTTGATTGTTTAGCAGCAATGGTCTTTGCCACTGTCTGCAACGTTTTCACCCTTTCCTACGATGGAGAAGCTCTTCACAACTATGTATCGAGTATTGCTCTCAGAAATTGTATCATTGTCTGGGGTTTCAACAATGATTTCTCTCAGTTCAAAGAAGCATTTGCTCCTTCCCTAGATGGCGCATTGATGAGCCAGCCCTCCACGCATGAGTACACCCGATTACCTTCTCGCCCGAGAAAAGCGGCAACAGGGGCAAGACATTTGGTAACATTCGAGGCGCTTGTTTGAGCCCAAAAGGTAGTCCCTTGAACTAGTAGTGTTGGCCGGCTACTGAGAACTGAAGGTACTTTCAGTGTTTGTGGAAGTATGTGTCTGAAGGTCCAGGGAGGTCATAACATTTCCTTCCTGCATAATCAGGATAATTTCTTATAAAGTATTCATCTGAAATGTCTGTTTCTTTAGAAACTTGTTCAGCTGCTACAGATCCAGTATTGATCTCCATTCACCCGTCTTCTTTATGATTAGGAAGAAACTGGAATAAAATCCTTTGTTTCTTTGCGATATGAGGACAATTTATATGGCTCCTTTGAAGAGAAGCATGAAGATGATGTTCCTTTTTTGGTGGACAAACAGAGGGTCTCTGGATGAACTGTACAGTTTGCATCACCCATTTGTTTGTTATGATCTTCGATGCAGGAGCAAAAAGGGAATTCCCCTCCCTCCACTTCTGAAAACTAGATGGAAAAGGGGATACAAGCTTGGAATTAAGCTCTTTTCCGAATGTCGTTTTTGCATGCTTGCGAGGAACCCTTCTTCCTCCCATAACAGTCTTTGATTCAGATTTAAGGAGTATCCTTGATTCTATCCAGACTGTCTTTGAGGCTAAAATGAACGTCCCTGACTTCCATAAAGAAAGAATCCTCCCCTGAAATTTTGGGATCTTGTTGAGCCACGGTAACTAGACATCTCAAATCTACGATACGGCAAAAGTCCTAATGCCTTTGCTGTGTCAGTTTAAATACTTTGCAAAGCCTAATCTATATGCTTGCTGAAACTAAAAAGAAGTGAGGCCATCAAAAGGCATATGCAGGATCTTGGATTGGACGTCCATACAGAAGACTGTAGGTACCCCCTGCCTGTTGGTGAAAACAAACCTGTGTTCTGGACATTCATTGCTGCGCCAATAATGACGGAAGAAGTAAGCTCCCGTTCCCTAAGACTGGCTCTTAACTTTTCCCTCTTATCTCCAGGAATGGGTTCCAGTAATGGAGAGATGACATGACAAATCTGGCGATCAAACGACCAAGAATTGCCAGGTTATTGGCTATCTTAATTGAGGTTGCGGCAATAGACTAAATTCTTCAGCCTATATTAACAATGTATTTGCTATCCTTATCTGGTGGACCAGAGGATGGCATTAATGGGGTCTTAGTTCTTCTCTGAGCTGCTTAAGAAATGACTGAATTTGGTTTTGAATGACCAGTGAGGCAACCTGAAGCCGAATCCCGAGCCTTATATATTTTCTCCAGACGAGGTATCACCACTGGAACTGCAGTTGGTGTCTTTATTAATTTCAAAGATTTCAACCAGACATAATCAAGCATGTGTATGAACTTAACAGACTTCCGCAGCTGCTCTTTAAAGTCGTAAAGTAAACATGGTTGATCTACAGACATCATTGGTAGGTTGAATTTCTTGGAAACTCTATTAATGAATTAAATTTAGACATATCATCTGTAGAATCCAGTGGATTTGGTGCATCATTTCCACTTGGGACAATGAATTCCCGTCTGATATCATATTGTCTTCCATCATCTTCTGGAAGTTCATCCTACTCTTCATCCATATTAGAATATACAGAACCATTAGAGCGATTATCCATGCTCTCTTCATGAACAGATCTGGAAGATGGTTTCCTTGGCAGTAGAGTAGGCGGTCGTAGCAAATGTTGGCGAGGAGGTGAAACTGGTAAAGGAGCAGGTGGAGTTTTAGGAGGTAACACCATTTTAGGATTATTGGCTGGTTTCTATGGTGATAACTTATTAAAAGTACCCATTGTCTGTTGCAACATTGATACAATGGCCATCAGCACTTGAACCACATCTGGTTCTTTATAATATCTTGATGCTGTCTCTCATAACAATTTGAGTAGTTTGATACTTTTATTCCTACTCATAAACATATTTGTTGTAGTACTCCTCATCATCCATTTCTTCTCCAAAACCTGGGACATAACTTACATCTAAATGTGTTGGGCTGTAAGCCATCATTGAGGCAAATTCACTAGCCTCCTTTTCCTGGACAGATTGCATTATTTGAGCTGGAGGTAAATCCGACACCTTTAATGGTAAAAAAAAAAAAAAAAAAATCTCAACTTAAGTATGCTGTTGACAGAGTGCCCGTCGATGGTATAGTCGTCGATGGTATGGTAGTCGTCAACAAGGATTTCTTTGGAAATAATTAATGCCAACCTGCTTTTTTTGTCTTACGTGTTTTAGTAGCAAAAGTCTTACAAATATTGCACTCTGATGCCTTATGAATTGTATAAAGGCAATACATACACCGAGAATGCAGGTCATCAGTGCAAATCTTCATTTTACCACAAAATAAACAAGGCTTAGAGACTTCTCTCTGTCAGCGATGATGACAGTTCATGACTGGTTGTTGTCAGATCAAATAATTTCTCTGGTCCAGGATATAAAGTAATCTTCCCTAAAAACAACTCACAGCACCTCAATGTTGAAGATAGGACTGGTTCGAACGCAGGGCAGACTATATAGTAACAATGTCAGGTTCACTTAAGGGTCATAGCAATTACACCAGGGGTCTACCTCACACAACATGTAGTAGAAATCTGAGCTAAGGTCGCCTTTAGGGGGAGTAGGAGAGCTTAAGCTTTCACCTCATTGGCTGAAGTTGGGATTTTTTTCAAACAAGGTGGTTATGCTACTAAAAATATTATGTTTCAGACCTATGCCCTTTTTACAATGTATACTGTATGCTGAATATTTTTACACTGTTTACTCCTATGTTAATGTAGCGGAGCTATCAAGACAGACGGCAGGCAGTTATTCAAGCATGTGAATATATAAAAGATCCAATGCTGGAGAAGGCAGTATTTACAACAGTTAAATAAGGCCTAGTGATGTGAACTGACCATTACAGCAGCCTTATATATAACAGCAATGGGACTAACGGGGTTGTTTGCTAGAAAAAGTAGTCACAGCCAGCTTTACTGAAGTTACATGAGGCCTATCTAGGTCCTCATTAATAGCAGGTACTGATTCAATAAACAATCTAACTAGGCGAAGGCTGTTTCATGATCGGAGGCCCCCTCCATGTTAAAGCATAAGAAACAAATAATAGGATTGTCATGCCTTTCACTCATTGAGTCTAAAAACTTTCTTTACATCAGACATATGCAAAGATTGCTACACAGGGCATGAAAAATTGAAGAAAAATAGATAGTCTGACAGAGAGCTCAAAAGAAAGTTTGACACCACTCTTGGATGTAAATGAGGACACCTACTTAAAACTATATTCTTTGTATAGAAAGCCACAAAGGCCTCCTCAAAAAGAAAGCCTGCATCTTAGTAACTCTTCTAGGAGATCTATTAGCCTAAAGAAAAGGTAATTTTTAGGAAGGAAAAATGAAGGTTCCCTTAATTCCCATCAAAGAGTAGGAGTTCCGATGGAAGTAAAATCATTTTAAGCAATACCTCAAGAAAATACTTTTATCAGCAGCTCGACAAAAAAAAGGACCACTGCAAGGGTTTGTCTATAAGCTAAAATATAAGCTAAATGCATATGCAGAGAATAACACTGATGAGACACTGAAGGTTGCAAAGAATGCTGACAAACCTTAGTGGATCAAATAATCTCCAAGCAAACCACATGCAGATTCCTTCAACTAGGAGGCATAACATTCTGAAACTGGCTCTGTGCCTTATTAGAACCTGCATGCTGTCCAGAATTAGATTTAAACGGCCATATTGCAAACTGCTTAGTTAAAGGACATAAAGGTGTAATGCAGAACAGTGCCCTTAATTTTGGTGAGCAAATCTTCTCTGCACAGTAGGCTCCAAAGTGGGCAATGTGAAAACTGAGGAATGCCTGGGTACAACCTCTAGAGAGACCACATTATTTGGGGAGGGGGTTGAATCATGGTTGCCTTCAAGTTCATGAGGACACATTCCTCACATGACTGAGTCCAGCCCCGGGCCCAAACACCAAAGGCACACCTTGTACGGACTGACATGGTTTAAATCTTGTTTTTGGAAGGAACGTAGTTCCCTTGCACATTAGTTGAAGATTTTTAAAGAAAAAACTCTTCAAGCTCAGAAGGAAAAGGAGAAGTAACGCTTCGGATAGCCGTTCTGAATCAGGGAAAGAAAGGAACAGATTTCAGGATACAGTGGTGGTGCTTATATGTAGCCCTATTCGTCACATTTCTAGATCCAGTCCGGGCCTGGGGATATTGTAAATGTGAGAAATCTGAAGTTATTAGTATTCATCAGAAAAAGGAAAGCTTAAAGGTGCGCAAGAAGGGCTTGGCTTTGATCAAAGAAATGGCTGCCTTGTCTTCGGGAAGCTCCTTTTGCCAGCCAGTTGTCCAGGTAGAAGTACACCTGCACCACTCAAAGACTCAAACTGGTTGCTACTTTAACATCATGGTGCAAATGACATACTAACAGTAGGCCAATAATCACACTGACCGCTTAGAAATGGCCTGCCACTACAAACACTAGGAGAGGCCAGAGCGTTGGAAGAATGGAGATGTGAAAATACCAATATTCCACCTTGAGGACCTATTCAATCTCCTTTCGTACAGGACACAATAGATCTGCGATCATAATCATGAATGTATCTTTTACTCAGAATTTGCCAAGGCTTCTTTGGTTTAACACTGGATGTAAATTTGCTACTTTAGTATCAAAATTAAAAACTTGTTATCGTATTTTGGTCACCAGAATAGCAGCACATTTTTGCAAAATGAGAATACTTTCGGTAAGCAATATTCCAAAATTTTCTGGCCTAATCTGTTCTAGTTGAGACAAGTCAATCTCATGGGACTTTCTTGAGCAAATGCTGAGGGAAACCCTGTGAATAAACTGCAGAACCAAACTGGGTCAGGCCAGCTGCTTCTATTTTAAAACAATATCCTATAACAATTGCCTGTAACAGCACCATATCCTCTAAGGAGAGGGGCATCAAATGGTGTCCAAGTGATGTCAGAGCCCTATGCTACTGCATGTTCAAGCTACCTTTACTTCGTGTAGGTTTTTAAACTTATTTCCGTTGTTACATCTCACATTCACTCCTCTGCTTGGACTGCAATGTTAGCAGCACGTTTCTAAATATGTAATGCTATTAATTAAGAGTGGTATGGTTCTTCCAAGAGAATGTCCTTTCAGTTTTTAGTCATTTTCACATTACCTCAAGAAATTACCTGTACCTTTAAACAACATATGATGCCATATCTCAAAGGCAGATGTCAAATTTTAGAGTGGTATCTAAAGTGATATTCTTCTTCGCTATGGGATCAAGCATCTGCATTCCTATGGAAAACAGGCAACTCCCCGTCCCCCTTCAAAAAAATAAACAAGTGGTCTACCTCTGGAATTCTCCAGTGAAAAGCCAACTATGACTGAATTGACCTCGAATAAAGGTCAGCAGCACTGGGTCTACGGTTCCACACAACAGATATCTAAACTAAAAAAAAAAAAAAAAGACTAGTGGGCTATTGCCACAACCCCATTATGGTGTTTAAAGGCTTTGCCAGTTACGTAAAATCTGTCACTGCTCATTAAACCTCACCTCCTCATTTGCTATTCAACCACAGCAGAGGCTTTGTTGATATTGTAGAAAATAATCAGACTCAGACAAACAGGAAACTATATCAGGCAACTCTGACCCACTCAGTGCGGCATGAAATCTAAACATAGCCAGTAGTGACCGCACTGCAGGAGTTCTGACTCATAGTTTTGTAAAGTAGGCATACAAAGTAAAAAGAATCTGTTTAAATTGTATATATATATCCCCCTAATTTCCAAGATGAGCATATAAATATCCTTCCCGGTGGAGCTCCAAATGTTAGAGGCACATGAAAACCGCCCGTTTTGACCTGCAACTTCTTGATGTCACATCCAAAAAGAGGTTTGTAAAGATCACCAATAGCAGCTCCTGAGCAACTTTGTTAGCAGGAATTCTAGCTATCATCTATTGGTAAAGTGATGGTACCTGGTAGACCTCAGACTTTGAAACCCTGCCACTCTTTGTTTATTTTCTGCCACTGCTCCTGAGAATCCCTTGAAGACACACGCCCATTCCTCACACTAAGCACCCTCAGCGTGCACAAGAGTAAACAAGTATTGTTGATCTGGCCCAGGTGAACACCTCTTTTGGACATTATGCTGCAGCAGACATTGCAGTTGTTATTTCATGTAGGCCTCTCAAATGCCATACATGGAGGTCCGTTACGCAGTCCTTAAATTTATCCCTGTCACAGTACTTAACACCTTATGGCTATTTGCGCTTCGTCACATGAAAATCTAACTCAAATGCGTGGCTGTTACTGTAGTTACCTATTCAAAATGCTGAGGGACAGTTAGCTTCATTCATTTGTATACCAGTGAATAATTGGATGCTATTTTTGCATGTACTGATAAGAAAACTTCTCAACTGGTATGTTTACACTCCAGTGAGGAAGACAATGCATTTGTGCACAAACAGATCAAAACTTAACAAGGGATGTTATACTAAACAGACTACATTGAACCAATTCCATCCTTCTTAAAACATCACTAACCTAGATGCTTTAAAGCTGCCAGAATATAGGACAGGTGTTTGTATTTCAGCAGATAATCTATGGCAATTGAAGTTCTATTGCACAGCTTGTTTTCTTCCTTCTGCTCTCTGGTGACTTCAACCAAACGATTTCGCAAACTTAACAGCTTTGGTGTATCATGCCTGGTTCGCCAGAAGTATCCTCTCCACAATGCCTGAAAAGAGTAAGGTACATGTAGATGTTAAAGAACAGAAGACTACATACCACAGAAGCATAAAAGTTACTATATAGGACATGAGAATTAAGGTTTACTTAGGAAGATTCGGTAGATTTTACCTAATTTGAGTTTTTGAACTATGAAAGAAAAACTTTCTGGTTGCCCTCTACTTCGACAACCACATTGTGAATTGTTCTTTTTTTTTTTTTTAAGTATCTGTCAAGATCAATAAGGAGTAGTTTCTTACCTGTAACTCCAGTTCTGTAGTAGGGGTATCTCTGTTATAGTCATAATCTATGAATAATCCCCGCCCATGTGCGGGGACCCCGGAGCAATCAAAAATATCTCTTAAGCTGTCCCGCATTTGCAAACCTGCAAAGACACTTAAGAGACAGACAAAATAATACAGCCTAATCACAACAAGGCTGCACTGGCCAGCACTTCCTCTGAAGTGAACACAACAGCCAAAATAAAGTTGAAATGTCATTTTTATTCACATTTGACATGTTCCTTTATCATCACACACTCCCTTCACCAAAATCCCTTTAAACAATAGAGAGGAAGGGGTGGACAGACAAGCCCTATAGGCTGTCATTATGTGTCTGCTAAAGGGATACCGTGCCTTTAAGAAACTCTCCAGAGACCCCCGGTATCCCAGGCTGCACAGCCAACACAAGTTACTTTCAGTTCTTTTTGAAGGTGTATAACCACAGGCCTGATACTGTCAGGTTACTCCACCGGGGAGGAGGGAGGGTCGCTTATGACTATAACAGAGATACCCCTACTACAGAACTGGAGTTACAGGTAAGAAACTACTCCTTCTGTAGTAGGGGATCTCTGTGTATAGTCATAATCTATGAATAGAATGGCAAGCCCATCCCAACCAACAAGAAGCGGTGGAGTAAGTCAAACCACCAACAAATCACTGTGCAAACAAATTCCTCAACGAAGCCTGTCCAACCCGCGCATCTTCCCTAGCATCAGAATCCAGGCAGTAATGCTTTGTAAACGTATGGACTGACTTCCAGGTGGCAGCCTTACAAATGTCCGCAATGGGAACATTCCTAAGCAAAGCGGTAGTAGCCGCCTTGCCTCTAGTCGAATGTGCCGTAGGCTTACCCCCCAATGTTTTATTAGCTCTTTGGTAACAAAGCTGGATACAGGAAACAATCCATCTGGAAATGGACTGCTTTGAGGTAGCTAAACCAGTTCTTACCGAACCATAATTAACAAACAGTTGATCCGACCTGCGGATATCTTTTGTCTTATCCAGGTAGAATTTCAACACCCTACGTACATCAAGTGAATGCAGAGACCTCTCCGCCGGAGAGGAAGGATGCTGAAAAAACGTAGGCAAAGTTATCATCGGATTCACATGGAAATCTGAGATTACCTTAGGCAAAAATTTAGGATGGGTACGCATCACTACTTTAGAAGCATGGAAAACAGTATACGGCTCTTGACAACACAGAGCCTGAATCTCACTCACCCTCCTGGCCGATGTAATGGCCACAAGGAAGGCAGCCTTCCAAGACAAGTGCTGCAACGAAGCCTTATGGATAGGCTCAAAAGGCTCCCTCATCAATCTAGATAACACCACATTCAATTCCCATGGTGGAGAAGGTCTTCTAACAGGGGGAAACACCTTACGCAAACCCTCCAAAAAATCCTTAATCACAGGGATTTGAAAAAATGAGGTTTGAGAAGGGCCCTTCCTATACGCAGTCAGAGCTGCGAGATGAACCTTAATAGACTGAAAATTAAGCCCAGACTGAGCTAACTGCAGCAGATAAGGCAAAATAACATCTTCTTTACAGGATGTAGGGTCAAAGTCCTTTGCCTTGCACCATAAGCAGAATCTCTTCCACTTATAGGCGTAGGAAGTCCTCGTAGACGGTCTCTTAGCCTCTTTCAAGATCTCCATACAGTCCTGAGGCAGGTTCAAGTGTCCATACTGTACTAGCTCAGGAGCCATGCTGCCAAACTCAAGGACGAGAGATTGGGGTGAACCATCTGTCCTCCGAACTTCGTGAGAAGGTCCGGCAGGCGTCGGTGCGGCCGAACAGACCGGTGAAGAAGGTCGGTGAACCACCATTGCCTCGGCCACTCCGGAGCAATCAGGATCATTCTGGCTCTGGATTGTGACAGCTTGATCAGCACCGCCGGGATCAGGGGAATGGGTGGAAAGGCGTAGAGAAAGCTGTTGGACCAGCTGATCCATAGGGCATTCCCCAGCGTCCCTGGTTGGTAGTACCTGGACGCGAAGTCGCGGCATTTGCTGTTTTCTGCCGTAGCGAACAGATCTATATCCGGAGTGCCCCACTCTGCGAAGAAGTCTCTTAGCACGTCGTCGTTTAGCACCCACTCGTGGTTCTCTTGAACGAGCCTGCTGAGCGCGTCTGCTTGGGCGTTCTGCACTCCCGGCAGATGGGTCGCCGTGATCGTCAGGTTCCTGGCCACCAGCCAGTTCCAGATCGCCTGTGCCTCCCGGGACAGGGTGCGTGAACGTGAGCCCCCCTGCTTGTTGAGGTAATACATGGTCGTAGTATTGTCCGTCTGAACCAGCAGGGAGTTCGTCCTGAAGGAGGGATGGAACGCCTTCAAGGCCAAGTGTACCGCTCTGAGTTCCAAAAAGTTGATATGGTAAGTCGTCTCCATCTGTGACCATATACCCTGAATCTGAAGAGGGCCCGAATGCGCTCCCCAGCCCTGGAGAGACGCATCGGTCACTATGGTCTGGACCAGAATATCCTTGTGAAAAGGAGTCCCCTTGCAGACATTCTCTGGGGCACACCACCAAGTCAGAGACTGCCGAGCGTGTTGAGACAGCTGGATCTTGTCCTCCCAACGCCCCCGCCTCTGGTCCCATTGATCCTCCAGACATTCCTGTAGGGGCCTCATATGCAGACGTGCATTGGGGGTAAGAAAGATGCAAGAAGCCATCGACCCCAGTAAGGAAGACACCGTCCTCACCGTAGGAGAGCGGGCTGAGATGAGATGCCGCGCCTTCCCACGGATCGATAAGCGTCTCTCCTCCGAAGGACACACGCTTGCGGTCAAGGTATTGACTGAGGCCCCCAAGTACTGGAGACACTGCACAGGGATCGGCACTGACTTCGACATGTTGATGTGCAGGCCCAGGCGATGCAGCAAAGCAGCTGTCCTGTTGAAATGTCACTGGGCTTCCTGGTAAGTGGACGCTTTGATCAACCAATCGTCCAGGTAAGGATACACAAACACCTTGGTCTTCCGCAGGTGTGCCGCGACCACCGCCATGCACTTGGAGAACGTCCGTGGTGCAGACTTCAGGCCAAACGGGAGTACTGAATACTGGTAATGGTTGTTGCCTACCAGAAACCGCAGGAACTTGCGATGCTTTGGTGCGATCAGCACATGAAAGTAAGCGTCCTGCAGATCTATGGCGCACAGCCAGTCTCCTCGATGCAACTGAGGGTAAATCTGATGCAGGGACAACATACGGAACTTTTCTCTGCGGATCCACTTGTTGGCCTGACGCAGATCTAGAATAGGCCTGAACTCGTTCTTGTCCTTTTTTCTTACGAGAAAGAACCGTGAGTAGAGACCTCTTCCTTTTTGCTGCAAAGGAACCGCATCTATCGCCCTCTTTTTTAACAGAACGTCTGCCTCCCGCTGGAGCTCCCTTACCATGTAGGAGGAGCGCACGGGTGGAATCTGTGGGGGCGGGCTGGTGAAACGAAGACAGTACCCATTGCAAACAATATTCAGCACCCACTTGTCCTGTGTTATTGTCCTCCACTCTGCCAGGTAAGGTTGAATACTTCCCCCCACCGGAGCGGGTAACGGATGAGGGGGAAGTAACTTTTCAGGGCTTCGACCCGGCCGGGCCTTTGTTCCCCGCCGAGGACTGATGCTGGCCTCTGCCCCTCTGGCGCTTCTGAAAGGACTGCCTCGGGTACTGCTGCTGCTGCTGGGGCTGTTGTTGGTGGCCTTGGCCTCTCTGCTTGGCGTAGCGCCTGCCCGAGGATCGGAAGGACCTCCTCTGCTCCTTGGGCCTCTCCAGCCCCACCGCCTTCAGAGTTTCCGCTTCAGCCTTCATGCGGGCCATCTCGTCATCCGCATGTGACCCGAACAGCGTCGTGCCAGAGAATGGTAAATTGGCGATCTTCTGCTGCGCTTCAGGCTTGAGCGGGGTCAGCCGCAGCCAGGAATGCCTCCTCATGTGTATGCCGTGGCAGTACCCATGGGCCGCCAGCAGCGACACATCCCCCGCCGCACTGATGATCTGATTAGAGACCATCATGCCCTCGTTCAGCACCTCCTGAAAGTCCTCCCTCTTGTCTCTAGGCAGGGAGGCAGCGAACTGTTGCAGGGAGTCCCAAAGAGACCTGTCATAGCGCCCCAACAGAGCGGAGGCGCTAGCGGCCTTCATCGTGGTGGCCGACGTGGAGCACATCCTCCTCCCCAAGGAGTCCATTTTGCGACTCTCCTTATCCGGAGGAGCCGTGGATGAAGGCGTCGTAGAGTGTTGCTTACGAGCCGCCGCCACGATAACAGAATCCGGTGGAGGATCCACTCTGAGGAACGCCGGGTCCGAGTCAGGAGCCCTGTACTTTTTTAGCAGTCTCGAGGGCGCCGGTTTCACCACGGCCGGCGTCAAGAACACCTCCATTGCAGGTTCCTCCAACCCCGGAACCAACGGGAGGAGGGGGCGCGACAGATGAGTCTTATGCAAAGTCTCAAAGATCACAGAAGTAGTGGGGATAGGGGTAGTGACTGATATCCCCAACTTCGCAGCCCCTCTCATCAGCACCTCCTGGAACGTGGCGATGTCATCCACCGGCGAGACGCGGGTAGGAGGCGTCACCGACAGTGAGGGCGAAAACCGGCCAACCCCAGAAGAGTACGTGCCCCTAGAGCCTCTGGAACGAGACCGATACCTCCGTCGTCCATGTCCAGAGCGAGTGGACGATCTGCGCCTACTCCGTGATCGCCTGCGAGGGCGAGAGCGAGATCTCTGCCTGTGAGGGACCCTCGGGGGCGGAGGCGGTGGCTGTGGCGGCGATGTAGGCAGCTGAGGCACGGGCAGAGGCAGCGGAGGAGGGGGCGGAGGAAGAGGAGGAGGAGGAGGGGGAGGAAGGGCAGGCACCGGTGGAGGCGCCGGTGGAAGGTCGGGCACAGGAGGCAGAGGTGGCTGCTGGGTACGCAGCGGGGACAGATGTTCCGAAGCCCCATCACTCCTAGCAGGCGAGCCCCCACCAGAACTGTCCGGGCTCGCGGCCACTCTCCTCTTCTTGGCGGGCCTGTCCCGCGTGGAAGCCACCGACGGGGAACGTCCGCGTCTCCCCGATCCCCGACTGGAGATCGTAATCACTGAGGACGTGTTCCCCGATGTCTGTGACGTCGAACTGTACGTCGACCTCGTCCGGCGTCTCTTAGCCCTCGACGTCGAACGCTGTCTCGCAGTCGAGCGTCCTCTCGACGTCGAACCATGCCTCCTCGGCGTCGAACCACGCCTCGACCTCCGTCGCCGCGGTGTCGACTTCTGATGTTTCGACGTCGACTTCTGATGTTTCGACGTCGACTTCTGATGTTTCGACGTCGACTTCTGATGTTTCGACGTCGACTTCTGATGTTTCGACGTCGACTTCTGATGTCTCGACGTCGACTTCTGATGTCTCGACGTCGACTTCTGATGTCTCGACGTCGACTTCTGATGTCTCGACGTCGACTTCTGATGTCTCGACGTCGACCGCTGGTGTCTCGACGTCGACCGCTGGTGTCTCGACGTCGACCGCTGGTGTCTCGACGTCGACCGCTGGTGTCTCGACGTCGACGACCTGTGCCTTGACGGCGACCTGTGCCTCGACGGCGACCTGTGCCTCGACGGCGACCTGTGCCTCGACGGCGATCGTCTCCGCCTGGACGGCGGGCGCCGGGATCTCGGCGTCGACTCCGTCAGCGTCGAGCCGTGGGTCGACGGCGAAGGTGGCGAGTGAAGTCCATGGGGCTCGGTACGACGTCGATGTGTTGTTGACGTCGACCGTGACACCTGCGACGGCGACCCGGTCCCGGGTCTCGCCGGCCCCTCCCTCGACGTCGAACGCCGAGGCTGCCGCGACCCAGAGCCCTGGATCGACGGCGAACATACCGGCGCCTTCTCTCTCGCCGTCGACGTCGTCGCCTTCGATGTCGAACGCGACCTACCAGCCGGTAGGTGCCGCTTCTGCTCCCTGCTCTGCCTGGAGGTCCCTCCAGGGGCTGAAGCATGGGCGGAGGAGGGGGAATGAGACCCTCCATGCCCCGAAGTCCCACCGGTCCTCTGCTGCTCCTGTCCCTGAAGGCGAATCTTCTCCCTGTCCCTCAGGGTCCTCTTAGAAAAGGTTTTGCAGATGGCACATGTAGCTGGGACATGTGAGGGCGACAAGCAGAGGATACACACATCATGTGGGTCCGTCTTAGCCTTTTTCCTCCCACACTCAGGGCAGTTATCGAACAAAGCCATGCTAAGAGTGGGCCAAAACTGCTCCAGATTGCAGGCAGTAGTAGACAAATGCTCTAGACGTCGAATGAAAACACTATTTATCCAAAAAATCCAATTTAAATCAAGTAAACCACCCAAAAGGGTAGAGCTCAAGCTCCAGGGTCCTGCTAGCAGGAGCCGGAAAAAAGAACTGAAAGTAACTTGTGTTGGCTGTGCATCCTGGGATACCGGGGGTCTCTGGAGAGTTTCTTAAAGGCACGGTATCTCTTTAGCAGACACATAATGACAGCCTATAGGGCTTGTCTGTCCACCCCTTCCTCTCTATTGTTTAAAGGGATTTTGGTGAAGGGAGTGTGTGATAAAGGAACATGTCAAATGTGAATAAAAATGACATTTCAACTTTATTTTGGCTGTTGTGTTCACTTCAGAGGAAGTGCTGGCCAGTGCAGCCTTGGTGTGATTAGGCTGTATTATTTTGTCTGTCTCTTAAGTGTCTTTGCAGGTTTGCAAATGAGGGACAGCTTAAGAGATATTTTTGATTGCTCCGGGGTCCCCGCACATGGGCGGGGATTATTCATAGATTATGACTATACACAGAGATCCCCTACTACAGAAATAGATTTGAGGATTAGGCACAGCATATCAAGTCAATAACAATCATACTGCCTGTTCCCCTTTCATGAAAATCGGACCTTAACCAACATAGAAGTTATTTACCTTTGGTAACGCCTTAGCTAGTAGAGACTATATCTAGCCGCAGATTCTTCACCTTTGAATTTCCGAGGCATCAAACTGGATCTGGAGAATGTTTTCTGATTAGTGCCTCTGCGCACCAGTAGGTGGAGTCAATTGGCTCCACGTGCATAGTAGGCGCAGTCCACTGCACCTATATTTGCGCCACCTAGATGCGCTTAAGTCAGTATTTTTCACGACTCTCCACGCCAGAAGCACGAAGCCATGAAGAACACTGACACTTGTGTGGAAAAACTAGGGTCCTAAAAGGGATCAGCCTTACCCTAGAAATCTGTCCGCAGGAAAAGGAAGATGGGTGTGTCGGTAAGAAATCTGTGGCACGATACAGTCTCTACCCGATAAGGCGCTACAGAAGGTAAGTAACTTCTTCACCTGATAGACCTCTAGCCGCAGATTCCGTACCTTTGATCAGATACCCAAGCAATACCACCCCCGGTTGTGGGTATGCGGACCAATTTCACCCAAGGAAGTCCTGCAGGACCGAAAATGTGAAGTGCCAATCCCCTACAGACCTGACTATCCAGGCAGTAATGTTTGGTGAACGTGTGCAGGGAAGACCATGTTGCTGCCTGGCAGAAGCCCAGGACTGGAATTCCGCATGCTAACACAGTAGGTGCAGATTTAGCTCAGCTGGAATGAGTTTGCATATCTTCAGGAGGTTGCTTCTTGGCCAGTGCGAAGCAGATTTTGATACAGAGCACAACCCAGTGAAAGATGGTTCAATTTTGCACCTCCCGACCTTTCTTCACAACAACATATCCCATGAAGATTTGGACGTCCACCCAAAACGCGAGTGTGGCCAAGGTAGAACGACAACGCTCTTTCTGGGTGAAGAAAGAGTTGCTCCTCTTCCTTAGAGGGATGTGGAGAAGCGAAAAAGGTAGGTAAGGTGATTGGTCTACATGAAACAGGGGACCACTTTCGGCAGAAAGGAGGCCCTTATGCGAAGCACTAGTTTGTCAAGATAGAGAGGTAAAGCGGCTTAGATGATAAGGGCTGCCGTTCACACACCCTGTAGGCAGATTAGTTGCCACAAGGAAGGCGATTTTAGTGTGAAAAGCCTGAGGGGACAGTTGTAGAGAATCTCGAAAAGGAGCACCCATCAAAAGAAGTGAGAACCAAATTAAGGTTCCTCTGAGGCATAAGAAATGGCGAACGGGGAAAGAGGTGGACGAGACCTTTCAAAAACGCTGGTACAACTGGGGATTTAAACAAGGAGGGTTGGTCAGGCAGCCGCAAGAAGGTAAACAAGGCAGGAAGATAACCCTTAAGGGTGGCCAGAGCATAGCTCTGCTGGCAAACTAAAGAATAAAGAGCAAGGCTTCAGAAAGCGGAGCAGAAAGGGGATCAATGGATTTTTCTGCACATCTTGCCACAAGTTTCTTCCAACGGCAGGCACATACAGTCTTGGTGGAGGGACGCCTGGCTGCTAAAATGACATTACAAACGTTTCAAGAAAGGTGGAAAGCGGTCAACTGTTGCTGCTCGATCTCCATGCAAGAGGATAGAGATTGGACAGGTTCTGGTGGAGGACCTTTCACTGCTGGTGCGACAGAAGATCCTCCCAAAGGGACAGCTTGATTGGAGAATCAACTGCCATGCTAAGTAGTTCGGGATACCAAACTGTACGTGCCCAGTCAGGAGCCACAAGGATGACTTGGACCTGGATTTTCCTGATCTTCTCGAGAACGGAGCAGGAGTGGTGTGGAAGAAAGCTTACAGGAGGCCTGAGTCCACTCATGACAGAGTCTCTGAGCGAAATACACCTTGGAAACTCAAGTGCCCAAAGCTGCTGACATCGCGTGTCCTTGATGGAGGCGAATCGATCTAAGCAAGCCTCTCCCTATTGATGAAAAATACCTTGTGCCACCTCTGACTGGAGACAACATTTGTAATCCGCCAGGCATCGAGGACTGAGTTTGTCTGCTCTGGTGTTCAGACAGCCCGCCAGGTATTCCAGCCATGTCCAGTGGCGTAGGACCTCTTGACAAAGGGTCCACGACACCACCACGCCCTGTTTGTTGCAGTAACATATGGCGTGATGTTGTCCCTGAACACTAATCTTCCGTTGATGGAGGGTAGAATGGCTTTCAATGCCAGTCGGATCGCACATAGCTCCAGCAGGTTGAAGTTCGGTCCAGATTCCACCGGAGAGAATCCGTCACTACTGTGAGATCTGGCTGGGAAAGAGAGCGGTCTGCCTCTGACATAATCGCAGTTGGTGAGCCACAAGTACAGATCTTTTGCAGTTTGCTCCGAGATCTGGACCATGTGGGAAAAGTTTCCCTGATGCTGGTGCATATTGAAAATTCAGGTCCCACTGTAGAGCCCACATATGCCATAGGGCACAAGTTACCAGCAGGATGCTGGAGACCGTGAGTCCCAACAGCCTCAGGGTCACCCTCACCGAAATCTAGGATAGAGGGTAAAGGTTGGGTATCATATCCTCCCGAGCGGTGAGTCCAGGATATTCAGGCTAAGTCCGAAACTGCACTGTGTCAAGAACAGCTCCAATGAAAGTGAGTGAGTGAGAGGGAGTCAGGTGTGACTTCCGCAAGTTGATAGTGAACCCCAGAGAGTGTAGGAGATGCGCAATAGTCTGGAGTAGGCCTGGGTGGAGTATACAGAGTTCCACTATGCTGAACTCCTCGAAGTGATAAAAAAAAACTCTGCCTCACTACGTGGAATTCTGAAATCGGCAAAATGCGTTAAGTTGCACAGTTCATGTTGATTTTTAGTGCCAGGTGTTTGTCCCGCACTGGAAAATAATCGCGAACAGCACCATGAGCAGCGAAAGAGGGCGTTGCTTTTTTCTGTAACTCAGTGTTCTACTTGAGTGCCAGCTTCCTCAATGGAATGGAAGGTTTCTCAATGCGAGCGGTCGAGACTTTCCGCACCCGCCCACGTTGAGAAATCTCGCTGGGAAGTGGTCTTGCATTAGATTTTTCTCACTCGCCAACTTAATGTTAGCAAGCGTGAGCGAGGTAAAAACTCAGCTCTGTGAGGTTTTCGGAACTCCATGTGCTCCCCGGAGAGCGGAAAACTCCACAAATGGAGCAGAGTTCACCACCCAGGCCTAGTCAGGAAGTGGGAGACGACAACCTGGGGCGAGTCCTTCAACAGCCAGTCATCGAGATAGGGGAAGAACGACACTCATGATTTAAGTAGATGATCTGGAACCACCTCCATCACTTTGATGAACAACCGAAGGGTGCCGATATGACCAAAGGAGAGCCTGGTGAACTGAAATGCTTGTGGCCTACCGCAAACTGCAGATAGGGCAGGTGGGACAGGAATGTGGAAATAGGCGTTCTGCATGTCCAACACTATCATACAGTCTTCTGGGTCCAGGGCAGACAAAATCTTAACTAGCATGAGCATCTTTAATTTCTCCTTTTTGATGAAGAAGTTGAGGACTCGTAGATCTAGGATAGGATGAAGTCCTTTAATATTTTTGACAACCATACCCTACGTCTGGCACTGGAACCCTCTCTATGGCTCCCTCGTCCAAGAGAACTATGACTTCCTCACGGAGCAAGAACAAGTGATCCTACGTCAGCTGGTCGTGAGATGGTAGCATGGAGGGAGGGGTAGTCTTGAATGGGAAGGAGTAGACCCTTCGGACAATCTGAAAGACCCACCTGTTTGATGTTATGGACTGCCAGTAGGGCAGGTGATAGTGACTCCTGCCGCCAACTGAATGGCCACGATTGTACGGGGCAGATAAGGAGGGTTTGGAGGCTGCAGCTGCCGGGGAGTGGGATGGTGGTCGGACAAGAGCGGTGGTTACCTGACCCACTAGGTTTGTGGACACCGTGCCCTTTCCATGCAGAAGCTGGGGAGCATGCATGGTTCGGGGTGGCTGGGAGGAAATTGGTGCAGTTGGAAGCCCCTTCCGTTGCCACGAAAGGCAGATTAGTGGTGACGTGGGGCTGCTGAGAGGCCCAAAAACTTGGCCGTAACCCGCGAGTCCTTAAAGCACTCCTGCGCTGAATCTGCATTGTCTCCAAAGAAAGGGGTGCCATTGAAGGGGATGTCCATAAGTGAAGCTTGGACATCCCACCCAAAAAACAGTCCTCAACCAGGCGTCACAGCTCAGAGCCACTGTCGATGAAACCGATCTGCCAAGTGAGTCAGTTGTGTCCAATACAAAACAAATTGTGAACTCTACTGCGTCCCTCCCACTGGGAACAGTCTCTGGGAAGACGGCCGTGCCTCCTCTGGGACCTGTGGCAGCACTTGCACAACCGTGTCCCACAGAGTTTGGGAGTAGCGGCCAAAAAAGTCATGTGGTGTTCACAGAACTCAATGCTAGGCTGGCAGAAGAAACCATTTTCTTTCCCAAAGAGTCCAGCCTTTTAAATTCCCTGTCAGGGGGAGCGGTAGGGAATGCGCCCTGGGAATCTGAGGCTTGGACCACAAAGCTCTCCAGTTAGGGTCTTGGGTGAGGCAGTTTGGGGCCCCTGGTGTGGGGTTATAGCGCAGGCGATCGCCCTATTCACAGGAAGCCCTATGTTGGGTTTGGACCAGGTTCCCAACAGGATGTCAGTGAGGGCATGATTGAACAGGACTAAGTGTTCGAATGGCAAGACTACCGGTTGCAGCAAATCAGTCAAGATGTTGGTCTTGACTGACACAGAGGGCAACTGAAGGTGAAGGGCCTTCACAACACTACTGCATATGCAGCTCCCTCCTCTGTAGCAACGGTAGAGGGAGAAAGCATACCAGTATCTAGAGAAGTATCCAGTTCACGGTCTTTAACCAGTTCCTCACACCGGTCCATAGTAAGGTAATATTAGCATGGCTAGCATTCTTCAGGGTCCGGCACCCCTCCCATTCCTCCCCGGGTCCTAGCCCACTGGAATAGGGTTCAGGCTTTGATCTATGAAACAAAGGTCCTGCCCGAGTAGGGCAACACCCACCCAGCTCCATGTCGGGGATCATAATGGGAATTGGTACTGCCGGCGCCAGACGCCTAGGCACCAGCGCCGTGGAGATGGTACGGGCAGCGCCGGGCCGGATCCAGGAATGGATCCTTGGGGGTCCGCTGGAGCTGCGGAACCAGATATGGCCCCCATCTGATCCACGAGAGGCCCGAATGTGCGTCAACGGGGTCAGGCCGCCCCGATATGAGTTGGGTGGGGTTACTCCAGCTCTCAGAAAGTTGGGGATCGCAGGATCTGAGGAACCGGGCCTTGAATGCCAATTCTCCCTCGTCATGTCAGCCGACAGACGAGAAGTCAAAGACCACTTTGACTTCTTGCTCCTCTTCTTGTGCCCCTTATCTGAATGTCCCCAAGACTTAGTGAGAAGAAGATGACTTAGGGCTCTGTGAAGAATCCCGGGACCTTCCTCTTGACCAGGACCTCGATTTTCAGAGTAGCATGCCAGGCTGCCTCCAGCTTCAGGGACCGCTCCTCAAAGCCTTCGGGTTTATGGCCCGGCAATTGAAGCATAACATGTCATGGTCGCGCTCAAGACACCAAAGACAGACTAGGCGCGGGTCTGTCACCGACTCCTACCGGGGACAGGTTCCACAAGGTTTAAAACCGGTCTTCCTGGATTACATAACCTACCACACCAGGAGAAAAACAAAACTCAAAAACCTGACGAAACATCAAAAAAATCCAGGTTAAAAATGATTGAAGGGTAGCTGTTCTGCGGATTAGTGCCGGCTAGTGTGTAAAAGAAAAACTGACATCAGCGTGCCTGTATAGGTGCAGCGTACGTCACTTTTGGTGCAGACGCCGCCGATGACACACGGGGAGCCGAATGACTTCACCTACTGGCACGCAGGGGTACTGCTCACGAAAAATCTTCTGGATCCAGTCTGACCATTGGGAAATTCAAAGGTAAGGAATCTGTGGCTAGAAGTCTCTAGCAGATGAATGTAGCATCAATTCTCAAATTGCAATTTTCTCAAAAGGTTTCTACATTGACCTGGCAAGATGTAAGATTCTCTTTCTCTCAGAAAAATGCTGAGCCCTACACTGGAGGGAACAGGTTCCTTAATAATGTCCAACAGCAGAAGGTGAGCCAATGGCTACTGTACTGGGTGGAGGACAATTTTATGTAAGTTGTTATAACCTATAAAGTATCGTAGGAGAAGGAGTAGTTTCTTTTCTGTAACTCCAGTTCTGTAGTAGGGGTATCTCTGTTATAGTCATAATCTAGTGAATAGTCCCGCCCATGTGCGTGGACCCCGGAGCAATAAAAAATAATCTCTAAAAGGTGACAAATCATGCAGACCTGCATACAACTTTAAGAGAGAATTTAATTTAAAGACAGATAATCTAGCCTATACCCACAGGCTACACTGTCCAGTACTTCAACTAGAATTCCACCAACATCCACAAACAGCACTGCCTGTCTAGTTTTTCTCCACATAGGAAAAAACCCTGCCTCTACCAGCAAAAGCCTCTGGAATGATAGAGAGGAAGGAGTGGACAGACAAGCCCCATAGGCTGCCATTATGTGGCTTAGAACAGGATACTGTGCCTTTAAGAAAACTTTCCAGATTTCCAGAACTTTCCCCAGTATCCCAGAATGCCCAGCAGGTCCCATTTACTTTCAGTTCTTTTTGAAGGCGTAGCACGCCAGACCTGTAGCATTCTACACATGAATAAGTATCTCTCCACCGGGGAGGAGGGCGGGCGCTTATGACTATAACAGAGATACCCCTACTACAGAACTGGAGTTACAGAAAAGAAACTACTCCTTCTGTAGTAGGGGATCTCTGTGTATAGTCATAATCTAGTGAATAGAATGGCAAGCCCATCCCAACACAACCAAAGCGGTGGAGAACACACAAGACACTACCACTACTGTGCGAACAAATTTCGCAGCGAAGCCTGCCCAACCTGAGCATCTGCCCTGGCATCCGTGTCCAGACAGTAATGCGCAGCAAAAGTATGGACCGACTTCCAAGAGGCCGCCTTGCAGATTTCCGCAATCGGAACATTACGCAGCAAAGCCGTCGTGGCAGCTTTGCCCCTGGTGGAATGAGCCTTAGGTTTACCCCCTAAGGTCTTATTAGCCTTTTGATAACACAATTGGATGCAGGACACAATCCACCGAGAAATGGACTGCTTAGAGGTCGCAAGACCAGTCCTGACTGAGCCATAACAAACAAACAATTGGTCAGACCTACGAATATCCTTGGTTTTATCCAGATAAAATTTCAACACCCTCCGAACATCCAGGGAATGGAGAGACCTTTCCGCTGGCGAGGATGGATTCTGAAAGAACGTAGGTAAAGTTATGGTCTGGTTGACATGAAAATCAGAGATAACCTTAGGAAGAAATTTAGGGTGAGTACGCATCACAACCTTAGCAGCATGAAATACAGTATAAGGTTCTTGACAACATAATGCCTGAAGTTCACTCACCCTGCGGGCCGATGTAATGGCCACTAGGAACGCCGCCTTCCAGGATAGGTGCTGCAACGAAGCCTTGTGAATGGGTTCAAACGGCTCCTTCATCAGTCTGGACAGCACCACATTCAAGTCCCAGGAAGGCGAGGGAAGTCTGACGGGAGGAAACACTTTCTTCAAGCCTTCCAAAAAGTCCTTGACCACAGGGATCTGAAAGAAGGAAGTCTGTGAAGGGCATTTCCTGTAAGCAGTCAAAGCAGCCAGATGAACCTTAATGGAATGGAAATTAAGGCCAGACTGCGCCAGATGTAAAAGGTATGGAAGGATGACATCTTCCTTACATGTCGTCGGATCAAAGTTCTTGGACTTACACCAGATACAGAACCTCTTCCACTTGTAAGCATAGGATGTCCTAGTGGAAGGTCGTTTAGACTCCTTCAGTATGTCCATACAATCGTCTGGTAGATTCAGATGGCCATATTGCACTATTTCAGGAGCCATGCCGCCAAACTCAAAGACGAGAGGTTGGGGTGCACCATCCGCCCCCCGAACTTCGTGAGAAGGTCCGGCCTGCACGGCAACCGCATGTGAGGAAGGAGAGACCGGTGAAGTAGGTCCGTGAACCACCACTGCCTGGGCCACTCCGGGGCGATCAGGATCATCCGCGCCCTGGACTGGGACAGCTTGATGAGCACTGCCGGAATCAGGGGAATGGGTGGAAAAGCGTACAGAAAGCTGTTCGACCAATCGATTCATAGCGCATTCCCCAGCGTCCCCCGCTGGTAGTACCTGGATGCGAAGTCTCGGCATTTGCTGTTTTCGGCGGTGGCGAACAGATCTACGTCTGGAGTCCCCCACCTTGCGAAGACTTCTTCTAGTACTTCGTCGTTTATGACCCATTCGTGGTTTTCCTGAATCAGCCTGCTCAAGGCGTCCGCCTGAGCATTCTGCACCCCTGGCAGATGCGTGGCCGTAATAGTCAGTCCTCGGGCCAGCAGCCAGCGCCAGATCGCCTGCGCCTCCTGCGACAGAGTGCGCGATCTCGACCCCCCCTGCTTGTTGAGGTAATACATCGTGGTTGTATTGTCCGTCTGTATCAGCAGCGAGTTGGTCTGGAAGGAAGGCCTTCAGTGCCAGGAAGACAGATCTGAGTTCCAGGAAATTGATGTGGTACGTCGATTCCAGAGGAGACCACTTTCCTTGAATCTGCAAGTCCCCGGAATGCGCTCCCCAGCCCTGGAGAGAAGCATCCGTCACTACACTCGTCGTGGGAATGTCCTTGTGGAAGGGAACCCCCTTGAGGAGGTTTTCCGCCGAACACCACCACTTCAGAGACTGAAGAGCATGCAGCGACAGTCGTATCTTGTCGTCCCAAGAGCCTGTCCTCTGATCCCACTGATCCTCCAAGCAGTCCTGCAGTGGTCTCATGTGTAGCCGTGCGTGAGGCGTGAGGAAGATACAGGAGGCCATCGATCCCAGTAGAGAAGACACCTTCCTCACTGTCGTCGATGGAGCAGTCCTGAGGTCCTGAGCCTTCCGAAGGAGTGATAACCGTCTCTCCTCCGAAGGAGACACGCTTGCTGACCGCGTATCGATGGAGGCCCCCAGGTACTGTATGCACTGGACCGGAGTCGTGACCGATTTGGACATGTTGACGTGTAACCCTGCTTGTGTAGGAGAGCGCACGTCCATCGGAAGTAATCTTGTGCTTCCGAGAAGGATGAAGCCTTGATCAGCCAATCGTCCAGATACGGGTAGACAAACACCTTGTTCCTCCGCAGGTGTGCCGCCACCACCGCCATGCACTTCGAGAAGGTCCTGGGAGCAGACTTTAGCCCGAATGGCAGTACTGTGTATTGATAGTGATTGGCGCCGACTTGGAATCGCAGGAACTTCCTGTGCTTCCTCGCTATGGGCACATGGAAGTACGCATCCTGTAGATCTATGGCACAGAGCCAATCTCCCCGTTGCAGCTGAGGGTAAATCTGGTGCAACGATAGCATGCAAAACTTCTCTCTGCGAATCCATTTGTTTGCCTGTCGCAAATCCAGAATGGGCCTGAACTCGTTCTTGTCCTTCTTGCGAACGAGGAAGAACCGAGAGTACAGACCTCTTCTCCTTTGAGACAGAGGTACCTCTTCTACCGCCTTTTTTATCAACAAGATGTCTGCCTCCGCCTGGAGCTCTCTCAGCTGGAATCGAGAGCTGACCAGCGGAATCGCTGGAGGCGGGCTGATAAACCGAAGACTGTATCCATTGCAAACAATATTCAGCACCCACTTGTCCGGAGTAATTTTTTCCACTCTCCCGGAAAAAAATTGAATGCTTTCCCCCCACTGGAGTGGGTAACGGTTGAGGGGGAAGTAGCCGCTCAGGGCCGAGACCCCGGCCGGGCCCTTGGTAGTGGTAGTAGCCTGCTGGCCTCCTCTACCCCTCTGGCGCTTCTGGAAGGGCTTGCGGAACTGCTGCTGTTGTTGCTGCTGCTGTCCCGAACCCTGCCCACGCCCTCTGCCCGAAGACCCGAACCGCCTCTGGAACGGGCGCTTCTTCTTCTCGGTCTTTTCCAACCCAACGGCCGTCAGGGTTTCCGCCTCCGCCTTCATGCGGGCCATCTCATCGTCCGCATGTTTCCCGAACAGGGTTTCCCCCGAGAAGGGCAGGTTGGCCACTCTTTGCTGCGCCTCTGGCTTGAGGGACGTCTCCAAGAAGTCCTCCTTCTTGTCCCGGGGCAGCAGGTCCGCATACTGCTGCAGGGACTCCCACAGGGCCCGGTCGTAACGGCCCAACAAAGCCCCTGCACTCGCCGCCTTCATGGTAGTGGCGGCGGTCCCACACACCTTCCTGCCCGCAGAGTCCAGCCAGCGGCTTTCCTTGTCGGGCGGGACCGTCGATGACGGGGCGGTCGCATGCTGTTTTCTTGCCGCCGTCACGATGACCGAATCCGGCTTCGGGTCCACTCTCAAAAAGGTAGGATCCGACTCCGGGGCCCTATACTTTTTCATGAGCCTGGAGGGAGCGGCCTTCGTCGTCGCGGGAGTGAGGGACAGCTCCAACGCGGGTTCCACCAGTCCTGGTACAAGAGGCAGTAGAGGGCGAGACAGATGTTTCTTATGAAGCGTCTCGAATATCACGGACGTCGTGGGTGTTGGAACCGTCACCGTGATACCCAACTTTGCAGCCCCTCGCAACAGCACCTCTTGGAAAGAGACCAAGTCGTCCACGGGAGACACCCTAGTCCCCGGGGAGTCCGACAGCGTCGGGGAAAAGTCTCTGGTCGAGGAGCGCGTGTGCGACCTGGACCTGTACCTCCTACGGCGTCGTCCTGAGTCCGACGATAACCGTCCACGGCTCCGTGACCTTCTCCTCCTGTGAGAGCGGGAGCGCGACCTCTTCGGCTTCGGCCTGTCCGCCTGTCTAGCCGGTCCCGGCGACCGCGGGCGTCGTGGCTTAGGGGTCCCCTGCGGCGGAGTCGGGTACCGTGGAAGGGAAACCGACCGCGGGGGAACCGGCGGCGGTCCCACTGGAGTGCGTGGCAGCGACCGAGGTGGGGGCGGCGGAGGCAGTGTCCGCGGCTGTGGAGGCGGTGGTGGCGGTGGAGGTGGCGGTGGTGGAGGTGGAGGAGGCGGCGTTGGTGGAGGTGGTGGAGGAGGAGTCGGCGGAGGTGGGAGAGGAGGCGGTGACGGAAGCATCCGAGGAGGCGTATACACCACCGAGTACACCGATTCCGGTGACTCTCTCTTCCCCGACGGCGACCTGTGCCTCGACGGCGACCTGTGCCTCGACGGCGACCTGTGCCTCGACGGCGACCTGTGCCTCGACGGCGACCTGTGCCTCGACGGCGACCTTCGCCTCGACGGCGATCTCCTCGACCTCGAGTGCCTCGACTTCGATCTCCTCTTCGGCGTCGACGTCGACCGTCTTCTCTTCATCGACGGCGATCCCTCGACGGCGAGCGCCGACGCCGGGTCCGATCTCGGCGCCGACCGCTGGATGGGGCCGAAGACGGCGTCGTCGCCGACGACGCCGATGTAGTCGACGGCGGCCTATTCAGGTCCCTCGACGGCGATCGTCGACTCCGCTTCTCCCCAGAGCCCTGGGGAGACGGCGAACAGACGGTGGTCATCCTCCTCGACGTCGCCGTCGATGCCCTCGACGTCGACGGGGAGTGGGAGCGCTTACTGGTCTTCCTGCCCCTGGGGAGCCCCCCAGAGGCCTCAGTATGGGCCAAATCAGCCCCTCCAGACCCACCTGGTGCCTTCAGTCTTCTCTCCTCCAGAACTTGAAGCCTGATTTTCATTCTGTCCCTCAGGGTCCTGGCTGAGAACGAGTGGCAGATGGTACAGCTTTCAGGCACGTGGGACTGGGGAAGGCAACCTATACACACCTCGTGTGGATCAGTTTTAGCCTTCTTTCGACCACATTCCGGGCACTTGTCGAACAAGCCAGGCATGTTGACAGTACCAGCTACTAAGCACTTGAAAAAGTGACAAATTGACAAAATCTCCAAAAAAAAACCTTGAAAAGGGGAGAGCTCAATGCTCCAGGGTCCTGCTAGCAGGAGCCGGAAAAAAGAACTGAAAGTAAATGGGACCTGCTGGGCATTCTGGGATACTGGGGAAAGTTCTGGAAATCTGGAAAGTTTTCTTAAAGGCACAGTATCCTGTTCTAAGCCACATAATGGCAGCCTATGGGGCTTGTCTGTCCACTCCTTCCTCTCTATCATTCCAGAGGCTTTTGCTGGTAGAGGCAGGGTTTTTTCCTATGTGGAGAAAAACTAGACAGGCAGTGCTGTTTGTGGATGTTGGTGGAATTCTAGTTGAAGTACTGGACAGTGTAGCCTGTGGGTATAGGCTGCATTATCTGTCTTTAAATTAAATTCTCTCTTAAAGGTGTATGCAGGTCTGCATGATTTGTCACCTTTTAGAGATTTTTTATTGCTCCGGGGTCCACGCACATGGGCGGGACTATTCACTAGATTATGACTATACACAGAGATCCCCTACTACAGAAACCTCTGTAATGAATAGAGCTGAGCAATAGTAGATATGAACATTCTCCTTCATTTCACAAACAGGCAAATCACGCTCTACATGCAACAAATGCGGTCTCTTTGTTAGCGATGAAGTAAATCTGAATATCAGAATTGGCAAGGTCAGACTGGAGCAACAAGAATCACTGTAGAACTTAGAATCTCCCTGATCTTGTGAAGAACTTCTGTTATCAGTGGAGTAAGGGGCAACTACACCTTTTTGTTTAGTTCTTTGGGCCAATAAGATCAACTGCCACCTACAAATCCCTGCTCTTGTTGTGCAGATATCAGTACACATGTCCCCTCCTTTGTAATATTATAGTTGACTTTTATGTCCAGCTCATTACCTTCAGGTCAGACACATCAATATAGGGCAGTGTCAATTACAATCATCGTATTTTAAGGATACACTTTTTGGGCAAATTTAGGACGCGATACATTTCATACCAGTGTTTAGGAATACCTTGCATCATGTTTTCTCCTTCCCTCAGCAGTATGATTGTCACAGTCATAAATGGCCTGCCTTTACAGTAACTATAGCAGGCTGTGGTGAATTCAGCAGTCTTTATTCTCATGTTTTTCCTGCAGCGCTATTTTACGTGGGCAACCTTCAGCCAGACTGGCATTATGTACAACACTACAGTGAATTATGAGATTCTTAGTTTTAACAAGAGTAGAGGCTTGGAAACGTCACTGTGCTATGTTCTATTGACTAAAAAGCCAGGACTCTCAGAGGGTGTCAGTCATGCCGAGATGAGCACCTCAGAGTGTTAATGCACCTGTTGCGGGGATCTGGAGCTGTAACCTTAGCTGCAGGAAACTTGCTGCAGTTCCAGATGAGTAGCTCTGCAGGTTAATGCTCCTGCAGCAGAGACCTTGATCTCTAACAAGAGCAAGACCCCTGACCCTCGGTCAGAGATATGCTCTTCCCCCGTGCTGTCCTCTGACTGCGGCCCCACCCAGGCAGGGTTCAAGACTGCACCTTGCTGGTGCTTGCTGCCGGTATAGTTCTTTCGCTCTCCCCAGCATTGTGCCCTTTGAATTTCTTTTCCTCTGAGACCCTCCTACCACTGTATTTCCTCCGATGTAGTGGTTATTCTGTAGATTGTATTTTTGTATTTTGTCTCATCCCGGTTTGCCTGCTCTCCCCAGCATTGTGCCCTTGGAATTTCCATTTCCTCCGTAACCCTTCTATCATTGTATTTCCTTCGCTGCAGTGGTTATTCTGTATTTTTGTTCATCCCTGTAAGAAACTGGCTCTATATATACTGCACCATTGTGAGGTACAGTGTGTATAGAGTCCAAGATTCTCCAGAGGTAGGCAGAGGTTAATTAGATAGAACCTTACTGTTTAAAGTGGTAGCTTGGTCGAGCAGTAAGGCAGTATCAGAGGACAGTGTTAAGCATTTGATGTACACACTCAGTCAGCAAATTAATTCTCACACTAAAGAATTGAACTTTAGGCCAATTGTTTTTGTATAAAAAATATACTGTTTATTTTTAGAATCAAGCAAGCCTGGAACAGGTAAGCAATAAATACTTTTCAGTAATACGTCACTGGATATAGAACGGTTTGAAAATGCAATATGAGGGAGGAGGAGCCTAGCACACAACCAAGATGGCCGCGTAGGCACAGGGCTCCCGAGGGCCTCCACAACTTCCCACGTCTATCCTGAATTTATCCTGATTCTATCGACGGGCTTCTACGGGCGAACCTACGTGGAGGTGATACCTGTTGTCTAAATCTGAATCGGACATCGGGAACCGGAATAGCATCGATTCCAAGTTGGCGGCCTACTCCGGACCCTGCCCCGGACTCGAGTTGGCATGGTGCCCGGGCAGAAAGTGAACAACAACGGCATGCGTGACTTGGACCGGTGCGCATCCCCTACTTTCACTTTCGGTTTCGGGTCTCCTCGCTGAAACTGAGGGGCCCTGGATTGTCAGCACAGATTTATAGTGGGACGACTGAGTACCCTGCCTGCTCTTGGACACTAGCCTGGACTACCTTTCGGGACCACCGAGGCTCCCTAGACTGGCTCTCTGGGGATTGCTCATCGTGCTGGTGGCCGACTCTCTTGGCGATCATCTGACAATGGCGGCTAGATTGGACGGACATAAGCAAAAATCCAAGACGACTAGGCGGGGAGCTCATACTCAAGCTAACATCGCTATACCCAGTCGAGAGGTTCCCCTGTTGGCCCCCATAAGTCACCGGAGAGACGCAAGGATGGCCCGGGATCGTCGACGGAGTTAACATTGCAGGACGTCATGGGTGCCATCGATGAGATGAAAGTGGCGGTTGGCCAGCAATTCGACACATTGGTCCATAAATTGGACGCGGTTTTGATCGACGTCAAACTAGTCAGAGCGGACCTTTCACAAACAAATGAAAAGGTCAAATCCTTGGGCCTGACGACGTTGAGTCTGGTAACAGACGTTTCCGACCTGCAAGCAGAGGTCCGTAATCTGCAGGCGTCCACTGCTTTGTCTGTCCGTCGACTGGAGGATTTTGAAAGTAGGGCTCGGCGGAATATTGTGCGCATAATATGGGTACCGGAGAAATCGGAGGTCCCTGCGGCTGACCTCTTCGTGGAAGACCTTGTGATCAACCATCTCGCACCCAAAGGCTTGAGTAAATTCTTTGCGGTTGAGCGGGCCCATAGAGTTCCGGGTGGTAAGCCCAAACCGGGCGCTCCCCCACGGCCCATCATCGCCAGAATTTTTCATTTCAGTGACAGGGATGCTATACTGCAGGCCTCGAGGGTGAGTGGGCCGACGAAGTTCGAGAACACTCATATCAGTTTCTACCCGGACTTCACACAATTGGTCCAAAAGCAGCGACAGGAGTTCATGGGCGTCAAACGGCGACTGAGAGACATGGACCTGAAATATGCGATGCTCTTTCCGGCCAGGTTGCGTGTTGAGTTTGAGGATCGGACGCACTTCTTTGATCGGCCGGAGGAGGTTGGAGATTGGCTTGATACCCTGCCTCAGCAGCGACGTCGAGAGGGACAGCCCGAAGGGAACGGAGCGGGCTTGGATGGATAGGAATAGACTTTCGGTTCCCGGTGACCGACACTTCCATATTTTGATTTGGTGTTTCTATTCACTGCCCGGGGGTTGTGGGGTGCTCAGTGAGGCTCTTTCCTCCTCTGGGGTCTCTTTTTGTAGCGTAGTTACTGTTAGGGCGACAGGCACACTGCAAGTTGGGGGGGCTACATGGGCTCACGCAGGGGTGCAGGGTGGGGGGAGTTGTAACGGGAAGGTTGGGAGGGAGGGGGGAGTTGGGGAATGTTTGAATGTTCTGCAAGGCAACTTCACGCCATACGATTGGTGGTCGGGATCGTGTTCTCTGGTGTGCGCTGGGATGGGATGGGGGGTAGGGGATTGAGAGTACTCTCGTGGAATGTGAATGGCTTGGGGGATAGGATTAAACGCGGAGTAGTGCTGCAGTTTTTGAAACGGCTGTCGCCAGATATTGTCTTTGTGCAGGAAACACATCTAATTGGGAATTCTTGCCATGCTATGAATAGGAGGTGGTATCGTCTTGTTGCGCACTCTGGTTTCATTTGTGGCTCACGCGGGGCGGGCATCCTGATCAGAGCCTCTCTCCCGTTGGAGGTGGACGATGTGATCCATGATGATAGGGGGCGGTATGTTGCACTTGTAGGCCGATGGGAGGGCAGAACCATCTCGCTTGTTTCTGTTTATATCCCACCAGGATTACAGACAGTCACTTTCGCTGATTTGGGGCGAATGGTCCTGGGACTCCCGGGGGGGGGGGGGGGTTCTGGTGGTGGGGGGCGATTTTAACTCTGTCATATCTGGCGGGGCGGATCGTCACCCTCCCAGGGATCTCCCGGGGGCACAGGCCTGGCTGAGTGAATTTATAGATACCCTCGGACTGATAGACTGCTGGAGACTATGCACCCGGGGCAGGCGCAATACACTTTTCACTCGGCAGCCCATGGGAGTTTGTCGAGACTTGATTATGTCCTTATGCCGGCGGCCCAAGCTGGGATGATTAGAGAAGTAAGACATCTGGCCCGGGGTATTTCCGATCACTCCCCACTACTGTTGCACATTGAGGTCACCCACGGGGCTGAGGGGCGGGTGGCACCGATAAACCCCTGGTACCTGCATGATCCTAAAATCCGGGCGGACCTGGTCAAGTCTATTGACCGCTATTTCACTGAAAACGTAGGGTCAGTGTCCTCTGCTGTCTCGTTATGGGAAGCCTTCAAAACAGTGCTCCGTGGGCAGGCTCTTTCTCTCATTTCCCACTCCAAGAAAAGCAAGACTGAAGAGGTGGTTCGTCTTGAAAACGACATAGCCAAGTTGGAGGGGGACCTGGAACTGGGTGTTACGAACGATGTGTTGCATGTTCTCAGTCTTAAGCAGCTCGACTATAGAGCGTTGGTTACTGACGCAGCCAAAGTGATGAGTAGAGAGCAACAGGGGCGCTTATATGATGTGGGGGACAAGGCTGGTAAATTGATTGCATGGTTGGACAAGAAGGAGAGAGCGAGTCGAGTGGTGCCGGTTATTGAGAGAGCGGATGGCGTGCGTGTGACTGACCCTGTGGAAATTGTTGAATGTTTCGTGACTTATTTCCGTGACGTCTATTCTCCAGTCTCGAATGGTCTTGAAGATGACTCATCTGTTGCTGAGAGATATAGTGTTGCCGTCATTGTCAGAGGCGGATAGGGCACTGATGGATGCGACGTTGTCGCCCGATGAGATTGCTTTGGCTATTTGCTCGCTCGCTTCTGGCAAGGCCATGGGTCCCAATGGCCTTCCCATTGAACTGTATAAATTGCGCCCGGACAAGATGGCGCCCTATCTCCGCGACATGTTTCTTGAGGCACGTGACGTGGGCTCCCTCCCCTATGATCAGCGTCTCGCTACCATAGCTGTGATTCGCAAGGAGGGGAAGCCGCGGGATCGGTGTATTTCTTACAGGCCCATCTCCTTATTAAATGCTGAGCCTAAAATTCTTGCTAAGGTTTTAGCTAACCGTCTGGTTGGGGTCGTTGGCGACTTGATCCATCCGGATCAGTCCGGTTTCATACCTCACTGTAATACGGCCCTGAACCTGAGGCGTCTTCATGGAGTGCTCGCCAGAGCGGAGTATATACGTGAACCGGCCGTTGTGGCGTCCTTGGATGCCACTATGGCGTTCGATACCCTAGAATGGCCATATCTTTGGGCGGCGCTTGCAAAATTTGGTTTTGGCCCCGGGTTTATCGGTTGGGTGAGGTTGCTGTATGAGGAACCGTTGGCCCAGGTAGTTGTGAATGGCAGAGTGTCGGCGCCCTTCGGGTTGGGAAGAGGCACGCGGCAGGGTTGCCCGCTGTCACCTCTCCTTTTTGCGCTTGCCTTGGAACCTCTGGCTGCCTGGTTACGATGGGAGCCCTCATTGCGCGGCATTAGGTGGACGCCTGAATTTGAGGACCGCATTTCTCTGTATGCGGACGACATTCTCCTGTACCTCACATCTCCCCGGCAGTCTTTGATAGTACTGGTTGATGTTCTGAACTCATTTGGTCGCAACTCCGGCTTGGTCATTAACTGGGCCAAGTCATGCGTCTATGTTCTCTCTGGGGACGCTCCTCTCCTTCCGCGTGGCTGCCCTATTCAGATTGCGCTGTCAGGGTTCAAATACCTGGGAGTGTTCATAACTTTGGACCCTGTAGCCCGTTATGAACGGAACCTACTCCCCCCACTCCAACGACTGAGGGCTGACGTCTCGAGGTGGCGACGGCTTCCGCTTTCGCCGCTCGGACGCGTGGCGTTGTTTAAAATGATGTCGCTGCCACGATTCCTGTATGCACTGCAAAATACACTCGACGTCATACCGGCCCGCTATTTCCGTGAGGTTGAGAGTTTGCAGAGGCGGTTGTTTTGGGATGGGCGATCCCGAATCGCTCTCACAAAATTGACACTCCCTTGGTATGATGGAGGTATCGCACTCCCAGATATCAAGCGATATTATTGGGCGTCCCAATTGGCGGCGGTGAACCATGGGATGTACGGGCCTGCCCTGAACCCGGCGTTCGAGATGGATAAAATGCTATTGCCTGGGGGGGGGGGGGGACTATAATAGAGCACTCTATTCGAAGTCGCCTGGTGTGCAGTTGACAGGCCCAACAAAGATAGCGGTACGTGTGTGGCATGCTGCTAATGCTGCGATGGGTTGGAAGGACCGCCTGACTCGAGCGACTCCACTGTATGCTTCGGATAGGCTGGGCTGTTTGTGGAAAACCAAAGGGTTTGAGAAATGGGATATGATTGGCATATGTAAGGTGAGTGACCTTTGGGTGAAAGGGGAGTTTAAAACGTTTGAAATGCTGAAGGCGGAATATAAGCTAAACGACAGGGAGTATTTCCGATATGCCCAGGTCCGTCATGCGTTGCGCTCGGTTTTCCCTGATGCCACCGCTATCCCGGAAAATTCCCCGCTGGAGGATAGGGTGCTCGATGGCTACGTGCCTGACAGCACAATCTCCTTGATCTATAAAAAGCTTATCAACGATCGGGCGGATCTGTTGACCCGCTTGAGGGAGATCTGGGTGGCTGACGATTTGGAATTAGATGACGAGGACTGGGTCTCGGCAATAGCTTCCCCGCGGGAGGTGGCAATTTCGGACCGCCTTCGGTTCGTACAACTAAAGATACTCCATAGAGTGTATGTCACTGGTCCCCACCTGATGCGCATGGGTTTCTCCGTGGATGGGATGTGTAAGCGTGGCTGTGGTTCGCTGGGTACTTTCCTTCACATTATATGGGAATGCCCTGAGGTGGCGCTCTTTTGGTGTCGGGTGCATGCGGTAATGGAGGAGATCACCCACGTTGCACTGCTCCCAGAGGCTAGGAGATGCCTGCTGAATGTGTGGGAGCCAAACGATTATAATGTGGCACAGACGCGGTGGGCGACTTTGGGAAATATGGTGGCCAAACGTAACATTGCCCAGTTATGGGGTTCCCAGAGGCCGCCCACGGTCTCGGTGTGGAAGGAGAATATGGATTGGTGCATGTTTAGAGAAAAGACGGTGTTTGTAGCGAGAGGCAAGCCGCGGAAATGGACGGGGGTGTGGGGTCCGTGGAACGCCTATCGCGGAGACATCTGTGCCCCTCCACTGGCTGTTGTGCTAGATGCCTCTTCGTCCCCCTAGCCGAGCATTCCTCGTCTGTAAAGTCACGAGTGTGTTATAGTTTGCTTTTTCCTCTGCTCCCGTGCCCCCCTCCCTTCTCTGCCGCTGATCATTGGTTCCCTACCCCGGGGAGCGCGTCCTGCTATTTACAATGTCTATTGCCTTGTTTGTGTGTAATGTTGCTTATTTTAAATTGGAAGCCGAAACCGTATTTCATATTGTAATTCAATTGTTGCTTCTGCCTTCATTGGGCGAGATGATGGACTGACGGGCTCCCCGGATTGACCAATCTGTATAACAGTGAATGATACGTTTCATGCTACTTAGCGGCCGGCCCACAGGGTTGTAGGCCCATGTTTGTAACTCAATGAAGTCCAATAAAGGTTTCTTTAAAAAAATAAAAAAATAAAAAAAAAATAAAAATGCAATATGATTGGTACTTTTTTGATTTACAGGGGAGCAGTGGTATGCAACACTTAGCAAATAAAGTACATTGGAATGAATAGGCTTTTACAATATATTGCAGGTAAGTTACTTTTCGGATTACTTTTTCTAACAGTGCTGGATCCTAGATTCAGCACTGGGATATTTCCTGAAAACAGTTGAGAAAATGCATTTTAGGTAGATGTATGATTTTTTAAGAATATTCTTGTATTTCAAAAGTTGACACTTGAAAACTTTTTCACAGAGCACCACCAATGTTATCCTATGGAAGGAAATTCAATTCACAGGTAAGTTACTTTTACGTTACTTTTGCTACTCAGTGCTGGATACCCAGATTGAGCACTGGGACCATTCCTGAAAACAGTTGAGAAAATGCGTTTTGGTTATTTGTGCGATTTTTAAAGAAAATTCTTAGTTTTCAAAAGTCGACACTTGGAAACTTTTTGGGAGAAAAAGTGTCAATGTTATCCTATGAGGAAAAGCAGGTTATCGGTTTCGAGGTAAGTACTCGGTCTTTGGAGTTGGGGTTAGACTCAGGGGTCTCCCAGGGTCAGTGATGGGCTGTTGTTGTACCCTCAGCGGCACTAGGGCGGCCAGGTGCAGAGTGTTAAGGCCCAATGTTATCCTATGGAGGATAGGGGGGGCTCCGTTGGCGGCTGCTGGCTAGCAGGCCATGGGGTTGTGGGAGCAAAGCTCCTAGGGTTTAGCTCCGGTCAAGTTGGGGACCAAAGTAGCACTAAAAGGTGCACCCTCAGCGGCACTAGGGCGGCCGGATGCAGGGTGCTGTTTTGAGGTCGGGTGCCCTGTTGATTTCAATGGAGATTCTCCGGGACAAAGAAACACTGCAGGCTCGGGGACTAGGATCGTCCAGGAGCGACCAGCACTTCGAGGGGTACGTTGGGATGTTGAGGGTTGGTTAGGCACCGTTGGTTTGGGCACACAAGGCCGTGGGGCGTCAGGTGCAGGGGTGTCTTGGAACATCGGCTTTTCTTACCCGTTCT
The DNA here is from genome assembly GCF_964204655.1 of Triturus cristatus. Classification (NCBI taxonomy): domain Eukaryota; kingdom Metazoa; phylum Chordata; class Amphibia; order Caudata; family Salamandridae; genus Triturus; species Triturus cristatus. The sequence continues at coordinate 380,782,626 of NC_140586.1, read as the reverse complement.
GGTCGTGGTAGGGGGGTCCCTTTGGAATGAGGCTGCAGGGGTCGTCAGTAGGTTTGAGACAGGTCAGGGGTCGCCGGATCTCTGGTCAGGATCGCCGGGGGGACCTCCTCATAGTTTTTCCACTCGAGCTCGGGCCGGGTTCGGCGGGTGCAGAGTGGGCTGGATTTGTGTTTCCTGGCTGGCACCAGGAGCTGCATTTAAACACATCCGGTGTTCACGGGAGAAAAAGTCTGGAAAGTGAAGGCAGGCCCTCCGGAGATTGTGAGGTTGCTGGCTGCTGGACACGCTGGGATTTCGCAGGAGCAGGTTCGAGGAGAGACAGGCCTGTAGGGCTGGGGCCAGGTTAGTGGGCGTCGTCCTCTTGTTAGCTCTGCACGGCTCTTCGTCCTTCTTATCTTCAGGGGTCCATAAACATGTCTGGTGGTGGCAGCTTAAGCAGCCACTCAGTTAGGTCACTAGGAGTTGGTCGAATTTCATGGGGCATCTCTAAGATGCCCTCTGTTGGCCATTTTACATTAAATCCCACACAAGCATCAGTGTGGGTTTTGTACCGCTGAGAAGTTTGATACCAAACTTCCCAGTCTTCAGTGTAGCCATTATGGTGCTGTGGAGTTTGTAATGACAAATGCCCAGCACCATATACTCTTTAATGGCAGCACTGCACTTACAGTGCCCAGAAATGGATTTGGGCACTGTAGGGGTATAGGGCTCATGCACCTGTACCCTCACCACTTGCATAGGGCACCCAGCTATAGGGGTGACTGATGTATGTCAGGACAGTGGTTTGTGGGCATGGCACGCAGGGATGTGTGCCATGTCGACTCTTCACTTTGTTCTGCATCAAGGCACTCAGTCTGCAAAGGCAATGTGTGAGTGTCAGGGTACAGGGCCTCTGAGGGTGGCACAATAAGTGCTGCAGCCCTTGGAGGTCTTCTCTGGTCACAGTGCCCTGGGTACATGTGGTACCATTTACCAGGGGCTGACATGTGGCCAGGGATGCCAATTGGGTTTAGGCTTCAATGCAGTGTTAGGGAAGGAACATAGGCCCTGGGTACCTGATTAGCAGGAGCCCAGGGCAAACTCAGTCAAAGAACATCAGCAATTCAGCAAAAAGTGGGTGCATACCATGCAAGAAAGAGGGCACTTTCTCACAATGCCCGTTTGCCTGCTCTCACTGTATGTGATTTTCGCTGTCTGCCCCATTCACTTTTGCTTGCTGTGAATTTTCTGCCCCCCGCTTCCCGCCCACGCCCACGCCGTTCCCACCGCAACCCACCCCGCCTCCCAGCTGCACATCCCTCCCCCTCTCCCTCTCCTACTTAATGGCGACCGTTGGGGCACCGTAGGCGCGCCTGAGGCAAGCCCGTCTGCGCCCGACCGCGACCTGCGCCAGGAACCCAGGACCTCCGCTCTGCCACCACTACGGATCAGCAGCACTCCACGAACTCAACCCAAGCTGCAACAACAACTGCAAGCTAGCTTCACTTGCCGACACCCACGGACCCTTCAGCGGTCACCGCTGCCGACACACCTGCAACACCAAGACCAGGACACAGTGCAACCCGCCCGCAAGAACACAACCAAACCAAAGTCCCTGCAATGCATCCTCCTCAACGTCCGATCCCTCCACAAACACGCCACTGAAATCTGGGACCTCCTCGACAGCTCCACCCCGGACGTAGCATTCTTCGCCGGAACCTGGACCAACACCACCTCGGGACCGGACATAGCCATCGCCATTCCCCAAGGGTACAAGATCTCCAGAAAGGACAGCCACACCCGCCCGGGAGGAGGAATCGCCATCGTCCACAAATCCATCCTCTGCCTGAGCACACTCCCAGATGAGCCCAGACATGATGGAACATCTACACTTCAAGATACAGACCAACCCTACCACCACCCCATGAGGAACCCTCATCTACCGACCTCCTGGACCTCGCGGACCGTTCACCAACTCCATCACGGACATCATCTCTCCGCATGCCATCACATCCACTAACTACACCCTGCTGGGAGACCTCAACTTCCACATCGACAACCAACTGGACCCCAACACCGCATTCCTCCTGGACAACCTCCACAACATTGGACTTCGCCAGATCGTGACCGAGCCCACGCACTCAGAAGGACACACCCTCAACCCCCTCTTCACTACATGAAACACCATCATCTTCAGCCACACCACCAAACTCAAATGGAAAGACCACCGTTGCGTCCACTTCACCTTCGGAACACTCACAGACACCAGCACCCACTCCCACGAAGAAACTGGACCAGAATCACCGACGACCAGCATACCTCTTCACTCAGCAACTCCACCCTAACCACAGCGGAAAACGACGACCCCAACACAGCAGCTCGAACCCTGCACAGATGGATCTCCGACAGCACCAACACCATAGCCGCCCTCAAGAAAAACAACAACACCCACGCCAAGAAAGCCAGATGGTTCACCACCGAACTTCGAGTCTCCAGACGCACCTGCCGCCGCCTCGAAAAGACCTGGAGGAACACCAAATCCACAGAAGCCCACAACAACTTCAAAGCCGCTACCAACGCCCACCACCAAATCATCAGAAATACGAGGATAAAAGCGATTGAAGACAGAATCTCCATACACGCACACAATAGCAAAGAGCTCTTCAACATCATCAAGGAGTTCGCCCAACCCACCAGCGAATCGACTGACATTCCCCCTCACAATACCTCTGCAACAAACTCAGCACCTTCTTTCACCACAAAATCAAGAGCATATACAACAACTTCGACGAAGACACTGAACACATGGAACTCCCGCCAACAACCCCCGACACCCTGAAGCCAAAGATTGACAGCTGGACAGCCCTCACCACCGAAGATACACTGAAGACGATGAAGTCAATCCACTCCGGGGCCCCCACGTACCCCTGCCCCAACCACATCTTCAACAGAGCCACCGACACCATCGCACCCATGCTCCGCCACACCATCAACCGCTCCCTGGCGACCGCCTCGTTCCCCGATGACTGGAAATACGCCGAGGTCAATCCACTCTTGAAGAAACCCTCAGAGGACCCCATCAACCTCAAAAACTTCAGACCCATCTCTCTGCTTCCGATCCCTGCGAAAGTTATCGAGAAAGCCATCAACAGCCAACTCGCTACATTCATTGAAGAGCACAACATCCTCGACTCCTCCCAATACGACTACAGGAAAAACCACAGTACGGAAACCGCCCTTCTCGCCGCAACAGACGACATCCGCAACCTAGTGGACAAAGGAGAAACCATAGCCCTCATCCTCCTCGACCTCTCAGCAGTATTCGACAGTCTCCCACCGCACCCTATTACGCAGACTTCACGACGCAGGGATCCAGGACAAGGCCCTCGACTGGATCAGCTCCTTCCTCTCCGGCAGAACTCAGAGGGTCAGACTCCCCCCTTTCCTCTCGGACCCTACGCCACCTGCGGAGTCCTTCAGGGATCCTCCCTCAGCCTGACACTCTTCAACGTCTACATGGCTCCACTCGCCACCATCGTCACAACCTACGGACTCAACATTGTGTCATACGCAGACGACACCCAACTCATCCTCTCCCTATACAACAAACCCAACACCGCCAGACACAACTTTTGAGAAAGCATGGAAGCTGTCGCCAAATGGATGAATACCAGCTGCCTACAACTCAACACCAACAAGATGGAGGTACTCATCCTGTGCCCAAACCCTGACGCCTGGAACGACACATGGTGCCCCCCTACCCTCGGAAACCCGCCCACCCCCACGGACCACGCATGCAACCTGGGAATCATCCTGGACTCCGAGCTCAAAATGGACCGCCAGATCAACTCAGTCTCGTCCTCATGCTTCCACACCGTCCGCCTCCTATGTAAGACCTTCAAATGGATTCCCTCGAGCACAGAAAGACCGTCACTCACGCCCTCGTCACAAGCAGACTAGAGTACGGCAACGCACTCTATGCCGGAATAATCAAAAACCTCACCCGCAAGCTACAGAACATCCAAAACGCGCCACAAGACTGGTCCTCAACCTGCCAAAACAGTGCCACATCACCCAGCACCTGCGCACACTCCATTGGCTCCCCATCGAGGCAAGAGTCACCTTCAAGGTGCTCACCCACGCACACAAGGCCCTTCACGATACCGGACCAGCATACCTTAACAGCCGACTCAAACTCCACACACCCCAAAGGACCCTACGATCAGCCAAGCTCTCCTACGCCATGGTCCCACACACCAGAAAAACCAGATCAGGAGGGCTCTCCTACTCCTTCCTCCCGGCCAAAGCCTGGAACGCCCTTACGCTCCACCTCAGACAGACATCACTTCCCATCTTCGTAAGAGACCTCAAGACCGGACTCTTCGACGGACCCCTCCTTGATGGACCGGAACCTGCACCCCCCCGCCCCCCACCACTGCCAGCGCCTTGAGACCCTTATGGGTGAGTAGTCGCGGTTAACAAACACTTGATTGATTGATTGGACATGGGACTACTGGGTAGCTTTTTTGCAAGTAGACGATTAGAATGAGAAATACCAGAAACCCAACAACGAGAAAGACCAAAAACTAGACCAGGAAGACTGGCAGGAGCAGCATGGAACAGACAACCAAGTGGAGAAGACTGAACCATGAGGAACAAGATCATGATGACTAGTAGAACCCGTACGAGCAGGAGGACCAGATACAGGTGAAGGAACAACGAGACACAGAGGTACAGAAAAGGTAAGAAAAAGAGGAACTGTATTATGAGAACTATTATCAAGAGAATAAGGAAGAGCAAGACACAGGACCAGGATGACAAGAATCGGATCGAAAGATTAGGTGGAGCCAACTCAATAGGGTCAGAGCTAGGAAGAAAAGGACCTGTATGACCATGAGCATTAGAAGGAAGATAATGTGATTCTAAGCACTTGTATTACAACACATTCTTATAGAGCACACCTTTTATAAATGGATCTTATTTTTCACTTTCCAGGCCATGTCCTATTTTAGAACCCATCAGCTAAATTTTTCATCCCCTTTAAAGCACTAGGGATGGCAGAAAGGTAAATCTCTGTCACAAAAGCCCTGGAGGACCGGGGAACAGTTGGTTAGGAAAGAACCTTTTGGCACAAATATTGCAAAATATAGAAGAAAATCAGTACCCTTAAGGGATGGGGTTAGCTTTCTTTCTGCACATCACACAATACCACAGGCTATCACTTGTTTTCACACACACACGACTTAAACCTGCACATATTCAATTAGTGCGCACAGAAAAATAAATTATAAGAAACATTCACAAGTCGCTGTCCCACTTGACGCTCTATGGGAAGATGCCCAAGCAGGCCTCCATGGAGAAATCCTCCATCCCATACAAACCAGCAAGTGCAATAAGGCAAGGTTAGGCAGGTACGTGCATCAGAACTGACAGCGATCATTGAAACAGTGGGAGTGGTGCTGTAGTATAATCCTCAGGTTTGAGAAGCTGTTGTTGAGACGGTCATCAACACCTAGGAAGGCAAAAGCTGCAATCTGACATTGGGCAGAGCAGTAAATAAGGTGCCTCTTACAGACCACTTAATTGTATCCAACTAAAACCAACAATGGTATCATCCTACCCATAAATAAGGATCTTTGTCACCAAAAATGGAGCAAGGCAAAACGAGCACAAAGGGAATTAGGAATTATTAATTTTGAAAGAAAAGTTAGCTGGCGAATTTGTTTTGTTTACTGATCAGCACTTTTTGTACATATGAATTGCACTCTGCATATTCAAATTTGATTGTTCACATAAAGTAAATGAATTCTGGTAAAATGAACCGGTGTGGAAATACCATTAAGGTGTTTGTCACTAGGACATTACAAATACTATTGCATCCTCCCCCTAATTGAGCCTTTACTATATTCTCCCACCCTTCACAACCCCATAATTTGTTTACCATCTTGCTAAATGCTCCCCCATCAAAGGACCCCTACAAACATACAATAAGGTGGAGAAAAAGCTCCAACATTAAACTCCTCCTCTTCCTTGTGTTTGTAGTGGCATTCATTGTCGAATTAGGAACCTGTAAACCGAGAGTTTAGGTCATGGCTCTAGAGTCTTTGAAATAAGCCTGTACGTGGCATCACTCAAACAACAAATTGTTTAATCCCTTGGCAACAACATTAAGCGAAAAAAGCTTTAGCAGCATAAAACACGAGGCAATCCTATATGTGGGTATGTTTACGTTCCTTCTCTTAAATCAGGTCTGGATTTAAAAAAGAAAAAAAACAAAACACAGAACCGGCTGTGACAAGATGAAGCTATGGTATATATTCATGTAGCTGTCACACCCCTTTGAATGACTTTGAGCTTAACTGGAGGCCAATGATCATTCTGACTTAACTCTTTACTACTACACTGCAGTGCGGGAGTATCTCACAACCGCGCATTATGTTAGGCTGCATTACAGGACCATTCGTGTTAACTTGATCTTTAAGTGCATGAATGGTAATTTAAAAATTTTAAAAAATAGTTTACTCCTCCACAGTTCATGAATACAAATATTAAGGGCATCTACAGGGGAGTGAAGGACAAACGGATCCACCTTATTTGACAAAGTGCCACGAACAAACCTGCATGTTAAGTTTCGGACTTAGAAAATCTGTCATGATACCTGAATTTTAATGACTCCATTTGAGATCTTTCCTTCTTGTTTTTTTAATAGAAAGCTTCGGATCAGCCTCTGGATCACGCAGGCAGCCATGTTTCTCCGGCTCAACCACGATCGTGTTGCTCGCTGTAGTCTGATGATTTTGGACCGATCATCCAAATACTGTTTCTGTTGAAGCCTGGCACGAAAACAACTCTATTCCAAAACAGAAACAAAAGCATATTGAACTTCAATGTGTTGTTCGATTCAACCATTGTATTTACCATCGCAGGTGAAGTGCAAGACTTTCCTACAACTTTACATCCATTTGGTTACATATGGACGCATCAGCAATTGGTACAAGGTTAGGATGTACGACATCCTAACCTTGTACCAATTGCTGACACTACAAGGCAAAGGATGTTGTAATGAATCGCCGGTCATCCAACTGCACATCAAATACATCAGGGAAAGGACAGTTACCAACACGCACCACCCCCCCTTACTGTGAATCCCATACAGAGTGGTCCACCTTGTGCTCCCAATCAAATGGCTCCGGACATCTCAGATATTAATTATTCCCGGCTCGTAAATGAAGTGTGTTTTCTGTAAGTGAATCGTATATGCTGTTGGGAGTCTGGTCTCTGCGCAAAGCAGGAGAGAACAGTTCAGGTGGGTGGAGTTAAAAGTCCTTTGAATCCCATGCTAGGCACACCACGACAATTATCCTCTCCCTCACATGGTCCTCTCACAGCCAAGCACCCTACAGTCCTCAAACGACACCATGCTGGGCGCCTCTAGGGCAAATAGATCAGCTCTGACGGACGGATAGACCTTCACTGGGACTCAAACTATGAACGTCAATACTTTCACACAGCCCCATCAGTCTCCGATGGCAAACAACATAAAAAACAAACAGCTGACCCAGACGGAGGCAACTAGACACAAAAGTAAACTTTCTGAATAAAGTTCATCCAAAATTATCTATTCCTGGATGACATTTTGTTTATACACAAAGATTTAAAAGCAATTACGCATGAGCGGTGACAGAACAAATGTAAGAGGTGATGAAAATATGTACATATTATTGGTGTGGGGGAAGAATTTTGTACAAGTGGACGATTGCACACACCTCCCATGCTAATGTTCCGACATTTAATGATCTTAAGGGAAAACTGGTGGTCACTGTGTGGCTGTCTAGCAATGGCCAGACATAGGCACTTACCTGAATGAAGACCACAATATCCATGTGCCTTTTGGCACGTCTCAGCGCGAGGTACACCCTGAACTTCCTTTGAATTTTGAGAGCAGACAAATGGTGATATGCCACTGCTGAGAACCGCAGCAGCCTCCGTTCTTGCTTTTGTTGTTCGATCTAGAGGGAAAAATAAGTCACAACGCATTACTACTACAGACACCACCCTTGAAAACCCACAAAGTCAAACCTAGTCTTTCCACCTCGGTGGAAATCCCTACAGCAATCTTTTTGACAAAGGTTTTTGGACAGTGCACACCCTGAACTCATGTACTGGAAGGCGCTCTCATATGGCATATGTCATCTCTTATTTCATGTCGGAGATATCAAACCCCCAAACTGGACCATGAAAATACTGTAATATTTAGTTACTGTCCTTTTGGAATCAATTGTTGTTTAGCGCATTTAAGTGAAAACTGGGCTTTGAAATACAACCTCGCAGCCAAGGCCTGGAACGACCTCCACCAAGCCCCCACACTACACCAGTTCAGGAAGGACCGCAAGACCTGGCTCTTAGGATGACCCCAGCACTCAACGGAGCTGCACCACCACCCCCAGCATCTTGAGACCCTAACAGGTGAGTGGCTGCGCTTTTTCCAACCCGGATTGATTGATTGAACCTTGAACTCCATTTTATTTCAAAATAATTTTAGGGGGAGAAGTCCCTGAACACCTCTCAAGTGCTTGCTTGCTGCATGTGAGCTTTGGGCATTATTCATTGAAGCAGCAGGTGATGCAGTGACAGTAGCAGACATGGGCAATAGCGGAAGGGCAGTGCCAGTAGTGGAAGTTGGCAATGGTGAATTGAGCGATATATTTAAATAAAATTTGAGAACCTGCACTTTCAAAACAAATAAATAAGCACGGTAAGCAATTCAGTAAACATCACACTCTTGTAAAAGTAAAAACAATGAACCTATGTACTATAGCATTTCAAGAGAGCTTTCCAGTTTAGAAGCAGTGGCCATGCAGGATGGGGCACACTGCAGATGAAATGAGTGGCCCAACAACACTCAATGGGTAGTTACTGGGGGCTCCCAAAAAGAGTAAATACAAATATATATATATTGAAACAGAAAAGCACCCTTGAAAGGCGCAAATGGAAAACTAAAGGACTGGCCCACTAGCCTAAGTACTGAAGCTTATCTTTTCAGTTGGATTATCAGGTTAAATGCAGTCACTCCTGGGGGAAAGGATGAAGTTGGCTGACCCATCACCCCATGCTATATGATGTTACGGGAGGAAACAATGTGAATGGCATTTGAACACACCAATGGCGAAGAAGGCTGACCCAAAGACACGGTATGTATGTATATGGATGGATTTTTCATGTTTTTATTTATTGAAAGAGAACAATCAAACCCATGGAATATGACCAACTTTTCCAGTGAACCAATGAGGCCTATATTCATTATCATTGGATTTTCACCATAAATAACTCAGGCCTACAATACGGAGCATACTTTTTTTGTAAGGCAACCACCAGGCATACAATAATAATATTACAAAATTACATCAGACAAACATTTTACAATCCCTCCTAAAATGTCTTAACAAGGATTATCATAGTACCCTTCCCGTTTGTCAGACAGGGTAACAAACAAAGCCTTTGCTATTACAGTAATCTGTGTGATTCCCTGTAACAAAATAACTGTGTGCAAGCTTTAACAGAGCAATAACAAACCCACCCTTAAATGGCCTCTGGATTTAACATATGTTTTTCACAATAAATAAGTAGGCTCCATTGTCTTTGCCTTAACTTTCCATAATAAACCGATCAGATCTAAAAAGCATCTGACAGGACACTTAACCATGAACAAATTAGGCTTGTAAACTTTATAATTGGCTTGTCAAAATAACCTACTCAGTCCAGCTGTATTAAACATTAGGTTTTTCACAAGCAACGGTGCAAATCTTTTATGTCCAGGGTTTGTCAAGGGGTGGGAAGAAACACTTGTCTACTACGGTAATCTGAGATTCCATGTAACAAAATACCTGGGTACAGGGTAACAGAGTGTGCTAACAATCCAACCTCAAAGGTCTAACGTTACTTGTTTGATAGCTAGGCTTCTGTCAGGTTGTATACAACCCTGAATTCTTAGTAAAAGACAAGGAATTGGACTACCCTGTGAGGTGCAGGTCTGCCCTGATGGCAGGAAGATCTACACAAGGCTCAGATGACTTAACCAAGGCTGCTCAGCATCCATGTGGCTTGAACGAAAGACCACAGAGATTCTTTTCTACATCAACTGGGTAGAGACTGACCCGCTCCTCCTTGTAGGATGTCTATACCTTTACTCATTCAGTCCCAGGAAGACCTGAACATTTCAAGCCTTTACATCCCAGGTGTGGTTTCTGGGCTTCCTGACTCCTGCCTGTCTTCCTGATTTTATAACCAGTTGAACCATCTGGGTACCAGAGAACACGGTTTACATTGATGACTGATCCCAAACTCCGGTTTACAGGTTGACAGGGTGAAGCCTTTGGATACAATGGGGTTCTATAAAATAATTTGTGAGGCCCCTGGTATTTGTTTGGAACCAAAGTGGAGGTCAGCACAGAAGGGGATTCAGAGGAGCACACATTAGGCACCCTTATCTCCAAAATCACTAATCATGGTCAAGATGTTTTAGCGGATGGGGCATGCAGTGAACAAAAAAGCGTCACCAGGTCAACCTATCCAGTTCCTACTCTTCTAAAGGGCAGAGTAAAAACAAAATCTAAAAGCTCAGAGTTGTACACAATCTGATAGGAGCATGGTAATCCAACAAGCTATTTACCTTAGATAATGTTTCTTCTGGTGCATCCTCCAACTACAGATTTCCCACATTTTTAATTTGTAACCTTGCCTAAATGGATCGTTCTGTGCATAAAAAGATGCTATGCCCTGGCTAAAAGGAGTCTTCCAACAGCCTTCAGGATCATTCCAACACAGCCAAGACAGCCACTATAGCACTGGCTGGAGGTGGTCTGGTGTTGGACACCGGTCAGGCTACTATAAGGGCGTCTGTAGACACATTCTTCAGGAACTACTGTTGAAATAATCAATTCAGCAGGTAGGGCCATTTCGCCTGCTCTGTCCTGGAGGACTTTCTGGTTTAAGTCCACTCCTTCAGATACTCTCCTTTTTGGGAGGTATTAATTTGGTATCTATTCAAGAGGTGAGGACCCTTTGATCAGAAGTGTCAATTAAAGGAAATTAGTTACCTTTGGTAAAGCTCCTTCTTGCCGATACTTAATCTAACTACAGATTTCACTGCAACCCCCTGCCCCGTTCTGTTGAGTGCACCTTTTGTTCTAAAAAGGTCCCAAGTTATATTTTGTGCACTGTATCACTGCAATCTGTCAGTTAATTGCATCGGAGGGCGTGGAAGAATTCCAAGGAAAACTGACATAAGCGCACAGGAGTGGTGTCTTTATATGGCTCGGCATTGTCACTTTCTGGAATGGCACAAGGTTGGTGTGCAGCCAATGTCGTCACCTATCAGTATGCAGGAATAGCTGCTTCGAACATTTTCAAATCTAATCTGGCACCTAGTGAAAATTCAAAAGGTGAGGAATCTGCGGATAGAAATATGAATTAACATATCCGTTACTTGTTTGAGGGGTCAGTACAGATTAGGCTTTGATGGCCACAGCAGAAAGGATAAGCTATTCAAAGTTGTGTATGCTTCTGAATTCAATATTTTTTCCATGATAAGGTAGAAGTAGATCTCCTGCCAGTCTTTTTGTGTCCAGTTTGCACTGGCTTCAGGGCACAGGTGGTCTAAGTCTAATCTGACTAAAGAAAGGCTGATACACATGTATTATTGGTTTCAGGGAGGATCTCCCATGTTCAGATAGAAGTAGGCTGTCATTTTACACCTTATTTTGAAGAGCGCCTGCTGGGTGACCAATAGCCAGTGCACCAGGATGTACATGAGGTATCAAATGGACCTTTACCTACTTATGAAAAGGTCAGTGCAGAGGACTAGAGTCATGCTGCAACTATCACAGTCACCTCAGAGTGTTGGGTGAAGGGGAGGTGGGGCAGACGCCACCCACACTCGGCTCAGGATTCACTTTGGGTAAGCCCCTAATAGCATACCAACAATGTGAAACACTTCTATTCGAATCTCAGATTATCGAATTTGTGTGTGAAAAATCATGAGGAGAAGGTAGACAAACTTTGGAGGAAAAAAAAAAAATCAAGCTTTGCAGAGAGATTTTCTCCACAGAATGCAGTATTATATTTACAGAATTTGTCCTTTAGCATAACACAATTCCCATAAGGGTGATGTAAAACTCATTCCTGTCCCCTTCAGTCTACTTTTTGCACACATTACTGCTTTTATCCTCATCAATCATTGTACCTTGTGTCCCACCACCCCATTTTCTTTCCAAATTTAGCCACAAGAATTTTGGCTTCTACTCTCACTTTGGATATGCTCAGTAGACTCACGGCCCACGGCCCATGTGCTTCGTAAAGTAGTATACTTTTGTCTCTTCAATAAGCTCCTACTAATATGGGCTTGGGCATTTACTGTTAAAAGTCCTGTGACTTTCCAGCTCAACAGGTTAGAGATGAAACAGGCTGTCTAGAAGCAGGACGAGGAAGGAAGGATTTCTAATACACCTTATAACCAGTGTTTTATGTTTTTAAATTTGATTAAATGGATATAGCTAAACTTCTCCACTTAATAAAACTTTAAACAACCTTTCTCAGGCACCAAAAAACAAACTAAAAACAAGCCTTGGATGAGCCCACATACCAACAACAGTTGTTGGCAAAGCAGCACCCCCATGATGAAGCATGCTACCTACAAAGGTGGAGGGGTTGACATTTTGTTTTTTAAATATATCCTACTAGGGTGAACAATTGGCATAAACTCATATGTCCATTCAGTAGGGTGTATTGTTTTCCCAACTTGAGCAACTCTGTTTAGTAAAAATATAGCTCTGTCACATCCTTTACATTTTGCAATTCATTTCTGGCAAGCTCCCTTCTTTGATCAACTGTTCTTTTTGCTACAAATTATGGTCCATTGATCATAGTCTTACCAATTATTTTCAAGTATTTTGCAATTTAAAAAAAACTTTGTTCCCTTTAAGTTTGTTTCTTTTTTAATTCTTTATTGTATTGTGTCTGTGTTGTAACACAAAACAACATGCATCATCACCAAGGATTGCCTTGCCCTTGCAGTGTCTGTACCAGTGCTGAGCAGATAGGAAGTGGCTTATATCCCAGGCCAGGGAGATAAAGCTGGTTTGCCGTTCAGCCTAATAGACCAGGTCTTCAAACTTACAATGTTGGTTTATGTATTTAAACATACTGTTTTACTATCCAATGCAACAGAATCGGCTCATTTAGATGTTTTCACACATTTCTTCGAATGCAGAAAACAAACCAAATTTTTAAAAATGTGTCACCTTTTTAGAAACAAACCTGAATTCAAAAGCACAGTTACACATTTATGAAAATACCATATTTTAGCAGTCTACTGGCTTAACCGCATGTGCCCCTCCTTTTCAGACAAACACAACAACTTTATCCAAGTTAATTTCCCAAAGATGGGGGTGTCTGAACGAGGCACCGACTTGATGTTGGCGTATATGAAATCAATATGGGACGAGTGTAGAGTAACTTACAAGTTCTCCACACTCTGAAATCCCCAAACCAATAGGCTTGTTGAGAGGCTCAACAAGACCCTGAAAGGAAAATTGGCTGAATAGATCCCTTGAGGCAGAAGAGGGATTTCCTCTTGTAATGCTGTTTTTTGCTTACAGGGAGGGGCCTCAGAACGGGTTCAGCCACTTCAAACTTCTGTACAGCCACTCTGTCAGAGGGCCTCTCAACCTTGTAAAGTAGGTGGGTGGGGGGGTTGCAAGCTCCCAGAAACCTCCTCAGGATGTACACCTACAGGTTAGCCCTAAGATGTCATATGAAGTGCCTCTGGAAGACAGACACTGAGAACTTAACCGCCAGCCAGAAAGTCATGAAACTCCAAAGGCTACTCTGGTCAAGTTTCAACCTGGTCAGAAAGTGTAGGAAATGGAGCCAGTGGAGCCCCAGGCCTTGCAGGACCAGCATACTCTCCCATATCAGGCAAAGAAGCACAATGGGTAGGTCATCCAACAGATGGACCTTCAGACCCAAAGGAACCCCTTAGGGGATCCTGTATGTTAACCACCTCAAGCCACACTTTACATTTCGGTGGTCAGAGAGCATGGAGAACTATGCTCTTCATCACAGATGGAAGTGAGGGGGAAGAGAATGAACCTCTTCCAGATCTCCTCTCCTCAAAAGACCAAGATGGATCAGGAGAGGGAGTGAACCTCTCATCCTATCTACCGACCCCCCCCCCCCCCCCTCCAACAGGAGAGACTGCCGCCAGCTGTTGGAGCAGCTCTCCTCCCTGTATTCACCTACCTCTGGGCTCACCCATTGGTGTAGCCACAACATTAACACCGGGGACAGTATGCCTATAAAGAATAAGATCTACAGGCTATCTGATAAAGTGAGGGCCAGCATCAAGGAAGAGGTATTCAAAGATGTTAGAACTAAGGTAATTGAGCACTCCAACAGCCCTTGGTCCAGCCCAGTGATACGGATACACAAGAACACTTTGCCTCAAAGTTAAGTCTGACTGATTTTGTGTCAAGGTACCAGAGGGTTAAGCACAGGTCAATTTAGTGATTTTTTGTGGTTCAGGCTGACCAGGATTGTGGTAGTTGCTTGAGTAGGGTTTCACCCCCCTCAATCAACAACTTAATCTTCCACAGATCACAAAATATTCTATAACAAGTGTTGGCGTAGCCAATAGGTCTCGCCTTTGGGACCTTATAGTTTTTAGCCATGCAGCACATTATTCTGGGTGCTTAACATTTACAGGTTTTACTACGTGTAGCACAAGATGGGATACAGAAGTTTATGGGGTCCGTCATTGGAGCAGTTCTGCCCCACTGAGAGCACGCGGCCAGCGTCAGCAATGCGAAGATAGCCCCTCCTCGTGTGTTCCTTCTGTAGGAGTCTCTATGCTGCACACAGAGGCTGTACAAATGATACCCGCTGACATCCAAAACCAGTGCTTCGGCTGATCGTAGACATCTGAAGGGTTAATTCCATTTCTCGGCGCGAATGAGTAGCAGCCACCCTTGCTGCAGCTCGCGGCTTCAGCTGCTTAGGGATGTAAAGCGCGAGCCCTCGTCAGCATCACGGACCCCTCCTTTACGCGCGGGACCACAGACACAGAGGAGGGCGCGCGCTGCCTGGCTCCGCTGGGGTTTGAGGCAAGGGATGCGTTCAGGATCACGTGCACTGTGTGTCCCCGTGGCTCAGTGCCATGCCCAGCGACGGTGAGGCTTGCGGGGCTGGGAATGGATGAGATGATGAATGAGCACTGGCATATGTACGAGTTACTTACCTTCAGTAACGACGTATCTGGTAGAGACGTTGTCTAGCCGCAGATTCCTTATCTTAGAATATCCCCAGGCGTCAGACTTTTTTTGCAGCAGCACCTCTGCGCGCCAGGGGACGGCGCAACGTCCACGTACGTGACGTCAGCGAGGTCATGTAAGTCCCTCCGGCGCGCTGCCGTCACTTTTCTTCGGAGAAGCTTTTCCGCGATACAACGCTGAGCCACCAATAAAAAAAACAGTGAACGTATGGGAACAGTGTGCGATGGATGAAAATCCGTGAATAATTAAGGAGGATGGTGCAAGACACCATCGTAAAAGACAGAATTAGACACTGCCTACATATAAGTGAAAAAGCTATGAGAAAGAACCTCGCAAGCTAAGCGAAGACCCTTCCCAAGTGCAACAAGGGAAGAATATCCCGACAGACAGAAATAGACTGTTAATACCGTGCAGAACAACAGACAAAAATTGACTGTCAGTACCATGTAGAACTGTGCCGTCCAGCAAGAACGGTACTTTTTGAAACAGCAAGTACCTCTGACACCATAAATTGCAATTTCACCTTTTCTCTGCAAGCCTTTTTATTGACTGCGAGTTGTATTTGATTTACATAGATTTGAATTACTTTGAAACAGAAAGAACACTTCCTCAGTGTGACAAACACATGTCCTAAACATTTAACATTAAGCAAAACTTTACTATTTTCAAAATAACATAGTGACAACTAACATAAAATAAATTCAGCAAATAGATAATATATCGAACCAGTACTCAGATATCCTATTTCAAAACATAGGGACATTCTAACTCATTATTGCCTCCACATTGAATGATTGTTGTGGTCCTAGACAGGATTAGAGAAAAAATATATTTTCCAGAGTTGTCGTGGAGAGCGTTGACTAGATGTATTGTTTCTGCTCTTCTGGGGGCGTTATTGTATGATTTATATCCCAAGTGAATTCTCGTTCTCTATTAGCCGACGCGTTTCGACCTTTCGTGTAGTGGACCTTTATTGACTTCCTAAGGTCTTCATCAGGGCTCAATTATAGTTCCAAAGGGACATCTTTTTCATACTGTTGGGTAAGGGATGCTGGCGTCTTCTTTCACCTTTCTCGTTGGCCCATGAAACGGTAGGCTGACATGTGGGTCTTTCACATAATTAACGGTTGAAAGAATCTTTTGGATTCGTCGGAGGTCGGAACTGCTTCTTCTCTTCTATGGCGTTTTCTTCGTCTCCGTCCTTCGTTGTATGGAAGCACCCTGTTTCACCAAGCAAGAACGGAGCACAGAGAGAACAGTCCACCGCAGGAAGGTATGAAAAGTCTGGCACTGCCCCTACAGCAATGCAGGTCTGAAACAGAGGTGAACAGATCCCCAAAGAAGACTACCGTAGAGGAGACCAGAACCCTGAGCCAATAGAGATGGCGGGAAGGCAGCAGGAGAAGATAAGAAAATGAAGAGGAATCTCCTGGTGAAAGTCAATCAAAAAGACATAATTTTACAGATAAGAAAACCCTTGAGAGGGCGGCTACTGTATTATGGTAACAGAAACCCCTGAGAGGGAGTCAGCTGTATTATGGCAAATCTCAAAGGGACGCAACAATGTGAGCACCCATGAGACAAAGAACCAATGTCAACTGTAAAAGGGTGCCAGCGGAGAACCCCACTTGGCAAGGACCTCGCAGAACGTGGAGGCTGGGTGGGCATTAAGAAATCTGCGGCTAGACAATGTCTCTACCAGATACATCATTACCGAAGGTAAGTAACTCGTACATCTGATAGAGACATCTAGCCGCATATTCCTTAACTTAGAATAGATACCACAGCCATACCCCAAAGGGGAGGTGGGTCTGTGACAGAACAACAGAAACCGCCAAGCATTTGAGCCGGCAACAGTGACGGACAATGGGGAAGACTGTGGCGGAACAGCCAGACAGCAACCAAAATAGCTCGGAAGAGCAAAAGAGATGCAAAACAACCCAAAAATGCCACAATGGTGCTACACCATACCTGCATAAGCATGAGAAGCAGAAAAGGCACCAGCCATACACCAGAACTAAAGAAAGAGAGAGGAAGAAGGACCACTCTTAGTGTAATGGCGTACTATGTGAACACCAATGTAAATGTAAATGTTGTAAACTTGTAAAGCGCACAGCTGCCCCAGCAACGGGGCGTCCCGGCGCTGTAGACCGCTGGGGAACCCGTCCTGGCTATCCCTGTGAGATGGTCCCTTTCTGGGTATCTCCAAGGTGAAACCAGGCGTCCCCGGCGTCTGTGGGGGGCCGTTGTAGAGATGAGGCAAGCTTAATGCCCAGAGTTGCCTAGTGTGTTCCTGGTTAGAGTAGGTACAGAGGTGAGAATTATCAAGTCCGTTTTGACCTTGGTCCACGACCCTGCCGCGTCGGGAATTGAACCCTGGTTGATTCTCTGCTTACGGGTCTGCCGCCTCTAACCAGTGAGCCACACCTCTCCACTAGCCACACCTCTCCACTGAAAGAGATGCAACCACAGGCTAGCCCAAGGAAGGAAGGCCGGAGAGGCTACAGTCAAGAACCAAAGGTGGAGACTAGAAATCAGCACGCCAAGTGCACACCCAGTCCCAAAGGGGGGACCAGGGGTGAACAGTAACAATCTTAAGCACGCTAATGCAGGCCAACACAGAAATATGCACAGAGCAAACAGCTACAGGGACCATAAGGTGGCGTAGCTAAAATATGCGCAAGGCTGCTCGACCAGGCAGTGGTAAGACCAGGGTGAGAACCAACACCCGAAATACAGATATGCAGGGTGGAGATCTAGGACGACTGACATTAGAAGAGCCGTCCCGCATGCTCAGCTGATACAATATACCACAGCCGAAGGAAGGTGCAGCAGAGGCACCAAAGTACTAAGGCGTAGAAACAGAGGAATAATCGTAGAATTTTAGAGCACACCCTCCGACTGGAAGGAAAGTAACACTTGTCCAGAAGAGAGAAGCGTTCAGTAAATGGACACAAACAAGGGAGCAGTGTTAAACCGGAGAACCACCTCAGTAAGCAGAACGCAAAAAGGGCCTTATTAGTAATGCCGCATGCATCACTGGAAATGTCCCTGAAACATGGAGACTTCGGACCAGACCTTGCAGCCTCGAAGAGAGGTGAAGAGTTAGGAAGAAGAGTACCCATGGAACTCGTATATATACCTAATTACAGATATATATATAGCAGAAACGGGTAAACTAGCCACGACTATGCAACCTGGTTGTAGAGGAACACACCTGGTGCCCTAATGGCAGACGGAAGCTGCCTTTAAAGCGTGACGAACACCCCGAAAACTTCAGAAGGAGGAGAATGAAGCAAATAAGCAAGATGACCAATAACGTATCGAAGATGGCGCCAAGGCACAACAGTGAGCACTGTACAACGGCAGATAAGAGCACCAGAGGACGCCTAGAGATCAAAGGAACTCGTAGGCCCAGTTGACATAACAGAGCTATAGCAAACAAGTACCCCACACGGAGTATGTACACCCCAACAACGGGGAACACGTTTATTAGGGCAAGCCACAGTCAGAGGAAAAATCTGTGGAACACTGCCACAGTAGGTTAACCGCCAGTTTAAAACGCATAATACATCCAAGGGATGAGAAATGAAAGGGTAATCACCTCCGACCATGCAAAAGGAAGACCTGAGGTTTACTATCAGCCTAAAACACATAACGCATCAAAAGGATGCTAAATGAAAAGGTACCACTCCAGAACAAACACCTGAGGAACACAGGCCTAAAGGAGGGGCGAAAGCTCGCAAGGAGGCGCTGAACAGCCGAGTCGGCGTGTGCATCAAACAATAAAACCTCATCAAGGGTAAATCAACAAGAATCTCCCGTATATTTTCCAAGAAGATGCTATCCCGTAACCAAGCATGACGCCGCAGGGCGACTGAACCAGCCATAGCCCGGCCGAAGGAATCAGCAGTTTCCAAGGCAGAGCGGATCGTAAACTCAGCAAGGTCACGGGCATCCCAGAGAAGATGAAGTAGGTCAACACGAGCACCTTCAGCGCTGGTGGAGAACAAAGACTCTGCAGAGTCACACAGGGCAGAGGTAGCCCGAGCCAGGACACATACTGCATTTAGTGACCGTAGTGCAGCACTAGTGGAGGCAAAGATGTTCCGACCCCATGACTCAAGCCATCTGGACTCCCGGGATGGAGGAAGCAATAGCCGGGGCAAGGAAGGGAAGGAAGTTTGCAAAACAAACCCTTGCACGTCAGGATGCACAAATAAGCAGCCCGGATCATGTGGAGCAGGCAGGTGGTGGTGCAAGACCGAACGAGCGACTGGGTCACCGGAAGCTCAAACCCAGGTACCCAAAAGGGCATCATAACGAGAAGCTTCAAAAGGGCAGAAGCGGCTCCACATTCCCTGCCCCACAGTGAAGGACATCAAGTAAAGGGTCCACAGACCAGGGCACCGAAGGGGGTTGCATGTTCAAAATCCGAGTGGCCAAAGAGACCACTCTGAGAAAGGCTGCACCAGCCTCGGCAGCCCTCTGAGGAGGGGATAGTAGCTCATCAGTAGGTGAGGGCTGTAAGCTAACCCTCCCAAGACATTGAGGGTGCGACCAATGCCCAACTGAAAGGAGGCTGTTGAGGAGGTGAGGAGCCTGCCTGGTGCGGGCGCTCTTGAGGAGGTGGGGATCCTACCAGATCCACATACTCTAAGGGAGGCACAGGCAAAAATACATCCGACGACGCTGGGCGTGAGGGCGACGCCAAACTCTCGCCCTGACGCCTCCGGAGAAGAGTCAACAACCCCGCGTCAATGCAGCACCAAACCCACTTTAGTAGGCGCCAACCAAGCTTTTTCCGGCGCCGACTCCATTCGGCGTCGAGTCGGCTCCTTCCGGCGACAAATGCATGATATGTTCACCTTCCGAAGAAGGAGAAGGCGCCGGAGCCGGGGAGGCAAACCTCCGGCACCACACTGACGCCGCCTCAGCCTCAACCACAACAGGCTCCGACTCGGGAGAAAGAAGCCGAGGCAGAGCCGGGGAGGTGAGGCTACAGCACAGGAACGGCGCCGTCCCGGGCTCCGGACAGGCGGCTGGCTGCCCAGAAGGCCGAGGCGTGCACAAAGCGAGGCTTTGAGCACCAGCAACCACCTGTGACTCCAGAGGGAGCCCCAACAGGACTATGCAGTGCGGCAGGGGTGCAATGGGTCGTAGAGGGGGGCCGCACCCAGACTATACCACATCTCCGACATCCCTGGAGGGCAAGGGCTCATTTGACACCGGGGGCAAACCCACCGGCAAGTCAGTCGGGGACCCCACAGATAGGGGAGGCCCAGAGGACGCCCCAGGGACGGGAGAGGACCCAAGGGAGGCCTGCAAGGCCATGACATAAGCCTCCATTTGGGCCTGAGTCGCCCCCGCACCCAGATAGGGTGGATAGAAGGGGGGACGACTGGCGGGGGCGCAAATCTGGAATATTCCGGGAACCAGTGCCCCTGACCACAGATGTAAGGGAGGTCGAGGACCTCGGCGACCTGCGCCGCAACTTATAAAGAAGTGGTGAACGACGGCCTCGGGCCCCAGAGGGCTATCGACTGCGAAACTGCGTGGAAGAGGCCGTGGGATCAGACGACTCCGACTGGGACAGTCGTGCCGAAAGAAGCTTCATCCGGCGCTCCTGCCGAGACTTCACCTTAAGGTGTAGGCAGGCTTCGTAGTCCGTGGAGTCATGGTGCACGCCCAGACACCATATACAAATACGATGCAGGTCTGTCGCGGAGAAATGCCGCGAACAGGAAGTACAGGATTTAAAGCCTGAGGGCATCGCACACTGTTCCAGACGCGTATCGTCGAAAAAGGGCTGGAAGCAGGCCAGAGGAACCGCTCACTCCGGATCCGCTTTGCACGCGGAAAAGAAGGAAACAGACGTCAGTGCGCCGGGAGGGACTTATATTACCTCGCTGACGCCACGTACGTAGACAACGTCAGGGCAGGGTCGTGTGGCGCCGTCCCCCGGCGTGCAGAGGTGCTTCTGCAAAAAAGTTTTCCGGATCCAGTCTGACGCCTGGGGATATTCTAAGTTAAGGAATCTGCGGCTAGATGTCTATCAGATGCAAGGGGCCTAGCTGACATATACTGACTGATAGGCACATGTGCAGGGTGGAGACTCTACAGGCACATCAAAACAGATCATACATGCAGGCACCCACAACCAACATGCATACAGGGAAGAGCACATACACCACGACAACCAGACACACACAACACTGCGAGCCCAGATGAAGATAAACACACCATTAATTAAAAACAAAACATGCGGCCAGAGCACGGGCAGCGCACTCACAAATGACAAGTGGAAAGAGGGATGACACCTTTCATACATAAGCATTCAGAGACACGCACCAACAAGCAACATAAAAAAACAGGTGCAAAATGAACAAGCACAGACAGACAACACGCAGCACGGTCACAAGACGATGTCAGTTTCGTCGTAGGTGTTTTATTAATGTACTCCACTCACATGTTCACGAGAACAAGCGCACACAGGCTGAAACACTCACCTTTGGAGCGGGGAGACTTAAAAAAGAACAAGCACGGCCGCGCTAATTTGAAACAGATGGCCCAAGCTCGCCGCTGCTGGATGATACCTTTCATACATGAGCATTCAGAGATACGCACCAACAAGCGACAAACACAGGTGCAAAATGAACAAGCACAGACAGACAACACGCAGCACGGTCACAAGAGGCTGTCGGTTTTGTCGTAGGCGTTTTATGCATGTTCTCCACTCACAGATGGCACCTGCGTGCCGCTGCTCCAAAAAGCACGACAGTAAAGGCTATTTAGAAAAGAAAAAAAACAGATGGACCCTGCACGTGCCGCTGCTCCAAAAAGCATGACAGTAAAAGATATTTCTAAAACAGATGGCCCCTGCGCGCGCCGCTGCTCCAGTAAGCACGACAGTGAAAGCTAATTAGACCAGCACGAGCGACAATTGGAAACAGATGGCGCCGCTGCTCGCTCCCGCAAGGTAAACGCCGTACATGCACGAGTGCTCATTGGAAACAGTGCAGTACATGCACGAGTTTCCGAAAAAGTCCTGAGTGATTCCAAGAGGTCATCTCCTAAGCAGCGCTTGTGCGATGTGTTAGGCTCGACATAAAAATGACACTACTGTATTCTTCGTAAGAATTGGGTGAGGACTCAATTTAACTCTGAGATAACTCAAGTGACCTCTATTAAACCCTGACCTCGGATGACGAAAAACGTTTCTCATTTGATACCACCAGATTCACAGTTCTGATGCCTAGCTGGATCTTCCCTTGCTGCCAAGAGGGAACTGTAGCAAACATATCTCAGGACTAACCCTTCATTGTGGAGGTACAGCATGCAGAGGTTGGGCTTCTGGAATAAAGGCTGGTGTCAGAGTTACTGTTTTGTTGGCACACAAAAAGCACAAATTGTGCGGATATGTCACTGTCATTTGCTTCCTAAAGTCACTGCATGGTTTCAACCCAGTAACTTTAGGTGGGAACATCGTTTCATTGCACACTGGGTTTGAATTTGGAAGGTAGAAACTCTAGGACACTGGAGGACACCAAATCCTGATCCTTTGAAATATTTTTTGAAACCGCTCAGCCTAGGTCTTTTTTCTTTTTCCTTTTTCCTTTGTTTTCACCACTTTAAGTGTAGCAGAGAAGTGTGATTGGCAAGTACATGTGTTCAAAAGACATGTGGCAGTCAACGTGTTTTTTGCCCAAAAATGAGGGCACGAGTACTGGTTTTGTCCTTCCTAGTGTCTTAATGTGGACGCCCAGCTACTTTCCTACTGGCTTACTTTCACAAGCTTATCGTGGTTTGACTTAGACTTTAGCCAAATTTGTCATCCTTCTATACTAGGTTTACTACTAAGACAGAACAGCTACATGTACTCGCTCGCAGGGAGTCACTCCATTTTTATATAAGTAAGAGACAATAGGAAGGCCGAAAACCAGTTTTCGTGCCCCCTTCTTTGGTGTACATAAGCTACAGGAACATTTTGAGCCTCAAAAAAGTCTCTGTATAGAAAAAACATGTGTCCGCTGCTAGATGTCTTTTGGACACATGTACATGCCAATCAAGAATATCCGTAACACAAAGAGAAAAGAAAAAAACACATGAACTAGACTTTTTGAAAAAATATTACAAGTGAATAGAATTTGGTGTGCTCTAGTGTTAGAGTTTCTATGTGCTTGTCTGTAGTTTACAATCAATTATAACACACACCTTACTGGTACCAGAATGTGAGGACACGGTTTGTAGCACCTTATCTAAAAACATTTTGTACTTTAGACTTCTGTTTGTATGCAGATTTATTTTACCCTTACCGTGCCGATTTCAGTGGTTGTGCATTTATCTAATACCACAGGTACCAATAATTGCGTGAGTTCTCATATGGATTTGGAAGGTGGGCAAAAGCAGACAAACAAGGGAGTGGAGTTACAGATCTGGGTTTGAAGGCACAGAAAGAAAGGGACTGGTGCTTGCACGCAAGGGTGGTGGTTTTATGCGACTGTTTCTCATCTCTTCTGGGGCAGGACAAAGCCAACGCAAAGTTAAGTGGGGTACACAGGAGTAGTGCTGTTAAAAAAACAAATAAAGAAAAAAAACTACCAGATCCAGTCTGGCGCTTTGAGATTTTCTAAAGAGGAGGGAAACGCAGTTATAAGTATCCATCAGAAAGTGACCAACTGGAAAAACAAACACTCAAATGGAAAAGTGGGATCATGGACAGAAACAGCGCACGCACTTGGTGCTCTTTTGCACATTTGTTAGAACTATCACTTGTCGCTACTCCATTGGTGACCTTGTACCTGGCAAAGTGTCTTTAAACACTAACCAGCCTCAGGTACTTCCTGCCACCAAGTAGGTTTCCGTGAAAGTCAGTCCACCTTTTGCAACACAAACGTGTTTTCATTTCATAGATATAAGAACATGAGGCTTGTGAGCAGACATCCATCATCTGGAAGAAACACATTTATTTCAATAATTTACTTTTTCATGCTGACGTGGCCTTGGAAACTAGGAATTCTTGCCACCAAGGCGCTTGCATTATTGAAGCTAAGATTCAGATGGTGAGCAAATGTATGTAAATCTAAAGGAGACAACAAATGTTAGGATAACAAAATTAAAACGGTTAGGTCTAGTATGCTGTGTGTTCGAAATCAAAGTCTGAGGGTGGAAGGTGCTGGGGTCCAATTGTATCAACTGGGATCTTTTACGACTCTTGTCCTGAGGCCCAACTAATGTGGACCCTTGTAGCAGAGTAGGATCTGCTTCACCACTTTTTGCTGGTGTTTCACTGTTTTTCGACCTTAGTCTGGCTGTGGACCTGCTAATCAGGACCCCAGCCTAGCTGCTTCCTCTCTAAAATGGTTTCCATGTACATTAGGTGCATTTCAAATTGGATTCTGGAGTGCCTTATAAGCCCCTAGTATATGGTATACTATGTACCTAGGGCATTGGTACCTCAGAGGCCTACCAGGGGCTGAAGCATGTATTATGTCACCCCTGGGAAGCACTCCAAAATGACACCACAGGTCTGCTACTGCACCCTGGGTAAGCAGCCCTCGAGGTAAATGCTAACTTTGGACTGGCTGCACGGAAACATGTTGTGTTTGGTGTCAAACGCTTTGGAATACCCTGGACGAAACTCTGCAACATATATCCTGGACCTTCCACATTCTACTTTAACTAGAAGACTGAAGAAATCTCCCTTGGGGTCAAGGAGTGACTCCCCTGCGTGGCAGGCACCAAAGAAGCAACTGTCCGTTCTGCAATTCTGAAGCTCCCGCCGGACGCCAAAGTCTCTGCATCCCCAGAGGTGAATTTCCAGACTTCCCCGAGGCTACCCTGAGTCCACAGCAAAGCGGAGGCCCATGGCTATTGTGGATGACATGGAACCGTGACCCCTGGACACTGATCTTTTGCTGATCCATCAGCATCCTGGTCTTCCTCGAAGTTGTGCTTTGGGCTCCGAGTAGCCCCAGCCTTGAGCACCTCCTGCACCGAAGATTTCTGGCCTCCACTCCACGATTTACCCGTGGGCCAGTTTCAAGTGCGACCCCTCGAGGCTCCTTCGTGATCGCTAGCCCGTTGGCTAGTAGGTCCCCACGAAGGCAACTCCTCTTCTGATTGGGCTTTCCTGGTTGCTCCAGACGTGCCCCAACTTACTCTCGCTGGGTGAGTCCCCCAGACCTTGCTGGTCTGCACCGACGTCCTTTTTCTATTTCCAAGTGACTTGCCGTTGCCAAGGCTTGTTGGGACCAATCTGGTTGCCGACACCGCAGCACTCGACAGACTTCGTGGGACAGCTCAAATCCAGCTCCTGGTCGTCGTCGACGTCTCCTGGACCTCATGGCTGAAGAATCAAGACACCCGTCAACTCACCTGAAGCACCTGACATCTGTGGGCATTGGACTATCGTGCCCCTGGTCACTGGTAAGTGAGCCAGACTGTCCCCTCTGCTTTCAGGTTCCTTCCATCCGCGATCCGGCCGTGGATCGCTTCGGACACTTTTCTTGTTCACGGCAGCAGCACTTCCTGAGCAGCTTCCATTGAAAACAGCGACGCGACGAGACACCATTTGACACCTATGCACCCAGCTTCCCTGGGTGAGGTAACTAGAGTACTCCGGTGCTCCCGTGGGTGTTGGCCCTAGACACCTCTAAGTCCAAAAGAGTTCACTCGTAGTCATCCTCCAAGTGTCCTTAAACTCTAAATTTCCAACCGTGACTTTCTCCATAGAAGTGAACGGCGATTCGCGGATGTGTTCTCACACTACACGCATCCCCTGTGGGTCCCCTGTGTCACTACCTTGGGTGGTTCCTTGTGGTCTAAGCACTTCTACAGGCTCTAGGCCTTGTGTCTAGTTCAGTCGTGGTTCTTATACCACTTTATTGGTATATAGTTTCGTACGCCCCTATGGCCCAAACGTGTATTTGTGCTGATACTGTTGAATACTGATTTGTAAATTAAGTACTTCGTACTCCAGCCTCATAAAGAGACTAGAGGGGGTGTGTTTTATCTTAAATACATATATTTTAAATATATACCTGGTGTGGTTGTCTTTTCATTTGATCATTCAAGAGATTATAGACTGGTAAAACAAACTGCTTTACATTCCTTCAAGACTTAGCCTGAAGGCAGCTCTCTATAGCTACCTCTAGGATAGCTTTCAATAAAGGTTGTCTTTTACCTATCACCATAAGGGGTTGTTTGGACTGATACAAGGTGTCCACTATAACTAGTGGACAGCATATATCAGGCAAACTTCTCACAACCCTAAACTGGGAACCAAGTACAGCCACAAATGGGTTTGCTGCCTTTCCTCCTCTATAATTCACTTTTCTCTTAAAGTCTCTGTCCCGTGTAGGGGCTTAGAAGCGTAGTTTCAAAGTTCCTCAACTCGTTGTCTCTTGGCCAAATACACAGAAGCGACATCACACCTCCATCTCCCACTGAAATTTCCTGGGAGCAGCCAACAAGATGGCTTACCTCCTGCATAGCATCTTGGGTACTTTCAAGATGGCAGAATTAGGTTGAAATCTGCAAGAGCTCCCTCTATAGCTAAGCTCCACTCCTAACTGAGACTGCAAAACGTTCTCCAGAGACTTCAAAGGGAACCAGAGATGTGGATTTTGTCTGTTCCCCATTAGTCTCTGAGATAGGCATGTCTATTCTTGTCAGAATGTCACATAATCACCCTATGCAGATTTAATCCCATACAGTTTCTCGATCAGTAGAATGTCAATACTATCAAGTAGGCCATTGTACAGGAGAGTCTTTTGAGCTGCCAACTAGCCAGAGAGTTAACGTGATCCAGCAGGGCTGCGGAAACCGTGAATTTCATTAGGAAGGCTTGATCATATACAGATAATTAGAGAGCATGAATTGTGGGATGAGATAAGTTCCTGGGAACTCTTTCTATTTAAACCCATTTTGAATCAGTTAGTTCAATGGGTCTATAAAAATGGATGTAGATTACTGGTCTAAAAAGTCATCAATTGCTCTAATGTAGGCCTTCTTTGGAAATGAGAAAGCATTTCCATGTTTAGAAATACTCTGTGATGTCCAACTTCGATCAGACGGGTAAAGATTCAATACAGTTTGCTACTCATTATCTATAACAGAATTAAGATCTAGTGTGAAATTAATTGAGGGATATTGTATTCTACTAAATGTGTTAAAAGCAACTATTCATTCAGTGACTAACGAATTTCTTAGATGAAGCAATACATCTTAAAAATATATATGTATAAACTAGGACATAATCGGACTAAATAAACTTATCTTTGGCTGATCAATCTCATTACAACTGACTAAAGGAAGTACTGATTTTTTTTTAAAAACACGGCAAACAGGACCACATATATTTTATGTGTACTCAGGACTCCAAACATAGGAAAAGTTGCGTACTCCCTTTTCTATGTTGCACTAGTGTAAATACAGTGAAACAAGACAGACTTTAGTCAAAATAAATGAGGGTTTTCTTTCGGAAACCTAATTAAATTAGAAGTCCTTCACAGGTCACGCCCACTTTATTCAGGATCCTATCTGTCACAGGCTACCCGAGTGCACACAGACAATAGTCTTCCTCGCACATGCTCTGGTGCAACCAGCATAGAGCCTCTTACCCTAGCAGCGGATTTATATAAAAAGGCAGACTCTGGTCATGACAGCTTAAAATCATTTTGCTAGAAGATGACAGTAGGTGAGAATCCATGTTGGCGTCTCACCCATTGCAGAGATTTAAAAAAATCAGGCAATTCAAAAATAAAAATAAAAGTCTAGGTGGAATTAAGCGATTAAGAACCCACTTCACCCACCGTGGACAAAAAAATCAGCTTCAATGAAATGAAGATTACGGTTATCACAATAATCGGTTTCATAATTCACCGGCAATGCCCCACAACATCCATTTGCCTCACCCATACAAAGCATAACGTTTTGCATACATACCATTCTTCTAACCAACCAGCCGCGTGTCAGAGCTTGAAGCTGGATGACTGCATTTCGAGTTTTAATGTACTTAAGTCTGTCACGTCGTCCATCTTGAACAGCTCGCAGGTAGCTTTGTAAGGTGAGTGCAGCAGCTTTTAGTCGGAGAAATTTACATCGCTCTCGATAGCCTCTGTAAGCTCCTTGTATCAATATGGCAGCTTCTTTTTTCTGGTTATAAACAAGTACCAATGGAAAAAAAAAACATAAGTGCCATCGTATTTCACAACGTTAATATCACTCTAGTCAATAAATTGTCATAGTTAATGTTGCTGTGCACAATGCTCATATTTAACTTCACATAATAGTGACAACTGCAGTAAAAAAAAAAATTTACAGAGGAAAAAAATGCAAGCAAATTAAAAGTGACACCAAAGAGTTTAAAATTGTGAATTATTTTAAGAATTAATTAAAGCATGTGTCGCGATTGCAGAAATCGGGACGATACTAAAGGAGAAGTTTCGAATAATCATGTAGTGTGCTGGTAGCCCAAAGCAGTGTTGAAAATCTCAAGCCCAGCTACATCTAAAATAATATTAGTAAACATTAAGTGTTTATTTCTTCTGTTTTGGTGCCACACGAGGCCCGGCTTGCATCACGTAACTATCAATAAGGGAAAAAACTAGGACCAGCGTGCACGCAGAAAAAAAACGGTTTTAAAGAAATCCTCTAGCCTTTCGGCAATTCTTGTTTTGTCATGACTTTTTCAAAACTTTCTTGTTTGAGAAGCATTTATTTCTAAAGAAAAACACGGACTTAAGCCAAACATGTTTTTGGTCTCAAAAAGTACACTTTACCATAGTATTCCCTGATACTGAAGAGAACTACTTTGTGTAAGGGAAGCATTCCTCAATCCATAGTGTAGTCAGCCAATAACTGAAGTGGGAGGAAGCATTACCCCTTGATTCATGCTCGACTCGGTGTGAAAATATTATGAATGACACAATAAAAAACACATGGATAAAGTGTGGATAAAAACCCCTATAAGTAATTATATCATACACATAATTTTGTAAAATCAAAAGGTCCTGGCTAACACTGCCTTATTACGATGTCTGGTAGGCGGACCGCTGCCCGCTATCGCGGCGGTCTGGAGACTACCTGACAAGCAGTCAACTGTCCGACCGCCGTAGTACGATGCGACCGCTGGGCTGGCAGTCGCAAAGTGCTCCTTTTTATTGCGGTTTGTGCTGCGGCCACAGCACAAGCCACAATGTAAAGGGGCACCTCGATGCACCACGTGGTGCATGGCATACTTTGCATTGAGGTGCGTGGTGTGCAACTACATGTGCCCCCTGGGCCACTTTACAGTGGGCCACAATGGACGAGAGCCCCATTTGTAGCACCCAAAATAAATTTCCAACAGCCTTTTCATGGGAGTATTTCCGACATAATCGGGATTGCGATTCAGACCACCCCCCCCTCACGGGATCATTGATACTGTCGGAGGCGGTGGTCTTCCAGCCGACCGTTTAGGGTCTAACCGCCTGGATTGCAATCTGGAGGTCGGACCAAAGGGCTGTCGGTCGGACTGCCACCGACGACCTGTCGGTGGTGGTCCAACTGACATCGTAAAAAGGCCACAGACATAAAAAAGGCAATCATTGTGCCACTGACTGCCAGACTCTTGCCTTTGAGAAAGCAGAGAAAAAAGCAAAAACGAAAACAGGAAAGAAAGACAAAAAGGAAGCAAAGCGAAGGAAGGCAAGAAAGAAGGAAAGAAAGAGGCCAAGAAAGACGGAAGGCAAGATGGAAAGAAAGAAGGAATGAAAGAAAGGAAAAAGGAAAGAAAGAAGGTGAGGGGAAGGAAAGAAAAAAAGGATGAATAATAAAAAGACAAAGAAAAGAAAAAAGAATGAACGCAGGAAAGAAAAAGAGAAAGACAATTTCAATTTATGCAAAACTGTATTTCTAAAATAGATGTGTGGTGCTTTTAAGGGATTTTTCCAAATGCTTTATTGTACTGTATGCCGACTTGGAAACCAAGACAGTTTTGACAGAAAAAAAAGATAAAGAAACGGAAAGAACAAAAAAGAAAAAATATGAAAGACAGAAAGCAAGAAAGAAAAGGATGGAATAGAAGCAAAATAGAAGGAAAGAACACAAGAAGGAATAAAAGCAAGAAAGAATGAAAGATGGAATGAAAGCAGGAATGAAGAAAAAATAAGGCAAGCAAGAAAGAAGGATTGAACGAAAAAAGAAAGAAAACAGGAAAGAAAGAAAAGAGAAAAGAGAAAGGGAATGGAAGATTGAAAAAAATCAAAAGGAAAAAGGAATGAAAGAAGGAAAAAAGATAACAAGGGAATGAAAAAGCAATAACAAGGTAAACAAAGAAAGAAGGAAGAATGAAAGCAAGGAAGTTAAAACACAACCGTTTCAAATGGACACTATTTTCAGTCAGATAAAAGAACGCTTCAAAAGGAATTCACAACAGCATTGGCAGGATACAGGAACTGGCAAGGAATGGAATGTGGCCTCTGCTCACATATGGTATAAAGCGAGCTGCTCTCATAGCAGACTCTAAACACAAAGGCAACATCAAAGTAACAAATTAAAAACAAAATGATTGACACACAAGGGCACTAGTTTGTGTGCGGTTGTGCTCCTTGAGGAGCAAGATGCAGTCATGCAAAATGACATCCAGCGACTGAAGGGGGCTTACCGCTTGCCCCACGCTGTATGCAATAGTGGGCGGACGCAAAATGTGAATGTGAGACCAATAGATGAAGACATTAAGTATATTGTTTGAGTATACATATACACACATATATATGCACCTTGGCGTAGGCCTCCCTTCCATTTTTTGCTGGTGCCTCATTTGTTTTTGCTGGTTATAGATGCTTTGGGCACTGTGCCACTGCTGTCCAGTGCCACAGTGCAAGTGCTCCCTATGGAAAATTGATGTATGGATTAGTGATTCCATGATTGGCTAGTTTGGTTTACTTGTCAGACCCTTGTACAGTGCACCAGGGATGCCCAGGGCTTGTAAACTAAATGCTGCTGGTGGGATTGCAGCACTGGTTGTGCCACCCACAGAAGCAGCCTGTAAAGTGTGTCTCAGGTCTGCCATTGCAGAGCCTGTGTGCAGTCTGGTACTGCCATGCTGACTGAGCAAGTGCACCCGCTTGCCAGTCCCTAAACCTTCCCTTTTCTTCATATCAGACACCCCTATGGTAGGCCCAGGGGCATGGTGCATTGTAAGTATAAGGTAGGACATGCC
Organism: Triturus cristatus; assembly: GCF_964204655.1. Taxonomy (NCBI): domain Eukaryota; kingdom Metazoa; phylum Chordata; class Amphibia; order Caudata; family Salamandridae; genus Triturus; species Triturus cristatus. Next base: position 380,751,114 of record NC_140586.1, on the reverse strand, counting down.
CTGGTGTGTGTGGCATGTCCCAATGGTGATTTACAGCCATTTCCGTTTTCACTATTGCAAGGCTACCTGTTCCCCATAGGCCAGAATGGGTAGTTTGATTATTACATCTTATAATCCTAACTGACTCAGGGAACTAGGTCAAAAATTCGAGTTTAGTATGCCTGAACTCAGAATGACAAAATGCATCTTTTAGTGAAGTTGGTTTTAACATTCTGTATTTGAAAATGCCACTTTTAGAAAGTAGGTATTTTCTTGTCTAACCATCCAAGCCTGCCTCTGCTAGGTTGTGTATTCCTTGTCTGCAGTTTGAGTGACAGGGGCTGGGGGATTCCAGGAGACAAGGTGAGTCAGCACAGGGCTGAATAGAGAGATCTGCATGTAGATGGGTGGGAGGAGTCGCACCTGGGACCTGAATAGGGCTGTGCCTTCCCTCCACAATGCTGGCTCCACCTCCTGTGGTGCGTCTGACGTCTCTGCCCTTCACTGTGAAAGAAAACAAGGAGTCTTGTGAACAAAGTGCTCCAGGACTGACCAGAACAGGTTTGGACTAGGCAAAGGCCTCTCTACCTTCAGAGAACAAAGAGAAAATGAGTATAAATATTGGGACCCAAACCCAAGAACTTTACATCACTTTTGGGAAACAAGAGGAAAGCTTTCCTGAGGAGAGGAACCAGAGAGACTGAGGAGAGACTATCCCTAAGCTTGAGGGATTGGCCTGCAGTGGTTGCCTGACTGCCAGAGAGAGAGGAGAAAGGAACTTTGTGTGTACTTTATTCAACTTGTGAAGGATCTCCAAGGGCTTGAGAAAGAGCTTGCCTCCTGCTGAAGTCTCAGGGACAACAGACTTCAACCACCAGCTCCCAAAGAATTCTTTGGAAGTGCCTGCAGTTGTGTTGGGCTTCTGAGGGACTGCGTGTCGCAAGGAGCTGGAAGCGCGAATCATGTGGAAGAAGCGTGTCGCCACCACAGCAGCTGTCGTCGCATCACTGAACAAGGGTGTCGCCGTTGTAGCTGTCGCATTGTCGAAGCGTCTCGCATCACCGGAGAAGCGTGTCGCAGGGCCTGTCGCAGCTCAGAGGAATCATTGAGCCACCGCACGGCCGTCAGGCATGCACGCATCGTGCTGCATCAAGAAGACGACGCCATCTTTGTTTCATTGCACCGGATCTTCATCGCATCACGGCATTGTGGGCCGCATCGCCACGGAAGCACAGTAAGAAACCGATGCATCACCGTTCCTGTGTGTAAGAAACCGACGAATCACCTTCCCTGCAACACTTTCGTTGTATAGCGTTACGCATCCAAAGGTACATTGAACTCAAATTGTCGCATTTTAACATCCAAAGAGAACTAAGCTAATTCTACCATTTTAAGTACAGTATTGTGGATTTTTGTCATTTATGGTCTTGTGTTAAAACTATATAAAGAATACTTATTTTTGATATAAAACTTGTGTGGTGTCCATCTGTAGTGTTGTCACTTGATTACTGTATGTGTTCACACTGCCTCTGAGATAAGCCTGTCTGCTCGTGCCAAGCTACCAAGGGGGTGAGCAGGGGTTATTTTAGGAGTGTACCCTCTTACCCTGACTGGACATAAGGGTACCTATTTGTCAAAGGTACCTACCTCTGCCAACTAAAGACCCACAAATCTAACATTGGTGGTCAGCGGTGAGGATTCTGGACTTGCATGTGTGACTCATATACAGTAATTGGTGAACACTACTAGTGAGTGCAGACCAAACGCAACCACATACTTTTTGGTAGATTGTCTTTTCTGGGATTTTCTATTTTTGCAAAGAACTGCCAAGTTTAACCACCATGGAGAAAGCAACATCCATAGCATCTGTTGATTTTGATTGGGAAGAGGAGAAAATGAAATGTTACAATGTGAGGCAGCTGAAGCACTTCTGCAAGAAATTTAAAGTTGCAGTGACCGGTCTCTCCAAGAAGGATAAGTTCCAAAAGGCGCTGAGGACCTGGGTCGCAGCAAGGAGTACCCCTGAGAATGAGGAAGGGGTTGAGGATGCAGAGGGGCAGCTGGATGGGCCCTTGGGTCCAGGGGGGAGGAGAGCAACTTCCCCAGTAGGTAGCAGTGTTTCGGTCAAAGGCCTGTCCCCAGAAGAGTTGGAGGATAGGACGAGATGTAGGATGCATGAAATGGAGCTGACCAAGCTCAAATTGAGTGGGCAACTGGAGTTAGAGAATAGGAAATTGGCCCTAGAGGAAAAGAGAATGCAGTTAGATCATGAGAAAAGTTTGAGGGAGTTGGAATTGAAAGCCAGGAGCTTAGAGATTACTCCCTCTGGTGGCAGCACACCTTCAATGCCTGTGGAAGCTAGAGTGTATATTCCTGAAGATGTGGTGAGAGTTTTATAAGAATGATGATATTGGGCAGTGGTTTAAGGCCTATGAGGTATCCATATCCTCCCACTGGGTCCCTGAGAAGGATTGGGGAGCGGGGTTGTGGGGGCGGTTGTGAGAAAGAGCCATCTTTCTTGCATGGTATGCCCCCACTTTTTGCTGAATTGCTGATGTACTTTGACTGAGTGTGCCCTGGGCTCCTGCCAATCAGGTACCCAGGGCCTGTGTTCCTTCCCTAAAACTGCATGACAGCTTAAACCCAATTAGCATCTCTGGCCACATGTCAGCCCCTGGTAAATGGTGCCCTTGGTACCGAGGGCCTTGTGACCAGAGAAGGCCCCTAAGGGCTGCAGCACTTATTGTGCCACCCTTGGAGGCCCTGTACCCTGACACACACACACTGCCTTTGCAGGCTGAGTGTCTGGGTGCAGAACAAAAACAGAGAGTCGACATGGCACACATCCCTGTGTGCCATGCCCACAACACACAATGCCCTGGCATACCTCAGTCACCACTCTAGCTGGGTGCCCTATGCCAGTGGTGCATGGGCCCTTTGCCCCTACAGTACCCAGGTCCATTCCTGGGCACTGTAAGTGCAGTGCTGCCATTAAGAGTATATGGTGCTGGGAGGTTGTCAACATGAACTCCACAGCACCATGATGGCAACACTGAAGACTGAGAAGTTTGGTATCAAAATTCTCTGCACATTAAACCCGCACTGATGCCAGTGTGGGATTTAATGTACAATGCACGTCAGAGGGCAACTTAGAGTTGCCCCCTGAACCTAACCTACAATCCATGCCCTGTCTGAGGGGGTGCCTAGGCTGCCACACAGCAGACATGTTGCTGGACCCCTGGGTAGAGAGCCATCCGCTCTCCTGGGCTTGCAACAATGCACATCCCGGGCGAGGTGCTAGGTCTCCTCCCCCAGGATGGGCAGGAGAAGCTTCAAAGGCATGCTGCCTTTGTGAGCTTCTCCAGGCCACTTGCTGGCCCCCAACGGTTCTGACCCCCCACTCTGGCGGGAAGACTGGCGGGAAACCCCAAGGGAGGAAAGGGGGTGTGCCAGCCTCTGCCAACCCCACCCCTCAGGTGGGGGAGGCGATGTGAAGCACATCTCCGAGCTCTCGCCTTCTTGGAGATGGGGAGCCCTGCCCAATCAGGACTAGGCTACTGCCCCCCTCGCACAGGAGAGTGGCAGGATAAGGGGTGTACCCACCCCAGGGAAGGGACCCATTGGTCCCTGCCCTTTACCTACCTGTAACGCCCCAAAATTTAATATTTAGGGGCACCCTGAACCTTCCTTCCTCAGATCCCGAATCCGAAACAAGCAAGAAGATCAAGAAACAAGAAGACCTGCCATGCAGCTGCTAACAAGAGGAAGACACCAACTGATTTGGCCCCAGCCCTACAGGACTGTCGACCCTCGAACCTACTCCTGCTAAACTCCGGCGTCTCCAGTGGTCAGCAACCTCAAAAACCCCGGAGGACCTGCCTGGTGACTCTTAAAGACTGGGACTCCCACGAGCAGTGGTTCTGCTCAAAGCAAGTAACAAGCCCCTGGTGCCAACCAGGAACCGCGACTCCTGCACACTCTGCACCCGCCAAGCCTGGCCTGTGCTGGAGTGGACAAAGACCACGAGGACGTCCCCCCCCGGCGACTGTGACTCCGAATCAAGCACCCAAGGACCCACCTCGACACTCCTGACGACGCCTGCAGCCTCAGAACCAGGGACCACTCCAACCGCGACCAGCAGAGAGTAAGATTTCCCGACGCCAAAAGGCACCCCTGCACCCGGCGCCCTGCGGCCCCCTGTGCCAAACTCCTGGGTGCCTACCTATCCTACAGCTTCCCAACTTACCTCTCGAAGTGGTGGTCGCACCTGAAGAATCTTCGTCCCCGAGCTTGCAGCCTTTGTTCGTCACTGAGCTTCGCCATTGAAATCCATTGAGCGCCAGACGGCTCAAAAGCACCCTGCATCCAGCCGCCCGAGTGCCCCTGGGAGTGCAACCACTATCCTAATCTACTTCCCCACTTGCCCTGAGCAAGTGACCAGGAGCCCAGCTCCCACAGCCACATGGCCTGCTTTCCAGCAGCCACCAACCAAAGGCCCCCTGCCAGCCATAGGCTAACATTGGTCCTAACTCTCTCTGCACCCGGCTGCCCCTGTGCTGCTGAGGGTGTAACAACTGTACCTACCTGACCCTGGGAGACCCCCGAGTCTATGCCCAGAACCTTAACTCTGCCAGTCGAGTACTTACCCAAAAGCCGATAACTCACTTCTCTTCCATAGGGTAACATTGACTGGTTTCACTTGGAAATTCTTCTGTCGAGTTTTGAAACTTTAAAATATTCACTAAAAATCAGCCGAACAACGAAAACAAATTTACTCACCTGCTATCAGGAGAGATCCCCATGCTGGACCTTGGTCCCCAGCACTGACCATAAAAAGTAATTACAACAGTACTTACCGCTAACTTGATTTTCCTCCATAGGATAACATTGCCTGGTTTTCACCAGAAATTTCTGTCGATTTTTGAAACTTACAAATATTCGTTAAAAATCACCTGTATAACAAAAACGTATTCTTTCAACTGTTTACAGGAGTTGCACCAGTGCTGGATCCAGGATCCAACACTGAGTAAGAAAAAGTAACGATAACCCTACTTACCTGCTAAGTGAATTTCCTCCCATAGGATAACATTGTTGATTCTATGTGAAAAAGTTTCTAAGTGTCAACTTTTAAAATACAATAATATTACTTAAAAATCACAACTGTAACCAAAACGTTCTTACTCAACTGTTTACAGGAGATGTCCCAGGACTGAATCTAGGATCCAGTCCTGTGGTAAGAATAGTAATCCAAAGAGTAATCAATTGCATTTAACTAGAAATTCCCATTGAGCTCAATGTATAATTGTGTTTGAAATTGTGTCGCCCATTGCAACAACTGTATCTATTGCATTCAAAAGTCTATTGCCTATTGAAAGTATTTATCTAAAGCATCTCATTCTGAGAAAGTATATTTCGATACCTATAGTTGGTTCTAAAATAAAACTACTATATATTTTTATATACAAACTATTGGCCTAGAGTTCAGTTCTTGAGTGTGTGAGACCATTTGCTGACAGTGTGTACAACAAGTGCTTTACACTGTCCTCTGATACTGCCTTACTGCTCGACCAAGCTACGACTTTAGAGAGTAGGGTTATATCTAACTTTAGCCTCTGCCAAACCTCTGGGGACTGTGGACTCAGTGGCTCCGTATATACTGTTCTTAAATAGGTACAGTGTGCACATTCTTACAGCGGTTCCTTAGTGTGGGGCGGAACACACTGTTAGACTTGCCTTCTGAAGTCCATAATTCTTATAGCCACATGAAAGATGCACTGATGTCCAGGTATGGGTTGACTCTAATTGTATAAACAGAGGTTTAGAAATTGCAAGAAGGTGGAGTCAAGCACATGGGTATAATATGTAACTTTCTTTTGCAGAGCATTGGATGGTTGGGTGAAGGGTAGTAAAGTGAATGATTTTGAGGGGCTCCTTGATTTAATTGCATGGGAGCACTTGTCAAGTAACTGTTTTCAAGAGCTATGCCAGCAGCTGATTGATAGCAGGCTGACTAACCCTAGGAAGCTTGCTGAGGAGGCAGAACGCTGGGTGAGCACCAGGGTCCACAAGGGTCACGTGGCAGACTCAGCCAAGAGTGGGCAGGGTCCCCAGCAGAGGAGTGGGGGGACAAGGGTAAACAGAGGGAGTTCCAGAAAGGGCCCCAAAGTAATTCCCAAGGGAAAGGTTCCCAGCCTCCCCCTGAGAAAAAGCACGGGGCCTCGACAGGTAACCCTGTTCATAGGGGACCCCGGAGGTGCTACAAGTGTGGGGATATGGGCCACAAGTCTAATGATCCCCGGTGCCCACAGTTTGGAAAGACAGCACCCAACGGTGCTCCACCCCGGCAGATGGCGAGTGTAGCTCTGGGGGAGGAGATGGGTGTTCAAGGTGAGTGGAGGCCTGCAGAGATGTCCCTTGTCTCTTTAGGAGACTGTGAGGTTGTCCCCAGGACCCAACTGCCTGATGAAATTAAAAAGTATAGGCAGTGGATGACCCATCAATGGCCATCAAGTGGAGGCTCTTAGAGACACAGGAGCCAGTGTGACAGCTGTCAAGTGTCACCTGGTATCTCAAGAGCAGGTTTTCCCCAATGCATTCTATCCAGTTGTTGCCACTGACAACACAGAGAGCCACTGCAAGGTGGCTCAGGGTCCCTTTGAGTGGGGGGTGGTCTCTGGTACTCTTCAAGTAGCTGTGAAGCCAGCCATGCCTGCTGACTGTTTGTTAGGGAACGATTTGGAGAGCTCAACTTGGGCAGCAAAGGTGGAACGACGTGCTCATTTGGAGATGTGGTGTCTGCCTGACTGGGCATGTGTCACCACAAGGTCCATGGCAGCCAGTAAGGGTTCTCAAGAGGACCTGGAACCTGAGAGGGAGGCCCGGGGGCCTACCTTAAAGAGAAGAGGCAGGGGGCGCGGGAAACCGGCCCCCGAAGTTCCCACGGCCCAGGAGGAGGTAGACCCTGAGGGGGATGCCCTGGAGTCTACCAGGGAACAGGTAGCTGAACTGGGCCATTGGCAGCAAGAAGGAGGAACCTCCAGGGAAGATTTCTGCAAGGAGCAGAAGGAATGCCCTTCTCTTGTGGGTTTGCGGCAGCAGGCTGCAAGCCAAGCAGCAGGTGATCAGTCTGGATCACACTGGATCTACTGGGAGAAGGGTCTCCTGTATAGTGAGCCTAAGGTTGCTGAGCCTGGGTCAGCCCGTGTGCTGGTGGTACCCCAGCGCTTCAGCGCCTTCCTACTGGGGCTGGCTCATGATGTGCCATTGGCAGGACATTTGGGGCAGGACAAGACCTTTGAGAGGCTTGTCACCCACTTTCATTGGCCCCAAATGTGCAAGAGTTCAGAAACTCATTGCAGGACACGTCAGACTTACCAGGCAAGTGGAAAGAGTGGGAGGAAGCAAACGGCTCCTCTCCAACCATTCCCTGTGGTCAGCACCCCCTTTGAAAGGGTGGGTATTCACATTGTGGGGCCACTGGACCTCAAGACAGCCATGGGCAACAGGTTCATCCTGGTCTTGGTGGACCATGCCACCCGGTACCCGGAAGACATACCTCTGAGGACAGTGACGGCCCCCATGGTGGGACGGGCACTGATGGGAATTTTCTCCCTCGTGGGATTCCCTCAAGAGGTAGTGTCTGACCGAGGTACAAATTTCATTTCCAAGTATATGAAGTCCCTGTGGCAGGAGTGTGGGGTAACCTACAAGTTTACCACTCCTTACCACCCCCAAGGAAATGGGTTGGTTGAAAGATTCAATCGAACCCTGAAAGGCGTGATTATGGGTCTTGAGGAACCTATGAGGTGTAAGTGGGACGTCCTCTTACCATGCCTGCTGTTTGCATACCGTGAGGAGCCACAGAAATCTCTAGGGTTCAGTCCCTTTGAGCTTCTCTATGGTTACCCAGTGAGAGGACCTCTGAGTTTGGTCAAGGAAGGGTGGGAGCAATCTCCCAAGAATCCTCCCCAGGATGTATATAGCTACATGCTGGCCTTCAGGAACCAGACTAGGCGTTTCAGGCAACTTGCTGAGGCGAATCTGGGAGCCAGCCAGGAGGAGATGAAGCGGTGGTACAACCAGAATGCCACTCTGGCAGAGCTTCAGCCTGGTCAGAAAGTGTGTGTCATGGCCGCAGTGGAGCCTTTTGCGCGCCAGGATAAGTGGACCGGACCATTTGAGGTGGTGGAGCGCAAAAGTCCTGTTACCTACTTGGTGGACTTGCGGTCTCCCAGGAACCCCTTGCGGGTCCAGCATGTCAACCGCCTGAAGCCCCACTTGGAGAGGTCCGAAGTGGGCGTGCTCTTAGCGACAGATGCTGGAATGGAGGATGAGACTGAGCCTCTTCCTGACCTACTGTCGGCGACAGAGCAAGATGGGTCAGTGGATGGTGTAAACCTCTCTTCCACCCAGACCCATGAGCAACAGAATGACTGTCACCAGTTGCTGGGACAGTTTTCTGATCTGTTCTCCCTGATCCCCAGTGTCACTGATTGGTGCATCCATGATGTGGACACTGGAGATAGTCCTCCTGTGAAGCACAAAACTTACAGGGTGACTGACAAGGTGAGAGCTTGCATTAAGGAGGAGGGCGCCAAAATGCTTGTGTTAGGGGTGATTGAGTCCTCTAACAGTCCTTGAGCCAGCCCAGTGGTCTTGGTCCCAAAGGCTGCCACACCGGGTGCCACGCCAGAACTCCGGTTCTGTGTAGACTACCGAGGGCTCAATTCAGTCAACAGGACTGACGCGCACCCCATCCCCAGAGCTGATGAGCTCATAGATCGGTTAGGGGCTGCCTGGTACCTCAGACACGTTTGATCCAACGTCTGGTTACTGGCAGATCGCCTTGACGGATGGGGCAAGAGAGAGGTCAGGTTATGCCCTTTGGGATGAAGAATGCCCCTGCCACCTTACAGAGGTTGGTCAACCACGTGTTGGCTGGACTGGAAGAGTTCAGTGCCGCCTACCTGGATGACATTGCAGTGTTCAGCACCAGTTGGAAAGAACATCTGCGCCACCTCTGGGAAGTGCTGATGGCGCTGGAGGGCAGGCCTCACGATCAAGGCAAGCAAGTGTCAGATCGGGCTGGGTTCCGTGGTGTACTTGGGACACCAGGTTGGGAGCGGCCAGGTGGCACCCCTACAGCCCAAGATTAAAACCATCCGGCCTCGGGAACCCCCCAAAACTCAAGACAGAGGTGAGAGCCTTTTTAGGACTCACTGGGTATTACAGGAGGTTTATCAAGGGGTATGGCAGCATTGTTGCACCCTTGACATAGCTGACTTCCACGAAGCAGCCCAGGAAAGTGATTTGGACTGACACCTGTCAGAAAGCTTTTGAGGCCCTGAAAACTGCTATGTGCACGGCGCCTGTGCTCCTGGCACCCAACTTCTCCAGAGAGTTTATCGTTCAGACAGATGCTTCAGAGCATGGTGTGGGGCCTGTTTTGTCACAGATGAATGAGGAGGGCCTAGATCAACCCGTAGCCTTCATCAGTAGAAGGTTACTTCCAAGGGAACAGAGGTGGCGTGTGATTGAGCGTGAGGCATTTGCTGTGGTCTGGGCACTTAAGAAGCTGAGACCGTACCTGTTTGGGACTCACTTCCGGGTTCAGACAGACCACAGGCCCCCCAGATGATTGATGCAGATGAGGGGTGAGAATTCAAAGCTGTTGAAGTGGTCCATTTCCCTACAGGGGATGGATTTCACGGTGGAACAAAAGCCCTGGTACAAAACACGCCAATGCTGATTGTCTGTCCAGATTTGTCCCCCTTAGTGATGAGAACTCCCATGAGGTAGGGTAGTTCTCCCCACATTTCAGCTGGAGGAGACACACGTTAGACATGGCACCTTGGCGTGGGTCTCCCTTCCATTTTTTGCTGCTGCCTCATGTGTTTTTGCTGGTTATAGATGCTTTGGGCACTGTGCCACTGCTGTCCAGTGCCACAGTGCAAGTGCTCCCTATGGTAAATTGATGTATGGATTAGTGATTCCATGATTGGCTAGTTTGGTTTACTTGTCAGACCCTAGTACAGTGCACCAGGGGTGCCCAGGGCTTGTAAACCAAATGCTGCTGGTGGGCTTGCAGCACTGGTTGTGCCACCCACAGAAGCAGCCTGTAAAGTGTGTCTCAGGTCTGCCATTGTAGAGCCTGTGTGTAGTCTGGTACTGCCATGCTGACTGGGCAAGTGCACCCTCTTGCCAGTCCCTAAACCTTCCCTTTTCTTCATATCAGACACCGCTATGGTAGGCCCAAGGGCAGGGTGCATTGTAAGTATAAGGTAGGACATGTCGTGGTGTGTGTGGTATGTCCTAATAGTGAATTACAGCCATTTCCGTTTTCACTATTGCAAGACTACTTGGTTCCCCATAGGCCAGAATGGGCAGTTTGATTATTACATCTCATAATCCATACTGACTCAGGGAACTAGGTGGAAATTTGAGTTTAGTATGCCTGAACTCAGAATGATAAAATGCATCTTTTAGTGAAGTTGGTTTTAACCTTCTGTGTTTGACAATACCACTTTTAGAAAGTAGGTATTTTCTTGTCTAACCATCCAAGCCTGCCTCTGCTAGGTTGTGTATTCCTTGTCTGGAGCTTGAGTGACAGGGGCTGGAGGATTCCAGAAGACAGGGTGAGTCAGCACAGGGCTGAATAGAGAGATCTGCATGTAGATGGGTGGGAGGAGTTGCACCTGGGACCTGAATAGGGCTGTGCCTTCCCTCCACAATGCTGGCTCCACCTCCAGTGGTGCGTCTGATTTCTCTACCGTGCACTGTGAAAGGAAAGGAAAGGAGTCTTGTGAACAAAGTGCTCCAGGACTGACCAGAACTGGTTTGAACTAGGCAAAGGCCTCTCTGCCTTCAGAGAACGAAGAGAAACAGAGTATAAATATTGGGACCCAAACCCAAAAACTTTAGATCACTTTTGGGAAACAAGAGGAAACCTTTGCTGAGGAGAGAAACCAGAGAGACTATCCCTAAGCTTGAGGGATTGGCCTGCAGTGGTTACCTGACTGCCAAAGAGAGGAGAAAGGAACTTTGTGTGTACTTTGTTCAACTTTTGAAGGATCTCCAAGGGCTTGAGAAAGAGCTTGCCTCCTGCTGAAGTCTCAGGGACAACAGACTTAAACCACCAGCTCCCCAAGAGTACTTTGGAAGTGCCTGCAGTTGTGTTGAGCTTTCTGGGGGACTGCGTGTCGCAATGAGCTGGAAGCGCGACTCACGAAGAAGCGTGTCGCCGCCGCATCACTGAACAAGGGTGTCGCCGCTGTAGCATCGCAGAAGCGTCTCGCATAACCGGAGAGTGTCGCGGCCGCAGCCGCTGTCATCGCATCACTGAACAAGGGTGTCGCTGCTGCAGTTGTCGCATCGCCTCGCCGAAGCATCTCGCATCACCAGAGAAGCGTGTCGCAGGGTCTGTCGCGGCTCAGAGAAATCGTTGAGTCGCCGTCCGGCGTGCACGCATCGTGTCGCATCAAGAAGACGACGACATCTTTGTTTCATTGCACCGGATCTTCATCGCATCACGGCGTTGCGTGCCGCATCGCCATGGAAGCGCAGTAAGAAACCGACGCATCACCGTTCCTGCGTGTAAGGAACCGACGCATCACCTTCCCTGCAACACTTTCATTGTATAGCGTTACGCATCCAAAGGTACACTGAACTCAAAGTGTCGCATTTTAACATCTAAAGAGAACTAAGCTAATTCTACCATTTTAAGTACAGTATTGTGGATTTTTGTCGTTTATGGTCTTGTGTTAAAACTATATAAAGAATACGTATTTTTTATATAAAACTGGTGCGGTGTCCATCTGTAGTGTTGTCACTTGATTACTGTATTTGTTCACAAATGCTTTACACACTGCCTCTAAAATAAGCCTGTCTCCTCGGGCCAAGCTACCAAGGGGGTGAGGAGGGCTTATTTTAGGAGTGTACCTCCTTACCCTGACTGGACGCAAGGGTCCCTATTTGTCAAAGGCACCTACCTCTGCCAACTAGAGACCCCCAAATCTAAATATATATATATATATTTTTTTTTAAATCAAAAGGTCTTCGGTAACGCCAGAACTAAAAATAAATAAATAAACAACCGCAATGGACCGCACTCCGCTAGCTCCTCCTCCGGGTCGCCCCAAGGGAAGCTGGTACATGAAGTTCTTGAGTGGTTCACCCCAGTGGGTGCAAGTAAGTACTTGTTGAACTGATGATCTCTGATGGAGTTCTTGAGTGGTTCACCCCAGTGGGTGCAAGTAAGTACTTGTTGAACTGATGATCTCTAGACCCGATACATGTCCCGGGTTTTAAAATATCGCCCGAGACATGGCTCGGGTTTCGGGATAACTTCCCTCCTCAGTAGAGAAAATAGTTAGGGGTGGAAGAGAGGGCCGCCAAACAACCGTCAAGGGCCTCAGTGCCCGCACAGGCACGCAGGTGCGTCGTCCAGGAGCTCGTCAGCCCAAAGCTCAAAGGAGCCATCTTTATAAACAACCGCAATGGACCGCACTCCGCTAGCTCCTCCTCCGGGTCGCCCCAAGGGAAGCTGGTACATGAAGTTCTTGAGTGGTTCACCCCAGTGGGTGCAAGTAAGTACTTGTTGAACTGATGATCTCTGATGGAGTTCTTGAGTGGTTCACCCCAGTGGGTGCAAGTAAGTACTTGTTGAACTGATGATCTCTAGACCCGATACATGTCCCGGGTTTTAAAATATCGCCCGAGACATGGCTCGGGTTTCGGGATAACTTCCCTCCTCAGTAGAGAAAATAGTTAGGGGTGGAAGAGAGGGCCGCCAAACAACCGTCAAGGGCCTCAGTGCCCGCACAGGCACGCAGGTGCGTCGTCCAGGAGCTCGTCAGCCCAAAGCTCAAAGGAGCCATCTTTATAAACAACCGCAATGGACCGCACTCCGCTAGCTCCTCCTCCGGGTCGCCCCCAAGGGAAGCTGGTACATGAAGTTCTTGAGTGGTTCACCCCAGTGGGTGCAAGTAAGTACTTGTTGAACTGATGATCTCTGATGGAGTTCTTGAGTGGTTCACCCCAGTGGGTGCAAGTAAGTACTTGTTGAACTGATGATCTCTAGACCCGATACATGTCCCGGGTTTTGAAATATCGCCCGAGACATGGCTCGGGTTTCGGGATAACTTCCCTCCTCAGTAGAGAAAATAGTTAGGGGTGGAAGAGAGGGCCGCCAAACAACCGTCAAGGGCCTCAGTGCCCGCACAGGCACGCAGGTGCGTCGTCCAGGAGCTCGTCAGCCCAAAGCTCAAAGGAGCCATCTTTATAAACAACCGCAATGGACCGCACTCCGCTAGCTCCTCCTCCGGGTCGCCCCAAGGGAAGCTGGTACATGAAGTTCTTGAGTGGTTCACCCCAGTGGGTGCAAGTAAGTACTTGTTGAACTGATGATCTCTGATGGAGTTCTTGAGTGGTTCACCCCAGTGGGTGCAAGTAAGTACTTGTTGAACTGATGATCTCTAGACCCGATACATGTCCCGGGTTTTAAAATATCGCCCGAGACATGGCTCGGGTTTCGGGATAACTTCCCTCCTCAGTAGAGAAAATAGTTAGGGGTGGAAGAGAGGGCCGCCAAACAACCGTCAAGGGCCTCAGTGCCCGCACAGGCACGCAGGTGCGTCGTCCAGGAGCTCGTCAGCCCAAAGCTCAAAGGAGCCATCTTTATAAACAACCGCAATGGACCGCACTCCGCTAGCTCCTCCTCCGGGTCGCCCCCAAGGGAAGCTGGTACATGAAGTTCTTGAGTGGTTCACCCCAGTGGGTGCAAGTAAGTACTTGTTGAACTGATGATCTCTGATGGAGTTCTTGAGTGGTTCACCCCAGTGGGTGCAAGTAAGTACTTGTTGAACTGATGATCTCTAGACCCGATACATGTCCCGGGTTTTAAAATATCGCCCGAGACATGACTCGGGTTTCGGGATAACTTCCCTCCTCAGTAGAGAAAATAGTTAGGGGTGGAAGAGAGGGCCGCCAAACAACCGTCAAGGGCCTCAGTGCCCGCACAGGCACGCAGGTGCGTCGTCCAGGAGCTCGTCAGCCCAAAGCTCAAAGGAGCCATCTTTATAAACAACCGCAATGGACCGCACTCCGCTAGCTCCTCCTCCGGGTCGCCCCAAGGGAAGCTGGTACATGAAGTTCTTGAGTGGTTCACCCCAGTGGGTGCAAGTAAGTACTTGTTGAACCGACGCTACTTCATGGACCACAATTCTTTGGGGTAACACGCTGGTAGGACTAGCAGAGTGCGGCCAATCGGATTTTTGTTTACATTCAGGCTCCCTTGAGCCGGTGGGGCTGACGAGCCCATGGCTACGCACCTGCGCGCCTTGAGTGGTACTTTACCTGAGAATATTTTTTGGCAGCCTACGCAGCAACCCTACATACATACCTACTCCCTGCTGACGAGAGGCAACTACCTCGAAACACGTGTCCAGGGATGGCTAACGCGACACTTATTTTCATTTTAAACTTTTGGCATAGGCGTACCCGCCGACGCTACTTCATGGACCACAATTCTTTGGGGTAACACGCTGGTAGGACTAGCAGAGTGCGGCCAATCGGATTTTTGTTTACATTCAGGCTCCCTTGAGCCGGTGGGGCTGACGAGCCCATGGCTACGCACCTGCGCGCCTTGAGTGGTACTTTACCTGAGAATATTTTTTGGCAGCCTACGCAGCAACCCTACATACATACCTACTCCCTGCTGACGAGAGGCAACTACCTCGAAACACGTGTCCAGGGATGGCTAACGCGACACTTATTTTCATTTTAAACTTCTGGCATAGGCGTACCCGCCGACGCTACTTCATGGACCACAATTCTTTGGGGTAACACGCTGGTAGGACTAGCAGAGTGCGGCCAATCGGATTTTTGTTTACATTCAGGCTCCCTTGAGCCGGTGGGGCTGACGAGCCCATGGCTACGCACCTGCGCGCCTTGAGTGGTACTTTACCTGAGAATATTTTTTGGCAGCCTACGCAGCAACCCTACATACATACCTACTCCCTGCTGACGAGAGGCAACTACCTCGAAACACATGTCCAGGGATGGCTAACGCGACACTTATTTTCATTTTAAACTTTTGGCATAGGCGTACCCGCCGACGCTACTTCATGGACCACAATTCTTTGGGGTAACACGCTGGTAGGACTAGCAGAGTGCGGCCAATCGGATTTTTGTTTACATTCAGGCTCCCTTGAGCCGGTGGGGCTGACGAGCCCATGGCTACGCACCTGCGCGCCTTGAGTGGTACTTTACCTGAGAATATTTTTTGGCAGCCTACGCAGCAACCCTACATACATACCTACTCCCTGCTGACGAGAGGCAACTACCTCGAAACACGTGTCCGGGGATGGCTAACGCGACACTTATTTTCATTTTAAACTTTTGGCATAGGCGTACCCGCCGACGCTACTTCATGGACCACAATTCTTTGGGGTAACACGCTGGTAGGACTAGCAGAGTGCGGCCAATCGGATTTTTCTTTACATTCAGGCTCCCTTGAGCCGGTGGGGCTGACGAGCCCATGGCTACGCACCTGCGCGCCTTGAGTGGTACTTTACCTGAGAATATTTTTTGGCAGCCTACGCAGCAACCCTACATACATACCTACTCCCTGCTGACGAGAGGCAACTACCTCGAAACACGTGTCCAGGGATGGCTAACGCGACACTTATTTTCATTTTAAACTTTTGGCATAGGCGTACCCGCCGACGCTACTTCATGGACCACAATTCTTTGGGGTAACACGCTGGTAGGACTAGCAGAGTGCGGCCAATCGGATTTTTGTTTACATTCAGGCTCCCTTGAGCCGGTGGGGCTGACGAGCCCATGGCTACGCACCTGCGCGCCTTGAGTGGTACTTTACCTGAGAATATTTTTTGGCAGCCTACGCAGCAACCCTACATACATACCTACTCCCTGCTGACGAGAGGCAACTACCTCGAAACACATGTCCAGGGATGGCTAACGCGACACTTATTTTCATTTTAAACTTTTGGCATAGGCGTACCCGCCGACGCTACTTCATGGACCACAATTCTTTGGGGTAACACGCTGGTAGGACTAGCAGAGTGCGGCCAATCGGATTTTTGTTTACATTCAGGCTCCCTTGAGCCGGTGGGCTGACGAGCCCATGGCTACGCACCTGCGCGCCTTGAGTGGTACTTTACCTGAGAATATTTTTTGGCAGCCTACGCAGCAACCCTACATACATACCTACTCCCTGCTGACGAGAGGCAACTACCTCGAAACACGTGTCCAGGGATGGCTAACGCGACACTTATTTTCATTTTAAACTTTTGGCATAGGCGTACCCGCCGACGCTACTTCATGGACCACAATTCTTTGGGGTAACACGCTGGTAGGACTAGCAGAGTGCGGCCAATCGGATTTTTGTTTACATTCAGGCTCCCTTGAGCCGGTGGGGCTGACGAGCCCATGGCTACGCACCTGCGCGCCTTGAGTGGTACTTTACCTGAGAATATTTTTTGGCAGCCTACGCAGCAACCCTACATACATACCTACTCCCTGCTGACGAGAGGCAACTACCTCGAAACACGTGTCCAGGGATGGCTAACGCGACACTTATTTTCATTTTAAACTTTTGGCATAGGCGTACCCGCCGACGCTACTTCATGGACCACAATTCTTTGGGGTAACACGCTGGTAGGACTAGCAGAGTGCGGCCAATCGGATTTTTAAATAAATAAATAAATAAATAAATAAATAAATAACATGTAGCGCACAGTTAACAGTTCTCAGAAATGAATGGCAGACTGGTGTATATTGGACAGATAAAGAAAAAACATGCCCCATTAAACATTCTATCAGTCAAAACTATCATTCCAAAAAATGTTAAAAGGAAGCTGAATGCTTACATTTACCTTTAAAAGTTGTCTCCTGGCACAAGCTCCCCTGTATACCGACTGAATTTTAATTACTGCCGCCTTGATTGTCTCAAACTCCTGGCATATTGCTCTTGCTGTAAGTGTTTCTCTCCACCATCTTTGAATAAAAACCACAGCAGCACGTGTCCTCCGAAATCTTATGAATTACAAACAGAAAGAGCAACTAATTTAAACGAAAAGGCCCTACAAGGTTATCATAATTCCAGAAGTTCATATTTGGGAATCGCACATTTCTACTGAAAGAAACAAAATTTGCAAGCAATTCTGTGATTAAATTCATACGACAAAAAAAATCTTTATTAAAAGATACCTAGCAAATTTCAAAGGGGACAGACTAGATTCAACAAAGAAAATTGGGCCAAGAATAATTCCAAAAGTTAGATTACAATTTCCTTCACCTGCAGCAAGCAGTGGAAATGAGAAAAAGCATCCAAAAAGTCAACAGGTCTTGCCTTTTTGCTGCGAATACAGACCTACTAGCATTGATAATGCTTTTCGCGAATGCTGTTAAACTTTGACAAAAACACACAACAAAAAGTTACTGCTGCAATGCCAATGCTGAATATCACCGGCAAAAAGACAGCAAAAAATCCAATGACGCATATGTACACTTGCATCACCAAGCATCTGTACGTATGCGTCAAAAACCTGCCCTAGTGCATGCGTTATTATGAGGAGGCCATTTTGCTTTTTTTACATTTATCGTTCTCAGATACTGAACACCAATCATTGAGCAATACATTTAAAATAACGTGTTCCAGCTTAATTTTTTATTTTACTTCTTTTTTTATATAAAGAATTGCAGCTGCCAGGCCCTCCAAAAACGAACAAATGAAAATACAAGCAATCCAACAGGGAGGCGCAGGAGAGAGAGTAAAGGTTGAGCAGGCCGGGTGAGGTAAAATTGAAACCCTGCCAAGCAGCAATGGGGAGCTCGTGTGGGTTAAATGATCATTAATAAAGAACACAAGCCAAAGGTGGTCAAACGGATGCCGTAGGGTGGCCCTATCCATGCTGGGATACTCGGTAGACCAGAAAGGCCATGGTGCTCCTCACGTCTAGGCCTACTACTTAACAGCTCAACTGCAGTGGCTATCCAGATGGATGGCCGGATCGGCTCTGGAGGAAACTGGGGTGACTGCCATGCCAGAGTTTGACTGGTATATAGGACCTGGTTCTCCCTACTTCTCACTCGATCCAAGGACTGCCCCAACTAGTTGAGGTGGTGATATGTTTACTAACTGAATGTAAAGCCCAGTACATCTCAAATATTCTGTTATGGGTCTCTGGGACCAGCATTCTTAACTGGATGATCAATAACTTGCGCACTAGATAGTAGCTGGTCTGGTAGTGGTCATGATTTATTCCAAGACGGTCTATTGTAATCATTCCAGACTTTGAGAGATAGCTGGTAACTACATAAAGGACAATTCCTGACATATGGCTTATTTGCACACATACAGTGCACCACATTGGCAATAGTGAATAAAGAACCGGATGCCCACCAACCAACGCATTCACTATATATATTTGGCATTGGTAAGCACTGTGTGAGCTGGCTATACCCATCACAATGCTCTCAACCTTTGACTATCACTACAACAGTTGACAAATGCCTGGGAGGCACAATTCAAGAAAGCACTGCATGAGAAGGAATGGGCGAGAGCGCCTTCATATCCGCATACAATATCCTGCAATGCACAATTTAAGCTGATACAATTCTTTCTACTGCATCAAGCTCATCTCTCCCCCACCCCGAACCATAGAATTTTCCCAGAGACACCTGCCTATTGTCCACGTTACATATCTACATCAGCGGACTTCTTTCATATGATGTCTCCATCTTTGGCACTTTACTGGACCCGATTCTTTTATTTGGGCCACCTTTGCTGGCAAGCCCCTCCAGGCCTCTTGAGCAATCTGTGCACTGGGAGTTTTCCGACACTCCCAAAAACGTACGGTGCCTTCCTGATTCCTGGATTTTGGGCTTCTTTCTGGCCATGGGAACTCTCACAAAAAGGTGGAAGGCATCAATGACCCCTTCAGTAGAATCATGGCATGCAGTAACCCTGCACTCTGCCTGAGCTGAGAGAAAGGCCTTTTACAGAGAAGAGAGTAAGGGGATTTAAAAAAATATCCAATAGCAGAGGACTGGGATGAGATTATGGGGACATTAGGCACTGATCCCAGAAATGATCCCTTATCCTCTTGAAGGGTTGGGGATCCCCACCCCCATCACTTAGCTCCTGTATCAGAATGCCTCAATATAGCATTAAGCGTATTTAACTGCTGCTGCACTGCACCCCCTTCCTGAAGAATCTGCTCGGCATGTACTAAGGCTGTTGCAGAGGATGGAGCTGGACTGTTGTGACGGCCTTTATGAGGGCAGGATCCTTCGTTCGTTCGTGCCACACAGTGACGGTTGGTGCCGCCCATCCAGAGAGCACGGACTTCAATTTCCCGGCCCAGCGTCGGTTTAAAGTTCAGAAGGAGGTAATTTCATTTCATTTTACGGTAATAACAGCCTGTTGAGGCCGTCATGCAGCGGGGGCGTTAGCTTGGGTGGAGTAACTGCCTACTTGAGAATAATTCCGTCAGCCTCTTGAATTTGTCAAAGATGCCAGCCCCTCGTTCAAGTAAAAGGCCTCAAACAGGAACTTGAGGTAAAAGGAGTTGAAAGGGAAATCGCCTGGTGAAATGTGCATACTTGGAGTGTGGGTCAGCGATTTTGGCAGCTGAGAGAAATTAAAATATATATCAATGTATAAGTGAATGGAGGCATAGAAATTGTACTTCAAAATAGTTAAAAGTTCCTGTCACATTCTAGGCTACAGAACATTCCAGATCACAGCAGCAGAACATGGTCTAACCTAATTATATATTTCTGTGCAAATTTCTTCAAATACAGGTGACGGATATAATGATTAAATCAAGCAATTCAATCTAATCCTCCCTTCTAAGGGAATTCCACATAGTGCACTGCAGATCGCCCACCCTGGATTGTGTAAGAACGTGATTGAGAAGGGTAAAAGTCGGTCACAAACAGTGTCATAAATTCAGCATCCTAGGATATGCAAGTACAACGTTGTGCTACAGAGTCACATTACGAGGTCAACCTTCTAGCATCACTCTCATAAGCAGCAATGTTCTTACTATTACAGAGAGGATTCTTCTCTTTTGAACAGTCTGGCCAATGGAGGAACCACTATATCTCCAAAGTCCTGTGTTCTACCAGCCACTTTTATTGTTCCACTCTTGAGCCTCACCTGATCCCTAAGTGCCTCCTTGCATGTCGATATCCAAATCTACGGGCCAACTTACATTTCCAGCGACTATGGCTAATGCAGGCCAGGCGTCTTCCACTGATTCCTCGTCAGCTCTGACTTTCCCGGAGTCCGTTCTCACCACTCTCCTGAGCAAACTGAATGAGATTAAAGACTATTGCACAGATGTCCTCCGTGGTCTCTGCAACATATTCAGAGGTACAATCTTGCAAAATGACATTATCTCCTTTCAGGCCAGATTGACAACTGTTGAGGGGCAACGGATGGATGTGGAATCACGTCCAGAGGCTATTATGGACTGGGGTAAAGTTATTTGTGCTTCTAGCAGAAAGTCATCATGTTAGAAGACTGCAGTCCCTGTGACAACATTAGGATTATAGGCATACAGGAACGCATTGAGAAGGAAGACATGTCCCGTTTTTTGGGTACTTTAATCCCTGAACTTCTGGATCTCACCTTTGATCCACCACTGGAATACCATAGGGCCCACCGAGTCCACTCCAATCGGGTGTCTGATGACCATCGCTCACGTCATGTTTTGGCATGTTGTGTGCGGCATCAGCATACTAGCCAGATCCTTCAGGAAGCCAAAAGACATGGTCCTTATCAGTATGAGAATGCCTAAATTATGTTCAAGGCAGATTTCTCTACTCCTACCAATGCTAAGCGGAAACAGTTCTTGGCTTTATGCCCTCGACTTAGGAAGGACATTAAATATGTACGACAACAACCCTCTACCATGCTCAAGATTTTTCAGGGCAAAACATCTGAATACCACGAGCCAAAAGACTTGCAGTCCTTTTTAGATGACTTAGATGACACTAATATGGAGGTCGCTCCTTCTGTGTCCTACTCTCCATCTTTGGCACCACCCTGAAAAGATGTAATTCAAGGGGGTGCATCCACCTCTAAGGAAGAACTTTAACGCTGGGACTCGGTTACACAGAAATGGTCGCAGATTGCTCAGTTGCCGTCTGGAAACTCTTTTCATCCAAGAGATCAATCTAGGTCCTCTCTTAAATGTTGATGGATGCTCAACTCTGATGTGTGCTTGTGATGCAAGTCTACATGACTAGGCCAATTGTTTATATAAAAAAATATATGGTTGTTTTATTTTAGAACCAACAATAGGTGTCAAAATATACTTTCTCAGAATGAGATGCTTTAGTTAAATACTTTGCAATAGGCCATTTACTTTTGCAGACAATAGTTACAGTTATGTTGCAATAGGCAACACAATTTCAAACACAATAATACATTGAGCTCAATGTGAATTTTAAGTTATTTGCAATTGATTACTTTCAGGATTACTTTTCTAACTCCAGAACTGGATCCTAGATTCAGTCCTGGGACAGTTCTTGGAAACAAGTGAGTAAATTCGTTTTAGTTACTGTTGTGATTTTTAAGCAATATTTTGCTATTTTAAAAGTTGACACTTGGAAACTTTTGCTAATCAAATTACCAATGTTGTCCTATGGAAGGAAATTCACTTAGCAGGTAAGTGGGGTTATGGTTACTTTATCTAGTTCAGTGTTGGCTCCTAGATCCAGCACTAGTGTATCACCTGTAAGCAGTTGAGAAACTGCGTTTAAGTTACACAGGCGATTTTTAAGGAATATTTGCAAAATCAACACTTAGAAGAAATTTCATAGAAAAACAGTCAATGGTTCCCTATGGAAGAAAATTCAAGTTACGGGTAAAGTATGTTCTCGTTACTTTTGTAATCCATGGCTGGGTTCCTAGGCTCAGTACTGGGACCTCTATCTAAAATATGTAAGTAATTACGTTTTCACAGTTGGTACGATTTTTAAAGAATATTTGTAGTTTGAAAAAATCGACACTTAGAAGAAATTTCACAGAAAAACAGTCAATGATTTCCTATGGAAGAAAATTGGGTTAGTGGTAAGTACGGTTGTGAGTACTTTTCAGGGTCAGTGCTGGGTACCAAGATCCAGCACTGGGATCTCTCCTAATTGCAGGTGAGTATTTCTGTTTTCGTTAATCGGTTGATTTTAGGTGAATATTTTAAGTTTTAGAAACTCCACACTTAGAAGAAATTTCAGAAGAAACCAGCCAATCTTACCCTATGGAAGAAAAGGGAGTTATCGGCTTTTGGTTAAGTACTCGACTGGCAGAGTTAAGGTTCTGGGCACAGACGCAGGGGTCTCCCAGGGTCAGGTTGGTACAGTTGTTACACCCTCAGCGGCACTGGGGCGGCAGGGTGCAGAGTGAGTTAGGCCCAATGTTACCCTATGGGAGGCAGGGGGGCCTTGGTTGGTGGCTGCGGACTAGCAGGCCATGCGGCTGTGGGAGCTGGGCTCCTGGTCACTTGCTCAGGGCAAATGGGGAAGTAGGTAGGAGTAGAAGTTGCACTGCCAGGGCCACTCGGGCGGCTGGGTGCAGGGTGCTTTTGAGCCTTCGGGCGCTCAATGGATTTCAATGGGAAAGCTCAAGGACGAACAAAGGCGGCAAGCTCGGGACGAAGATTCTTCGGGTGCCACCACAACTTCGAGAGGTAAGTTGGGTAGTTGGAGGATAGGTAAGCAACCAGGAGTCGGGCACTGGGAGCCGCAGGGCGCCAGGGTGTCTTTTGATGGCGGGAAATCTTACCCTCTGTTGATCGCGGTTGGGGGGGGGGGGTTCCCTGGTCCTGAGGCTGCAGGCGTCGTCAGGAGCGTCGAGGTGGGTCATTGGGTGACGGATTCGGGGTCACAGTCGCCGGGGGGACGTCCTCGGGGTCTTTGTCCACTCCGGCACAGGCCAGGCTTGGCAGGTGCAGAGTGTGCAGGGTTCGCGGTTCCGGGCTGATGCCAGGGGCAAGAAACTTGCTTTGAGCAGAGCCACTGCTCATGGGAGTCCCATATGCTCAGAGTCCTAGGAAGCTTGTTTCCGGTCCAGGGAATACATGGCTTGGCAGTTCGGGCTGGACTGTTCCCATGAGGCACAGGGTCAGACTGATTTGCATATGGCCATGTCTGAACTGG
Source organism: Triturus cristatus (assembly GCF_964204655.1). Taxonomy (NCBI): domain Eukaryota; kingdom Metazoa; phylum Chordata; class Amphibia; order Caudata; family Salamandridae; genus Triturus; species Triturus cristatus. The sequence continues at coordinate 380,727,948 of NC_140586.1, read as the reverse complement.
GGTGGCAGAGTGAGCTAAAGAACGGTGATGGATTAAACCCAGATCAGTTGACTGGGGGTGAGTGCTTGCAATGTTCAACACTCCGTCCATCATTTCCTTTGGTTTTTGCTTTGTTCGCCATAAGTTGGCAGGGTATGCTCAGACGTGAGTCCCTTGCTCACTTTGCCACTGGATTCAAGCAAGCCTGGCTATAGACGGCTGAAATGCCAGAAACCGGTCCTAGGAAGCTTGTTTCCGGTCCAGGGAAGACATGGCTTGGCAGTTCGGGCTGAACTGTTCCCATGAGGCACAGGGTCAGACTGATTTGCATATGGCCATGTCTGAACTGGGGTGGCAGAGTGGGCTAAAGAACGGTGATGGATTAAACCCAGATCAGTTGACTGGGGGTGAAGTGCTTGCAATGTTCAACACTCCGTCCGTCATTTCCTTTGGTTTTTGCTTTGTTCGCCATAAGTTGGCAGGGTATGCTCAGACGTGAGTCCCTTGCTCACTTTGCCACTGGATTCAAGCAAGCCTGGCTGAAGACGGCTGAAATGCCAGAAACCGGTCCTAGGAAGCTTGTTTCCGGTCCAGGGAAGACATGGCTTGGCAGTTCGGGCTGGACTGTTCCCATGAGGCACAGGGTCAGACTGATTTGCATATAGCCATGTCTGAACTGGGGTGGCAGAGTGGGCTAAAGAACGGTGATGGATTAAACCCAGATCAGTTGACTGGGGGTGAGTGCTTGCAATGTTCAACACTCCGTCCATCATTTCCTTTGGTTTTTGCAGAGTCACAAGGTAGCCAGGTCCTCCGGGGTTTGTGAGGTTGCTGGCCACAGGAGGTGCCGGGATTTAGCAGGAGCAGGTTCGAGGGTCGACAGGCCAGTTGGGCTGGGGCCAAAGCAGTTGCTGTCTTCCTCTTCTTAGCAGCTGCATGGCACGTCTTCTTTCTTCTTGTTCATCTTTGCTTTTTCGGAATCTGGAATCTAAGGAAGGAAGGTTCAGGGTCCCCCAAAATACTGGAATTAGGGGTGTTACAGGTAGGTAAAGGGGGGTGGGTACACCCCCTATCCTGCCACTCTCCTGTGGGAGGGGGCAGTGGCCTAGTCCTGATTGGGCAGGGCTTCCCATCTTCAAGATGGCGAGAGCCCGGAGATGTGCTTCACCTCGCCTCCCCCACCTGAGGGGTGGGGTTGGCAGAGGCTGGCACATCCCCTGTCCTTACTTGGGGTTTCCAGCCAGTCTTCCCGCCAGAGTGGGGGTCAGAACCGGTGGGGGCCAGTTGCTAAGTACAGCAAGTGGCCTGGAGAAGCTCACAAAGGCGGAATGCCTTTGAAGCTTCCCCCTTGCCCATCCTGGGGGAGGAGACCTAGCACCTCGCCCAGGATGTGCTTTGTTGCAGGCCCAGGAGAGCGGGAGCTCTCCACCCAGGGGTCCAGCAATGTGTCTGCTGTGTGGAAGCCTCGGCAGCCTCTCAGGCAAGACGTGGATTGTAGGTTAGGTTTCAGGGGGCATCTCTAAGATGCCCTGTGTTTGTGCTTTGTACATTAAATCCCACACTGGCATCAGTGCAGGTTTAATGTGCTGAGAAGTTTGATACCAAACTTCTCAGTCTCCAGTGTTGCCATCATGGTGCTGTGGAGTTCGTGTTTGACGAGCTCTCAGCACCATATACTCTTAAATGGCAGCAATGCACTTAGAGTGCCCAGGAATGGACCTGGGTACTGTAGGGGCACAGAGCTCATGCTGTTGTGTCCACACCACTGGCATTGGGCACCCAGCTAGAGGGGTGGCTGATGTATGCCAGGGCAGTGTAGGTTGTGGGCATGGCACACAGGGATGTGTGCCATGTCGACTCTGTTTTGTCTTCTACCCAGACACTCAGCCTGCAAGGGCAGTGTGTTTGTGTTAGGGTACAGGGCCTCTAAGGGTGGCACAATAATTGCTGCAACCCTTAGAGGCCTTCCCTGGTCAAAAGGCCCTGGGTACCTAGGGTACCATTCACCAGGGGCTGACATGTAGCCAGGGTTTGCCAATTTCTATTTTAGGTTAGGAACATAGGCCCTAGGCACCTGATCGGCAGGAGTCCAGGGCACACTCAGTCAAAGTACATTCAGCAATTCAGCAAAAAGAGGGGGCATACCATGCAAGAAAGATGGCACTTTCTCACAGGTACCCCCCCCTTTTTGCTGGAGTTTCACTGTTTTTCGACCTTAGTCTGGCTGTGGCCCTGCTATTCAGGACCCCAGCCTAGCTGCTTCCACTCTAAAATGGTTTGCATGTACATTAGGTACATATCCAATTGGATTCTGGAGTGCCTTATAAGCCCCTAGTATATGGTATATTATGTACCTAGGGCATAGGTTCCTCAGAGGCCTACCAGGGGCTGAAGCATGTATTATGCCACCCCTGGGAAGCACTCCAAAATGGCACCACAGGTCTGCTACTGCAGCCTGTGTAAGGGTGTGCTTGCACCCCTTACAGTGGTGTAGGCTACCTATATCACTACCATTGCACACACACAAAACCTATAAGTCACTCCTATGGCAGGCCTTAACAATCCTGAAGGCAGAGTGCTTGGTTTTTATGTGAGAGGGTGCCCCTGCATGAGCACCTCCTCTGATGCCGTTTGTGGTGCAGCCGGACCATATACTCTTAGGTGCATTATAACCTCGCGGTAAATGCTAACTTTGGGATGGCTGCACGGAAACATGTCGTGTTTGGTGTCAAACGCTTTGGAATACCACCACCCCTCCCCCCCCCACCCCCTCCCCTCTTCTAGCGGGAGAGACATGTTCACACTGGTCTAACCCGGTAGGACTTTCTAGAGCCCTGGCATCACAAAATGGATGCCTCTGCCACAGAGTCTGGCCTCCTGCTGCTGACCGAAACTCCGGCAGGGGAGGCCTGGACAATAGGTTTCCTGTCCCAGGGAGGTGTAACCACCTCCCCAGACAGGCAGATGTGTATTGGGGCTGGGCGGGAGCACTCTCTGGTGCTTTGAAGTTCTGCACTGGGGGCACACTTGGTGTCCCTGTGCATAGTCCAGTTCAAACCGGTTGCAGGGGCTACCTGCCCCTGCTCTGGCGCGAAACTAGACAAAGGAAATGGGTGTAACCACCCCTCTTTCCAAACCCTCCCATAGGTGGGTCCCTAGAGTATGTCCAACCCCCAAACTTAGTATAAGTATGGGAACCCACTCCTTGCGACTTTAGATTACCCTGGACTAAACTCTGCAATATATATCCTGGACCTTTGACGTTCTATCCTGACTAGAAGACTGAAGAAATCTCCCTTGGGGTCAAGGAGTGACTCCCCTGCTTGTCAGGCACCAAAGAAGCAACTGACCGGTCTGCATCGCTGAAGCTCCCGCCGGGCGCCAAAGTCTTTGCATCACCAGAGGTGGATTTCCAGACTTCCCCGAGGCTACCCGAGTCCACAGCAAAGTTGAGGCCCGTGGCTATCGTGGGTGACGTGGAACCGTGACCTCTGGACACCGTGAACTTTTGCAGCAACACTATCTTCCTGGTCTTCCTCGAAGTTGTGCTTTGGGCTCCGAGTAGCCCCAGCCTTGAGCACCTCCTGCACCGAAGACTGCTGGCCTCCATTCCACGAGTGACCCGTGGGTCAATTTCAAGTGCGACCTCTTGAGGCTCCTTCACGATCGCTAGCCCGTTGGCTAGTAGGTCCCCACGAAGGCTACTCCTCTACTGATTGGGCTTTCCTGGTTGCTCCAGACGTGCCCCGACTTACCCTTGCTGGGTGAGTCCCACAGACCTTGCTGGTCCTTTCTCTGATTTCCAGTGACTTGCCGTTGCCAAGGCTTGTTGGGTCCAATCTGGTCGCCGACACCGCAGCACTCGACAGACTTCGTAGGACAGCTTGAATCAAGCTCCTGGTTCTCATCGGCGCCTCCTGGACCTCGTGGCTGAAGAGTCAAGAGACCCGTCAACTTACCTGAAGCACCAGACATCTGTGGGAATTGGTCCATCCTGCCCTCGGACACTGGCAAGTGACCCAGACTCTGTCCCCTCTGCTTTCAGGTTCCTTCCATCCTAAATCCAGGCTTGGATCTCTTCGGACACTTCTCCTCTTCACGGCAGCAGCAGTTTTTCGCCAGCCTCCACTGAAATAGACGACGCGACCGGACACCAAAAGACACCTATGCACCCGGCTTCCCTGGGTGAAGTAACACAAGTACTCCGGTGCTCCCGTGGGTGCTAGCCCTAGAACTTCTTAAGTCCAAAAGGGTTTGGTCCTAACTCGATTCTAAGTGTCCCTAATCTTTAAATTTCCAACCGCGACATTGCCCATAGAAGCTAACGGGAACCCGCAGTTGTGTTTACACACTGCACACGGCCCCCGTGGGTCCCGTGTCACTACCTTGGGTGGTTCCTTGGGGTCCCAGCGATTCTACAGGGACTAGGCCTTGTGTCTAGTTCAGTCGTGGTTCTTATACCACTTTATTGGTATATGGTTTGGTATGCCCCTAGGGCCCAAACATGTATTTGTGCTATTACTGTTGATTGCTAACTTTTAAATTAAGTACTTCGAACTCCAGTCTCATAAAGAGACTAGAGGGGTGTGTTTTATCTTAAATACATATATTTTAAATCTATACCTGGTGTGGTTGTCCTTTCATTTGGTCATTCAAGAGATTATAGACTGGTAAAACAAGCTGCTTTACATTCCTTCAAGACTTAGCCTGAAGGCTGCTCTCCATAGCTACCACTAGGATAGCTTTCAATAAAGATTGTCTTTAATCTATTCACCATAAGGGGTTGTTTGGACTGATACAAGGTGACCACTATAATTAGTGGACAGCATATATCAGGCCAACTTCTCATACTTACTTCCTGATTATATTACATCGTGGGGACATATTTTATAGTTCGTCTACGTATATTGGATCTGTTTATCGTATATGGTTTTAAATTCTATGTTACAGTTGTTTTTTCCGAGGTGGGGGCTTTACAGAGAAAGAATTATTGGATGAAAATGATTATAACCCCTGGGTCCTGATATAATTTACTTATATACTATTTTTCTAGAACATCCCTCCCTCCTTAATATCTCCCATTTTAGCGTATTGCCTTCTAGTCTAATGGACCAAATGGGTTTCTCGCATTGGTGGGTGGCCCGCTCCCTTCGGTATGTGCCTCTCTTGTAACCCACATACAGATTTCTTTCAAGGTCTATCAGAGTCGTTTTGGGGCTCCGAGATCTGTTGCTGCTCCGAGGTCTATTTCTGTGCTCGACATCGGCTTTTCCACTTCCACTGATTGACTCTGGTAGCATCTTCTCTTTATCCCTCTCTCCTGCCACACACACTTGCATTTTCTCCGAGAACACCTCATTGTCATAAACAATCTTATATCCCTCATTTGGGAATACCCTCATCTGTCAACTAATTTTACCACTCAAGATTGTGACCACAACCAAATTGCACTCATCAATACAATGTCAGGCCTCCAACTTTAAAGACCCTTGAAGGTACTTTCCCTCAATCTACATGGTTTGACACATTTTCATCAAAAGGAAGAAAATCCTCACCTTTCTAGGCCAATGTAAAACGGACATCGCCCTTCTTGAAGAAACCCACCTGTTCTTGGTAGAGAGCAAGAAGTTACGGAGCAAATGGGTGGGTCAGTTCCTTCACAATAACTTCTTATCTACATCACGGAGTCTGGTTGAGACGGGTGGTCCAATTAGGAAACATGGCATTGCTATACTTCTTCATGAACACCTCTTGTGTAGAATTCTCCAAACATGATACCGAAGGTAGCTATGTGTTTTCAAGCTCTCGATACAGGGGAAGACTTATTGTGGGCTTTGTGTATGCCCCACAGACTTCTAAGTCCGGGTTTCTCTCTCAAATCAGTAGGATATTGACATCATTTGGTACCTCTAAAGTCATCATTGGAAGAGATTGGAATGGGACACTTGATCCTTTTTTGGACATATACCATGATTGGGATAGGCATGCATTACCTCCATGACATTCAAACCCGCTTGATCAATCAATCATAAATTTATAAAGCATGGCAAATCACCTTGGAGGGTCTCGATGCGCTGGAGATGTTGGCTGCTGCGTGGTGGTTTGATCATTTGAACATCCAGGTCTTTAGTTCTTTCCTGAATGGCTAGAGTGACCCCCGCTGTTGGTTTGGCAGATCCATGGGGTGTCTGCAAGGGAGGGGGAAGCGGAACAAAGGTGTCTGGTCGGTTGGTAGAACGTCTGGCATTTGTTGATGTATGCTTGTCCTTCGTTGTGCAAGGCCTTGTAAGCGTGAGTCAGCATCTTGAACTGGCATCTTTTCGGAATCGGTAACCACTGTAGATTTTTTAGATGCGGGTGATGTGAGTGTTTCTTAATAGTTGGAGTATGTTATGATATACATTTTAAAGAGCATACAGCTGCCCCAGCAACGGGCATCCCAGCGCTAAAATGTAGTATGAATCTTGCCGCTGAGTTTTGTATTGTCTGTAGTCTGGTGGCGGTGGCAGTGAGCATGTAGATGTTGAGGAGGGTGGGGATGAGGGATGATCCTTGGGGGACTCCGCAGATAGTCCTCTTGGGCTCTGAGACGAATGGTAGGGTACGGATCCTTTGGGTTCGGCCAGTGAGGTACGAGGCGATCCATTTGAGTGCGTCTCACTGGATCCCGATGTGGTGGAGTCTGTTGATCAGAATGTGATGGGAGACAGCGTCGAATGTGGCAGACAGGTCCAGGAGGGCTGCCGTTTTTCCACGGTCCAGGCGGGCTCTGACGTAGTCTGTGGCTGCGATTAGGGCGGTCTCAAAAATCAGATTGGGAGGGGTCCAGGAGGTTGAGGTTATGTAGGTGTTGGCTGAGTTGCTGGGTAATCGCTTTTTCAAGGACTTTAGCCGGATAGGGAGAAGAGATAGTAGTTCTTCGGTTCGCCAATTTTTTTTTCTCATGAGGGGCCTCACTTCAGTGTGTTTCCAGTCCTTGGGGAAGTTGGCTGCCATGGAGGTGTTCAGGACCTTCCTGAGCTTGTAGCCGATGGTCTTGCTTCAGACGTTACAGACGTGGTGGGGAAGAGGCCCATGCGTGTTCCAGAGTTCATGATTGAGATAGTGTTTTGCATGGTGAGCAAGTGTTTAGGGTTTTTGTTCGTGGGTGTGAGCTTGTTGATGCGGTCGGTGGCGGAGGGTTGGTGTTCGAAGTTTTCGCAGAAGGCCAAAATTTTGCCTTGAAAGTAGTCAGCAAGGTTGTCACACAGTTCCTGGGAGGGTGTAATGCCATTCTCAGTGGATGCGGCGTTGGTGAACTCCTTCACAATGACAAAGAGTTCCTTCTGTGCTTTGTGCTGGCTTTAATGCGGTCTGCTAGGGTGGTGTTCTTAGTTTCTTTTAGGAGGCAATGCTACTGGCTGAGAGCGATTTTTGCTGCTGTGCCACTTCCTTTTTAGTTGCAGTCAGTTGCATTTGGTGGAGTGCAGTTCCTCAGTGAACCAATCTGCTCTTTTGATTGGTGGTTTGATCTTGGCCGTCTTGGAGAGCGCAATAGTGTCGGAGCAGTCTGTGATCCACAGGGAGAAGTTTTTTGCTGCTTGCTCTGGGTCGTGTGTAGGGTTAGGGAGGCAGGAGCAGAAAGCGTTGTTCCACTGGTCTACTGACACCTTTTTCCAGTCTCTGCGCATGGATCTGGGGGTGGGGAGGGGGGGGGGGGGACAGTGCAGGAGTTGGTGGGTCCTGAGATGAAGTGAACGCTGTGGTGTTCGGACCAGGTGAGTTGTGTGGTGTGGTTGTACCAGACTGTTGCTGGAGGTGAAGATGAGCCCGAGCGAGTGTCCTGCGATGTGGGTAGGGTCAGTGACAAGCTGCTTGAGGCCGATGTTGCTCATGCTCTCCAGGAGTCAGTGGTGTTGGCATCGTTGGGGTCGTCGAGGTGGAAGGTGGGGTCCCATAGGCAGATTCAGTGTTTGGAGTCAATTGCAAGCGGGGCGGTAAGGTCCGGGATGGTGTTGAAGAAGCTGGGGCGTGATCCCAGTGGTCTGTAGGCAAGTGTTCCTCTGATGGTGTTTTTTCCGTCTGTGTGGAGCTGGAAGTTGAGGTGTTTCACTACCGGGATCGGGGTGTCTGGGGATGTCAAGCAGCGGATGGTGTCCATGTAGATGATGGCGATTCCACCTCCGTGATTGTTGGTTTGGTCCCGGTGTGTTATTTTGTAGCCTTCGGGATGGCAATGTCTGAAGCGGTAGATGGGTTAAGCCAGGTTTCTGTGAGGAAGAGGACGTCCGGGGTGAGGGATAAGATCGTGTGCCAGATCTCCGTAGCGTATTCACCGAGTGAGCGTGTATTGAGTAGGATGCACTGGAGGTCATGTGCGACAGTCTCAGTCGACGTGGTGGGCATGATTGTGGTCGTGTTTGAGGTGTCTCTGGTGGTGTTGGCTGCTTTGGTGCTGCAAGTGAAGTGGCAGTGCCGGCAGGAGAACAGTCCACTGGTGGTGGCGGCTCAGAAGGGTAGCAGCAGTTTCTGTTAGGTGTGTCCGAGGTCCAGGGCCCAGAGGTCTGCGGGATGGAAGTGCGTGGGGTGGACAGTGGTTTAACGAAACTTGACGGGAGCCCTCTGCAAGGTACGTGGAGGGGCGCCCTCTGGACTCAATCAGGACCACTCCGACCAGAGTATTGTGCTGAGGGGGCACTCTGGAGCTTGGGCCCCCCACACCACAGGGGCGTCGGGTGGCCTGTGTTACGCCCCATGCCCATGGGGGTGGAAGGGCCAGGGGTCCCACCTCTGGGCGCGGTTGGGCACTGATGGGCTTGCCTTTAATACGCCGGTGCCACGGCCACCTCTATAAGTAGTCCTGGGAGGTGGGAGGGTTTGGCAGGAAGGCGGGAGGGCAGGGAGTGGTAAACTGCAGGAAAAGGAACAGAAATGACGGACATAATTGCGGGAAAAGCGCATTCAAACCGTAAACGAAGACAACAGAGTGCGACAAATGAGGGCACTAAATAGTGCACAAATAATCACAACAATTTCAGGTGCAGTACACAAATAATGACAGCAAATTCAGGTACTAGAAAACAACCTCCAAACCGTGGGTTTGCGGCGCTAAGGCTCCAGGACTGTATCGGTGTCACAGTGCCTGTGAGCTATCAGGAGCGGCATCGGGGGAGTGGTGCTCTTGACCCTGGGGTCGAGGACTAGCTCACTGGAGTCACGCAGAGGCCTCCATGAGTAGTCTTGGGAGGTGGGAAGGGCTGGAAGTGAGGCGGAAGGGCAAGGGAGTGGCAAACAGGAAAAGTAACAATAATGACAGACAAAATGGCAGGAAAAGCAAATTCGATCTGTAAATGGAGACAGCGTGAGAAAATGAGGGCAGTACAAAGTGCACAAACAATCACAACAATTTCAGGCACAGTGTACAAATGACAGAAAATTCTGGTACCAGAAAACGATCTTGATTTGTTCCTTTGTACTCTCTTAGTGACCCAACATTTAGCAGAAGCGAATATAATTCCTTGCGGGGTTTATCATGACCTTCTTGATCTACATTTAGATTTGGGCCTGCAAACGCCCCCACATGGACCTAGGCATCTCAATGCCTCTCACTATGGAGAACCACAGGCAAAATGTCATCTCACAGAATATGTTGAAAAATATTTAGAAGATAATAAGGGATCGGTGACCTCAGCACAGATGTTGTGGGGGGGGGGGCAGCGAAAGGTGTTCTTCGTGGCGTGCTGATGAGCGACTCCGCGCCGATCAAGGAAAGACTATCCGAGTCCAGATGGCAACTGGAAACAGAGGTTGGGTTCCTGACTAGTGCCTATTCCTCTTCTCCAAATGCATCCCTTCTCCGCGAAATCAAATGGCTAAATATTAGCTGAGCACACTCTACACTAGAGAGGCAGAAAAATGTCTCTTACGACAGACATTACGAAAGGGGTGAGAAGGCGTGTACGCTTTTGGTTTTTCAACTCCGCCAACAACACTGTTCTAGAACGACCCCTGCAATTAGAGACATGGGGGTTCGTCTTGTTACCCTCCCGACAGCAACAGTGGCGGAGTTTCAGAAATATTATGCACGCTTTTACATGGCCGATACTGAACCTTCCCTTTTCAATTGATTATAAATACTAAAGCTAACCACCCCACAAACTGTGCAACTGGAAGGCGCCTCAGCGGTCGACGCCATGCCCTCTGGGAAAGCTCTTGGGGAGGACAGGCTCCCAGCTGAATTTTATAAGGCCTTCAAAGCCCAGATTGTCCCCATCTTAGTCTCGGTTTATCAACAGGACCTAGATAATGGTCACCTCTCTGCGGAGTTCCTCAGAGCTCGAATTTCAGTTCTACAGAAAACAGGGAAAGATCCCCTGGACTGTTCTAGCTATCACCCAATTTCATTGATAAATACTGATGCTGAGTTATTGGTGAAGGTTTTGGCGACACACTTCGATAAAGTTATCACAACTCTTATTTATCCTACTGCGGTGAGTTTTGTTTCTGGTCACTCCTCCATTAATCACTTACGCACTCTCACATATTATTTGGCCGGTGAGGGACAAGCTTTAAGAGAGGGTCCTTCTCTCTTTTCATTCCAAAAAGGCTTTCAATCGTGTCGATTGTGGGTATCTCTTTCGGACCATGGAGAGGATGGGACTAGGTCACGACTTTCTTACATCAACCAGGGGCAGGTATTGTGAGCCCACTGCAGTCAGTCACTTGGTGAGGTTTCTCCTCCCTGTATTTTAAAATCCAACGAGGCACTAGACAAGCTTGTCCTCCGTCCCAGTTTTTTTTTTGGCTCTAGAGCCTCTAGCAATTGCAATTCGATCTAACAATGACATTAAGGGTACTATCACATCAGCTGGTGAGGTTAAGGCCTTCTACTACGCGAATGACATTCTTTTGGCATTATCAAATCCTTCGGTATCTGCTGCCGCTTTGATTTCTCAACTAGTTTATTTTTCGCAGTTTTCAGGCTATAAAATAAATTGATCGAAATGTGAGGCCCTGCCTTTATCGCCCGCCACCACGAAGGCCTCTTTGGGTACCATGCCAATTAAATGGCTTCAGTCTCGTTTGAAATATCTTGGGGTATATATATCAATCGGACCGAGCTAGACAGGGACGTCTATTTCCATTTCTATGAGGATCAGCTCTTCACCTAATCTTGGGTACTACACAGAGTTCTCTGTGTCTTTTTTGCATAATTTATGCAGCGCTCTAACCCTAAAAGGGCATTGCTTTGACTTATACTGGGTGCTCCCTTGTGTCTGGACAAAGCTAAACCTCTCTGAAAAGCTAGAATGATAGCAAAACAAGTATCAGGTGTTGCTTTTATTCATTCCAGGTTGGCCTGAATCGTATTTTACCAATCCAAAGCTGTAGTTCTGTGCCTACAGTGGTAAAAGGCTTTTGTAATTTTACAGCTTGGAGTGGATGGCACTGTGCTAATTCTATGCTTAAAGACTTTGCTGTAGAAACGGAAAAGACTTTAGGCCCAGGTTTAGAATCTTGGCAAAAGGGTCACTCCTTCACAACAGTGACGGATATCTCATCTGCCTAAATATAAATTACAAATATCCTATGGAATTTATAGTTCGCCGGATGGGATATCGGTCACCATTGTGCCAAGAACTAAATCAGGCCCTTTGTCCCTTTCTACCTACGATCCTGGCGCCCCACACACCCTTGCTGAGGCCACACAAGTACGGACAACAAGAAGTTATCGTTTCTTGGTGACAGTGCTTTATTACAGGAACAAATGTTATTCACACATTTTCAACTCCCGGTCAGTGCTTTGCATGGCGTGTTTCGACTGCTACAGCGTGATTTTGATCAGATGACGAGCTGCCTCACTCGTTCTCAGTTTTCTAGTGTATGCAAATCATCCAGGCATAATTGGGCAATATAATGACCAATGCACCAACCAACAGACTATCAATTACTTTATAATATACCAAGTCATAATTTGCTATACCATTGTCCAATATAATTGCATTTGAACAATACTATTGGTTGAACATATCTCTCATTACATCCATGTTTGAATGCCATCTAAAATCGGAGTTACCCATTGAGACGGAGATTAGTCAACTGGAGGCAGACCTGACTTCAGGCGACACATCCGAGAAACTTCACCACCTCGCTCTCAAACAGCGGACATTTAGAGTGCTAGCTACAGACCAGGCAAAAGCCCTGGGGAGGGCTGTACAGCGGTGGTTATACGAGGTGGGAGACAAAGCCTAGAAACTGCTAGCATGGCTGGACAAGGAGTGGGCCAGCCTACTGGTGCCTGAGCTCAGGGGGGTGGGGCCCTTACAGATCCCCAAGACATTGTTGACAGGTTTGCAGCTCATTTCGGCACTGTCTACACCTCAGTGACTTCTTACTCTGTGGAGGACTCTCGTCAGATGTTAACTGACATAACATTGCCCAGGCTGTCGGTTACTGACAGCGACTTCCTGGATAGTGCCATCTCCACTGAGGAGGTAGCGACAGCAATCAGATCCCTCAACTCAGGTAAAGCTACCGGTCCTAATGGGTTGCCGATCGAGCTCTACAAACTCAAACCAGACAGGCTGGCCCCTTATCTCAAGAGAATGTACGAAGATGCCAGAGCCAATGTGTGTCTACCCAAAGACCAGAGGACGGCAACCATAATGACCATTCACAAGGAGGGGAAGCCCAAAGAGGAGTGTGGATCATACCGGCCAATCTCCCTTTTAAATGCAGAGCCTAAGATCCTGGCTAAACTGCTAGCCAACTGGCTGATCACGGTGATTGGGGGACTGGTCCATCCAGACCAATCGGGTTTTATTCCACATCGGAATACGGCACTTAATCTTCGTAGAGTACACGGCGTTCTGGGTAGGGCGGCCTCCATCCTAGAGCCAGCTATTATAGTCTCTCTCGATGCCACCATGGCATTCGACACCATTGAGTGGCCGTATCTTTGGGCAGTGCTGGAGAAGATGGGGTTTGGCCTGGAATATGTTCATTGGGTACAATTACTATATTGTCGGCCTCTTGCCCAAGTGGTAGTCAATAATAAGAAATCTGCAACCTTTGAGTTGAGTCGAGGGACCCGGCAGGGATGTCTACTGTCCCCCCTCCTGTTTGCTCTGGCGCTGTAACCATTGGCAGCCTGGATCCGCAGAGACCCAATAATCTGGGGTATGCGTTGGTCGTTGGAATGGGAGGACCGCATCTCCCTCTACGCAGACTATATTCTGCTTTATCGGACATATCCGAGGCGGTCCTTGATTGTGGTATTGGATATCCTCACTGCTTTCGGTCGATTTTCCGGTTATTCGATTAACTGGAGTAAGTCCCTGCTTTTTGTGGTGGCGGGGGAGCCGCCGGTCCACCGCAGGGGTGTCCAATACAAATACGCACTGACGGCTTCAAGTACCTGGGGATCTTTCTTTCCCTGGATCCTTCACTTCGTTATACCCAGAATGTACGTCCCCCTTTGCTCAGGCTGCGAAAAGACATACTTCACTGGAAGTCGCTTCCCCTTTCTCTACTGAGAAAGGCGGCCCTTTTTAAAATGATGTCTTTGTCTTTATATGTTTTACAGAACTCCTTAGACCTGGTCCCGGCTTCATATTTCAGGGAGGTAGAGGGCCTCCAGCGAGATTTATTGTGGGAGGGAAAGCCACGTATCGCTCTTGGTAAACTCTCCCTGAATTGGTATGATGGTGGTATTAGCCTCCCCGATATTAAAAAAGTATTATTGGGCGGCTCACCTAGCCTCCATCAACCACGGTACATACGCCCGACCCGAAGATCCAGGCTATAACATGGACAGATGGTTGCTTTCTGGTGAGAACTACAATAGAGCCCTTTATTCCAGACTGCAACGTTTCCACTTACGGGCCCCACCAAGCACTCAGTACAAGGGCCTGGGTTGGGAACGAAGACTTACACTTGCGACACCACTAGGGGACTCGGAACAGCTGGGTAGCTAGTGGAAAAGTAAGGAGTTTGACAAATGGGACCTAATAGGCCTCTCACGCATTGGTGACCTATGAGACAAGACAGACGTTAAACCATTCTCGGCACTGCAAAAGCAATTTGACTTGGCTGACTCGGAGTTCTTCCGCTACACACAGGTTAGGCACGCCCTGTGCTCCCGCTTGCAGCGTGGAACTGCCCCTCCCGAATCCTCCCCACTTGAAGATGGAGTTTTGGACGGTCACATTCCAGACACTACTATATCGCTAATATACAAAAAACTCATCAATAACATGCCAGACCCTCTTCACGCACTTCGAGAGAAATGGTCCAAAGATGGTATTGAGATGGACGACGAGGAATGGCAGGATGCCGTTTCCTCGCCTAGAGTAGTTGCCATACCTGCTCGCCTCCGACTGGTCCAGCTAAAAATCCTCCATAGGGTGTATGTGACTGGATTTCAGCTAGTACGGATGGGGAGATTGGACGGGGGTGAGCGCAGACGGGGATGTGGTCAGTAGGCCACTTTTATGCATATAATTTGGGAATGCGAATCCATACAACTTACTGGCGTCTCATACACGACACCATTAGTGCAGTCTTGTCCACACATCTTCGACTAGAAGCCCGTAGATGCTTATTAAATATATAGGAGCCGAATTATCTTAATACCTGCATCATACAGTGGGCTATTTTGGGGCTTATGATTGCCAAGAGAAATATTGCTCAGAGGTGGGGGGCGCTACTCCCGCCTACAGTGCGAGACTGGGAGAAAGACTTGAACTGGTCAATGTTCCGGGAGAAAACAGTGTATGTGTCTCGAGGGTGCCCTAAGAAGTGGACTCGAATATGGGGTCTGTGGAATGCCTATCAGGGAGATATATGTCAACCTCCCCTAGCTACATGCAATGAAGACCCCCTTCGCCCTAGACTTTCCGGATTATATTCCGTAATGATTCCTATTGCCTATTGTAGTCATGACGCCAGATTCATCCCCCCTCTGTAATGTGATTGTAATGCTGATGTTTGTTAATAAAAGTATTGAAAAAAAAAAATTTGTAGTTACACATAGTGTGATTGAGATCATATCTCATCCTTAGGATCTTCCTTAACAAAATGTTGCGTATTGGACATCATTCCTGCCACATTATTGCAACACTGCTATTCTCCATGTGAATTCAAACAATAAAAACTTTAGTGTTCAGATATCACAACAAACGTATAAAAACTATTTGCTCTTATATGTTTTTCATAATTGCATATTTTTAGTTAAAAAGTCAGTCTGATGAATTGATATTAAAACCCTTTATGAGGTTTTGGCGCGTACAGTATTGCAATATGCCCATAAAGTGCAAAGTGCTTGAAAAAAAGTGCAATAGTGCAAAAAATATTTTTGTCTATAAGAACAACCGACAATCACCATGAAGCCTCATGTATGACAATAAAGTGACAGTGCACATTGGTAAACAAATTTCAAGCGAAACACATGCGAGTCATCCATATTAAAGCGCTAATGCTATCGATCCTGCATAGACCACAGTTCTATTGTCCAATCTCAGTAACTTACAAAAATATTTACAGTACAATTCATATGTGTCGAATATTTTAAAACATCCTTGCGTATACCTCTAATCTGAAAATGGAGGAGATAAACCTATGTCAATCCTGAGAATAGTGATCAGAATGAGCATATAACTAATTGTCATTCCCATACAGCTCTGGATCGATGATGCATTCTTAACGGAAACTGCAAATCCTCACTGGTATTTAAACCATTCGGCATCTTAGTATCAAGTTCCATAATGAACTGCGATTCAAGTTGTTGCAATAGTTTCTCGCTATAGCTCCCTCGTTTGGATATGGGAACTACCCCATAACAAAATATTTCAGTTCGCTGATGTTATTGTGATGCACTAGCTTGAAGTGACGGGCCACTGGGTAATTGGGATTAGAATTCACCACAGCTCTTAGGCGTTGTAAAATCCCATTGAATACTTGGAGTTTAGTACTCCCCATGAATTTGAGCCCACACAGACATTCTAATACGAATACTGCATGGTCTGTTCAACAAGTATAATGGTCTCTGATCTTAAAAAGTTTTGTACTGAATGACGTAATGTATTCTGTGGTATTGACTCCGAACTTGCAAGCTCTACATGAGCTGCACTTGAAGACCCCTGTTTTGGTTGTCAGCCAAGTGAGAGCTGGAGTATACGCAGGACTGCTCCTTACAGGTGCATCCCTCATAGAGGGTGATCGGCTGAATGTTAATGATGGTTTCTCTGGTAGGATCTGGTTTAGTGTGATGTCAGTTAACACCATAGGCCAGTGAGTGTTGATGATCTGTTTGATTTGCCTTTCCTGCTTGCTGTATGTAGTGATCATCCGGATCTTTTGCGGTGTCTCCTCAACATCCCTGACAGGAGCTCAAGTGGGGTTAGTGGTGTCCTTTCTAGCTGTTAGGCAGGCCTTTGTCTGTGCATTTGCTTTCGAGAGGGCTTTATGTAAGTCAGCATTCTTGTAGCCGTGAGCAATGAATCTGTGTTGCTTCATGTTGGCATTGAACTAAATTGATATCGGAGCAGCAAATTCTGCGTATCCTTAAATACTCCCCGTAGGGGATGCTCCTTATCAAATGCCTCGGATGTGCACTCCTTGCACGGAGAATCTAATTTCATGCAGTGGTTTTTCTGTGGAGTTTAGTGTGAACCACACCATTGTCATTATAAACCTGCACATCTAAAAAGTATATGCTTTGGCCACTAATTTGAGCCGTGAACTTTAAATTCAATTCATTGCTATTGATTAATGCGTCAAACCATTCTGCTTCCTCATTGGTACCCCTGCAAATAACACAGACATCATCGATGAACCTCCACCAATGCATCACATGTGCGTCCCACATGGATTTGTGTTGCACCCTGAGGACCTGCTCCTCCCACCAGCCCACATGAAGACATGCGTAGCTGGGAGAGAAGCAAGCCTCAATTGCTACTCTCCTCATCTGTTGATATACATCTTCGTAGAATAAAAAGACATTATTTCTCAAACACAGTTCCATCATAGTGATAATCATTCGATTATGTTCAAACAAATGAATAGGTCTTTGATCCAGGAAGTGCTTAACGGTTTTGGTCCCATCACTGTGGTGGATACCGGTGTACAAGGATGTCATGTCCATCACAATGAATAAAAAATCTTGATTATATTTTATTTCATTCAATTTTTCTTAAGAAATCAGCTGTGTCTTTGATAAACAACAGTAACCCTGTAGAAAAAAAGTCACCATATTTGGACATTGGTTCGAAAAGACTTTCTGGCTGAAATTATGGGCCTCCCAGGAATAGGTGAAGTGCCTTTATGAACTGTTGGTATGAAGTACAATACAGGCATTGCAGGGTGTTCAATTTTCAAGTAATTCATTTCGTCCTTGGTCAACAAAGCTACACGCTTCCAATGAGACAGCTCATGTAGTACTGTCTTTTACTTTACGCAAATCATGAAATAATGCTTTTTTATAACAAGCTATATCCTCCAGATGTCGTTTGACCTCTTCCATATATTGATCTTTGGGCTTTAGGACAATATTACAGCCCCTATCCGTTTTGTTGATCACTATTTTTGTTATCACCCAAATTTTTCTTTAGATTTACATTTTGCACCTCGTGATGTTTTCTTTTGTGTACCTTTGTTCAATTTCTTCAACTCATCCACAATCCTCATGTTGAATACATCGATTGCGTCCCTGGGCATGATGGGTACAAATGTCAAAGCTGGGCGGACAGGGGCTGACTGCCGTGCTAGTGATGTTGATTCCAGCTTCCAACATATATATATATATATATTCACTAATTATGGGACGTTATACTTAGTATTACCATTTAAAAAACCATAGAAACTCACTGCAAAAACCACAGGTTTCAGGGACGTTATAGTTAGGCTGACATTTCACTCATACAAAAGCAGAGAAATTCGGCCTTTCTAGTTAGCTGAGATAACTATAGCTCACCCCCTGCAGTGCACGTGACATTTTACATCCCCCATGACATGGTCAGTGACATCACTGATGACATCATCCAGTGAGTGTGTTTTTGAAAAATTTATGTCAGATATATATATATATATATATATATATATTCACTGAAAAAACCATAGGTTTCACACACGTTATAGTTAGGAATTAGCATTTAAAAAACCTTGCAAATTCACTGAAAAAACCATAGGTTTCACACATGTTATAGTTAGCGGAAATTTTACTGATAAAAAACCAGTGAAATTCCCCCGTTATAGTTAGTGCAGGCAACTATAACTCACGCGACCGCAATCCTCTGCTGATGCTAATACTGTATTTAGACACTTATTTGCCCATGTCTTCTTCCATACATTTTTAGCTATACATATATTACAAATATTTTTTTTTTCATAAAGACACATATGTCATCAGCAGAAGATTGCGGTCGCGTGAGTTATAGTTGCCTGCACTAACTATAACGGGGGAATTTCACTGTTTTTTTATCAGTAAAATTTCCGCTAACTATAACATGTGTGAAACCTATGGTTTTTTCAGTGAATTTGCAAGGTTTTTTAAATGCTAATTCCTAACTATAACGTGTGTGAAACCTATGGTTTTTTCAGTGAATTTGTACGGTTTTTTAAATGCTAAGTTACTTTACGCCATTCGTGGCGTGCGCGCCCACTTAACGCAGTTCGTTCCGTGCGCGCACGGTGCGCTTCGCGCACCGTGCGCGCACAGTGAGCACGCGGTGCTTACTGTGCTTACGGTGCTTATAAGCCATGCACAAATGGTGCCCTTCGGGCACCATTTGCACACGGGGTGGAGAGAGTGTGGATAATTTTTTCTTTTATTATTTTTGTTAAAAATATTGTGGTTTTTCACACCACTGATAAGCCCTGCACATTTGGGGGCCTGCGGCCACCAAAAGCACAGGGGGTGGGGAGAGTGTGGATAGTGTTTTTTTTTTTTTACATTTTTTACCGTACGCGTACGGTAAGCGTAATCGGCGAAATTAGCGAAAAAATAAAAATGGCATTTTTGGCCTTGGGGGGTCTTGGGGGACTGCCTCATCATGGCTATGTGTGTGTGAGCTGTCAAAACAGCTCCTTTACATGTGTATTGGTTTTATTTAACAACCTAACTCTCAGTGCGAGAGAGAAAATGGCGGCCGTCGCTTCCTGGTTTGGGCCGATTCAAATGTTTACTAAGATCTAAGAGCCAATCAGAATCGCGCTCGCGCACGCCACCGTACGCGTACGGTAAGCTTACGGTAAGCGTACCGTAAGCTGGCTCAGATATATATATTGATTTAAAGGCTATTTTCTCAGAATCTACTGAACAGATTTACACCAAAGGCACTTCCTTGACCTGAGGACTACCTCTCTGCCAAATTTCAAGTAATTCTGTTCAGCCGTTCGGGCTGTAGCCCTGTCTAAAGGTCCTATGGAAAAATGCATGGGAAAAACGCGTTTTGGGACCCCCCTTTTATCTCAGCCCCCGCTTGACGAATCCTCCCGAGACTTTCAGGGTAGGAGCGGAGCGTAGCGCCCCACCTATTTTGAGAAATTCGCGAGGATTCGTCGACCGGCGCCAAAGTTATTCAAAATAGAATGTTGCGGATTTCCTATGGAAAAGGGGTCCTAACTATAACTACCTACTGGCGACCGCCAGTAGGTAATATATATATACATACATACACGCCAAGGTGTATTGAAGAACGAGTGGGTGTATGGGTATCTGAATGGATGATTTAGTAGGTGCGTGACTGACTGTATAAGTGAGTGATTAAACGTGTCTTACCTAATGCATGGGTTAGTGACTAATCTGTGTGAATGTCTGTATCAGTCTCACTTGGTGTGTAAGTGGCTGCATGGGTTGGTGAGTAGCTACATGAGTGTCCATATGGGTTATTGATTAGCTGTCTAAGTACCTGTATGGGTGCCTGAGTGTCTAAGTGGGTGGGGGGGTGACTCCTTGCATGGATGTCTAAGTGGGTGATTCACTGGGTGTATGGGTTTATGAGTGCATCTGTGAGGGGCTGGGTGAGCGAGTGTGTGTATGGCTGTGTTAGTGAGTGAATGGATGTCTCAGTGGTACATGTCTGAGTAACTACATATGTGAAAGGCAGTATATGTGAGTGGCTGTATGGAGGAATGTGTGCTTGTGTCAGTGATTGTATAAGAGTGTAAGTATGTGTTAGCATCTGTATGAATAAGTGAGGTGGTGGGTGTGTCTAACTGTATAATGAGTTAATTGAAGTGTGATTGTTTCTTTCGGTTTCGTACTGTGTGTGGAGAAACTATGGGTGAGTGGCGGTGCGTGAGTATCTGTAAAGGTGAATGAATGCATACATCAGTGGCTGTATTGCTGAGTGACTGCGTGTATGAGTGACTGAGCGAGTGGATGTGTGTGTAGATCTATGAATCAGTGAGTGGGTATGTACTAACTGGTATTGGTTTGTCTTTGGTTTCGAGAATGGTTGTCTGTATTTTAGAGTAGGTGTATGAAAGGTTATATTAGGGTGTGAAGAGGTGCATCAGATATTAAGTGGATGAAGTCATCAGTGATGTCACTCACCATTTAATGAGTAATGTAATATGTGACGTCATCAGCAGTGCATTGCGGGGGCACGAGTTATAGTTCGCTCAGATAACTATAACAGCCGAATTTCTCTGCTTTTGTAAGAGTGAAATGTCAGCCTAACTCTAACGTCCCTGAAACCTGTGGTTTTTTCAGAGAATTTCTAAGATTTTTAAAATGGTAACACTAACTATAAGGTCCCTGAAACCTCTGTTTTTTTCAGTGAATTTCTAAGGTTTTTTTAATGCAAATTTCTAAACTATGCCTACATAGGTAGGACATGTGCAGAAAGAGGAAGAAAGGCACAGAAAGAAGCAAGAGCAGTGCAGAAAGAAGCAACAAATGTAGAAAGAGGCAACAGAAATGCAGAAAAAGGAGGAAAGAAGCATGAGAAGTGCAGAAAGAAGCAACAGAGGTACAGAAGGAGGCAAGAGAAGTGCAGAAAGAGGCAAGAGTTGCAGAGACAGGCAAAAGAGGTGCAGAAAGAAGCAAGAGCAGTGCAGAAAGAAGCAAGAGCAGTGCAGAAAGAAGCAACAGAGGTACAGAAGCAGGCAAGAGGGGTGCAGAAAGAGGCAAGTGTGGTGCAGAAAGAGGCAAGTGTGGTGCAGAAAGAGGCGAGAGGGGTGTAGAAAGAGGAAAGAGGGGTGCAGAATGAGGAAAGAGGGGTGCAGAAAGAGGAAAGAGGGGTGCAGAAAGAAGCAAGAGCCGCGCAGAAAGAACCAACAGATGTGCAGAAACGGACAGGAAGGGTGCAAAAAGAGGCATGAGAACTGCAGAAAGAGGCAAGAGAGGTGCAGAAAGAAGCAAGAGAGGTGCAGAAAGAGGCAAGTGAGGTGCAGAAAGAGGCAAGTGAGGTGCAGAAAGAGGCAAGTGAGGTGCAGAAAGAGGCAAGTGAGGTGCAGAAAGAGGCAAGTGAGGTGCAGAAAGAGGCAAGTGAGGTGCAGAAAGAGGCAAGTGAGGTGCAGAAAGAGGCAAGTGAGGTGCAGAAAGAGGCAAGTGAGGTGCAGAAAGAGGCAAGTGAGGTGCAGAAAGAGGCAAGTGAGGTGCAGAGAGGCAAGAGAGGTGCAGAAAGAGGCAAGATAGGTACAGAAAGAGGGAAGAAGGGTGTAGAAAGAGCAAGAGGAGTACAAAAAGAGACCAGAGAAGTACAGAAAAAGAAAGGTGCAGAAAGAAGCAACAGAAATGCAGAAAGAGGCAAGAGTGGTTTGTACACCATTAGAACCAATTTAACATGCCATTAGTACCAATGTAACAAAATTTAGCAAGACCCCTGACCACCTTGTCAGAGACCTGCTCTCCCCCCACAGCTCCGCTATCAAGTGCCCCGCTCCGGCACTGTGCTCTGGGCGCTGCTGCCCAGGTAGGTGTTGAGGCCCTCCTCCATCCGCAGGCTCCTGCCTGCGCCTCATCCCTGGTGGTCCAGTGGGAGAGCCTTTCTCTTCTGCTGGCCATTGTTGTCTCTGTCTGTCTTTGTGCCACATTGCCGTTTTTATTGTGGTTTTTTTCGGTCTCTCTCGTGCCCGTGTCTGCCTTGTGCCTTTTCTGTTTTGTTTCTCACGTGCCGGTTTTCAAGTCTCTGTGCCCTCCTGCCACTGCTGCCCCGCGGCCCCTCCCCCTGCCCGTTCCTGCCTCCCAGCTGCGCTTCCCTCCCCCACCCTAAATATTGGTGGCCGCTGCGAGGCCACGCCAAAGGCAAGCCCGTCTGTGCCAGTCCGCGACACGACCGCAGCCAGCGCCAGGAACCCTGAATCTACGACCCCCCACTGCTACAACTCCGCCACTCTCCTCGCATTCAACCCTGGAAGAAACAACAACTGCCAGAGATCAATGCAATACACCACCCACGGCCAGTTCTCCTGCCTACACTGCTGACAATCCTTTACCATCAACAGACCCCCAAGACAGCTGAACCCACGCCGGACTCCCGCACCACCGAAGCCCTGACATGCATCCTCCTCAACGTGCGCTCCCTCCACAGACACGCCACGGAGATCTGGAACCTGCTCAACACCCTCTCGCCAGACGTAGCCTTCTTCGCGGAAACATGGACCAATGCCACCTACATCACTGCCGCCATCCCCAACGGATACAAGATCCAAAGAAAGGACCGCTCCCACTGTCCAGGAGGAGGACTGGCCATCGCACACAAGAGCTCCCTCCGACTCTCCACCTCTAGCACGAGCATGAGCAACCCCCTCTCCAAAGCAGAGAACCTCCACTTCCAGATCCAAACCAGCCCCAGAACCACACTGCGCTGGGCCCCTCATCTACAGACCCCCCGTCCTCACGCCTCTTCTGTCACCACCATTGCAGACCTCATCACACCCCACGCCATCGCCTCTACAGACTACATTCTCATCGGAGACCTGAACTTCCACCTCGACAACCACAGCGACCCCGAATCCACTACCCTCCTTGACAACCTCGGACTGAAGCAGCTCGTCACCACCCCCACCCACACAGCCGGACACACCCTCGACACCATCTTTGTAGGAGGGATAAACATCCACTTCAGCCACACCACGCAGCCCCTCTGGACAGACCACCACTGCGTACACTACACCTTCACCACCACCACCTTCACCACCACCACCACCACCACCTTCACCACCACCACCACCACCACCAAACCCGCCCTGCGCATGCCACGAAGGAACTGGAGCAAGATCACAGAGGAATACCTCAACACCACCCTCCTCCACGACCCCCACTCCCCCACGACAGATGCCAACTCCGCAGCCAAAGAACTACACCGTGGATCTCCAGCTGCGCACACAAGCTCGCACTCCTCCACCACCCCATCAAACAACTCTCCTCGAAGGCCGCCTGGTTCACCAACGACCTCCAAGAATCCAGGCGCTCCTGCAGACACGTCAAGAAAATCTCGCGTAACAGGAAAACCACAGAAGACCAGAACAACTACAGGAACGCCATGAATGATTACCACCAGCGCATAAGAGCCACCAAGTGGACATTTATCAAGAAAAAAATCCACACTGAAGTATCGCAAAATAACTCTTCAACATCATACAGCAGTTCACCAAACCCCACAATCTCAGGACCTCTGCAACAAGTTCGCTCCTACTTCCACCTGAAAATCAAGGCCCTCTACGACAACTTCAGCGAACAGACTCCAGACACCACCCCCCTCTACACCACCGACAACCAGCTGACCATCAATGCCTGCGAACCTACCACCACTGAAGACACTGCCACGACCATGAAGAACACCCACTGACCCCTCCACAATACACATATGCCACAGAGCCGCCGCCACCGAAATAGCACCCAAACTAGGTAGGAGTGTCAACGCCTCCCGAATCCGGCATCTTCCCCGATGACTGGAAGAGGGCAGAGGTCAAGCCCCTCTTCAAGAAACCCTCAGGTCGACCTGACAGACCTGAAAACTACCGGCCCATCTCTCTCCTTCCCTTCGCAGCCAAAGTCACAGAGAGATTCATCAACGCCCAGCTGACTACCTTCATCGAAGAGAACGCCATCCTCGACTCCTCCCAGAGGTGGGCACAACTCTCTTCCTCACTTGTTTTTCCTGCCGGTTCTCCCACCCAAAGTGGAGGTCAGAACCAGTGGGGATGAGTTGCTGGAAGCAGCAAGTGGTCTAAGGAAGCTCACAAAAGCGGCAAGCCTTCGAACTTCCCCTTCGTGGATCCTGCCCATCCTGGGGCTTAGTACCTCGTCCCAGGATGTGCATTGTTTCAGGCCCCAAGAGCAGCAGGCTCTCGACCCAGGGGTCCATAAACATGTCTGGTGGTGGTAGTAGCATTGGGGGGGGGGGGGGGGCACTCAGCCCAGACACTAGTGATGGTCATTTTTCGGATGCCCTCTGTGGGCATTTTTCATTAAACCCCCACACTGGCATCAGGGTGGGTTTAATGTGCTGAGAAGTTTGAGACCAAACTTCTCAGTTTTCAGTGTAGCCATTATGGTGCTGTGGAGTTCGTAATGACAAACTCCCAGCACCATATACTCTTAATGGCAGCACTGCACTTACAATGTCTAAGAATGGACATAGATACTGTAGGGGTACAGGCCTCATGCACCTGTACCCTCACCACTGGTATAGTGCACCCAGCTAGAGGGGTGACTGACCTATGCCAGAGTAGTGTTTTGAAGGCATGGCACAAAGGGATGTGTGCCATGTCGACTCTTCACTTTGTTCTGCACCAAAACATGCAGCCTTCAAAGGCAGTGTGTGAGTGTAAAGGTACAGAACCTCTAAGGGTGGCACAATAAATGCTGCAGCCCATAGAGGCCTTCCCTGGTCACAGGGACCTGGGTACCTGTGGTACCATTTACCAGGGACTGACCTGTGGTCAGATTGCCAATTGGGTTTAGGCTTCAATGCAGTTTTAGGGAAAGAACAAAAGCCCTGGGTACCTGATTAGCAGGAGCACAGGGCACACTCAGTCAAAGTACATCAGCAGTTCAGCAAAAAGTGGGGGCAACCATGCACATACCACATAATGAAATAAAATGAAATACCATTATTTGTCAAGCGCACAGCTACCTCCAAAGTGGTGGGCTGGGGGCCCTCGGGAAGATTAAGCAAGCTATTGCCCAGAGTCACATGGTGCTGGGCTAACCTCCCTCTGGCACAGGGGATCGAACCGTGAACACAGACTACCATACCACATAATTACTCTCCATAACACATAAACCCACTCTACATATTTCCTATAAACTAAATACCACATACTTTCTATCCACATAATTTCACTGCATAACATACCGCATAGTTCCATTACACACAACGTACATCCACTCCACTCCACAAAACATTAGTATAAAACTTTTACATACACAACGCCAATAGCCCTAACTTTCGCAAATGCGAGACCTATTACATTGGAAATGAGTCTTTAACTAGTAGTCGCGTTTGCAGAGTGGTGGAGAAAGGGTGCTGGGCCTCCGACCAGTGCTCAGGAATTCCGCTGCATAGGACATACAGGAGGTACCAGGAGGACTTCTTGGCCCCCAAAGTCCCTCAGGAGTAAAGTGGACTTCATCCCCCAACCCGTAGTGTGCCAGAAGGCGCGTTTACAGAGTGGTGGAAAAAAGGGGGCGTGGCCTCCAAAGACCTCTTAGCAATCCCACTGTGTGGGAGTTACTGGAGGTAACAGGAAGGGTAGTTGGCTCCCAAGGACATCTTTGGGGACCAACTACCCCATCTATTACCTCCAGTAAGTCCAACAAAGCAGGATTCCTAAGTTCTCATAGCAGGCCACGCACCCTTTGACCACCACTCTGCAAACGTTCCTCCTGGCGTGCTCTTGGATGGGGATTAAAGTCCCCTTCGCTGCTGTGTGTCCTTAGGGGCCAACTAGCCTACCCGATACCTCAAGTAAGACCCAGATAGTGGGATTGCTAAGAGGTGGACTCAGGCCACGCCCCCTTTCTCCACTGCTCTGCAAATGCGCCTTCTGCTTTTGGTTGGGGGATGAAGTCCCCTTGCCTCCTGAGGGTCCCTGGGGCCAACTATCCCTCCTGTTATCTCTAGTAAACCCCACACAACTGGATTGCTGAGAGTGGTCTGAGGCCATTCCCCCTTTTTACACCACCTTGGAAATGGGAGGGGGCGGGGCTTCCGGCAAATTGCCAGCTTGGTTTTTTTTTATATTCTTCAAAAGGGGGGCTGTGTGGCCCTCCTTCTCTATATTTTTTTGGCCCTGGGGACCCCATCCCCCAGGGCCTGAGACATTATTTTTGTTTTTATTAGACGGGAAGGGAGCCGTGCGTCCCCCTTACCCAGGTCGATTTCGGCCGGTGACCCCCATCCCCCGGGGCATGGCCACATATTTTTTTTTTTTATTCCTTATATAGGAGGAGGGCCACGCGGCCCCTTCCATGGGCCACTTTAGGCCCTGGGGACCACATCCCCCAGGGCCTGGCCTCATGTTGGGGATCAGGGGGAGTCCTAATGCCCCAGTGGTCCCTGCCGGTTCCCCACATGCAGGAGCCGGCATTGCTTTGGGACAAAGGGAGCTGCTAACATGCAGCTCCCTTTGCCCAAAAGCAATTCTGCTTCGCTTCATGACAGCGCCCTGCCATTGCAAACTGCAATGTCTGGGGGAACTGCACCCTGGAACATTGCTGGAGCAGGCCCTGGGGGTGGCAGTCCCCAGGGCCACGGAGGGCTCCAGGAGGGGGGCCGCATGGCCCCCCTCCAGCATATGTTTGAAGCCTTGGGGAGGTGGCGGTCCCCGTGGCTTGGGGGGGCCTCCCCCCAGCCTAATTAATTAAAGCACCGGGTAGGTGGCAGCCCCCAGGGCAGCATGGGAGGGGGCTGCAGCCCCCCCCATGCAATTTTTCTTTTTTTAAAAGCTCTGGGAAGGTGGCGGTCCCCGGGGCTGCGGGGCGCCGCGTACCCCCACGCATACAATTATGACCCGAGGAGGTGGCGGACCCCGGGGATGCGGGGTCCCCTGCAGGCCCCCACATATATTTTCCTCATTGCTCCCGGGACCTGGCCCACCTGCGCCATACACGAATCCCGCCAAAACTTTAATAAAAATGCATTTTTTGGCCCTGGGGGTTCCTGTGGGACCCCCCTGAACAGGTCTAGGCGGTGAGGGTGTTTCTACCCTGCCCCCTTTTCTTCAATTTTAACCTTTTTTCTTGTGACTCGGTTCAACCGAGTCACAAGATGGCTTCCAACACTTTTTGGTTTGGAGTGCTGGCAGGCAATCAAACAAGCTCGTGCTCGGGAGGGTTCGCCGATCCACTGCGGCAGCCAGATCGATCTTTTTTTATGTTCGCAGGAACTACTGAACGGATTTATACCATTTAACAAAAAGAACGCTTTCTGAACCAAGAGTTACCTTTTTGCCAAATTTGGAGTAATTTCGTTCAACAGTTCGGGCTGTAGCCTTCTCCAAAATTTCCTATGGAAATTAACATGGAGAAAACACGTTTAAGGACCCCCCTTTATTATCGGCCTCCGCTTGACGAATCATTCCGAAACTTTCAAGACAGGAGCTGACTGGAGCCCCCTATGAGCTTTGAAACTTTCACAAAGATTCGTCAAACGGCACCAAAGATATTGGCAAAAGAAAAAATGCTTTTTGAATAGAAACAAGGTCCTAACTATAACTACCTACTGGTGACCGCAAGCAGGATATGTATATGTATATACACAGAAAGCCCACGGCGGGTAAATCACAGCTCCATGCGACTACTCACCATCCAGAACACCTCATTCGCAGCATTTCTTTTGGGGAAATGCTGCGAATTAGGCGAATCTGTAGCATGGATGAAGATTGAATAAAGGCTCAAAAAGATAGTGGAGACAGATTCCTGGCTAGGGGTTACTCTACGGTCACGATTGACAATGCAATCAAGAAGACTGGCCTGATTGAGAGACCTGATGAACTGGTCAGTAAAGCCAAGTCCGCTAATCCTACCCCTGCCCAGGCAGATCAACCTACCAGACTGATGACTTACAATCGACAGCACCAGTCCTTGCGTAGGATTGTCAACAAAAATTGGGTACTAGGAAGCAATGATCCAGTAATCGGGGATTTACTCTCTAAAACTCCTAACATAACCTTCAGAAAAGCACGGTCTATGTGCGATCCCTTGGTTAAAAGTAGCCCTGAAATAACTACGACTGAAACCTGGCTAAACTACAGGAAGGGGTTTATTAGGTGTACCTCTTGCAAAGCGTGCAAATATAGTACTAGTAAAACTACTTCTAAAACCCCTTTTAAGAAGGATCCAGTACCCATCACAAAGATGCTCACGTGCAAAACTGAGTACGCGGTGTATGTGCTGGAGTGTTCGTGTGGCCTGCAGTATGTAGGAAGATACTCCAGCACAGTAGAAGACAACCGTGATCACACAATACCATATTAGAGACATGACAGACAAGTACATTACACTACTAGTATCCTCGAGAATGTCTACATATAGCAAGGACAGTATATAACCCAAATATTTAAAAACAGAATTTTTACAAACCCAAGACTTCAAAACCTAAAATAAAAATATACATTGAACACCACCACTTCTTAAACACAAACGTAACCAAATGGAGGATCCATTGTTTAATAAAACAGATAAGCAGTCTGTAACTTTCTATTTGGATTACGGCAGTATGTCGTCTGCATTTATCAGATCATACTAGTATTTTCTAAAGTGAAAAAGTTAGGAAACAAATTAAGTCTGAAAAAGGATGCTCAGTGAAAATGCTTTAACAACAGAAAAAGTAGGAAAGACATAACATTAAAATTCAAGACAATTAACACTGAATATTTTTTTTGCTAAAAAGTGGGCTCTCAGAAAAGTTAAGAATGTAATTATACAATAAGGTTACTTTACCTTGCCCTCTGAAACTTTGTTTGAAGACACCTCTGAATCACTTGAATAGAGAAAAGCAGAATTCTATATTCCTTACGTGCCTTGTAACCCCTGTAAAATGTTTGGATTGTTTGTGCAGCTCTCGTTTTGCAAATCATCTGTCTAGCTTGAAATAGTCGATAAGTTGCCTAAAGAAAATAAAAAGATATTGAATATGACATTTTGATGCCTGATTAAATAAGCTTATTATGCAAGAATAGTGGAATATGAGCATTGGCAAAGCCAATAGGTCTCGCTTTTTATTATACTTCAAAGAACGTAATTGATGCCCTTGAAAATTTGCTATTGCATATTACCGGTGCAGGCTGCAGTATCTTAAGCCATTACTATGTGTCCCAGGCGCTTGATCACTGCCCTTTCAAACTCAGGACACCGGAGAATTGCGAACAGATCAGATACTGTTGAATGTCGCTTTTCGTTTAAAGTAGAGTGAAACAACAACACAATCTCCACTCTGCTTTGATTTTGAGCAGTGCAAACCATATACAAAGGACATGCCTTCAACATATTAATTTGCATATTTATTTTCACAATACTACTGATTTTTACTTGTTTTCATTAGCCTACATAAATATCCCAGTGCAGGGCTATAAGCATTATAGACCTTATCAAGGCTCTGAGTGCATCTCCTGTATGTTTAGGTCTCGAGCTGCGTTGTAGGACAGAGCCCTGCCCCGCCTACGCGAGTGATTTTGTAGGAGAGGATTTTCAGTAGAGGGCTTTAAGCCCCGCCCCCTTTTCCATTGGCTGGCATCACCGTTTATGTTAAATGGTGGCCTGCCATTGGAAATGAGGGTATTCTGTTCACGCCCTTTGTCTCCGAGCTGGACTCGGTGGCCTGCTTTGTGTTTGTCGCAAAGCCGTTTCCCATCTTTATGGGGCCATGTGTTAGAAACACATGGCCCCATAAAGACAAGAGATCCCTATGCTCCAGCTTCAGCGCTGTCCTCTTTCACTTTCGGGACCGCGCTTTTAATTTTGTTTTAAAGCAATGTTAAACATCTGAACAGGCTTAGTTTTAGTTATAAAGTGCACGTTGCTTTATTGAAACAAAAAACGCAGCGTCCACAAATGTCCTTTTAATAATCAAATGCTGTAAATAAATGTGTGTGCTTGGAGTGGGAAGCGCCCGAGTAGGTGAGGTGCTAATGAGAGATGGGAGCGGGGAAAGCGCACTTGGAACCCATTATCTGCTGATTAAAGCCTGCCTTGGGTAAAATTTCAAGCCCGTTTTATAGCCTTTCTATTATGACGCAAAGCGAAATTTACGACCCTGGCATGAAAAGAGGCTCGGGCCCTTTCTCGCGCTGCAAGAATAGACCGCAGATGCCCCGACACTGACTATTGTCCACAGTAAAAAACAAACAGCACAGCACATCTCCCCCGAAAGCTCCCCCAACGGCAACCACCTCCATGCAAACCACGGCGAGAGCGGCACACACGCTCACTCCCATAATTTTCCATTTATAGAGAGATTGTCGGTATATCATCCATACTGACTCCTGGCTGGCGTATGGCCGCAGAGTAGGAAGCAAAGGGTGTGATTTATCAAGCATATGACAGCTAAGTTCATTAAGAATAGAACTCACTAAATAAAGTAAAAAATCTTTATGTACCGAGATGCTGCTCTCAAAGAGACAGGAGCGCCGCGAATAGAGACGGCTAACCCTTTGTATATTATATTCTTGAGATCTCCTCTGGTCTCAAGTCTGATAAGAGTCCTTTTTGCTTGGCAGATTAATGACTACGCCGTGTTTCTTAAGGGACGTGCTAAATTAATTATTTCACCAATCACGTGGGCTAGGACTTGTAGAAATCTACTCCTACCATCTTCCTGCCCCTCGGAGGTGCTACATGTTATGAATATTTCTACGGCGGCTTGGTTGGGGGCTGTCGGGTTACAACATCGGTGGCGAGGGCTCGCAAACATGGCCGTAAGCAGGAGGAACTCTCTGCTGCAGGCGCAGTGCCACACTGTACACAGCCCCCCCTGCCCCTTCACCCGCACTGTAAGGCCTTACCAATAGTGCTGATATAACAAACAGCCTTTTTTTGATGTATCGGTGTTGCATAGGAGGAGCCAGCTGAGGCAAACCAGGCAGAAAGGACTTGGGGAGACACATACACTTACACATACACACACGTACACAATCAACCAAACGCTGACGTTCTCTCTCACACACACACACACACACACGAGTACACAATCAAGTTAACGCAGATATTACACACACATACACCGGCACACATTCAGACATAAACAAAAACGAACACACACATATACCAACTCACGCCCCAAAGAAACAAATACACTAACACGTACATGATACACACCCAAAGACACACTGATACATACACCTACCTTCTACTACATGCAGATAAGCACAAACGTCCTCACACTGACACCCACATACAATGATACACAATCACGCAAACGCAGATATTCCAACAAATGCACACACACAGATACACTCTTAGACAAATACACAGACGCACACACAGCTCTCACAAACTCACACAGATATAAATACGCACTTACATACACACCCAAAGACACACATACACGCTTACACACACACATTCTTACATTTCTATACTATGCCCCTAACAGACAAGCACACATATACAGACACACACCACACAAGCACACAACAGCCTCTCTCAAAATTGCCACTGTTTACGTTTATACAGCAGCCGTCATGTAATGTACGTTTCGCCCTTAAAATAAAAAAAATTTACTGAGTGTGATCAAATTTAGGAACCTTCAAAGCACAAATGAATAAAGACAATGAAACAAACATTTCCCACAACACAAAAAGATGTCTGTCAGCTGTCCCCTTCTATCATGGGTAATGTATATGCACTGTCTAGATAAGTGCACATAACCGATCCATTATTAATGGTTTCTTATCTCAACAGAGACGCTACTGTTCGTATATGATATATAAGCATCAGTGACTAGCGTTGTGCATGCAGCTTCGGTCCGTCTGTCGCTCCAGCCCTCTGTCTGAGTTATTCGTAGAATGTACAGCGCATCTGACAGGGCCACGTGAGCATGGGACTCTGCAGAGGGAATCTGAGCGGGGCAGGTACATTGAGGGTCGAAGGCGGGGTGTGCACGTCCTTCACACGCCCTCAGGTGTGAGGAGGACCGTGCTACACCCTGTGCACTGGTCCTCCTTATTCTAGGCCCTGTTGTCTGAATTGCAAGAGTGTACTTAAATAATAACAATGGTCATAGCAATAAGCCCTATTTATTCTCACTAATGTGGCAAAGGGCCACAATCTTTCTACACATTAGTTATTTCTTTTCTATATGCAACTTTTCATGATGAATATGGAATGAAATGGAAGTGTCAAAGTGAACGAACATTTTGGACAGTGTGAACATTGAGCAATATACTAATGGTTGTGCGGGTAAGCAGTTAGATTAATGAACCATATTGCTCCACACAACACATGTAATATTTGTGCTGACCAAGGTACTATATGAACATACTTCTACACACCTACACCTACACACACACACACACACTCGCTCTCTCTCTCTCTCTTCAGGCTCTCTAGTTTGTACCGCAGAACTCAACACAAACGTACATATAAGTATACGCACATTGTTGCGCGTCCATGCAAATACACTAAGAGACACAGAAGAGGCATCATGTATACAGACATACACATGCGCGAACATGTATATTGATCTAATGCACACACACTCTTAAGACACACCACATGATTTATGAGGGCCCAGCCACCCCACACATAAATATACCAAGAAAGAGGCCTCATGTTCATAAACAGTGAAACAAATGTAAACGCACCTCCGTATGTAGTCACATAATAACCCCTCATGCACTCTGCGCACCCTCTTACATAAAAATACGCTCAGACGTTAACAACCACGCTCCCATACATCTGCAGCGACACACAGGCACATAGTGACACATTAATATACCCTCCCCCTACACGCACTCACAGACACACAACATATATATTTAGATGGATGCAGCCACACAACCCCTAGCTCCTGAGATAAAAAATAATGTCCCCAAATACATAAAACGGGACACATTGGTAAACTTGTATGCACACACACACGAACACACCATGGTTCATCATGCACTTACTTGCACACACTCAAGCGAGCACCTTTGGAAAAATACACACTCATGCACACAGGCTCATAAACTTGCGACAGACACACACTTAGATCTTACCAACACAGATAAACACATGCACACATGAGGTTATGCATATAAAACACACGTTCGCACAAGCACGGAGTGACATGTATATATAGCCTCCCCAATAATCTCCATCTCTCTCTCTCACAGACACTCTAAGAGGCACACCACATTCACAGGAACACAGGCCATCTGGTTCTCACTGCACCAAGGCATAGATTCTGAAATATAGACGAGACACCAAACAAATACACAGGCACACATTTGCATACTCGTACACACAGACACGCAATGACACCTCTCTGCCTCACACACACCAGCACACACCCGCATACAAGCCCAGACCTAAGAGATGCAACAGAGAGAGAAACACGCACACAGTTACAAATGACTCCCGAACACGACTGGATTGGCATCTGTTCAGTGCCATTTAGTATTCGTGGCACCTTTTGACAGACCTTGCCTTTCAGCCAACACAACCATGCACACCACTATTAATACCCATATTAAAATTGTGACATTTAAACTACATGTCCCACAATGCAAAAGGCCAGCGCTGGCTACCTGAGATGTGGGTCCACTTGCTAGCAATGACCGAGTGTAGACTGCAACACTTCTGTATGTAAAACAGGCTCATTGGTTAAATGTAGTAATCTACCTTTAGAAACACAAATAAAGTGGGGGCGGGGGCACATTAAACTCGTACTGCAAAGGGTCGGAAGTATCTCGGCACCAAGACCGGGAGGACTGCTGCACTTGGGACTTCCCTGCGCAGACTGCTCTCCTTCCTCTTGAATCACATAATCTAATCTTGTCTGCAGGAAAAAGAAAACAAGCATTAAAAATGCAATAGGTCTCGCCTTTCATTACGTTAAAGCCATTTGCTTTGCTATACAATACCATTAGCAAAGCAAATGGCTTTAACTTAATCAAAGGCGAGACCTATTGCATTTTCAATGCTTGTTTTGAGAGGTCACCCTGCTATTAATAAGTAATTCCAGTCACATATTAACTACCTGCATGGTCCACAAAGAACAATGCGCAAGGCTAGATAGAAACGGGGGAGCCTACTGCCGGGTGATAGGCAAGGAGTGTCAAAGATGAAAAGGTAGATGACCAAGGAGGGAAGAGTGCCCATATTTGGAATAAGGACTGACAATTACGAGGAATGGATGGGATTTGTTGGGGCATGGAGAGGTTGAGGCGGTACTGGAGCCAATGATAGGAACGAATGTTGAGGATTATGAATAAAAGGGAAAGAAGCACAAGCCTGAAATATGGGAACAAAGGGGCGATTATCTATAATGAGGACTGGAAGTTAGAACGGGGAGTGTGAATGAAGGGGGGAGTAAATAAGCAACACAGAAGACTAGAGGAGCAAGGATTACTTGAATGCCTGCATCTGAAAAAACGAATGGGAACTGGAATAATGGGTCAAAGCAACCTTCCATAAAATCCCATGGGCTTGAAGGACCGATCATTCAACCAATAGCTAACCTGGAAAACTAGGATCCAATGGCTGAAGAGGGCTCAATCAAAATACACTCTCTCTACTAGTTCTAATATGTATATATTGTTATAGATACGGATAACGTGAGGGTTGACAGGCAAAGACATCCACAGCAAGACCTAAATATATCACATGGCTGAAAGCCACACAATACTGCAACACACTCCCATAGAAAACAATGGCAATGAGGAAATAAATGAACACCCTGTAGGAACAAATATTACATGAATTATGTGTATTAAAATGATACAATTATTAAATATTTTAATTACTTTAATAGCGAATAATAACTTTACACTCTTAAATCCTATTGTAGGATGCTCCACCCCCTGATGTGTGGCTGGAGGCATGCAAGTCTAAACCTAACTGTAAATCTACAGATTGGTGAGTAGAAACAGTGTACACTTACACCAAGGTGTAGCAGTAAACATACATACACCTTCTCTCCCAACTAGCTGACCCTACAAATGGATGCTCTTTAAGACACTGGAGAGTGGGTGAAGTTTCTATTATGGTGTCGAAGAAACTTAAATGCTACTTACAATAAGCATTGGCACAGCCAATAGGTCTCGCCTTTGGGACCTTTTAAGTATTTAGTTATGCAGTACAATATCCTTACTGCAACAACGTTAACTGTAGCATGGCTAAACACTTATAAAGGTCCCAAAGGCGAGACCTATTGGCTATGCCTATGCTTGTTTATTAAGGTAAACCATATTAAAGGATGAGCGTCATGCAAGTAGACACGGTGAAGCTTGGGTGGCCTTCTTGCATTTTTTTTAAATTTAAAGTAATGGATTGTGCACTTTATGTGCGTGTTTGATGCAAGTGACCGGGCAGCAGTGTTGGGGGTGCTGTTGGTCATGCACCAACACAATAAAAACAAGCATTGAATTAAAGCAAAAAATATATTTTGTAATCAAAAACGAAATATTGCCGCAGTAGTCCATGGCATTGAAGGGGCCTGCACCGTGTGCATGGCCAGAAAGCTTCCCTCATAGTGAAGTGAACCCATGGCTGAAGCAAGGTGACCCGTAGCTGACATCAAGCGGTAATACCTCCTTACTCTCCGAGAGGTCCTAATTTTGTATTTAATTACACACAGAAAAACAATCAATGCATTCCGTCCTTGGGGACTTGGTCATGTTCACTGAGAATCTTTTTGGTCTTTCTTTAAAGTATCACCACCTGTTGTGTTCACATTTTTTCCTTTAGCTTTCTGGGTGATGTAATCTTCCTCTCTATATGTTGTAAAGTGCTTTATTGAACATAATATAACTGCAGTGCAAATATAATCGGTTGTCTTTCACAAATTAATTTTTTAATTTAAAAAAAAAAAAAAGATATAAATATATTTGATTAGAAGCGGTTATCTCATGCACATTTTCCAGTTAATTGAGCACCACAGTCCTTGAAGCATTCTACAGGAAATACGCTTTTAGTAGTTTAGTCAACAACCGGCAGTCCGATCAAGTTGCGAGAAAAGTACCAGCACTGGAGGAAAGCAGTAGAATTATTTAAGAGATAAACAACAAAATAGGTTGGCTTGGCCCAGTCTTAGTGCTGCATCTTGGAGGAGTCATAGAGGCAGACGTACACACCGACAAAGGGTGGTGCTCAGGTGGAGAGTGCTGACGGTATTTTATGGCGGAAGCACAACTCATCCTTTAATGAACAGGTAGAAAAAATGGGCCTGTTGCTAAAAAAAACAAGCATTGGCCGTGCGACGCGGGAAGCTTGTTGTAATGTAAAAAAAAAAACGCTAGTGATTCGCGCGCGCAGTAGCACGAGAAAGTGATCGCGATGGAAGGGAGGCAGATGGCGGCTGCGCGCTCGCGTGAACGCAAGCGCTAGGCCACCAAAAGCCTGTGGCAGCACTTTGAAAACCCCGATACTAAAAGTCTTGCAGAGCAGCGCATGCGCTGGCTCAGCGAGACCTAAAAACGCTGTTCGCAAAAGGCACAGATCTAGACCGTGAACCCCTTACACTGAAGTGACAATCAAACCACATCCTCAAGAAAGCCGCGAACTTCAAGTTGTGTCGCACCAAATTAATAGGGCTATATTCATTATAAGAATGTGACTGAACCCTTAAAAGAGCAGCACAAATAACAGACAAGAGGCAAAGAGCACCAACAGCTCAGGGTGCACACCTCCATGGCATCCGCACCACAAAGTTTTGACCTTGTGGTACTTTCGTGTTCACATGTGGATGGATGCCAGCAATCTTGTTCACATGTGAATGCTGACCCAGAGGTTTGCTTGGATTCAAACTTCCAAGTTTGTGATGAACTGGAGGAATGATATTGGTAAATCAGGTAGATTGCTGCCTATAGCTACACATTGGTGTGCAGT
Source organism: Triturus cristatus (assembly GCF_964204655.1). Lineage (NCBI taxonomy): Eukaryota > Metazoa > Chordata > Amphibia > Caudata > Salamandridae > Triturus > Triturus cristatus. The sequence goes on along the minus strand of NC_140586.1, from coordinate 380,691,008 downwards.
TCCTGGGAGAGATACTTCAATTGAAGACTCTTCATGCTGACTTGGGCAGTTGTGAACGGTGCAAGAAGTGTACAGGCAATAAAGTCAATGGTACCCCTTTGAAACAGCTATGGTATAAAAAGCTGTACTGTAGTTCCAGAGCTACTACGGCAAAAACTCCACCTAGATAGGTAATTATGGCAAGCCAACATTTAAACTTATTTAAAAATTTGACTCTGACAGTAAGAGCATCCACCGCCAAATTTACTTGTGAGGTTGTAGACACCCCAGTAATACACTGTAGCTAAGTGTTCATCTACTGTCATTGTGGGTACGAGTGTAATGTCACTATGTAGGTGGACTTTAGTCATGAAAGACCACCTGCACATTGTCCCTTCCTGTCAGAATGAACTTTAGCACTGGGCAGAAATCTAATACAATTTGCTCAGTTAGGAAAGAATCCCACACCCTTCAACTTATTGCAAGACCCTTGCAAGTGGCTTTTTAATAGGAGTTTCTTGAACACATGCTAGCAGTTGAAGTAGCAAAACATGTGCCTTCAAGTAATGAGGTACATTGAAAGTACTGTCACTCAGGCCGATATCTGGACACAATGGAAACATTAAATGGTAATACCGCTCCAAAAATTAAAAATTTAAAACTCCCCCGTGGCAATGTACCTCATGGACAAGTCCAGGAAAGAGCTAGGGTGGGTCACAACATTACTTACATCTACCTCAAATTACCCTGAATAGCAGCTCCATACTGAATTCTCGGTGGTTCATTTTCTCTGCGGCTCATTTTACAGCTGAATGGAAACTGTCAAAGAGCAACAAGAGGGGAGGGAGAGTAGTCGGAGAAAGGTAAGGAGAACCACAATGAAATGAACTGGAGCATTACCAATCCAAGGTAATTCATGAAATTAATATAGCCGCCCATCGAATACTACAAATATCAACACTTCAGCATAATATTTCTTCCTTACAAGGATCCTCGTATAATTGATTCTTCTTTTAGACACCGTTTACTATTCACAATGCATCAATATTTGCAAATGTTAGTAACGATTAAAACTATTCAGGGAAAACAAATAAAAGACAAACAAAAAAACCACACAAAGGTAAAGAAAACACACCTGTATTAAAATGGCAGCGTCTTTCATCTGTTTGTACTTCTGTCGTTGAACTACTCGAGCACGGTTTGCCCGGAAATGCATCTGGATTGTCATGGCGGACGCCTTATACTTCAGAAACGTCGTTCTTCGGGTATATCCTCGCCATAGCGCCTACATAAAGGTAGGTTATTATTTTTTTTGTTGTTGATAAAATGGCTGTTTCACTTCATTTCCAAAACTCTTCTGCTAATGTCTTGGTCAATAACAAACATAACAGTGGCAACTATAAGCCATTCGTGAAATTGTGTGCCTAGCAAAATAATAGCACAGTCTTACACATACACACTTCTAGTACGCCTACTTTTAATTAACAAGCAGTGTCATAGCCAATAGGTCTCGCCTTTGGGACGAAGTTTTCACACAGCTGGGGATCAAAGCTCAGCAATCAGGGTTCAATCCGAGATAGACACGTCTGCCCTCGCTCGGAATCCAAACTCCCAGTTTCTCAGCTTGCAAACCTCAGCTTTAAACACACTAGAAGATTCGCGAAAGACCTACTCCCACCTCCAGAGGAATTTTACCAGAACTGGCCAAGTTCCAAGCAAGCATCCTCATGGCAGTAAGGAGCTCTCAAGTCTCTTCCTCCATTCACAATTCTTCCAGCCTCTGTCTTGACGAAGCTCGCACAAGGCCTTCCACAGTACACTAAACAAAAACAATCGCTCAGGAAAACAGCAAGACCTTGAATGTGAATAACTCAAACAACTTGCAAGCACTACTGTGCACGCAGCAGCAAGGCAGAGTCAGACATGAGGCCCTGTCAAAGGCAGTAGTCAGCACCTATAATTCTCATTCACACAACTTACAAGCACCACTGTGCACACAGAAAAGTATGAATTAAGGTAAAGTCAGAAAGCAGGATGACATGAGGCCATGTCAAAGAAAGACAGCAAGATTACAGGATAGATGAGAAGCAGATATATGCAGGACCATCCTACATTAAAGCTAAGGTAATATAACACACTAAAGTCAGATAAAATGGTGGCAGTCGGAGGTCATCATAGGGTGCCAAACTACAAGAGTGGCTCTTTCACTACAGAACCGAGAAAGGAGGAGTGGGGAACAATAGAGAGGAGGTGTGGAAAAGTCAAGGAAGTTGGGTGAGAGCAACAGGAAGTGGCTGCGAGCCACGCATAAGCAAGGGGGGATAAAAAATACATATTAAAAAATGGGGCAATATTAAATGCAAGGGAGTTATTTGACGGGGAAGCTGTACAAAAGGAAGAGAGCAAGAAAGCACGGCTCTGCTAAAAGAAACAAGAGTTAAACGCTAGTCATTCCGGATAGCCAACAGCCACCAGGGCATTAAAGGGGATAACAAATGTTGGGCTGTGCGAGGAGGGGGGGGGGGGGGGGGGAACGGTAAAGGCAGAAGGGGGCATTTTCTGTAAGAGCCGCGAAAGTAAAAGCGATCGCGGCCGCGCACACAAGGAAGCTATCGGCTTCAGGAATATGAAGGAAAGCTCGTAAAAGCGATCGCGCGTGTGTGCTTAATGAGCCTTGCCAGAAAGCGCAATCGCACTGCGTTCAAAGAGAAAGACGTGTGGCCGAGTGGTGCGAATGACCCGTGAAAGACAGATGGCGGCTACGCCCGTGCACGCTCGTGTGAATGCAAGCGTTAGGCCAGCCAATAGCACTTTGAAAACTCACCTACTAAATGTCTCTCCAAGCAGCGCATGCGCTGGCTCAGCGAGACCTAAAAAACATGCTTAAATAAGTAAAGTAACAGATATAACAAATTATCTTACATTTTACAGTGACAAGCGGCAGTGTTGCTTCTACTGCCAGTCCTCTGCCATCACCCAAACCTTTCGCTCCCAAAAAAGAAAATGTGTTCTGGCATTTCTTTTAAACACAAATGATTTAAATACACAGATTGTAAATTCCTTCACGGCAGAAATGTTTTTCAACTGTTTCTACCCTAAACATGAGACTATCGTTGCCTCACAAGGCCATGCCCTAAAGTCACCATTACTCAGAGCAACAAGAAATACAGCGTGAAGCGTGCATTTCAAAAGAGTAAAGAATAGCATAACCAAAGTCCAAGGAAGGCGCAGAGAATGGAAAATTAAGTTCACAGCTCACTCCTTTTCGAACAGGAAGATTTTCGCATGCCTTTTTTCTAATTATGCGGTACAAAAGGGGGTGGTGATGGACGGAGCATCAGAACCAATCAAACACTCACACCCAGTCAACAGATCTGGGTTTGATCCATCACCGCTCTTTAGCCCACTCTGCCACCCCAGTTCAGAGATGGCCATATGCAAATCAGTCTGACCCTGTGCCTCATGGGAACAGTCCAGCCCGAACTGTATGTGAATGTATGACATTGTTCTGCATTCTGTCCATCACTGTTTTTTTTTGCATTTGTCACCCCGAGTGGGAAGGGTATGCCCAGACGTGGGTCCCGTGCTCTCCATGCCACTGGAATCAAGCTATCCTGGCTGAAGAGGGGTGAAGCCCCGAAACCGGTCCTAGGATGCTTGTTTCCAGTCCAGGGACGACCTGGCTTGGCAGTCGCGTCCCGTAGCGCCGCCCCCCTCGCACCCTATTGGCCGCCCCGCTCCCATAGCTCCGCCCCCCTCGCACCCTATTGGCCGCCCCGCTCCCACCTCCTCCTCCCTCCCTCCCTCTCCCACTCATATGGAGGCCGCGCAGCGGTAGAGAGAGCGACCTCTGACCCTGTTTATCAGGCAGGTCGCTCCCCTCACCGCCACGCAGCCCCCTGTGTGACCACTGACCGCTGCTGCATTGTGTCTGCCTGCGTTAGAGTGACTGTGCCCTCCTGCTCTTCTGTACCCACGAGTGAGTGATTCTCCCCCACTGTACCTGTGTATTTTGCTGCCTTAATTGTCCCCCTCTCCTTTGGTGCCCAGATTGTGTCCCTTTTTTCTTCTGTCATTCCCCGCGTCTCCCCCTCGCCGCCCGTTCCCGCCGTCGCGTCCCGTAGCTCCACCCCCCTCGCACCCTATTGGCCGCCGCGTCCCATAGCTCCACCCCCTCGCACCCTAATGGCCGCCCCGCTCCCACCTGTTCCTCCCTCCCTCTCCCACTCATATGGAGTCCACGCAACGGCCGCGCCGCTGGCGCGCCGAAGGCGCACCTAAGGCAAGCCCGTCTGCGCCCGTCCGCACCTGGCCCGCGCCCAGCGCCAGACCCCCTGGCCCCCGCAGATGCCAGCCCACCCGCAAGACCTACAACGCCGCCACTCTCATCGCACTCAACACCGGCCGGAGCCCCAGCTGCTGCAGAGCGACCCCAAGACGCACCCACGGACCCTTCACCTGCCAATCCTGCAAGTTCTCCTGCATCCGGACCCGTACCGCACCCGCCAAGCTAAGCACCAACAGCAACCACCTGAAGCACCTGAAGTGCATCCTGCTCAACACCCGCTCCGTCCACAGGCACGCAGTGGAACTCTGGAACCTGCTCGACGCCACATGCCCAGACGTCGCCTTCCTCACGGACACCTGGATGAACGCCTCCTCAGCACCCGACATCGCCATCCCGGACGGATACAAGATCACCCGGAGGAACCGCGCCAACCAGAATGGAGGAGGTATCGCCATCGTCCACAAGAACACCATCCGCATCACGATCAACTCCTAAGACACCCTCACAGCCGCCGAACACCTGCACTTCCAGATCCACACTGACCCCAAGACCACCCTCAGAGGCACCCTCATCTACAGACCCCCGGGACCTCGCACACAATTCAGCTAAGACATCGCCGACTTCATCAGCCCGCACGCCCTCCCCTCTGCTGACTACATCCTTCTCAGGGACCTCAACTTCCACCTGGAGAACAACAACGACCGCAACACCACCACCCTGCTGGACAACCTCGCCAACCTCGGACTCAAGCGACTGGTGACCACCCCCACCCACTACGCCGGCCACACGCTCGACCCCGTCTTCTCCTCCAGCAAGGACATCACCTTCAGCCACGCCACCGGACTCCACTGGACAGACCACAGCTGCGTCCACTTCAGCTTCAGAAGGACCACGACTCACCACCACCCGCAACTTGTCCCCCGCAGAAGCTGGAACAAGATCACTGCCAACCTGCTCACCACATCCCTGAGCCAGAACCCCCCCACCAGATCAGCCAACCCCAACCAAGCCGCCAACAACCTCACGAAATGGATCAGCAACTGCGCAGACGACCTCGCTCCACTGAAGACCACCCCCGCCAGACCCGGCACCAAGAAAGCATCTTGGTTTACCGACGAACTCAAGAGCTCCAAGAAGAACTGCCGGGCTCTCGAGAAAGCCTGGCGCAGAGACCCAACTACAGACAACATGACCACCCTCAAGCTCGCCACTCGAAGACATCACCAGCTGATCCTTCCACCAAGAAATCTGCATTCAAGGAACGACTGGACAACAACGCCCGCAACAGCAAGGAACTCTTCAACATCGTCAAAGAGCTCTCGAACCCCAGCGCCGGAAACAACAACATCACGCCCTCGCAAGACCTATGCAACTCGCTCGCCTCGTTCTTCCACAGCAAGATCGCAGACATACACAACAGTTTCAGCACACAGCCAACGCACCCTACGACCGGAACAACGCCCCCCACCACCACCCTCCGCGCCTGTACCCCAGTCAACACCGAAGACACCATCCGCACGATGAACTCCATCCACTCAGGATCTCCAACCGACCCCTGCCCTCACCACGTCTTCAACAAGGCCGACTCAGTCATCGCACCCCACCTGCGGGACATCATCAACGCCTCCTTCGACACCGCCACCTTCCCAGAGAGCTGGAAGCACGTAGAACTCTACTGAAGAAACCATCAGCGGACCCCACTGACCTCAAAAACTACCGCCCCATCTCGCTCCTTCCTTTTCCGGCCAAAGTCATCGAGAAAACCGTCAACAGACAACTGGCCGCCTTCCTCGAGACGAACGGATCCCTCGACCACTCGCAGTCCAGCTTCCGGGCCAACCACAGCACCGAGACCGCCCTCATCGCAGCCACCGACGACATCCGAGCTTTGCTCGACAACGGGGAAACAACGGCCCTCATCCTCCTGGACCTCTCCGCGGCGTTCGACACGGTCTACCACCGCACCCTAGTGCAGCGCCTCAACAACATCGGTATCCAGGAGAAGGCACTGGAATGAATAATCTCCTTCCTCGCCGGAAGAACACAGAGTCAGCCTACCCCCGTTTGGATCCGAGGCCACCGAAGTCATCTGCGGCGTACCTCAAGGATCATCACTCAGCCCCACCCTCTTCAACGTCTACATGAGCCCCCTCTCAGCCATCGCACGCCAACACAACCTCAACATCATCTCCTATGCCGACGACACCCAGCTGATCCTCTCCCTCACCAACGACCCCGCCACCGCCAGAACCAACCTACACGAAGGGATGAAAGACGTAGCCGAGTGGATGACGAACAGCCGCCTGAAACTGAACTCAGATAAGACGGAAGTCCTCATCCTGGGATCATCACCCTCCGCCTGGGACGACTCCTGGTGGCCCCCTGCCCTTGGCAGCGCACCCAAACCAACAGACCACGCACGCAACCTGGGCTTCGTCCTGGACTCCTCCCTCTCCATGACCAGACAAGTCAACGCCGTCTCCGCATCATGCTTCAACATCCTACGCATGCTACGTAAGATCTTCCGGTGGATCCCCACCGAAACCAGGAAGACTGTCACCCAGGCCCTCGTCACCAGCCGACTGGACTACGGCCACTCCCTCTACGCCGGAACCACAGCCAAACTCCAGAAACTACTCCAGCGCATCCAGAACGCCTCAGCACGCCTCATCCTGGACATTCCCCGACACAGCCACATCTCCGTACACCTGAGAAACCTGCACTGGCTCCCCGTCAGCAAGAGAATCACGTTCAGACTCCTCACCCACGCACACAAAGCTCTCCACAACCAAGGCCCAAGATACCTCAACGACCGCTTGACCTTCTACACTCCCACCCGCCAGCTTCGATCAACCAGTCACGCCCTCGCCGCCGTCCCCCGCATCCGAAGAGCCACAACAGGAGGAAGATCCTTCTCCTACCTGGCTGCCAAGACGTGGAACTCCCTCCCCATCCACCTCCGCCTGACCCAAGACCACCTCTCCTTCAGGAAGCAACTCAAGACCTGGCTGTTCGAGCAGTAGCGGACCCCCCTCCCCCAAGCGCCTTGAGACCCTCCGGGTGAGTAGCACGCTATACAAATGCTTGATTGATTGATTGAGTTCTGGCTGGACTGTACCCACGGGGCACAGGGTCAAGACTGATTTGCATATGGCTGGGTTCAAGCTGGAACAGCATGGTGAGCAAAAAAACGATGGATTTAGGCCCAGATCTCTGTACTGGGGTGAATGTATGACATTGTTCTGCATTCTGTCCATCAACTGTTGTTTTTGCATTTGTCACCCCGAGTGGGAAGGGTATGCCCAGACGTGGGTCCCGTGCTCTCCATGCCACTGGAATCAAGCTATCCTGGCTGAAGAGGGGTGAAGCCCCGAAACCGGTCCTAGGATGCTTGTTTCCAGTCCAGGGAGGACCTGGCTTGGCAGTTCTGGCTGGACTGTACCCATGAGGCACAGGGTCAAGACTGATTTGCATATGGCTGGGTTCAAGCTGGAATGGCGAGCAAAAAAACGATGGATTTAGGCCCAGATCTCTGTACTGGGGCGAATGTATGACATTGTTCTGCATCCTGTCCATCACTTTTTTTTTTTTTGCTTTTTTCTAATTATGTCAATTACCTGAGGATACATTAATCTGCTTTTTTCCCCCACACAATGGCATTACACTAGAATGTTCTTCAAGTGAATTTTTTTCGATGTATTCACTTACATCCCTCAAGAAACAAAGGAAGACGTGGATGCACCTATATCGCCGAAATATATTTCCAACAGATCAAAAATATTTTTATCATGCATTGACAAAACAAATAGGTCTTGCCTATGGGTGAGCTATTTGCTTTGGCAATAAAGTGAGGCTAGAGAACGGGACGTCAAGCGGGGCTAGAAAACGGGAGGGATAGCAGGAACAGGGGCGGGTGGGGGGGGATAGCAGGAACAGGGGCGGGTGGGAGGGGGATAGCAGGAACAGGGGCGGGTGGGAGGGGGAAGAAGGAACCGGGGCGGGTGGGATGGGGAAGAAGGAACCGGGGCGGGTGGGAGGGGGAAGAAAGAACAGGGGCGGGTGGGAGGGGGAAGAAAGAACAGGGGCGGGTGGGAGGGGGAAGAAAGAACAGGGGCGGGTGGGAGGGGGAAGAAAGAACAGGGGCGGGTGGGAGGGGGAAGAAGGAACAGGGGCGGGTGGGAGGGGGGAAGAAGGAACAGGGGCGGGTGGGAGGGGGGAAGAAGGAACAGGGGCGGGTGGGAGGGGGGAAGAAGGAACAGGGGCGGGTGGGAGGGGGGGAAGAAGGAACAGGGGCGGGTGGGAGGGGGGAAGAAGGAACAGGGGCGGGTGGGAGGGGGGAAGAAGGAACAGGGGCGGGTGGGAGGGGGGAAGAAGGAACAGGGGCGGGTGGGAGGGGGGAAGAAGGAACAGGGGCGGGTGGGAGGGGGGGAAGAAGGAACAGGGGCGGGTGGGAGGGGGGGAAGAAGGAACAGGGGCGGGTGGGAGGGGGGAAGAAGGAACAGGGGCGGGTGGGAGGGGGGAAGAAGGAACAGGGGCGGGTGGGAGGGGGGAAGAAGGAACAGGGGCGGGTGGGAGGGGGGAAGAAGGAACAGGGGCGGGTGGGAGGGGGGAAGAAGGAACAGGGGCGGGTGGGAGGGGGGAAGAAGGAACAGGGGCGGGTGGGAGGGGGGAAGAAGGAACAGGGGCGGGTGGGAGGTGGAAGAAGGAACAGGGGCGGGTGGGAGGTGGAAGAAGGAACAGGGGCGGGTGGGAGGGGGAAGAAGGAACAGGGGCGGGTGGGAGGGGGAATAAGGAACAGGGGCGGGTGGGAGGGGGAATAAGGAACAGGGGCGGGTGGGAGGGGGAATAAGGAACAGGGGCGGGTGGGAGGGGGAATAAGGAACAGGGGCGGGTGGGAGGGGGAATAAGGAACAGGGGCGGGTGGGAGGGGGAAGAAGGAACAGGGGCGGGTGGGAGGGGGAAGAAGGAACAGGGGCGGGTGGGAGGGGGAAGAAGGAACAGGGGCGGGTGGGAGGGGGAAGAAGGAACAGGGGCGGGTGGGAGGGGGAAGAAGGAACAGGGGCGGGTGGGAGGGGGAAGAAGGAACAGGGGCGGGTGGGAGGGGGAAGAAGGAACAGGGGCGGGTGGGAGGGGGAAGAAGGAACAGGGGCGGGTGGGAGGGGGAAGAAGGAACAGGGGCGGGTGGGAGGGGGAAGAAGGAACAGGGGCGGGTGGGAGGGGGAAGAAGGAACAGGGGCGGGTGAGAGGGGTGAGAAGGAACATTAGATGGAACAGGGGTGGGTGGTAGAAGTAACAGGAGCGGGTGGGAGGGGGAGAAGGAACAAGGGCGGGTGGGAGGGGGAGAAGGAACAAGGGCGGGTGGGAGGGGGAGAAGGAACAAGGGCGGGTGGGAGGGGGAGAAGGAACAGGGATGGGTGGGAGGGGGAGAAGGAACAAGGATGAGGCGGGTAGGATTAGAAGCAGCATGGACGGGGGAGGGAGGTTTAAGAAGCAACATAGCTGTAAACGGGGGGGAAAGATAGTGTCTGTTTCATAATGCTTTTTTAGGTTTTGCCTGCACAGCGCTTGCGTTGTGGTTGAGAAATCTATTGTTTTTAATATAAACTTAAAAGGGACATACATCCTGCTACCTCTCTTTTCTGGCCTCTCATTGGTTCATGTGCGTGCCACTCACCTTTCCTCTATTTCTATTGGCTGTAGCATATGTTCCTGCATTTACCAATGCTTGTTCCTCGTCTGCTTCTCTTAACAGTTTCCCGTTAACAGTTCCTTTGGTGGGACTATATTTTCATAAAGTTTTGCCTTTTACTATTGCAGCATACTTGTATAACAATGTATCACCCGGAGAGTTTAAGTGATTTGCATAGAATCATCATCGTCAAAACTTTTATTTCGATCACCAAGATCCAAAAAAGTACACAGCACAAGTATAAAAACAGGGATAGAAAACGTTTGGGGATATGAATATATAAAAAAAAAAGCGAATACAAGTACTCCTAGAAGGGTAAAGTGCTTCGTACAGGTAGTTTCCCACGCCTGATCCACAGTGTGTACCACAATCTTGAGAGGCCAAAGACCACAGATCTACGGGTGTCAGGGCACAAAGTTCTATTCACCTCAAGATAATGGCCCAGGCCAATGAGTTTGCACAATGGGAACATTCATTTTTTCTCAAAGATAAATAATGTGGACAAAAGAAAAGTAAATGGGTAATAGATTCTGGGCAGGCTTTACAAGCAGGGTACAGATCATCAAGAGAAGCACTAGAACACCACTTGAAACAGAATAATCTGATAGGCAAGGTCTTATAGCGGAACTGTTGGAAAAGTTTGCGTGCCATAGATGGAATGATCTCATCAATAGATGTCTCAAACAGTGGGTCAGATTTGAAGTTCAGAAAATCTTTAGTCAAACTGGTCAGTGGTTCTGCCAAGTCCTTTACAAGCATCTTTTCCCAATACGTTTCTTTCAGCTACACCCTTGAAATATGCACCATACTTTCCGGATTGGACCAAAAAGTCTCCATCCCCAGCCTCCCCAGTAGTTCTCATAAGGAGATGAACCACCTAATCGATGTTGCCTTGGGAAGTTTCAGGAGATCTATCAGAGCCTTTCGATTGGCATAGAATCAAAGGATGATGCGCGGTGTCGCCTAGATGCGAACCGGGATACCCAGCTCTCGAGTCAACAGCTCTGGCTGCTGTGCCACATCCTCTCCACTCCCTTTGTCATTTGTCAGGGAACCTTTTCCTTCTCCTGGACAATAATTGATGACAACAGCTCTTTATTCATTACATAGGCGACACCAATGCATTACCAATGCTTGTTTAGTTATTGAACTCAGACAACCTAGGCAGAGGGGTGGGGCAGGTGGGGAGAAGGTAAAAAAGCTCTATGACACAGCCAGTGGTTTCCACATCGTAGCATTTTTTGGTAATGGTGGGTGAGGGAGCCAAAACGACAATGGGAGGGAACAGCAACATGGAAAACAGGTAGAAGGAAACAAGCAAACACACGAGAGGGTGGGAGGGAGCAAATGAACAGGATAGAAAAACAGGACAGACAGCTACAAAAGATGCACTCTGTAGAATGCTTCAACAAAAGAAACAAATAGCTCCCAAAAAAAGCGAGCTGTGAAAGGACACAAGTACTTAGGCCATGCTCCAGTGGGGATGGCCATGCACAAGAAGAGGAAGTGGCGACTGCAGCTCTGACCAGCGGGAAGCAAGCAATTGAGAGTGAATTTGTAGCTAACCAATGGTAAGTAACGGGAAGCCTCCAAGTCCACTGATAGAAAACAAAATGTTTCAAAGAGACGGACAGCACATGCTCCGTCTACCCAAGAACTAAAAATTGCATGCATGGCAGCCAACTGTCATTAAGGCATTAGGCTTGTGGGTGCAGCGAATCAAGAGAGCATAAAGAAAGGAGTTCTTATTTCCCCAAAACAATATCTTAATTTCATTTATAACCTAAAATATTTTCATCCATCGCAAGGTTACCACATGGACGTCTCGTAAAAAAAATATATATATTCTTAAAATGGCACCCACCGTGTTTTAGACCACAAGATGCAAACTAAATTACCCATTATTATAATTTTGTGCCACACACTATCTAAGGTGGGTTTGAAGGTCCCGGTCGACACACTCCCACCTCACTGGAAGATAATATCTATGAACATGGCCATGGAGACCGGAGGTTAGTCTACACTTGCAAAAGCCATTTAGTGTTCTTCTGTCTCTGCTGAAGGCTACTTGGTTGTTTTTCCATTCCTCTTCTCTCTTGGAATTCATTTCTTGGCATGTCCTTGTGCCGTTTGCCCAGGTACCTCTTGTGAAAAATCAATGCTTCCATCATGTTTGAAGCTTTCCAGAACAACACAAGGCGAAGATTTTTTTTTTTCCATTTAGTTATTTGGGAGTGCGGAATTTGCTCTGCTAGCAGACAGCAAACCCATCCTAAATATGCAATTAATTTGCTACTTTCCAATACATATTTTTTCCCCCCTGAGCTTTATATAGCGCAAACTCAACCCGAAGGTATCAGAGCGCTTTACATGAGCACCAGTTGCCTTACAAAAGGACACATTCATTTTTTTATTGTTGTTTTTGTTAGGCACAGGGAGATTAAGTGAAATGCCCAGAATCACAGGATGGTGAGCGTTGTTGCAGAGACACAAACTGGGTTCCCCAGATTCGATGTCGACCACCCTAGCCGTTAATCCACATCCTCTCCACAATCCTCTACTTACCATACTTATATTACTGCTGGGCAATGAGCTCCAAAACCTGTTGAGGAAAGCACCAAGACCTCATCCCTCTCCCCAAAAAATAAACACATAAAGCACTCATAAAAATGTGTAACTGCACTCACTAATCGCACACAGTCACAAAACCAAAATCAGACTCCCATCTTTGATGGAAACATTTGCAATGTCCTACCCCAGATTGTCAAATGTGCTAAAATGCATACACATGGCAGATTGTGTGAAATACAAGTGATTATTCATAATAATTGCTGTAGTCTATGCTATCAACTGAATCCATACAAGAAAGTTAGAACAACTTCCCAATTACAACCTCCACATGTAACGTACTAAACACAAATTATCATTGCAATTATCTCTAAGATGAGCCCTTGTATAGCTTGAGCCACTCACCACTTTCTGTACTATCAGTGCAGGGTATCCAAGTCTCTATTCTCAAACTCATGAACAAGGTGGAAATTTACACTAGTACACAATTTCTTATATAAAACTAAAGCTCTTTGTAAGATAATGGGAGAAAAAAACCTAAACCCAAAATTTCTCCTCCTATACCACAGAGAGTTCTGAAAGGTTCTGAGAAATTGCCACAGAACTAAGCATGAGTGAAGTCAGGTTTTCATCTAACTCCTCAATATTTTTAGGTGACAATTAGTGCACATTGGCCAATTGCTCTTATGCCCTGATAACACTTTACCGGACCTCACACGACGGACTCAGAAGCCAAAGATAAGACTGAGAATTCACCAAGTGGAGCTTCAGTGGACAGCTGCCTGGTATTCAGTCATCCTAGCAGGCTCGCTTTATAAAAGAACATATGGGTGAATGGTAATTTGTTTTGTTAGGTTAGAATGTGATAGCTGGAGGTAATATAAAAAAATTGGTTTGAACCATTCTAGGGGCACAGGGACAGACAGGGGTGCATCAGAAATCAATCGATGTGCAAGGGGGGTGAAAGAAAGAGGGAAATTGAGGGACAGTTGGACAGCCAGAATTTGCATGTGTGAAAACAAGTAGGTGAACTAATTTTTGGATGTTCACATTTTGTCAGCCAATGCCTAACACCAGCTGAACCACAGTAGCCAATGGCTGAAATGGCTTGTCTAAAAGCCTCTTGATATATGTACATGTATGTTGTGGGGGACTGGGGGTGTTCAGTGATGACTACAACTCTCACACAGTTACAATTAAAGCGGTCATTAGGCGAGACCTAATAAAAGTTAGGCGCCATCAATTAGGATTATTGCATAACCAGAGCTGGTAACAATAGATTGCCAAAAAGTGTACCTTTTCAACAATTTGATTAGTTGCTTTGGCAGCTAGTTACTGGAGCATCATTTTGTAGTACCAGAGAAGGGATCGGCTTTTGTATAATAAATTTACATTCCAAAGCATTAACAGGCTAGCAGAATATTTAAACTCCATAAACAATCAAACAAATATATGTGTTATGTATTTTTCAAAACTTGGCTAAATTCCTATCCATACCTGAATTTGTATTGCACTTGTTTTTATCTTCTGAAACCTCTTCTGTTCAATGAATCGCCTCACAGCTGCTTGGACGGTGATGACATTTGTCAATGTGCACAAGAAAGACTCTCGTTGACGTTTCATTGCCAAGTGTGCTCTGTACTGAGTTTGTAGCACTAGTGTAGCTTCTCTACACTTCCTATACTGCCTTTGTGATCTGTACATCCGGTAATATGCTTGAATGGTACATGCAGAGTTCCTGAGTTGAATGAACTTTCTTCGATACACCATCATATGTAGGCAGGCCTGAATTTTCCTTACAGCTCGCTTTTCTTTAGCTAGTCTTCGAGCCACTAGCCCTCGGAACGCAGACTGGACAGTGACTGCAGACTTTTTTAGCAAAAGGTATTGGTGTCTCTGAAGATGACTCAAGCGGCAAGCTCTGTACCATCTTTGGATTAAAACTGCTGATACAACTTTTTCTTTGTTTCGGATTCTGGTAACATATCCTCTAAACGCAGACTGAATGACGACTGAGGCAGTCTTTTTCTCAAGAAACCTTTTTCTTGATGCATACATTCGGAAAACCGATTGTATGCGCCGAGCAGCTACTATTTTCTTGGCCAGCTGTCTAGCTTTCATTGCGCGAAAAGCAGTCTGAATGCGGAGGATGGCTTTTTTAGTCAACCTGTAGTGGTGAACTTCAGAATCTCTCACAAGCTTTGCTTGATATCTTTTCTCAAACACTTGGACTGCCCAACACATTCGCCTATATAGCTTGCGTTGTCTGTGCATGCGATATTGGGACTGTATTACTGTTGCAGCGGTGTGCAACCTTTTCATGTGCCTTAAGACGGTCAGACGCCGGTACGCCCCCTGAATGACCACCACAGATTTGCGAAGGGCCAAATATTCCTCACGCTCATGTTTCCCTTTCATGTAGGATCTGTAAAACGCCTGTATGATGCAAGAGGCCTTTTTTTTCTCCTCATACTGGGTTCTAATGCAGTGCATCCTGAATGCTGACTGAATTGCGGTGGCAGCTGCGTGCATTTGCTGGACCTCCTGCCTCACCTTGAAACCTCTGTAGGCAGACTGGATATGAACGACAGCTTCTCTGAGGCGAACAAAGTTTTGGTGTTGTTGTTTTGCAGCTAATGACGCTCTGTATCTTTGCTGGCAGACTGTTACGGCAGCTCGAAGTGCAAGGTATCGTCTTTTTTGTGAACGACATTTAAACCGCTTTTGAATGACCACAGCAGCATTATGCATTTCTCGAAGATGCTGTCTTACCATCATGCCCCGGGAGGCAGCCTGAATGCACAGAGTGGCGTTTTTCATTTGCAGGTACTGCTGCCTTGCAGAATCTCCTGCTGTTTTTGCTCTGTACATCTGCTGGAGGGTTGTAACAGCCCAGCAGGTCTTCTTGTAACAAACCCGCTGTCTGTGCATGAGGTAATGAGATTGCAACACTGTTGCTGCCACATGCATGTCTTTTACATTTTTCCTAACTTTCATGCCTCGGTATGCTGCCTGAAGGACCACCACTGACTTTCGAAGGTCCATGAAACAGGCTCTTTGCTTTCGGCCTTCAGTGTGAGAGCGGTAGTAGCTCTGTATGACGCTGGCGGCCATTTTCATGGTTTGGTATCTAACACGAGCTCTGTGCATCCTGAATGCAGACTGGAGAGTGGTAGCTGCTTGGTGCATCTTCCGGAGCTCTCTTCTTACCTTTGAACCATGGTAGGCAGCCTGTACAAGAATAACCGTTTTGCAAAGAGAAAGGTACTCCTGGCGCTGCTGCCTTCCCACTATTAATGCCCGGTATCTTCTCTGAATAGCCACACAGGCATGCTTGAGCTTTAGAAACCTTCTGTGCTCTAACAAGGCTTTAAAATGTCTTTGGATAGTTTTTGCAGCTTTGTGCATTCCTTGAAGTTGCTTTCTGAGTCTCATGCCCCGGAAGGCAGCCTGGAAGCAGCATGCTGCTTTCTTGACTGCGCAATAGTTTTTAACTGCCACTTCTCTCTGTCCCTTTGCTCTGAACCTTTCCTGAATCACTTTGGTAGCCCAATACATTTTCCTGTAGTGACGTTTGTGGCAGCTCATTCTGTAATTGGCTTGAATTATTGTGGCAGCCTTGTTCATCACCTTCAGGTATTGCCTAGTTTTCATACCCCGGTAAGCAGCCTGGAGAACCACAACAGAGCACCGCTGTTTCAGAAAGTTCTCCCTTTCATGGATTGCCAACCTGAAAGCTCTGTAATGGCGCTGTATAGTAATGGCAGCCAGATTTGTAGCTCGGAAGCGCAGATTGAGTAGGTACATTCTGAATGTTGTCTGAATAACCCTGGCAGCTCTATCTCTCAGCTGAATGGCCTTCCGTACTTTCCACCCTCTGTAACCAGCCTGAAGAGTAATGGCCGCTTCACGAAGGCAAATGTAGTGTTTTCGTTGATGACTTCCCAGCTTTCTTAACCGAAATTTTTGCTGAACCACAACAGCAGCTTTCTTCACCGAAAGAAACCTCTTTCTTTCTAAATAACACCTGAATCTTTGCTGAATAATGGTTGCTGCAACATCCCTCCTATGCATGTACCTCCTGGTTTGCAAGCCACGATACGCGGACTGAATACAGACAACAGCGTTCTTGAGAGCTTGGTAATTACCAACTTGCCTATTTCGGTCTCTGCATGAACGGTAAATTAACTGCATTGATTTGGTAGCCAGGACTAGGTTTTTGTAGTATCTTCTCTGTAAGTACATCCGAAAATGTGCCTGTATTTGGATTGCAGCTCTGTGCATGCGCTTCAGTTCCAGTCGAGCTAATGCCCCTCGGCAGGCGGCTTGAAGTGTAACAGTGGCTCTCTTCAACTCAAGATACTCTGAACGAACATCTCGGCACCGACAGGTTGCTTTGTACCTTATTTGGATGGTCATTGCTGCCATTTTCATTCTGCTGTAAGCAACATAATTCTGATGCCTCCGAAATGCTGACTGAATGGTAGTGGCCGCCTGGTGAAACTGCTTCATTTGTTTCCGGACCATCATACCTCGAAATCCAGCCTGCAGTGTGATAACTGCCCACCGTAGATATAGATAGTGCCAACGTAGTACTTTTGCATGGATGGCTGCACGATACCATTGCTGTATTTTAACTGCTGCTCCTCTGCATGCAACATACCGCCTCCGGAGTGAAAAGGCCTTATAAGCTGCTTGAATAGTTGTAGCTGCTGCTTTGAGTTTGTGAACTTGCCGTCTAGTACTCCGGCCACGCCATGCCGCTTGCAAGGTAATGGTGGCAGATTTTAGTTTCGAATACAGCGTGCGTTGCTCCTTTCCAGTAGAGTATGCTCGATAATGTTGCTGGACAGTCAATGCAGCCTTTCTTACTCGTCTGAACTGGTTTTGAGCCACAACCTTCCTGTAGGAGGACTGAAGCACAACAGCAGCAGTATGTTGCTTCTGGATTTGCCTCCGGACAACCCCGCCACGGTAAGCTGCTTGTAGGCACACTGCAGCCTTCCTCACCTTTAAGAAACGCAGTCGTTGTCTTTTAGATATTATGTAGGCCCTAGTAAACTTCTGAATTGTAAGACATGCTGTCATGGTTAAGAGATAATTTTTCCGAGCAGAATAAGCTCTAAAAACAGTTTGAATTGTTAGTGCTGCGTTGACTTGCATTTTAAGGGCTTTCCGTGCTCTGTATCCTCGGTATGCTGCTTGTATGCAAACTGCAGCTGTTTTTAGTTTCAAATACTTCTCCCTCTGGTAAACCTGTGCACGATACGCAGCAAAATGACGTTGGATCACTATTGCTGCACTGCGGAGTGTGAGATAGTTCTGTCTTTGCTGGAACATCCTATATTGGGCTTGAAGGACCGTTGCCGCTTTCTTCCACTGGTGAATTTGTTTCCTGATCAAATGTCCCCTCAATACAGCCTGCAAGCGAATACAAGCTTCCCGCTTGCATGTAAATTCCGCTTTAGACCGCATGATACACCTCTTTGAGCGGTAATGTCTTTGGACAAACAGCACCGTTTTCTTCAGAGCTCTGTAATGATGCTGAGCTTGACTCATCCTCACATTAGCCTGAATTCTCGTGATGGCACGCTTCATCTTTAGGAACTTTTTCTTGGTTATGTAGGCACGATAAAAGGCTTGAATAGTTACTGCAGATGTCAACATACGCGCCTCTTTCTTGGATCGCATGTTTCTGTAAGCAGTTTGCAACATCACAACAGCAGAATATATTCTGTTGTAAACCAACACAGCTCGTTTCGTAGCAAGGTGCCCTCTGTATCTGGTTTGGATCACTCTGGCAGCATGTCTATATTTTTTGTATCTACGCAGCTGTTGCCACTTCCTTACATGGGCCTGTAACAAGATGACGCAGGATTTCACATGTAAAAAGCGTTGCCTCTCTTGCTTCATTCGCCAGAATGACTGAAGAAGGCAGGCTGCTCGGACCTGCTTCAGCTGTTGGCGGGCTTTCATCGCTCTAAAGGCAGTTTGCAGACGTATAACTGCACTGCGTTTACTCAAATACTCCTGTCGTTCATGCTTCCCTTGCAGGTACGCTTTGCAGTACCGCTGGAGTGTAATTATGTGCCCCTTTTTAGTTTTGTATGCTCGTTTGTCGCTCAAGCATCTGAAGCAGGCCTGGATTCTGATTACACTCTGCCTAAGTCGCAGGTACCATTTTCGCTTTGAATGCATTCGATACCAGGATTGGATGCGAACTGCAGCCTTTTCCTTGAAGGCAGTTTTTTTGATTCGCCATTTTCCGAATGCAGCTTGGAGTACAAGAGCAGCCCTTGTTTGCTTTAAGAAGTTGCGTTGTTTCCAACATCTGAATGCAGCCTGAATTACCAGAGTGGATGACTGGAGTGTCCGGTACCTCTGTCTCTCCTGCTTAGCCAACAGCCATGCACGTACATATCTCTGAATTGTCAGCGTGGCACTCCTAATGCGTTCATAGGAACGCACAGCGATCTTTGTTCTTATCCTTGCTTGCATTCGAATGGCAGAATATCTTAACTGTAGGTAACATCGTCTTGCAGAATAAAGGCGCCAATGAGCCTGAAAGAGAGATAGGACTCAATTAATTTGCACATATCGCAACCAGTCTTCCATTACTAAACTGTTACAAAAATACATGAGCAATGATAAAAGGCCTCAAATCATACAAAAGAGTAAAACTAAGCATTATATATACATATTTGCAGTCATGCTACAGACAACTTCAGCGGTCTGTTGCAGACAATAATACATACAATAGGGTTAGGGTCTGACCCTTATTATGACTGGATGGATGCCTTGTGTATCTCACTTCCCTCCTCTAATGTGGAGGGTTTTCCTCATTCTCATGTGTGCTCACCCATGAAACATTTCTTCTTTACTCTCATTTTTGATAGTCTGAGTTATAACCTTTTGCTGCTGACATTTAGTAACTATTTCATTTATTTGTCTTTTTTCATTTCAGTTTCAGCTTTGCAGCACTCACCTTTATTCTGCTGTCTCTGTAGATACGGCCTGTTCCTGCTCTTTTGAACACTCTCTCAACCTTTCCTAGCCTTTCTCTCTCCTGCTCGCTTTCCTCGGATTGTTCAACATTGACCACTGCTGCTGCTCGACATCACACTCTCTAGTGCCTCTTCCCAGCTTTCTTGCCCTTCCCCATTTGCCCATCTACTGCTCAGCGCTGGCCATCGCTATAGTCTTTGCAAATGCTGGATGCTTATACAATTATGCCAGCACTGGCAAAGCCATTAGCGGTGATGAATAATCTTAAAAGTGTATTTGCTATATCTTCAAGACGGCTGCCATGTTGTGTGACTACATAACATACCAGCATTTTAAAAGTAAAGGAAATTACATATTTACATTTTCAGGATGGTTCTGGAGTTGTGTGATGCAAAGGGGCTTGACACAACGTGGCGAGCATCTTGGAAATATAAAAACATTTTCTATACTTTCAAGATGGCTGGCACATTGCCTCACATCACATGGAGGACACCTTAATGTACATGATAAACATGTTTAACATGACAGGTGGTCGCTACTGGCATCGCCAATACAGGCACAGTTTTAAAAGCATCAGTAAAGCCAACCTCAGTGTCCAAACAGCTTTGGCAAAGCGAGACAGAGTGCTCTGCCAAGGCTTGTTTGTCAAACAAGTGAAACACATGGAGTAACAGACAACTGCCTGATGGCAAAGACAAATCAAACTATATTTTCACTGAAAAGAGTCAATCCACATGTAGATCAGGTTTACACTAAGATTGTGTATTTTCATGGTGAGAAGTATGGACATTGAATAAAATGTTTTCACGATATAATAGCATGAGAACGCCACATCTGCATTTTCAATATTGTGTCATCAAAAACTACCTGAATCACATTAGCTGCATTACACTGAATAATTTTCAGCTTTTCCAGTTTCAATTCACGAGCTCGTTTCTGTGCCAGGAACCGCTTCCAGTTTTTCTGAAGGACGAGAACTGCAGAAACCATTGCCTTGAATCGGCGTCTAATCAGAAATCCAATTACCAATGCTTGAATTTTGCGAGCTGCTTGGTTTTTCTTCTACAGAAACAAAATAAATGTGTAATGAATGTTAAAGTAAACATGCAAGTCGGTCTGTAAACAATTATCAAGACTTATTTCCTCACCTAGTGGCAAAAGTTGTAAAGATTTGTTATGAATATAAATATGTTTTGTTTTCAGTAACATCTAAAAAGGCAAAGGATACAGAAGGATCGGCTGGGTTCAACCTCCTACCATTTACAACAAGCATTTACAATGCAATGGTCTCGGCATTGGTAAAGTTAGAGCTATTGGCATTGCTCATGACATTATTTTTGTTTATGTTTTTATTTTTAAAACATTTAGAGAAACGGCATTGTTATTTACAATGTCAATAGCTTATTCGCTCTCATATAAAACATTTGCAATGTAGGATATTTTGCCATTAATGTTTGAACTGCTGTTGTGGAAAAAGGGAGAAGTGCTGATGACAGAAACTCCATGACTCAGAGACAATTGGCTTGTGCTTCCACATTGTATCGTATTTTGAGCATTCTGTGATTAGAAACATATCCCACTTTGTGAGTATATTTTAATGTCAATAACTCATTATAACCTTAAATAATCATGTGTATCCATTGGTTGATTAAACTGGCCAGTGAAATGTCAAACAAATACAAACAATTGGGATGTTTGCGCATTCCGGCCACACCTCTTGCTCCGCCCACTGATCCGATCCTTGGGTTATTCCCGCCCTCTGATTCTCCGCCTACAGTTCCCCTACTTTTTCCCCCCCACTTCGACCATTGGGTTAAGTTAACACCTTGACATCTAAGCCACGTCCTATAAGCACAAGCAAAGAAGGCTGCCTGAGATACCAAAAATGGAGTGTAGTTGCTGCTACTAAATATGCACCCTATTTTGCGTATTTCTGTTTCACTGGCTGCCTGAGTTGTGAAGGAAGCCACACAAAATGTTTTGCCTGGTCGGTGTGCACATGTGGCTGTGGTGTGAGAGACAAACCTGTTTTCTGCACTCGTCTAGACAAAGTCTGCATGAAACACGAAGCATGACCAAAGGAGTCTGTCCCAGGTTTGAAATCACCCCACCACCACCCCCTCCTAGAAGCGCATCTGGCCCTTTTCCCATTTACAATGCAATGGTCTCGGCAATATTATAGGTAGAGCTATTGGTATTCCTCATTATTTTTTTATCATTTTTGTATCCCTAAATAAATGGCATTGTCATTTCTATTGGCATTAGCTTTTTTTTGCATATGTGATACCTATTGCATTAGCAGAGAGAGAGTGAGGTAGGGAGATAGAGAGAGTGAGGTATTGAAATAGAGAGTGAGGTAGTGAGAGAGAGTGAGGTAGATAGAGAGTGAGGTAGTGAGATAGAGAGTGAGGTAGATAGAGAGTGAGGTAGTGAGATAGAGAGAGTGAGGTAGTGAGGGAGAGGGATGTTGTGAGGTAGTGATATATAAGCATAGAGTGATGTTGTGATGTAGTGAGATAGAGAGAGAGGTAGTGAAAGAGAGAGTGAAAGTGAGTTAGTGAGATAGAAAGAGTGAGGTAGTGAGATAGAGAGTGATTGAGGTAGTGAGTGAGAGAGAGTGAAGTTGTGAGGTTGTGAGCTTCTAATTCTGAACTCTGCATTTTATTAATTTTCGGTCAATGCATATACGCTGTTCTCTTAAACCTACTCTGCAAATTTCTTTGAAACCTCGCTGGTTTAAGGTCGTTCTGTGTAACACAATGTACAATCTTCTCACAAAGCCGCTTGTGAAAACATCTCACTCTCTCCCAGTGCCAGCTTCTCACTACCAACTAATGACAGCTCCTCACACCAATCACCAGTGTTAGCTTTTCACATTGTTAATTAATGACAGCTGCTTGCACTGTACACCAGGGACAGCGTTTCATTCTACCAACCAATGCAGACGCACTATAAAACCAACGACTGTTAGTTCCCACAGTGCCCATCAGTGCTGGTTCCTCACACTACTCACTTGTGCTAGCTTCTCACACCGCACACCAGCCCCAGACACTCACTGTCCACAGGTACCTTTTCCTTAAGCTGTCAATGGCAGCTTCTTACACTGCTCACCAGTGCCACTCTCACTGCCCACCGGTGACTTCTCACACTCTCGAACAGTAGCAGCTTCTCGCACTGTGCACCATAGGGCCCCTCATGCAAAGCCATTGTCAGCTTTTCGCACTGCGCACCAATACTGGCCTCTCAGTAAGTAAGGATTTTTTACAGATTTGTCTGAAACAAAACCCAACATTAACAATTTAATTGATGACGAGGATGGGGAAAGTATGGGTAAGCAATGCAGCAATTAAACACATGGCCACAGTGTGTGGGGTGGGGGTGGTGAAGTAATGTGAGAGGGAGAATCAAGTGTGTAAGTCTTGGTTGACGTCAAAGTGCGTTTACAGATTTCTTGGTGTGTTCTTTAGTAACCTTGTTACGGTTTTAATTAATTAACCAAACAATTAACGTTGATTGATTGAATACAATTAAAAAGGAAAAAACAAAGGTGAAACCTTTGCCAAAGAGAACAGTTTGACCTCTAATGACCCCTCCAAGTGATGCGCAGACATTCAATCCCAAAACTGCGCCCCCACCTTAAAAACACAGAGCATCGTGGAGGGAGGCTGTAAGACATGTAGCCGAGGCCCCGCCTTAAAAACACAGAGCATCGTGGAGGGAGGCTGTAAGACATGTAGCCGGAGTGCTGGCTGTACGGTCGGTGTAATCTGCGTACATGAGAGATAGCTCTGCTGTTTAAAGAGCGAACGCGCTGCACCAACACACCTCTCCCATTGTGCCACCAAGACCCGTGCCGTCAGGTTGCAGGCTACTCGGCTGTTAGAAGTGAGAGCTCATAAGATACCTACTGTAAGGGGTAGCTCTGCTGTCTGGCAGAGGAGAGGGCAACTGTTTTGAATAGTGCGGTGAGTGGTGGGAAGCGAAGGCGGATTATCCTCAGAGTTGAGGACTCCCGGGCTGAGCAGTAGACACATACAAAGGCGGGAGCGTGAAGGTGCCCCGACCCCCGGCTTTACTGCAAAGGCGCGTTTTCCGGTCTGTGTTTCCGGAAGTGGCGACGACGGTTAGAAATACAGATTAGAATCGCTTGTGTTTCTCTGTTTCCCGTGACCCGGAAGTAGAAAAGAGAAATACACGATCGCTGTTTTTAGGGATAATAACGCTATTTAGTTGGTAAACAAGCAGTAATAAAGTGTGTACTGTTCATGGTAGATACATTAAATGTTTACTGTCGTGGTTTTATTTTTGCCCACAATCCAATTACTTAGTAATACCACCCGCTTAATTTTAATTTTTACGTTACCTATCTGCAGGCAAAGTGAAGTTATGCCGCACCCGTGGATCAAATTATTAATCTGGATTGGCAAACGCGTGCGGCAAGAAAATGTAATCTGTAAACATTAGTATCCTTTTGATATTCTAACACTTAATTATGCAGCCTGTATACGTTTCTCCCCACCCCCCCTCTCCCCATCGTACGCACATAAGCATGACTCAGCAGCAAACGTGTTACCAAGCCGACGAATGAACGTGACTGTATGCAAGGGGGAGAGGACGCCATTAACCCCGCCGCCTTTCTCCGAGGCGAAGCAGAAATGCCTCGGAGAAAGGCAGCGTCGTTTTCGGATTCGGGGGCGTGTTTTGCTGTTATCTCCTCTTGCCATTGGCTGGAGGAGATAATTAGACTTTCTGCAAAAAACACGCCCCCCGATCCGAAAAGGACGGGGCCTGATCGGAGTGACGGGACCTCTTCTCCAATGGCTGGCCAGCATTGAAGAGGCCAGCCAATGGAGAACAGGGGAGAAGAGGGGCGGGTTCAAGCCCCTCTTCTCCAAGTCATTAAATCTCGGATCGAGACTGCGCAAGCGCAGCCTGCGAGCCGAGACCTAAAAACTGACCAAATTAAGCGCCTCACCCACCTCCCAAAAAAGTATTAGGAGACGACATGTTGCTGTATTAGGCAATGGACTGCACCAGGAAATACTTAGGGCGTTTTAGCCAATGAAAAATATACATACAGCTACTCTGCAAAGTTAAGAATGTCAAAAACCATTGCCTAAGTTAGTCCTTATCCTCTAGATACTGGCAATGATGCAGCGATTAAGTCAACTCTCTGTAGGAATTGATTTATCCAGGCATGCAGGCATACGACTGAACAGTTCCCCAAATGCACCATTTCTTCACCTTTCATGCATCTTAAAGGCGAGAGTACCCTTTTCCTCAATGTCCTCTAAAAATGGACTGACAGGACCTTTATCAAATGACCTTGATGCTTTTGAAGACAGATGCTTTGTTTTTATACAGGGACTTTTCCAATGTCATTTAGTAGAGAACTGCTAGCATGGGACTGTTGAGGAGTCTCATGCTCCCATTAGTACTATTGTGTTGGGGAAAACAGAGAGGGAGAAGGCGTTAGGTAAGTCAGTCTCTGTCTGGGCCAATATGATTTCAGAGTATGGGGGTAGGGGGTCGACTGGAAGTGCAATCTGTAGTGGAGACCAAACCCGAGAAGATCAGTGACCACTTTTGCGTGACCCATCACACTGTCCCGACACGCTCATAACCTCTACAAATCCATTGTTAACCCAGTAAGAGGGGTGGAAAAAACCTTTCTTGCAAGTTAGTGATGCCAATTCTGACCCACTGCTGAAACAAGTGCATTAAGGTTCCTCTTACTTTTAATATTTAATGTGTACAACCAGGTTTAAATTAAAAACATAGACTTGCAAATGTACATGTCACATCTATTAATATAATGCTATCTATCTCTATACTTAGCTCGGTTTGCCATTGTACCTCAACATTAGTTAACAACCACAACCTCTGGGCGGATACTGCTTTGGGACAGACTCAAAAGGGTAGGTAGATGCAGTTGGAAGAATGGATTAGAAACCCTTGTACTAATCTAAGATGCTTACTGGAGAAATAGCAAGAGGCAGGACTCTAGACAAAACCACCAAGATGGGATTGAAGTCAATACTGGATAATGAACAAACCAAACAGATAAAAATAATTGGTGTTGGACATGGCCCTTCTTAGGTGGATTTCCCTAAACTTTGTATTTTGTTCTCCTAGTTTTTGCCAACTCTCTTTTCCTGACTGGAGGACTCTGGGCACTTTTCCAATGCACTGCAGCGGGAAAGTGCACAACATCCTCCTGCAAGTCAAGATAGGGTGCTCACTCGATTGGGTTAGGTGCCGTACCATTGAATGCCCCGTAAAAAGGTACACCACATGCCCAGGGCGGGTGCGACCCTGGCTAATACGGTGATGCTACACTGATTGTGCCGCCCAACTGAATAATCTGTCAGAAATGTCTCGTACTCAGTTTGGCCGGTCTCACTCAGTAGCCAACCCTTAGGGGACCACCAAACCAGGGTAGGTGGGTGGCCGGGCAGGTACATCTGCATGTGCAGTGTCCAGGTAGGGATAAACTCCCATGTGGGTTCTCCCGACCTAGTGGGTCAGCTCGCTCTATGGGACATTACCTGGGTGTGGCCGATTCTCTGGTTAAGGTAGGAGGGCCTGGAGCACTTCCCCACTGTAAGTACAGTGTGAAATTGCATGCACCCTTACGACGCACGTTAGGTAGTGTTGCTCACCTGAGATTACAAAAACGTTGGCCATGACCACCGGTGGGGACACACTCGCCCCTACTGTGTTTTAAGAACTGGGTCCAGCCTGCCAGTGCAGTCTGCGGGGTGCCCTATCACAAATGTTTTCTGTGAATGCATGCCCCGCCTACCATTGCAGGCTGGTGTGCGCATTCACGCCAATGGTGATCCCAAATACTGGTCCGATCTGCCATTGCAGGCTTCGGTGCAATTTGCACCAAGCGGGTCTCAATTTGTGTCCAGCCTGCCTTTGCAGGCTGATTCGCACAATTGCATGCTTACTCAGACTGGTCTGTTTAAGTCACTAGCCATCCTAAGAGGACCTTTCACTTCCACCGAGTACCCCAATGGCATGTCCTAAGGGGTGAAGCGAGTGGTAGGTGAAAGGCATGGCAGGTACACATGTATTCCCTGCCTAGGTAGTTAGGAATAACCATTCGTGTTTTCACTACCTATGAGGTTGGCTCCTCTCATAAGCGAACATGAGGAAATAGTTGATATAACACTTTAGGCTGCAAAAGTAGATTGCAATGGAACAGCCTTGTGATGTTTCAGATAATTGGTTTCACAGCAACAACAACTTGCCAATGGTCAAGGTGGCTTTCTCGTGATTCACGTAGAAATGACACTACTAGAAACTGGGCTTCTACGTTATAAACTCTTGATTCCTTGGTGATTGGCTCCAGTCCACACTGGAGGTTGGGCAAGCACATCAGGGCATTCCCCAGCGACCGCTATCAAACAATGGCCATTCAATTGAAACAACAGACGTCTGTCATTTGCTGGCCCGGCTGCAGAGAAAGTAGGAGGAGGCTTTGACACTTGGCATCTGGAGCCAGATCGTGACCCACTAAATATTAAGATATGCATTTCATGGCCTCAAGGGCTGGTCAAGTTTGCCCTCTGTTCTCTCGGAAGTCTCAGGGACATCAAACATCTCCTAAGAGGGACCCACACCATCCACCTGTGACAACTGAAGCGCAGTGCCCTCTCAAGTACCCGCATCATCTGCTGGATACCAGCTGGTAGCGCAGCGTGGGTGTTGAGCTAAGAAGTGTGCCTGTAGACCGGATCGCCTGGTGCGGTGCCTGAAGTTTGGTCCGCATCAAAGGCATGTGGCCCCTGCATCGTGGCGACCCTGGCACGCATAGGCGTTTAGTTGGAGGTGAGCGAATTCACTGGTTGCGAAGCCCAGTGAGTCCCACTTCGTCGATCGTGCCACATCTCTCTTGAATGACACACCAACTTCATGCTCATTGTGTGCAGTATCCGATGCACAGGTTACGACTCTCGGATGTGGGGGCCGTAAATGTAGTAGTCCTTCATTCTAAACGGTGAGCGTGAGTGTTTGTCTGTCCCCAGAATGGTCTGGTGCGATGTGCACAGGACATCGTGCCTCATTTCCAGGGAAGTATGGAATTTGCAACCCTTCGATTGTGTGAGTACCTGCAGCTGTCTCGTATGGCCAAAATGGACGTACACATTTTCAAGGAGGTAAGGATTTTGCAACTCTTCGCTTGTGTGACCAGAAGTGTCTGATGAAACCTGTATCACTACACAGCCAAGGTTGTGCCCGGAGTGCCTTGGTGGGACACTGATCAATGTGTAGCTGACAGGGTGCATCCTCCATTCCAGAGGACCCCCTACTTCACTCTCCGTTCATCTTCATCTTCTGTTCCTTTACTTGCCTCTCGGCGTGGCAGACTAACTGCCCTCTCCTCACCGGCCTTCCCTGCCGACCCCGTTTTACCAGGTAGCATTGCTGGCTCTGGCCTGGGTGTTGAGAGTGAGTGATGGGGCTGGATGAACATCTCCAAGAACTATTGAAAGCAGGTCAAGTGACTGTTGGACCCCCCCTGTGCTTTGTGGAAATGAGCTGGTACCGGAAGGCCTTAGAGACCCCTTGGGTGTGACCTTCTATTGTTCTCGGGCCGTGTCTGCTCCGCATCCTGCGGGTTCACTTCTAGTGGCTGCCAAACCCCTTTCGCCGACTGCCTCCTAACTGACGTTGTTACCTACCCCTACCTGCTTCCTGGGACCCTGACTACGAGTGACTACAGCTGCATGCAGCCTAGTGCTGTGGGAAAGACGTGGGTGTCTCCAGTCCATGGGTGTAGTATAGTCGCATGAGTTGGAGGATAGTGGGAGCATTGGGGCCACGGGGTCTGCAGAGTGCAACTAAGTGCCCTCCTGAGTATCAGTTACACCACACTAGGGTGCTGTGTGCGTATGCGTGCGAGTGCTTCCGTACGGACTTGTCTAATATCTGTGGCACCGTGTAGTGGTGCGGAGTGAGTGTGTTGTGTGGGAGTGACAGTGGGGAACTGACCGTGATTCACAACACTGGATGGCGGTTTTCCCAATATGTTGATTTCTTGTCAGAAAAGCCTTCAGTTTGACATTGGCTTTTGTGAGAAAGTGCCATCTTTCTTGCATGGTATGCCCCCACTTTTTGCTAAATTGCTGAATGTACTTTGATTGAGTGTACCCTGGGTTCCTGCCAATCAGGTGCCCAGGGCCTATGTTTCTTCCTTAAACCACACAAACTCCAAATTGGCAAACCCTAGCCACATGTCAGCCCCTAGTAAATGGTACCCTAGGTACCCAGGGCCTTGTGGCCAGGGAAGGCCTCTAAGGGCTGCAGCACTCATTGTGCCACCCTCAGAGGCCCTGTACCCTTACACACACACACACTGCCCTTGCAGGCTGAGTGTCTGGGTGCAGGACAAAACAAAGAGTCGACATGGCACATATCACTGTGTACCATGCCCATCACCTACACTGCCAAGGCAGATGTCAGCCACCCCTCTAGCTGGGTGCATTACGCCTATGGTGTAGGCACAGGTGCAGGAGCCCTGTGCCCCTACAGTACCCAGGTCCATTCCTGGGCGCTGTAAGTGCAGTGCTGTCATTTAAGAGTACATGGTGCTGAGAGCTCGTCAAACACGAGCTCCACAGCACCATAATGGCAACACTGAAGCCTGGGAAGTTTGGTATCAAACTTCTCAGCACATTGAACCCACACTGATGCCAGTATGGGATTTAATGTACTAAGCACCCCAGAGGGCATCTTAGAGATGCCCCCTTACAGCTAACTTACAATCCACGTCTGCTCTGAGGCTGCCCAGGCTGCCAAACAGCAGACACGTTGCTGGACCCCTGGGTGGGAGAGCTCCTGCTCTCCCAGGCCTGCAACAATGCACATCCTGGGTGAGGTGAGAAATCTCCTCCCCCAGGACGAGCAAAGGGAAGCTTCAAAGGCATGCCGCCATTTGGAGTTTCCCCAGGCCACTGCAACCCCCCACTCTGGCGGGAAGCTTGGCCGGAAACCCCATACAAGAACAGGGGATGTGCCAGCCTGCCCACCCCACCCCTCAGGTGGGGGAGGCGAGGTGAAGCACATCTCCGGGCTCTCGCCATCTTGAAGATGGGAGGCCCTACCCTATCAGGATTAGGCTACTGCCCCCCTCCCACAGGAGAGAGGCAGGATAGGGGGTGTACCCACCCCAGGACAAGGACCCATTGGTCCCTGGCCTTCACCTACCTGTAACGCCCCTAAATCTAGTATTTAGGGGCACCCTGAACCTTCCTTCCTCAAATTCCAGATAGAAAACTACAAGAAGAGCAAGAAGAACAAGGACCTGCCATGCAGCTGCTAAAAAGAGAAGAAGACACCAACTGCTTTGGCCCCAGCCCTACCGGCCTGTCAACTCTCGAACCTGCACCAGCGCGGCATCTCTCGTGGCCAGCAACCTCACCAACCCCGGAGGACCTGGCTACCTTTTGGCTCTAAGCCCCTGGGACTCCCACGAGTAGAGGCTCTACTCAAGAAACCTATTTTTAATCCCTGGCACCAGCCCGGGACCGCGGACCCAACACACTCTGCACCAGCCAAGCCTGGCCAGTGCCGGAGTGGACTAAGACCCTGAGGACGACCCCACGGCGACTGTGACCCCGAGTCCGGCACCCAAGGACCCCCCTCGACATTCCGGAAGAAGCCTGCAGCCTCAGAACAGAGTGCCACCCCAACCGCGATCAACAAGAGGGTAAGATTTCCGACATCAAAAGGCACCCCTGCACCCGGCGCCCTGCGGCCCCCTGTGCCCAATCCCGGGGTACCCACCTAACCTACAACTACCCAACTTACCTCTCGAAGTGGTGGTGGCACCTGAAGCATCCTCGTCCCCGAGCTTGCAGCCTTTTTCCAAACCGGAACATTCCCATTGATTTCCATTGAGCGCCCGACGGCTCAAAAGCACCCTGCACCCAGCCGCCCGAGTGGCCCTGGCAGTGCACTCTCTACACTAACTTACTTCCCCACTTGCCCTGAGTAAGTGACCAGGAGCCCAGCTCCCACAGCCGCGTGGCTTGCCAGACAGCAGCCACCAACCAAGGCCCCCCTATCCCTCATAGGATAACATTGGGCCTAACTCTCTCTGCACCCGGCCGTCCTGAAACCGCTGAGGGTGAACCAACTGTACCTACCTGACACTGGGGGACCCCTGAGTCTATGCCCGGAATTTCAACTCTGCCAGTCGAGTACTTACCCTTAAATCGCTAACTTCATTTTCCTCATAGGGTAACATTGACTGGCTTTTTCTTCAAAAATCTTCTAAGTGTGAACTTTTCAAAACTGCAAATATTCACCAAAAATCAGCCAAGTGACAAAAACGAATTTACTCACCTGCTCCTAGGTGAGCTCCCAGTGCTGGATCTTGGTGCCCAGCCCTGACTCTGAAAAGTGTCCACAACTATACTTACCTCTAACCCATTTTTCTCCCATAGGAAACCATTGTCTGCTTTTCTGTGAAATTTCTTCTAAGTGTCTATTTTTGCAAATTTGAAGTATTCTTTTAAAATCGTACCATTTCTGCAAACGAAATTACTTACCTGTTTTTGATAAGGACCCCAGTCCTGGGTCTAGGTACCCAGTCCTGGATTACTGAAGTAACGATAAAGTACTCTACCTGCAATTTGAATTTCTTGCCATAGAGATCCATTGAATGTTTTCTTTGAAATATTTTCTAAGTGCTAACTTTTGAAATAGCTAAATATTATTGAAAAATCATTACAGTTATTAAGTCGACTTTCATCACTTGATTCTGAATACTGACCCAAGGCTGGATCTAGGAGCCAGACCTGGAATTCCAAAAGTAATCTGAAAAGTAATTTATTACAAATAACCTGAATTTACCATTGAGCTCAATGCATTGTTATGTTTAGGAAATAGGATTGTTTATTGCAACCAACTGTGACTGTTTACACAAATTTATTGCTTAAGACAAAAGTATTTATATTCAACCTCTCATTCTGAGAAAGTATATTTTTACCCCCTTTGTGGTTCTAAAAATAAAACAAGCATATATTTTATATATATAAACCATTGGCCTAGAGTTCAGTTATTGAGTGTGTGAAATCATTTGCTGACTGAGTGTGTACAATAAATGCTTTACACTGTCCTCTGGTACTGCCTTACTGCTCGACCAAGCTACCACTTTTGAGAGTAAGGTCATACCTAACTTTGACCTCTATCAGCCTCTGGGGGACTGGGGACTCTGTACACCCTGTACCTATTAGGGAACAGTATATACAGAGCCACTTTCTCACAGCTTTCCCTGCGCGGCCTCAGCCCGCGGTGCTGCTACACAGTGGTAGAAATTTGTGTATGCACATATTTCTGATATCATTGTGACCTCGAACTGTATGGTATTAAAGTATAAGAATTGTGAGGTTGGGCCTGGGGTGGATGGCGTGTTCCACCGCATAAGGGTGCGGGGATGTAAGAAACTGGTTCTATATATACTGCACCAAAGTGAGGTACAGTGTGTATAGAGTCCAAGGGTCTCCAGAGGTTTGGCAGAGGTTAAAGTTAGATAGAACCTTACTCTCTAAAGTGGTAGCTTGGTCGAGCAGTAAGGCAGTATCAGAGGACAGTGTAAAGCATTTGATCTACACACTCAGTCAGCAAATAAATCCACACACTCAAGAACTGAACTCTAGGCCAATTGTTTGGTATTAACAAATATACTGTTTTATTTCTAGAACCAAGCAAGCCTGGTACAGGTAAGCATAAAAATACTTTTCAGTATTAAATTACTTGTATGAACACAGTTCAAAACTGCAGTGTAACTTGTTCTGGTTACAGTTTTAAGTAAGCAGTTTACAACACATTGCAGGTATAGTACATTCAATTGAATGGGCTTTGTGAGAAGTTGGCCTGGTATATGCTGGTAACTAGTTAAAGTGGCCATCTTGCACCAGTACAATTCGACTCTTATGGTAGATAGGTTTAAGACAACCTTTTTAAGAAAGCTATCCTAGTGGTAGCTGTGGAGAGCAGCCTTCAGGCTAAGTCTTTAGAGGAATGTAAAACAGCTTGTTTTACCTTATAATCTCTTGAATTACCAAATGAAAAGACACCACACAGGTATATATATATAAAATATATATGTATTTATTACTAACACACTCTACAAATCTCTTTATGAGATTAGAAGTCGGGAACATATGCACAAGCGTACCAGACCATATACTAAAAAAGAGACTTGGAAATAACGACTTGAGAAGGGACAAGGCCTAGGGCCTTCAGAAGCGCTGAGGCCTCACTAATCCACCCAAGGCAGGTAAGTAAAGGACCCACGGGAGACGCATGCAGTGTGAGAACACAGCCGCGAATCCCAATTGACTTCAATGGAGCAAGTCGCGGTTGGAATTTTAAGGTTTTAGGATACTTCGGGAGAGTCTACAAGCAAGTCACTTACAGGGTAAGTAGTTCTAGAGCCAACACACACAGGAGCACCGTAGTGCTGGAGTTACCTCACCCAGGGAAGCCAGGTGCATAGGTGTCTTTTGGTGTCGGGTCGCGGCGTCGTTTTCAATGGAGCCAAAGAAGACTTGCTGCTTGTGAAGACTGGAGAAGTGTCCGGTGGAATCCAAGGCTGGATTCAGAAGAAGGAAGACCTGAAAGCAGAGGAGACAGTGTTCAAAGTCACTTGGCAGTGACCCGGGGCAAGGAAGATGGATGCCCAGTCGTCGGGTGATTTCAGGTGATCACGGGTGTCTTGACTCTTCAGCCACGAGGTCCAGGAGGCGTCGACGACAGCCGGGAGCTGGATTCAGCATGTCCCACGAAGTCTGCAGCTTACTGCGGTGTCGGTGACCAGATTGGAGCTAACAAGCCTTGGTAACAGCAAGTCTCGTGGAAAGTGTAAAAAGTCAGCGGCGCAGACCAGCAAGGTCTGTGGGGCTCACCCAACGAGAGTAAGTCAGGGCGGGCCTGGAGCAACCAGGGGAGCCCTTTGAAACTGTAGAAAAGTCTTCGGGGGACCCACGAGCCAGCCGGCAAGGGATCGCGAAGACGCCTCGGGAGGATTCACTCACCAGGAGCCCACGGTCACTGACGAGGTAGGCCTCTGATCTTCGGAGGAAATCCTGCTGGAGGCTTGGACCACACGTGGTCCAATGCACAAGTTCGTAGAACGTCATGAAGGGGTTGCACTCGAAAATAGTGCCCGGTACCCAGGTATTGCAGTTCCTCGTCACTCGTGGGGCCCACTTGCCTCAGCGTCGCTGGGTACTCACGATGACCTTGGAGAAGTCAGGAAATCCACTTCCGGGGCTGCAGGGACTTCAGACTCCGGCAGGAGCGGGAAAGTTTGCGACCGTTGATTCAAAGTTTTGGTGCCTGCCTTGCAGGGGAGTCACTCCTTGATTCCAAGGGAGATTCTTCAGTCTTCCAGACGTAGTGGAAAGTCGAAGGTCCAGGATTCTTCTTCAGAGCGTCGTCCAGGGATATCTAGTTTGCAATGGCAAGGGTTCCCTAACTTATACTACAAGGAAGGGAGGGACTAGCTCTATTACCCCCTCCTAT
This sequence comes from Triturus cristatus, assembly GCF_964204655.1. Classification (NCBI taxonomy): domain Eukaryota; kingdom Metazoa; phylum Chordata; class Amphibia; order Caudata; family Salamandridae; genus Triturus; species Triturus cristatus. The sequence goes on along the minus strand of NC_140586.1, from coordinate 380,656,935 downwards.
AGGAGGGTCAGGGGAGTGGGTGGCTACACCCACTGAGGGTCAGGGGAGTGGGTGGCTACACCCACTTCCCTTTGTCCAGTTTCATGCCAGAGCAGGGGCAGATAGCCCGTGAACCGGTTTGAGCTGGCATATGCACAGAGGAACCTACTGCTCCCCCAGTGCAGGACTTCAAAGCACTCTAGGAGTAAACCCACCCAGCCCAATACACTAAAGCCTGTCTGGGAGGTGGTTACACCTCACTGTGACAGGATGCCTAACTTACCTGCTAAGTTAATTTCCTCCCATAGGATAACATTGGTGATTCTATGTGAAAACGTTTCAATGGGAGGAAATTCACTTAGTAGGTAAGTTAGGTTATCGATACTTTTTCTTATTCAGTGCTGGATCCTAGATTCAGCACTGGGACATTTTCTGAAAACAGTTGAGAAAATGCGTTTTGGTTATTTGGCTGATTTTTAGGTCTCGGCTAGCGTAGGCTGCGCAGACATGCGCAGTCTCGCTGGCGAGATATTATGTTTTTGAGTAGCTTTCACTAGCGGGGTTTAAGCCCCGCCACTCTTTTCCATTGGCTGGCGTCACCGTTTATGCTAAACGGTGGCCAGCCATTGTTAAAGGGATTCCAGTGACGTACACTTTTCTCTTCTAGAGCCGTCCCAGTTGGACTGGCTCACTTGACTTACTGTCGTCGCAAAAGGTTTCTTATTTTTATGGGTCCATGTGTTTCAAACACATGGCCCCATAAAGACAAGAGATCACCGCCGGGAGCTTCATCTGCTGTAAGCTCCTACGTCACCGCAAGCCGCGCTGGGATTGGCCCAGGGTCGCAGGTTGCCTAGCAGGCAGTGGAGGGGGGAGGGGTGAGGGGAGGGGTGGGGTGGGGGGGGGGGGCTCGTCTCTTGTTTATTGTAAATAAATGAAATAAAAATCGACTTCTACGAACTAGTAGACAGGAGTACTAAGTGGGTATAAGTAGAGGTCACAATGAGAGAACACAGCGTGCTTTACGGACAACAGGCGGCAGTTAACAGTGACATTTTAGACACCTCTGCTGCGATGGTCCATGCCCACGTGCCCCTCCTTCTAATATAACCGCCTGCTGCCATCGCTCTTGTGCCTGTAAGAGGGAGCTGGTCTGGAAGTCAGACACCAAAGAAGGACGTGAGTAAAGGGTACACATTTCTTGCTGAAGGGAGAGGTCAGACAGATCCATCTGGGCGCTGACCCGCCTACAACTTTAAAGCCACGCCATCTGTCTGTTTAATCTGAGGTGGGCGGGGCCGTTTGGAGGAAGGGCATAGCTATGGGCATGTTCTCTCTGTAGAAGTGCTCTGCAGTTTTCAGGTCGGACTGGAGCGGCGAGTGAGGCAGGTCAACCGAGGAGGCACTCAGTGCTGCACTGGGGAGGGGAAACAGAGGCATGGCAGCCAAATGCACTTTGATATTAAAGATTGGCCGCGGACCCTGAGCAGTATAGCTCACTCAAATCTATTGTATTCACTTCATACTGCAAACCGCAAACCGGGTACAACGTGCCATCTATGCACGAGTGCATCAGTGCACAGTTAGTGAGTGCACTCTGGCCGACTCTTCCGTTCAGCAACGGCTTGCATTAGGGGCCGGGGCTTGGATTACAATAGAGAAATTGTAAAGGAGGCACGCTAAAATACTTCAGCTGTACCCAGAAGTCCCGGTTCTACCTGTGATCGTAATATAAAACACATGCTTCCCCAAGTCCACTCCTCCCTTCCCCTCCCCACACACACACGGGAGGGGCAGGCACAGGTGAGCTCCAAGTACCTGCACTTCTCATTTCAAGGGATAACTCGGAAGAGTGCATGTACTGACTGGCAAGATATATGGTTGAGCAACTGCCAAGGTGAGCTTACACACCAGTGAGTCTCCGGACGCCATAAATAAAATATCTACTACAAAATACAATCTCGTGTGTGAGTGAATGCTCACCGCTGACATCAGCGGTGACCTGAATATCGCGAGTTTGAATTCCTGGCAGTCAGAACAGCCCCAAATTTCTTCTGTGTTCGATAGAGACACCGGGTGCAGTCGCTAATAGTAATATGTATTATGGTCAGCGTCAGTGCTTAGAAACGGCAGGCGTTTGTTACGAACCGCTATACAATACAATAAGTTATTGTGTAAGGGAAGGCTGCACCGGGAGCACCCCCCTCCTCTGTGGGCTGACCTCCCTAGACCAACGGTTGGACCCACCGCACTTTCAGTGCGCTTTGGTTGTGGGAAAGAGGAGCGGTTCAGTGACTGAGATGCAGGACTGTGGCTCCAGGAGACTGGGATTCCAATCCCGGTTTGGCTACTTGACCAGCTGGTGTGACCCTGGGCATGTAACTTTATCACCGAGCGCCTCAATTCCCTTCTATTCCTAAAACCACGAGTGTGCAGAGGTGATTGAGTGGGTACAATTCGCAGGGAGCTATATTTCATTGTGGCGACACGTGCCATTAGGATGGTAAAAGTTTGTGCCTTTGTAGCCACACACCCTTTGTCAGCCAAGAGCAGCACGCTGAGTAAACTCTCACAGCTACCCATCTATTTCGAAGGACGAGCCTTTCTCTAACGCCCTCCCTCCTCCCTGTCTCTCTCTCTCTCTTCCCAGCCTGGGTGTGACTTTGACTCAGCCTCTTTAAATTATGTCCCTGCCTCAAGTTCGTTTGAATAAAACCCTTGCCTGCCGTGTTTGCTCGTGGACGCAGTCTCAGCCCACGGATTCCTTTCATGCATCCAGGATTGCGCCTTGGGGTGAAAAGGGTATACGCAGCCAAGAACCACAATGGCCCGCCTCGTGCTGACCCTCACTTTCGGATTGTGCCTGCTGGCGTTGTGCGAGGCTCACACAAGTAAGTTGTGGGACTTTTGGAAGGATCCATGCACACGGGGTTTACGGACTTCGTGGGATGTGGGATTCGGTCACGCTTCGTGTTGTGGTTTGCATGCGTGTGTCTCTGTGCTTTCAACACAAATGTGGAATTCGCTGTTAGGAATGGCATAGAATACGCAGGTCGCGTGTTTTTATGTTAAGAGCATTTTGTGCTTCCGAATCACTGTTCAAATAATTCAAGCTTGGCAATTATACCAGTGTGTGTACACAGCAGCCGCCACCCCCCCCACCCCCGGTAGGAATACAAGAGGATAGAGAATGTCACGGGGTGGGGGGGCCGTCAGATGTGCTTTAACAGGATGCTATGGCGCGGGACCTGCACAGAAAATTGAAACGTGTGGCGTTTTTACGCACAGTTGGGGGCACGTGGCACTAACAAACAAGCATTAAAAATGCAATAGGTCTCGCCTTTCATTAAGTTAAAGCCATTTGCTTTGCTATACAATACCATTAGCAAAGCAAATGACTAATTTAATCAAAGGCGAGACCTATTGCATTTTCAATGCTTGTTAAGGAATATTTGTAGTTTTCAAAAGTCGACACTTAGAAACTTTTTGGGAGAAAAAGTGTCAATGTTATCCTAGGAGGAAAAATAAGTTATCGGTTTCAAGGTAAGTAATCGGTCTTTGAAGTAAGGTTTCTGGGGCAAGACTCAGGGGTCTCCCAGGGTCAGTGAGGCACTGTTTTTGCATCCCCAGTGGCACTAGTGCGGCCAGGTGCAAAGTGTTGAGGCCCAGTGTTATCCTGTAAAGGATAGGGGGACTCCGGTTGGTGGCTGCTGGCAAGCAGGCCACGAGGTTGAGGGAGCAAAGCTCCTAGGGTTAAGCTCAGGGCAAGTTGGGGACCAAGTTAGCACCAAAGGGGCACCATCAGCGGCACTAGGGCGGCCGGGTGCAGGGTGCTGTTTTGAGGTCGGGTGCCCTGTTTTCAATTTTTGGTTTTGGTTTTCAGCTGCAGGCTCGGTCCAGGAAGACTTACGGGAGGAACCAACAGCTGGGCAGATAAGTTGGAGGGCTCGGGGACGTAGGTGCACCTTGGGTTCTTTTCTCCAGGGAGCAGGGCAGCTGGATGCAGGGGTGTCTTTTGAGGTCGGATTTCACCTCATCGAGCCACTCGCAGTTGGGGGTGGGGGTGGGGGGGGGTGGGGGTCTCTGTGCAGAGGCTGCAGGCGACGTCTGGGAGTCCGCGAGGGGTCAACCGACGGTGAACTCTGACTCTGGAGCGCTGGGGGACCACGCTGGGAACGGTGGGCCACTCGAACTCGGGCCGAAGGCGACTGGTGCAGTGGTAGTTCCAGGCGTCGGGTTTCTTTGTCCTCAGCAGGCTTAGAGTCTGTTTTCGGAGTTGCTTTTGAACAGGGCTGCTGTTTACAGGAGATCCGGTCTTTGTTTAAGGCAGTCAGTCCTCCCAGGGGTTCTGGAGGTCGCTAGCTGCAGGACAAGACTATTTTTGGCGCAGGATCTCTGGAAACCGCAGACGGGCCGGTAGAGCTGGGACCAAGTCAGTTGTTCTCTGCAGTCTCCTCTGCTGGGCGTCTTCTTTCATCCTTTTTCTTCTTAGGTCGCGGGAATCTGAAGAAGGAAGGTTCAGGGTGCCCCTAAATACTACATTTAGGGGCGCTACAGGTAGGTAAAGGGCAGGGACCAATGGGTCCTATCCCTCGGGTGGGTACACCCCCCTATTCTGCGACTCTCCAGTGGGAGGGGGGCAGGAGCCTGTCCATGATTGGCTGGGTCTCCCCATCCTCAAGATGGCGGGGACTCGAGGTTGTGCTTCACCTCGCCTCCCCCACCTTAGGGGTGGAGTTAGCTGAGGTGGGCACACCTCTCTTCCTCACTTGTTTTTCCCGCCGGTTCTCCCGCCCAAAGTGAGGGGTAGAACCAGTGGGGACCAGTTGCTGAAAGCAGCAAATCGTCTGGAGAGGCTCACAAAGGCAGCATGCCTTTGAAGCTTCTGCTTCGTGAACCCTGCCCATCCTGGGGAAGGAGACTTGGCACCTCGTCCCCGGATGTGCATTGTTTCAGGCCCCCGAGAGCAGCCGGCTCTCGACCCAAGGGTCCAGAAACATGTCTGGTGGTGGGAGCCTGCGCAGCCACTCAGTCAGGTCACTGGTAGTTGGTCGTTTTTCAGGGGGCATCTCTAAGATGCCCTCTGTGGTGCATTTTACATTAAATCCCACACTGGCATCAGTGTGGGTTTAATGTGCTGAGAAGTTTGATACCAAACTTCCCAATCTCCAGTTTAGCCATTATGGTGCTGTGGAGTTCGTAATGACAACTTCCCAGCAATATATACTCTTAATGGCAGCACTGCACCTACAGGGCCCAGGAATGGACCTGGGCACTGTAGGGGTACAGGGCTCATGCACCTGTACCCTCACCATTGGCATAGGGCACCCAGCTAGAGGGGTGACTGATGTATGCCAGGGCAGTAGTTTGTGGGCATGGCAACAGAAACCCACTTTCTCACAGGTGGTGTATATTAGGATCTTTCCCATGTGTGCATATTGCTTATGCCATTTGAACACGGCTGGACCTAGTGCCATTAGTAATAATTTTGATTTATGCCCAAAAATACACGATGTTCATGTTGTGTTCATTATGTGTGTTGAATAAACGTTATTTACATATCGATGAAGTTTCTTTTGGAACGCTAAAGGTAATTATTTTGAGTGCTGTGCTGTGCCATTGCTTTACACATTGCCTCTGTGGTAAGCCTGACTGCTCAGTGCCAAACTAGGGTGAGCGCAGGTTATATACAGTGAGCGTAATCACCCGCCCCTGATGGGAGTAATAGGTTCTGCCTGGCTCTGGCATTGCATCACCTCAACCAACCAGAAAGTGACAGTTGGGAGAAGTAAACTTGCTGAATATGTACCTTGTAAAGATACTTAGCACTGCAGAAGATTACTGTATAAGATACCATGTATTGACAGTGTTTACTTTTGTAACTCCAGCCATATAATGAAACCAATGAAAAACTCCAGTAAATAAATAGTTGACTGCATAATTTGGAACTTAAATGGCCTTTAATGTAAACAATTTGTCTTTGTATAGTTGCGGTCTTCGCTGGTCATGTTTATTTATTTGCGGTCTTCACTTGTCATGCCTACTTATTGTCAAAGTCAGGATTAAAAGGCAATTTTTATACTTTCATCAGAATAAGATAACAGTTGCAGAGGAATGCATCTTCAATTGCCTATTTATTAGTAGCATGTTAGGATGGTAAGAAAAGTCCAGTACCTCAAGAAGCTGCAACTCCGCTTTCAGCTTATACCTCCTCCACGCTGACTGAATGACGCGGGCTGCCCTGGTTTCTTTACGAAGATCCAAAAGGCGTGCACAGAGAAAGGAGAGATAAGTAATAACCACCTGTGCAAAAGTAAGATGGGAACAAAATTATTCTTTACAATTGTTGATGTAGAGATGATAAAGATATAAAGCTTCAATCAAGCTGCGCTAAATGATGAATCTCAGACACTGCATTGCAATGAGCCAATAACGTAAAAGACCAAGCTTATCCGCAGTCAGGAACATTAGGCGTGTCCACCGTAGGTCCAGAAAGAACAGACACATGCTATATGTTTAGAACAACAATGTATTTGAGCTCCATTAACAGTATCTGTATGTACATTTATCTCATGTGGATATCATGAAGATCTGTCCCTTAGATTTATTTTGAGCACCCCTGAACTAGATCGTCCAGAGGCATTTTATGAACGCAAAACGCTAGTTTAAAATTGTTCATCACTTCAGTTTGGTATCGAATGACTCATCCATTAGAACCCTAACATTATTCCCTTTTCTAGAATGACATCAGACCAGGACCAAGTTTACACATATTGACATCACTTTCACTCCAACGATAAAATGCTAGGACCTACATTTTTGGTGTCTGGTAAAATGTGAATTACTTCTCCAACATTGTTTCTACTGGCCACTGCCCTTCATCAGTCTTGAATAGCACCGGAATGGCACCAGGATGGAACATCAGAAAATGTATGCAGAAGAGAGGGAGCAATAAACGTCTTCATCAATGCAGAGAGGTTGTGCCACACAACCAGAAGTAACAACACTTGATAGTATACATGGCCTTGCCGCGCACACATGCATGTGGGTACACATCAATGCACATTTTTCAATACTATTTATTAGAAATACTCAGAATGCAATGAGAGGCAAAATGGTATAAAGAATCAGCAGAGGAAACTAAATTACCATCTGAAACAATGTTTCTAGAGGTAACGTAACTTCCTAATCCGCATTCTCTTTCTACACACTCTTTACATTGCAAACCCAACAGAAAGGCAGATATTTAGGGAAGACTCCATCATTACCTACCACAATGTGCTGAAATAAAATTTCGAACTAAAGTCTCACTGACTAAGAGAAGAAGCGCACTATACAAAGTCACAAGAAAAGAAATGGAAACGGATTAGAACACTATGACATCACCCAACTCAAAGCCCTTTGTGCAGCAGGCAGATCACTAATCACAACCATAATGAAATTCTCAATAACGCTATCATCAATAGAGCAGCTAATGGAAGCAAAGTATTTTTCGAATTAGTCAAGCCCTATGTCAACCCACTGCCAGATAATCAAAAACCATAGTTGGTCAACAAGTGCAATACGATCACTTACAAAATCAGATCCAGTACAGACAACTCAAAAAATACATTCTGTCTGCCCTCCCACACACTGAACACACCAACATTTTCATCTTAATGTATGTCTCCTCTGATGAAGACAACATTGATTGTCCTCACTACACATTGCCCATGCCAGAAACCTTCAGGACAACCTCAAAACAGGTTACCCCCCCCCCACCCCCGCTACAGAAATCGAAACATGCAGATCACCCCACAACCCACCGCTTTTCATCAGAACAATCATCGGCAAAGCAGTCCTAAGTCAACTACATTATCCATCTATCGATCGATCCCCCCCCCCCCAATCTTCAATGGTACAAAGAACTACATGGATGGATCCATACTCTACACCAGCAATATTCATCAATACACTGATAAGACAGAACTCTCCCTCCAAGTCTCTACAGTTCATGACATTCAATGCTTCACAAACTGCCTAGATGTGACTACTTTTTCGCTGGCGTGTACAGCCAAAAAAAGTTTCCCCAATTTTACCCTCAACGCAGATCTCTGCTTAAAAGGACACATTCCCAAGCGAACCAAAACTGTGTAGTAACAGCTATCACTCCTGAAAAAGTGAAACAATTTTTACCTAAAACCAAAAGAATAGGCTCCTGGATGGAAGCAACACTCCTTCTTTAACAGACTCCCTGGCACCATACTGGCACTAATTAAAGTTACATGAAACACACAAAAGGTGATGGGAGACTGCTGGCAATAAGTCTAACAACTGGCAATAGCTTGGGGCAGCACACAAACCCATCGTTCTGTTGCTCACCTCAGTTTGGACCCAGCCATATCCAAATCAGTCATGACCCTCTTCCTCATGAGAACAGTCCAGCCCGAACTGCCAAGCCAGGTCCTCCCGGACTGGAATAAAGGCAACCCAGGACCAGTTTTGCCCTAGTTGCCGGCTATGCACCCAGGTATAGCTTGGTTCCAGTGACACAGTAAGCATGGGCTGATGAGCCCATAACTAGGGTAAAACTGGTCCAGGGTTGCTAATTGTTCCGGTTCAGGGAGGACGGGTCTGGCAGTTTGGACTGGACTGTTCCCATGAGGAGCACGGTCAAGACTGATTTGCAGATGGCTGGGTCCAAACTGAGGTGGCATGGTGAGCAAAAGAATAATGGGTTAGAGCGCTACCCTGAGCTATTGCCAGCGGTTAGACTTATTGCAAGCAGCCTACCATCACCTTTTGTGTGTTTTGTGACACATGAAATGTATCCTATACACTATGACATGGTGCAAACGTCTGAAGAAGTTGGACCACACCATACTATGAGTAAAGAAAATACATTTGCTCCCTTTCCAGGCCTTATCAGTCTCAGAACCAGCTGCACCACGAAAAAAAAAACACTTAGGAAAAAACCTGCTGGCAAATGTCAGAGAGAGACATTATTCAACCAAGCAGAGATTGACACCAGGAAAGCGGGTATTGCCGGACTGGAGACTTGAAAAATGCAAGTAGGGGAAAAACAAATTAAGCCTTCTCCATCTATACACTCAAAATATGGAACAGCTTCCTCATCGACACAACAGTAACCACAACTTTCTTCCAATTCAGAAATAAACAAAATTAATCTATTCAAGAAAACAATACCCCCAATGAAATGGGAGCCCTGTTTATCTGGTATTGTAAACAGTCTTAAATTATATTGCTAGGTCGTTGTATTTTGTTAAGCATTCCACTGCTTTCTACTTGGGTTTGCATTATGTACACATGGTTGTCATGACCAAAGGCTGGATTACATTCAAAGATGCAATGAAATTAGCTTTGGTCTGATAAATTAGTTCCTGAATAGGATTCTGTTGCAGATCCTCAAAACATTTCCATCTATTCAGATTGCTAGATAACACAGCACTACATCAAATTGGAAGCAAATCAACACTCAATCACTCGCTTTAGTTTAGCGGACTACAAGAACAAAAGTACAAATACCTGTGAACTTGCAAAGTAAATGGAGGCCTGTCCCCGCCTCCCAAACGTCGTCTTTTTATCTTTCGTGGCAAAGAAATTACTAGACATAGACAAATGTTAAATCTTTTCAGTTTTTCTCCTATCATCGAGATTGAGGTAACGGGGGCTGTGTTTAGGTATCCTACTCAAAGACTAGTAAAGAACAATGCAGATTTATTGCACCTAGATCATGACCAGTACCTGAAAAAACATCCCAGTGTAGATATTATTGTTATCCAACCAAACTACTGTAGTGCCTGCTAGGGCAGGCACTCTTTTGTAAGGGAGGGATAACAGAATATTGAACATGAAAGTGGAGAGGGCAGGATGTAAAGAGGTTTTAGCAGCTTGCAGATACACAATGTTAACATAATGAAAACAAGTAAAACATTAAAAGAAACTTTTGCAGAAGCATATTTCATACCAAAGATGACAATTATAAGATTGCTCGACTTGTAATAAACATGATATCCCAATGCCAAGGGTTATAAGCATTACAGAAGAGTGATAAAGTTATCGGTAGATACCACCCACTGAGGGTAGAATGTTAAAACAAAAAAAACAACCGCGTACAAAAAGATTGGTTTGTTGGGGTAAAAGGTACTGAACCGGAGCCACTTCCTGGTCTAAAATGCAGATCCCAACAGTGAATGCTCCAATACATGCAATATACCTTTTCATCAGGAATAGTGTTCGACATATCCGAATGATTAATCATCGCTGGTACACCACCAAGATCTGCAACAGCCGCATTCAATATATGAAAATTCTTCTTCTCGTTTTCCAGAAGCTCTTTATACTTGGCAGAGTTAGTAATTGCTGAACATAAAGAGAAGTATATTAAACACTATCAACTTTGAACAACGAAACATGAAAACAATATAAAACACTTCAGAAATACAGTTCACATGTGAGAGTAAAAAAAGAGCATGGAGGGTCAAGACAAAATCGAGGTAAATGATCCCCAGCATAGTGACTTACAAATATGTTACACTGCAAACGCATGCGTCATACATGAAACGTTGGAACACACTTAAACCAATGAAGCACAGTGGTGAGGTCTCATACTAAACAAAACCGGCTCAATTAAAGCACAAAACAAACCTAAAATGGAATGTGCATTCGAAGTGTCCTGCCATCCCATCAGGCTCTAAACACAAACGCAACAGTAAAGCCATTAAAAAGTAAAAACAAAAAAAATAGCACTGAAGGGAACTAGCTTGTGTGGCTATGTGCTCCTTGTGAGACAGCAAAATGCAGACACTCAAAATTAAGTAAACCAGCAGTTTACGTAGGCTGGCCCACTGCCCCATGCGGAAGAGGGCAGAAGCAGCAAAATGTGAATGGCACACCAACAGGCTAATGGAACAAGAGAGGTGGATGAAAGCTACTATATGTATGTATATTGTATATGTTTTCGTAAAATCAAAAGTTCTTGGCTAACACCAGACCTAACAATGGTAAAAAAAATAGAAAAAAAGACAGGAGCATGATGCATCAACACAATAAGCTACTGACGTGGCTGCTGCGATTTTGTTCTGCCACTTATTGCTTTTATGGTTTTATCTATAACCACAATTACAGTGGATGCAGCTTAGATTGCCATATCACAAGAGGAGGGCCATTACCTTGCCTGCCACTAATTAGACTAGTAAAAGGTAGCGAGTAACCATTGCTTTTAAGCTGGACGGGCTGTCTTCTGAGAAAGTAACAAAATAACATAATTAAGCTGTGCTGATAAAAGAATAGGGGCATTGAAATGAATATTATGAATGTATGGTATTCATTGTGGTTCACTTTTAAGGGCTGGCAGAAAGAGCAAATGTTTGGAAACAGTATGACAGGTAGTGAACACACTCACCCAATTTTCAGATCCTAAAAACAATAAGGCAGGTTAGTGATATTGTGTGAACAAACAACTGCAGCAAAAAGTCTACCTCCTACGTTTAGAGGTTCAGCCCAAATAATGTCCTAAAATAGTGCATAGCCAAACTGCTTTCCTTATCCACATTTGCTCAGCTCTCCACACTATTGAACACTAGCAAAGGCAAAGACAAAAATGTCCAGGTTTAATGTGCTTATTCATGTACTACAGAGACTTGGGGCTACAAGCAGGAGCAGAAAGAGAATCTAGTTGTAAAGAAGTCCCTAATGCAGTTCAGTGCAAGCACTTGAGTGGTGGCATAACGATGCACCCAACAATGGTCCACTGTCCAAGTCGTCAGTGACAAAGTCTCAAGTTAATGGCTGGTCTAAGAAAGCTCATGATTGCACCCAAAGCCCACTCTAAGTAAATTGCAAGCAATAGTCTTTTTCACAGATCTGCTGTCAAAACCCATACTTAATAAACAAATGGGCTTGCCTTGCTCCTTGCAAAGCCCCCTCCCCAGCTACTCGCCTGTCCTTGACGATCATAGCCCTCTTTTCTTCATGCACATGAGACTTACATCTTATCGCCTCATATTCCTGCACCGCTCAGTCCTGATATCATGTTATATTTAATATCCGCTCAAATGACAGGAATCTAGGGCTTCAGATCATATCTCAGAAGCAGCAAGTAGAGACAGTTTATAATTTAAGTGGAAATGAGGAAGATAATAGATTACACACTAGAACCAGCATAAACTCAAGTGACTAGCACCTGTTTGTTCAAATAGGACTAGTGGGTAGAAAACGGCAAAATAAAACAAACCGAAGGACTGACAAATCAAGATGTTACTGTATGGAAAGACCCAGTACACACTGTATGGCACCCCAGGACATCAACCAAGCTAGGCAAAGAAACTACTCCATGTGCAAAAACTGCTCTGTCATTGTGATATCTCTCATCTCAGCACTGTAGGTTAACAATCATCTGTGAAAGCTACGCAGGTATGTTCTACATGGAATAGGAAGTCAAAGGAGTTGTACTATTGAATAGGTTTCTGTCAAGGTGGAGAAAAAAATTATGCGGCACTGATTACCATAAAGCAAAGGCATACAAAAGAAGGTGGATTAAGAGAGCATAGTGCAACCAAAAAAACCTAATTTTTGGTAAAAGTAAAATGTCCACACACTGGCATAAGGAGTGAGATCATCATCTCAGGCATTACCCCTGTACACTCTTGGTCCAACTGTTCATTTATTAGAAACCAGTAATGTGTTTACTTTCTCTTGTCACTGGGTCTAGCACCTGCCCAAACATATATGACAGTCGCCTGAGAAAAAAGCCTGGACAACATGGTTATAATATAGCTCTATATGATGAATAGAAAACAGCTTGAGTGGACGTGTGATAGGGTAACCATTGTCACTGTAACACACCTCATTCTGTGTTAGGTTTTGAAGGCCAATGGGCAACTTTGAACAAACTGTTGATATATATTGTTTAAGTTGGTCCATTACTGTTTATATACTGAGCAACAATCAAGAGAAAGACACTGAAATATTTCCATAAGTGGTATTTCTACATATGCTGAAGATGCAGGATGATTGCACAAGTGGTCTTTGCATAGAATGTGGTTAATAGTTGACACAGTGACCCAATATCTTTCTACTGCACAGTGAAGTCCAATGAGCAGATTAGACAAAAAACACTGACCTGAGTTTCAAACTGTTGTTACAGTTTATATACTGTGTAATAATTTTACTAACCAAAGACAAAATATATCAGATTTTATTATTTGTTATGTATTTTCTTTCCATGGCCAGCTTAAGTAGAATAATAAAAATAATTTAGAACCAATATTGCAAAAATAAATAAAACGCAGCTGCATGCTACACAAAAGCTTTTTTTAAACGAAAAAGGCAGATAATGTTTTTAAAGTATTTTGTAATTTTTGCGGAGAGCTTGAGTTTTTTATGTAAAATCTATGAAAAGAGGGAGGAACAAATCTGTATTGTTTTCTACACCGTGTACTCAGGCGTATACAGCGTAAACAATTAGCTCCTTCATCTGGTTTTAAAGTGCTGGGCATTCGCCTGTACACAGCTAGTCTTCATATACTGTTCTGCGGGAGATTAAGAGTAAATACTCTGGCACATGGCTCAAGAGAGCAAGTCTTTACGAGCAATGGAATTCTTTCCAGTAAGGCCAGATAGATATGGAGGCAAATTGTGTGAACGCACTGCTTCTAAATGAGGCGGTAGTGAAGAAAAGAGCTTGTCAAGAAACGACAATCTGCCCTGTACTGATCCTTCTCTTCATTGTGTTACAACTGCCTCAGTGGGTGCACATGAGAGCTTAGTGGGAGACACTACTATCCTAGAAGTATGGCTTGAGAACAGGAGGTTCTTTTGGATGGTAAATCTTGAAAGAACTGCTCTTTTATACCCAACGATTGCCTCATTACTCAAATGATATTTCCTGAAGGATTGCCCCCACCCTTTATGTGAAAACTTTATAAGAAGAAAACTTACCCTCAAACTAATAAGGGCTCTGCCTGCAAAGATAATGGCTAATGGAGCTATATATAGGAAAGGCTAAGGGAAAATTGCTTGAGTAGAGAGTCTACTATTTTCGGTTCGGTGACAAAAACATACTTGAAAGCTGGTCATTCAGAAGGCTATTACAAAGAGTACAATAAATTTTTAGAGATGTAAAGGTGTTGGGGACAGTAAATGTGAATGTGTCTGGGGACTTGGACTGTTAGAGTAGAAGAGGCTGGAGAAATGCAATAACATTAATTATAACAAACTGTTATTCACCCTAAAAAATATGCAGCAAAGGATTTTATTGCAGCTATATTGGCCCGCTATAAAAATGCACAATTTATGCCTTCCTAATAAAAGGAAATGATAGGCATGACAGATTGAGAGGGGTTCCCTGAGCCCCAATGTTTTGGTGATTGTAACAGATTGGGTAGTTTTGGGGATGATTTTTTTTGTAGATGCATTTGGTATAAAGGGTTATTCTTCAAACTAGGAAACAGCTCTTCGGTTTGGGCGATTATAATGAAATGCATAGGAATGTGTGTGAACACCACCCATACATGAAAAAAAAAGCTTTAAATACAGCAAAACAATATACAAAACAATTACACGAATCAAACCTTTGATGTACGACTGGTTGATGAACATGGTTTTCTTATTTAAATTGGAGACAGGAAAGTGCAAGAGAAAGGCTAAGCTTGTCAATTACTAGACTATTGACATGGTGCAGGGGTGACCTAGTGTGTGTATTAGTGGAAATTGGTCTTCCCAGTTTTCTCGTCCTATCGATGTGGAGTTTGTTGCTCTCGGAGTGAATGGAAGAATAATATCAAATATTTATGTCTCTATGATTTGATACAAGTCAAAACGGGTTTCAAATCATGGACATGTCATGACAAAGGAATGTAAATGGCGGACAGCAAATAGATTAGGGTAACTGAATAAAAAAAATAATCTTCCTATCAGTATTACAGATCTGCAATACACACATACTTTGGTCGAAGGTGATAGGCCATGTGTCCAAGGAGTTCTCGGATTCAGATGAAGAATTTAGTCCTATTGAACCAGCCTCAGTGCATTCTACAGTCTGGGTTGTGTGCTGGCATATCTCACTTAAAGGCACATAGCTTGGATGGTAGTGGTGAATCAGATAGCAAAGAACCCGTCCGTCGGAGAATGACACTGTAAAGTTTTCCACCTATTTCAAGACAAAAAATAGATTACTATTGATCATCTCATGTTAGTGCAGTAGAGTAATATTGCAGCATTGCGTTTTAGACACCAACTGCAACTACTGGTGCACATACATTTAACACACCATAGAGGACAAAAGAACAGAGACTTATTCCTGCCCCACTTCGTGGTAGTCACCACAAATGTGGCAAAGGTATCTGCATGAAGTGATGTCGCATAGCAGAAGCTGGTGACTGTGGGTATTTAGCAATACCACCAGATGTATCCTTTGCACATGCCACCATCATTACCTACAGAAATGACAACCACCGTGTTTACCTTGTCAGACATCGTGGTAGGGTAGGATTACGACTTAGTAGTAACTGCAAAGTTCATAATATTTACTTACAGTTCTTTTCAGCTCACTTAATTCGCAGCATTTGGAAACATTCCGTAGCAGGAAGTCAAATAGGTGAAGAGGCTACACAAGCCATACTGAACTAGATATACACAAACCAGCTCTGCTCTCCTTTCACTAATCCCCACCTATCACCCAACACCAATGTACAAGGCAAAGTGATGTATCAAGACAAGAACTTCCCATTGTACAGGAACTATTCCTTAGATATTTTATCTACAATCAACATACTGATGTGGCCAAGGAATTCACAGTTGTGGAGAATAAGAGCCATTACATAGCCGATACTCTTCTTAGCAAAGCATGTAATGTCTCCAGCATACTTCCTACAGGCCTCACCAAAATATCAGGAGATTCTCAAACCCTCTAGAACTAGACAGGCCATCACTGGACAGGGCTATTTATTTACCATTTGTTGAGAAGAAATATTACACAGGATGACTACAGGGCACTAGATTAAAGACCCCACAAACCGGATAACCAACTGAGTACTATATCTGGCTACGGCACCAGGACAGTAATGTCAATAAACAGTCCTCCACTTTGGTCTAGAATTATCTTCCTAGGCACCCTCCAATATGTGTCAGATGATGGCCAGACACATGTTGAAAGGATGTTTAATTTGTTTCATGGCACCTTGACACTTGGCTTAAAAAGGAGTTTAGCCCAGCGACACCATGCACTGCTACTAAAGATTCCGCAAGATCATCAATGTGACACTTCAGAGCATGTGAGAAAGATAATCTTCTATAACATTCTAATTGGCAAAAAAAGAGGGGAAACGTACAAAAGGAAGCAAACCTTGACCCTAAAGTTCACAGCACCATGCATAATCTTGAAGGAGCAACATCATAGGGTCTATTGCAACATAGGGCTAGTATAGCAATCGGGACATGACCATTTAGCTCTCTGCACACAGTTAAGTTGTAAGAGGACGACGGAGACAAAACTGACAAACTCAGAAACCTGGACAGTCCATGCAGAAGACAGTACAGAAATGCTTTCCGTAATCCAAACGTAGGGAAGGGGAAATCAAAATTTGGAATATTCAATTGTCGAGACTTGCAGATTTCAGGTCAGCAACATTTTTAAACAAGAGTATTTAAAGCAACTCCAGCTATCCAAAAGTAAGACATTGGAATAGTAACTGCTATCAAGGAGCCATTGCTTCTATGGTAGCCTGAATCAATTCTCACCACACACACCCAAAACAGAGTACCACGTGCACACAGACAAAAGAAGTTGAAGTCACGGGATTGAAGAATACATTTGATTTTGCTCATAAAGTTAATCATGTACACCAAATTCTCTGTCAGAAAAAACATGGCAAACGTAGGCAACGGGGGCAGCAAAAGTGGAGAGGGATGTATGCACTCTTAACTCTTTCGATGCAAATGCATGTGGTTGGTTAAACTCTTTAAAATCAAAGTGCTGACCTAACTCCTGATCAGACAAATCGGACACAAGTACAATTATCACTCTCAGAACACTGTTTAAGCAGTCTAAGGCATTATCTCCAACCAGAATAAAAATAATGTATGAGCTGTGCATATGCCTTACCTAAAAGACACTAAGCACACAAATTCTGTACCTTCTCACCCAATGTAACAGGACAATAACATCACACTCACACCAGTAAAGTACCAAAGGTTTCAAGGATGAACTCATGCTTTTGTCAAACAACACAAAGTGAAATCAAAATACCTACAGAATCATGTATTTTGATGCTAGTGGTATGTAATGACTGTATTGGACCAAGTGACAAAACAGAGAAAGGACAGGGAGTAGGCAATCTGTCACTCACCAGGAGCACTAAATGGAAGCATAAGCCACTACTTTGACAACTCATCTTCACAGATGCTCAGCGTTAATGTAAAACACCAGTGACGTGCATACATTGAACTAACTGACACTGTCCAAGTTAGTAGCGCTAGAATGATGAAGGCTCTTTCACTGTTGCAAGGGGGGACTACTTTAAAGAATTTGGATTTAACTACCACCCTAATTTGATGTCACAGAAGGAGGGATGGATCCTATAACAGCCCTTATGCCATATGGAAGGGGCCAGAAAAGGCACATCTGCCTTGCTTGGATTCAGCTGCCGAGGGTAGCTGAATTTAAGGTACCTGCTAATTTAGCATACTTCTAATAGTAGCATAATTGCAGGCTTTATGTGGTGTATAAATACCAACAAATTATGATGCAACAGTAATTGGGAGAAACAGAAAAGTGTCAGAATTATTTAGATGCAATGTACTTACTTTCGTATTGTAGAAGGCACAAGTTGCATTGACCCACTCCATCAGGAGTCCAACATTTTCAGAATACTTCAAAGATGAAAAGTTACCGCTGCTTGCTCGCTTTATATTCGGTAAATTCGAAAACGATCTTAGGGCACCAATTTTTTTCTGCAAAATCCAGGATTGCTTTAAAAAGGTAATCTCTTCTTTTACTTCATCCACATTGAGCAAAACCTCCACCTGCATAAGAAGACGGTGATCTGTTAGAATAGAGGACTGGTTTGCCATGCAAGAACCAAAAAAGCTGAGCTTCAAGAACCAAGTGCAATCATGAGAAATCGCCATCTTACCTGAAAAGTTAACTAGGTTATACCCAACACTATTGCCTTTAGTACTGCAATGTTCAACACGAACAAACATTGCCCAAACTAGCTATTAGCGTACCCTTATTCTAACCCCAAGTCTATCAGACTCATGTCACTTCCTACTTGTACAAGAAACCACTACAGCACTTTGAACAGTGTTAAGTGAAGGCCATTTGAAAACCAGACAACAAGCACAGCATCTCATACCCAGGAATCTCACCTGCATCTTCCCTATCGCGATTTCTTTTCTCTGCATTTACACAAGAGTATGGATACTAAAGGACGCAAACACATGGGGACGATGGCCAGAGGAAAGGGTGCATTGGGAGTACAAGTAACTCGGTTGATCAATTTACTTCCTCTTGAAAACTCTCCTCTTTTAAAAAAATATATGAAGTTTATTAGACAATCAAAAACATTCTATGCATTAGATGCTTCAAGACTCCCTTAGCAAGCATAGGCCAAGGAACTGGTGAACACTGTACTGCACAGAGAGGGAGTAACCTAATTTAACATCCTTGAGAATAGGAAAAATAGTGGTTATAAGGCCGTAATAAGCAACCTCGACATCGGCTTTAAAATAATCCTCGACACACAGTGTAGCAAGCAATCATGTGGATTAGCCCAAATTACTACTCTGTGTGTTTCCAGGCTCTGCTGGATAATAATCTGTAGCCAGTGTGAACCTAGCTGGGAATCAGAGCGCTTAATGTCAGTCTCTAATAATGTAGCCCTTCGCAACAAATGATGCAGCTCACTGTGTGGTAGAGCTCTTAGAGGCAGAGGTGTTAGATGCATGACTAACTCTTGAATGCAACCTTTTATCATGTGACAAAAAATATGGGATGTTCTGAAGGCTCCTGTATAAGCGATCTAGAACTTCGGCGCCTAGTAGTACATTGTTTGTTCAGCAGTTGAATTACAGTTCAGAAATAACCTGGGATGAAGACTAACTTCCAGCCAGTTAATCAAGAAGACGTTGGCAAAATGAAGGAACAGTCCTGAAAACATCCTTAAGTCAAGAACCTAAACGGTCTGGAGTCCGTATGAAACTATTATTAATAAACCAGGTATAGCACCAAACACAATGACTGTGTCTGAAAGGGGAGGAGTTTTAGAGGTAGACCAGAGTGGGCCAATTGCAGATGGAGGAGTAAATGACCACCCTGTATCATTTTTTAACAATACTGGAGCTCTAGAGGTAGACCATCGTGGGCAGTATGCAGATAGAGAAGTAAATGGTCACCCTGTATTATTTCTGATAAATACAGGAACTACCCACTCTAGAGTTCGAATAGAGATCCCAAACTTACCCCCTTGGGAAAACAAGTCCAAGTTGTAGGCATCTTCAATAAGCAAAGTACTAACCCTGTTCTACGACCACTAATTTGTCAAATGTATCTGAACTCCAGTGAATTTGTTGTGCAGGGATTTATTATGCACATTAAATTGTGCTGTCTATTGAACATCGGGTGGTGTAGAACTCCAGAAATAAGACGAGGATATACACTTTAAATTAAAATCAAGATAATCAGCAGTCGGGGCATTCCCAGTCCTAACAAGAGAGGACTTAACCGCTTGAATTAGGAGATTTGGTCAAAGACGAAGGAACGCAAGGACACTGGTCTGCTTAAGAATTTCCACCCATAGAGAATTACAAAAAGCTTAATGTAGAGTATCCACAAATGCCCCAATACAACTTCACACCTCAGGCGGTACCTGGAATAACACACCTGTGATTGAATCAATGCTACAGCAAGGCATCTTGAAATAAATACTAGTGAGTCCCTGCAACTCACCTGTGATGGATTTGCTGAACACAAATAGTGGAGGATAGTTTGGGACCTAAGAAAGGTGAATCAAACCCTTGCCTCATGTGGTCCTTTGGTTCCAAATTCTGCTGCAATGTTTTTAAAAATTCCATGGGAATCATAGCAGTTCTCTGTCATGGATCTGTGTCAGGCATTCTTTTCCATTTGTCCTTTTTGGCTTCAGATTTTTTAGAAAAAGTCTGGCGTGGTGCCAAGTCCCACAGGGGTATACAGAGAGCCTCTCAACCTTCAATCAAATACTGAGGTAAAATCTGGAGACCTTGTAATTGTCATGCAACTCTGTTCTGGTCCTCTACATTAACAACCTGTTAGTGGGGTCAATTAGGAAAGAAGCTTGCAACAAGACATGACTGTCCTACTGAATCACTTGGCAGAGAATGGACACAGGTGTCCCCAACAAAATTATAGTAATGTCAGAGGGAGGTTTGTACT
Organism: Triturus cristatus; assembly: GCF_964204655.1. Lineage (NCBI taxonomy): Eukaryota > Metazoa > Chordata > Amphibia > Caudata > Salamandridae > Triturus > Triturus cristatus. Next base: position 380,636,543 of record NC_140586.1, on the reverse strand, counting down.
TGGGACAAGACCTTGAGAAAGGAGCTAGTGTCCCAAGAACATATCGCTAAAATTCTTAGAATGATTCCTCCCAAAACGCAGAAATAAGTCAGGATGTTCCTGTGAATGGTGGGCTACTGCAGTCAGTCGATTCCTCACTTTTCCCTAATGGCAAAGCCTGTACAGAGACTAACACAGCAATCCTGGGACTATGAATGAATGGGGTCCTTAATAAATCTCAGAAAGAAACTTTACCAGGAACCAGCCCTAAGAACGACTGATTAAGACAAATATTTTTTCCTCTACTGTCATCAGAGAGAAGGGTATGTATCCTATGTGTTGATAGAGACCCTTGGTGAAGCCAAACAGCCATTGGCTTATTTCTCTGCTACACTTGATTCAGTAGCCACGGTACTGCCTGGATTCCTCAAGACAGTGGCTGTAGTTGTTGTTCGTATTCAACAGAGCAAAGCATTTATAGGAATTATTGTTTTATTGTAATGGTTCCACATTCAGTTGCAATTTTGTCAACCTGTACACAAGCACAGCACATAACAGACAGCAGGCTTACTAAATATGAACAAGTGATCTTAAACAAACAGAATGTGTCTTTACAGTACTACAAAATACTAAATCCTGCTACTCATTTGCTACTTCCAGAAAATGATGCAGATAATGGGGTAAACTAGGGCTGTCTAGATGCTACTGAAATGTATACAAAGCCAAGACCTGACTTTCAAGACGTACCATTAGAGGAGCCCGATTTAACTTTTTTTGTGATTATCAGTTCCAATGAAAACACATTCTTTTAGACAGGAAATATATTCTATGAGCTGGTAGCTGTAAAAAGTCCCATATTGTACTTTCTACAGTCGGCAGGGAATTGAACCTCAACAGAAACAGTAAGGTTTTAGGTTGTGGATTCCTTTAAATGTAGATGATTTAAGTTTATAGGGCACATTTTGGGAACATACAAGTACAAACATTTTCAGGGCTGTATCTAATAATAAGATACTAGGGTGTCTGAGACTCCTGGTGTTAAATGTAATAGCACTTCTGGCGCTGATGAGGACAATCTGCCTGCTGACTAGATAAGTTAATTCACATAATGTTCTGCTCAGAATTACTGGGATGGGAACCAGTGACGCAAGCATTGTGTTAGCCTTCTGCATAAGAGTGAGCATATCCTATATGTTCTTCCAAAAGTAAAACTAATTTTTGTGGCATCTAACTGTATAGGAATGAGAAAAAAAGTTAATAAACCATGGGATCATTGAGCCTATGCCCTGGAAGCACAACAGTCAAGCATCAGTTTGAGCAAAACTACAGGACCAGTATTCAAGGAGACTGAGATCAACAAGTATTGGTAGCAAAGCCAGTATGTCTCGCCTGCCAATGCCCCTTTTTTACCCCCAGACGGCCGTCACATGACGAGCACAGCAGCCATATCGCAGGAAAATCATAACAGGTGGCCCCCATATATTTACACGAACACGACACCAGACTTTAGCTGTAGATCAAAATGTAAACATTAGTAAATTGTTATAAGAAAAAGCTTAAGGAAACAACACAACTGAATGATTATATAACAAATAATTCAACAGATCTTAAAGCTAAAGAAAACTGAAGGCGACGTTTATATTTTAGTAAAAAAACGAAAATCCCATTTTTTCCTGTTTCAACCTTTTGCAATTTAAAAACATGATAAAAATCATTTTCCATGGTAAAAATTAATGAAACACCCTGAGTAACCTTTCTTAAAATGTTCACTTATTTTGCTAAAGAAATTTTGAATTTTTTCCTTAATTAATGTTGGGATCTTATGTACTTTCGGTCCTAGGTAAACAGACATTTTGTAAAATAAATATTTTCCATTCAATGACTAGAGACATGGATGGTAGCTTTTTTGTGCTGCTTCATTGATTAGGAGGAAAATGAAAAACATAGGCAAACTCTTATCTAAATGTGTGAATTTTCACAATTAGAGCTAGCAATGTTCCTCCTGTTCACTGTAGAAATTTCTAAATCCAGTTGCTAGTTTGAAGAAGCCAGAAATTAAAACCACCACCTTATATAAAAAAATAAAAAAGTACGAATGTTTTTAATTTTTATTTCACTAGATCATGAGGTCCAATTTAGCACCCCCAAAACTCCAAAACAAGCTCTGTGTTTAAATAAGGCTTTATAGTGCAACTTTAGTCAAAGAAGAGACTCTACGTATGTTGAATTAGAACATTGGAATGTTGGGAGCTCCACTGTAGACATGCTTCTACAGGCCAGTAAAGGCCCGCAGAGCAACATTCCAATGTTTTACAAAGGCCTCTCGGAGCTCGAGCTTCGAGAGGCCTTTGTTTTATTTGTTAGAACATTCTGCCCTCATTGGCAGAATGTTCTAATAGCCTTATAGCCCTTCGTAGTAGGGCTATACCGGCTATTAAAGTCCCGATCCCTTGTTAAAGTCCCGATCCCTTGTTAAAGTCCCGATCCCTTGTTAAAGTCTCAATCCCTTGTTAAAGTCCCTCTCCTTCAGCTCGGGCCTTTAACGTGGGAGCGGGCTTTTAATAGACGGTATAGCCCGCTACGGCGGGCTATAAGGCTATATTAAAACACTGGAATGTGGAGAGCTCCATTAAAGACAATGGAGCAGCAGCTGTCTATATGAACTGGTATAGGCCCACTGCTCTCAACATTTCAATGTCCTAATACACAGCCTCTCCTCTGCCTCTCAAAAATATTTTAATTAGGCAGAGGAAAGCGAAAGGTGGAGGCCATGCAGGAGGGCACAAGCAGCCTTCACTGTTCCCTCCTCCTGTTGCTGAGTGTCACTGGGGCTTCAGAAAGAGAGGGGCGAATGCTGTTCAGCTTATGGGTCTCCCTGGCTGAATTACAAAAAACAGTTCAACCAAGCCAGGGAAAACCAGGTGCTGACTTCAGTTCCCTTCCACAGCTCTTCGTGTAAATATTCAACAACTAACAGACATGGCCCTGTGTATGGCTGTTAACTGTAGAACATTCACAGCAAGAGCTGTGTGAACAAAGGCTTGAAGCCAAGCGGATTTCAAACTCCTCGGTCTCCAATGCCTTTGTTCTCCTAATTAGAACATTCTTCCCTCACCGTTGTTGGGTTATAAAGCTATAGTAGAACATTGGAATGTGGAGCACTCCACTGAATACAATGGAGTGCTCTGTGCTTCTACGTGTGGTAAAAGCCAGCAGAGCAACATTCCAATGTTGCTTTTGTTCACAGCTATTGCTGTGAACAAAGGCCCCCCGGAGCCCGAGGGGATTTAAACCCCCTTGGGTTTCAAGAGGCCTTGTATTTATTTGTTAGATCATTCTGCCCTCTAGTGACAGAATGTTCTAATAGCCTTATAGCCCTTCGTAGCTAGGCTATCCGGCCATTAAAGTCCGGCGCCCTTGTTAAAGGCCCTCGCCAGACGCTGGAGCGGGCCTTTAATGGCAGGCTAGAAGTTAGAACATTGGAATGTTGACATTTTGAGAGCTCTATTAAAGACAATGGAGTAGCTCTTACCTTATAATGTCTGGTATAAACCCAGAGCTTCAACATTTCAATGTTTGTCTTCATGTTTCTCCCTTTCTAGGTCTCACCTACGCAGCGCTTGCAAGCTGTCTCTTCAAAACATGCTTTATCTACAATGAGGGCTTTGAGCACTGTCCATCTTTTTCACTGGTTTCTCTTACTACCCTTTATAAATGCCTGCTTTTGTTTGGTAAATATGCTTAGTAGTCCCTCCTTTTCATCTTTTGGACCCTCACATGAGGACTGCCTTTGTTACAAGTGCACTTACTCTTTCTGTTATTTATGTTACTCCGTGAGCACTAGATTTTTGTTTGGATTGCCTCTGCTCAGGTTTTTTGATTAAAGTTATTTTGTGCTTTACGACTACAGCACGCTTATGTGTGGCATTTGTTCAGCTGTGGCGCCCATCGCAGCTCCCAGCTGCTTGTGTCTTTGGTTAAGTGTTACTTCACTTAATCTCCGCCATGCCATCCCTGACCTCCCACCAGTCCCGTCGCTGCTCGTTATTTTCAGGGTTGCCATGCCATTGTTTTGTGATCGCGCCACATCCCAGCTGAACAGGCGCTTATCCTGATGCCTTATAGCATTTAGACCACCCCCTCCCCAGCTCACAGGGCCATTACTAAATCACCCATCTGATGAAGAGCTGAACCAATGTGCCCTTCACCATGCTCTTATACAACGCGTTCGAATATTAAGAAGCCTTGGCTCCCTGCTATCGACATAGTAGCATAGTCCAGTTACTTGCCTAATGTATTTTTTTTATTTTCCGTTTTTAAACTGTTCCGTCGCGAGATAGAGCGTTTCTAAATGCACCATGTTTATAAATCACCCTTTCAAAATGGCGACTACTTCAGTCATACGGCCCAACCCCATGGCAGCCTAGTTTCTTTTGCAGTGCGAACTCGACCAGACGGTATTAGAGCGCTCTACGTGAGCACCAGTTACACTACACAAGGACACATTCAATATTGTTAGGCACAGGGAGATTACTTGATTTTTCCAGAATCACAGGATGTTGAGTTGAGGCAGAGTCTCAAACTAGGTTCCCCAGCTCCACAGTCAACAGCTCATGCCGTAGTGCCACATCCTCCACCCATTTCCTGTTATTGCCTCAGATGTAGTTTAAGACAGCACAAAATCAATTTACTTCCTCTTTTCAGAGGCAAATGATATAATTTAAAGAGGTGTGTCAGCCGTTGGCAGACTTTCGTAAAACACAGACAGAAACTCCGTGCAGAAACAGGGTGTGAAGAGCCAATACATCCCAGATGTTTTTCTTAATCGCACAGTCTCCGAAACAAGCACACGGACACCTAAGACAAATTCAAACTATTTCCTAAATACACAGTTTTTGTTTTTACATAGCACAAAACCAATCAGTGCATTCGAAGGCACAGCAATGCAAGTGCAAACTATGATTTGACAATATACGCCGTTTACATTTTACTTTACCACAAAACATTAACTGTTGTTTTTCGAAGGCACAGCATTGATTAGTTGTGTTTCAAGCACACTTTCCATTGGAATCTTCCTTTTTTAGGTCGAGTCTAGGCAGCGCGCATGTGCAGCCCAGCCGGTGCTACTGCTCGTCCCATCCGCCTGCCCTCGGCTCCCTCAATAATAGTTTCCAGCTGCTGCTCTGTTCTCCTCCCCCGGTCATGCTACTCCCACCCCCCCCCCCCCCCCACTTCACCACCATCTTTATGACCCTTTCCATACTCCTCCTGCTGTGCCTAGTTTCATTTGATGTACTCCGATTGCACTGTATGTGCTTGCTTTCCTCAGGCCGTACTTCATGTCACGGAACTGCCAGAGTCCATAACAGGGTTTTCAGTGCACGTTCCTGAGCCGACTTTGAACATCCAAGGTCTCCTAGTGCTTATAACAGGGCTTCCAGTGCAAATCCCTGGCCCGAGGGTGCACATCCTATGTCTCCATGAGCACATCCCAGGGCTCCCTGAGCCCATCACAGGGCAGGCACTGCACATTCAAGGACTGTTAGCATCTATAACAGAGCTTCCAGTGAATGTCCAAGGTGTCCTGGCGGCCATAAGAGTGTTTCCAGTGCACAGCCCTGGGATGAGAGCGCACTATATAGGGCTCCGTGTGCCTGTGGGAAGGCCATCCATTGCACCATCCCAGGATGGCCAACGTCTATCACAGGGCTGCCAGTGCACGTCCATGGCCTGACAGTGCACAGACTATGGCTCCTAGTGAACACCTCCAGGCTCTGTGTGCCCATTAAAGGGCTGTCAGTACACACCCTTGGGCTAAAACTGTGCATCCTAGTGCTCTTAGTGCCCAAAAGAACTTCCAGTGCACACCCCTGAACGAACAGTTCACATCCTATGGCTCCTAGTGCATGTTCCAGGGCTGCCATTGCACATTCAAGAACCATGAACCCCTATAAGAGAGCTTCCAGTGAACATCACCGGGCCGACAGTGAACATCCTAGGGCACACTCTGCCAATAATCGAACTTCAAAGTGCAGCGACCACAGCTCTACCCTTCCTTGTGCGTGCACGATCCCTGTGCCCCTGGTTTTGTGATGTGCAGCCACACGCTGCTTCCTGGTGTGGCCTACTAGCAGTCAGCAGGAGCCAGCGATTTGTTAAACACAAACCCACGAATTGAAAGACCACATGATCTGAAGCAGCACTCCAATTCAACATGACAAATTGCACTTAGACAAAACAAGGAATACATTTTTATGGTTGCAGTTTGTATATAGGCAGAACTCGGGATGAAGGTATTGGAGCGCTTCACACGGGCACCAGTTACATAACTCAAGGGCACATTCATTTTATGTTGGTACTGGAAGATTACGTGATTTGCCCAGAGCCACAGGATGTTGAGCTGGCGCCGAGATTCAGCCAATCTGAACACTTTCACTGACATGTTAATTTACTCAGAGCACTCAGGATCATTTGTTTCAGAGCGGATAGAGGTTTTAATTAATCATGCTTATGATTAAGAGCATTAATATTCTGTAAAGGTTTGGGGTCTGTAGTGGACCTTAGAATATGCTTTGCTGTGTCTTGCTTGAGTGTACGAATACATTTTGTTAATTGGTTTGGATTTTGGTAAACGTGTAATCTTCCCGAGTTCTATAATGAGCAACAAAGTTGCTTAGCTGTATATACCCATTATTTGTCCATTGCACCAAGACAGAGGTTGAAGTGAATGACAGCATTACAGTTTACAGCTTTTAGAGATCTGCAGTTTCTGGCATCTTCATTTTTTTATGTGTACACTAATGTGTATGCAGGCGTCCATGTGAGTTCAGACAACCAGTCATACAAAAATAACACTTTAAATAATCCGTGTTAAACAGTAGATGTTGTAGCACCCGGGATAATTTGCTGCATGACTAAAAATCTATAAGGTCCCAAAGGCAAGACCTATTGGCTATGCCAACGCTTGTTTAATTTAGAACATTCTACCCTCGGTGGGTGGAATGTTCTAAAAGCATTATACCCCTTCTGCCTTGGGATATACCAGTTGTTAAAGGCCCTCTCACCCATTATAAGACTTAAATTTCGGTGCATTTTATAAAAATAAATCAGAATCATTACAAAATCAATTATAAAAACACATTAATAAGGGAGAAACATAACAGACATCTATATAGAAAAAATAATTAAGCTGCTGCGATATTTATAAAATTGGTGTTTAACAGCAACACTACTTTGAAAGAGTTGAGATAGGTTGGCAAAGGGGCCAGCATTTAAGCAATCAGTCCAATTTAGTTTTAATGTTTTTGGATTTGATTAGTCATTTACGTCCCCAATTTCATGAAATTTGGACAAAGACATGTTGAGCCTCAAAAAGCTCCGAGTTAAATATTGTACTCAGCCCACATACACCAACTGACACTTCAATCAACAAGACACACATGAACATTTTATGACATCACTCACACTAGCTGAGCAGCAGGGCACAGAATACAAAGGAAGGAATAAATATAAGGAAGCGCAGGATACCACACAATGTTTATCCTCGCTCTTGTTATCTGTAATTGCTATGCATTACAGTCCTTTTATAATAGGAAGATCTCACCATTATCAGAGAGAAAGGAACACAAGATAATACACTGCTCAAAGCACAGAAAATAAACAAAGGCAAAATCAAATACCTGGAAAGCAGAAACAATTCGCCAAAGAAGTGCTAAGGTCCGTTCTCTATGACGATCTACTATGTCCCTGGAATCAATAACAGCACCTACAAGTTAAACATAAAAGATGGTAAGAAATCTTCAAGTTTATATATAAGAAACACAGCATATTAGCAAAACACTTTTTACCATATTCATCGGTTAGTTGGATGTTTCGTTCCTTCAAAACATGGAGTACTATTTCAACATTGTGCATCTTCTGAAGTCGACTAATTGCAGGTACTCGCAGCTTTTTTGAAAGTGTCCAACTCTTTGTGAGAAGTTCCATTGCTCTCCTGATGGCAAAAAAACATTAAAATTGTTCCATATTGCAGACATAGAAAAAATGGTGAACATGAAAACTAACATACTTACACAAGGCGCACTCCACATTGCAAGTCAACTGCTAAATTGGACACTGCAAAGTCAAACTCATCGAGAGGCATCTGAACATGGCTAACAGGAAGGCCAAGGTAGCTGAGATGACGTGAGAGATCACCCTCTCCACTTAGGAAATCTCTGGAGATGGCAAGTAGAACATCTTTGCTTGTCTGCAGGACAACAAAACAACATTTTGTTTGTAGTTCTAAAACTTGGACACTGCAGTTTTTTAAACTTCCTTCCAAAAGAGACACAAGAGAAGCAAATGAGGAAAAAATAAAATTACTTAGCGCCAAGTCTAGCTCTTCATCTTTGATATCTTTTAAAGCTTAAAAAAACATTTCAGAAAATCTTTTCCACAAGGGTTAGACAAGCAGGCTTCAACCAACATTTAAGACAGGGAAAGCTGCATGTGCATCTTTGAAAAAGAAGTATTTTCCCTCTAACACTGCCTTGCTCAGTAGTCTTAAATATTTCAATGAAATAAAAGCAAAGGAGGACTTACAAAAGTGGTAAGACTGAATTCAAAGCTCTGATAAACATTCAGGAGGTAGTGAAAGATCAGACATCAATGGCTTGGCCTTGCAATCCCATGTCGTGACAACTTTCCAGGACGTGTACCTGTGCTGCCTACTCGTAGTGGAAAGAGCGGTCTATTCTGGTAAGTGCTCTGAAATCAGGTAACAGATCTTTATGCATGCTGACATTCATCTTGCTATTCTTTACTGGGAAAGTGCTTGTCAATGACCTGCATTTTCAGATTGATCTATACACCATGAGTCATATGTCCCGCTTATGTGATGAGAAATTGCGTTTTTTGACAATTTGCTGGTGCAGTCCCTGCCATCGCCGATTTGTTGATTGGGTAATAAACCGAGCAGCATACCAATGTTTAATAAAACTTTCAGATTATCTCTGATACAGTCTCCACAATACGCTCCGATAATCCTGGATATGAATCTTCTATGGGAAGCTCGCAATTCACTCCAATTGCTTACCAACTGTACATACATTCAAAAAGTGAGCACAACTCAATACCCAAGGCATGTCTGGTAGGTAAAGCGACAAAGCACTTTCAGGAAACCCATAGGAGTTCAGCAATAGGACATGTATGATCTGATCACTATTTGTTTAATACTCTTTAAGATGCCATATAGATAATAAATAAGGTGAAATGAGAAAGGTTTGACAGTTTTAAAAGTAAATGATTTTTCAGCCTACACAAAAACCCACATTTTCTTGTAGGTAGATCTATAGAAGGGGTCCTTGTTCATCTTACAACATCAATGCAGTTACTCACTTGGGTCAAATGGCAAGATTATAGAACGTCTGCAAACAAACTAAACTCAGTGTCTTAAAGAGACACCATCTCACATACGGAGAGATATCTAGTTTCACACTGAGGCAAGCTAAATTGCACAATTGAATGTGCCAAGGATCATTTGGCATGAGCAGTCTTTATATTTACAGAAACAATGGCCAATTGGAACAAGAGGGATACAGTCAATCCATTTGTTCAACCGGCTTAGTGGGTACACTTCTGATTTAGGCCTCATCTGTAGTTACCAGGAAACAAAATATAATCAATAAACATGATCTCTCATTTCAAATTACAGTTTCGCCTTCTGGATCAGATTTAGGCTTTCCCAATGGAGTAAATCCTTATGTGATTGAACCGGAGCCCACTTGTGACATTCCTAGCCTACCTGGCTCTGATATGATCCATGACTGCACATGAAATTAGAGCCCATTCTTACTTTTCTAAGAACAGAGCAGTAAACTTTGCTCCCCCCTATTGTAGTACATAATTGCATCACTATGCATTTATATTCTTTCTTATATTCTTATATCAAGGCTCTCAATTCTAACAAATTGATGTGCCTCTATTTTGCTCAGTTGGCTCACCGGCCTTTGCTTATGCAAGCCTCCGGATGAGTCCAACTAAGTGACACTTACTGAAGTGGCACTCCAAGGCAACAGGCAACAACCGTTAAAGATTGGCTGGCTGTCACCAACTCATGCGCTAGCACAGGACTACCAAAAACTGGACTCCCATATAAGAGCCAAGAAAGGCATCCTACTAATGTTAACGTCAGACCTGCAGCAATCAACAAGCTGCAAAAAAGCTGAAATCTGCTATGATCCAAAGTGGGAGAGGTTTTTGTGGTATGACAATATAGATCTTCAAATGCAAATCTCCAGCAGTATCAATCTCTAAAGGAAGTGGCGTAATTGCATTCTAGCACCGCTCTACAGAAGTGCCATCAATGCAGGTCCCAGCTTCCATCTCTACATGAAGGAACATCACGGATTCCCACCAGAAACCTCTTGCCTCCACAACTACTTCAGTCAACTCTTCAGAATATCCCACCAGCTGAGCATTGCCAAGCTAAGGGCAACAAACATGAGTTTCTACTATTTGGGCCGGAGCTTTGACCCCAATGCAACCTCAGCAAGCGCCTAAAAGGCAAGTAGTTTTCAGCCTCTGCCCAGTCCAGCACCCCTCACTCCAGACCCCCATAATCAGACCCAGACCACACAACACTTATTCTGCATAAAATAGAGGCCCAACCTCATATACAAGACACATTCAAACTGCTGAACACACACTCCAACTCATACTCATTAACACACATTCTGTAGGATTTCATGCTCCAGACATCACAGTCCTAATCGCTTACCACAATGCTGATGCACTCCAGCTCAGAAACAAGTCTCACTTGCATGTCCTACATGGCCTAGTTCCCACAAAGTACAGCAGCTGGCATTTATTTTTGACAACATAGGGAGGGTGGAGGCCTCACTGTTACCCATAAGTCATCCTGGTCCTGCAATCTAAGCAAGGAAGAGACATTCAGCTCAATTGAGCTCCTCACATGCCACTTTCCACTCTCCGCAATGCAGTCCACAACCTTCTATCTCATGCCAAGTTAATACTGATTTATAAGATGGTCTAACATTCAGCTGGTCTTTTAGCATTAATGTAAATGTGGCGGCAGGGTAGAAAACTGGGAAACTAACTCAATTTTCACCCTGAGCCAAGTGACTCTCACTCACCCTAGACACAGACTTTACCCTCAAGGAACACTCCACCAAGAAAACCAAATCAACCTGAGACTAGCACCCTCTACTTAAGAAAGTGAAACAGTTTTCTCCTTAAAGGTTTCCACAGCATGCTCATAAAGAGCGTGAAGAAATCATACAACATACAGTTTGAGAAAGGATGCTAAGGTAAGTCCTTGTTGCATCAGGACCACGTCCTAATGGGACACCCCTTCCAAGCCCACACCATCTTCAAAGTCAACAGCATTATCTACAAAGCCATCACTGCTAGTAAACCAGACCATCAGGTTGACATGTTCACCATCTCAAACGGTTCTTGGCAGAACCACAGTCAGGATACCAGACTGGAGACAGTGAAGTTAAAAAAAAAAATACAAAAAAGCCTTTTCGATCTATGCACAGAGGACCTGCAATGGCCATCCCTTATTTATTTATTTAATTTTTGAATTTGTAAGGCGCAACAGCTACCCAAAAATGGTTTCCCGGCGCCGAGATACAGCAAAAAATGTCAGGGGCGAAAGACTAGCTATTCTAGTTATTGTTCGAATAACCAGGTCTTAACATTCCTTCGAAATCTGACATAGTTCTCCTCTTTACAAATGAAAGGAGGGAGTGCGTTCCAGAGGGACGGGCCAAGGTAGGCAAACGATCTGCCTCCCATTCTTGCCAATTTAAATCTCGGAACACAAAAGTTGGAATGTGATTGTGAACGAAGACTACGCTTGGGAATGTAAGGATGGGCCAAAGCTAGAAGGTATTTAGGCGCCGTCCCTGCCTTGATTGTGAACATATATGTCAGGGCTTTAAAGCAAATTCTGCTTTCCACCCTGAGCCAGTGAAGTTCCCGGCGATAGCTTGAGACCCCGGAGTTTTTAGGAATTTTGCACAGTAAACGGACTGCAGCGTTCTGCACAAGTTGCAGTCGACTGACTACTGCTTTATTTGACCCGAGATACAGAATGTTACCATAGCCAAGTCGGGAAGTGATGAGGGCATTCACTACAGTCTTCTGAGTAGAAGAGGGCAGCATCCAGATAATTTTCCTCAACCATTTGATGATGGTGAGGCAAAGACCAACAACTTTATTGGCCTGTTTACTCATGGAAAGGGCACTATCCAAGATGAAACCCAGGTTGCGAACTTGCGTCACTGGGATGGGAAAAGCGGCTTATTTATCATGAAAGCCGCAACCCTGCTCCAATTGAGGAAATAGCAGAGACCCTCGCCTCTCTATCTAACACTACAACACAATGCCCACTTTCATTACCAGATCTCGGCTATAAGCAATGATAACTGTATTGTTACATTAAACTCTGTACAGCATGATGCTGCATTTCAACTATGCTGCTTTTAAAATTGCAATGTTTTACATCTTTTGGTTTTGTGTTATCCAAGGATGAAGAAAGACAAGCTCGTCTCTTCAGAATGTTAATATGGATGTGAACATATGTGTATACTTACAATGATATATTTAATTAACAAATGCATGCAACATGAGTGCCCCAATACATTTTGTCCCACTATTTAAAATTAAGTCTTTATATTTCTGTATGTCTTATTCCTACAGTTGTCAAAACCTATAAGGTGGCATCTACAAAGTGTCAGAAAATTAGAAACTAAAAACGAGTGACAAATATAACAACTTACTTGCAAATGAATTGCAAAACATTTTTGAACATTTTACAGACACAAAGTTTTCTTGAAAGAAATGGAGCTATATTCTAACATTTCTTGTGCAAATACTAGAAATGTTATGTACAGCTAGTGAAAAGATTTTACGATAACAAAAATGCCACGTTTAGTGAAAATGTCCAAAAGGTTTTTTTGCACTGAAATGATATTTGTTAAGTTTGTTTTTATTGAGTAATTAAAAATATACATTTTGTTTTTATTTCACCAATGTTTTGCTATACCTTAAAATCGGAATCTTTACAAAATAGGCAGGGATCATGATCAATGAGATGATTCTGTTTAGCATGATCGAGAAAGAAAACTAGCAAGAGTAGCTTCTTCAGTGTAAACTTTGATAAGGCATCTTCGTGACCTAAAATAAAGCAGGCACAATTGTCAAGTTCACACTTATGCAACAACCTTTCATAAACAGATTTACTTTCAAAAGAAAGAAACAGATACATACCATCTCTGTATAGGTGCGGAACAGTGGGGTGCCTATACTCTGCTGCAATGTCAGGATTCCAAAGCAAACGATTCAGGACAAACAACGCCAAGCCCATAACATCACTATTACTCTCCAAGGAAATGAGTTCGCCAAAAATGGTCTAATAAGATGTACAAATAGGAAATATTAAAACCAGTCAAAACTAACTTGCTTGCACAGCAGAGTCTTCAAAGTACCATTTGTGTATATATATGTAAATACAAAGTTCTAGATACAATACATTTCAAATTTAAACCACTACTGGACAAACCAATTATAATCATCAAAACTAGTTAAGATACCTAGAAGTGGGAAACTCTGGGTTACCACAAATATTAACTGGAAGCTTACAAATTACTATCTGGTTTGGACAGCTAGGTACTTCCTTTCCCGAATAAAATTATAGATGATCCCCACAATTAGGATATGCTAACTTAACAGCACTTCAATGCATACAACCACAGGTGTTTAGAAGGGTTCTTTTATTTCCAATTGGTCTCTTACTTGATCACACAGTAAAAAATAAAACTTCTTTATACCACAAAAGCATCGACTGAGGTCCAGGGTACAATCCACACATGTAAGTCTAAACAAATCAAAGAACAAGTTACTTACCTTTGGTAACAATGTATCTGGTAGAGACATATGTTAGTTGTAGATTCTTTACCTTAGAATTTCCCCCAGGCGTCAGTCTGGATCCGAAGATTTTTTCTTCAGCAGTACCCCTGCGCGTCATTCGGTGGAGTCGGTCGGCTCCACATCCATCGTCGGTGTCAGGATGACATCGCGGGACCTACATAGACGCCGCCTGTAAGAAAACGGCTCTGTATATACTGCACCAAAGTAAGGTTCAGTGTGCACAGAGTCCAGAGTCCCCAGAGGTATGACAGAGGCTAAAGTTAGATAAAACCTTACTCTCTAAAGTGGTAGCTTGGTCGAGCAGTAAGGCAGTATCAGAGGACAGTGTAAAGCATTTGTTGTACACACTCAGTCAGCAAATGGTCTCACACACTCAAGAACTGAACGCTAGGCCAATGGTTTTTAAATAAAAATATATAGTTTTATTTTAGAACCACAAGTAGGTATCAAAATATACTTTCTCAGAATGAGATGATTTAGTTAAATATTTTCAATAGGCAATAGACCTTTGAATTCAATAGTTACAGTTGTTGCAATAGGGAACACAATTCAAACATAATTATAACATTGAGCTCAATGGGACTTTTTAAATAAATGCAATTTCAGTTACTTTACGTATGATTTTCTTACTCAGGGTTGGATCCTGGATTCAACCCTGGTGCATTTCCTGTAAACAGTTGAAAGAAATCGTTTTTGTGACACAGGAGATTTTTAAGGAATATTTGAAAGTTTCAAAAATCGACACTTAGAAGAATTTCTGGCAAAAACCAGGCAAAGTTATCCTATGGAGGAAAATCAAGTTATCGGTAAGTACGGTTGTAGTTACTTTTCAGGGTCAGTGCTGGGCACCAAGATCCAGCACTGGGGTCTCTCCTGATAACAGGTGAGTAATTTTGTTTTAGTTGATCGGCTGATTTTTAATGAATATTTTAAAGTTTCAAAACTCGACAATTTCCAAGTGAAACCAGTCAATGTTACCCTATGGAAGAAAAGTGATTTATCAGCTTTTGGGTAAGTACTCGACTGGCAGAGTTAAGGTTCTGGGCATAGACTCAAGGGTCTCCCAGGGTCAGGTAGGTACAGTTGTTACACCCTCAGCGGCACAGGGGCAGTCGGGTGCAGAGAGAGTTAGGCCCAATGTTATCCTATGGCGGGCAGGGGGCCTTTGGTTGGTGGCTGCTAGCAGGCAGGCCACGCGGCTGTGGGAGCTGGGCTCCTGGTCACTTGCTCAGGGCAAGTGGGGAAGTAGATTAGGATAGATGTTGCACTGCCAGGGCACTCGGGCGGCTGGGTGCAGGGTGTTTTTGAGCAGTCAGGCACTCAATGGATTTCAATGGAGAAGCTCAGTGACGAACAAAGGCTGCAAGCTCGGGGACAAAGATTCTTCAGGTGCAACCACCACTTCGAGAGATAAGTTGGGGAGCTGTAGGTTAGGTAGGCACTGAGGAGCTAGGCACAGGGGGCCGCAAGGCGCTGGGGTGTCTTTTCACATCGGGGAAATCTTACCCTCAGATGGTCGCGGTTGGGGACGGGTCTCTGGTGTTGAAGCTGCAGGCGTCTTCAGGAGCGTCGAGGAGGGTCCTTAGGTGCTGGATTCGGGGTCACAGTAGCCGGGGGGACGTCCTCGTGGTTTTTGTCCACTCCGGCACAGGCCAGGCTTGGCGGGTGCAGAGTGTGCAGGAGTTGCGGTTCCTGGCTGGTGCCAGGGGTCCATTACTTGCTTTGAGCCTCCAGGGTTTTTGAGGTTGCTGACCACTGGAGACGCCAGGTTTTAGCAGGAGCAGGTTCGAGGGTCGACAGGCCTGTAGGGCTGGGGCCAAGTCAGTTGGTGTCTTACTCTTGTTAGCAGCTGCATGGTAGGTCTTCTTTCTTCTTGTTCTTGCTTGTTTCGGAATCGGGATCTGAGGAAGGAAGGTTCAGGGTGGCCCTAAATACTAAATTTAGGGGCGTTACAGGTAGGTAAAGGGCAGGGAGCAATGGGTCCCTTCCCTGGGGTGGGTACACCACCTATCCTGCCACTCCCCTGTGGGAGGGGGGCAGTAATCTAGTCCTGATTGGGCAGGGCTCCCCATCTTCAAGATGGCGAGAGCCCGGAGATGTGCTTCACCTCGCCTCCCCCACCTGAGGGGTGGGGTTGGCAGAGGCTGGCACACCCCCTTTCCTCACTTGGGGTTTCCCGCCAGATTGGGGGTCAGAACCGGTGGGGGCCAGTTGCTGAGTACAGCAAGTGGCCTGGAGATGCTCACAAAGGCGACATGCCTTTGAAGCTTCACCTGCCCATCCTGGGGGAGGAGACCTAGCACCTCGCGCAGGATGTGCATTGTTGCAGGCCCAGGAGAGCGGATGGCTCTCTACCCAGGGGTCCAGCAACATGCCTGCTGTGTGGCAGCCTAGGTAGCCCCTCAGACAGCACGTGGATTGTAGGTTAGGTTCAGGCCCTCTATCGTGCATCTTACATTAAATCCCACACTGGCATCAGTGCGGGTTTAATGTGCTGAGAAGTTTGATACCAAACTTCTCAGTCTTTAGTGCAGCCATCATGGTGTTGTGGAGTTCGTGATGACGACCTCCCAGCACCATATACTCTTAATGACAGCACTGCATTTACATTGCCCAGGAATGGATCTGGGTACTGTAGGGGCACAGGGCTCATGCACCTGTACCCACACCACTGGCATAGGGCACACAGCTAGCGGGGTGACTGAGGTATGCCAGGGCAGTGTGTGATGTGGGCATGGCACATAGGGATGTGTGCCATGTCGACTCTCTGTTTTGTTCTGCACCAAGACACTCAGCCTGCAAAGGCAGTGTGTGTGTGTCAGGGTACAGGGCCTCTAAGGGTGGCACAATACGTGCTGCAGCCCTTAGGGGCCTTCTCTGGTCACAAGGCCCTGGGTACCATTTACCAGAGGCTGACATGTGGCCAGAGATGCCAATTGGGTTTAGGCTTCATGCAGTTTTAGGGAAGGAACATAGGCCCTGGGTACCTGATTGGCAGGAGCCTAGGGCACACTCAGTCAAAGTACATCAGCAATTCAGCAAAACGTGGGGGCATACCATGCAAGAGATATGGCACTTTCTCACAATCACCTCTTGGAAGTATCAATAATTGATGGAAAGGATAAGTGCAAAGATCCCACGATGGAGATTGTGACGGCACCAGAAGCATTCAGAAATGTTATTGCTCGTACTATTAGTAAAGCTAGGGCAGAAGGAGCTCCTGGTCCTAACGGTCTTCCCCAGGACCTGTTTAAATCTGATGCAGACCTGTGGTCAGAACATTTGGCTCCCCTGTTTGCATACTGCAGGCTTAACCACAACTTCCGGAGTCCTGGATAGGCGCCATCATCCACCCTATGTATAAAAGTGGCAAGAGAGACGATCCTAAAAACTACAGAATGATCGCTCTCCTTGATGTCAAATCTAAATACTGCGCCAGTATTTTACTGGAAGAGATGTCAGCCTGGACTGAAAACACAAAGCGCCTCCCCTTTAACCAGACCAGTTTTGTGGCCAATGCAAGAACAACAAGCAACTTACTCGCATTTTCCGTTTTGATGGAAAAAGCGGCAGTCCAATGTAATCAAATTCACTTTCTACTTCGTTGACTTCAAAGAGGCCTTTGACCGTGTGCCACGGGGCAGTCTATGGCAAAAATTAGAGAGCTGGGGTATCCCTCCGGCTCTCTTAAAAGCCATAATCCAACTCCATTCAAATACCTGGATTACAATAAAGTTGGGAGAAAGCTCTCACGTCCAAAGGAAGATTCAAACTGCAAGTGGTGTCAAACAAGGTTGCGTGTTGGCTCCACTCCTTTTTAACCTGTTCATTTCAGACCTATCTCCCATACTGACAAGTGTTAACTCCCACCACCCTCAAATAGATGGAACCCGTATTAATAGCCTGTTATATGCTGATGACCTCTTGTTACTAAGTCACACAAAGGTAGGACTACAGAGATTACTCAATCAGCTGCTCCCTTATACAAAAAATAACTCCCTTGAATTGAATCTGTCAAAAACTATTTCTTTTGGTAAGCGGAAGCAGCAGAGAGGAGGGTGGTTTTTCAATAATAAAAATATTGAAACAGTATCCCATTACAAATGCATCCTGAACACCAGAGGCTCCTTTATAAAGCAGAAAGAGGCAGTAAGGGCTAAAGCACTGTCACTTGAGGTTGCCTCAGCGAAACTCTCGCAACAGCTACTTGGACCAAGCCTAACTCCACTGCTAAAGGTGATGAAGGCAAAGATTACCACCTCCCTATCATATGGGCATGAGATCACGATGGGCGCAATAAGTATTCCACTAAATAAATTAACTTGGTGCCCGCCAAGATCCTCATCCCCTGACCAAGTTAGACTTGAACTCGGCTTATTAGATCATCACGGCGTCGAGGCCAGCGCGTTTATCAAGCTCTGAAAGCTAGACTGTGGAATGAAATATCGACCAGCCGAACTAGCCAAAAATATCGGCGCCATCTGGACCATTCCCTGCAGTTACTCGTTGTCAAGGACTGCTGGGGAAGAAATCCATCTCAGCTGGCGTTAAAGTCGGTCATCAAGAGAAGTGTCCGGCTGTGGTCTTTTCATTCTGATAGAGCAAAATTGTCTAGAAGGAAACACGCCTACGCGGTTATTTCCGACTTTAAACTGGGGGTCGAATCATCTTATTTATCAAGCACGCTTGCACTTTTTTGGAAGCTAAAGTTTATGGCCCGGAGGATGGGAGAATGGCTTTTTTTAAAGCATCTACCTGAATGGCAGCGCCCTAGTGTTAGCATCAAATGTAGGGAGTGCGGCTAACACTCTGAAGTAATGGAGCATATAGCTTGCGCATGTCCTACATTGCTCAACGACAGAAGGACCTTATTGCGGGACGAATGTAATAAACTCTGAGTTCGTACATGCCAGTTACAATAGCGGCCATGAACTCAGAAAACACGAAGCTGAACATTTGGTTCACCAAATATGTTACCAGAGCGGCCAAAACACTTGGGAAAACAGGGTCGCAAATATCCCTCCCTCTGGCTGCACAGTCATGCCGCCCTTTGACCAATTTAGGAACACTTGATCATCCAGTGTTGGTCATCCGAACATTGGTTCTCGCCTAATATTAATCGCTCATACCTTCTTATATGACTCTTCAAAAATGTATGTCTAGCAGTCCCTTTCCAGATTTTAAAAGCGATGTCATGACTGTTTTGATAACCAAGGCTTCGAACATTATAAGCAGTTAATCAATTTTCGGACATTTTAATCAAAACCATTTTTTTAGTAAGATCATTGCACTTTCTGCGTATCAATTTATCTCTTTTAATACTTTGCCTTTTGTAGACATGAATTACACGTTTTTAAAATTTTTATGTTTTAAGTAATCAAACAAATTGGAATTTGTTCCCATTCTTTAGGCTGGCGGCATTGACAAGTGCATCCCAGTGGTCTTTTAATATTTCTTCTTTCCTTTTAGAGGTCGCTTGCTTGTACTTCTGCCTTAATTTAACAAGGGAGCGGCACCTCGGGCTGGTTGACAGGGCCTTGCGTAATTGTCGGTTAGCCTCCGAGCACTCACGGACAAACCATCTGGGTCCGTGTTGGGCAACAATAGGGGGTTTCGATAGTAGGGATTTGATGGCCTCACAAAGATTAATAAAAACACTAATTACCTCAGGGTAAAGATCCTGTGCTGATAGACAAGAGTTGATAAGGCTCAGATTGTCCTTTACCATTTTACAAAACAGGTCAGTATTATTAACGCCCCGCCAGACCAATCTTAAGTTGTCTTTAGAGGGTGATAGATTTCTAGCACCACATTCAGTATTAAAATTGCCCTGGGGGACAACCTCAGCACTGTTTTAATCGGATTGTGATCACCAAAGGTTGTGGCAATGACTTCGGCTTTCAATAAACAATCCTCTGGGGCAGGGGAAATAAAAACATGATCAATGGTGGAAGCACTACCTCTCCCTCTAAATGTCGGCTCACAGGGATTATTATCCGTTTTTACAGCAGCAATGTCCATAGCATTGACTAGATTGTGATTATTCAAGTGTTCCATTAACTCCTCACCCCAGTGACAAATTTGTCCTCTGCCACATGGCAATTTACTGGTCCTAATGCAGGGTAACTTAGCGTGAAATCACCTCCCAGACAAATACTAGCTATTTTATTAAGTGCATTACAATGCTGTAGGGTGGCGACAAATTAGAATAAATGTATAAAGTTTCCATTGGGTGTCAAGTGAAAGTCGTTGTTAAGGCAGTTAATTAGGTAAATAGAAACATACCTTTTATACAATAAGGCTTGGAATGTGTGGCTTTTGGTACATAAGGCCTTAACGCTACCTCCTGCAGCAATGTTTACCCAGATCAATAGCTCCCCCCCCCCCCTCCTGTGAAGACCCATTATAGGGGTTGGAGCAACAATATTGTAGCATTCCAATCCATCGATGTATAGCTCATGGGTCGCCCATGTCTCTTAAAACAGAAGGATGTCCTGCTGTCTCACCAGTTTTAGCCAGTCCAGTTAGTGTATTTTAGACTGTAGGCTCAGAATACTCAGACCTGGACTGGTGGATCAGGGTCATAAGTCTCAAATGCGGGTAGGGGAGATACAAATATGTGATCTGTACCATGAGACTCCAGGAGGAGACAATATCCAATCCTGGGTGTCCAGTTCAGACAAAGCAGAAACCTGTTGTGTAATATTGGCTCATTTATAGGACCAAGGCTCGATTTGTAAAAATAACCCAGCGGTAGTGAACAGATGTTCGTGCTGTTAGTTGTTGTGAGCTCTCAATAGGGTTCTTACCATGAATGGTCTACAAAAATTAATCATAATACAGTCTCCTTCTATGTTCTTAGGAGGCGCACCAACCTACCAGACTCTACGTACCATGATGATCTCATTCATGTCTGACACATTGAACCTCCTGTTCTTTGATAGCCAGTCTATGCATTTATTGCGCAGATGAACCCAGGTCTCCCTCTGGTCCCTCTTAAAAGTTGGTACACCTGCTAGCACCAACACATAAGGGCAAGCTGCCGGTGGTAAACTCAAAACATCTGAATTTGGCATAGAAAATTTCTGCTCAAGGTGTTGGATGCAATACTTCTAGGTTTGCCTGGTGTTAACTTTGATTGTCTACCCCCGATCTATTATTACAGCCTGGGGAACAATTACAGGGCACATTTGTAGCTGGCTCACCTAGAGGTGATAAACCATTACTGTTAGGGAAAAGGTTTGGTGCTACATTCGCCTTGGGTTGCAAACATTCCCCAATTTGTCTACATGTACTGCACATGCTGCCAGCTAGAAGGCCGGGGGAAAAAGAGATGGCAATAGCGATAGTGATCGGGGGTTGATTAGCAATAGGGGAGGTGCTAGGGATGGCAGTGGGCCCTTTCCCGGGACAGCCATAATTTGTACTGTTTCCAGTGGTTGGCTAAGCTTTTTCATGATTGTGTTCAAGTGATCCAAGCGTTCCAAAAGAGGTGTGAGATTTGTGATTAACACCTCCTTGATTCGCTTGGACACAGTATCAGTAACAATATTAACAAAGGCGTCCCCAAAACGCCCATAGTCAGACGCCACCTCAGTCTGTGTGCAGATGGAGTGGCACGACTTCCCATTTAGCGCTGCATCAGATATATCAGTGTTCGAAGATGACTGCATCCATGCAGACAAACGGGTGAGAGAAGAGCCGGTTCATGGGGGTGGTTTCCTTTTGGTGCAGACAGGCTTCCCACTCTTCTTCTTGCGTTTAGCAGCCGGGTTTCCCCGCAGTTGTTGGGGTGACGATATTTGACTGAGACTCGACTGTTTCACGCCCTCTTGGGCTCCCGCTAGCGAGCGAAAAATTATTAGTGCCAATCCTCTGGTACTGTGCGGAGCACGGTACAGTTACGGGTTCAGGTTCAAGTACGGGTCAATTGTGGCCCTTCTGAAATGAGGACTATTCAGTAAGCCCTCACCACCCAGGGACAATCGGCACTCCGTCAGTTCGATCTCACCTGAAACAATACTGACCCCCCCTTTCTAGCATGCTGTCAATGCTAGAGGTGATCGGGCGTGCAGACGATATCCCAGTACGTTTCCCCATTGTAAATGTTCCATGGTCAGTTCTTGGTAGATATGAAGGATTTAATAGTCACAATAGATTTATGCTGACAAACACTCACCACGTGCCTCTAGGCAGATGTGACTTGAAAGAGGGGTGGGCCAGCCCATCCTCCTCCGGGCGCAGACAGGCCCGCATGTGGCCCGGGTAAAGCCCAGGCACGCAGGCGCTGCGGGAGCCCTCAGGAGAATTTAAAGCACCTCCATGTGCGGTAGCGTTGGCTGCAGCGAGCCTGGGTTGCATAGTCCTGGCACCCGGTCCCCACAAGAAGGAAACAGGAAAGACGGGCGTCCCGCGTTGTGGGAGCCCTCAGCAGAATTTAAAGGTCCTCCAGGCGCGGTGCAGTGACGTTGGCGGCAGCGAGCCGCTATGGAGTCTGCGAGGTGTAGTCCTGGGCCCCGGTCCCCACAAGAAGGCAACAGGAAAGACGGGTGTCCTGCGCTGCGGGAGCCCTCAGCAGAATTTAAATCGCCTCCAGGCACGGTGCAGTGGCGTTGGCGGCAGCGAGCCGCTAGGGAGTCTGGGAGGCATAGGACTGGGCCCCGGTGCCCACAAGAAGGCAAGAGGAAAGACGGGCGTCCAAGTTAATCTAAATGAGGGACACCCAATTATTTTCCCCATGAACTTTAGATTACTCTCCAGTAACAAAACTTTGTCTGCAATCTTTCTATTACACAATAAGCAATACATCACAAAGAATGACAACTGAATTTTCAGTCTGTGCAAGCAGCACGCAAGAAAAGAGCAACAGGGAGTCTGAGGTTCACCATATGAACATCAGTCAAAATCTGTTCAAATCATTGAACAAAACATGGAGTACATGTAGTGAAGACAAACAAACCACACTCCTCAACCTATATGGGGTAATCCGGTTAAGATGTGATTAATCCTCCTGCACTTTCCGCAGGGTATTTGACAGAAGTAGGGTCATGCACAGGCCCCAGCATCAGCTGAACCTGCAGCCATCTCCCAAGGAACCACTCAGCGGGACATGTAGGACTTAAAATCAAGGATATGTACTGCTTGTCCATGGCAAATCAATTCACCTATGGAAACTCCAATCTGAAGTGTAGTTCTCACAAATGGCCCTTCAGTGAGAGACAACAGGGAACACCCTCACATTTACAGAGCCTGCCAGCACGACCACCATATGGAAAGTGCCCAGTCCCACAGAAGAATCACCTTCCAAAACAGGGTCTGGGGTCCCACGCTGCCCTGTTTGTTGATATAATGCACAGGGGTGGTGGTTCTCCCAGAGACTGCATGAAGAAATGCCTCATGGCAAAGTTGATAATCAACTCCTGCATATTTATGTGCGTATACGGATCCTTTGTGGACCGAGGCCCTTGCGTAACCATACCACCCAGAGGGGCACACAAGCCCAGTGAGAAGGCATCTGTGGCAAGAGTAGCCCTAGTTTGCAGATAGCTGAAGGGGTGACCCATCAAAAGATTAAACTGATCAATCTACTAGAACCAGTTGTGAAGCATAAAGAAGAAAATCTGCACCCGAGACTGGAACCACTGTATCTAAGCAGCACTGAAGGGCCCTCCTATGGAATCTTTCATAGGTCACCAACTAAATTTATGGGGCCATAAGACTAAGCAGACAAAAGAGCAGTAGAACAGTGTTCAGTTAGAAACCACAAAGTTATATCCTGATAACCTGCAAACCTCTGAGTGGTAGGAAAGGACTTCATGCAAGTCATATCCAAATTCAACCCCATGAAGATCAGCCTCTAAGATGGACAAAAGTTGAGCTTTATGACCACTGATAGTAAAGTTCACACTGTGGTGTCATCATCCACAGAAGGTATTCCTTGGCAAAGGAGCTCTCCTTTCACAAGTGTAGTCACTCAAATATTAAAATACACTGAAAACTGGATGCGTATTGAAGCCGCTACAAAAGTTAGCACCTTTGTTTAGAGGCATGGAGTAGACGTCAGTCTAAATAGAAGAACAGAGAAGTGATAGTGTTGGGGTCCCAACGTGAACCTCCGGTAACTTTTGAGAATGTGCATGTGCAGGATTCACAGATAGAAAGTCCTGAAGACCCAGGACACCAAACAATCCCCCTTTTGAAGGCCAGCAGAACTTGGCTGAAAAACAGCATCTTGAACCAAATCAACAAGTTAAGAAAGCAGAAACCCATGAGTCATAAATCTTTGTCATTCTTAGGGACTAAAAGGTAAAGGGAACAGACCCGACTAATCAACAGCTCCTAGAGCCACCACCTCTATGGCCCGCTCGTTCGGTTGTATGACATTACCACGTGTGGTTTTACTATGCACGTCTTTACATCATAGTCTTTACCACACATACCGTTAGCATGCTTTTACATTTGCAAACAATAAAAAATACACTTGCCATACAAACTGTTAGCATGCACACTGTCACCATGCATAAAATTTCTTCGGATGTGTTATACTATTTCTTTTAAGTGTTATTTAAACTTCCAATGTTGATTAGACCTCAAAATTTGAAAAACTATGTAAATCGAGTACTTGATCCCTGCGCTTTGATTGGTGACGCTAGCTTCCCAATCCCTCCCACCACCACACGCAGATGTACTTACTGAAAATGAAAAACAAACAACAACAAATGCGATATTCAAGGTCCTGGGGTCAGAATTAATGACAGGTTCGAATACTTATATTGTAATGTTACAGTTAGTCTCACTCTGGCATAACTTCAGTTCTTTTGTATGTCACATTAACAGCTCATTAACTAAAGATTGTTCAACATTTTTTTTCTTATTTAATAAGAGTGCGAAGATTCCGAGGGAAGTGCATTTATGTTTTTAATGTACTGAAATACTTATTCATGTTTTGTGTAACGTTTCAATTAATCATGCATAAAGTTTTATTATTGTTTGTGCAAGGGTTTCTCCAAGTGAGTGTTCGGAGGTTAATACCGGTACTGTGAAATTAATGTACTGATGTAAAGAGAGTAACCAAACTTCAAGAAGACACGCAGACTCCAGGATTAACCTTTAACCATCACCTACATGAGGCTTGCCAGAAACCCAAAATCAACTCATACAAAACGCTTGCACTTCTAGTTCTAAGAACCGTCACCTTTTGCATGCACACAACTCTTTCTTTTGGCGCAGGAGGGAAAACAACAAAAGGAAAGCGGTTTTTAAATTTATTAAACGTCAGTGGCTGGATGTGCGTGGTAAAAACTTGCATTGTAGAGACATGCGTAGAAACAGTAATTCCGGTGTAAGACAAGCATTTGCAATGCAATCGGTCTCGCCTTTGGGACCTTATATGTTTTAGTTATGCAGCACATTAGCCTGGGTGCTGAAACATCTACTGTTCTTTAACATCATGGAGGGAAAATAAGCACCAAACTGCATGACACGCCAGGTATGGGAACACATGGAGAGAAATATTGCCTTACAGCAGGAAATGGTATAGTCCAAAGCTCCGTTTTTAATATAAAATCAGTGCCTTCAGTGGTCATATCGCTGAATATACAAGATTTGAAAAAAATATTATTGTCTATGGGTGCTCGTGGAAGACAATTTCTTTGTACTGGAATCTAGCGAATGCTAAAGTGATTCTGGTATTTTACTGACCTCTGCTGGTCGTTTTTTTTTTTAATCAAGACAGTTAAATAGAGGCAGTTGAACAGAAAAAAGTCCCTAAGCGGAAGCAGGCAAGTCCTAGGGCTGACCTCCAGAGCTCACAAAGTACATACAAGCATTTGCAATGCAATAGGCATCGCATTAATAAACTTTAAGCTAATGCCGTTGCAAATACGAATGTTAGTTATTTCATTTTTTGGGTTAAAAAATAGCCCAACAGTACTAAAAGATATTCCACGAAGCAAGGAAAAGATGCAGTACCACAGTCTGTTACTAGGTGTCCCTGTGGAGTTATAAAGGGACCTCTATTAGCCACATAAGATACTGCGCCCTTAATGCAATTATAAAGAGAAAGATTGCAGCTCAGCATGGAAGTGATATATATGTTAGGTTTAGTTTTAAAAATGCACCACTGTTTATTTGAATGGGGCCTTTTTAAAATGCAAGTTAGCAAAAATCTCACTTCCATTAAAAAACAAATGGAAATGTATGTTCAGCTGAAATTTGTCTATTTATAATTGCATTAAGGGTGCAGTATCTTATCTGGCTAATACAGGTCCCTTTACAACTCCACAGGGACACCTAGTAACAGCCTCTGGTACTGCACCCTTTCCTTGCATAGTGGAATTTTTTATTTATTACTTATGCTACTGCTGGGATATTTTTTAATACCAAAATGAAACATCATTTGCAACGCCAATAGCTCAAAGTTTCACTAATGCGAGACCAAGTGCATTGAAAATGCTTTTTAAAAATGTTTTTATTGATTTTCCTTCAAACAGAGAGAAAGTCAGGGCAGGCATGCCCTGATAAACATAGGCATCATATCAGCAGTACTTAATAATCGCAGGGCCACTCAGGCAGCTGCTGTGAGAAAGTGCCATCTTTCTTGTATGGTATGCCCCCCCCTTTTTGCTGAATTGCTGAATGTACTTTGACTGAGTGTTCCCTGGACTCCTGCCAATCAGGTGCCCAGGGCCTATGTCCCTTCCCTAAACAAAAACCTCATAACCAAATTGGCAAACCCTGGCCACGTCAGCCCCTGGCAAATGGTACCCAGGGTCTTGTTACCAGGGAAGGCCTCTAAGGGCTGCAGCACCCATTGTGCCACCCTTAGAGGCCCTGTAACCTAACACACACATACTGCCCTTGCAGGCTGAGTGTCTGGGTACAAGAAAAAATGAAGTCGACATGGCACACATCCCTGTGTCAAGAGTTGCACTATCCCATCCAGGGTGGTGTCCCTCTATGCGCACAGCATTATGGGGTAACGAAGTTACCAATATTCGTTCTGGTTAAACCAAAGTTCATTTATTCATGATTGAAAATTTGAAATTCATTATTCCGTGTAATAAATTCTCACATGTTGAGTCAACAAAGGTACTGATGGATATCATCTATGCATTTCGGGTAAAACCCTTCATCAGGAGGAATCCTGTAAACAAAAACAGGAGATAAAGTTGCATGTCCCCTCGTGGAATTTATCTTCCACTAATAAATTAAAACGTTAACAAAGTTAAAGTTAAATGTGTGAAAACATGTGTCATCCAAGATATCAGGCTTCAAAAAGTGCGCAAAGAAATAAATAACGCTGTTGAAAAGAACTACACAAGCGTGTTGAAAATCACACCCGAGCTATCCGGTGTTTTTTGAAAATTTACCGCGTGTGTCTCGTGCTACAAAACAGATACGGTGATAACGGCGTGTGAAGGAGATGTTGTATAAAATACGCATGCTGAGATCAGGTAAAATGGTCCAACAAGTGTACAAAGTAAGAACATGCAGTGTTAACGAGATAAACCATAAAGTAAAACCACACACCGAGAGTCAGTTAAGATCGTGAAAGTTACCTCAGTTCACCCGTTCAAATGAGCATGTCCAAACTGCTCTGGTCCGAAGAACCGTTATTGGGCGTGTAACCATGTTAAGTATGTGAATAGTGAACAGAGAAAGAAGACTCTGGTAGTGGCGGCCATCTTGGAATGGTCAAAACATGACAAAGATCACTAAATAAAGACTCGAAAAAAATAACTCGAAAAAAATAACTCGAAAGAAAATCGAGTTAGTACAAAGTAACCTGGGTGAAATGAAAATTAAAATGATAAGATGTGGACACCAAAGCTGAAAAAAACAATGTGTGAAAGAGTGAAAATAAAGTTTTGAAAAATCAAAACAAAACTAACATGAAAAAACGTAGAAAAAACATGGATGGAAGATAGATGTGAACAGAAAGGTTGAAGGAAAACAATGACATTTTAGATGTAATAATGTCCAATAATTAGGATGTGTGAGCTTTAGGGCATTCTTACTGGCATCAATACAAAGTCAAATAAAGCAACTCAGTTCGAGACGATCGTTCAGTCCAAGGGGTACCATGGAATTCATTTTGTAAATCCAAAAGGTCTCTCTTTGAATCAGGAATTTTCTATTGTCACATCCTTCCCTTAGCGGGACTGTTTCACACACTAGGAAACGTAATTGACTGACGTTGTGTTTGTGTTCATTAAAGTGTACAGCTACTGTCGAATTGGGATTGTTGTTGCGGATGTTACTTTTGTGTTCATTTAATCGGGTTTTCATTTTCCTTTCGGTTTTGCCAATGTAAGGCAAGCCGCAAGGGCACTTCAACATGTAAACAACGTTTTTGGAATCACAGGTTGCAGAAACGAAAAGTTTTATGTTGTGACCTTTAGTTGGATGTTGTATGTTCGTGCCTGTAATGATGTTATTACAATTCCCGCAATTGTGACAAGGTATGGTACCCTTGTATTCGGAAAAAGGCTGTGAGGAGCTTGTTGATTTTAATACCTCCATGAAATTTCTGCTCCTTTCGTAGGCAAACAATGGTTGCTGCGAAAAGATCTGATTGAAGTCAGATTCCATTTGTAGTAGAGGCCAATGTTTGAGAATGGATTTCCTGATGTTAAAACTTTCTGTTGAGAATTTTGTGACCATAACTATTCTCGTAGCCGTGTTTGAGTCTGTTGGATGTTTTTCCAACACCATCAATGACAGACTCAAGTTCACTTTCACCATCAGTGAAACAGACATAAATTTCCTAGATGTTCACATTTACATCGTGGATCATCACATTCAAACTACACTCTTCAGGAAAGACACAGACAGAAACAATCTGCTACACTATTCGAGTTTTCATCAACCTTCTCTAAAACGACACTTACCTTTTTCCCAATTTCTCAGGATAAAGAGAATCATCTCTGAACCACAACAACTAACTCAACAAACTTTGGAAATGGAACAACGCTTTGCAAAACGAGGTTATCCATTACAAATATTGTCAACAGCCATCGACAAATCATCCAACAAACAAAGGGGAACGTTGTTGGAAAAACATCCAACAGACTCAAACACGGCTACGAGAATAGTTATGGTCACAAAATTCTCAACAGAAAGTTTTAACATCAGGAAATCCATTCTCAAACATTGGCCTCTACTACAAATGGAATCTGACTTCAATCAGATCTTTTCGCAGCAACCATTGTTTGCCTACGAAAGGAGCAGAAATTTCATGGAGGTATTAAAATCAACAAGCTCCTCACAGCCTTTTTCCGAATACAAGGGTACCATACCTTGTCACAATTGCGGGAATTGTAATAACATCATTACAGGCACGAACATACAACATCCAACTAAAGGTCACAACATAAAACTTTTCGTTTCTGCAACCTGTGATTCCAAAAACGTTGTTTACATGTTGAAGTGCCCTTGCGGCTTGCCTTACATTGGCAAAACCGAAAGGAAAATGAAAACCCGATTAAATGAACACAAAAGTAACATCCGCAACAACAATCCCAATTCGACAGTAGCTGTACACTTTAATGAACACAAACACAACGTCAGTCAATTACGTTTCCTAGTGTGTGAAACAGTCCCGCTAAGGGAAGGATGTGACAATAGAAAATTCCTGATTCAAAGAGAGACCTTTTGGATTTACAAAATGAATTCCATGGTACCCCTTGGACTGAACGATCGTCTCGAACTGAGTTGCTTTATTTGACTTTGTATTGATGCCAGTAAGAATGCCCTAAAGCTCACACATCCTAATTATTGGACATTATTACATCTAAAATGTCATTGTTTTCCTTCAACCTTTCTGTTCACATCTATCTTCCATCCATGTTTTTTCTACGTTTTTTCATGTTCGTTTTGTTTTGATTTTTCAAAACTTTATTTTCACTCTTTCACACATTGTTTTTTTCAGCTTTGGTGTCCACATCTTATCATTTTAATTTTCATTTCACCCAGGTTACTTTGTACTAACTCGATTTTCTTTCGAGTTATTTTTTTCGAGTTATTTTTTTCGAGTCTTTATTTAGTGATCTTTGTCATGTTTTGACCATTCCAAGATGGCCGCCACTACCAGAGTCTTCTTTCTCTGTTCACTATTCACATACTTAACATGGTTACACGCCCAATAACGGTTCTTCGGACCAGAGCAGTTTGGACATGCTCATTTGAACGGGTGAACTGAGGTAACTTTCACGATCTTAACTGACTCTCGGTGTGTGGTTTTACTTTATGGTTTATCTCGTTAACACTGCATGTTCTTACTTTGTACACTTGTTGGACCATTTTACCTGATCTCAGCATGCGTATTTTATACAACATCTCCTTCACACGCCGTTATCACCGTATCTGTTTTGTAGCACGAGACACACGCGGTAAATTTTCAAAAAACACCGGATAGCTCGGGTGTGATTTTCAACACGCTTGTGTAGTTCTTTTCAACAGCGTTATTTATTTCTTTGCGCACTTTTTGAAGCCTGATATCTTGGATGACACATGTTTTCACACATTTAACTTTGTTAACGTTTTAATTTATTAGTGGAAGATAAATTCCACGAGGGGACATGCAACTTTATCTCCTGTTTTTGTTTACAGGATTCCTCCTGATGAAGGGTTTTACCCGAAATGCATAGAGGATATCCATCAGTACCTTTGTTGACTCAACATGTGAGAATTTATTACACGGAATGAATTTCAAATTTTCAATCATGAATAAATGAACTTTGGTTTAACCAGAACGAATATTGGTAACTTCGTTACCCCATAATGCTGTGCGCATAGAGGGACACCACCCTGGATGGGATAGTGCAACTCTTGTCATTTCTTCGACCTTGGTTTAGGGGTCGCTCCTCCAGCTGCACGCCGCTACTTGTTTAAATTCAATATACTCAGAGATTAAAAGGGAGTGCGCGATATCTCAACACTTGTCTTTACACATCCCTGTGTGCCATGCCCACCACCTACACTGCCCTGGCATACATCAGCCACCCCTCAAGCTGGGTGCCCTATGCCAGTGGTGTGGGCACAGGAGCATGAGCCCTGTGCCCCTACAGTACCCAGGTCCATTCCTGGGCCCTGTAAGTGCAGTGCTGCCATTTAAGAGTACATGGTGCTGAGAGCTCGTCAAACGCGAACTCCACAGTACCATAATGGCAACACTGAAGTCTGAGAAGTTTGGTATCAAATTTCTCAGCACATTAAACCCGCACTGATGCCAGTATGGGATTTAATGTACCAAGCACCACAGCTGAAACCTAACCTACAATCCACGTCTGGTCTGAGAGGCTGCCACACAGCAGACATGTTGCTGGAGCCCTGGGTAGGAGAGCCCCTGCTCTCCTGGGCCTGCAACAATGCACATCCTGGGCGAGGTGCTAGGTCTCCTCCCCCAGGATGGACAGGGGGAAGCTTCAAATGCATGCCGCCTCTGTGAGCTTCCCCAGGCCACGTGCAACCCCATTCTGGCGGGAAGCATGGACGGAAACCCCAAATAAGGACAGGGGATGTGCCAACCTGCCAACCCCACCCCTCAGGTGGGGGAGGCGGGGTGAAGCACATCTCCGGGCGCTCGCCATCTTGAAGATGGGAGGCCCTACCCAATCAGGACTAGGCTACTGCCCCCCTCCCACAGGAGAGTGGCAGAATAGGGGGGTGTACCCACCCCAGGACAGGGACCCATTGGTCCCTGCCCTCTACCTACCTGTAACGCCTCTAAATCTAGTATTTAGGGGCACCCTGAACCTTCATTCCCCAGATTCCAAAATACAAAGAAGGGCAAGAAGAAAGAAGACCTGCCGTGCAGCTGCTAAGAAGAGGAAGACACCAACTGCTTTGGCCCCAGCCCTGCCGGCCTGTCGACCCTCGCACCTGCTACAACCCGGCACCGCTTGTGGCTAGCAACCTCACAAACCCCGGAGGACCTGGTTACCTTTTGGCTCTAAGCACCTGGGACTCCCAGGAGCAGAGGCTCTGCTCAAACTCAGCATCTAATCCCGGGCATCAGCCCGGAACCGCGAACCCTGCACACTCTACACCCGCCAAGCCTGGCCTGTGCCGGAGTGAACAAAGACCACGAGGACGACCCCCCGGCGACTGTGACCCAGAGTCCGGCACCCAAGGACTTCCCTCGACGCTCCTAACAATGCCTGCAACCTCAGAACCATGTACCCCCCCCCAACCGCGATCAACCGAGGTTAAGATTTCCCGACACCAAAAGCCACTTCGGCACCCGGCACCCTGCGGCCCCCCCCTGTGCCCAACTCCTGGGTACCTACCTATCCTCCAACTTCCCAACTTACCTCTCGAAGTGGTGGTGGCACCTGAAGAATCTTCGTCCCCGAGCTTGCAGTCTTTTTCCAAACCGGTTCTTTCCCATTGAAATCAATTGAGCGCCCGAAGGCTCAAAAGCACCCTGCACCCAGCCGCCCGAGTGGCCCTGGTACTGTAACCTCTGCACCTATCCACTTCCCCATTTGCCCTGAGCAAGTGACCAGGAGCCCAGCTCCCACAGCCGCGTGGCCTGCTAGTCAGCAGCCACCAACCAAGGCCCCCCTGCCTCCCATAGGATAACATCGGGCCTAACTCACTCTGCACCCGGCTGCCCCAGCGCTGCGGAGGGTGTAACAACTGTACCTACCTGACCCTGGGAGAACCCAGAGTCTGTGTCCAGAACCTTAACTCTGCCAGTCGACTACTTACCCAAAAGCCGATAACTCAATTTTCTCCATAGGGTAACATTGACTGGTTTCTTCTGAAATTTCTACTAAGTGTGGAGTTTCTAAAACTTAAAATATTCACCAAAAATCAGCCGAGTAACGAAAACGAAAATACTCACCTGCTTTAAGGAGAGATCCCAGTGCTGGATCTTGGTGCCCAGCACTGACCCTGAAAAATATTCACAACCGTACCTACTAGTAACCCAATTTTCTTCAATAGGAAACCATTGACTGTTTTTCTGTGAAATTTCTTCGAAGTGTCAATTTTTGCAAACTTGAAATATTCTTTAAAAATCGTGCTAACTGTGAAAACGTATTTACTTACCTGTTTTAGGTAGAGGTCCCAGTACTGAGTCTAGGCACCCAGTACTGGATTACAAAAGTAACAAGAACATACTATACCTGCAACTTGAAATTTCTTCCATAGGGAATCATTGACTGTTTTCTATGAAATTTCTTCTATCAACTTTTAAAATAGCAAAATATTTCCTAAAAATCACAACAGTAACTAAGTCGACTTTTATCACTTGTTTCTAAGAACTGTGCCAGGATTGAGTCTAGGATCCAGTCTGGTAGTTACAAAAGTAATCCTGAATGTAATCTATTGCAAATAACTTAAAACTTCCATTGAACTCAATGTATTATTGTGTTTAAAATTGTGTTGCCTATTGCAACAACCTGTAACCGGTATTTACAAAAGCCAATTGCATATTGCAAAAGTATTTACCTAAAGCATCTCATTCCGAGAAAGTATATTTTAATACCTATTGTTGGTTCTAAAATAAAACAAACATTTTTTTTATATAAACCATTGGCCTAGAGTTCAGTTATTGAGTGCGTGAGACCATTTTCTGACTGAGTGTGTGCAACAAATGCTTTACACTGTCCTCTGACACTGCCTTACTGCTGGACCAAGCTACCACTTTAGAGAGTAAGGTTATATCTAACTTTAGCCTCTGCCAAGCCTCTGGGGACTGTAAACTCTGTACACACTGTACCTATTTGGGAACAGTATATACAGAGCCACTTTCTCACAACTGCATCTTGCTGCAATGGTTCCTGCACACGGCGCAGAATGCTGCCCATTGACTCGAAACTCGGATTAAGCCTGACGCACTGCTGCCAAAGACTTTGTCCGTCTTGAGATGCTGAGCAAACCAAAAGAGAGCAGACATGAGCACAAGTGCCAAGAAGCTCCTCTGTAGTCCTCACCCTAGACACGAGTCGGGCTGTCCAAGATCAAACAGCATGTGCAGAGGAGTCGAGCGGTGATCATGCCTGGCTATCACCTCCCTTCCTGTGTGTCAATCTGTGCTTGCTTTCTTCACTTTATTGAGGCCCCCAACACACCCTTTTCTCAGCAGCCACTGGCAGCAGTCCTGGTAGGCATGTGAGCAGGCCCCTTACCCCCTCATTGACCATGGTAGCAGCAAGAAGAGTTCCAAGTCTAACTTGCGGGTCTCTAGTCCTACTGAACGGAGGCCCAAAGCCCGGCTGTCTTGTGCTAGAGCCAAATCTAGTCTTGTGTGGTCCGTGTGTCTCCACTCTTTACCAGCGCACACACATTTCACACCAGTCTGCTGCCCTCAGTAGTAAGATCGGTCCTCCAGTGGAAGTGGAGCAGCTGACCTACTGTCACACGTACCTTTTAATCACCAGACGTTCAAGTTTCAAAATATCAATAATTCCAAACCGGGAGGCAAATCGTGGTTTTCCAGTCCTATTGCCCTTTACCATAAACAACAAGACTTTCACAGCAGTAGAGCTGTGTTTAAAGAGTGTTTTAGTGTAATTTACCAACAGATCACTATGAGCTGGTGAGTGCATACAGCGCATACAAAACTGTTTTTGGCAGGAGGATTTTGATTATCTATGGCTTTCAAATAATTATATCAGTGGAGAATTCACGATGAACTAGTAATCACAATCATGTACATTCTGTGCAACATATGTCCCAGTGTTGCAAATGTATTGAATTATGTAATTTGTATTGCTTGGTTCCTATCTTAAGGAATTATTAAACTGTTCTTTTTATACATAATAATAATCTTGTCTGCACATTCTATGTTTAAGTTGGACACCTAGTAACAACCTGTGGCACTGCAGCCTTTCCTTAAGAACTGATATTTAATTTCCACTAGCAAGTGGCATTAGGAAGAAGCGCAAGCATTTTTCTTCACTAAGCGGAATTTGGGGAAAAAATTCTTACTGTAAAAACTACAAAAGATGATTGCAAATGCTCCAACTCGTTCCTAAAAACACTTGGTAATGGAAACTAAATATTACTTAAAGAAAGGGTGCAGTACCACAGGTTGTTACTAGGTGTCCCTAGTAACTACCTGTGTTACTGCATCTTTTTCTTAAGACCGGATATTTCAATCCCATTACCCAGTGGCTTTAGAAAGAAGCGCAATACTGTCTTCCTTCATTAAGTGGTTTTTCTTTTTCCTAATCCTAAGGGTTACAAATGCCAAAATAAAATGCAGGCAAATGCTTGCACTCTTTCCTAAAGCCATTGGTAATGGAATTTAAATATTAGGGCTTAAGAAAAGGGCGCAGTACCATGGACATCTAGTAACAGCCTGTGGTACTGCACCCTTTCATTAAGCACTAATTTAGGCATCCCATTATCCAGTGGCTTTTTAGAAGAAGCACAAGCATTTCTTCCTTTATTAAGTTGAATTTTTTTCTTATCGCAAGTGCTCGTTCCTAAAGCCACTGCGTAATGGAATTACTATATCAGTGTATAAGTGAAGGGTGCAGTCCCACAGGTCGTTACTAGGTGTCCCAGGTGGTACGGTGTCCTTTTCTTAAGCGCTAATATTTAAATTCCATTACCCAGTGGTTTATTAAAGAGTTCAACATTTTTCAACATTTTATTTTTAGGCTTTTATAGCCTTTGCAGTAAGCAGTCAATGTTCGAAAAGCAAAAAAGTAGATATTAAAGGCTTTCTGCCACCTTTTTAAAAGGCATTGCTGACATTAATGTAAAGGTGATGGTGACTGCCAGAGTTGTGCCATAATTGTGTGCTTTAAAGTGCCTGGCAAGGAGCGATGTGGCAAGCATTGTTGTGTTAGGCGATAGGATCATGCACACACTTTTTGCTTATAGTACTTGCTTATGAACAGCACAAACGGCGGTGGGGGGCGAGAAGTCTGTGGGATGGGGAGGGACAGGAAAGAAAATAGTGTTCAGAGTTTGTCGTGTTAGGCGATAGTATCATGCACGCACTTTTTGCTTATAGTACTTGCTTATGAACAGCACAAACAGGGGTGGGGGGCAAGGGAAGAAAATAGTGTTCGGAGTAAAGGGGCCAGTAACCATAGAAGGATACAAATGAGGACATGGCTGTCATGAAGAGGGACTAACAAGCCTAAAACCAATCAGAAGGCTGAATTTAGGACCTAAGGCAATGAAAAAGATGGGGGAGAGTGGAAGGAGCTTCTACAAAGCTTCCACACTATACTGAATACTGCATGCCTTGCAAAGAGAGCAGCGCATGCGCTGCAACGCTAGGCTCGACCTAAAAATGTGTGGTATTTGCAGGTCGTAGTAAAAACTTGCTGGTAAAGGCTGTTTTCCCACTTATTCAGCAAGGCAAGGACTTCAGCCTCCAACATCTTGGCATTTGCTGGAGAGCTCATGCTGGTGGATGAGCCAAGGATGACTATCCCTTTTCTCCAAATAGACACATGCCATAGAAAAGCTTGCCCATGAATGAAGCTTGGATAGCACCAGAGAAGCCCCTGGAAAGTATCCAAGCATGCCTGCATAGCCTGACAGCCGAGCCAGATGATCAAGTCACAATTCAAGATCAGTTTAAAAACATCTTAACAGTAAATGACCAGATCTGTAAAAAAGCTTTTACATGTGGCACATCAAGCTGATCACTGAGTGTTTGGTCCAGAAGGGACAGTTTGCTGCCCAATACCTCAACAATCACATCTCCTTCCATACCCCCCAAGAGAAACCTCCGCTCAGCCGACTTCTCACCAGGCCACCGTCTCACGCTTCGACAGGACCAGTGTCTGTGGAAATTCCTTCTCCTACCTCGCAGCCAAGATCTGGAAGACCTTCCCCTTCACCTCCAGCGAAGCCGGACACTGCACCAATTCAAGAAGGACCTCAAGACCTGACTCTACAAAAGACCCTATGGAGCTGCTCAAACCCACCCCTCAGCGCCTTGAGACCCTAACGGATAAGTAGTGGGCTATACAAAACACTGACATTCCTTTCTCTTGTCTGTCAAGGAAAGGATCTTCCAGTTTTTTGGAAGCATTTCTCCCCAGGATATGGGTGTAGAAGTATTCAGAAGGGATACAATATTTCCTCACATCTTTTTTTTTGGGGGGGGGGGGGGGGGGGGGGGGGTTCGGGGGGTGAGAGTGGCCTGTACTTGGGAAGAGTTTGGGGGAGAGTGGCGGCATTCCAGATTTACCAAGAAAAAATTATTCTTGGACATTCTCTCATAAGAGAATAAGGGCGATCCTAGAGACAGACAGCTGCAGCCACCTGTTAAAAAAAAAAATCCAACAAACAAATGGCAACTGAATACTTGTCTGTGGAGAGCTATCTGGAGCACCATGGAAGAACTTGTTGAAAGTGGACACTTAACCTCTCTGAAGGACTGGAACAAGATGCCAAGCTCAACACCCCAAAAAAAAAAAGAAAACACACACACACAACACGGTCTAGGTGGTTCACTTTCCTAACGTATCCAGTTTGAAGCTTTTTACTGCAAAGTTATATGCTTTCTTGATTCTACCATAAAGAGGTGCCATGGCCGAGTACAGCTTTCATATCTGCCCCCTGAATATTTGATGCTTCCAGAAAGGTTTTAAGACACTTGACCTGAAAAAACTGCACAACTATACTCAACCTCACTATTGTTGATCGGCTACTAAGCAGGTCTCAACCCTGGTCATCTTAAAAACATGACTTGTGTGAACTAACAGTTTGCCTCCATCATTGCTCCTTCACTAATCAGTTTTGAGGACTGCCTTTGTCACAGTAAAGCACAGCACATTGAATCTCATTAGATTTGGCTTTTTGGTTCCTAGGGGAATCTTACTGATATTTTAACAACTCCTAATCCATACATCCAGTTTCTTAATTTTGGTCTCATTTTAATTATTCTTTTACTAACGAAATGTATTTGGGATTTCAACATGTGTATTTTCCAACTATGTTTTTCCTCTTGGTGTTTATGTATCACATACAATTTCTGAGGAAGGCTTTGCTGCTTATGCAAGCTAACTAAGGTAAGCCGGGGTTCCTGACAAAAACCTGCTGCCTTCTTACAAAACAGATTGGCTCAACTTTGGGGAAGCTCGGT
This sequence comes from Triturus cristatus, assembly GCF_964204655.1. Classification (NCBI taxonomy): domain Eukaryota; kingdom Metazoa; phylum Chordata; class Amphibia; order Caudata; family Salamandridae; genus Triturus; species Triturus cristatus. The sequence goes on along the minus strand of NC_140586.1, from coordinate 380,598,559 downwards.
CGCAGTTCACATTAAGACAGATGCCTTTCTCACACGATTTAACAAAAATGTGCCCTATATCCATGATGAAGATAAATATCTAATTTCGACAGAGCTCCTTATTGAGCAGAAAACAATGAACCCATCACAATAATCATGCCTAAAGAACAATTTAATTACCTTTAACGTTCTTTCTTTTAGATACTCTACCTAATTGCAGATTCTTTATCGTGTGAATACTCCAGGCACCAGACTGGATCTGGATATTTTTACCTCATCAATTCACTAACGTCGAAATTTGGCATTATGGAGCTCCACGGCTTCCTTTCGGCCCTGTTGGGGTCACAATACAACTACCATGTCTGTGCACAACATCTGTTTCTTCTGATATCTGTCCGCATAATGAGGAACAGAGTCTTCAACATGAGCAACCACCAAGAGTAAACTATGCATTGGCTCGAAAGGAGTGCACATCATGAATGTGAACTGGATTGAGGTCCCACTAGGGCGTCACAAAGGGTTTCAGCGGGAATATATGGGTTAGCCCTTTTAAAAACACATCAAAACAAGTGATTAATGTCTATAACTATTCAAGCTGCCACTGTTCTGAGTTTCTCTTTTTGACCCGTTTGTGATTAATTTGTTCTCAATGTCTAAGATGCTTGGGTGGCTCACACTGGCATGTATGGCTAGGGGCTGGTATGTGGTGGCTGCTGCCCCTCTTTAAGAGACGACACTGGAACTGCTGAGGCACATGCACCCGACTCCCGGGCAGGTTGCAGTTGGTACATTTCTTGACTGTGGGGCTGTCTAGCTGGCTAGGCCAAACACGGATCAGTGACTCGCATGTGTTTATATACTTCTGTGTGTAATGTATCCTGCCGCACCATGTATTCTTTATTCATTATACCTTTTGAAAAAAGCAATAAAAACAGATTTGCAAAAAAAAAACAAGTGATTAAAACAGAGATGGCTGACCAGACAATTGTAAAAACAGTCAGTAAGGCCGACAAAAAAGCTTTAACTGTAGCCACAGCAAGGCCCTGCTAGGGTAATAATAAAAAGAACATTAGGACAGACAACTGGGTTTTAAGGGTTGCATCTGTCGGGAAGGACATCAGAGAACAAACTTCTCCCAGCGTCCCATACAGTTTTGGTTGAGGGTCCCCTAGCTATCAACATGATATTTACTACTTCAGGGGCAAGATCAGAGGGCCATCAACTGACGCCTCCCAATCTTCACGCATGGATGTGTAAGTTTTGCAAGCTCACATTGCCCTGCTGTTGTGACTAGAGACCCCCCACTAAGAAGCAACCAAATCTGAGGAGATACACATGGTCAGAAGTTTTGGGTACCACACCCCGCTCACCCAATCCTGTGCCACTAGGATGATTTGGCCCTGACCATGCCTGATCTTCAGAACTTTGGGCAGGAGAGATAGAGTCAGGAAGGCATACAGTCCTGATCTCTAATCCAACCAAAAGGCATCCCTGAGCGAGAGCTGCCTTGAGGACTCCAACGCACAAAAGCTTTGACACCGAGCTCTCTCGGTGGTGGGAAAAATATTGAGCTAGGGTTCCCTCCAATCTCAGAAAGACGCCCTGTGTCACCTCTGAGTGCAGTCACCATATGTGATCGCTTAGGCAAGGCTTGCTAAAGGCATGGCTTGCCAATCTCTTGAGATGCCACTTGCTTTACACATAAAGTAGGTTATTAAAACAAAAAAAAGAAACACTATTAAGATAAGTAACACACTGATTAGATAAGCAAGACACTATTCTGAAAACGTTCTATTTAGTAAAGGAAAGAGAGGAAACGAGAAAAACATCCACTCCCACAAACTCATTCACATAAAGCCACCCATAGCACATATTATATGACAATGGATCAAGGCAAATGGTTCTCTGTGTGCCAATTTATAAATTAATACTAAAAGAGAAGGGAGTACTATTTCACAAAATTAAAAAAGTGTAGAATTAAAATTTTAGAAAAGAAATAAAAATAGAATACCTCTAATCCAATGCGTAGCCAAAGAGGATTGTAAGACAGAAGCCAGTTTAAAACCTTCTGACGCTCTCCTGAAATGACAAAAGAAAATGGTGGCAGAGACCAGAATTATGTAGCCAGTACACAGGCAACATGGCACTTCATCACATATGTCAGGCTATAGACAGTTTTACATATTGTGGTCACTAGCCAGGTCCTTTGTTCGAAGGCCCATATAGCTATATATTTTCCTACTAACATTCAGGTGAGGTTATGTATTTCACACATTAGAGTCCGAAGTTTCCAAGAAAATAACTGCATCGCCTTGTGTTTAAACTTTAGACCAAATTTAATTCATCAAGTTAATTGCATCTCACTAACCTCGTAGCTTTTCTGAGCAATTCATGACTAAAATGATGCAAACACTGTTCATTTGACTGTATAAGCTATATAAATAAGATATATAGGAATTAAAAGCCACATTTCAGGGGGGGAAAAAAAGGCTTTTAGTCTTCCACATCAGGGTCTGTTCTTCAGCCATAGGGTGAATACCCCTAATTTCCTTCTAAATATAGTATCCCCCAGCAGTCTTTTTTGTGAGGTATGTGCCAGGAAAGAATTTGTGTGTTGTGTATTCATGTTATGATGTCACAACCATATTGAATTGTTTACGTTTTACCTAGTAACACAGATTTCTTATTTTACCCATCAATGAAACTTCACCAACATCACAAAATCATATGGTGAGCATGCAAATTTCTATCACTTTCTTAGGTTGTGTAGATCAATGTCTGCCTATCAGGACACGCACCAAGTAGTTGTGAATAAAAATACAGGTTTATCTATACAGCAACTCGCTCTTGGTCCTAAGCCACCCTTCTGCCAGAAACATGAGCTGTCTCTACCGAGAGATAAGAGACCAGAGAATCTTTAACAGAGCACACAAAAAAAGCTGAAGTCCAGGTGCTTGCATGGCTATAACAGAATCCATGAAATGACCCAGTCCTCCAAAATTCCTGTCATATCAAGACCACAAACCAAAATAAACAGGGCTTAATTGTGCAAGTAAAAATGAAGAGTCGCCATGCAGAGTGCTTGTAGTTACTTTCATGTTCAGAGCACCCATTAATACAAATCTAGGAATTCTAATGGCCTACCAAAAAACAAATGCTCAAGGGTTTTCTACACTAAATGTCTGATGTATAGGAAGGTCCGACTGACAGATCAGAACTTTTACATAGCAAAGGTAAATTTCAAGTTTCTTACCACCAGCTGCAAGATGGTGAATGCAAAATATTGGAGTAGGAATCCCATTCACCCTTCTGAGAATTGCAATCATGTTCTCTGGGACAGGTGTGTGCGCAACCTGCCTTAACCAAATGCTTAACTGCAACAAGGTTTGCACAGCCGGTTTATTAACTGGAAGTGGCTTTTTGGTGATAAATGATCAACTAGTCCCAGCTATTAAGACTCCAACCTCAGATTAAAAATTTGGATTGTGAAAAGAATCACAAAGTCAGGCAAACAAGATAATCTTACATGTTGCTTTTTTAGTGTTCTCAAAAACTCAACTAATGCCACAAACTAAGATGACCAAAGGCGGATTCCAAGTCAATGTTGAAACGGGAAAATTAAAAACATTTTTGCTGCACTGTCACCTTTAGTAATCAGCACAAAATCAAACATGTATACATGGAGTGTTTTGAGCAGATTGCTCAAACAAGGATCAGGTTTCTAACAGTCATTAAAGCGATTTTTTAATATAATCTAGGACTACCGTACCTAAAGTCACTACTGGCATCTTGAAATAAACATAACATTTTTTACGGGCTTGGTATTCTCACCAACATCTTTCCAGAGATGGCGATCCTTTCTGACAAGCAGACGCTTTGCCTCGATTTCAATCTCCAATCTCTTAATGGATTTAACAACATTTTCCGATGTGAACAGGCGGCAAGCTGCACGGCGCAGTCGATTTAACCGGCATCGGGCAGTGTACGCCTTCAGTGATACTTCCTCCTTGGAGGGTGCTTTTGGTACACTGGCTTTATGATAGTTTTCAGCACCCAAGATAACAGCAGCTGCATTCACTGATTAAACAGAAAAGTATTTAGAATTCCATAGCAAGCTTTAAAACATGCACCATTACAATAAAAAAATAAAATTCAAAGCATGATTTAGATTTCTATACTGTATTAAGGTAAAAAACAAGTTACTTACCTGCACACTGTGATTCTCCAGTAATGATAACTTTTATAGAAGAGAAAAGCCACCTTCCAAGAAAGAAGCTTTAAGTCACATTTGTGCACAGGTTCAAATGCAGGTGGCATTAACTGCAACATAACTGTATTAGGTTGCCACAGAACTGGTGGAGTTTTAACTGGTGGATAGCCCCTGGAGAGACCCTTCATAAATTCATTAATGAGTCTATGAGACCACAAGGAAGATTGATCCAGACGTCATCTAGATCTGGATATTGACGCAAGATGGACTTTTATGGAAGAATGTGAGAGCCCCGCTTTGGCTAGGTGCAAGAGATAGAACAGTACTTGCTCCGGAGAAGTCGAAAGTGGATGCAATGAATGAGCAATATACCATGCACAAAATCTCTTCCATTTTGCAGAGTAGCATGTGAGCGTAGAAGGAGCTCGAGAGTTTTGCAATATTGCCCTGCAGTCTTCGGGTATGTTTAAGTTCCCAAATTCAGCGAAGTGAGGAGCCAAGACGACAAATGAAGAGAGAGAATTCGAGGATGGATCACTTGGCCCTTGTCAATGTAGAGAAGGTCCACCCTCGGAGGAAAGATAATCGGAGTGCACGCCGATAGGCATTACAGCTCGGTGCACCAGAATTGCCCTGCCCACCTGGGGGCAATGAGAATGAGCAGACACGGCTCATGCTTCATTATTTGAAGGAATGAGGGGAAATGGAAGGAAGGCATCGGCGAATTTCCTTATCCATGAGAACAGAAAAGTGCCTCCCCACGGCCCTGGCTGAGGAGTTCTGCTTGCGTAAAAGGCACATTTGTTTTTAGGTACATAGAGAAACAGATCTAAAGTTGAACAGCCCCAGGACTGGAAGAACACCTGCAACTGCTGGTCATTCAGTTCCCATTCGTGGCATTGCTTGGACACCCTGCTGAGAGAGTCAGCCCACTGGTTGTGGACTCCTGGCACGTGTTCCACTCGTAAGGAGATGTGCTTGACGAACAAGTTACTTACCTTCGGTAACGATGTATCTGTAAGAAACATTAGTTAGTTAGATTCCTCACCTTAGAATATCCCCAGGCGTCAGACTGGATCCGGAAGATTTTTCGTCAGCAATACCCCTTGCGCGTCGCTAGGCGTCGTCTGCGGCTCCGCGTCCGTCGTCGGCGTCGTGCGCCGGAATGACGTCGGAGTACTTAGACGCCGCCCTCGCGCGCTGACGTCAGTTCTTGTACATAGCTTTCCGCGCCAGGAACGCAGAGCCATGCAAAGACCGACACTGGTGCCAAAAATAAAATCTAGGGGCCTGAAAAGGACAACCTTAACCCTAGATGTCAGTTCAGCAGAACGGGGAGGATGGGTGGGTCGGTGAGGAATCTAACTAACTAATGTTTCTTACAGATACATCGTTACCGAAGGTAAGTAACTTGTTCATCTGAAAGAAACACGTTAGTTAGATTCCTCACCTTAGAATAGATACCCAAGCAATACCATCCCCGGTGGTGGGTCTGCGAACCAAGATCACACCAGAAAGTCCTGGAGGACAGAACGGCCAAAGAAGCCATCCCTCCGGACTTGGCTGTCAAGGCAATAATGCCTGGCAAACGTGTGTAGTGAAGCCCACGTCGCCGCCCGACAGATGTCCTGCAAAGGGACACCCCGTCCCAAAGCAGTAGTAGCCGCTGTGGCCCGAGTAGAATGGGCGCGCAGCCCAACAGGAGGGTCCTTTTTTGCCAAGGAGTAACAAATTTTGATGCACAAAACGACCCACCGAGAGATGGTCCGTTTGTGCACAGCTTTCCCCTTCTTAGCACCCACGTATCCAACGAAAAGTTGGTCGTCCACCCGGAACTGCTTTGTGCGGTTCAAATAAAAGGAGAGCGCACGTTTTGGGTCCAGACGGTGGAGCCTCTCTTCCTCTTTGGAAGGATGCGGAGGCGGAAAGAAGGTGGGAAAGGTGACAGACTGCCCAAGATGAAATGGAGTCACCACTTTCGGAAGAAAGGAGGGACGAGGCCGAAGGACAACCTTGTCCGGATGAACAGAGAGAAAAGGAGGCTTTGAAGATAAAGCCTGGAGCTCACTCACCCGTCTAGCCGAGATGATGGCTACCAGAAAAGCAGTCTTAAGCGTCAGCAGACGAAGAGGACAATTATGAAGAGGCTCAAAGGGAGCACACATCAGAAATGTGAGAACAAGATTCAAGTCCCACTGAGGCATTACAAAAGGGACAGGAGGGAACGTGTGAGTAATGCCTTTTAGAAAGCGTGTAACTACAGGGGACTTGAAAAGAGAAGGCTGATCAGGAAGCCGCAAGAAGGCAGAGATGGCAGCAAGATAACCTTTCAGGGTGCCCAGGGCAGAGCCCTGCCGGGCCAAAGAAAGAAGAAACAGTAGAACCTCAGAAAGAGGGGCGGAAAGGGGATCCACAGCCTTTGCTGTGCACCATGCCACAAATTTGTTCCACCGGCAGGCGTATACCGTCTTTGTGGAGGGACGCCTGGCTGCCAGAATGATATCACAGACTTCAGGAGGCAAGTCAAATGGCATCAACTGCCGCCGCTCAATCGCCACGCATGGAGGTTGAGGCTGGACAGGTTCGGGTGGAGGACCGTCCCCTGCTGCTGCGACAGAAGATCCTCCCGAAGGGGCAGACGTATCGGAGGATCGGTCAACATACTGAGTAGCTCGGGATACCAGTACCTTCGTGCCCAGTCCGGAGCCACCAAGATGACTTGGGCCCGGTCGCGCCTGATCTTCTTCAGCACTCTGGGCAGAAGTGGTATAGGCGGAAAGGCGTACAACAGACCGCAACTCCACTCGTGACGAAAAGCGTCGCCGAGCGAGTGCAGTCTTGGAAATTCCAACGCGCAGAACTGCTGACATTGCACGTTCTCTTCGGTGGCCAATAGATCTAACCAAGGCTCTCCCCACTGCTGAAAGAGACCTTGCGCCACGTCGGAGTTCAGACGCCATTCGTGATCCATCATGCACCGGCGGCTGAGTTCGTCTGCTCTGGCGTTCAGAGAGCCCGCCAGATGTTGAACCACTAGGGTGACGCCCTGGTGTTCCAGCCATGTCCAGAGGCGCAGAGCCTCCTGACAAAGGGTCCACGACCCCACCCCGCCCTGTTTGTTGCAATACCACATGGCGGTGGTGTTGTCCGTGAACACCTGCACGACACTTCCCCTGACAGAGGGAAGGAAGGGTTTCAGTGCAAGTCGGATCGCTCTCTACTCCAACAGGTTGATGTGGAGACGAGACTCCGCCGGAGACCAGAGGCCTCTGATCTCCGCCTCTCCCATATGGCCACCCCATCCCAGGAGGGACGCATCAGTCACTACGACATGCTCCGGTTGGGGAAGGGAGAGGCTCTTGCCCTTGACCCAATCGCGGTCCGTGAGCCACCACTGCAACTGCAGTGCAGTGCCCTCTGAGATCAAGACATGGTCGGACAGGTTGCCATGATGCTGGGCCCACTGAAACTTCAGGTCCCACTGCAGAGCCCGCATGCGCCGCCTGGCGTGATGCACTAGTAGGATGCAGGAGGCCATCAGCCCCAGAAGCCGCAACACTAGCCTGACCGAAACCCAGGATAGAGGCCGAAAGATGGGAATCAGGGCCTGTATATCCCGGACCCGCTGTTCCGGTGGATGGACCCGAACTGCGCCGAATCGAGAACCGCTCCGATGAAGAGGAGCTTCTGAGAGGAAACTCAAGTGTGACTTCGGCACGTTGATGGAAAATCCCAGCAAATGCAGGAGATCCACCGTAGACTGGAGGTGGGAGACGACGGTCTGGGGCGAGCCCGCCTTCAACAACCAGTCGTCGAGATAGGGGAAGACTGGAACCCCTGATCTGCGCAGATGAGCTGCGACCACCGCCATCACTTTCGTGAACACCCGAGGGGCACTGGTGAGGCCGAAGGGGAGCACGGTAAACTGAAAGTGCTATTGGCCCACCGTGAACCGCAGGTAACGCCGGTGGGCCGGCAGGACGGGGATGTGGAAATATGCGTCCTGCAAGTCCAACACTACCATCTAGTCTCCGGGGTCTTGGGCAGCTAGAACCTGAGCCAAAGTTAACATCTTGAATCTTTCCTTCCGGAGGAAGGCATTGACGTTCCGGAGTTCCAAGATAGGGCGTAGGCCCCCTTTGCCCTTCTTGGGAACCAGAAAGTAGTGGGAATAACAACCACGACCTACTTCTGGGCTCGGAACGCGCTCGACGGCCCCCTTGGCCAAAAGGGCCGAAACTTCCTCGTGGAGAAGATTCAAATGATCCCCCGAGATACGGTGGTGCTGCGGTGGCATGGCTGGAGGGGTCGTCTCGAAGGGGAGGGAGTAGCCCCTTCGGACGATTTGCAGCACCCACCTGTCCGATGTGATGGACCGCCAGCGGAGCAGGTGATGGCGAACTCTGCCGCCCACTGGCGTGGAATGGGCCTGAAAGCTGGGACTAGGAAGGCTTTGAGGCGGATGCTGCCGGGGTGGATGTGGGCTGACCTCGTCGTCCTCCAGAACCGCCTCGGCGGAAACCGCGACCGCGCGCAGGTTGGTTCTGCGGCTGGTGGCTAGGCGCACGTGAGGAGGCACTCCTTCCTTGGCCACGAAAGGGGCGAAAGGCGGAAGTTTGCGACCGCGGGGCCGAGAGGCCCAAGGACTTGGCCGTAGCCCGGGAGTCCTTAAAGCGATTCAGCGCACTGTCCGCTTTCTCGCCAAAAAGGCGAGTGCCATCAAAGGGCATGTCCATGAGAGTGCTCTGGACATCGCCCGAAAATGACGTGGACCGCAGCCAGGCGTGACGTCGAAGCGCCACTGTGGTAGAAATGGCCCTACCCAGCGAGTCCGTGGTGTCAAGCCCACATCGGATAGCATGTCGCGCTGCATCCCTCCCATCGGCCAGAGCCTGGGTAAGTCGTGTCTGGACCTCCTCTGGACACAGGGGCAGCACGTCCTCCACCGCATCCCACAGAGAGTGGGAATAACGGTCCAAGAGACAAGCGGTGTTCACAGACCGCAGGCACAAACTAAGGGAGGAGAACAGCTTCTTGCCAAACTGTTCCAGTCTCTTGGAATCCCGGTCCGGCGGGGCGGTCGGGAAAGAGGATTGGGAGGTAGAGGCCTGGACAACCAGGCTCTCAGGGGTAGGGTGTTGGGACAGAAAACTGGGGTCGCCCGGAGCAGGGCGGTGGCGCCTGGCGACGTTCCTGTCCACAGGAGGAACTGTGGAGGGCTTGGACCAGGTGCCCTGCAGAACGTCAATGAGGGCCTCATTGAATTGCAGCAGAGGCTCAGTGGAGCTTGCTGCAGACTGAAGCACCTCAGTAAGGACGTTAGTCCTCACAACCACGGCAGGCAGCTCGAGCCCAAGGGCTGCGGCCGCCTTGCGCAGCACCACAGAGAAAGCAGCGCCCTCCTCCGAAGCCACAGTCGGAGGAGAGACGAATCCAGTGTCCGGAGAGGTATCCAGGCCACTGGCCTCCCCCAGTTCATCTGCCCAGTCCTGTGACATTTGAGCCTGAAGGGCCATAGGATCCTCGGATCCCTCCCAGTTGTCCCCATCATCCGATTCCTGGTATACAGGAGGAAGGAACGGAGCCGGGCGATAGACCTAATGTGTCTCTAGCAGCGCCGAACGCGGCGTCCATCGACACCGTACCGGCGCCGGGCCCGTAGTGGGGCTGAACTGGGGCTCGACGTCGAGCGGAGTCGACGTCGGCGTCGGGGGTGGTACCGGTGTCGACGCCGGCGGAGGAGGCGTGACGAGGTCGACCGGCGTCGGCGGGGACTCGGGAACGGGTCCCTCGGGCGCTTGCGGCGTCGAGGCCGGAGCCACCGGCAGGCAAGGCAGCCCAGTCGGGTCCGCGGGGCCCGAAGGCGCGCCAGCGTGCGTCGACGGCGGAGCCAGGCTCCTCATGGCCGAGAGGAAGGCACTGACTTCCGCCGGCGTCGCGTCAGTCCCAGGGACCGGAGGGTATGGGGACGTGCGCGGCGCCTGCGGCGCCGCCGGAGCCGCGGGGGTGGAACCACCCTGACCCTCGGCCGAGTCGCGCGACCGGCGAGGGGAGTCCGAAGAGCGGTGTCGCCTCTTGGACTTCTTGGAATGCTTCGACTTACCCGAAGACTTGGATCCCGACGACCGATGGAGACGTCGGCTGCGGCTCCGCGACCGATCCTTGGACCTCCTCCTGGACCGGGATCGAGAGGCGCGCGGAGCCGAGTGGCGAATCTCGAGAAGCTTACGGGACCGCTCCCGTCTAGCCTTCGAGGTCAGGGCCTTGCAATCCGAGCATGACTCCGCGTCGTGGTCGAGGCCCAAGCAGTAAAGGCACAGGCGGTGATGGTCCGTAACCGACATCAAGCGGCTACAGTCAGCACAGGCTTTAAAACCAGGCATCCTACCGGCACCGGAGTCGAGACAAGATCAAAAAGGATCAAAAAAGTTAGTCAAAAATTGACTAAAGGGGTAGCTCTCCCGGATCTGCGCTTACTGGCGCGGAAAAAAGAAGAACTGACGTCAGCGTGCGAGGGCGGCGTCTAAGTACTCCGACGACGTCATTCCGGCGCACGACGCCGACGGAGGACGCGGAGCCGCAGACGACGCCTAGCGACGCGCAAGGGGTATTGCTGACGAAAAATCTTCCGGATCCAGTCTGACGGCTGGGGATATTCTAAGGTGAGGAATATAACTAACGTGTTTCTTTCAGATAAGAAGCCACTCCCAAATCAGTTGAGCTTGGAGGGAAAGTGCTTGTGATCTCGTGCTGCCATGCTTCTGGAGATAGAACATGGTGGTAGTGTTGTCCGTCCGCACAAGAAATGAAAATCCCCGGATATGAGGCAAAAAAGCTTTCAGGCCTACAAACACCGCCCTGAGCTCTAGAAGATTTATGTGGCATTTTGACTATTGCTTGGACCACTTGCCGTGAACTTGCAATTCCTGGAGGTGAGTCTCCCATCACTCCATTGATGCGTCCGAAGTCATCACTAAAAGAGGAGCAGTGTAAATGAAGGAGAGGCCTTGCATAAGGTTTTTACTGGTCTTCCACCAAGACATCGAAGTCTTCATGACAGTCTAATCTTGTCTTTGAACCCTTTGGATTTAACCTATTGTGCTTCCAGCTGCTCCTGCAGTGGTCACATACAGAGACAGCAATTGGTAACAAGCTGGATGCATGAGGTCATCATCCCCAGCATGAATTTGTATTTTCTTACAGAAACTGACCTTTTTGATGAGAGAAGCGGTGCTATCTCTTGCAGGCGTAAAACTCTTTCCTGAGTGGGAAAGGCTTTGCCGAGTTATGTGTCGAGGCATGCCCCCAGGAAAGTCAGAGAATTGGAAGAAATTAGAGACTAGGTTTCTAGATTGAGGTGAAGGCCTAGAGATTGGAAAAGATTTTGACAGGCTTGAGTAGAGGTGCTGCCTCGAAAGGACTGAAAGCGGCGTTGTTGAAGTGCGACTAAAGATTTAGCTGTGTTAGTGTCCGCTTTTATGGATTGCAGAGCTTCATCTATGTGCTTGCAGAAACAAACACTCTCCATTGAAAGGCATATCTAAAACCTTAGCCTGTACCTCAGGAGGAAGGTGGTCACCTTTAGCCAACCCTGACGTCACAGCACCGCAGCTCCTGCCATCCGACGAAAGGCAGTAGAAGAAACCTCCATAGCGATCTCTAAATTCAGCAGGTGCTCTTTCCCGTTCGGAGAATATATCTTGTGCTTCCTTCCTCTTATCCTCCAGATGTTCCAACAATGAGGAAATGTCCAACCACATCTGCTGGTCATACCATCCCAAGATGGCCATGGAACTGGAAGCTTTAATAGAGGTAGCCGTCAGAGCAGAAAACCTCTTTCCAATGTTATCGAGTCAGTGACCTTCCTTATCAAGGGGAGCAGAACACCGGGATGGAGGGTTTTTGGCCCTTCTCTGTGCAGCCTGCGTTATTACAGTGTCTGGTCTAGGATGACCAATGAAGCATGTGGGCGAGTTGTCAAGGGCCTTGTATTTTTGTCCAGCTCCGGTATAATCACTGGAATGGAAGCTGGTGTCTTCATCAGTTTGAGGCCTTACTGTTACAAATAATCCACTATGGGAATAGCTCTCATGGAACGTGGAGTGCCTGGTTTTAAGTCATACAAAAAACATTCAGTCTGTTTAGCTGGCATAGGCAGATCAAAGAGCTTGGATGCACGCTCCATTAGGTCATGAAAGACCGATATGTAAGGAGGTTGAGAATCTGCACAAGGTGGGCTAAGAGATGGTGGCATGGGAGCTATATAATCATCCCATTCATCCAGAGTATCCACATGAGTATGGATTTCTACTTCCTCGACCTGTTAATCCACATTCTGAATATTCTCTGTAATGACAATTGGAGGAGGTAAAACCTATTCCCTGGTGGATTTAGGTGTGCTTTGTCCTGCTAGATCAACAGGTGTATGCTGAGAAGGCGGAGGACGTTGAGGAGCATTCACCTCTGGAAAACTCCTGTAATAATCATTGATCATATAACACAAGTTTGCCACCAAGGAAACAGGAACATTCACAGATGGTTCCCTAAAGTGACGAAGTCATCATATGGGTAACACTCCTGAAAGGATTCAGGCTGCTGCGCAGAAGAAATATCTACAAACTAATATTCTCCTACCAAGTAAGAGGAAGGGTCATTGTCCTAAATGTCCTCATACTCCGAGTCCTGATATTTGACCTTTAACTGAGAAGGCCAAACATACTCTCATCCTCAGACTCCTGAAAGTCCAATAAGCGCACCGGAGGTAAAGGAGAAATTTTTGAAAAATCCTGCAATTGTTTGGAATGTAGAAGGCTGATTTTTCCTTTCGTTGACGGTGCACTTGCCAATACCATCATCGTCAGTGGAATCATGGTCAGTGGAATCATGGTCAGCAGAATCATGGTCAGCAAAGTCGACGGGGTGGTGGTCGATGGAGAGATCCTAGTAGACGGTGAAAGTCTCGTCTACAGTGAAAGTCTCATCGACGGTGACGCCGTCGTAAAAGTTAATTCCGGACCTGTCGACGCTGCCGCCGTTGATGTTTTGACCGTCGTGGCTGTCGCTGAAGAGTCCGTCAACGGTGTAGAAACATCATCCGATTTACCAGTGGTGACAGCTCGTGACAATGAAGAAGTTGCGGACTAGATGACTGATCCCTCATAGGAGTCAAGGAAGCAAAAACTGGTGCAGAGGAATATTTTGAGGCCACCGCCTGAGGTTTTTGTGGCGTTTTACCTCGGATTTCTCTTGTTCCTAGGACTTAGATCTTTTTGGGTCCCCATGATGAGAAGAGTTGCCTTCTTTTCCTAGACAAAGAATGAGCTTTATCCTCAGATTTAGAACCAGAGTTTGAAGCAGCCTTCTTCCTCTGAAGCCAGAGGAGCAGCCTACCCTCTCTGTCTTTAAGGGTCTTGGCCGAAAACGTTTGGCAATATTTGGATTCCCTGGTTTGTGGTCAGGGTAGAGGCAATGAAGACACAGTTTGGAGAGTCTGCAGAAAAGAGTCAACACTTCCCACAGGTCTTACAGGGCTTGAACAACCCTTTTTATGCAAAGGCATTTTGAAAATACACAAATTCAAAGTACCTTGTCTGAAGCTGGAGGTCAAAAGTTGAAGAAACAAACTTATTGAGCAGTGCTCAAAGAGAATCCCTATCACACGAGTAGCGGTAAAAAATCTGAGGTGTGGTGACAATTTTGGGGGTGGGGGGGTTACTAATAAGGTCTCTGCTGTGATTGGCTGGACTTTGACCCTGACCTCTGACCCCGTTTACCACGCAGGTCGCTCCCCTCACGCCACGCAGCCCCCTGTGTGACCACTGACCGCTGCTGCATTGTGTTTGCCTGCGTTAGAGTGACTGTGCCCTCCTTCTCTTCTGTACCCACGAGTGAGTGATTCTCCCCCACTGTACCTGTGTATTTTGCTGCCTTGATTGTCCCCCTCTCCTTGGTGCCCAGATTGTGTCCCTTTTTTCTTCTGTCATTCCCCGCGTCTCCCCCTCGCCGCCCGTTTCCCGCCGCCGCGCCCGTAGCTCCGCCCCCCTCGCACCCTATTGGCCGCCGCGTCCCGTAGCTCTGCCCCCCTCGCACCCCATTGGCCGCCCCGCTCACACCTCCCAGCTGCTCCTCCCTCCCTCTCCCACTCATATGGAGGCCGCGCCGCTGGCGCGCCAAAGGCGCGCCTAAGACAAGCCCGCCTGCGCCCGTCCGCGCCTGGCCCGCGCCCAGCGCCAGACCCCCTGGCCCCCGCAGATGCCAGCCCACCCGCAAGACCTACAACGCCGCCACTCTCATCGCACTCAACACCGGCCGGAGCCCCGGCTGCTGCAGAGCCACCCCAAGACGCACCCACGGACCCTTCACCTGCCAATCCTGCAAGTTCTCCTGCATCCGGACCCGTAGCGCACCCGCCAAGCCAAGCACCAACAGCAACCACCTGAAGCACCTGAAGTGCATCCTGCTCAACACCCGCTCCGTCCACAGGCACGCAGTGGAACTCTGGAACCTGCTCGACGCCACATGCCCAGACGTCGCCTTCCTCACGGAAACCTGGATGAACGCCTCCTCAGCACCCGACATCGCCATCCCGGACGGATACAAGATCACCCGGAGGGACCGCGCCAACCAGAATGGAGGAGACATCGCCATCGTCCACAAGAACACCATCCGCATCACGACCAACTCCGAAGACACCCTCACAGCCGCCGAACACCTGCACTTCCAGATCCACACCGACCCCAAGACCTCCCTCAGAGGCACCGACCCCAAGACCTCCCTCAGAGGCACCCTCATCTACAGACCCCCGGGACCTCGCACAGAATTCAGCGAAGACATCGCCAACTTCATCAGCCCGCACGCCCTCCCCTCTGCTGACTACATCCTCCTCGGGGACCTCAACTTCCACCTGGAGAACAACAACGACCGCAACACCACCACCCTGCTGGACAACCTCGCCAACCTCGGACTCAAGCAACTGGTGACCACCCCCACCCACTACGCCGGCCACACGCTCGACCCCGTCTTCTCCTCCAGCAAGGACATCACCTTCAGCCACGCCACCGGACTCCACTGGACAGACCACAGCTGCGTCCACTTCAGCTTCAGAAGGACCACGACTCACCACCACCCGCAACTGGTCCCCCGCAGAAGCTGGAACAAGATCACTGCCGACCAGCTCACCACATCCCTGAGCCAGAACCCCCCCACCAGATCAGCGAACCCCAACCAAGCTGCCAACAACCTCACGAAATGGATCAGCAACTGCGCAGACGACCTCGCTCCACTGAAGACGACCCCCCCCGCCAGACCCGGCACCAAGAAAGCATCTTGGTTTACCGACGAACTCAAGAGCTCCAAGAAGAACTGCCGGGCCCTCGAGAAAGCCTGGCGCAGAGACCCAACTACAGACAACATGACCACCCTCAAGCTCGCCACTCGAAGACATCATCAGCTGATCCACGCCACCAAGAAATCCGCATTCAAGGAACGACTGGACAACAACGCCCGCAACAGCAAGGAACTCTTCAACATCGTCAAAGAGCTCTCGAACCCCAGCGCCGGAAACAACGACATCACGCCCTCGCAAGACCTCTGCAACTTGCTCGCCTCGTTCTTCCACAGCAAGATCGCAGACATACACAACAGTTTCAGCACACAGCCAACGCACCCTATGACCGGAACAACTCCCCCCACCACCACCCTCCGCGCCTGGACCCCAGTCAACACCGAAGACACCATCCGCACGATGAACTCCATCCACTCAGGATCTCCAACCGACCCTTGCCCTCACCACGTCTTCAACAAGGCCGACTCCGTCATCGCACCCCACCTGCGGGACATCATCAACGCCTCCTTCGACACCGCCACCTTCCCAGAGAGCTGGAAGCACGCCGAACTCAGCGCCCTACTGAAGAAACCATCAGCGGACCCCACCGACCTCAAAAACTACCGCCCCATCTCGCTCCTTCCTTTTCCGGCCAAAGTCATCGAGAAAACCGTCGACAGACAACTGGCTGCCTTCCTCGAGACGAACGGATCCCTCGACCACTCGCAGTCCGGCTTCCGGGCCAACCACAGCACCGAGACCGCCCTCATCGCAGCCACCGATGACATCCGAGCTTTGCTCGACAACGGGGAAACAACGGCCCTCATCCTCCTGGACCTCTCCGCGGCGTTCGACACGGTCTGCCACCGCACCCTAGTGCAGCGCCTCAACAACATCGGTATCCAGGAGAAGGCACTGGAATGGATCATCTCCTTCCTAGCCGGAAGAACACAGAGAGTCCGCCTACCCCCGTTCAGATCCGAGGCCACCGAAGTCATCTGCGGCGTACCACAAGGATCATCACTCAGCCCCACCCTCTTCAACGTCTACATGAGCCCCCTCGCAGCCATCGCACGCCAACACAACCTCAACATCATCTCCTACGCCGACGACACCCAGCTGATCCTCTCCTTCACCAACGACCCCGCCACCGCCAGAACCAACCTACACGAAGGGATGAAAGACGTAGCCGAGTGGATGACGAACCGCCGCCTGAAACTGAACTCAGATAAGACGGAAGTCCTCATCCTGGGATCATCACCCTCCGCCTGGGACGACTCCTGGTGGCCCCCTGCCCTTGGCAGTGCACCCAAACCAACAGACCACGCACGCAACCTGGACTTCGTCCTGGACTCCTCCCTCTCCATGACCAGACAAGTCAACGCCGTCTCCGCATGATGCTTCAACATCCTACGCATGCTACGTAAGATCTTCCGGTGGATCCCCACCGAAACCAGGAAGACGGTCACCCAGGCCCTCGTCACCAGCCGACTGGACTACGGCAACTCCGACTCCTCACCCACGCACACAAAGCTCACCACAACCAAGGCCCAAGATACGTCAACGACCGCTTGACCTTCTACACTCCCATCCGCCAGCTTCGATCAACCAGCCAAGATGCTTCTCCTACCTGGCTGCCAAGACGTGGAACTCCCTCCCCATCCACCTCCGCCTGACCCAAGACCACCTCTCCTTCAGGAAGCAACTCAAGACCTGGCTGTTCGAGCAGTAGCGGACCCCCTCCCCCAAGCGCCTTGAGACCCTCCGGGTGAGTAGCGCGCTATACAAATGCTTGATTGATTGATAAAAGGAGGCTGAAATGTTGCTAAATTGATTTTTTCTTTTCTATGGAAGTCTATGGCAATGTATTCAGTACTGCTATTTCCACTGTTACTGTGGGACTCCCACCATGAATACAAGGAAAGATTCAAGCATGTGAATATATAAAATATACAATACTGGAGAAATGCATTAATATTTCCCTCTAAGTTGCTTAATGTTACATGGGAGGCCAACTTACTCACTTCATAGTGAGGGTCTTCGTACCCCATATTTTCTCAAATAAAATAAAGAAAATATAGAATGGCAGGACACTACTGGTTGAGTTAGATGCTCAGTAATATGTTGTACCACTCAATTACATATAGATAAGTAAAAGAAATGTTTTGGTAAGTCGAGTCATAAAATAGTTAGGTGGGATAAACCGGTGTGTCAAGTTAGAGAGTAGGCAAGAACGTTTTAGATATCATGCAAGGTGAATCCCGAACACTCATTTATAGCTGATTTATGCTTAGATATTCCAGCATTAAATACAACTTTTTATTTGCATTATTATAGTCAGCACAATATGGATTACAAAGCAAGCAGCGAGGGAGTTTGATCAAACAAAGAGAAACATAAATGAACAATCTAGACAAGTGGTCTTTTCCTTGCAGTCATATAATGTTCCCTATTTTCTATTTAACTACATGACAAAGTAGCCAGTAGGTTTGAGCCTTAATGACTAAGATGAAAAGTCTTTTCAGCCATCATCACTATAAAACTCTTTTCTGCTTCTAATTGGCATTGTGTTTAAACTAACTGATACTTACTACAGCAGAGGAACCACTGCATCATCGCACAAGATTCCACAGTAGGAGACCGGGCACATGGGACTGCATCTACACTGGATGTAAAAAGAACTTCTAGCTTCTCTCACTGCCCCATCTCTTTTTCCTCAGTGTATTCCAGTGTTAACCTAGTACGATACCACAAGTGTGGGGTAGAATGAGTCATTGTGGGGGGGGGGGGGGGGGGGGTCAGGGGGGGGGATGGAAGTTCTGAAAAAAATTGCTTAACTTTATTGTTGAAAAGATCCGTTTTTTTTGGTGGTCACCCCCAGTTTTTCATTTCTTTTTTTTTAAGGGTGGAGGTGGGGGGGAGAACACAACGACAACACAGCTATTCAGTGCCCAGTATATGAGACTCCCATGACCCCTAAAATATGTTGAAACTGGCTTAAAACTTGATTGGCCTTGTAGGAAAAATAAATGTGCCAGAGTATATGATGCAGAAATACACCCATGACATCGAAAGGCACATGCCATTTGTGGACTGCAGCCACTAATGTGCCATCCACTACAGTAGCAGAGAAAACATGGTTTCAGGCCTAGCCCGCATAGCCTGACCGCAGCAGCTCGAACTCCGATGCTCAGACATGTCAAAATCACACAGACAGGTTGAAAAACTTGATTTAAAGTATTAAATAAAACACGCCTAAGTGCATCTCCCTGCCCACGTACTTTCGAGTGGACAATCATGCACAACACTGTGAATTGCATTTTGACCCCCAGTGACTAGGCCAAAAATAACAATGTTACTGGTCAGGCTGTAGCTGGCACATCGGAAACTAAAGTATAGATTATACACCTTACTCTAACTGTGGGCCTGTACCAGCTACAGACTCTATTCAAAGACTCATTTTCATATTTAATAAAAATCCACTCCAATGGTAAAGTCAGATTTTTATTTAATATATGGGAAATGTAACTTTTCGAAAGGTACCTTTTACTTTGCCTGAGCCTGACAGAGGCTAATTTGTTTGAGCTCTTCAGCAACTGTCCAACCTGTCCGTTGCCAGAATTAGGAGTACAAGAGGTGTGAAAGCTGCTCCTAGAGCACAAAAAAAAATGGCATGGAAAAGGAGCATTGCTTTCTTCCTCTGGCAGTTGGGGTGGACCCAGGAACTTAATTAACTTCAAAGGGGACAGTCCTGTCACAAAAAACATGTGAGGCGACATTTGAAAAGCCCCAGCTTTTGACCCTACAGTCAAGCTAGCAACAAACCCAGTGGAAGGAAAGCTACCACCATAACAGATTTTGAATGAGCGCTGGAGGGGGGACTCATTATCCTGACCATACCTCTAGGTGGGCAAACAGGCTCTGCACAAGAGGAAAAGAGTTTTACGATCTTGGATCCGCATACAAAAAGGGGATTTAAAATTACCTCTTATCTTGAGAGGAAGGATTTAATAAAATATCTAGATACGGGTATGGCTAAAAAAAAAAGCGGATGTGCAATTGGGATATGCAATGTGTCCCTCACATCACATAGTGAAAATGGTCTACGTGTTTCAGACCACCTGTGCCCTCACCAGGTCGATGGCTTCCATACAACCTCTTCTTTTATCTCAAAGATTATCACCAATTTTATAGCACAGCAAGGAGGCTAACATCATGCAACATCCTTTATTGCTCCCGCTTACATCCCACTAACGGCAACGAACGAAAATATTTCAAACTTTAGTAAAATTCTGAGGTAATAAAAATAAACACCAGCATGTACAGCTAACTTCCTTCTTCTGCTGCTACCTACAAGACAAGTGTTTTTTAAACCTGAGAGAATAGTTATGAGATTGTGTGACTGATATCTTAGTGTTAAATAGCTGGGGTGAGAAATTATGATTTTATATCTCAAGTTTGATTTAGGTGCCATATCATTATGTTAATATTTGGATGATCCCGGTGTGATTTTGTTTTCTGTTTTATCATTTTTCCTATCAAGATTTTCACAAAATCAAGGACTTTGCCTAATTTTTGGACTACTGCAGATTATCTGGCATTGTTCCATTGAGATTAATGGTTGAAACAATAGTAGATTTGTAATTTGATTAGCTTGCTCCTCACAGAGGGGGAATAAGCTTGATCATCAGAACAGAGTGCAGGCGCCGCCAGTGCAAGGTGCGGCCTGTTGAATTCAGGTCATGTTAAAGCGTGCTAATGGAGTGGCGGTAGAGGAAAATATAGAGAAGGGTAACAATAGTGCAAATGGCACAGTGAATGGCCAGACAGGAGATGCTAAAGGTTTTTCAGGTAATAAGAATGCCAGGAAACAGAGAAATGACTCTTTACTAAGGGAGAGAGCTTTTGAGGATGCTGGAATTGAACTCAGTCTATTCGAGGTTGACTGAGCCAGATGTAGTGCTTAAGATAACCTTTGTGACTTTAATGTATTTGTATGTTCTTTTATGATTTACATAATCGAAATAAAGATTTAAAAGAAAGAAAGCTTATAAGCTGTAAAGTTATGCCAGACGAGGCAGGTCAGGCCTCAAACTTTGGCACATATCAACCAATTAGAAGTTAATACGTTTGACCTCTATATGCTTAAGCACCCGTTACCTAAGGAATAGTCCCCCATCACCTCATGCGGCTCAGTATGCGAGTTACTGGCTTTGTAGAGAGATTCTGAAAGTTTTACGGTCAAGGCAATGTTCTTAGTGCCCAGGACCTATTCTTGCAGATAGGATTTCACTTACTTAAGAGATAGGTGCTAAAGTAATGGCTTTCATAAGAAATGGGGTAAGAGGTCCTTATAAGGGACTGTATAGGGTCTTAAATCATGGCTTTATACTTGCATAATGTTAGCCTTCGTGACTTAAACACACAAAATGTGATGGGGGAAATGTCTGCAATAAATCGATCCACAGGTAATCAATCGGCATAGCCCTCCTACCCATCATTCTTTTGCCCACCATGCCACCTAGTATGGGCCCAGCCAAATGCAAATCAGCCTTGACCCTGCTCCAACAGGAAACAGTTCAGCCCAAACTGCTAGGCCAAGTCCTTCATAAACCAGAACAAAAGCAATCAAAGACAGAGGTCACCTGGATTGAAGCTCGCCAGTTGGGTTCAGCTTGGTTCCAGTGGCACAGTGCCCACGTATGGGAATACCCTTGCCACTTAGGATGGTGGATCAAACACACAAACTGTACAGGGAGGAACACTTGCAATATGTCTAACCACTAGCAATCGCTTAGGATAGCATTCCAACCCATTGAGTGTTTGATGCTGCTTTTCTGATACATGAATTTTTCGCCACTTGAATGTTTACACGCAGAGTCCACCCCTCTTTTACTAGCCATTTATTTTGCGTATTTGCGTTTGCCTTGCGTAATCTCTCTTCAAGCTTGCATGTGTTGGATATTGTTTATTCAAAAAAATTGTCATTCAATAAATTATATGAACCATGGGACAATACAGTAGGCACAATAGCCACATCACTTTTGCAAAACAGATGCTCTGTTTCATTAGGGCCTCCGACAAACAAGTAGACATTAATAGGATATAGCACACAAACAAAATCTTTAAAGTTAAGATGCTATTAACTACACGGCTAAGTAATGTACAATAATTTGGATAACTAACTCTTGTTCCTGGCAACAAGTCTTAAAAATGAAATCTGTACGCAAATAGAGAAAAGTAGCTAAACAACCACAGAACGGCAACACAAATCACTGACAATGCTTAAATCTTATTAGACAAGTTACATCTAAAAGACATAGCAAAAAGTGCTTACCTCGCAATGAGTCAGTCTTAAGATCATCTGGAGTAAGGATAAAATTTAACCACCAGGTAAAGCCTCGTTCCTGCTTTTCTTTCCATCGTTCATCATAAAACATGTTCTTGGCAGCAAATGGCATTGGATGCCTAGGGATGGCTATGGAAAAAAAGTTATAGAAGAAGAAAATTATATGACTGGAATTCAACTGTTTTGGATTCTGCATGTATTTGAAATATGGTAATTAGTGAGTTTGAGTTCCATATTGCTGCAACATTGATTACATTTAGCATTATTTGACAATTTAATCCTATTTCTTGCATCACACCGTAGCTACCAAACTTCTTAGGTAACCCTGACGTTAGCACAAAATAAGCCAGAAGGCTTTACTAAAAATTAACTTCATAACACAAAGCTGTTGAGCTCCAAGCCACCGAAAGGAATAGGTTACTTACCCTGTAAGCATCTTTTTGTTGCATGTAGTTCTGTAGGTTCACATGCTCTACATACTCATGCTATCTAGTGTTGAGCTCAGACATGTGCAACTTGAAGAAGACTTTCAGGTCATGACTGGTAAAGCGCATGGGCATCAACTCTATTGCTCGAATATTCTCCACACATCGGGTGAAGATAAAGATGGAGGATAGAAAAGGAAAATGTGGCTGGCCATGCAAAAGGAATAAAGGGGAAAATAGATCTGTAAAAACCAGAGGCTTCCGGGGAGGTGGAAGGGCATATGATAACCCACAGCACTATATGCCACAAACAGATAATTTCAGGGCAAGTAACATCCCATTTGAGGCATAAGTTTCTGTAGATACACATGCTCTGCATAGACTGGAAAGCAGTCCTGCTCCCCCCCCCCCCCCAAGCAGTGGCTAGCCAGAGGATGCTACAGACTGAAAGAGTTCATAGAATAGCCTGGCCAACCTTTGCTTGTTGGCGTGCTAAAACATCCACACAGTAGTCCTTGGTGAACGTGTGGAGTGAACCATGTAGTGGCCTAACATATGTCAGCTATGGGAATGTTTGCAAGGAAAGCCATAGAGGCCCACTTCTTGTAAATTGAATGTAGTCTAGGCAGGTCAGGCAGCTGCCTCTTAGCCTTGGAGTAACAAGTTTGTATACACTCGAAATCCATCTGGCTATCCCCCCTTGAGACAGGGCGTGTAGTTTATGGTTTTACAGAAGAGCTCGGTCCTATCAATGTAGTACATCCTTGATATCCAGGGTATGGAGGGCCCTCTCTGCTGCAGAGTCTGACTGTGAAAAGAAAAGTGTCAGTTTAATGGCTTGACTGAGATGGAACAGAATACCATCTTTGGGATAAACTTTGGATTGGACCTTAAGACAACTCTGTCATTATGAACCTGGAAGAAAGGCTCTTCCAGGGTAAGAGCTGGCAATTCGCTGAAGTTCCTTAAGGAGGTGATAGGGACAGCTTTCCAGGACAGGAACTGTAGTGGGCAAGAGTGTAGATGTTCAAAAGAAGGGCCTATGAGCCATGAAAGCAGTATATTGAGGTTCCGAACAGGGCCGGGTGGTACCCTGGGTGGGGATGTGGTGTAGGGGAGGGGAGAGGGGGGTGTGACTCATTTGAGCCCTTCCATTAAAGACTTTTTGGTGGGGATTCGAAAAAAAAGGAAGGATGCTGCATATTTAGCAAGTAAGCTGCTACTACACCAAAGTGGAGGCGTAAGGAAGTTAAGTGAAACCTGCTTGTTGAAGATGAACGTAGAGTATGCTTGGTGGCGTGGCCAAGCCGCGGACCGAAATGGCCGCGCGGACTTGAAGCTCCGACAGCCGACCGACGCAGAAGGCGTTTTCCCCTGTATACAGTATGACTGTAAGGTAGGCGAATACACCGATGCACCCGTGAAGCGGCAAGGAATACATCGCGAGCCTTCACAGCGGCGCGGGGCACAGATATCGGCTCTTAGACGGTGTTTCACTGGCGTGACGGAGGAAAGAAAATGGCGGCCGGAATGTGGATCGCGGCGGAGCCCAGTCATTGTCTGCGCTGAAGCGGCGGCACACCCTGAGCGGGGTTCCCCAATGCCGGTGCGTGCGTGGGTGCCGGTTGGGTTTCCAGCGGCCTTCCCCCCCCCTCCCTTCCGCACTCCTATCGGAATCTCGGGTGCCAGGGCTGAAGCTGAGCCTGCCTGGCCTCGTTGCGGACCCGCGCTGTCTTCTGAGTTCCGTGGCCCCTACCGATGTGCTAGTCGTTGATAAAGCCGTAGAGGGGGCAGCGCGCGAGTTGCTGGGAGGGGGTAGGCTGGAAGATGCCTGTTGCCCACGGTGCCTGGAGTGTCTCCCGTGCGGTCCCCGGCCTCTTGGGCCTAAACAGAGGCAGGCATTGCGGCGCTGATGGTAGGAGCAGCCTGAACCTCAGATGTCGCCATGAGTGAAGCGCTTTAGATGCCAATAGGAGCCTGTGTGGATCCTGCCGACATCCCCCGACTTGTGGGCTTGCTGGTTCGGGGCGAAGAGCTGTGCAATGAGCAGGGTTGACTGCCATTGCTGCCTCCCCTAAGAGACACGGCCTGTCCGATAGCACGGTGAGGGCACACCCCAGTCAGCAAGCCTAGCGCAGATATCGCTCAGACCAGCGTCAGGGTTTCTGGTCGATGCAACGTGGGTGCTTCTGTCATACGTAACGCCGCTTTCTCCAGGGTAGAGCTTGGAAGACTAAGCGTCTGTTGATTGGCTCAGTGCATACCTCTTAAGACTCGCCTTCCAGTGCAAGATCAGTGTCATATCGGCGAGGACAGCGGCAGCGGATTGGTCCTTGAACGTATTACAGTAGCATGGGTGGCAAGGACCCGAAGCAAAGGACACTGCCGTTTGAGAGGGCTGCGGAGAAGACAACGCAGGTGGGCCCAGATATGGCCGAGCAGGCCGAGAGCTCTGTTCTTGACGCTACCACCCTGGCCCCTCCAGCCGATTGGTTACAGGAGATGAGAGCCGGCTTTAGGTCACTGGACAATCGTTTTGATTCGCTAGACAAAACGGTCGAATGAATGGGCGCCAAGATCCAGGCCCACGACAGGTGTCTTGACGTGGAGGAAGCACGGATCTCTGACATTGAAAATGGAACTGCACAAGCTACCAAAAGATTGAACTGGATGTAACGCATTCTGAAGGAGGTGGCCATTAAAAATGAGGACTTTGAAGCGCGCAGCCGACGCAATAATGTGCGTCTACTTGGGGTCCCGGAGTCTACAGCTACAGGCCGTCTTGACCTCTTTGTGGAGACCCTGCTGACGGATATGTTTGGGTGGGAGGCTTTCACACCAGGCTTTGTAGCAGAGAGGACCCACCGTATTCTGGGCCCTCGGCCTAACCCGAGCCTCCCTCCGCATCCGCCGATAGCCCGGATTATGAACTTCCAGGATAGAGACACAGCTCTGAGCTTGGCCAGAGAGCGTGGGGACACTACCTGGCAGGGCTCAAAGATTGCGCTATGACCCAGACTTAACAGTGATGTTGCAGGAAGCCAGACTCAAGTTCACTGGGGTGAAGGCTACCCTCCGGAACCTTGGCCTCAAATACGGCAGGTTATATCCTGCACGGCTTAGGGTTGAGGCCGGTGGCCGTGTGCAGTTTTTCGACAGTCCTAATGAGGTACAAGAATTATGTTGCACGTATAAGATCGACAATAATCAGCCACGAGATGATAGAGACGACCCGTCACCCCCACACGGCGGCTCCGTTGCAAGTTTGGAACTATTTTCAGGCTCCGGTATTGGGTGACATTGCTATGTATCTGCCTTCTTTCAGATTTTTTTAACTACATGGGGACGCACTATACTTTGATTCAAATATATTATATAGTTGGTCAACTGACGTGGAGTTGCCACCCCCCTGGTTGGAAACCATGGGTTTGTGTTGGTTGCTTTTGATGTACCTATACAAGGTTGTGCTTTCTTATTGTAAAGTCGATTGGTACTCTGTTTTTTGCCTACAGGATGGCGTAGGCCTTGCCATTTCCGTAGTAAGGCTGGGTGGTGGGTGGGGAGTTCAGGAAGGATCAAATGTTTTTCTTATTGTAAGGATTGTCTTTGGTATTGGTATTGGTTTACTGTTTTCAAACCGCAGTTCGCTCACACTAATCTTTTCACAGCTCTTAGATGGTACAGTCAGGTTTAAATACAGGTCCCTCCAATTTGTCCCTGGTGTCGTGGAATCTCAGAGGTCTTAATAACCAGCACAAACGGCGGCAGATAGTGCATTATCTAGATCGACAGAACATATATGTCGCTTTCTTACAAAAAACACATTTACCAGTTTCGGATGCTGTGAGAAAGTTCCATCTTTCTTGCATGGCATGCCCCCACTTTTTGCTGAATTGCTGAATGTACTTTGACTGAGTGTGCCCTGGGCTCCTGCCAATCAGGTGCCCAGGGCCTATGTTCCTTCCCTAAAAACTATGCTGAAACCTAATTGGCAACCCCTGGCCACATGTCAGCCCATGGTAAATGGTACCCTAGATACCCAGGGCCTTGTGACCAGGGAAGGCCCCTAAGGGCTGCAGCACTTATTGCACCACCCTTAGAGGCCCTGTGCCCTGACACAAACACACTGCCCTTGCAGGCTGAGTGTCTGGGTAGAGGACAAAACAGAGTCGACATGGCACACATCCCTGTGTGCCATGCCTACAACATACACTGCCCTGGCATACATCAGCCAGCCCTCTAGCTGGGTGCCCTATGCCAGTGGTGTGGGTACAGGAGCATGAGCCCTATGCCCCTACAGTACCCAGGTCCATTCCTGGGTACTTTAAGTGCAGTGCTGCCATTTAAGAGTATATGGTGCTGGGAGATCGCCAACGCGAACGCCACAGCACCATGATGGATCCACTGAAGACTGAAAAGTTTGGTATCAAACTTCTCAGCACATTAAACCCGCACTGATGCCAGTGCAGGATTTAATGTACAATGCACGACAGAGGGCATCTTAGAGATGCCCCCGATCCTAACCTACAATCCGCGTCTGGTCCGAGGGGCTGCCTAGGCAGCCACACAGCAGACATGTTGCTAGACCCCTGGGTAGAGAGCTATCCGCTCTCCTGGGCCTGCAACAATGCACATCCTGGGCGAGGTGCTAGGTCTCCTCCCCCAGGATGGGCAGGGGAAGCTTCAAAGGCATGCCGCCTTTGTGAGCTTCTCCGGGCCACTTGCTGTACCCAGCAACTGGCCCCTACCGGTTCTAAACCCCCTCTCTGGCGGGAAGACTGGCTGGAAACCCCAAGGAAGGACAAGGGGTGCGCCAGCCTCTGCCAACCCCACCCCTCAGGTGGGGGAGGCAAGGTGAAGCACATCCCCGGGCTCTCGCCATCTTAAAGCTGGGGAGCCCTACCCAATCAGGACTAGGCCACTGCCCCCTCACACAGGAGAGTGGCAGGATAGTGTGTGTGTACCCACCCCAGGGCAGGGACCCAGTGGTCCCTGCCCTTTACCTACCTGTAACACCCCTAAATTTAGTATTTAGGGCCACTCTGAACCTTCCTTCCTTAGATTCCAGATTCTGAAACAACAAAGAAGATCAAGAAGAAAGAAGACCTGCTGTGCAGCTGCTAACAAGAGGAAGACACCAACTGCTTTGGCCCCAGCCCTACCGGCCTGTCGACCCTCGAACCTGCTCCTGCTAAATCCCGGCACCTCCTGTGGCCAGCAACCTCACAAACCCCGGAGGACCTGGCTACCTTGTGACTGAGCATCTGGAACTCCCACGAGCAGTGGCACTGCTCAAAGCAAGTTACCAGCCCCTGGCATCAGCCAAGAACCGCGAACCCTGCACACTCTGCACCCGCCAAACCTGGCCTGTGCTGGCGTGGACAAAGACCCCGAGGACGTCCCCCCGGCGACTATGACCCCGAATCCGGCACCCAAGGACACACCTCGACACTCCTGACAACGCCTGCAGCCTCAGAACCAGGGACCCCCCTCAACCACGATCAGCAGAGGGTAAGATTTCCTGACACCAAAAGGCACCCCTGCACCCAGCGGTCCCCTGTGCCCAACTCCTGGGTACCTACCTATCCTCCAACTACCCAACTTACCTCTCGAAGTGGTGGTCATACCTGAAGAATCTTCGTCCCCGAGCTTCCAGCCTTTGTTCGTCCTTGAGCTTTTCCATTGCAATCCACTGAGCGCCCGAAGGCTCAACAGCACCCTGCACCTAGCCGCCCGAGTGGCCCTGGCAGTGCAACTTCTACTCCTACCTACTTCCCCATTTGCCCTGAGCAAGTGACCAGGAGCCCAGCTCCCAGAGTCACGTGGCCTGCTAGTCAGCAGCCACCAACCAAGGGCCCCCTGCCTCCCATAGGATAACATTGGGCCCAATTCACTCTGCATCCGGCTGCCCCTGTGCCGCTGAGGGTGTAACAACTGTACTTACCTGACCCTGGGAGACCCCTGAGTCTATGCCCAGAACCTTAACTCTGCCAGTCGAGTACTTACCCAAAAGCTGATAGCTCACTTTTCTTCCATAGGGTAACATTGACAGGTTTCTCTTGAAATTTCTTCTAAGTGTGGAGTTTTTAAACTTTAAAATATTCACCTAAAATCAACCGAGTAACGAAAATGGAAATACTCACCTGCTATTAGGAGAGATCCCAGTGCTGGATCTTGGTGTCCAGCGCTGACCCTGAAAAGTACTTACAACCGTACTTACCACTAACTCAATTTCTTCCATAGGAAACCATTGACTGTTTTTCTGTGAAATTTCTTCTGTCTGAAACTACAAATATTCTTTAAAAATCATACCAACTGTGAAAAAGTAATTACTTACCTGTTTAAGATAGATGTTCCTGTACAGAGCCGAGGAGATCAGCACTGGATTACAAAAGTAACGAGAACATACTTTACCGGTAACTTGAACTTTCTCCCATAGGAAACCATTGACTGTTTTTCGGTGAAATTTCTTCTAAGTGTCGATTTTGCAAACTTACAAATATTCGTTAAGAATCACCTGTATAACCTAAACGCATTCTATCAACTGCTTACAGGTGGTATACTAGTGCTGGATCCAGGATCCAACACTGAACCCGAAAAAGTAACCATAAGCCCACTTACCTGTTAAGTGAATTTCCTCCCATAGGATAACATTGGTAATTTGATTAGAAAAAGTTTCTAAGGGTCAACTTTTAAAATAGCAAAATATTGCTTAAAATCACAACAGTAACTAAAACGTATCAACGTACTTGTTTCCAAGAACTGTCCCAGGACTGAATCTAGGATCCAGTCCTGGAGTTAGAAAAGTAATCCTGAAAGTAATCAATTGCATATAACTTAAAATTCCCATTGAGCTCAATGTATTATTGTGTTTGAAATTGTGTTGCCTATTGCAGCAAACTGCAACTATTGCATTCAAAAGTCAATTGCCTATTGCAAAGTATTTAACTAAAGCATCTCATTCTGAGAAAGTATATTTTGATACCTATTGTTGGTTCTAAAATAAAACCATATATTTTTATATACAAACCATTGGCCTAGAGTTCAGTTCTTCAGTGTGTGAGACCATTTGCTGACTGAGTGTGTACAACAAATGCTTTACACTGTCCTCTGATACTGCCTTACTGCTCGACTAAGCTACTACTTTAGAGAGTAAGGTTATGTCTAACTTTAGCCTCTGCCAAACCTCTGGGGGCTGTGGACTCTGTACACACTGTATCTATTTGGGAACAGTATATACAGAGCCACTTTCCTACAGATACGGCACGTTTCGTCTCTAGTTGGGGGGGCTCGCTGGTATTTCTCTCATTTCAGTAATTACGCTAGAGGTACTGCCATTCTGATACATAAGAGAGTCCCGTTTAGTTGCCAACAGGTCATCAACGATAGGGAGGGCCGATATATTACTGTAGTAGGGTCTCTGATGGGTCACTTTGATGTGTGTCTACGCCCCTAACACTGACTCCCCGGAATTTTTTCATGCAGTCCACACCCAACTTTCTAAACTAGAACCGGCTTTGATTATGGTTGGGGGGGGACTTCAATCTCATTTTCAACACAGACCTGGACAGTACATCCACCGCTTCCAACACAAAACCTAACGCACGGCGTACAGTTAAAGATCTCTGTGACCAGTTTTCGTTGACAGATATTTGGCGCAGGCGCAATCCTACTGCTACTTTCCACATTATTCAGGGCAACACAACACATGGACCAGCATCGATTTCTGGCTGGTTTCCCCGGGTGTTTTCTCATGGTATCATGCGATACACACACTTCCCAGAACATATTCAGATCATTCCCCAGTTCAACTGTCTCCGAGTCCCATGTACTGAGGGATTTGAGAGGCAGTGGCGCTTTCCCGGCCCCCTCTCCTAGACGTCTTGTTTTGTCATGAGGTCATTCGGTCCAGGAAGCGATTGAAGATTATTTCACTATTAACACTAGGTCGGTGGACTCCTGGGCCGTACTGTGGGAAGGGTTCAAAGCATACATTCGCGGGGTATGCATCTCTAAGCATGCAGGGGTACTCAAGGCCCTACGTGCAACTCTTGCTAGATTAGAGAGTTATCTGACAGCGCTGGACAATGAGGCACGCCTCGCGGCTCCGGACGCGCTGCGAGGTAAGAGACTAAGTCTCTTGTCAGAATACCGAGACACAGCAGATCGCGAGATCCTGTATTTAGGTAAATATCAAACAGCTCATAGATATGGCGAGGGCGATCGCCCAGGCCGCACACTGGCTCAGACCCTTAGGCCACCCTACAGTAAATCCTAAATCACAGAGATTCGTAACAACGATGGGACTCACGACTCTCACAGACATCAGAGACGAATTCTTATCTTACTACACTACGCTATACACAACCAGACACAGCGCTGACGTGTCCGCACAAGAGGATCATCTCTCGGAAATTGCCTTAGTTTACCTAGAAAAGAACATGCAGGAATTCATGGCAGAGCCAATCACAGAGACTGAGGTGCGTGGGACGATTAAAGTACTGAGTGGCTCCTTCCGCCCCAGGACTGGATGGATTTACTGGTGTGTACTATAAGGCCTTCTCTGACCTTCTAGTACAAATTGATCGAGGTGTATGCTGAGGCCCTGGAAAAGCAAACCCTGCCTCCTACGTTAAGCGAAGCAGCTATAATTCTTCTGCCGAAGCAAGGCTAAGACCCCTCCCTTTGCGGATCATATAGGCCCCTCTCGCTCTTAAATATAGATTATAAAATATTAGCTAAAATTGTTACCAACAGGCTGTCGCAGCTAATGGAGTTCATTTTCTCCCCAGCGCAATAAGGCTTCGTCCCACATCGCTCGACCTCACTAGATTTGAGGACCTTGTTTGCAGTGTTGCATAGGATTAATCCCGAAACTCCAGCCGCGGCTATTCTGCTAGACACCGAAAAAGGCTTTGACACGCTCGAGTGGCCCTTCTTTTTATCCATAATGCGT
The DNA here is from genome assembly GCF_964204655.1 of Triturus cristatus. Lineage (NCBI taxonomy): Eukaryota > Metazoa > Chordata > Amphibia > Caudata > Salamandridae > Triturus > Triturus cristatus. Next base: position 380,567,317 of record NC_140586.1, on the reverse strand, counting down.
CGTATGGGTATGCCAGCAGGTTTCATAGCTACTATAGGCTTACTATATACTCGCCCCACAGCGAGGCTTCGCATAAACAGCACTCTTTCAGGCCCCTTCCCGATTACTCAAGGAACACTTCAAGGCTGCCCTCTGTCGCCCCTTCTGTTCATTTTGCCCGTGGATCCTCTGATACGGCACTTTCAGGAGCGTCATCTCCATAGAGGACTACAATTTCGAACAAGTCACTTTTTGGCATCATTATACTTTGACGACACTATTCTTTATGTCAGAGAACCACAACTGAACCTAGCCCCTCTCATCCGGGAAATACTTCGCTTTGGACAACTCGGGTTTAGGCATTATTTGGCACAAATCGATTATTTTTCCCTTGACTAGTAGTACGATCCACGAGGAATGCGAGTTCCCATTGGAATGGTGCTCGGGTTCCGTCAAATATCTGGGCATCCATGTACACTTAGATCCGGACCAGATTTTGTGCCTTAATTTAATTATGGTGCAGCGGTTGCGAAACTAGAGACTCAGGTGGAATACTGGCTACGACTCCCTTTGTCCATGGCAGGCAGAATCACCATAATTAAAATGATGGTCCTACCCAAATTTTTATATCTTTTTAATAATATCCCTATGCCCCTCACACACAGTTTCTTTAGAACACTGCGAGCTCACCTTATCCGTCTGGTATGAGGAGGCAGAAGACCGAGTGTACGATGGACGACACTCACATTATTGTATGATAGGGGAGGTTTTGGGTGTACCGGACTTTTATTTATATTATTTAATTGCGCAGTGCAGTTATGCCTTTTCCTGGTACCACCCGGATGCGAGGATCCCATTTCTGCGCCCAGAGACCGACTTTGTCCTCCCTGAGAGATTAGCCGCTGTTTTACCCAAGGGCGAACCCAGGGATCCAGTAGACATACAAACTGTGTCAACCACCAGCTGGGCTTGGAACAGGCTCCTTCGCTACACGGGCACTGCAGTTTTATAATCCTCTGCCCTTACACTGCCGAATGCACGTTGGCTTCCCATAACAGGAGAGAGACTGGTGCAACGCACAACTAAATTCGGCATTAACACATTAGATGATTTGTACCCGGGCGGGCAGGTCTTCTCAGCTACTGAGGACGCTCGCTTCCGAGAGGCCACGTTCATGGACAAATTTGTTCTAAAGAAACTATATTTGGCGTTCAGAGCCACGATAGTTGGATTCCCGCTGGAACCTGTCTCCTTCGAACCACTGTCTCTCCTGATTGAGAATAAAGGTGGAACACACATAATTTCCAAACTTTATAAACTATGCATAGCACAGGTCCCTATCGTGGATAAGAGACTCCAAGCAGAGTGGGAGGCTGATTTAGGGTGTCCGATTTAAGACGACCAGCGGGCCGCATGCTGTAAAGCGACAAAGGACATCTCGCTAAATAGTCACCATAAATTATTAGACTTTAAATTTCTCCGAAGAATATATATGACACCGGCCAAATTGCATAAAATTGACCCAGACAGGCCTCACACATGCAGGAAATGTGGAGCTCAGCTCGCAGATTTTGTTCACCTAACTTGGACATGCCCACACATACACTCCTATTGGGTACAAGTGCACGAAACACTAGGAGATATTCTTGGGCTCACACTTGCTCTTCTACCGGAAGTGGCGTTGATGGGTTACACAATTAACTTTCCTAAAACAGTCCAGAAGCTGGCTTCGCTTGGCCTTCTCCTAGCAAAACCAGAGATAGCGTTGCACTGGGGCAGCAAAGTCTCTCCCACGTTGCAAGACTGGTTTAATAGCCTAGCTCATTGTAGTACACATAGCGAGATTTACTCTAGTCTACTGCCCAGCACTGCCCGCCCTAAGGATATCTGGGGCCCATAAAAAAACCTATATTGAGAATTTACGCAACTCCTCTGCCTCGCAATCTAACTCTGGGATAGTCCCCATGGGTATAGGATAGATTATATAGAATACACCTATGGAGGCAAGAGGATGCTTTATATGATACTGCTGGTTTTCGTTTTTTCTTATTTTTGTCAAAACAGCACTTTCTGTTGCAGGAGGCAACTGCCCAAACCTAGGATATATTAGTAAATGCGAGAGGGCCATTTTAAAACGGGACAAACAGATGGACGGACATAGACATACATTGTGTTTTATTTTGTACCCCATTGCTGATATTATGGGACAACTGTACCCATGACAACGCAAACTCTTCAGGATAATGCGAAATCTAAGATGTAATTACCAAAGATAAATGTACTTACTTGTGCTTTCGCTTTTTGATACTCAATACAAAATAAAGTGTTAAAAAAAAAAAAAAAAGGTAGAGTATGCTTTGGACTGCTGGTTTGAGACGGTCTATCTGCTGTGAAAAGCAATAGTGGACAAACATCCACTTGGCTGCATAAAAGTCTCCCATGGTGGGCCTGCGTGACTCTTTATGAACAGACCTACATTCTGTAGGCAGATCAAGGTAACAGTAGTCATGTCCCTCAGACACCAAATCGCTGGACTGAGTTGCCTGCAGTAAAGAGGTCTGTTTGTGCCTTGGTTTTGCGTCAGAAGGTCTGTACTGTCGGGTAGTTTCCCATGGGGAAATGGTGACAAGTCTAGAAGAGTCCTGAACCAGAGTTATCTGGCCCACTTGAGAGCCACAAGGATGAGAGTGAGAGATGTTTGCTGAAGAGCGTGACCCACGTATGGAAGGAGTGGGAGTGGCAGAGAAGGGTAGGTAAATATCCCTGACCAAATCATCCATAGTACATTACCCATGGACTCTGGATGTGGAAACATGGAGGCAAAGCTTTGGCCTTTTGCGCTTGGGCAGTGGCAAAGAGACTGAAATAGGAAAATACCTCAACGACGGATGTATGGGAGTAGAACTTGAGTACAGTTCCCACTCATGGACTTTTTGCTGCAACCTGCTGAGCAGGTCTGCAAATTCGACCGCTCCTGGAAGGTACTGTGCTAGGAGATGTAATTTGTGGTGAAGTGCCCATCACCAAATACTCTGCGCCAGTGCTGACAACTGAAAAGTGTATGGCTCTCTGCTTTTGAAGGTAATACATGGCTGTCATATTGGCCATCTTGTTGAGTACCGCCTTGTGTTGAAACGGATGAAAGAAGGCTTTGAGTGCCAACTGGTTGGCCAGCAGCTCTAAGTAGTTGATGTGGAAGCCCTATTAGTGGGATATCCACATACCCCTGACGATCATGTGCTGCAGATGCAGCCTCTAACCAGACTGGGAAGCGTAAATAGTGATGGTCACTTGTAGAACTCAGTCTAGAAAGGGCCGGCACTGCAATAAGTTGTTGCACCGCTGCAGAGAGCAATGGGCGCTTGCTTGTATCAACACTAGATCATCCCATTGGCCCACCACCTGTGACCATTGTGCTGCTAAGCACTCTTGTAGAGGACACATGTAATTGTGCATGGGGATCTATGGGTATGCAAAAGGCCATCATGCCAAGAAGCACATTACTATTCTGATCGTTAAGTGATGATCTGCCTGAAAAGGAGGCAATAACAATAATTGAAAAGCTTGAACCCTTGCTTGGCTGGGGTAAGCTTTCCCGTAACTGGGTTAAGAACTGTGCTCAGGAAGGCCTGAACCTGGAGAGGTTGAAGGTGTGACTTCACTGCATTTATTGTAAAACCTAGATTGTGTAGAAGGTTTATGGTGGTTTGAGTGTGTGTGGAGGGGGGGGGGGGGGGGGGGAACACTGTTGCCCGTTTGCATTCTTGATCAGTCAGTGGTCCAATTAAGGGAATAAGTGGATGCCGCTCCTTCGGAGATGAGGGACTACCACACCAAGGCATTTTGTAAATCCCCTTGGGACTGTAGTGACCCCAAAGGGTAGCACCTTGAACTGGTAATGCTGACCACTTACCACACAAACTGCAGAAAGAGATGGTGTGCAGGGTAGATGGGTATGTGAAAGTATGCGTTCTTCAGATCAAGAGCGGTCCTGAAGTCGCCTTGTTGCAGCAAAGGGATGTCATCTTCTAGAGTGACCATATATTCGGACATGATGTACTTGTCGATCGGCCTGAGGTTGATTATAGGCCTTAGGGTCTTATCTTTTTGGGGTATGGGTAATACACACACTTGGCACACTGGTGTAGCGGCACAGGTTCTATAGCTCATTTAAGAATGAGCGCCTGTACCTGTTGTATGATCGAGAAGATCCACTGGTCGGAGGCGATTGTTTCCAAGTGAGAGAGGAACCAGTGTAATTCCCCTTGCCCCCCCCCCCACACATGTAGTGTGTTACGAAGAAGAGTATGTCACTGCTTTGAGGGGGTAGCTTCCTTGGCCGCAACCCCTTATCCACTGCCTCTAGTATTGTACCTCTGTCACCCGAATGTTGATAGCTGTTGCAATTGGTAAGTAGAGAGCAAGTTTGGGTAGGTGGTTATACTGCCTGCTCTGTACTGGGGCCTATAAAAGCAGCCTCGGGGAGAGGGTGTCTGGAAAGAATCAATTGGCTTGGCCGTGTCAGTATCTTTTTTAATCTTCTCCATCATCTGATCCACCTATGGCCTGAAGAGATGTTCATAATCGAGTGGCAGGTTTTGCAGATGCTGTTGAAAGTCTGGCTTAAAGCCAGAGACATGAAGCATGGTGTCTAATTAGGACACTCAAATTGATTCGCCTGGCCGCAGTATAATCTGTGTCATGGGTGCAGCAGATGTTAGTGTTGGAGATAATCTTGCCCTCAGTGACCAGCTGTTGTCCACGCTGCTTGTATTAAACTGGGAGGTGCTAGAGGATCATCCCAATGGGTTCTGTGATAACATAAGAGCAAGCAAATCTTGTTTACAGTTCTCCAATGTGTAGCTGATTTGACTCTTTCGCCTACAGCGTCACTCTTCCTGCTCTCTTTTTCAGGTGGTGGGGCGTCACCAGAACAATGGGCATTACCCCGTTCCGTGCCAAGTGGACCACCAGGGAGTCCAGTGGAACCTGGCCATGAAGAGGGTAACTACGCGAAGAGTTTATATTGCTTACCCACCCTAGGCATGTTGACCCTAGCTTTGACATGCTCCTTAAAGATGTCCGGCGCAGTCTTGAGAATCCCTTTAAGCACTGTCAGTAACTGCAGGGTGTGATGTCTGGAGGAGCGCGTTTCGACCAGGATGCTGTTCTTTCCCTGGATGGTGGATACCTTATGGAAAGTAGCAGCCATATGAATAAACATGTGATCCAATGTAGCATCCTGTGAAGGGGAAGATTTGGCCAGGAAGAGATCTGGATCTGTGTACCTCGTGGATTTACATCATAGTCATTCCACAGGTCATCACTGGGCTCAGGGTCATACAAAGATTGAGTGAATAAAGAGTCTCTTTTGGAATGCAAGAAATCTCCTCTTGAAAACGCTGGAGAATCAGCTGCTCCAATTCATCGAACCCTGCCATCGATGGTGGGGCCTTACGCCGAGCAGCTCAACGTTTAAAGAACTCTCTTCGGTTCTCGATGCCGGGATGATCTTCAATGGCGATTGAGGTTTCAACGCCAAATTGGGTATTGTCGTAACCGGGACTGTCGGCCAGAGAATGCCAGAGGCTTATGAGGGGCCTTGGGCATAGGTGAAGGGAGGGGGCTCTGCTCTGATGCTTTTTGTCAGTATAGAACATGGCCCGCAGACAGTGGTGGACCAAAGACCTGTTGATGGGCCTCTGGACTAAATGCCAGACCCCACTGGGAAAACCTTCGCATTTGCACGATATCTGTATATGACAACGGTATCGGAGGCTGTATTCACAGCCAAAGACTTGGGGTGTTGCTGCTCATTCGCCTATCAGATAGGTAGCTGGTTTCAGGACTTAACTGTAGAGGCTGTAATCCGGACAAGTTGGCCTCCAATTCCTCGCCAACATGCTATTAATCGAAAAGGTAGGGGTGTCATCTCCTTCCCAGTGCTGCATCCCCCAACGTGTAAGTCTTTGATCACGCCGATACCTCAGTTTTCTTGGAGCAGAATGCGAGGAAGGCCTTGCATTCAGCCTTGTCATGTTCAGGCTGCAGACCAGATGGTGGTGGTCAGTCAAAGAACATTCAGAATGGCACGGGGGCAGTATTGAAAGAACGTCCTGGTCGTGGAGGTGATGGTTCTTTCATTTTTGCTGTGGAGACACAGAAGATGGGGGCAAGAGGCCCCATGAGGGGCGTCAAAGCAATTCTGGTCATTGAAGGTCAGCGAACGTGAAGACCAGGAGAATACAGATATGTTCAAAGTTTTTTCCATATCAACGAGAGAGGATAGGCTGAAGAGGATTGACAACAAAAACCTAGAGGCGTTGACCGAGAGGTTGATCAATACCATGTCCGAACCCGGAAAATAAATAAATGAAAATAATCTAACACTGGAGTTCATTCCCATGTGCACTACTAGTCATACTACCTCGTGACCCGAACGACTTCCTCGTGGAAAAAAAAAAGTTGCACGTCGAAGCCCAACACTTGATGTATCTACAGCTACATGTCACAAACAGGCATTTTCGCTGCATGGTTGCATTAACAGAATGTTCTTTGATTCCACACAATCTCTCCAAAGAGGTCATAGAAACATTAGGACAGAATTGATTCATATTTTAAATATCCTATAACTCAACATGTGCATAACAGAAACCATTCGCTCAAATGGTGGTGAGCACTGAAACCGCTTCATAAAAACCATTAAAATTAAATCTAAGCTTGCTCCTCCAACACATGTATACACAGTGAGTAGCCACATCACTTTCTTCATGCAGGAGTGGAGCCCAGCCAGTTCATTTATTTCCATCAGTCTTTAAGGATAGTTGCAATGTCAGAGACCCTTTATTTTGTAAAGACAATAACTGGCTAATCATAATGATTATTTAGTCTACTTTTCACTTTACTTCAACTTAGCCCGCTGGTCCTATTATGGACTAGATGCACTCATTTGATTAGAACAAATGCAGCTCAAACAAGATATACTTACTATCTTTACTGGAAGTTATCCTGAGCAGATTATTGCAAAGTAGAACCACCACACAAGCCAAATAACCTTTTAGAGGACCAAATGTTTCTAGTTCTCTGTAGAATATTTAATATAATAATATTCATAGGACTCTTCACAAACTGTTAGCGGATGGTTTTTGCAAAAAGTAGGGAGTACTATCTAATGATTGATATGAAGGATTAAGAGCCAGAAGGAAGAGTAGCAAATTAAAGTGGCCACGAAAGGTGCATCCTCCAAACTGAATGAGAGGACAATTAACAGACCTTTTGCTTTGCATCAAAAATGCTGTGACTCAGGGTTTGTTTAGGCTTCGATAACAGCCGCATAGGACCCAGTAGTTTCCTCCTGGAACTTGAACTTAGTCAGATAACTGACAAAATGTTAGTGTACTGTTCTTAGTAAGGAAGCATTTAGAAAATATATTACGACCCAATCATGTTTTAAAACACAGTCAAAATGACCATAAGTTGACTCGCAGATATCGGTCGGCTAAGATAAATGAAAAGGGGATTGGTCCACCACTGATTCCACCTTTTGGCAGACTTATTCAGCTTCAAGTGAAGCCAAAGTTATCTTGCACAAACAATGTGCTTTAGAGTAGACAGACCCTGCTAGGCATATTGCCAACTACCATTCACCCTAAGCGAGTGCCAATTTTCATACTTAGATTAATAGATATCAGAGACGATGTGGAAAATTTCCCCAATTGTTGACAAAGAACATGGGTGTAAGGTTGTACAAGAAGATAGATGGACAGCTACCAAGACTAAAAGACATAGCATGGTGATTATTTTAAATAATATTTTTATAGCCCACTTCCAACATTACTTTAGCCTTGTAGAGTTGGCTTATCTAAGATGTGAATCACATTTTACTCTGTACCTTATGACAGGAATCAGATATTTGTCTGAGGAGCCACTGTTGGTGATTAGAGAGTGATGATGAGTAGGTTTCTTCTGAATATGGGAGATCCCGACAACAACAAGAAAAGGGAAGGGGCACAGGCTGTTTTTTTTGCACCACACATGCCTAAGACTAAGCAGAAGGAACAAGACATTGAAGATCAGGGATCCAGTGCCTGCTTCACTGGCACAGAAGTTTACAGGCATTGTCCAATTAATTTCCAAGATGGATTGGAAATTGGATAAGCAGAGTGGGAGCTTTATATAGGTTGGCAAAAAGTATTTTACCAGCAAAGATGAAGAGAATGGGGTATAAACTATATTTTTGTGACCCCAGAAGGCAGAAACCCTCATAGAAGGGCTTAGCTCTACAATCAAAAGAGGGTAAAGGAGTTTCAAGAACTGAAGGGCCTTAGAATTACACACATAGTTGATATAGTTGGTTGGAGGTATTTCAATCAGAAGAATTAAGATAATTCAAAGGAAGAGAGGTCAGGCTACATTATAGGGATGGAGATATCTTTGTTAGTGGAGGGACTGGATTTAGATGTTAACTTCCCTCAAGATAATTTGTCTAAAAGAGAATACCGGTAGGGGAAGTGCTTGTGCCAACAAAGGAAGACTGTCAGTGGGAACATTATCCATAAAAGTGGTGCCGCCTCAGATGCGGGTTGAAATTCTAGTATTAGTGATTTATTTTTTTCCATTAATAAAAGCAAATTGAAAAGAAATTATAAAATACTGAAGTAAAACAAAGCAAGATCAACAATTTTCTGGAACAATCCAGGTGAAGTTTTCTGCTACGTAAAATGGTCACAAAATTCATATATGGGACAATTTTACAATTCCGTTGAGTTTATCTAGTGGTCTCAGCAGGGCGATGCAAAAGGTCTCCATCACCCGCACCCCTAGGTAGTTACACTACTCTGTACAGCTTCACCCTATAGCGTAGCTACCAGGAGTCAGGAATGAAGATGCTGAACTGTGATAGATTCAATGTACACAAGGTCATTTTAAACAACCTATTTTCAAGAACATACCTTTTAGAACCTACAGTTTATTCCCTCCACTCTAGCAACCATTCCAAGCTTCTTCTTACAGAGTGCATATGCTGGACATTGAACTGTCAAATGTAAATACAAGACAGACTGTGGTGACCAGACTGAATAACCAAAGGTCAGCCATGCAATACCCTCACAGTTCTTCCATTGGTACAAATCCCTGTGCCACTATGTTAAGTGGCATTTGAGGTACTTCTTCCAGATGGCATTTATCTGTATTTTAACTGTGATCCCCAATGTTCTCAAATAAGCAATGTTAGGCACCAGGAAAATAAGTGATTTACCCTGGGTCATGCAAGGTGGTTGAGTAAAATTTGGGGTTCAAATTTCAGACTTCACAGGGATGGAGGTTTGCGCAAATATCACAGCTTATTCCTACCAACATGTGTTACACAAAACACAAAAAGCTACAGAGAACATTGAAACATTTGCAAAATGTGATTTCCTGTTTCCAGTGTTCAACTTTATAAAAACGTGATTAATATAAAAGAAGGAACAAGCACTTCATTCTTACATCTAAGCCACATAACTCGCCTTGAAACATTTTACCTGTTTTTGCTGGTTTTACAAATGTCAGCTGTGATTGTGGTACTGCAACAACACGCTTTGCCCTTTTTAAATTCTGAGCCGATTTTTGAGGTGGCGGCTCTAAAAAACACAAAGTAAATTACATTTGTATGCAAAAACCTTGGCAGGTTTTCATTTCATAATTGTGACGATAAATTGCAGCAATCAAATTATTCCACCAAGCTAGTAAAATGGTTGCACCACATTTAAAAAACACAAATACATTTGTGCTTTGCCATCAAGGACTTCTAAGTCACCATTTATATACTTTCACATACACCTTTGCTATATTCAATTTACAAGCATAAGTAAGGAAACTGAATACAGGTTTCACAACAACGTTCCTAGACTGCTCTGAATTGTACCAGTAGAAAGTCCATGTACACCCGCAGGATAACGGCACTCCTATGATGAGAACTAATAGCTGAGGAATAGGCCACGTTGCCCAGGTGGAAATAAATGTTATTTTCAATTGTAATTTTTAATGCGCACATATCACCCAGGAGGATTTCCTGTCACTTGTTCGAATGAGCAGACGAGAAAGTCTAACGGGCTTATTGGAAGAGTTGAGCTTTGAGTTTCTTCCTGAACCTTTAGACCGAGTCAACAGATGTGATGAAGAGGGGGAACTCGGTCCATGCTTTGGGTGCAGTGAGAGAGAAGGTGCTACCTCCCACTTTGCATAGGTGGATGAGGGCAAGTAGTATGATAGCCGAGAAGGTATGTCGAGTCAGGATGTGGAGGCTGAATCAGTCACTAACATACGCGGGGTCCAGATCGGGCAGATACCTTTAAGTATGGGTAAGAAGCTTCAGAACGGCACTTGTCTGGATCGGTAGCCTGTGGTGGTGTTTCAGGTGCCTGGCAATGTGAGGCTGGGTTGGAAGGTTGAGTGGGAGTCTGGCAGCTGTTTTTTTGCCCCACTTTAAGTCTGTTGGCGAGTTTAGCAATGATGACCACATCAAGGGAGTTGACAGATTCTGCTAGTGATTAGGGCTTGTATCACTGCTCTGCAGAAATCAAGCGAGAGCCAGTTGAATATTTCCTCGAGTATTCCAAGGGTGAAGAAAGCATGTTGACATAACAGAGCTGACCTGGTTGGACATTGAATGTTGGTTGTCGACCACACTACCCAGGTTTCTGGTGGTCAAGGTGGGGTGGGGGCCTGCGCTCAATTCAGCAGGTCATCAGACAAGTGACCAGAGCAAGAGGTATCTTCTGAACAGATTCACTTCAGTCTTGTTGAGTTTAAGGCAGTTATTGCTCATCCAAACAGCTACTGAAGACATACATTTGAAGTCGGATTGGGTGGTGTGTGTGTGTCTTGAGATGGACAGGATCAGCGGAGTGTCATCCATGTACATGATGATGCTGAAGCCGAAGGAGCAGACAATGATGGCAAGATGGGACCATGTAGGTGTTAAAAAGGGTGGGGCCCAGAGAGGGGCCTTCGGGCACGCCACAGATAAGCTTGGTCGGGTCTGACCTAAAAGGGGCTAGGCTAACATATTTTATGCACCTGGAGAGGAAGGACTGGATCCAGATATGTACCTGCCCATTGACCCTAGCTTGGTGGTGTGCACGAGGAGGATAGGGTGGGATACCGTGTCGAAGGAGGCCAAGAGATGAAAAAGGATGAGGGCTGCTGTGTCGCCTTTGTCTGTGATGAGGGCTGTTTCAGTACTATGGCTGGATCTGCAGCCGGATTGTGAGGAGTCCAGAAGGCCGTTTGATTTGAGTTAGGTGGACAGGCAAGAGTTGAAGAGTTTTTTATTGGAATTTGGCTAGACAGGGTAGGAAAGTGATGGGCCCATAGTTCGATATAGTCAAGAGGCTGGCAGACAGATTCTTTAGTGGTGGTAAGGTTGGGGCATTTTCCCATGAGGCTGGGAGGATGGAGGTGGTGGGTGACAGGTTAAGTACGGGGATGAGAGCAGAGCAGATGGGACTGAGCCTGCAAGTGTAAGTGTGGTGGGGCCAGAAGTTGGAAGGAGCTCCTGACTGGAGGGTATGTATCGTGGGCCAGCAGGTCACGATCGTCTCCTGAGCACTAGAAGGGTGAGAATACTACACTTATGACCTAAAGGTAATGGATTAAGTGCGAATGATAACTTTACTTGCACAGACGCAAGTCAGCATATTAGAGCAAGGCTTACCTCTGCAGACAAAATGGCACCCCTATCACAGGTGACATCTCACAGATATCACAACTGTAATAAATCACTTTTTTACCCATTATACAGTGATAGCGGGAAGACTGAATAAATTAGAAAATGTTCTCTTCTTCCATCTACGGTTTGGTCACAAATGACACTTAACGTTGGCATTGTGGATGGCAACAGTGGTTTTGTCTGCTTGAGGTATCCTGCACTCTGTTGATCAATGTTCCATAAGACCTGAAGCATTAACATTCTCTTTAGTCTGTACTTTTAGGGCCTGGAACACTTGTGAACAAACAGGTAGAAAATTATTTGCAATGCACCACCCCATGGGGCGAATACAAATCTTGAACATCTTCAAGTTGCAAAACAATAGTTACAGGCAAGTTACATTCTTTGAATCACTGTAGAATCTCATTTTTGCATACAGCAGCAAGGAACATCCATGCAGGAAAAATATTTAAGGGCTATTACTTCCCCTGTACATCTGTGAAAGTCACCCCACTGGCAGGCCTACAGAGTGCTAAGGCGGGTGAAACATGTGTAGTAAGCTGGGTTTCTGTTGCATTAACTCCCCCCCCCGAAACACACACACACACACATTTGGCCATATTGTTGATGCACTTTCACTTTATGTGCCCTGGTTCCCTGCCAATCCCATTTCCCAGGGCTTGTGTCCTTTCCCAAAACTGTACCTGTGTTCCCCCAATTGGCACCTCTCTGGCCACATGTAAGCCCCTTGCAATAGGTACCAAGGGCACTGTGACCAGGGAAGGCCTCCACGGGCTGCAGCACATATTGTGCCACCCTTAGAGGTCCTGTACGTACTAACTAACTAACTAGCTAACTAACACACACACACACACACACACACACACACACACACACACACACACACACACACACACACACACCCCCACAACCCACCCACCCACCCACCCACCCACCTGGGAGTTTGTCCTTACGAACTTCACAGCATAATCAGTATAATAAACCCACAATGATCCCAGTGTGGGATTTATTATACCATGCACCCACAGGGAATCTTAGAGATGTCCCCTGAAAAAGGACCATCCTCTGGTGGGTTCCCTGACTGCTAAACACCAGACTGCCACCATGAGACAGGTTTCTGGACACCTGGGGTGGTAGTCTTCGCTCCCTGAGCCCAGAAACAAAGCTTTTCCTGGGCAGAGGTAGTCACACCTCCCCGAGGTAAGGAAGAGCCCTCTGTGGCAGGGGAGCTTCAAAAGCCTTGCCGCCATTGTAACGCGACCCCCAGCCTCTCCTGCTATAAGGAGCACGCACCCTTCCTGTTTCCCCTCCTTTACAGCAGGAAGAGAATCGGGAAAAAATAGCCCGGAAGGTGTGCTGACCTCTGCCAACCCCACCCCCCCAGGGGTGGGGGGTTTGGGGGAAGGCGAGGTGAAGCCCAGTCTTCAGTGCCCTCTCCAATCAGGATAAGAGATTGTGCCCACTTCTCCACATGGGGTGATTACACCAAGACCTTGAGACCCCAAAAAACGCCACCTAAATACAGTATTTAGGGGCCAGCCCTGAACCGAGAAGACAGATTCACGCAACCTACGAAGGAGGACGAAAGACTACGCCCAGCAGAGGAGACTGCAGAGAAGAAATGACTTGGCCCCAGCTCTACCGGCCCATCTGCAATTTCCAGAAATACTGCTTAAAAATCACCTTGTCCTGCAGCCAGCGACCTCCAGAACCCCAGGGAGGACTGACTGCCTTCAACAAAGACTGGATATCCTGTGAACAGCAGCTCTGTTCAAAAGAAACACCAAAGAAAGACTCAGAACCTGCGGAGGACAAAGAAACCCGACGCCTGGAACCACCACTGCACCCAACGCCTACAGCCCAAATCAGAGGGGCCCACCAGTCCCAGCGAGGTCCCCCAATGCTCCAGAGTCCGAGTCCACCGTGGGTTGATCCCGGCAGGACTACCCGAAGTCGCCTGCAGTCTCTGCACTGAGACCACCCCCAAACTGCGAGTGGCCCAGTAAGGTGAAATCCAAAAGTCAAAAGACACCCCTGCATCCAGCTGCACTGCGCCCTGTAGAAGAGGACCAGAGTTGCACCTACGTCCCCAAACCCTCCAACTTGCCTGCCCAGCTGTTGGTTCCTCCCGGAAAACTTCCTGGACCGAGCCTGCAGTCAAAATCCAAAACCAGAAATTCCCATTGAAAACAGGGCACTCGATGCCAAATCAGCACCCTGAACACGGCCGCCCCTGTGCCGCTGTGGGTACACCTGGTATGCTAAATCAGATTCCCCTTTGCTGTGAGCTTAAGTCCAGGAGCTGTGCTCCCACAACCTTGTGGCCTGCTTGTGAGCAGCCTCCAACTGGAGGCCCCGTATCCACTACTGAATAGCACTGTGCCTCAGCACTCTGCACCCGGCCGCCCTAGTGCAGCTGAGGGTGCTTTGAGAGTGCATCCTAGACCATGGGGGAGCCCTTGTTCTAACCCCAGAAAACCAACTCCCAAACCTTAACTTACCGTTAAGTCGATAACATTGTTTTCTCCCATAGGACTGCATTGACTGCTTTCTTGTGAAAATTGTTGTGTGTGTGGAGTTGGTTTGTATGAAACCTTAAGAAACTGCAAATGAACAAAAATGATGTACTTATCTTTTATCTAGGAAATGTCCCAATGTGATATCTGGGCATATCACACTGAGTAGAAACAGTAACTTAAAAATTAATCTGAAAATTAACTCAGAAAGTAATCTCAATAGTAACTGAAAAGTAATTCATACTGTTTTATGGACAAGTGGCTTACCTGTAACCAATCCAATTGCATTCAACTACATTCAAACTGTGTTTAACTGCATTATTTCTGCAAAGTGCTATTACACATGCCTGTACCAGGCCTGGCTTGGTTCTAGAAATAAAATACAACTAAATATTTTTATACAAAAGAAAATTGGTCAGAGTTCAGTCTTTGAGTGTGTGACATTTCTTGCCTGAGTATGTGCAATAAATGCTTAACACTACCCTCTGATAAAACCTTACTGCTCGCCCACACTACCACAAATGGAGAATAAGGTATTATCTACTTTTACCTCTGCCTAACTTTGGGGATCCACTGGACTATGCGCACACTATACCTTACTTGGGTATAGTACATACAGAGCCAGCTTCCTACAGTATGACATGGGCAGATTCTGTAATTTACATGACTAGACAGTAAACACGCAGAAAAACTGTTTAATATAGGACAGACTGGTCGCCCAATTGGCGAGTACAGCATTGCATGCTGACCCTCTCAGCTGTACTAATCCTGAACGGCGCAAACAAAGTGGGCACTCAAAGGTATCAAACAACAACTCGTTTCATAAGCCAGTGTCGTATCTCGGGTCAAAATTCATGTAACTTTGTTGCCTTTAAAACTCTTGTGCCTTCCCGGGCACACATGGAGCCTGCTTCACAAGACCGCTTTCCGCCCTCTGGGGAGATGTGCCAAAGACTCCATGGAAGGATAACAATGAGGGACTGCAGGCCAGGGAGGTGGTACCTCCCTTCTGCAGGAAGCCACTTTGGTGTTAGCCCCAAAAGGCAGGCTTCAAGGGGGAAGACACCACTGAAGGCCAAATCCATCACACTAGGAAGGAGGGCTGCCCATTGTTTAAACAGCAGTCTGGCAAGGGGAGCAGAGGGGGCAAACCAGTTGCCAAACCGGTTTCCTCAGGGACATGTAGCCACACCCCAGGGATGGGCTAGTGAATTTGAAGACCGAGAGGGGTCTCGGCATCTTAGGAGTGAGCAGAATGGTGCATCCTACGATAGCCATCTGCCACACTCAACAGAAGTGGTCACCAGGTGGGAGGAGACCAGGTAGCCCATTGACTACCAACCGCGTTCTGCCCCAAGAGCATTTTCCAAGTAAAGGAGAGACACCCCATGGTACCCAGACCTCAAATCTCGACCGACTGGGAAGATGGACCAAAGAAGGACTGGCCTGCTGCACAAAGGGACTAGCACAGAGAGGCTGCAGTGTTGCTGGCTAGCGAAGGATGGGACAGGGTCCTGCACAAGGAGGAGTGATCTCTAGAACTCAGTCAAGCAAAGAGAACTTCAAGGGCCAGCTGACTGGCCTCCTGTTCTCAGCACAGGGACACACAGCTGAGGAAGCCTTCTGCTGAAAGTTGGTAGCCCAAAGACTTCAAGCCGCTACCACCGCTGCCATGCAGCACCAAGGAGCAATGCCCATCGTTCCACTCGAGTTTGCCGAGCCAGGGAATGCCGTTTGAGAGTTGCTGGGATTCACAGTTGGCGAATTATCGACTGAGGAAGGATTGGCCTGTGATCACTACACCAGCGACTGGTAGTCTAATGGCGATTAGACTTTGGCCAGACCGAGGAGGACATTCTGGGACGTCGACCCTGCAACCAGGACCCCCTCAACATCTTCGTGGACTGAGGAATCCTTGCAGGAAGACCACCATCAACTGTGTCACATCCACAGCAACTTTAGAGAATCTTCAGCATCCTTCATTCCTTGCAACAGGACCACTTCATAGGAATCCATTGCAACACAGGTAAAGTGCCTGAAACTGCTGGAGAACTACTTCCTCTGCAAAGGCAACTGTTGTTGAGGAGCTTGCTGGTCCCCTTGACTAACTCCCTGCTGGACTTGGTCACCCCAAGTACTTCTAATGAGCCGCATTGACATTTAGAAACGTTTTCTAAGAAAAACTGGTTAAGTGTAAAATGTGTTGAATTTGCAGAAGCTTGCTCACACTGGAGTGAAATAGTTTTGATCTATTATTGCTTGTAAAATCTATATCTCTGGAAACCTCAGGTGGATCTTTTTTGTTCTAGTGTCAAAATTCTTATAAAATACAGACTATTTTTATATATTTTGGTGTCTGATTTCTTGAGCATTGTGTTGATTTTGTCTATATTTGCTGTTTAAATGCTTTACACTTGTTCCTCTGTTTAAGCATTGCTGCTCAGTGCCACAGCTACCCAGGATTGAGCAAAGAGTTATGACAGAATAAACATAAAGGTCTTAAAGAGGTTACACATTGAGATTGCACAAACACACCATATAATACACCACATTTCCTCACACCTACTGAACGTATGGCACCACAGCCAATAGCTATTTGTTGCTATGTGTAAAGAAGTCTAGTGGTCAGATATTTGGAACTTTACATTAGCCAGCTGCATCGGCATCTGCCTAATTTTGGGCAATGGATGACCATCCGCAATAACATTCCTATTCAAAGATCTTAAGTTGCCACACAATCTTTGTACACCTATTGTTGCCATACAAGCGATACAGAAGATAAAGCCATCCAAGATTACCATTTTTACTGGCACCAACTTTGATATGGAAAAGGCGGCTCTTGTATGGTAGAGACCCACATTGAACAAAAAGGAAACTTGCAGAATGGGATTTTTAACTATAAACGAAGGTATGATTGCACATTGGAGTCTGTGAATTCAGCAGCATGGTCCATGTCATAGAATTTTGCTAACTCTACCTTTCTGATGGATGCATGGTGGTACTAAGGTATTCTTGTACTACTGACTTTAAAGCTACTACCATCAGAGTACTCTTCCAGAGGCTTGTTAAGCACATAGTACCTTTGCCACTCTCTATGGTATTTATAAATAATAGATATTGCCCTTTGATCTTGCCTCTGCTACCAGTGTGTTTTCAAAAAGTAATAGAAATAGTACTTAAGGATGTGTCTGGGGTGCAGGTCTTGGATGATGACATGTTGATTTTGGTGGGAGCACAGAAAGTACACAAAGAGACCCTGGCTAAAGTACTATTGATCTTGAGAGAAAGTGGCATGATCGTTATGAAGAATAAATACAAATTCAGACTGGGCAGGGTGAGTTATCTTTTACACTGTTTCCACTGAAGTAATCAAGCCTAATGGGTAGAATACGTTGTCAATGCAACTAAAGAACAAGTAGTTTGCCTTGGTTAACACATTATCTGGTAGAGTCTATTTAGCTACAGATTCCTTGCCTTAGAATAATACCCAGGAGTCAGACGGAAAGTCTTGAGCAGTACCCCCGCACACCGGTAGATGGCGTTGTTCGGCTACATCAGCCATGACATGCATCTGTGTATATAGGTGTCACTCCAGCACGCTGACATCAGTTTCTTTTCATGACATTTCCACGCCTGAAAGGCAGAGCCACGGAATTTGCTGTTGTACTGGTGTGCAGCACTAAGGGCCTCAGAAGGATGACGCTTTGCAGAATTCCATTCGTAAAGCAGGGAGGATCATTAAGGAATCTGCAGCTAGAAAGTCTATACCAGATAAGGAATTACCAAAGGCAAGTAATTTGTTCATCTGATAGAGACTTCTAGTCGCAGATTCTGTAGCTTAGAATAGATACAAAATTAATATCTCCCCGGAGATGGGTCTGAATAGACCAAAAAAGTCCTGCAGGACCAAATGGACAAAATGCCCCTCACATTGGACCCGATTGTCTAGGCAGTAGTGCTTGGTGAACATGTGTAGAGATGTTCATGTTGCTGCCTGACAGATGTTCAGGACAGGGACTCCGCGAGCTAAGGCAGTGATCGCAGCCTAGCTCCTGGTGGAATGAGCAGGCGAGCCCTCAGAGGGGTGGCTTCCTGGCTGATGCATAGCAGAATTTTATGTGGAGTCATCGTGAGATGGTCTGTTTCTGCACAGCCTTTCCTTTCTTCACCCAAGGTACCCAACAAAGAGTTAATCTACTACCCGGAACCCTTTAGTGTGATTGAGGTCCATCATGGTGGAGTCTCTCCTTTTCTTTAGCAGGGTGAAGCAGAGCAAAAAAGGTAGTCAAGGTGATATTTCGGCCTACATGAAAAGTTGTTACCACCTTCGGGAAGGAAGGAAGCACTGATTCTCAGAACCAATTTGTCTGGATAAAATATCGTGTAGGAAGAGTGCAATGAGTGCTTACAGTTCGTTGATCCTACTAGCCAAGGTTATGGCCACCAAAAAAGCCATTTTGATTATGTGTGGACAGTTGTGCATACATTTGAATTGTGCACACGAGAAAAGTGAAGACCAGATTGAGGTCCCTTAAGACAATGGGCTTGGGGGAAAACAGTTGTTGGGAGTCCCTTTAAAAAAACAGAGTCAAAATGGGCGACTTGAACAAAGAAGGTTGATCCAGCAACCACAGAAAAGCGGAAATAGCAGACAAGTAACCTTTAATAGTGCGCAGAGCAGAGCCTGAAGGGCCAGAGAAAGAACAAACAATAACATGTGGGATAAGGGTGCATTAACGAGGATGAATATTCTTGGATGCACACCAGGTCACAAATTCATCCCAATGGAAAGCGTATACCATCTTTGTGGAGGGATGCCTGGCTGTCAGAAAAACATCACAGACTACGGGAGGATGTTGAAGACTGTCAATTGACACCGCTCAATCTCCATGCATGAAAGTGGAGGGTGCGCAGGTTCGAGTGCAATACCCTGCCCTGTTGGTGCGACTGAAGATCCTCCTAAAGGGGCACACTGATTGGAGGACCAATGCTTGAGCTCGGGATACCATGCTCTCCGTTCCCAATCTGGAGCCACAAGAATGTCATTACTGATCATCTTCAGAACTCTGGGCAGGTGTGTTATCAGAAAAAGGCATACATGAGGCCTGAGCTCCAAGCGTGAGTCACCTTTGAAACTCTATCACACAGAATTGATGGCATTGCGCGTTCTTGGTGGTGGCGAACAGATCTAACCGAGGTTCTCCCTAGTTTCTCAAGAGACCTAGCAACACCTCTGAATGTAGATGCCATTCGTGATTAGCTAGGCATCGACGGCTGAGTTGGTCTTCTCTGGCGTTCAGAAAGCCTGCCAGATGTGCAACCACCAGGGAATTGCCCTGATGCGCCAGCCATGTCAAGAAACGCAGGGCCTCCTGACACAGGCTTCATGACTCAAACCTACCCTGTTTGGTGCAGTACCACATGGCACGGGTGTGGTCCATGAACGCCTGAACTAGCCACCCCTTGATCAAAGAAAGAAAAGCTTTCAGCACCAGTTGGATAGAACACAGCTCCAGCAAATGGATATGGAGCTGGAACTTCACCGGAGACCACAATCCTTTGACCGTCACGTCTCCCAGATGGTGGTCCCAGCCCATGAGTGACATCTGTCACTACAGTCTGTTCTTGGTAGGGAAGAGAGAGGGGTCTGCCACTGACCCAATCGCAGTTCATCAACCACCACTGCAGGTCTTTTGTAATTCCCTCCAAGATCTGGGCCATGTCAGAGAGAGTGCACGGATGCTGCGCCCACTGGGACCACAGGTCCACCTACTGAACCCACATATGCTAATGGACACGTTACCAGAAGAATGCAGGAGGCCAAGAGGCCCAACAGCCTCAGAGTAATTTTCCCCAAAATCCAGGAGAGAGAACGAAACATCAGAACCATTGGCTGAATGTCCTGAACCAGCCATATGTGAGGCTAGGCCCAAAACTGCACTGTATCGAGAACAGCTCTGATGAAAGGAAGCATCTGAGAGGGAGTCGGTGTGACGTCAGTATGTTGACAGGGAACTTCAGCGAGTGCAGGAGGTCCGCTGGAGTCTCGAGAAAATAGCCTGGGCCGAGACTGCCTTCAACAGCCAATCGTCAAGGTAGGAAAGACTGGAATGCTTGACCTCCGCAGATATGTTGTAACCACTGCCATCACCTTGGTGAACACTCAAGGGGCATTGGTAAGGCCAAAGAGGAACACAGCGAACTGAAAATGCATGTGACTGACCATGACCACGGGTAACGCCTGTGGGATGTGGACATGTGTGTCCTGCAAGTCCAACACTACCAACCAGACAGACAAGACCTGAGCCAACATGAGCCTTTTGAATTTCTCTTTCAAGAAGAAATTAAGAGGGTACAAGTCTAAAATAGGGCAGAGGAGTCTGCCCTCTTTGGGCACCAGAAAGGAGTGGTAATAGCAACCACAACCTACATCTGATGCCTGCACCCTCTCTATGGCCCCTTTGGCCAAAAGAACTAACAGTCCATGATGGAGCAAAGAGAGATGGTCCCCTGTCAGCTGAATCTGAGTAGGTGACATGGGTGGAAGGTGTGTTCCAAGAAAGGGAATGGAGTTGCCCCTCTGAACGATTTGTAAAACCCACTTGCCTGATGGTATGGACTGCCAGAGGGGCAGGTAATGGTGAATCCTGCCTCCCACTGAGTGCCCGTGCTAACCGGAGGGTAAATTAAAGGGGTTTGAAGGCTGCAGCTGCCGGGGGGATAAGATAAAGGGGGTGTGGGGTGGCAGAGTAGCCTGACCTCTGGCAGCAGGAAAAACGAGGTCTGTGGGAATAGAGTCCATGGCAACAAAAAAGTTGGAAAGCCTGCTGGCCTGTGTGGCTGGGCGGGTGACGTGGTTTTTAGCACCTATCATAGTAACGGAAAGGGCAAGAGGTAGAATGTGGTTGGCGGGGGCCATAGATGGGCACAAAGACCTAGCAGTAGCTCTGCTGTCTTTAAAGTTTACAGCGCAGAGTCTGCCTTTTTGCCAAAGAGGCATGAGCCATCAAAGGACATGCCTAGCAAGTCGGTCGTGTCCAGTCCACATAGAATGGTGAACTTTTCAGCATCTCGCCCATCAGCAATAGCTTGGAGGAGTATGGCTCGAGCAGTACTTGTGAAACTAAATCCCACACAATGTGGATGTATCAGCCCAAAAGGCACGCTGTGTTCACTGACCTCAGT
This sequence comes from Triturus cristatus, assembly GCF_964204655.1. Taxonomy (NCBI): domain Eukaryota; kingdom Metazoa; phylum Chordata; class Amphibia; order Caudata; family Salamandridae; genus Triturus; species Triturus cristatus. The sequence goes on along the minus strand of NC_140586.1, from coordinate 380,545,927 downwards.
GCTTGGCTGGCAGAAGAGTAAATCCTCTTGGATTCACTATCCGGGCACTCAGTAGGAGGGATCGCGCCGAGTTGTACTTCGGAAGTGGAAGCTTGAACCATTAAGTTCTCCAGGGTGGGGTGATGGGTGAGGAAACTAGATTTGAAAGGAGCAGAGCGATGGCAGCGGGCAATCGTCCGGTGCATATAAGCCCTACGCAGAGCTTGGACCAGGCCCAAGCAGGACATCAGTCAGGGCTTCAATGAATGGGAGGAGAGGTTCTGTAGAGGTAACTCCTGGCTAAGGCACCTGTCAAGACGTGAGTCTTCACTGCTACCAAGGACAATGTAAGGTCCAGGACCTCAGCTGCCCTCCGTACCACCACTGCAAAAGAGTCTCCCTCCTCTGTAGCCATGGTAGGAGGAGAGACCAAGCCAGTGCCTGGTGAGATGTCCAAACCACTGGCATCTCCCATTTCCTCATACCAGTTGTCCACCGATTTGTCAAGGGGTGATAGAATTCACAAGGGTCCTCAGACCCCTCGCAATCGTCCCCCTCTCCAGACCTGTCAAAAGCAAGAGGCTCTGACTCAGAAGGCACGGTACAGGGCTGGCACCGGAGACTGCATTGGTGGATGCCGATCCAGCTCCATATCGGAGTGGGGAATGACAATAGGGTATGCAGTGCCAGGGATGACACCACTGGAGTGGACACAGAGGAAAGTCACGTTCTCGCAGCTGGGCCTGCTCCAGATCCAAAATTGGATACATTGGGCCCAACTGGCGCAGAGGGCGGACCTACCTGCAGGAACCCAATAGAAGCACCTCTGAACCCATGGAGCCTGAAGGCATCCCAGAGGGTTTGGGCGGCCCAAATAGGAGGTGTATGGCCCCATAAAACTCCTCGAGTTGGGTGGGGGTCGCTCTTGGAAACTCTAGGAGGTGCAAAGGTGACCCAGACAAAGGCTCTGCATTGGAGTTAAGCCTAGAGTGTCATCATTCCTGCATTTTGTTGTGTCAGGCCACTCACCTGGAGAAGTTGTCAGCAGAGGCGATGCTTGACCCAACACACTCTAAACACAGCGCCCGACCAAGGAATGTATTACCTTAACTCAGACGCTGTCCAGGTGGTAAGGGGGTCAGGATAAAACAACAAAAGAGATCTGGAGTGTTGTCTGGCTCACTGCTATGCACGTAACGCCCAACAATCCCTCTTTTGGGTGCTAGAAAGAACAACTAGGGTGAGGAAACATAAGTCACATTAGTCATTGTGCCGATCAACATAATCAATTTCTAGTAAACACACTAGGTAATGAAAACACTTACAAAATAAATGAAACAGTAAACACGTATTATGACCTCTTGTGGGAAGGAGACACACCTGTCTCACATTATGTCCTTAGTCGCAGTTCGAAGTCTTCCCACTGAGCAAATTACGCCATACGCTTCACAAGAATTATGCTTCGTCTTTCAGCTTCACTGTTCTTTCTTTTTCTATTTTTTTGTTCATGGGAATGTCTTTTGGGCTCTCAATAGTCGTCAATTAGTTCAGGAATTAATGAACAAGCCCTAGAGTGCTGCAGGCTTGAAATAAATAGGAGTCTTGAAGAAAACAAGAATAGTGCCCTAACCTTGCTCTCTCTCCCTTGCTTTTCTTTCATTCCAGATGCTGATGCCTCCAGGTCGGAACCGGAGGCGGGACCGCTTTTCCAGGCGATTGCCGGAGCAGAAGAGATTTCCACCATTGCTCAACGTAGGATTTGTTTTTTTTTGCGATGGCGGGATGGGGGGGGATTCCGATTAGCCGCTCGAAGATGTCTGTGAGAGCTCAGATGTTGCAGGCCAGGCAGGAGTGAGGGGTTCAGAGTCCACAGAGATAGGAGGGAGGTTCTTCTTGAAAGGAATAAAGCCAAGCGCCCAACTGGGGTATAACTGGAATACTTATAAGCAGTTTGACTGTTCTGGAAGGGCCCATGGTTAATTATGGTTTAACGGTTCTGTGTTCTAGAAGGGCACACGTTTAACTGGGACACAGTTTCCAGGAATACTGGATTGCAGGCACATGGAAAATTGCCAACGTGCGTTACTAGTGTTGGCACGTGAAACAATTATAAGCAACTGCCGCGGGAAATACTAAACGAGCACCTGACACAATTAGTTTGACAAAGAAACAAGTCTCTAATAAACACGAGGATAATTACAAACATGTGGAGCACATGTAGGGTTCAGTACAAACATGAGGATTGTCACAAACGTGGAGCATTACAATCATGAGGAAAATATGGAAATCTGGCACATTGCAACAATAGTTTATGCCTAGCAAAACACAAAAACCACTGAACTCTTTAGACTCTGCTTGTAGCAAGGTTTGTATAAACGAAATGGGGAACATCATTTAACCTAAGCTGTGTAAAAGAAGGGGGCGGCTACATGGCTCTTGGAGAGATGAACTTAAGCACATATGATGCATGCTGGCATGCAAGAGTTAGTAATCATAACAGTCGGAGGACTTCTACCAGGGTGGAAAAGTTGGAGAGCGCTTTAACTTATGCTTACGCTTGTGGGACTTGCTCAATTTTTAGGACTGGGACAACGATCGTCGAGAGCAACTCCGCTAGCGATTTAGGGACCTTACGTAGGACCAGGATCAACAGTGTATGGGAGCGGTAGGGAGGGGTGTAGTCAGACATCAGGCAGCAAGTAGCTTCAGGGAACGTTCCGATTCATGCCGTGGCAGTCTTCGCAGGCGTTGGAGTTGTGGTCCCGCTCCAAGAACCACAAACAAACCAAGGGTGGGTCTGTCACAGATACTTGCCTGTGACAGGCCCCTCAGGATTTGAATACCGCTGTCTTTTAAGAGGACATCACTAGCATAAAGGAGAAAAATCTGAAAAACAGCTTCGACAAAATGTCAAATTAAAGGTCAGTCAAAAATTGGCTGGGATAGCCCTCTACGGATGAGATGCTGTTGGGGAAAGAAACGAACCAATGTCCACGCGCTGGGGTGGCGCTTATATAAGCACTGCGTACGTCACTTCTGGCATGGATGATGCAGAAAAACCAACGGGAAGTCAAAAGACGACGCCTACCACTGCGCATGTGTACTGCTTAAGATTTTCCGGATCCAGTCTAACGCTCTATGGTAAGGAATCTTTTTTAAATCATGTAATATTTACTATGTTGGAACACCAAGCCTCCAGAACTCAAATAACCTGTCATCAGCAATCTAGTCAACAAATACCCTCCAAATAAAAAACTGCATCACAAACGTATCTGTTAACATCTTTTCAACATATGTGACTCATTCAACAAGTCTGTGTTCTCAATGTTCCATGGTTGCCACCCTGTTTAAGAACTCTATTTCAGTCTCTTAAAACCAAATGTGGTTTATACTTTTTCACACACAATATTGTGAGAGAATGAACCTGAACAGTTACTCATGAGGCTACTAAAAATGCTTCACCAAATTTAATTATAGAATAAAATCCATTTGCCTTCTTTAGATGATCAATTTAAATCATAATATTCTAATTAATCCTTTTTTCACTTACCTATGTGTACAGATTTCATAAAGGTACTCTTTGAGGCCTCTACGTTATGAGTTATCAATGAAGAAGATTTTAAGGCCAGAGACACTGAAAAAATTAAAGAACAATTTACATTTCTGAAAAAACGAGATCTACTATATCAACAGCTACACACCATGACAGACATACATTAGGATATAACCCCTGTTCAATATGGCATGAACAAGTTACTTACCTTTGGTAACTTACATTAAGGCGGATAGACTAACCACAGATATATTCTTTTAAATATTCCCACGTGCCAGACTGAATCTGGTGATTTTTCTCAGCAAAGTTCCCCGCGTACTGGTAGGTGGCACCATATAGCTCCGAAAGGACGTTATACTGCCACGTAAGTGATGAAACTCAGCCACTTATAAGCATTGCACCTACGCACTATATGCCATGTCAAACTGCAGGTGCAGACATTATGCATGTTTCATGGACATGCTCCAGTATTAATGCTTATTAGGGCCCGATATTTGCACACATAAGTAAGGTAATCAGAATACAAATAGCACCCGGCCCATTATTGCCTTGCAAGGATATGTCAAGCATATACCAGTCTCAGTAAGGAGGTTTGTTGCACTTGCCTTGGTACTGGCTAAGAAGTTGTAGAAGGCTGGCTTAGTATATTGTGCACACTTATTCAAGTGAAGCACCTTGCACTAATCCAGACAACTCTTATGGTGATTTTAGTGGTCTTAGACAACCATAGACAGCTCTCTAAGTGGTAACTGTGGAGAGCAGCCCTCAGGCTTACTCCAGAAGAAGTGTTAAGCAGCTTGTTTTACCAAAACTAATCAAACAGTATAGGTTAAACGAAAAAGAACCACACAGTTGAGTTACAAAAATAAGTACATTTATTATACACACTCACTAACAAATTGGTATATCTCCTACCCGGAGAGAACACAATACACACAATATTTTAAATGTAAAACAGGTAAGTGAGCACAAATACACAGTGGTCTCCAGGGGGAGACCAAACCATATACTGAAGTTGAATGCGAACTGCGACTGAAGTCGGACTTGGCCCAGAAGACTCTGAAGAGCTTGGGACCCAAGGTAAGTACACAGGAATCCCACGGAAGTTGTGTGCAGAATGGGTCAATGGGAAAATCGAGGTTGCAGTTTTTCAGAAGAAGGACCCTTCCTAGTGGACCGTGAAGAAACCCAGTGGAAGGCAGAAGGTTGGAGAGTCACCCCACCCATGGATACCCCAGGAACCAGGATACCTACACCAGGGTAGCCAGGTGCATAGGTGTGAAGTGACATCAGAAACCACCATAGACCACAATGGAGGACTTCAGAAAAGATGCCGCAGACAAAGAAGGTGAAAGAGTACAGTGGAATCCAAGGGTGGATTCTTGACAAGAAGAATCAGCAAGCAGAGGGGACGGAGTCTATGCCACTTCGGACGTGACCAGAAGGCACAGAAGAACATTGACCACCCATGACGGAAGACACAGGGGTGATGGCGGTGACCTTGTCGCTGCAGCTGTGAGGATCAAAACAAAAGTTCTGAGAGGCAATGTAAACAAGGTATCAGGATATAAACAGCACTAATGCCAAACACAAAGCACTTAAGAAGAGAGGAGATCCATTACGTTTTTTGATCCTTTATTATAGATGTAAAAGAGAAAAGCCAATACAGCCAACGCATTTCACCCGTGGCGGGCTTCTTCAGGGCATCCAGAGAGGAGAAGTATTCCTGTAGAGACTAAGTTAAATTCTCATGCAGGTAGCGGGGAAAGACGAACAACTGACTGTATATATCAGATTAAGTCCTTAATGTGAACCCATCCAGGCAAAACAGTCTTATGGAAGTTGTGTTTCCAATGAGTGACCCCGCAGTAGAGGAGCAGTAGTATATAGTTACAAGTGGAGATCCTATTACGGCTGAAGAGTAGCCCAAATCAGAATAAAAGAAGTGGAACAGTCTTCCACATCTTAAAGCGCACCCTTCAAGTTTTCGGGAATCAAAGCACGGCAGGGTCAGATGCAGTTCAAAGGTGTCAGCCTTGATTTGATGAACAAAAAAGTGCAGCTGTGAGGACCAGGCGATGCTGTGGAAGACCAGGAGCCTTTCACGAGCTATCCCACATCGGAAGTCATGAACCAGGGGTCGGTGTCCGGCGGGAGCCACCAACAAGCCTTGGCAGAAGCAACAGACATGATAAATGACAACGGTGCAGCGTTGGGATCAGCAACGTCCAAGGAACTCATCAAGTGCAGGAGAGTCAGAGCTGGCCCAAGCAAGCAGGAGACCCACTGAAGCCAAAGAAGACCTTCAAGAGGGCCCACAGGCCGAAGGCACAGGAGTAGCAAGAGGACCTCGAACTGCTCACCAAAGATGCAGGCCTATGGTGCAGAGGATGCAGCAAGGACGAAGACTTGGTAGGAAGACATGCTGGAGCTTCTTGTAGCCAGAAGATCTCTGGAGGACAGAGCCAACAAGCCTTGGCTAGGGTTCGGAAGCTGGGCCCGGTGCTCGAGCTCCGTCCCAGGGTGCGGGGGCCCCCTGTCCCGCAAGCCAGCCGAGGGTCCTGGCGCTGGGGTCCACCGGGGCCCGGGGAGGCTCTGCCCGGCCTGGCTAGGGTTCGGAAGCTGGGCCTGGGCCCGGTGCTCGGGCTCCGTCCCAGGGTGTGGGAGCCCTCTGTCCTGCAAGCCAGCCGAGGGTCTGGGCGCTGGGGACGGGGGTCCACCGGGGCCCAGGGAGGCTCTCCCCGGCCTGGCTAGGGTTCGGAGTAGGGCTGGGCGGAATTGGCGTAAGACCTCCACGCGGAATTATGGAGAAAAAAAAAGTGTGGAAAACGAGCGCACATCCTGAAGGTCCGTGTGCCCGGGACAGGAGTCCCTCGTGCCCGAAGCAGGCTCCTCAATCTCACCGACCTGGCTGGGTTGAGAAGCAGTGACCGGCCCCGGGGCCTGGTATTCAGTCAGGGCCTGGGAGCCCCCGTCCTGCGGCCTGACAAGTGTCTGTCTGCCCGGGACAAGGGTCCCTGGTGAGGAGCCCTGGAGCCCTGCGTGGGTGGGCAGGCAGGGAGCCCTACCGCTATGGCTCGGCTCAGGGCGGGCATACGGGCGTCCTTTCAGGTGCCGGCCATCTGGTCGCTCCTTTCCCCTCGGCCATCTGGTCGCGCGCAATGCTTTCCAATAGGGCGACCATTTGGCCGGGCCGGCCTGGCAGCCCTGATGAGGGTCTATTTGCCTCCCGGATCCCAGCCAGGGTTCCAGGAGGTCGGGCGCGTCTGCGCCCATAGGGTCCCCTCCGTCACTCGGAGCACGCGGGTTACAAGAAAGGGGGGGTAGCCTTCCTCCGGATTAGTAGGGGCAGGGTATGCCGGAACACCCCTCCGGGGCTGGCGGTTCTTTGCCGGGGAACCAGATGGACTACGCCCAGACAACATACTCCTAGGCGTCCGGGGCTCCCTCCTCCGGCCCGGGGCATGGGAAAATGCCCGGGACGGGCTCCACGGGTCCCGGGCAGTCGTCCCCTGGGCGTCCGGACCCGAGCGCTCCGGTGGTCCTCCCCGTGCCCGAGGTTCAGCCGGGGTCCCAGAGCCCTACGTGGGTGGGCAAGTTGCCGGCCATCTGGTCGCTCCTTTCCCCTCGGCCATCTGGTCGCGCGCAATGCTTTCCAATGGGGCAACCAGATGGCCGGGCCGGCATTGAAGTCCCGATGAGAGTCCATTTGCCTCACGGATCCCAGCCAGGGCTCCAGGAGGTCGGGCGCGTCCATGCCTAGGGTCCCCTCCATCACTCGGAGAGCGCGGGTTACAAGAAAGGGGGGTAGCCTTCCTCCGGATTAGTAGGGGCAGGGTATGCCGGTACACCCCTACGGGGCTGTCGGTTCTTTGCCGGGGACCAGATGAGCTACACCCGGGCAACACCTCCCAGTCATCCGGGGCTCCCTCCTCCGGCCCGCGGCGTGGCAAAGTGCCCGGGACGGGCTCCACGGGACCTGGGCCCGAGAGCTCCGGTGGACCTCCCCGTGCCGGAGGCCCAGCCGGGGTCCCTGAGCCCCCCGGGACGCAGAGCCCCCCCCCGCACCCGAGCCCTGCGTGGGTGGGCAGGCGGGAGCCCTGCTGCTATGGCTCGGCTCGGGCAGACGGGCGTCCTTTAAGGTGCCGGCCATCTGGTCACACGCAATGCTTTCCAGTTGGGCGACCAGATGGCCGGGCCGGCCTGGAAGTCCTGATGAGGGTCCATTTGCCTCCCGGATCCCAGCCAGGGCTCCAGGAGGCTGGGAGCATTCGCCCCTAGGGTCCCCTCCGTCACTCAGAGCGCGCGGGGTAGCCTTCCTCCAGATTACTAGGGACAGGGTACTCTGGGACCCCTCTCGGCCTAGCGGTCCTCAGCCGGCAGCTGGACGGGCCCGGATGCCGCCCCAGCCCTGGGTCTGTCCCAGGGCCTGCTGCGTGGCAGGCTGCCCCGGATGAGATCCGGCGGGCCTCCCCCTGCTGGGCTGGTTCCAGGGACCCCTGAGAGGGCGGCCTCCCCACCCCAGGCTCCGTCCTGGGTCCTGCCGTGTGGCAGGTGTGCCCGAACGAGTTCCCGCGGGCTCCGTCCTGGGTCCTGCCACATGGCAGGGTGCCCTGGACTGGGTCCGGCGGGCCTGGGGAGGCTTCCCCTGCGCCTCCGGCCCCAGGCCCCATCCCCTGGCCTGCGGCACCCCGGCCTGGCTAGGGTTCGAAATAGGGCTGGGTGGAATTGGCGTAAGGCCTCCACGCGGAATTATGGAGAGAAAAAATAAGTGGAAAACGAGCACACATCCTGAGGGTCCATGTGCCCGGTACAGGAGTCCCTCGCACCCGGGCGGGTGGGTGGGTGGGGGCA